>NC_139319.1:30409238-31658405 GCF_056507025.1 Lutjanus erythropterus | reverse complement strand
AAGAGGCAATAGTCTACACAGGCCCATTGTATTTCATGATTTATCTTCAGGAATTAAAAAAAAAATCACAAACACCATTTTTAGTGATAAGCACAGTGTACTGTCATGTTAATCTGGGCATGTTTTAAAAGTCTAGTTAACCACTCAGATTGCTTGGTCAGAACTACCTGCTGTATAATTGGTGTTCAGAAGAACTACAAGCTATATCAGCTTAGATTTCCACCTCTGGGCAGCCAGGTGGCGTGCTAGGTGAGTATTTTTTTAGCCAACAAAGTAGGCTAGGGTGGTGATACATGGCAACATGCACCTGGGTGTCAGAGACTCATGCACAATGCATTTATTGCTTCAGTCGACCACATGTACGATTAACTCTTAGTGGACATCCACGTGAAAAGCGGAGAATTTCCCCATTAAGTATGCTAAATGGTTAAATGTATTTCTTACATTTTATTCACAAGTGAAATTAGCTTACATTTTAGCTTGTCAAAGAGAAAAAAACATGTAGAAAAGAGTGGGAATCCATAAATCTTGTTGCCTGTACTTAAGCCACCCTACTGTGGGACCTACTGCAATAATTTTTGCTATACACTTTGCTGCTGTAACACTGAAAATTTCCCCACTGTGGGACTAATAAAGGAATAAAGGAATATCTTACATTACTGATTTTACATATGGCCCTTGTACACTGCAAATTTTGGATAAATAATTACGTAGTATTTTTTATATAAATTAAAGGTCGTTTGAATTTTATATAGGAAGAGACATCTATCATTTACTAACTAACTTATGTGCCACAAGCTTCAGGGAAACATTTTCCAACATACTGACCACCATTATACACAATATTGATACATCTGTTATAAGCGAAAATCAGCCAATAATATCAGTCAAATGAACTGGTCAGCTTCTAGTTCAGCGTGTGTCCGACACCCTATGGGAAAGTGGCTCTGTATATGTGCATGTGTCTGTGTTAAGTCTGCCACCTTTGAGACCTTGTGGAGGTCAGGGTTCTCAGCAGAAGAGGATGGAGAATGGATGAGAAAGAGGAGAGAGGATGATGAGAGGGGCTTTGCCTCTGGAAAGAGACAGGGGAGTAGATGGTGGAAAGCAGGAGGGGCTTTGGCTGAGTGTGTGCATGCCTGTGGGTGTTTTTCAAAGTCTGCTTATTTGTGTGTGTGTGTACAGGTGTGTACACGTGTGAGGGGGCTGGTGTCGTGACTCACAGGGCTATTAGCACCGGCGTCGGATCCTTGGTGCACTGCAGTCGGCGTGTGACACCATGATCTCCTGCACACACGATCACACACAAAGTACTCATTTTCACTCACACGCACACACACGCACACAAACACACAGTCAAACCTCCCGCCCCAATTTATCAGGATGACAACAGCAGCCCTCCTCTGAGGCCAACACCTGTCAATCCATTCTCATCCAATCATCACTCAGATAACCCCAGAGACCCGCCCCCGCGCTGCTAGCTTCGCACAGCTGCATGCACGCTTGTGCAAGAAGCCACATCCTTTTCTCAATCATTCTGTCTCACACACACACACACACACACACACACACACACATACAGAGTGAGGCGACCGCATCATCCGTCGCACGCAGACAAATCACACAAACATCTTCCACAGACTCGTGCACGCGCCTTTGCTCCCCCACTTGCTGCTTCCACTGAGACATCCACCACCGTGGCGACGGTAACCGCGACAACGGGCATAAATTAGCGTCATGGCGATATGCAAAGCGAGGGAGCAACAATTAAAGCTTGACTAACGAGCTTTTGAGGAGCGAGGCTGAAGTTTCCCCGAGCAGCTGCTAACTGGATTAGCCTACACACACAGACAGAAACAGAGAGAGGGAGAGAGTGCGGAGCCCAGAGACAGTGATGTTTAAGCACCACCTGTGAGACGACACACACATACACAAAGCCAAAGGCTAATGCACACATACGCTAATGCAGACAAAGAAAGTAGAATCTAAACACAGTTAGTATCATTTCACCCCAACACAAACACCATTACCCAGAGTGTCTCAGGGGACATTAACACATCACCACAAATTACTCCACAACAAGAAATATACATAAACACACACACACACACACACACACACACACACACACACATACACATACACACACACACATAAAAAGCTTAACTTACTCAGCTTTTAGCAGACATTGGTTCACATGAAAAGTCCAGCCAAGACTATGTCTATGAACTGAACATCAAAGTGACTTTTACTGTTAAACATTAAGTTTAATATATCCAATTATAATACACACTGCACACTATCTGTCTTTTCTTTGAAGGGAATATCTGTTTAATACCTCAATCAGACCAAGCAATTAAAGATCTAATGAAAAAAGAGCAGTACTGTTTTCCTGTAACTGTAGCAACTCCTCATTTGTCGCATTTGGCATATGTTGTCATTATTTTCCAGATTTCTCACCTTGACATACTGAAGGATTTTGCAGCTTTTAGTCCAATGCGCCTACAATTTGGGCACAGATGGTCTGAAAACTCTAATATTAAGGAGCTGATTGCCAAGACCTCTTTCTAGGCTGACAAAATGCCAATTGCATTCAATCTAATACGACCCACCTTTGTAACGGTGCTTGTAATTAACTTACTTAAGTTTCTGTTTAAAGAGTGCTCCAGAGATTTTTTTATTGCACTTCAGCAAAGTATGAGAGACAGACAAAATATTAATGTTAGCAGAGTATTTTCACATACTTAAAAACCTGTTTGGAGGGGAACGAAAAAAAAAAAAAAACTGCTGGAAGCACATACACTCTTTCTTCATGAAGAAATTTGGATCTGGCCTTCCATCCTGCCCACCACACCTGTTTGCACTGGGTTGGCTGGTGACAGAGCAGTGCACATCAGGATGGCTAGTGATAAGTGTTAAACCTATGAGGTACACCAAAATCGTCAATTGGTGATTAGCAGCAGTTTAGTAACATAATATCAGTTCTTGCTGACCTACAAAGCCTGACTGCAATAACTACACAAAGTGAAAAACTGAGAAAAGCTTTGAAGAGTTTTTACTGGCCAGATTTTTTAGTTACTGCAATTTTTAAACCACCTTTTCTCTAACACAAAGCCAATTTGAACTCTAAAACTTTGTCACAAGATAGATATCAAGAAGTTCATTTTTAGTTACAACTCAGTTTTGACCAAAAATGTTACTGCGGTTAGCCTTTGGATAGCCGCATGGTTCTCTCCTGCAACTTGATTGGATTGGATTGGAAGTGGATCAGGGGAATTAAGTGTTAACTTGCTTGGAGTAATTAGCGTTGTAGCATTAACATTAGCTGATTGAGGAAATGAAGAAAATAAATTGATTCATGGCACACTGGCATACTTTTTAATCTATGGGTTTTGGGGGAAGGTATCAAGTATTTTCAAGTCAAAAGGCTCAAGTCCAAGTGAAGCCATGAGTTATTGGTGTTTAAGTCCATGTTGGAATGCAAGTTAGTTTTGATTTTGTGGCATCTAAAGTCAACAAATTTGTTACTCATGTCCAAGTAATGTGACTCGAGTCCACATCTCTATTAAGTAGTACTCCCCATGACCACTAAAATTGGTGGACTTGGCCTTTACATGTTACCAGTAGTAGTTCTGTAAATATGGATGTAAAGCTCATCTGCACCCACTGTTTCTGTAACAAATAATCACTGTGACAATATACTCAAAGTAAAGCACACTAATTTCTGTTATAAATGTTTTATAGTTGATCTGCTAATGTTATTTCAGACTGGTGTGACTGGTCACTAAAAATACACTTACTAATTACAGAGCCAGTGCAGTTGGGCTGGATGAGTGTAGAACAGTGAGTGTTTTGCATTTCAGACACTCCATTCTGCATTGCCTACTTATTTTTCCCTTTCCAGGCCCTTGACTTTCTTTTTAATATGCTCCATCCTCACTCTACAATAAATCTCTCTCTTTCTGCATTTGCCTTTCTCCTTTAAGTCGTTCTTTTTCTTCTCTGCACATCCCTCTACTCTCTCTTCCCGGTCTCCAATTCTCCTCTGCTCACTCAAATAAATCTCCCACCCCCCCACTTCTATTCACCCACCCCCAAATCTATGAAACACACACAAACATACATGTGCACGGACTCGTGCTCACTCACTTACGCACACAAACACACAGCCCTCCAGGCAGCAGCCACAAAGGCCCCATATTAATAAATCTGCTCCTTTATTGGTGCTGAGTGTCTCTGGCAGAGGGAGAAAGAGAGGGAGAAGAGGGGGAGGAAGGAGGAGGAGGAGGAGGAGGAGCAGGACAGAAGACGCAGAGATCACCAGAGGGGAGGAGGAAGAGGAGGTGACTGACTGGCTGTAGCCATATCATGAACACAAGGGAGGCAGAGCGAGAGAAATAAAGCTAAAAGGAGACAGCATTGACAAGTACATCATCAACAAGCGTCCACACACACTTTCTATTGGCGGTAATACATCGGCCCTGAGATAATGAGCAGCACTATGAGAAGTGTGAGGTTTCACTTGTGTAGGTGTTTATTCGTTAAAGTACAGTCCACCAACACTTCCTTAACGTCCTCCGTCCAGTGGATTATTAAGGACACCTGACACCTGGCTGAAGCACTGGAGCGTTCAGAGTGGGTTGTGCTGGTCGCTGGGCACGGGAAACAAACTGCCTGAGGTGGGCTTTCGGTAATGACAGCAGCTAGCTGGGCTTAGTGGTCCAATCTCAGCCATCAGTCAGCTGTGACAGATTGGGGATATGAGCTAAGGAGCCGTTTAGCTTTGGTGTTTGGTGTGGTGTGTGAGTGCATGCGCTTGTGTGTCTGGGGAAGGAGGAGTGGGGGGAGGCTATCAGTGCTGCTAGTGTTGCAGAGGCATCAATACACTCTCGACAGGCCATTTTCCTATGCCTATTCCCAGCCCTGGCTTGTTGCTGGGGCAACTACCGCCATTTTACCTTCCCTGGCTGCACCTCTGGAAGGTTTTATAAAACAGCAATCCATTTTCCGTAATCCATCCCTGTCAACTGTTTAAATAAACTCGTATTTTTATGTCTTAATCCTTGCTATTGGCATTGTGTGCCAAAGTACCTTTTACCAGCGCACTGGAACCCTGACCTTATCTCGACATCACCTGGAGGAGTTGCATCTGGGAACACAAATATCCAAATCAGTCTGACTAGACATTAACCGTATTTTACCTTGCAAGCTCTCTAGTACAAAGCCTGTGCGATGTCTGATAGAGCCCATGTGTGAATAGAGTAGGTCAATGTCCAGAGAATTCACAGCAAAAAGTCTTGTCTTCTATGTCATATTTTCTCATAGTTTTGATGACTGCCAGTTGAGGATGAATGTGAGTTTAGGATACCAGCATACAATTGAGGGCTGCACAGGAAAATCCATAAACTTTTCGTACGATTTGTGATCGATTTCATCATGGTGTTTAACTTTTAATTCCTTCAGCACCAAATTCACTTGTTTGCAGGTGAGATCACTTTATCTGTCTCTCATAGTCTGACAAAGTAAGAGTTGATCCATTTTTCCTGAAACCTCCTTTATTCCTCAACCATACAATGTGTTTCTGTGATAGCTTTTTCATCTCATTTCCACATCAAACTGACAAGTTGTCTACATCAGTCATTAACTTTAATGAACACCATCAACACTGATGACAGAATATAATTATCACGACACTCATAAGGTGCAACTAGCTGCTGTGCAGAAAGTAGCTTTCTACAAGTTGTCACTCCTAACCTGACAGACACTTGTTAGGGGGTCACTGTTTGACGCAGTATCCGAGTGATGTATTAAATCTAGTAGAAACTGGGGCGCCCCTATACTTGAGTTGGTAGGGCGTGCGAACCATGTGTATCAGTCCTCTGCAGCGGCTGCGGGTTCAATTCCCGCCTGCAGCACATTTGCTGCATGTTAACACCACCACCTTAAAACTTTCATCTCAAGAATGAATCTAGAATCAGGCCTCGAGCTACAGACAAACTGCAGTTGAAGGGAACCTTCCTCCTGGACCAATGCAGAGGCAACAACATTGGCTGTACGTGAACCATCCACCAATTCAATGCAAAAAACTTTGCCGAGCCACACTGATTAAAATAGGAATGAGAGCATCAAATAGTTGCCTTACCTGTCCATGAGGCTGCATGGCGCTGTAGGGCATGTTCTGGTTCAACACTTTCTGCTTCATCAGCAACATCCTCTTCTGCTCTTCACTCAGGTGGGCTGTCTGTCCTGGAATTGGCCCCTGGGTCTGCCCTGGCCCTGCACCCTGGCCACCGCCTCCCCCTCCACCCATGTAAGGAGGCATCATGGGGTTCTTGACCTGATTGTTCCCTCCCATGGGTGGAGTCATCCTCTGGCCCATGTGATCTACCCCGCTGCCGCTAAAGTGACTCAGCGGTTTGGTGTTGTTGTAGGACAACATGGCTGCTGTTTGCTGCTGTTGTTGCTGCTGTTGTTTAGACAGGGCATTCTGGTTGATGCTGTTTGGCTGCTGCTGGCCCATCATGCCCATGTGGTTGTGAGGGAGGTAGTTGTTCATGGGGGCTTTGGGCCCATTGTTGGGGGCCATCCCAGCCACTAGAGGGCCCTGTGGTGTGTTAAAGGCTTGCGGTGGGTACATCATGGGGCTGTTGGGTTTGTCTTGGTTAAAGGGACCAGAGTTATAGGGACTGGTTGGCGTGCCTGCAGGGGACCAATTAGCTGCTTGTTGCTGCTGCTGCTTCTGCTGCAGCAGTTTAGCACGTTGCTGAGCCATTGCTTTTAGCTGCTCTGCTGGAGAAAGTTCAGGTGTCACTGGCCCTACAGGTTGACTTCCAGGGGCAACCCCAGCTGCACCGGGTCCTGTGCCCGCCTGACTGACACCAGGGCCTGGGTTTATCATGTAGCCATTCCCAGGCCTAGAGACTGCTTGTGTCTGAGCCTGGGTTGGGGTCTGAGGGGAGCGAGCCACACAGTTGTGCAATGGGGAACCTGATGCCATAGCAACGGCTGGAGACTGCTGCAAAGGTTGCTGAGGAGGTGTTCCATTGGCAGTGGTAGCAAACTGAGGGCCTGACGATGATGGTCGGACCTGTGAGTAAAAACACACAAAAAACCCATTCTGAAATGAATCGTTTAATACAATGCCAACAGGAGATTAGCTAAGCGTGGAATAAAATTGGAAACAAGGTGAACAGCTGACTTGGATCTTTATAAAGTTAAAAAATATATACATATCAACACCTTAAAAGCTTTTCTAATTAACACTTTGCCACCTGTGTGTTTAATCTGTACACAAATAGCAAGGTAAAAATGACAGTTTGTGGTTTTAGAGGGAGTTACCTCTTGGAGTCTCGTCAGAATGTTTGGTACCATCTTGCTGGTACAGACACCAGATACAAAAAGCCTATGCTCACCAGCCAGTAAGCAATATTTTTCTCTTTGCGTACATATTAAACAAAGGAGACACAGCATGATAATCAGACAGCTTGAGATATGTTGGAAGGTGTGTTTTTGAACTTTGGAGAGAGCCAAGAGAACTGCCCCTGGTTTCATCACCTCCTGGCTTAAGCTCCAAATACAACAAAGACATGATCATCTCATCTCACTCTCAGAAAGAGAGTTATATTACTTGTTGCAGGGCCATTTTCATTCATTACAACAAAACCATATACAGTGTATGTAAAAACCTACCTAGATATTTTTTCTGCTTACTGAGCTTGCTATACTATTTAATAACTGGTGAGTGAAACTGGTTCACAAAAGTAAATCCTTTGCAATGTCCATGAAAGTCTGTTCATAACTTTAGAATTTTTTTTGTCTGGCTGGAAGCCATTTGTCTCAGACCAAAATACCCCACAGCCAGCGTATAAAAGTATATTATAACACCAACACAGCCTGTAAGCATGTTTGTTTCTTGCTCTGCACATCTCAAGAGGTAAAACTCCAACAGCAACGCGTTATATGTGCAACGACTCTGAAACAGATTACTGGTTATGTGTTTCATGATGACCCTGATGAAGGCCGCAAGCTGAAACATGTTGGTCTGAGAATAAAGTTCTTCCACATACTACAAGCGTTGCTGGAATTTTACCTATCAAGCCATTTTCCTTTCTCCATGCACCTTTGAAGTAGTTGAAGTTGTGCCAGAAACCCCTTCTCTTATTCTGCACATCTCACTTTTTCTTTCATGGATTTAAGAATGGATTTAACAGTAAACTGAAGGACACACTTGTATGAATACAATATTATGATCTGGACTAAAGAATCCGTTACCATTTAAAACAATTAAAATGTTCTGAATTCTGAAGAAAGTGGATCTAAAGGCAGAAACAATAAGGAAATCAGAATCGTTCTAAACCTTTCAACAGCAATTTCCACTCATTACCTGGAATTTTTCCATCAGGATCAAAAACAGTAATCTGTACTATGAATGCAGATTAGACATGCTTCATGATTTGTTGCTGTTATGTAGCGATGACATAAACTGAGATAAAATTCCCAACAATTAGTACTACCATTTAAACTTTTAATTAAAGTGATAACTACTGAAACATTAACAGTAAATACTGCCCAGCATCATCAAAAGTAAAAGAAAATATCAATATATTTGAGTAGTGTCATGATATGTTTTGTGTTACTGTACTGTATCAATACTGTTTTTCTTGGTGTGTTGTTTATACTATGACAGTTTTCCTAAAATTAGATTAAAATTCCCCCACAAATTTGAATCATAATCCCTGTATTGTGATATGTATTGTATCATCATATTGTTGCCAATACACGGCCCTAAAACACTGACATCACAAAAGACGTGATGCCATTCTAAATCGCTGAGAGGTTTTCAATGTAAAACTTGGTGAAATTATTTCAGTGTGTATATCAGTACTTTTTCATTTTCAATACATTTTCATACAGTTTCATCTGTGCTGTTATGACATGTGGATCTATTGTGTCTGTAACACCCTAGTTGTAACACCTCTGCCTTAGGACACTCTCTTAGTACTGACCTGTGGTGAGCCCATGGGAACCTGTGGGCCTCCCTGTGGGGGCTGAGGAGGAGGAGGTAGGGCAGCTGCTTGTGCCGCCCCGCCTCCAGGTGCTGTCGCATTTCCAGCTGCTTCCTGCGGGCCTGGTGTCTGATTGTTTGCCGGCCTGCCAAACTCTGCCTCTTTCTTGTCCTCAAAGTCCTCATTGAAGAGGTCATGCATATCGTCCTCTGGCACAGTGTTGGCCAGCTCATCGATCAGCTCCTGCCACTCCTGGTCATTGAGGTTGATGTCGGAGAACAGTTTGTTCTGATTGGACAGAGACTGGGGATCAGAGGACTCCATCCCACCTCCATCATCCAGCGGTTCCTGTTTCAGGTCTTTGAGGAGGCTGAAGCTGTCCTCCAGGTCCAACGACCCATTCAGCTTCACGTCCGGGAGATGGCTGCCACCGTTCTTTCCCAGCTCGTCTGACGCCTGGCCTACGTGGTTGCCATTGCTGTTTGTAGTGTTGTTTCCGCTGGAAGTGTTGGGCCCACCAAGTATGGGCTTAATGTCCATTTGGTGATGCAACGGAGAGATGGGTGGTACATTGTTGTTGTTGTTGTTGTTAGGGAGTCCTGTTAGTGAGTCCAAACCACTGGAGCCCTCCTTCCGTACACGTTTGGTAGTCGGCGAGTAGCTGCCTCCATCACAGATGCCATTCTGTTCTCCATTGAGGGGTGATCGTGCACTGTCCAGTTTCCTCTTAACAGTCTCCTGAAGCTGTAACAAACAGGAAAAGAAAATGGATTAGAACTTGGGGAGCACCAGACATTGCACATTAGCAATATGCAGACCTTTCTGTGGTCTTCAGGGTTCTAAGAATGCAAACACAACTCACCAAATCAGTAAGGCAACACAAAATAAGAACTGTGAGAGAATGAAAGGTGTGCCAAAAATCAAAATATTACTAAGACAAATCAATCGCTCTTTCAGAACGGGTTTAATCTGGCTAAAATAATGACCATATAGTAATGAGT
The DNA here is from genome assembly GCF_056507025.1 of Lutjanus erythropterus. Taxonomy (NCBI): domain Eukaryota; kingdom Metazoa; phylum Chordata; class Actinopteri; order Lutjaniformes; family Lutjanidae; genus Lutjanus; species Lutjanus erythropterus. The sequence continues at coordinate 31,648,399 of NC_139319.1, read as the reverse complement.
TCTGACCATTGACATATTATTATGAGTAGCAGGGGGGTTATAGTTCCTCTTTTTCTTTTCCTTTTCTCCAAACTGTTTGGACTGCTTTTCATTGTGAAGTAATAATAAGGTGTGGTTAAGCTGTTTGTTATTGAAATTATGTCATTGTGGGGTGCACACACACCACACATATTAATAATGTGACAAAACTCAGGTGTGGAGAGCGTGCAGCAGCTGAATGAGTGTGACAGAGACACAAGCCTTTGAATAAGACACACTACAACTTCACCACCTTCCAGCTCAAAGAAAACCTGCTCTTTTTGGTTTTCATCAACACCAACCTAAACTCAACTGAAGACCTCGCCACTCACAAGAACAGAGACCGGCACTGGCGAGGCCTGGGCTCAGGGAACCGGTAACTGCTGGTAAGATAACCCAGGTTCAGGTTAGGGCTAGTATCAGGCACTTGTAAATAAGACCCATAGACATGACTAGGTCGTAACAATATATAAAGATGGACAATATGACAACTACCCAAAAGTGAAGCCGGTTTTAATTAGTTATTTGATGCTATAAGAGGCAGGGTTTCACATCATGATTGACAGCTGATATCTGCTTGGTACCATGTCAGCTGGGTGTACAGGTGGGCCCTTGATACCTCGGCTCCAACTCTCATCACTACTGCGCAGACTCTGGCTCCAAATGACATCACCAGTACAAGATGGCAGCACTTGTGTCTGGGATAATTTGGCTTCACTTTTGTACAGTGGGAGGAAGTGGGGACGTGGCATCCATCTTTATTCACAGCCAATGCTTCTGACACTGAGCGCATGCATGTTTGCAGAAGACCACATTTTCTTAAGCATGTACTCAAACATGAAGCAAAGCAATGGCAAGACTGGCAGCCCTCTCCATGAGCAATCCCAGCAGGCTAGACTCGAGGTTTTCTGGGGAAGCAAGGAAAGATCAAAAGAGCAGCTTTTACCATCTGTAGTATTCGCCCCATCATTAGCATAGCATCTGTAGTATTCGCCCCATCATTAGCATCAGCCAATGGGTGGATAAGCTGCCCCATCTAAATCCACACCCCATTTTTGGCTTTACTGTCAGCAGCCTCCACACAGTCCGCTTAACTCAACAGTCTCACTACCTCTGTCACGGCTCAGACGAGATAACGACAGGGTGCTAACGAATGCTGGCTGGCAGTTAAGGTAATCACTATCATAGACCTGGACTCGAGAGGAGAGGAGAGGAGCTATAGAGGGACAGCAAACAGAAACTGAGACACAAGAGAGAAGTGAGACAAAGGCCAGAGAAAGACCATGGCAACATTCGAATTTTAAATTCTCTCCATTTGGGCCTTTTATCTACACTAAGCAGGTGTTTTCCATTACCAAAATATGCGGTTTTCAAAAATACTCTCATAAATGGATACATCTGAAAACAGCAGTCTCACATTGTAGTTCTGACACAAAAACAGGGTCTTTAGAAAACTGATCTAAGATTGTCAGCAGGGGGGCAGCTTTAAAGTTAAGAAAACAATTCTGTTCGACTGATGATACAGGGCTTGCAGTTCAATGCAGTAATGAAACTTTTACCAGTGCTTGGCTGAAAATATGAAGAATTGTGCAGGGAAAATGTACTCCTTCTTGGGCAAAAAAAAAAAAAAAATACACAAAAACTGCCAATGAGAATCTGTGGTATTAGCATGGTTCTGACAGGATTTTGTCTCTCTATAACCCCTCAAATAGAGTTTTCAACAACAGCAGCACCAGCACTTATGAGGCTCGGCGAAACAGTAAAATGTTGTTGTTGTCGTCATTGCTGATGTTGTGTTAATGTAAAATGCTTAGTTTTGTATTGTATGCCAGGGAGATCTTGCCTTAACATTTTTCAGCAAGCAAACAAACTGAATTTTGTCATTTTGGAGATTTCTGTGCAATTTCTATTCAATTTAATAAACGCTTAATCTCAATTTTACTACAAACTCCTGTTAATTTCAAACCCTAATGAAGTTGGCAGAGAAATAGTAGACGCTATTAAAATGACGGATGGGAAGCAGGGACCTCATTTATGAAAGGTTCCCAGGGTGCAATTTTTGTGCTCTGACCCAAATCTAAGCCAAAGTTTAGGATTCATATGAAAAGATGATCATAGTCTTAAAATCCGAGGCACAGGCTTGGAAGGATGGTTTAGATTAGGGCTACACAATTAATTGCAAAATAATCAAAATCGCGATGTGGCAAAGTGATATACACTAGGTGGCCAACTAGACCACTGTGCAGCACCTATCCATAATGGCCACATATTATTGAAACATATTGGTCAATTAGCTGTATTATTATCCGAAGTGTACAAACCCTCTTGTTAGCCAAAATGAATTGTTTGTAACTTTACCAGCAAGAGGCTCTGACATACCATCCACATCAGAAACCACTGGCGAAGCTACAGAGGGTGAGGTGAAGACACCTGCCTTAAAACATAATACGTATTTAACTCTAGCCAGCAACAGTTGTAGATTAGATCTGCTGTCATTTTGGATGGGGAAATGTGTTATCATATAGAGAAGACGATGTCGACTGAAGATATGAAGGCAAACCTTTACAGCAGGATGCATGAGAGTATGACAGTATAGGACTTGCAACTAACTTTTTCACCACCATCCAAAAATCCACAAGGGGCAGCACTGTAGATGTGTCCACAGACATTTTTTGTTTACTGGCCGACTAATTAACTAGTCTAATTAGTAGAGAATGCACCATATATATTTACAAAATAGGAAGAAATACATGGGATAATAATCTGAAAAAAAAAAAAACATTTAACTGGTAGTATCTGGCTGAACCATTCTTACACTAAAACATCCAATCTCATTCCTCTCAGTCAATTTACACACACATATTTTACACAAACATGTAAAGATGGCATAGCCCAACAAAAAGCATACCAAATGGAGCAGTTTGCAGTTGACATATACAGTATGAGTATCGCAGATCTACATTTCAAACAGCCTTCTATGAAAAAAAAAGCTGAGAATCAGTCAAATATTTTGTAAAATCCACACTCTCAGCTGTCACTGCTGAAAGAGTCAAACACACACACACAAAGGAAGCAGACTGATACATGTATGTGTGTGAATGCACGCTTAGCTCTTTGTTATTCAGATGGAACAACAGACAAAATGTATTCAGATTGTATTCTGACCCTGAGGTGGACCCACTCAAGCTGGCAGACATGCGCACACGTACGCACACAAACACACAAACACACAAACACACACACCATCACAAAAAAACATGCACCACAACACAGGACACACAAATCATCCTTTTCTTGACTTTCTTGGTCTACTGGTGTGTGAATGAGTGTGTATGTGTGGGGTGGGGCTGTCAGGTTGGCTTCCCCCTCTGTTTTCCACTTTGACTGACAGTCAGCCTAATTATCTTTATGGCATGATATAAACACTATTAGTATTGACAGCCAAATCTACTGTGTGTGTGTGTGTGTGTGTGTGTGTGTGTGTGTGTGTGTTGAAGTCTAATGCTTGTGCAGCCATTAGAGAAACAACTGAGAAAAACACAGGAAAACACACATCTCCACTGTCACGACACGGCTTCATCAACTCGGGGTGTTTGTGTGTGTGGTCCTGTAATCAATGGGTTTAAATAATTCAGGTCTCCTGCATGCGGGTTTGGTTTTGTGTGTGAATATCTGTTTGTGTGTTTGTGCATATGTGCGTGTGTGTGTGTGTTACAGGCTTTCCCTAAATGCCAGTGACTCATGTTGATAATAACAGACTCGCCTTTCAAAGCCCACCTATAAAAACTCCCATAATTATCCAGGTGGTGTGAACTATAGCACCCTCCCACAGAAGCATGCACGTGCACACACAAACACACACAGACAGAGGTTTTGCATACACACCCGCTTATAAAAAAAAAAAAATCATAAGCAGTTTAAAGCCTCTAGAAATGTGGCTTTAAATAGTCAAAATGCATCTACTGTATGATATCAAAGTTAAGTTTTTCATTAATCAGACCTGGGTGAAATAAATGATCATAACTATTAGAAAACCTTGTGGAGACCCTTTCTCAAGACTGTGTTGGAGTGGTAGATCACATTTGATTGATCTTTCTCAGGAGTTGCAACATGGAGCAAAGCACTGCACTGACATGTGTCTGTAGATGGGGGCAGTGACAAAACATATTTTAGCCACCTAAATAAGAGGAGCACCTAAAAAAAAATAATGTCAGATGTATGCTATATCGAGAATATTTTCACAACTTAACCTTGTATCAGACAGGCTTTTCTGATGGGAAGCTGCCATTATAGAAGCCAAATATTGCTTTCTCCAAACCAACAAACAAAGATCAGTCATTTTACCTCACTGGAGTTGCTGGGCTACTGCCACCTTGATTGGTTAGTGTGTCTGTGTTATTGTGTGACTTTCAACACATCAGTTTGGATTTTAACTTCCGTTACTTGCCCTGAATAGAGGCAGTGGTAGACCAGCAACTTCTGTGTCCTGTGAGGTAAAATTACATTTTTTTTCCACAGGAGTCTTGGTGGCTGTGAAGAGAGCATGGACAGTGCCTTCAGCTCCTCATTAGGAAAGGCTGTCTGACCGGTGAGTCAAGCAGTGAAAATATTCTAAATACAGCATACACTTAAACTTATATTGATTTCTGTGAGGTAAAATTACTGTTTGCGCCAAAGGAGTCTGGAGCGATATTACTGTTTCAGCTCCTTGTTGAGTTGGCTCAGACTCTGAGAGGCAGATTAAGCAGGAAGAGAGAGGCTTTGTAACACCCGTTTGAGTGGGACAACTTTTACCCCTTTTTCATACATGTGTGCTATCTTGGCTTGGATCGGTTTGACTCGGCACATCAGACTGGCACGGACTTGCACCTCTTTTACAACAGGACAACACACGTAAAGGTGCGTCTTTAAATGAAGATGAGCTAAGCTCAAGTCAAGAGTCTGTGGATAAGCAGTTAATTTCCTATAAATTCCTTACAGTGAAAGTCTGTGTGGATGTGGATTTTTTAATAATTGATTTTTGGATGTAATTGTGTAATTTTCATAATAAATGCTAGAGCACAAGCATGCCCACATCAAATCCAATAGTGGCAAGTGAACAAAAACCAAAATACCAATATTTCAAATACAGATTAAAACTAATTTTTAATACTTTTAGATGTTAATTTTTATGTATATGAGACCCTAAATAGCATGGTTAGAAGGTTGTGATTTGTATTATTATTATTATTATTATTTAAGCTTTTTTTGAGAAAATCCTGAACGTGGAGACAGAAACAAAGACAGAGAAATACATCCAGACAGACAAAGATGGACTATGGCTCTGTCTGCTCACTACTGTATGAGTCAGCATGCTACAGCCTGAGGGAACATTGACAGGATGAATGACAAAACTGTGAGTCAAAATGAAATACTTCATATTAACTGCAGTTAATTAATCATTTGTTTCTTTTAGCACAATTAGCAACCTAATTACATCTCTGGATTACAGGAATATACCTGACATAATGCACTGCAAACAGAACAACTGACAATATATTCATTCGACAATCACTGCAATAAAATACCTGAACCGAGTGTTTGCATGTGTCAGAGAAAGAATCAGAGCCAAGCAATGAGAGAAGAAGATATTGAGAGTCAGACAGAGACAAAGAATTTTGAAGTAGTTTAATCAAGCTGGAGTGCTTAGCGAGAAGAGCAGAGGGAAAAGAGCATCGGAGTAAAAAAAAGGACGAGAGGATGTAAAAGCGCAAAGACAGAAGAGAGAGAAAAAGGAAGAGAGCACTGCTTGTTTCCCCTCCTGCGTCTCTCTCTGTATTCTTTGACATAAACACCTGCTGACTGCTCCTCTGTCGGCTCCCACAACAGACAGAGAGTGCGAGACAGTGACAAAGATACAGAGAGACAAAGGTAAGAGACACACACACAGAGGCGAGGAGGAAGAGGGGATTTATTTGTCAGGCAGAAGGTCTTTTTCCTTTGAGTGGAGGAGCTACCAGAACATGAAGATGAAGAGGAGGAGAGAGGGTGAGGGAGAGAAGGTAGATAGGGGAGGGAGGAGGAGGAGGAGGAGGAGGAGGAGGAGGAGATAGGTGGCTTGATGGAAAGGCATAGCGCGCCAAATGACAGCGGGGAGCAAACGATGAGAGGGTGATCAGAGAGAGAGAGGGAGGGAGAGAAGAGAGACAGAGATGGAACCACTAAGGTGCTGTTGTTATAGCAACCTGCTGCTCTGGTGCTTTGTGCGCTGCATTCTCCTCCTTCCTCCTCCTCCTCCTCTCCTCTCCTCTCACTCACTTACTCCCTCTCTTTAAAGGTTGAGCATCATATCGAATTTGTCTCAATATTATAAGAACATGTCTATGCTGAAACGGGTCCACAATATGGGGATTTTTTTAATGTTACAAGCTAAACGTGAAGGTGACCAGCAGACATGCCTCTCGGCAGAGGAAACCTTTTGTCTGATTACACTAGGACAGACAGAAAAACGTACATTATTTCTCCTAATTTTTTTTTATCACAAGTTTGTAAACCTGATTTAGAGTCACAGCAGCCCTTCTTCTCACCATCCTCTTCTCCATCCTTTCTGTCGCTGTCACATTATCTCCTCACTCTTTTCTCTGTTCTCACTGCAGGGGACAGTCCTGCCAATAATAGGCACGACTTGGCCATGTGACACACACACAAACACACACTGAGCAGCTACAGGGTGATGACCATGTCTGTACAAAAGAAAACAGTTAACCAAAGTGAGTTAACCGCTTGCACATGCATGCATTTTTTTAAAGTATTCTTTGTCTTAAAGGAATAGTTCTCATTATTAGAAATGTAGTGGTATGAAGTACTTATAGATAGTAAGTGTATTACCTACAGTTGATAGTAGGCGGCACAACCATGACAACTAGCATAGAAGCTATGCAATGAACTGTTGTGGACAGGTTGAGCAACAAATTATAGTTTAGCCACTTAAAAAAAGAAAAAAAAAAAGAAAAAATCAATATCAGTTTAAGTGCACACTATAACACCACTTTACTTTGCTGTTAGTCTTTCTGATGGGGAAACCACAGTTATATAAGCCAAATATCACTCTCTCCAAAGCAACCAAACTCAGTCATAGAAATCAGTAATTTTAACCACACAGAACATGAGAGTTGCTAGTCTACCGTTGCTGTTAGCTTGTTTATGTTATTGTGTGACTTTGTTATTTTAAAAGGATGGTTCTGATTCACCAAAGTCACACAATAACACAAATAAACTAGCCAATCAAGGCTGCAGTAGACCAGAAACTCCTGTATTGTACGAAGTAAAATTACTGATTTCACTTATGGTTGGTTTGGAAAGAGCGATATTTGGCTTATACACTATATCAGTGGTTTCCTGTCAGAAAAGGCTCTCTGATGGCAAAGTAAAGCAGTGAAAATATTAAAAATGTAATATACACGTACACTGATTGATTTTAAGTGGCTAACATACGTTTTGCTGCTGACCCTGTCCATGGCGGTTTTCTGCTGGTGCCTGTGTCTTTCCCTTTTCAAATAATCCAAACTATCCCTTTAAAGGAGCAGCTTTATAGCAAGTCTCTCTGCCTTTTGGTTTGTCAAAAAAGACCCCAGAAATGTACAAGCTTTTAGATTTTTGTTTCAAATCAGTTTTAAGTTCTTGCTGAGGACTAAGTCCAGGGCAGTGGAAATGTTTTACAGATAAATCCTGATCCTAGCATCAAAAAGGAGCAAACACAGCTTTTACGCTAACAGTAAAACCCATCCACTAATGCCGAGTTCACACTACAGGATTATAGCCCTGATTTTCCACTAGGCCACAGTCTTTAAAGACTGCCAGCAAAAGCTGTACAAAACTGTACAAAAATGCTTGATTGTTCGATTGCAATCCAAGAGCTTGCAGATGCTGTGCAGATGCCTGAAAGATATCAGGCAGGTTTAATATCTAGTCTGGGACGGGTCAGGAAGCCATGCAACAAGCTCCAGCCAATCAGTGCAGAGACAGCCTGTGGGAGGAGTTGAGAAGAAAAGATGGAAAGGCACCAGAACAGCCAGAAAAGACCCTAATAGAAACACATAAGTAAAAAGCAGTTATAAAGTAGTAGCAGCTAAGTAGTTATAAAATTATAAAGTAGTTCGGACAAGCTCCACCTCCAGCAGCTTCAATGGTAACGTGCTGCTGACTGATATTTCTGGGACAAAGCATAGGTTGGAGACCAGACAGACTTGTCGGGGATTTTTGCTGGTGAAAGATCTTGTAATACGTGATGCCCAGTTGTTGATCAGTCATGTAGTATGCAAAGCACAACAACAATAAGAATCCAGTTTACAAGACAGAAAGTTGTGTAGCGTGAATAGTACAGTGTTCTGACAACTTTGAAAGTCATGTAGTGTGACCAAGGCATAAGACTAGTGAACCGCTCAGCTAACAATGACACAGTGAATATAATCAGGTTATAAGATAAGGCAGCATGCACCCACAAATATCAGTCATGATTGTCCAAATTTCATTTGGCCACTGTGTACCTTGCTTTTGTGTGCGTCTGTGTGTCTCTGTGTGTGTGCGTGCTTGTTCCTGGTCTGGCCCACTAGACTGTGAAATGAGACAATTAAATCAAACAGGTCTTTAATAAGTAAATGTGTGTGCTGCTGTGTGTGTGTGCGTGTGAGTGATGTCCATGGGGGTTATGGCAAAAACCTCTGCATGTATTCACATATATTAAACCATTACCTGTGAGCAAATGCTGCTCTTTTGTTGTAGGGTGTCTTACATGTGAACACATGATTGTCCTTAACAACCAACTTTCTAATAAGGCTGTGTCCAGGATATAACTGTAGGGATACAGCAAAAAATATTCTTGAGACTTACTGAAATCTTCTTTTGGAAAACGTATTTAAACAAACAACTGGTTTCATTTACAGAACGGATACATGACCTCTACTTCCTCTACTCTGTTTATTAAAGTAGCCTATACTACTGACTTCTGACAAATCTACATTTTACGTAACCCAGTTTATTTGCTCCAAACAATTGATAGAAACTCGCCTAATTTTCTTTCCTGACATTTCAGAAGTTCACTTTTTGTCTTGACAGTTATATGGAAACACTGCTAGTGCTTGCTACAATAGCTCGTATTTTCTTCATACTTTTCTGCAAGTGAAGTAGGAAAAAATGTTGATCTTGGCTTCCAGTAAGAGAGTCTAACATCAATTTTAAAATCTCTCCACATCTCTCCAAGTCTTTGTGTTTAATTACTACTCAAGGAATTTCAGTGTAAAGAACTGGGAAGATATGAGGGTAAATCAAGAAGGAACACAAAGCAGAAGTGTTAGAGAGTCTGTCCTTCATCTCAAGGACGTTGGTTCAAGCACACGTCAGCAAGCATCCATTCTACTCAAGTGTCCTTGAGCAAGTCACTGCAACTCACCAGAAGAGCCTCTGTGACAGACCCTGACATAAAGGGTCTGCAATTTGGTCCAAGTCCAAAAGGACCAAGATGGAGAGATCTGAACCGGCCTCAGGGCCACACATGTGGGCAGACTGAAGGTTTGGACCTTAATGGAAAAGTAAATTTATTTGCTTTCTTGAGGATAGTTCGATGAGGAGGTTGATACCACTCTCTTGGATGTACTACAAATATGTAGCTGGCGCAAGCAGCCAGTTAGCTTAGCTTGACATAAAGATGGGAAACAAAGAAACAGTTAGCCTGTCTTTGTCTCCTTATCACATCAAAGCTAAGAAGTAAGAATGTAAAACACTGGCTTTGGGCCTCTTAGCCCAATTTCCGGGCCTGTGCAGTTCTCCACTCTTGACAGTTTCACATTATTTTGATTATTGCACAATTGTAGTTTTTTCTCCCTGAATGCCAACCTTTTAAGACGCACAGTGTTTAGTTTTCCTGACCAGATCCCTGAACACTGGGCAATAGATGGACAGAATACAAAAACAAAGAGTCTGTGGGAGTGAAGGACAGAAAACTCCAAGTGACAAGAGGAAGGTACAAACAAAAGGACCATTTGGCCGCCATCCCAGGGAAGGGTGTATATGAATGTGTGTGTGTGCGTGTGTGTGTGTGCATGTGTGTAAGAAAGCGCCTGCCAGTCTGCCTCCTGTACACAGGGGGGCCATGCTCCCCTGATTTGAAAACACGCACTTCTAAGCTTCTAAACAATTACGCTTTAAATATTACCTTTTCCAAAACTCTGCAAATGAATGCAATTTTACATTGCAGACAGAATGTTGGCAGATTTAACTACTGCCTCTGCCTTTAACTACTAAACAACATCCATTTCTTATGATATGGCTTTAAATTGGATATTTAGTGTTTCTCGACCATTTAGGAACAGGATTTGGTAGCATCTAATGGTGATCTTGCAGACTGCAAACACCTTGCCTCACCCTCCCCTTCCAAGCATGCATGAGAACGTAAAGTGGTTGTGAAACTCATGCAGAATTCAAAAGGCCCTCTGTAGAGCCAGTGTTTGGTTTGTTTGCTCAGGGCTAGTGCAGAAACATGTTGCAGTGCAACATGGTGGACTCCATGGAGGAGGACCTGCAACCTCTGTAGCTATAAATAGCTCATGCTAAGGTAACAAAAATATGATTCATATTTCCAGGTGATTATACACTAATGAAAAAAATCCTATAAATGTTTATGCAATATTCTGCCAAAAGAACCCCCTAAATCTTACATACTGAACCATTAAAGGCCCATTTAGTCTAAACATTAGATATGCATGCGGATATGTACAAAGCCTTCTGCCCATATTTTGGTTTCATTTTTGTGTGGGGCAGTACCTCCAGCAGTCGTCGCAGTGTAGCTGGTAGTTCAAGCAAGATATGACTACAGCACACAACAGAGAAGTTTTAAAAATTAAATCCAAAAGTAGTGGAAAGGATGTTCATCTTTAGTGAAAAGAATTCTGAGCGCATGTTACGATATATTTAATGGCAGTACAGACCAACCAACGTCCAAAGGGCTGCCTCCTGCTTATTACATAAAAAAAAAAAAAAAAAAAAAAATGTATTTCAATAGTTGTTTGGACAATGTTGGTCATATAGCTGGTATCAGTCAAGTGCAGTACCATCCTACAGAGGCAGGTCCAACACTAACACATAAAAAGAATAAACACTGCGGTTTGGTTTAGGGATATGCCGATCTGATATTCCGATACTGGTCCTAAACTGGCAAAAATCACTTAATCGGATATAGTCAGGAAAAAAGTGCAATCTGATACAATCCATCAGCCTAATCTATCATGTAAATGCTTTGAGCGACATGCAGTAAATGGACGTGTCATGAGTAACACAGATGAGCAGCATGTGTCACGTTAACAGTAGCTAGAGTGTGAGTGAGACCAGTCAGCAGCGCTGTCATTGCGTCAGCTGTATAGTTATTTTAAGCTCGAACAAGAAAAAAGCAGCCAAGTGCACTTAACTCATTTATGCAGTTTATTTGAATTTCATTTTAAATGGTGCTAAGAGCTGAACAGTTAAAAATCTTGCTAAATGTTCTGTGTGTGAAGAAGTTTAAATGAAAATAAGCATCAGTACAATGAATTTCTTCATTCATGGAGTAGAGCATTTGTTTCAGTTTGAACACGATGTGCAGGTCATTAAACTAGTTTAAGAGTGGGGAAAAAGACGGTACTGGAGTGATACCGGTATCATAAGATATGATGTGCTATCTGTATTGGACATGAAAAAGTGGTATAGAGCCATTCCTAGTGTGGTTTATCTTAGCTCTTTCTTGTATATGTATGTGAATTGTGTTGTGTGTGTGTGGTAAGAAAGAGTGTGAGCATGCACATGTATGTGTGTCATCAGCAGTTTCAAACCTGCTGACCTGACATAAAACCTAGTGGCCACATAAAAACCATCACTTTTTCCTCTGCATCTAACCCCATCCATCCCCGAACCCCTAACTCAATAACAGAGCGCTTAATATATGTTTGTGTGTGTGTGTGTGTGTGTGTTGTGTGTGTGCAAAAGAGTTAAAAGAGTGAAAAAGAGAGAAAAAAGGAGGAATTGCAGTGTGTGTTAACAGACACATTTACAAACTATTAGCATTTAACACGCAACTTATCATCCGAGTCAAGGACTATGTGCATGCGTGTCTTTGAGTGTGTTTGTGTGCATCTTTGCATATGTGTATGTCTGTGTGCATGTGTTCACATTTTCAAGATAAAGTGTAAGTAAGAAAGAGGGCAAGCAGAGAGAACACAGAAGAAAGAGAGAGAGAGAAAATAAGGGGACAAGAGAGGGGAAACTGTGTGTGTGTGTGTGTGTGTGTGTGTGTGTGTGTGTGTGTGTGTGTGTGTGTGTTTGTGTGTGGTTCCTGGCCGAGCAGCTCCTCTCTATTTATAGAGCTGCGGCTCCTTCCTGTTTCTGGAGCTGTACCATCACGCCAGGAGGGGGTGGGGGGTGAGAGAGATGAGGAGAGGGAGGAAGTATGAGTGGGTGTGTGGGAGGGGAGACTGGTCGTGTTTGAGTCTTTAGTAAATCAACAGATCCACCCCCTCTCTCTCTCTCTCTCTCTTTTCTCCCTCTTTCTCCCCCTCCCACCCCATCCCTTCTTCCTCCCCCTCCCTCTCTTACTCAACAACATGGGCTCAGCCGGCAGCTACGATAAAAACTACACACCAGAGAGGGAGAACGAGAAACCGAGGGAAGAGACAAACAAAACTAAACAGTGCTAAAGGATGATTAGTGGGATATTTTTTGCATCTGGTGGTGAAATTACAGAGTTGTGTTGCACAATGGGACGCTGATGATTAAAAAATGTTAAGAGACGATTGCTGACATGAAATAACAGGGCAAAGCAACAACTGCTCACTTATTAGCCTCATATTATACGTGTGAGCTTAGTCATATTACTCCTATATTGTTCATCCTGATTTGAAGGTGGCAAGACAATTTGGGAATTAAAAGTTTGGTTCTCTGGTAATCACCACACAAAAAGAAAACAAACAAAAAAACCCCACACTGAATAAGTGAGACTTACTGATATAGTCTGTGAGATACAGCTGCTCCAATCCTATACTGCCCATAGAGGAACACAGGGCCTTATGATCAGAGTTTGTCAAAAATACTGGAATTTGTTTTAGCCCACTAGAAAACTAGAAAAAAGTATTTAATATCTACATTTCTAAAAAAATAAATAAATAAACAAGAAAGAGGTCATTATTTTGGGATGGAAAATTATCCCTAAATAATACAGATACACATTTTTTTTTTTTTGGAGATTTCAAGGCTGGCATGACTCTGACAGTATTTGGCAGAGCTTTGAGAACTGAACACAGCTAAAGATTTGCATAGCAATCTTTTGATTGCATTTTTAAAAAGTCCAGTGTGTAAGATTTGAGGAAATTTTGGGGCAAAATATGGCAGAAATTTAATATAATATTCATAAGTAACAATCTCCAAGTTCACTGCTTGGTGCCACTAAATCCTATACACTCATCCTTTAAAGCCAAAATAATATGTGTCACTGAAAGCGTCTTTGGTATATTATGAAGTAAATAAATCTGCTCCACTCAAACACAGTAAATTCTGATGGATAATGTAAGGCTAAGTAACAAAAAGATATCAAAAAATGATTCCTCTGAGACTTACTAATACTGAGTTGGATTGCTTGGATTCTACTTGTTTATTCAGGACCAAGCAGCAAAGTCCCATTACACATTAGGGTGGCTATTTTAGGCTATTTAAATGGTGACTACAAGCCTAGAAGTGGATGTAGCATCTTGAAATACTGTGTAGACATTCCCAAACTGGAATAACAGGAGGTATGGAAGAACCTCTAGAAGAACCTCTGTTCTTCCAGAGGTTCCATTGTGTTCTAACAAACACAAACAGATAACAACTGAGCTGAGTCTATGACAACTGAGAAAACATAATCTGCTGATGAAACGCAGTTCAAAGCTCTGGCAGAACCTCGGGTTAGAGTTATGTTGTCAGACCAATTGCACTGTTCACTTGTGGGAAGCCAGTGGGGGATCATGTCTTTGTTTGTGACAGTGACTCTACTGTTCAGTTGTGGCACCTGCCTGGATGGGATTAGGATTCAGGTGAGAGGTAAGCCTTGTTGGTTGTTACCCCCTCCAACCGACCAGTGAAAACTAGCCACTGGCTACACCATGTGTGATGGAGGTAGTAGCATGTCTGTCTGCACTCCATCCAGGTCAACTGGAGATTTAGCGCTGACAAGGCTGCCAGTGCAAAGAGCCAGATATTTCAAAGTGGGGAAGACTCAATAAAATTGTATGCAATGTAAGATACTTTTGTTAATGTCTCAGTGTAACATTTTATTGTATTTAGAAATTACTTACACACAGGAATCAGCCCCATTTACAGGAAAACCTGCTACTACTGTAAGCGTTTCTTTCCCAAAACTGGATGGTTGGTGAGTTTAGACTCACCAGTCAGTCTTTACACACTCTGCTCGATAAAGGCTGAGGACAATCTCCCAGCTTTGGCTTTGGTGTCGAACCAATCCAAAGCCTTTAGGGCAGCTCTTCGTGTTTGAGTGATGACATTGTGTGCTTACTACTGCAGAGATTGGGGGGAAAAACATCAGTTCTAGTAAGACTTACCCTTGAAAAAATGTAAGGGGCATAGGTTGATTAGCAGCCATTCTCGCCCCTATTCTAGCATTTATCTTACATTTAGAAATCCCCAGACAATCAGTAGACGACAAAATCTTGATTGTCCAGTATTACAAAACTAGCAGATTTAGAATTCCATTTATAAGGACAAAATAATGCGTCTGACCTCCAGCATTTTGTTCATGCTGGGGATGAAAACAAAGCTTAATGCATAACTATTCAGAAATATTTGGGCTTTGCTAATATTAATGGACCTTGGCTCATGTTCAACCATATTATGTAGGAAAATGTAAATATCAGATTGGGAGTCCATACTGATAGACACTCTGTATTAAATGACTCTGATTGGGATGAGGCCAAAATCTTGATCAGGACATACTACTGGTTTGCCTGTGGCTGCTGGTGAGCTTCTTTGATCTGCTGGACACTTTGGAAGGTGGCCAGTCATTGTTTGGAAAGTCTATCATGTTGCGGATATCATGCAAAAGCAATGAAATATGTAATTTAATAGCTACTGATGCCAATGAGACAAAGTTTTTAGCCCTGAGTGTAGAGATGGAAAAAGAAAAAGAACAGTGCAGCACGAGAGAAAAAGAAGGAAGGGAAAGAAAGAGTGAAGGGGGGGGGCTCCTGGCTTCATGGCCAGATGGTCACCAGGAGGGGCTGACAGCTGTGTGTGTGTGTGTGTGTGTGTGTGTGTGTGTGTGTGTGTGTGTGTGTGTGTGTGTGTGTGTGTGTGAGGGTTTCTGTACAAGTGCGTGCGCAAGAGAGAGAGATAGGGACAGATTGTGTCCAACACCTGTCCTCCCTGGACACAACAACAAAAGAGAAAGTGAGAAAGGCCAACTAAACTCAACATGGGCAACATCAAACAGACAGAGCAAGAGAAAGGAAGAAGGTGAGACTGACAGCAAAAGGAGGACTGTGTGAAAGAGAGAAAGCAGCAGAGCAAGAGAAAGACAGCAACAGGGAGCGATGTGTGAGAGAAAGAATGAAAGAGATGAGAGAGAGAGACAGGTGGAAAATGAGTGGGAGGATTTCACCTTTGTTGCTTCATATGGAGCCAGTTCTGTTCTCACACATGTAGAGGATGACATCTGCAGCCAAAAACAAAGTCTGTTTGTGTGTTATATTGGTATTAGTCTGTGGAGGAGTCTACTGTATGTGTATATCTGCGTGCGTTTCAGAGGGGCTTCTGTGATTGGCTCAGTCAGGCAATGTGCCACAGAAGGCGAGCGTACGATTGGCTGCATCGAAACCCAGTCGGTTTCTGCCTCTGCCAGAGTCTGTCGTGAGGGCAGACTGGTGCACATACACACACACACACAGACACACGCAGATTTATGGATGCTCAGTAGCAGGAACGACTGTTTTTTTCCCTCTTTTTCACCAGTTTTCCCTCACTACACTGTTGCCTCTGAGCTGAGGGGGAAGCGAGGCAGAGACATCGAGAGCTACAGTGAGGGAGAGAGGCTGCTATGGTAACAGATCACTGTGGCGGCGAGTGGAGGGGCCCTGATGGCTATTTGGCAGCAATGCCAGAATCTCACTGGCTGCACACACGTGTCAGTGTGAATGAGTGTGTGTTAAGTGTGTGTGTTGACCAGAAGACATGCTGAATGGGGAAGTGTGTGCTTGTGTGAGAGACTTTCTGAGAGGAATGAACCCATTGAGCTGGTGTGTGTGCGTGTGCTCCAGATGTCCTTAGTCGTGCAGATCGATAGCCACACGAGAGCACATCCCACTGACTTGAGTCACGACACCAGTCTTCTTGTTCCGTTCTCCATTGC
Organism: Lutjanus erythropterus; assembly: GCF_056507025.1. Lineage (NCBI taxonomy): Eukaryota > Metazoa > Chordata > Actinopteri > Lutjaniformes > Lutjanidae > Lutjanus > Lutjanus erythropterus. The sequence goes on along the minus strand of NC_139319.1, from coordinate 31,631,985 downwards.
TTGCATATCCAGGTTGCAGGACTGTTCTTTTTCTTCTATTTAAGATATTTTAATAATCAAACAACTGTGGACTGACCTGTCAGATGAGCAACTCATCATTTGAGCCATGATAAACCAGCTGATGAGAGAGCAGCAGGGTGTTGTCTGAAAAAAAATGTTATTCCTAATACTGTTATTCCACTTCTCTCTTCCTGGCTGCCTTCACTCTCTCCTCTCTCTAATTTTTCTGTGCGCATAACTAGGTCATGCAGTAGTAGACTGCTGTTGCCTCGACGCCGTGCAATTCTTTGAATGTGTGTGTGTGTGTGTGTGTGCATGTGTTTACACAGCCTAAACACACATCAACTAGACCTGGAAAGAACAAAGTCCAACCCAGTACGCGTACATTCAGGAAACAAATGCAAGATCGAAGTACGCATATACAAACACACACATGCACACTGTACGCACACAGAGATAATTTATGTCCTTTATAGAGGGTTGGCATTTGGAAGAGGTAGTATAGACTGTGTGTGTGTGTGTGTGTCTGTGTTGAGACTATGCTCACATGTATAGGAGGAGATTATGTTAATTCTGTATTGTGCTTGACTACAAATGTGAAGCACTAACACTTTGTCAGAGAATTTGCATTAAATGTGAGAAAGACATTATACTGAGTAGAAGAGTAGATAGAGCAGTATAAGCACACAGGATAGCCACTCACGAGACATTTCTTACAGGCAAATGCATAAATATTTTAAAGCCACTACACACCCCTAGTACACCCACACAGGTGTTTTCACTTATTTAGCCTGATTAGACATCTACATGGTCTTCTATTACTGTGTCACCTGTTGGAATTGGACAATGTCCGCTTTCATCAGGGCCTCGGAGACCTTTTTCATAGCAGCCATATTGATATAAAATAGAAGGATAAACACAGGTGTTAATAAACATCTCATTGCATTTAGTGTAGCAGAGCCTTTCCAGTGAGCCAACATGCACAATAGCAGCACCCTGACTCTGTTTGACCTGAATGGAACGGACCCTTAATTAGTATAATTGGTAACACCTGTGTTTACTCAACTATTTCATGTCAAAATAGCTGTTGTTGAAAAAAAATCAATTAGACCCACATTAATGATGCTGACATTTTGGAATGAAATTTATTTATCTCACTACGGAATTGTCACAAACGGGATTCTTGCACAGAGGCTAAGTATATCTGCACTCAGCTCAAAGCTTTTGTTCAACTTGTTAAGTTTAATATGTGAATATAACAAAACTGTTTTGACCTTTGAGTGACATATACACCTCTTGGATAAATTTGGTCAATTTGTGGCTATACTTCCATGTGTTGGCATGTTGCTTGTTATTACTGCCTTCAAATTCAGTCATGCTTACCACCTTCACAAGAAGAGTATATAGAAATGACACCTTCTCGTAGAAAGCTCAGAGTTCACAAGTTGTGACATGTTTGCTGATGTTTTCCGAAGTGATGAAGGTCATAGAAGTTTGTTTTTCTGTGGATGGTAAGTTAATTGGCTATCTTGAATTTTTGTTGCGTAGAATCATTCTTCATAATTTTACGTCTAAGGAAAAAGTTGATATTTCCAATAGGGGCATAAGAAAATACTGATACACTTGAATATCATGTTATTATATTTTGTAATACTGTATCGATTCTCAAAACAGTGTATCATACAATTGTGATACAAGTTAAGCTTTGTGGCAATGGTTCATTTTGTGTTGTGTTTAAATCCCTGACTGCTGTCAGTGTTGTATATATTCTCACTGATCTGACTGCAGAAAAAAGTTAAGTAAAAACTTAATGCTTATAGTACTATGATAGTTTTTCCATTATTTGATTTAAAAAAAAAAGGAATATATGACCTTGTTTATAGTACTGCAATATATTGCAAATATTGAAATGCAACTCCTGTATTGTGATACATATCATACGGTGATACTTGCCAGTACAAAGCCCGAATTCCCAACAGCCTCATCTTTTCGCTATGCCTTTACATGTCTTGCATTATGTTATATGCTTGATGGCTTGCAAAATTTTAGCCTCACTGGCTTCTAGACACCGATAGTTTTGGCGTCCATGCTGTCATTTCCTAGCAATGGTCTTCTCTTGACTTAACCACTTGAAAGCCAAGCATATCGTGTTCACAATTTTCCCATGTCATAACCACCTGAGTTCCATTTGAAGGTAGCATAACTCACTAGCTCCCTTATAGCAGCTTGCTAACTAGCCTCCCAAGTAGGCAATAGTATGTGACTCCCTCTGTCAGTCATCCTCTCTCCATAGACGCTTGGCATTTTATGCTACAGCAACCAGGAAATGTGTTGTGAGTGTCTGTGGGTGCGCAGATCCTTGAACACTATGGAAGAATGTGTACTTTGACTTTTGATGATGCACTAAATTTCACTGCTAACAATTTATATGCATTTTACACATTCCTCAAATCTATGCACTCTATACATAGTTAAGAAATATTTTCAATGCAGAACTTTTGCCTTTAGCTATTTTCCATTATGGTAGTACGGATCGGACTAATTGTTATTCCAGTGTAAACTGTGAATGGATCTCTGTGGCTATGGCTGGCGTGAGTCTGAGTGTGTTTGTTCACTGCTCCGCCTCTGGGCAGAAATCATGACGGGAGCCAGAAGATAGAAAGACTAATCCATCAAGACCTCTACAATACCCCTCCCTATCTATTGCTGCCTCTCCTTCTCTCACTCTTTCATCCCAATGATCCCATCTCATGGCAGAGTGATCTTCACTTAATGCAAGAACAGCTATGTGCTGTGCTTCTTTTTACTGTGCATGTTTTCTGTGTTTATACGTGTGTGGTCACTCTCACTTCCCTCATGTAAACTGCTCTTTTTAGACCAAATCCAACAGACTTTTACCCTTGCTCTAAAATTCCACCTCTGCCACTCTTTATTCATCGTTCTCCCAACTCCACTCTTTTTCAGCAACCATCCCCTCCTCTCAGTTTCCCTCCATCTATCCTGCCTGCCCTGCGTTATGCATCATCTCTCTCTTCTGTGCAGAGCAGGCAGACCCATCATTACCCCAGCATGCAAGTATTGATCCACTGCCCCAGTGTGTATGTGTTATTTTAAGATGCTCAGACCTGTAATCAGCGTGTTAATGATAGTTATTGCCAAAGCGACAAGCTCTGTGTGGTTATTCCAGGCCTGTTGATACCAGCCTGATCACACACATACAAACAAACACACACATACGTACAGGAACGCGTTTACAAGGGTGGATGGAGGCATGCTGCTGTTCTAATGATTGTGAGTACTGCTCTGGGGCTCGCTGGGTCAAATCTGCAGTGAGGATTGTTTCCTGCTGTCTGTCTTAAAAATGAGTTCATAGCTCACACACGTCTTCATTATCTTCCCAGGGCTGCTGCAGTTTTGTGTGTGTGTCTGTGTATTATATGTGTACAAACACATATACATGGCAGCTGCCATATTGGAATATGGTGACATTATCTGTGCCCATGAGCACCGTGGTTACGAGACTATTAAACACCTGCAAGAGAATCTGCATCTTGCTTATTTAGATCATCTTTAATTTCTTGCACTGACATAGACATAACTAAGCAATATGTGTGTGCAAGCGTTGGGTGTGTGTGCATGTGTGCGCATGTGTGCATGTGTGTGTATGCTGCTGCCCATCAGCAAAAGGGAAGTGAGGTTGTGTAGCTGTGGGCTTTGATTTGCTCTGGACAAATGACTTCTACATTTCCCCAAAACATGGCAATTTCACATTCCTATCAACACAAGGTAACCTAACCGCAATACTACACACACACACAACAACAACAAACACACACGGAGGGGTACACATATGCCATCATGCATGCACAAACACACACATGCAGATACAATTCATCTTGATATATTGCAGGATACAGGTGTTGCATCCCCACACTATGCTTCCAAAAGAAAATCCACATTCACACACACCAAATTCACACACACATACACACACAGCTTTGCCAGTATGGATAAGCCCTATTTGGCAGTATTGAGGAAGATGCATTTCAGAGGTAAATGACATCATTACCATATAAATGACTTCCAGCCAAACACATCTGCTAATGTTGCTACACACACACACACACACACACAAAATATGATATGGGCAACACGCACTTTCAGTGCAGCAGACTTTCACATTGTGTGCACCCTCAACACAAAATCTCAGCCTCATCCTCACACACCACCATACAGTAAACACAAACTATGGGCAGTGAAGAGCTTTAATGCTTTATACACCACTTATAACACCTATATCCCTTGTCGCAGTGGACTGGGATGTGAGTCTAAAGCCCAAATCAAGCTACACTTTTTGACCACTTCATATAATTACTGTTGTTCTAATGCTTATTCATGTGTAGAAACCTTTATTTATGCAGAGAAGGTTGACTGAAAATATATGATCTATAACAGTGCTGCTCTGCTTCACATTCATTTATTGTAAACACATTCACACCTTTCAGTTGCTCAGAGTAACATATATTTTTCTACTAATGGCCACTACAAGTGAAATGCCACAGAGCTGGTGGTGTTGTAATATTAACTGCGTTGGTTTTGTTTTTCTGTGTTGTGTATTTTAACAATACACAAGCTAGTTACTGATTTGTTTTCTTCCACAGCTGCACTGCTTAATACATATGTTGCTAACCACTGATGGTTCAAACTTTAGAGCCTATTTTTCTGTTTATTATCCTTGGGCTATTTATTACAGTCAGCACATAAGGTAGTTTATGATTTCTGTACGTCTACTATCACAGCGTTAGTATGAACAAACACAGTAATGTTCAAAGGTAAAACACAGAAAATGATTCATTTAGGGTTGGGCATTAGAAACAATATAAAACCCAGTGACAGAAACAGTTCCTTGATTAAACAAATGAGAAACTTCAATATTCTGTCAATCAGTTTAGTTGCTTGACAAAATACTAACCATCAATCACACCACAGAAACAAGGATATTGCTAAATAATCATATCGCAGTCTTTCAGAAAGGAATGGACAACCCACTTCTCAAATTAGGCATGGCAGGGTTGGTTGAGTTAGCTTAACACACGAAATGTTATTGTTTTGATTGTTAGAAAGACAAGACAGATAAGCCCATCTTGAACTAACAGCACAGTGGATGAGACAGAGACAATTTGGCTATGTTTACATTTAGTTATTTTCATCAAAGTGTATTGTGTGCATCCTTGAGGCCTGACAAATGTATTATTAAAACAGGGGATATTCTAAACCATGCAGTGCACACTCATGTTTGCAAGGTTGCAGGCTTTTTCTTCCTTTCCTTAGCCATCTCACTGCTATGTAACCAAATGTTGATCAATGGAATAATTTGACACCAGAGGCAGGAATGTATATTGCATGTATGCAACTACATAATATATGCAAAATGGATTATATTAAAGATGTCTACGTATTGTGCTGCAGACATATGTACCGAAGTTAGCCTGCTAACCCCAGTAGCCTTGGCCTGTCCTGTCTCATAATATCAGTGTATCATTGAAGCGCTCAATCAGCCTCGAGTCCAACATGAGAGGATGAAGAAGTAGTGCTGCCTTGAAGGGCAAGTAACCACATTCAGTGGCAAATCAAGAAGTAATAGAAATAAGACAAGAGTAAATACTGTCATTGTATGGTGAGTAAAGTATAGGAGGGACATGTTGCCTTTGTATAGGTAAACATACGTATGGTTGAAAATGAGGGATTTATATTTGTGAACATACAGGAACTCCCTGAATAAAAACATTTCACACTGCGGGATGTATAAGGATTTATACTAACAAGCTTAAAAATTTATGTTGACTTTTGCATAATAAATCTACTTAAATATATTTTTGTTTTTGTTATTCCTGTAAATAATCTTTATCTATTTCCGGTTCTGAATCTTCAACTAGGGACTTAATAAAATGTTTACACTCACCAGAAACGATGACTTTTAGAAAAAAGTTAACAGGGCTCAATAATAAGGATTGCTTGCTTGCCCAGGGCAAGTAAAATGCTATGTCGGGCTAATGACATACTTGTCCAATGGGGCAAATGGTAAAAAAAAATAAAATAAAATAAAGTTACTATTTTGATAATCGTGAGTTAAAATGGTTTTGATGCTAGAATTGCTGAAAATGCTGTTTTTAATCTCTCAAATATGGAGATTTCTTTTCTCTATTAATTATCAAATTAAACTGAACTGACAAAATGAGACATTTAAAAACATCACTTTGGACTTTGTGGCACTGGGACATTTTTCATTTCATTTTATAGATGTTGCAGCCCTAAATTAAAAACAATGAATTAACTTTGGTCTTTGTTGTTATTTGATAACTGCTAATTTTGAACAGCATATGTGAGAATTCACCAGTGGTGGAAAGAGTACTGGAAATGTGTACTCAAGTACAAGTACTGTTACATAGCTAAAATATTACTCAATTAAAAGTAAAAGTACTGGTGTAAGAAATATACTTGAGTAACAGTACAAAGTGTTCATCACAAAAACTACTCAGAGTATTAGTTACTTTTAACTGTTGATGTCACAGTCACCTCTCCAAACTTGAAAATGCTAATAATAGATTAATTGTTAATAATTTATAAGATACAAGCCACATTTTCCCCATTTTCTGTTTTCTGTTTTTGTTTTGTTTTGTCATTTTTTATCTAATTTTAAGTCGAAGTTTAATTTTCCTTATTTAACAAACGGCTCCACCAGACAGAACAATGTCAGAGGAGGTGCAGTCATTGATTAAATAGCCATTAATACATTTTTAATTGGTTAGATTCTTAATAGCAATTAATTAATTAAACATTAATCATTCCAAACGTTTGCTGCTGCAGCATTTTGGTTTTTTTTTCGTTTGATGGTCATTGTTTTCATTGGCCCGTTTGTGATCATATCAGCTGATTGGCTATTTAAATACAGACGAAAGGTTTGGATATTAATTCAAACGGTACTCAGCACTCAACTATGATTTTAAAAGTAACTAAGTAGATAACATCTTGTAATGCATACTTCAGTGCGAGTAAAAGTACAGACTTGAAAATCTACTCATAAAAGTATAAGTACCCAAAAAAACTAATTAATTACAGTAATTTGAGTATTTGTAATTAATTACTTCCACCCCTGGAATTCACAACCCTCTTCTTCTGTGGTGTCCTTATTTTTACAGCTTGCTGCTGTTTTTCCAGCTGTGCTGCCCCCCATGGTGAATGAAAAAAAAAAATCTTCATCTGTCCAGAACAGCACTGTGATGGGCAACCAGGTTCGACATTGAATTTCTTCCCATATAGGAGATGTATAGTGTGTGAACAAAGAAACCTTACCCAGATACAGTGCCCCTGCGATGTTGCGGCTGCATGTGTGAGACAAGCTTACGTGCCAAACACAAAGGAGCAGAAGGGTTTGGTGTGACTCAAGACTTCAGCTCAGACAGAAGTTCTACAGTGTCTATACAGACGGTCACTGGCTGCTAACATAAAGCTGGCACCGGAGACACTTTCTCATGCTGGAGAAGACAAGAGGAGGCAGGTAGGCGACGCTGACTGCAGCAAAGCTGTGATGGCCGTTATTGTCCTCATGACTAGGACAGCTTTTATCTGCTCTCCAGGCTCACAAAGAGGAGCGAGAGGGAGAGAAAGAGAGGAGGGCTGTGGTTGTGGTGGGGTGTGTGTGTGTGTTGGGGGGGGGGGTAAAGAGAGAGAGCACACAGACTGCCTGCGGCTCGCTTTCAACATCTCAATGACTACATACACTCCTCTTTCTCTTTTTCACCCTGTTCTCCTCACTGGTCCTCCCCTCCCTCCCTATCTGTAGTTCTGCCTTTTTCTCCTCCTACTCACTCTCTCTCCCCTCGTGCCCCCAGGCCATAAACATCCGCATGTCACACACATGCCATGAAACACAATGAATACACGCACGCACGCACACACACACACACACACCGCCAACACTGAGGAACACCAGCGGTAGGCTTTGTTCCACAGCGCTGGTTCTGGGGTCCTGAGGAACCGTTCATGCAAAAAATAAATGTGTGTGTATATATGTGTGTGTGTGTGTGTGTGTGTGTGTGTGTGTGTGTGTGTGTGTGTCTATCTGCATGCACACACACACTCCCTTAACCCCCCCACTGGCTGAGCACCCTCCCACCCAGACTGTCGCTTCTTAACACCATCACTTATTCATGTGAGTGAACATTAGAACAGGACTCTCCCTCTCTGTATCGGTCTCTCCATCTCACTACAGTGTGTGTGTATGTGTGTTTAGAGGAGGGGGGTTTGTTGGTGGTGCACAATTACATGGGTTATGTAGTAGTGTGTGTGTGTGTGGTGTGAATTTTGGAGGGTTATATTCACAGAAGACAACAAAATGAGCCAAAAAAAAACAGTTCTTTACTTGCCGTTTACTCGCCAGTGTGTGTGTGTGTACATATGTGCTGTATCCCTCTATATCAAGAGAGAATGAGTGTGTGTGTGTCACAGAGAAAGAGGAATAAAGGCAGAGAAAGAAAGCGACAGAGGAAGTTATTAATTATTTTAGCTTCTATTAGGAGGAACACGTCGAGTCGATACCCCTGGAGACGTGTCATGAACGCCTCTTATTGTTCTCTAGCTGACAAATGCCGATCTTCTCCTCCTCCCTCCCACCTCTCCTCCCCTCCTCTCCTATCCCTCTCTCCCTGTCACATGTACCTTTCCTCTCCTCCTCTCCTCCCTCCTCCCCCTTCACTCTCCGTCCTCCCTCTCGTTCATTCCGGCTGTGACATGCACATCTCTCCTCCTGCCTCCCTTATTTTCTTAGTGTTTTTTTTTTTTGATCTCCTCCAGCACCACATGTCCTCCGACTCAACCTTTTCACTCTAATTTCCCATCTCTGCTGCGCTCCCCACATCACCAATTTCCCTGTCTCCTGTCTTGTTCTCATCTCTCATCCTTTTTTACCTCCTCCTTTTCTCCAATGATCGCCTCCTACCTCGAACTCCACATCCGAGCTAGCTATCCTGCCCCTCCCTCCGTCTCTATACTGCATTTGCTTCATCTCTGTTGTCTTTCTTCCTCTTCACCCACACAGACACAGCTCACTCATCCCTGTTGAACTGTCACACTGTTTTTCTTGTGTGTTTGTGTGCCTGTTTCTGTGTGTGTGTGTCTACCGTTGGGAGATCATCTGGAAACTCACCGCCTGCCTCGGCTTGGAAGCCGCCTCGGCTTTTATCCCCTGCTCAGTCGCAATGAATGTAACCCGCCCACAGCCCACTAAAGCAGCCAATGAGAGGATGGCAGGCCACTTCCTTATTTCAAATGACATGTGTTTTAAAGAGGCATTGGACAATTGCACTCAGATAGAGGAAAACAGACAGAGAGCGACAGAGACAAAGAAAGAGGAATTCCCAGTTTATAGATACTGCTTTCACTACAAAGTAACCACCAGGGAAATTCTGTTTGCTGTTGCTATAATGGGGTCAACATGGGTTAATCCAACCTGGCTCTGCAACCCTGCTTATGACTGAGGTAAAGTTCAGGTATAACTCCAAAAAGATGAACACAGGTTACTTCAGAAATCTTAGATGACACTGATGTATGACTTGTTGCTATAATCCTCTTATAGCATAATGGCAGTAAACTTCCTGTGCTCTCAAATCATAAATTTTGCTCTCCTCAATTATAAAAATAACAACTGAAAAGTGTTTATTTGCAATATTAACTATTAAAAAGTAACTGAGTAAATATATTGTCCTCGTTTCAATATTAACATGCAAAAATCAACCCACACCACAAGGGGTCAGTCTCTGTATTGGTGAACAGTGCAGACACTGCAGACTACCGACTGGTCACTTAAAGAGGTGAGAGTCTAACTTTAGCAAGCACGACAGAAAGTGAGTGGCAGCCTAATTATTATCTATGGTGTCAGAATGACAAGAGCAGTGAAGTTGTCAGACTGGCAGTAAATGTGCAGTTTAGGTTTGAGTTTGTCACTGTGTAAAAACTACAGCTTCTCAAGACTGAAGCAGAGCTCCTGAGTGTGCCGTTTCCCTGCTGTTTCCTAGTAGCATCGCTATGAAAATCAACTCTGCATACATTAAGGGAGTACGTAGGAAGGCGTGAAGGTACGACAGAATAGATACTGCCCGAGCCTACATCCAGCTATAGCAGGAAGCAGTTTTCATAAACTTACCAGATAGGTAAAGTTAGCAGCTAGCTGGTAGAGCTAGCCAAATGTATCAGTCAGCCGACATTGGTCTACCACAGGTATAGTGTTCTCTATTGGTATTGGAATACATGTTGTCTGATATGTGCTGATATAAAATCTTTTTTTTTGTTAAAGAACTAGAGGTGTCATGATTCTCCAAATCCACAATTTAATTTGACTCTCAACTTTGAGGTCTCAATTCGATTTAATTTTTCAATTTATGGCTATATCATTTCTGGAATATCGAGTCTTGGTTTGTAAAGATCAACAGATCATTGGTTTTATGCCCTGACAACTGTCACTTACATTTAGATTCTTCTGTAAAAAGAGTCTATATGGCATCAAGTCTGATATAATGGCTGGTGAGCTATGCTGTGTTGTTTTCTTCTGACATGCGCCAGACATCACAAGCAGGCAGGGAGAACTGCCAATTCTGCCTTCTATTTCAATTATTATTATATAGAAAACTGGCCAATATACTGTTATCAGAATTTTTAAACTCCCTATTATCAGTAAGTCAGATGTTTTTTTTTCACAGAACTATCTGGGAAGCCATCCATAGAAACTGTCTGGAAAAGGCCGGGCGCTTTCAAAAAACCTCTAACTTCGACCAATCAGATCAGCTCATCGAACCAAAGCCAAAGAAGAGTGAAATCTTTTACATCAGTAAAAGCCTTCAGTGTTGTTCTTTGCACTTCTTTCAATGAAGAAATACTCTCCAGTTCTGATATAACTGATGCTATCTCAGTGTCTACGCAAACCTCTTCAGGAGCCGCTGCTGTTTATTTGAAATGAGTCATTTCCATGGACACTTCTCACTGTCGGCACACCTGAAACCACACCCCTTGCTGCCAGTAGTCCCTCACTGGCTCGCACCACCTCTGGCGCGGACACAAACAGATAGCTTGGAGCCTGGCAAAGATGGATTCTCATGTGATCTCATGATCGTGCGAATCCAGCTGCTTTGCAAGGTAATAATATCAGCACCAGGCCCAAAAATCCAGTATATGATGGGCTTGACTAGATGGTGAATATAGTAATGTATTTAGCTCTTTAAAGCGATAGTTCACCCAAAAATGAAATTTCACTCAATATCTACTCACCCTTGTGCTGATGTGAGGATGGGTGAAGATCTCCAGTTCACAAAATACTCCCGGAGCTTCAGCAGGAAAACAGCGTTGCAGCCAAATCCAGTACAATTGAAGTGAACGGTGACCAGTTTTAAAATGTAAAAACCATAACACAAAAAACCCACAAAATGTCTCCATACTCCTTGTGTGGTGTGATCCCAGTGTCCGTAAGTCGCAACATTAAAATTTGACCCAAGAGGACACCATTTACACCAGATTTTTAGCTTAAATGTCAATTGTGGCCTCTCAGACCTGACATACATGCACATGCCTGAAGCGGGTACACAAGCTCTCGCCCAAGCGGCACAGCTGCAGCACAGAAATGATGTTCCTTTTCTATGTTGAAGTCCTCTGACATTTTCTACTTTGTTGAATGTTTGTGAAGTCAACTGTGCACGTATCAAGTCACTAATTCTGAGCAGATCTCTCGCTGTTGTCTGAGTCGCTTCTAGGTAGCACGTAAACACAGATGTGAAGGTATCGCGAGATCTCGTATATCTTGTGTCGCATCGCTTGGGTGAGAGCCTGTGTACTTGCTTCAGGCGTGTGCATGAGGCTCCGGTCTGAGAGGCTACAGTTGACATTTAGGCTAAAAACATGGTGTAAATGGCGCCTTTTTGGGTCAAATTTTAATGTCGTGGCTTACGGACACTTGGATTACACCACACGAGTAGTATGGAGACATTCTGTGAGTGTTTTGTGAACTGGAGATCTTCACCCATCCTCACATCAGCACAGGGGTGAGCAGATTTTGAGTGAAATTTCATTTTTGGATGAACTATCGCTTTAAAGAGCCGGATATTTACCTCAGAAGATGGTGGAGACCAAAACAGAGCTAAAAATTGCAAGTATTACACAGTGAATCATATATTATAATAATTTCATCCTTTACTTATATCAGACTACCTTTCTTGAAAACTGGGATAAGAGTTTATTTAAGAGTCACATAAGTCCTGTTTGTCATCCATCCCCAGTCACCAGTCTAAAGTTTCCAGTGTCAACACTGACGCAACAACCCTGTTCAGTCATAGAACTAGATTTGATCTGTTAGCATCTAGCTAGTAAATAAGCTACTCTCTAATAAGCAGTCAGCAGGACTTACAAGTCAAGACAGGAAAATCTTTGACCTTGGAATCTGTTAGGAGTCACTGATCTAATACACAAATGAGACACTATATATATGTATGTGTGCACACAGATGCTTAGACACACACACAAGCTTAAAGACATAAACAGAGATCAAAACTATGATTGTATATATGCCTATGAACAGGCACAAACATACACACACAGCTTTCTACTGTCCCCCAGACAAAGAAGGGATCCCTCTGCAAGTGCCCCTGAGGGAGACCTGATTCTGCACCCACCCCTTAACCCCCACATGAATGCAGACAAACACACAGATATTAACCCACCCCCGTGCTTGACGGCCTACTTTGAAGAGTAACAAACAGGCAACAGACAGAAGTGGGGGAGGTGGGGCAAAAGGGTCTCTCTATGGTAACAAGGGTATTATAAGCCAATTAGGAGTGCCGCCTGAGTGACTGACAGACAGGGTGGAGAGCGCGACACAGCTCACTGTCTGATGTGAAGGTGTGTGCATGTCTTTGTCTCAAATTGCATTCCCCTCTCTTATAACTAAAGCTTTGGGCTAAAGGGCTCTAATATGTGCACATAAACATTCTCGCACACACTCAGACACACACACACACACACATGCACACACACACACACACAGGGCAAACATCCACATGATCCCCTCCTACACGCGAAGGCATTCAAAAGATCTCTTTGTCTCTCTATCGTGCCAGAGAAAGACGAGAGAAAGGGAGAAGCAGAGTGAGAGGGGAAAAAAGAGAGAGCAGAGAGGAGAAAAAGAGCAGCGAAAGGGAAAAGGGTTTGCAGAAAAAGCAAGGAGGAAAGACGGAGACCTGAGGAGGGGGGTAGAGAGACAGAGACAGAGGGAAAACACGGAACAGGAGACAGAGGAACAGGAGGGGGAGCGTAGAGGAAGACGGGGAGAGAGCGGGCGAAGAGATGGAAGCTGGGAAAGAGCAAGAGACAGCCGGGCTCCAACACTGCTCTGAACTCGTTTGATCCAGTTCGTCTCGCCAGGCGTTCCTCGAGATACATTCCTGTGGCTGGCTGGGCGCAGAGCGAGAGAGAGACAGACACAGATACTGAGGGTGAGACCAGCAGAGATTGAGAGGCTTGTAGGTAATTTGTGAAAAGAGTAGAGAGACGAACGAAAGACTAGAGGAAATTAAGAGACAAGGAAAGCAAGGTATCATCTAGCAACAGAGAGAGGAAAACCGAGAGAGAAAATTTATTTAAAAAAAGGGAAGCTGCAGCAAAGGTTCACTAAGTGACAAATGTTAGCTGCTACAAAAGTTCAACCCACCAACCCACCCTCTTTCTCTTTTATTTTTTGTCCTCTCACTGCTGTGAGCCTGAGCCAAGGAAAAAGAGAAAATACAAAAGCCTGAGCAAGGAGAGAAGAGAGGAGAAATCTTTTGTCACATTTAAAATCACAGAAATGCATTTGTGATATAAGCAACAAGAAACTGAGAGCAGATGTGAGTGAAAAAACGTTCCTCAGTATTGTACAGACTCATGGCCCACAGAGTGAAGACACCGTGAGAAGTTATGGAAACCCAGAGAGGAAAGATTTATGATCTCTGTCAACACAGCCAATTAGGAGAAGAAGAAACTGAAGATTGTTTTCCTTGTTTTCAGCTCCATGTATAAAACTATGTTGTGAGCAGTAACATTAGAAAGTCATGTCTGAAATTGGATTTGAATAAGGTTTACATATATTAGTTAATTTGCTACTAACTGGGTCACCATATAACAGAGATGATGTTTCCAGCCTGTAGGAGGTGCCACAGATTCAGTGCTTTCCACCTCAACAGGAAATATTCCACTGAAGTAATGCTGAAGTAATGCTATTAAGTCTCCTAAAGGCTCTAAAATGTACTCACTGTTTTTCTGTTGTTTCTAGATATTTGTTGGCTGGATGTGATGATTTTGTTCCATGTTTCAGCCAACAGTGGTAGTGGTTTGGCCAAAGTATGTCAATCAGGCTGCGTAATCCTGCTGCTACATATTCACAAATCATCAGCAAGAATGTGCTATTTCCAGACTTCCCAAACCAGAAATATTCAAATGCCTTTTTCAAAAGATTTTCTAAACTTTTTCACTGTTTTAAATACACTCGCAGCAGTGTTTCCTTTGCACTAAACCCAATGTGAAAGCAACCCCCTTGACTAAGGGTGCAACTGATTGTCAGAGTGTTTGTGGCTGACTCATGCCCATAATTTCTACAGTGTGTCCCACACCATTGGCTTTAGTTGGCCTTTATCAGAGACAGCTCAGCTGATTCAGTATGTTAAGCTGGTATCAGAGGCAGTTGGTGAGAATGAGTTGCCTGACTGGATGTTCTCACCCAGTATAGGACACTTATGGTTCATTACAAGTTGGGTTTTAGGTTTGTAATTTACTATTTCTAGTGGTCATGAAGGCATTGTTTGGTACAAAGGAGAGATGTCTGCATGCTGTTAGGCTCCAAATAAATATTTAAATTCTCTTTATTGTATTTATTTTAAAGTTTGCAGACTCTTCTCCTTTGTACCTTCTGGTGATAGTTTTTTTGTCTTTTACCTTAAGATTTTTGTCTAGAGGTGTGCACCCTTTCCTCTCATTAAGGTATTGCACTCACCTAGGTAATTGTTTGGTGAGTCTGACAGGGCAAGATAGAGCATTTAGGTGACCAGATGATGCTGTGAACAGGTTTGCTAAACTACTTTATTTGGTCTGTTCATCATCCATCCATTGTTCCATCCATCCATCCATTACTTATCCTGGGCCAGGTCGCAGGCTAAGCAAGGTGATCCAAATCTCCCTCTTCCCACCAACATTTTTCAGTTCCTCCCAGGGAATATCAAAGTGTTCCCTGTCCATATAAGACATAAACCCTCCAGCACGTTCTGAGTCTACCTCAGGTTTTCCTACCAGTTGGATGTGTCTGGAAAACATCCAAGGAGAGGCTCCCAGGAGCCATCCTGATCAGATGCCCGAACCACCTCAACTGCCTCCTTTTGATTTGAAGGAGTAGTGGCTCTACTCTGAGGTCCCTCTGGGTATCTAAGCTCCTTATCCTATCTGTAAGAGTGAGCCCAGCCACCCTGCAGAGAAAACTCATTTTGGGCACTTGTATTCAGAATCTTATTCTTTTGGTCACTATCTGAAACTCATGACCATCGGTAAGGACTGGAATGTAGATTGACTAGTAAATCAAAAGTTTTGCCTTCTGGCTCAGCTCCCTTCTCACCACAACGGTCAGCTACAACCCCTGCATTACTGCTGATGCTGCATTTTGCTCTTGCTTGAGAACAAGACCCAAGAAACTTAATTTCCTTCACTTGGGGCAATAGCTCACTCCCAACCAAAATAGAACGATCTATCGCTTTCAGGGAGAACCATGGTCTCAGACTTGGAAGTACAG
Source organism: Lutjanus erythropterus (assembly GCF_056507025.1). Lineage (NCBI taxonomy): Eukaryota > Metazoa > Chordata > Actinopteri > Lutjaniformes > Lutjanidae > Lutjanus > Lutjanus erythropterus. The sequence continues at coordinate 31,616,135 of NC_139319.1, read as the reverse complement.
ACTCTCACGCCAACCGATTCACACTCAGTTTCAAACCACCACTTTATTTGGTGTTAATACAAATGAGCACATTTACAATATTGGTAATAATCTCTCATTGCAAAGGAAAATTGTGTACTTTGAAAAGAAGATGTGAGGTGAGTAGAAGCTTTGATCAGACAGCCTGGCATGTCAGTGCCAAAATAGACCTGCAGCTGTTTCAGAATTTTCACCAAGAACTATTTCATCATACACTTTCACAGTTCAGGTGGCAAAGATGAAGCAATCATGCTAATAATAATAAGTGCTGTCAATCGATTAAAATATTTAATCGCGATTAATCGCATGACTGTCTGTAGTTGATCGCGATTAATCACAAATTAATCATACATTTTTATTTGTTCAAAATGTACCTTAAAGGGACATTTTTCAAGTGTCAAAAGTGTAATTCAAATCTAACTTGAATAAATCAAATACATTAAACATTAAACCTTCCAAGGCACTGCATTTAGCATAAAAATATGCTCAAATAATACCATAACCAAGTCCATCAGGCACAGATGAGCATATTGACTTGCTTAATTTAACATCAAACACACTAAAAGCTCCAATAGGAAAGTCAATTGTAGCTTCTATGGAACTGCAGGCCTCAGATTTAAAATTTAAACACCACAGAACCAGCAGCATTTTAGGAAAAGATCCCTATTTATATGTATCTGTTTATTTATTCACTATTATTATTGTTAGTAATGGTTTATTTCCTTCATAAAATATTTTCCTCTGAGTAGAAAAATCCTCACCTTTATTCAGCTCAGTCTATATAATGACGAAACGGTGCATGATATTAATGTTTTTGTATTAAGGCAGCAGCATTATTTACATCAATGTCACTCTGACAGTTTACATCAGTGAGGATGTTTTAGACCACAGCAGACAGCAAACTGCACACCGACACAAACCGAGGAGACGAAGAGGAGAGACAGAGTGTGGACTCTTCATCATGACTTACAATAATGCAGCGCACGTTTTGTGGAGGAGACAAGCATCAGTTTGGTCTTTGCAATGCCAGATATTTTTATCTGTAGTGTTTAAACCACAGAACTGTACAGTAACATCAGGATTCATCATCAATAAAGTTTTGATATTGATCAGCACTTCCCTCACTTGCTTCCCTCCTCTCTGTAGCTCTTCTCTCCTCCCACGCAGTTGTGATCAATTAGGATGAAATAATTAAGCATTTAAAAGTACACAAATCGGACTTGGAGTAAAAAAACTTGCGTACCACAGAGGTGTACACTAACATTATGATTCATGATCATAAAAGGTTTTTATATCAAGTTGAAACATCTGTCCATATTCACACACTCTCCCTCTCTCTCTGCTGTGGCTCAGCCTTATTTTTACTTTTACCTGGTTTCAGGTGGAGCTGCAGCTCGATCAGAACTCTCTCCTCTCTCTCCTCCTATACTTGTGTTTCTTTGCATTTAGCCAATTGCTTTAACAGACAAGCCTGTTTACACTGTCGGGTGACAGGGAAGCTCGATTCTTATTCAAAGTATTGGTCAGGCCAATATAACAGAACGTGTGTTATTAATGCGTCAAAAAAATTAGGGGCGTTAAAAGGAGTTTGGTTAAATGCGCAATTAATGAGTTAACTTTGACAGCCCTAATAACAATGTATGAGTGTTACGCAATAAAGCTTTCATATATGAATGTGTTCATTGACAGGTGAGTGTACAAGAATAAAAAGTAACCTCTATTTTGTTTTTTAATGACATAATTTAGAAGTGTCTGTCAAATAACTATTTAACATTTACAGTATACAGTCAAACACAAAATGGAAAGTGTGTGATCGGTCTATAAAAACATCAAGTCCATTATTATACAAGAAGCAACTTGTTGATCATGTTGCTACAGTTTGTTCATCACTAAACCAAGCTGTTTAGAAGATTATAGCAATGCACCATTTTGTACTTTTCAAGCTATACGTTTTTTTCAATGCTAAACTTTTAGAAAAAAAATAACACTAATGAACACAACACATGTACTGTGTTCTTGATCATAGTCTTAGTACTGGTGAAATTCTGCAAATTATGTGACTAAGTTGTAGACATAGTGAACAAATGATCAAAGAAACGGTACAAATTCTGTCAGTCATTTTTTGATGAATCCTTGTGCATGTCTGTGTGTCACTCTTTCAGTAATGTGAGGGTCCTCACCTGCAGACTCACCTCTCAGATATTAAACAGCAAGTGTCACTGCTCCCTCTTCACACTACTATCCTCCCTCTAATCTCTACACATTTCTCTACACACGCACCATCCCTCTGTTTATCACTCTAATCCCTCTCACTCTCTGCCTCTTCCTATCTTGTCCACATTTAGTGTGACAAGCCAAAGACTGGCCACCAAGTATATATGTGTTTTAAGAGTGTCACAATTCTCAAAATCCACAATCCAATTTCACTTTTGAATTTCAGTTGTTTCTTTTTAAACTTTTTGTTATTTATTCGAAGGCTGCACCTTATCAAGTCTTGATTCATAAATATCATCAGATCATTGGTTTTATGCACTGACAACTGTCATTTACATTTTCAAGAAATAAAAATTCCCTGTTCATGCAATGTTACTACAGTGTCCTCCTGCTACTACTTCATGAATAAATATTACCATTGAAAACACTGAGCTAGCTGGTAGATAGTTGTAGCAACAGTGGAGAGTGAGGGTCTTTGGACACATCCTTTTGATTTTGAATTTTTTTTTTATTTAGAATTGTTATTGTGATAACCCTGATGTGCATCCCTGTGTGTGTGTTCAAGTAGGTGAAGATGGTCTAATTGAGGGGATAAAGGTGAGAAGAGAGAGATGGATCAATTACTGCAGGAAGTGTGTGTGTGTGTGTGTGTGTGTGTGTGTGTGTGTGTACATGCACAACAGTAGGGGAGGGTCTGGTCTGTCATTACTTCCTTCCTTCAGGGTCCCTTTTTACACATCTATAAAATGCCTGAACTGCTCTAAGCCCCCCCCCTCCCTGTTCATTCTCTGTCAGCCTTCAGCCATTCTCTGTCCCACCCTCAAGCTACTGTATTTTATACCCCTAACCATACGAACATATAAGCTTTGTATGAGCTGCTATTAGTCTGGTTCATGCACTCCTACTGAACTCTGCCCCAGCCTGCCAAGTACTGTACACACAATTCACATCCCCTAACTTCACACCTACAGCAAGTAGATTTACAGTATAGTAGAATGGTAGTCAAAAGCTGTAAAGCAAAACCTCACATACAGTCTTTGACAAGCTTACTTTCAGTTCCACATTAAAACTCCCTAATCACTGGACTTATGAAGAGGATATGCAAGTAGAAAACAGCTTCTATCAGCTATAGAGTATAAAACACAGAGAATCAATCACAAGTTACTTGACTTAAAGAAAATGTTCACCATTTTGGGAAAAATGCTTAATTGCTGTCTTGCCAAGTTAGATAAGATCAATACCATTCTCATGTCTTTACAGTAAATATGAAATGACATTTAGCAGCTGGTTAGTTTGACTTAACAAAAAAATGGGAACAAGACTCAAGTCCACCACAAAGGTCTTGTTATGCTCAATCAGAGCTAGCTTGTAAGATGTGTTGTCCAATCACACTGGAAGTCAAAAGTGTTTATAGCTGTACCAAATAGCCACACTCAATTGATAGAGTGACAAGCTGGCTGTGCTAGAGGAGGGAAGCGCAGTACTGGTTAAATATGGGGACAATAACCCACATTTTCAGACAGTTTCTCCTCGAAGACATTCACACTGTTGCACTTGGTTGTTCACCTCAAAAGTGACATAAGTACTTGTGTATGGATGAAAAAGGGAGTTACAGAGACAAGTTCAAACCCAGCTTCCCTTCCCACAGCTGGCAAATGGATAGTCACTTTTGCAAAGTTACAGACACTGTTGGACAGTCTCTCCCCTGATCAGACATCAGACAGGTGTGGTCAGAGGGGGTTTCTGAAGCAATCTGACCTTCTGACAAGCTGAGTGAGTATACTGGAAACTTAATGTTGCCAGGTGACCTGTGGAGACTCCAGGACGTCACAGCATCCAACAAAGAAACAGTCCCACACATAACTCTGCATCTTCACCAGAGGCCATGCAAATGAACGAACAAGTGAATGAGCGAGCAAGCATCAGATCTTTTCAGGTTTTCTCAATGAGGATGTCTTAATCTGCTTTGTGCATCAGCAAACAGACTAAGCAATGTGTTGCTTGTTTGTAGAAAAACTAATCCTGGTTCTATTTCTGTGAAGTTTCTTGCACTTGCTTCACTTCCAAACTCTTTTCTTTTTGTCAAAATTGATGCTTACATCTTTGATGTTTCTGTTTTCCCTATTCAAAGTAGTCGACTCAGACTAATTGAAAGATTGAGAAACGGCATACTTTATATGATCTACAACATCGTTTTTATATGGATAACAAAAAGAGGGACATTTGGAAGGAAAATATGAGCTGTGTCATCTTTACCATACAAACATGAAAGCGATAATTTATTCCTTAAATATTTTTTATATAATAGCTGAAGAAGAGCTCATGTTGAGTAGATTCCCAGCTACAATGATAGCTCAGTAAAGGGCAAGTGGATGCCAACAAGATTAGCCTTTGGTTTGTTGGCAAAGATGGTACAAGTCTAGCTAATGCACACACGCACATACGCACATACGCACACACACACACACACACACACACACACACACACACACACACACACACGCACGCACACACACACACACACACACACACACACACGCTGCTTCCTCTCAAGGTCTCAACATATTCCCCAAAGACCAGGGGATGAGAGGGGAGAAGGATGATTCTGATTAAACAAGTTCACAGGTCTAGTAGCCATGGTGACAACAACCACAACAATGGTGAGACTTACAGAATTTGCAGTAGACCTGTCTGCATACATGTGGGTGTTCATGTAAATATGCAAACATGCACAAATGTCAATGTGTGCAAAGAAGCAAAATATCTGATCATATTAACATGCACAACTACATTACACAAGGGACCTCAGAGACATGAAACAATTCTGGGTTGTGTGTGTTTGTGTGGAGGCGAGGGCAGTTAGAGGAAGGGGTGGGGGCAATACAGACAAGCCATGAAGAAATCAGCACAGAGGCAGAGAAACTAGCATGGGAAATTTAAGCTTTTGACAACTAGCGATGCTGTAAAACAATGTTTTGATGAGCGGATTCCCATATTGTTTTTATCTTTTGTTCTACTGCTATCCACTCCAGTATGATGAGATGATGCAGGAGGCTGACTGCAGAGGGTGACAGTAATAACTCAATATGCCAGTGTCAGCAAGTTCATGTCATTATTTTAAAAAAGGGATTTGATGTTAAGATAGTAAGGGAGGAATACTGACTGCAAAAACAACATTGTATTGTATTGTATTTGTAATAAAAACCACATAAAGTAATTTGTACATGTAGCACTAGCCGCATGCTAGCCAGTGTCAAGTGTGGCTGGTTAGTTTGTGTGCTGCGTGACTGTACTTTTTTGGGTAATCACCCATTATTTTATGGTCCCCCATTTACTCTGAACTATCCCAGATGTGGACACTAGAATTGTGGTTTCTAGTGATTTCTGAAAACCATCGGTTGTTGTGGTTGGTGGATAAAACCAAAGTTTGCTGCTCTCTGAAGAAAAGATAAGATGAGATGAGAAGCCCACTGTTGCATAACAAGAGTCGGAGGTATTCTGTGTGAGTGTGTCTGTCACTATGTGTCTCTGTATAGTCTGTCTGCAAACAAACAAATGACTCAGGTGGTGTACAAGACAAGACTTCTTGCACACATGCTGCACCTGCAGGTGGACACTATATTTTAGTGTAGAATTACAGACTGTAGCACTGTGTGTGTATGTGTGTGTGGACAGTGTCTTTAGTAGACTTGTGGTAATCCTCTTAGCGTATGCTGCTTGAAGCTCAGAGCGCATTATGTAACCCCTCTAATCCAGCACCGCATCAAGACAGACAGCAAAAGACCACAACCCATGGTCCCACACACACACACACACACACACACACACACACACACACACACACACACACACACACACAGTTACTCCTAGAGTCCCAAAGACAAACAACGTCACTAAATTTCAGGGTGTGTATCAAATTACTGAAGAACAAACAGGCTTATTTTCTCTCTAATATCTAATAAGTGAGTTTTTCACTACTCAGAAATACACTGATTATCAACTCCAGATTGATTATTTACTGTTGATGTCTTGAGTGAAGCTAAAGAGAAACTGAAGTCTCTCTCTCTCTCTCTGTCCCTGCTGCCCTCCTCCCATATTCTCTGTATCTCCATGATAACCTGAACATCCAACCAAAAAGAAAAAAAAAAAACACACAATCTCTCACTCTCTCCTCCAGCTCTCCACTCTGTTGCCAGGGCAACAGCGGCCATCTTGCCGTGCCCCATCTGTCTTGGGTACACATCACAGGCCAGTCATAAATGTGGAATGACAGTCAGAGAGGGAAAGCAGAGAGGGTGAGATGGAGAAAGAGACAGAGAGAGTCAGTGGAGGAGGAAGAGAGGGAAGGATGGAGAGGGAGACTGACCATAACACAAAGATTCACAGATCGTCTTCTCAGGTTCAGTGACTAAGTAAAAAGTAGGACTGGCCATCTTGGTACAACCCTGTCTTCATCCATCATCTTTCTGATATCAACCTGTTCTTAATAACACAGTACCTTATTTTGATAATAAAAATATATTTTTCTCCTTTAACAAAATAAGTTCTCAGATGTTAACTGTTGTCTAAACACAAGACCTTTGCCTACATAAAATGGTCTATTAAAACTGAAAAAAAAAAAAAAACTGATTTCAATCAGGAGCCATCTGATTAACATTTACAAGATAATCAATCTGACCAAATGTCATCTTTCACTCCTTGAAAGCTTTTGACAAGAGAGAATTCTGGACACAATTGGGTTGGGGTAATAAAAATTTTGAGATCTGATACCCAGACCTACCTCTGTCTGCCAAAATATTTGTTCCAATATCATGAAATTACAGGACATATGATACTCTAATGCCCTGATTCCACTGAGTACGTCATGTCTATGACAGAGTTTCGATCTGTCCTCCACACGGCTTCATGTCATACCAGCAGTGTTTCAGAGGTGGAGTGTTTTGCCTGTCTCATTTAGTTGACTTCCTCAGATTTTGTTCATTTGGTCATTTTCCAGAAGATGAGATTTTTCTTGGTCTTGAGAAGCCGTAGGGTTTATTAACTGACACACTGTAACCTGCACTGTCCATTTACTGCCAGATTGACAACATAGGTTTAAATTAAGTTTAAGTTTCTGCTTCACAATGAACAGCATCATCACTCGCCTGCTGTTTGCTCTCCCTTGCACACCGCACAAACTTGAGCACCGCCAGTGGTAATATGTGGCTTTTTCACCGTGGTAAGTAAAAATCCATACCATCACAGCTCAAGTCTGCATATGGTGGTGTTTTATTTTGAAATTTACCGGATTCCCTACACCATTGCTGTGTCTGACCTCTTGCCTGCTCAATCTACTCTGTGCAGCTTGACGTGGCCTTTGTCAAAAATAGAGTCTTCTCAAGCCCCTCTTGTGGAATTATTGTCTAGAATGGCTGCAATCAGCTCTGGAAGCTACGTCGTAGCCATAGCATGTCCAGTGGAATAAAGCAGTCAGGCCTTAAAAGTCTGGTATTGTATTGTATTACACATATAGGTTTAATATATATACATATTGCTGTACATAAAATTTTGTTCACTGCTTACATTTCTATGGTTATTCAGATATGATTTTTAAAAATGTATTTATGTTGTTTTTTCGCCATGGTACTGGATCAGTGGACAGTATCACTTAAGGGTCTCGATTCTGAGACTTTGTAGTCCTGTCACTTCGTAGAAAACTCTTGTGCTGATCATTACACCACAACACCCTGCTCCCAAATCTAGGATGAAAAATAGCTGATTCACTTTTGCTTCACATCATTGGACAGGCAGACACTGTGAGCCTTGTTAGCACTGACACACTGACCCCAGCACATGCACAATCACAAGCACACCCACCCATTTATCACTGAAATATTTTTGTTATTTCCATTTCAAGGCAGCAATACAGATCCTGTAACTATGCTTCTATGTATTTACACTACTTCGACCTGGAGTCCTTGAATATAACATGTATTCATTTTACCATTTTCACAACATTAATGGAGCTGTATTTCACTGCATTGCTTTTTTCTCTTTTTTTCTCCAATAGTAAGTTTTTATTTTTTCTCGTTTCGTGTTCGGCACTCAAATAAAATCAATTTGATTAGCAGCAATGACTGATGATGTTTTAAAAAATGTGCTTAAGAGTAATAAAATCAATCTGTTTACAAAAAAGCAGGAACACTTGAACAACATAAAATCCAGAAAGTGTGAAAACAAAAACCACAAGTTAATTGACTTCCCTCACAAGCTATTAGCAAAAGAGCGCAGTCAGTTTGCAGGCTGCGTGTATGCATGGGCTGCAACTGAACACAACATTGGAGCCACAATGGAGGCTGGGGAGACCTCATATGACCTGGAGCTGAGCAGGAAGTGACGCACAGGTTTCACTCTGCCTGTGACGAAACCAAGACACAATCCACTTGGTGTTCAGAGCATATAACACTCGACTGCAGCAGCAGGCTGCACAAAGAGGCTGAAGGAAACATCAAGACAGTATGCAAGACATTTAATAAGCATGAAAGAGAACAACAGAAGGCAGGAAGCTTGCAAAAAGAGGACAGAAGGGAATGAAAAGACAATGAAGAAAGGCAGAAACTACAAGACAGACAAAAAAGCGAAAACTAAAAAAAATAAATGAACATTCATGAGCACAAATGAAAAAAGTCAGGGCCAGTAGGAGCAGAGGGAATAAAAAGTGTTGCTCTGGTCGTTCACTGGGTTGGGCTGGGTATCGGGTTACTGTACGTGCACAAATACAAATGATGAGTCACTTCCTAAAACATACAGGGACAAGTTCACGCACACAACTTTAAATATACACTCATTATACTCAAATTTACAGCAGGTCCACCACTTTTCTCTTTTACTCTTTTAAGTCCTGACCAACACATAGACATGTTGTAATTCATGACAAATTATTACCTTTTTTTTTCTCCACAGCAACTTTTCCATGACCTTTCTCCCAAAGCTCTGAGAGCAAAGAAAATGATTATTTTTAAAGAGAACTGTAGTGAAGTCCCCCCTTCCCTTTTCTTGCCTCTCTCTGCTGGTCCTGTGTGTGCGTTCATGCACACGCCTAGGCCTGCTCCTTTTAACATTTTCTCAGAATTTTTGTCATCTTAAAGAGCACTAATTACAGGCTTAAACATGCGGGCAACTGTAAAGTACACACACACACGCACACACACACATATGCACTCCCACCCTCCCAACTCAGTCAGCAAGTGAACATAATTAAAGACTTGAGAAAGCTATGAATGAGTGGGGAGAAGGGGGGGTTGGAGGAGAGGAGATTAGAAGAAGATGAAGAAGTTTATCTTCGGAGTTGAAGATCAGGGAGGAACTTAAAGCTGACTTCTTGTAGTTTTCACTTTTAGACCACAGTTTCTTCATTGGAGTTGAAACTTTTTACACAACATCAACCAGGCCTGGACTAGCCATCAGGAGAACACCTGGGCAATTTCCATTGACATGGTCAGCCAGGGAAAGATGCTAATATTTTTATGCACTGCTTGGTAAATCAAGCCCCTAAATTTGGTGGGCAAAGTACATTTTTGGTGGCTCAAAGAGTAACGACAAACTTATAAAAGCACAAAAAGCAAGAGGATTGATTAATGTCAATAACAATGAAAACCCCTGTATTCTTTGGTATATGGTGTATATATATGGTGTCTGACCTGTGACATGAAACTGTCTTCCACAACCTCACTTTGGTAGCAGAGTTTGGCTGCCCCTCACCCAGTTTTAAGCCTCCCACACAGCTGTTTCTGTTTCAGTTAATGACTGTGTTTCAACCTACATATGAAATTGATGATCATTAGCACCTGTTTGGTATAACTGGTTAATCAAACACCTGACTATGATCCTATAAAATCCCTAACTGTGCAAGTGTACCTAGAAGAATTGATGCTGTTTTGAAGTGCAGTCACACCAAAATTGATATGATTTAGATTTTTCTTCTGTTCATTCATTTTGCAATTTGTAAATCAATAAAAATAAACAATTAAATTTCATGTTTTTAAAAGCATTCTTACTTCAGTAAATAAAATAAATAAAAAAGACTGAGTGGGTTCATATAAACATATGTATGATTGGTAAAACTCACAGGAAGCTATGATGATTGGTCAACTTTGTGGAAAAGTTGTGGAAATTGTACAAAATTGAGACAACATTGAATTGAATTGGTTGGTTGGTCAACCGGTTGAATTTGCGTTAATTGCTGTGATCACGGGTAGCACGGTGGTGCAGTGGTTAGCACTGCTGCCTCACAGCAAGAAGGTCCTGAGTTTGATCCCCCAGCTGGGGCGGGGCCTTTCTGTGCGGAGTTTGCATGTTCTCCCCGTGTCTGAGTGGTTTCTCTCTAGGTTCTCCGGCTTCCTCCCACAGTCCAAAGACATGCATGCTAGGTTAATTGGTGACTCTTAATTGCCCGTAGGTGTGAATGTGAGTGTGAGTGGTTGCCTGTCTGTGTGTCAGCCCTGCAATGAACTGGTGACTTGTTCAGGGTGAACCCTGCCTCTCGCCCAATGTCAGCTGGGATAGGCTCCAGCAGCCCGCGACCCTGACGGAATAAGCGGTTACAGAAAATGAATGAATGTTGTGATCACCACATCGCAACTTCCTGGAGGGACTGTCTCATCATGCAATATAGTGTTTCAAAGAATGCTGAACCAAAAGGAGCAAAAAAAACAAAAAAACAAGATGTTTGGTGAATTGAAACGTTCTGTTGATGAAGGCTGGCAGTGTGGCAGTAAAACTGGGAGGCCACAGGGGCCCACCTACATCGAAAATTTAGTAGCCACAGAGTAACTTTTTGTGTTCATGGGCCATCAGCCATGGCTAAAGTTGAACCATGCCACTGTTGATAAAATACTAAATGAATTGAATCAGAGAAAAAAAAAAAGTTATACACATCAACCACACATTCAGTCAATGCATGGAAGGTCCATGGCCAAGCATGGTGGAGAAAAATGCTAAGAAGGCAGGAAAAAGAGAAGATGGAAATGAGCACATTAAAGGAGAAAAGGCCTGCAAGACACTGTAGCCTTAAAGTTACAAATATGTTCATGAGTAAGACACCTCTTTAGTGTTTTTTAAAGCCTTTTTGTTTATGTCAGTACAACATGACCTGCAGAGCCAGAAGCTTGCTTGACACAGGTAATCCTAATCCTAATGCCTTTATTGTTCCCAAAGATATGTTATCAGTGACCGTTTAAAAACTCTTCCTTGCATGACAACCGCCAACTAGCAATTTCAATATTCACTAAATGAACCGTTTCAAGATATCCATGCTTGTTTATCAGAGATAGAAAAAATAAATTATTGTCATGACTGAAACACTGTTCATTTTTGAGGCACGTAATTGCTGCCTTTTCTGTGTTGAAAGCAGGAAAAACAAAGCTGAAAGTGCATGACCACATACATACATGGAAAGAAATCAAAATCAAACATGGAGGAGGATGATGATGATGCACCAGTGGAAAGACAATGTGACTTGCCAAGGTTAAAGTCAAGTTGTGTCTTAGTTCTGGATTTCACACACACACGAAACAAACAAAAGCTTGTTGGCTAATCTCTGCTAATGCCATATGGAGCTGAATGCTGAGTGAGAAGAAGTTGCCTATTTATCTGTCAACTGACTCTTGCCTGCCTCCTGATGCCTGTGAAGTCTGTTCAAAAAACTAGAACTTTGAACACTTTAAAGATATATCTTCTTTCAAAAAACATCTTACTTACTTATCTTCATCTTACTTAATTAAATATGCAATATGTCGCATGATACCATAACAGAAGGTCCTTGCTGCTTCTAATCTCTACCACTAATTATTCACCTTCTGGGTTTAATTCCCGATTAGGGTCATTAAAAACACTGACACACTACTTCAAGGTTTGAGAACCAACTGTGTGATATATACTATGTGATATTACATAAATAAATTTTAAAATTAATTGATTAAAATGTATTTGAACTGAAGGTGTGTCTTTTGTTTTTAACACTACCTAGTGATGATTGTCAACAAAGTTACAAAATATTCAAAGGGCCAATAAAAATCTATTTTCTTAATCATCTTATAATGAGCAACATGAGGGTCCTACCTGAATATAAAATGTTTGAAGGTTATTGTTCACTTAAAATGTTGCTTGTTTGATCTTGTTAGAATTTGTAGCACTGTAAAAGTTTTGGAAGAAGTAAATCAAACTGAATCAAACTGTGGGAGGAATGGGAATTACATCTTTCTTTGCTCGTTGAAAAATCTAAATTACACTGGAAATTTCTGGATACTTGTTGGATTATATTGTTGCACCCCAAACAATCAGAATGCAGTTCAAGCTCAATTGAACTGGAAATCGGAGCTTCCTTGAATGCACCAACAAGAAAGAGGTTTCAAACCATCTGACTGCAACTGTGTCATCACGTGACAATAATGTACCATTTGGCCAATGCTTTGATATAAAATAGCAGTAAGTAAGTAACAGAAATGCTATGTTTCTACAGTTGCCCAAAATGGACAAAATAAACACTAACTCTAGACAGGGCCTTTTGTAAGTTTTGCGGTGTTGGTAGGTTCTCCTACATGCTTGGAAGGGGAGGGAGAGGCAAGGTGTTTGAAGTCTGCTAGATGTCACCAGCAGTGACATGTTACTGTAATATTATTACTTTTCCCAGTAACAAGTAGCGTAAGAATAACAATTTTCAGAACAGTAATCATATTACACTTACAAATCCAAGGAACACTGAGTTACTGCATTACATACTTTGTTTGTTGTAGGTAGTAGTGACGTGCGGATGGGCTATGAGGTCATTCTAACCCTAACTCGAACATATTATTTTCTTGTATTTGGAGATCTGCACCACTAGCCATCTCTGTAGGCTACATTACCTTTTAAATGATGTCAAGCTTTCCATAAGCTTCTTTCAGTTTCGTTTCTACACATGCAGTATATCATTGCTGCAAATATGCAGGGCATTCGAGCAGCAAAACTGAAAACTGTAGTTATAAACTTGACAGGATAGAAGAAACTCTCCAGTAGAGCTGCAACAATTGATCCATTATTAATCAATTATTAAATTAATCGCCAACTATTTGGATAATCGATTAACTGGTTTGAGTAGTTTTTTTTTTTGAGAGAAAAGGTCATAGTTCTCTGATACCAGCTTCTTAAGGGTTGGTTTGGTTTCTTTTCTCCTCTCTGACAGTAAACTGAATATCTGTGGGTTGAGACAAGACATTTGAGTACGTCATTTTAGTCTTTAGAAACACTAATTGACATTTGTTTTTACCATTTTCTGAAATGTTATTAAACAATTATAATCAATTAATTGATAAAGTAATCTACCCATTAACTGACTATGAATTGATGAATAATTGTTAGTTGTGACCCTATTCTCTAGAGGACACAGTTAAATAATCAAAGAAGTCATGCTGCATAAAGATGCACACAGCCTCTCTCTCTGGGGAGATGCACCCTTTTTCCCCATCTGTGACCTATCCGCTATTAATCACAATGTTCACTTTAACCAACTGCAGTGTCCGTGGTTGTTACTACATTTTGCAGTTTTTGTTACCACCACAGCACACATCTGGGCAGCTAACAACAAAAGCTTGCTGGATGTTTACAGTTCACTGGATCAGCAGTTCAACTTTGGAGCACAAAAAGGCCTCCAACAAGCTTAAAGTAATACAGTGACAATAACTAGTAACTAATTTCTTGTGATGCCAAGTAATAAGTGATATTTTTATTTTTTAAAAGGAGTAATATGTAAAAAGTAACTTACTATACTTCCTGAGTAACTTGCTCAACACTGCATGCCACAAAATCCTACACACTGGTCCTTTAAATCTGGCAAAACCACCCCACCTGACTCCTTAAAGTGACAGTTGGCCCAAACTCCATCACGACTAACAATTCTTTTTTTTTTTTATGTAATATTGTTAATGCATATCTTATTTGCAACCCTTGAACATGAAACTCTCACTGTTTTTCTTTTACACTTTGCAAAACTTTTCAAAACTTTCCTGCTCTATTTACAACTCTTTGCAACTCTATATCATCAGACTGTTCATCACGACCTCTCTTGATCCCCCTTCTCTGTCTGTTTGCGTCTCTCTACCTCTATTTTTAGCCCTCTCTTTCCAGATTAGGGGTCTATTTATAGACCCCCTTATGTTGTCCAATAAGAGGGCTCTCTATGGGAGAATGGCAGCATCACAAGGATTCACACACCTCCCATTTGGCACTGAGCCCAACCTCCCTCTCCTCCCATTCTCTCTCTCTCTCTCCCCCATCAAGTTCATCCCACCCTTTCCTCCACTCTTTTGCTTTCTCCTCCCATCCCATTCCACTGTTCTGCTCCTCCTTTCTGCCACTTTCCCCTCCCACCCATCTATACAAGGTAACTCCTGGCACAGAGCCCGCAGCGTCAGTGGAAACTTTACACACAGGAAAGAGCCTCGTGTCCACCCCCCCACCCCCCCGGCCTGACAGACTGTGTTTGAAAACTGCCTCCCACTTACAAAACGAGACAGTATGGAATCAGTAAAGACAAAATATCTACAGTGAGCTACCTAGACGCACTAAAATAACCATGCGTTAAACTGTGTGGCATTCATAAACACTACAATCTCCTGGTAAAGTGAGAAATATGGAGACAGAGAGACATACAGATGGACAGATTTTTCCCCTTCTTCTTCTTCTTGTTAACTTTTTCCCCCTTTAAAAAAAAGAGGACATTACATAATTCTCCAAACACTTCCTCTCTAAGCCGAGAGCACTCTGGCGTTTTATCAGACACACACACACGCACACACACGCACACTTGACATATCCAAGCAGACAGGCAGCCTGTTCGGGCTGTCTGCATCACAGTCGCTATGACAACGGAGGGAGAACAATCCACAAAAACAGCCACTCGGGGGGAGGGGGGTAGAGACAGAGAGAGAGAGACAGAGAGCGAGATGGACAGACAAAGACACAGAGAGAGAGGGGGCTAATGGGAAGCTCATGTGTACGTGCAGCTGTGCCAACTCAGGCTCCGTGCCATTTTTTGCTGGATCCCCGACTCTGTTTCCTTTACCTGCCCTCTTCAGGAAAGAAATATTCTCACAAACAGTGGAGTCACATTTCGTGTTACAGAACATTTCCCTTCCTTTGTGGCTTCTCCATGCAATTAAACATGGTCACAGAAAAAAGTAACACATATATTCACACAACATCAAAATTACCACCGTCCTACTGGCTACACACACTAAAGGCTGGAGGATTAGGTCACACTCTAAACATTTTTTTCTGCAAAACTCAACTGGATAATTTTGATGCATGAGGCATTCAAGTCAGTGATTATCCGTGCACATTATGCTGCAGAATGAAAAGCCTGTGTCCATCTTGACCACTCAGGTCCAGAGATGCTGCTGATGCGGCACCTTTTGCTGAAGAGAAGAGACTTATTCTTCTGTTTTAACATGACATGGGCTACAATGTAGTTTACTGTACATGCATGTCTTTAGAAATTCATCTACACTTGTCCAGTGACCTCACATACTTTCTTCTCTCTTAGCATCAACTTGTCCCTTCCAGGAAAGCTGGGTGCAGCGTTTACCTTTCTTGCACACCCACTTCCATTGCAATTCCGAGTAATGTAGTTTTGCAGCGATGCTATTATGACAAACAACAGGTGAAGCTTAGCTGGAACTATAAATCAGCTACAGTAACACCTTAGTGATGTATAATTCAGGCATGGTCCAAACTGAAACCTGATCATGATGCTGGCTCAAGTCAAAAGGAACAAGAAGAGAAGGAACCAGAGGTGACATTTTAAACTTCTGCTTGTAAAGAAATGTGACCAGTTAGGAATGGGCAATAAGAATTAATCTCTATCATGATATGTGTAATTATATATTGCAATCCCAATATTATATTAAGATATAACACATTTTGTCATTAGTTTTGCAGATAATGTGGTTATTAACCAAAGTGCTGCACAAAATGATGCCAAAATGGTGACAATCCATTGGCAGTGGATCACTGGACCAGAGTGAAGGTTGTCCTGCTGGTGCCGCTGGAAACAAAAACAAAAACACAGGGTAGCCTAAGTCAGTAGGATTCATCATCTGTGCACCACGTATGTCTGCCAATTCATCCAGTAGTTATTTCAGTCCAAACCAAAGTAGTCAACTGATCGACACACTGTTTGATAGCCATTGCCATCCCTAGAGCTACAACAAAGTATGCACTGAGGCAAAAATAATTTGAAAAACATCCAATATGATAAAGCAGCCCTGCTAATTCATTTTCAGCATAACCCACCATGGCCTATATAACCCAAGATATTAGAAGGATGGCTACCTCAGTATGGCAAAATTGCTGATAGTTGGCATATTTATATGATCTCATGGTATGTATTTTCATATTGCCCAATCCTAACCTCAACAGAGATATTATTGACTCTGTGTTTCACTCTGAAGAATTTATCTAACAACTTTAATACAAAGAGAATGTCACTTTCAAACTGTAAAATGGCAATGTGTCTGTACCATCACCACCACATCCTCACTACATCCACAATTCTTTGGTACAGGAGTCTAGACCCTCATATTCAGAAAACGGCAGTGTAATGTCAACAGATCATCAATTCCCCACTGCCATCAGTTTAAGAACAGTCTGCTGTAATAAGGACTCTGAATTCTGAGTCTGAATTTCTAATCCTTGCACCTTGCATTGTGATACATTCATTGTCTGAGAATATTGTGATAATTATTTATTGTTTACAGTGTTGTGCTGCTGACACTGTGTACTAAGCATTTTTCCATGCTGTACTGTGTTGTCAGCAGGTCAAGACCGTTGGTACCAAACCAGATCCTGCGCAAAGGTAGTACATATTGTCAAGCTAACCAGAGCCAGTCAGTCAGCTAACTCTAAATGCTGACATCCAAATTTAGGCTAAAATTTCCTTAACCATATTCACTAAGTAGTTAAATGTCAGCAGACGTTTACATACTGAAATATTTTAGTGAAATGACATTATCATTAGCCACATTAAGACACTCAGAACAAGGAGCAAATCCTCCTCTTCATCAGCTGTGATCCAAAGCATACAGACGGTATTTCTGAATGCTGCTTTACATTTATCATTGCCATGTCTGAAACCACAGAAATGAAGTATTTAGTCTGAGCGGCTCTCACTGGGAGAGCGTTGAACAGTCCTGTCATCTAAGCTATAGGAGTCCATTCCTAGAGCCTGATTCCAGCACAGATTAAGACATTTAAAGGGAGAGAATATCTCTGTCTGTGTCTGTGAGCATACTGAAAGCAGCTCACATTTGCACGGACCATATTGTTGCTTTTTTCTAAACCAGTTTGCTTAGCTCACAGGTGTAATGAACTGGAAAAGCAATGGTGTGGAAAATACACTGTTAATGTTCCAAAATATTTAGTGTACGCGCATAACAAAGATTAGGACTTTTCCGTCTCTCCAGGGACCTCCGTTGGCTGACAGTTAGGATCCTCGAGGGACTTTCTTTGTTATGTTTTGTGCAGTAGTCATTAAGTATCCATTAAAAACTCAATGGTTCCTTAACTGTCAACAAGCCAAAAATAAAACAAGAATCCCACACTTGCCATTTTCATGGACAGGGAAAAGTGACAATTACTGAGCTTGAAAAGAGCATAATCACTGCTCTTCCCTGCATTCAGTGCAAGTTCCGCATTTTCAAACTATTACAACTTTTCACAGACGGAAGACTTTTAAGGCATTATCACTAAAGGCTTTCGGCTGAGCTTTAAGCTGCTAACTCCACAAAGCTTGCTTGACAAAACTCATACCACATCTGACCCAAATCTGCTCAAAATCTTCAGGGAAATGTAGTTTTTCTTGGCTATTTTTGCTACTCCACACTCATGTTGTGAGTTCTAGTGCTTTGTGTGATACACTGAAGTGAACAGTTTGTGACAGCAGAGAGCAGGGTAAACATCTGCCGATCTTGTCTCCTCAGTACAGTCTCTGCTAAAGCACAAGGGAAGGCGGAGACAGACAGGGGAGGGGAAAGAGTGGTACAGAGCAGAGGTTGAGAAGATACCGGGATATGCAAAGAATGACAGAAAGACCAAACTGAAAGAGAGGGGAGGAAAAGGTGGGATTGAAAGGTGACGAAAAAGCAATAGGAAAAGAAGAGGCAACGAGTGCTGAGAAGAAAGAAGTCAGGGCTCTGAGAGTGTAAGAGGTAACAGAGACAGACTGGGAGACACCAAGACAAAAAAAAGTTCTCAGTGACATAGAAAGGCCTACTGATTCTGAAATGATCTGAACTGGAGGGAAAATACCGGGATAAACTATACTACTTTGTCATAAGCGTTACATTAATCCACACAACAACATCTTAGGCATCTCCACTACAGTCATGCACGGTCACTACTCCTAAAAGGAATACAGCGACTCAACAGTCAGTCAGCGTCTGTTTACATTCTCTGCATCACAATCATGACAAAGCACTAAAAGCATTTAAAGGTCAGGTCAGGCAAACTTTATTAAAACTGATGAAAACAGAGTAGACAAATGTAACTTATGTTAAATAAAATGTGATTGGGAATCTTAAGATACACAGCTCCAGTTGTACATGCCTTCCTGCGAGCTTTCCATTAAATATGATTTCTTGAACACACGATATGTAAGTTCTCCCACTAAGGCTCACATTGTGACAGTAACAAAAGAACGTAGGATCATAGGAATTGTTTTGTTCATTATTAAACAACCATCATTGCAGATGGGAAACTATCTGACAAGGCTCAGTTAGAAATCATGTTCACGTACAAAGTAATGTATTAAGTTTTACTCACTCACGTCTCTCGGTTTGACCATTGTTGGAAACATTTGGGATGACATAAGTACACAACTCAACAAAATATATAACAAAGGTCTAGCATTTTTAGTTATTTATTTTGATACAGAAATGTAAATTATAGCTTTAAAGTAATAGTTTGACATTTGGGTAAATATGCTTATTCTCTTATTCTTTCTCTCAGAGAGTTAGATTGATACCACTCTCATATTTGCTCTGAGAAGAACATAGCCAACAGCCAGTTAGCTTAGCATAAAGACTGGAAACAACATCTAGCTTAGCTCTGTTCAAGAATACAAAATCTGGCCTCTAGCACCTCCAAAGCTCACTAATTAACATTTGGCTCTTTGTACTTGGTGAGCACACAAATAATAACTGTTGGTAGAAGGATTTTTCCCACTTTGAACAGAGTAAGGCTAGCTGCTTCTTTATGCTAATCTAAGCATCTTCATATTTACCATACAGACATGAGATGGGTATCAATCTTCTCGTCTAACTCTTTTTGTAAGATTATATTTTGGACTTTTTGCCTTTATTTTGATAGTGACAGCTGAAGACACGACAGGAAAGCAGGTAGAGAGAGAGAGGGGATGACACACTGCAGGCAGGCGTCTACCCACTGAGCTATAGATGAGTCCCCTTCTTGTCTAACTCTCAGTATAATTCTCAGCATATTTGCCAAAACATCAAACTATTCCTTTAGGTAAGCAAATTCATTCACTTTGTAATGGAACACTAAGGTGACTTTATGCCCACCTGTCCCTTTATTTTTGATATCTCTGGCAGATAAGTTGGAATATGATTACACATCCCTGCATTCTCTTGCTGTTTTTGAATTTTCCAGTGCCTTTATTAAGTTGAGACAATGTAGTTTTTCCATTGCCAGTCAACAGATAATGAGTCACTGACAGCAAACAAAAGGGTGCTTTATTTTCCAAGTAGCTTTGTGGATTACAGCTGGTTTGTGAAAGGGTCATGATTAACAGAGGATGGGTCCTGGCCAGAGCTGTTTTTTATTATTTTGGCATAAAGATATAATTTTGCACATTCCTGGCATAAAGGCTGTAAGGCAAATAAAGTACATTTTATAGTACAGTGTCTAGCAAGCACTCAAGATCTAAGCCATTTCTACGGATATTTTCACATCTCTCAATCCTCTTATATCTATCTGTCAATTATGTTCTCTAATTGTAAAAATGATAGCGGCATTTCTACAATTCAACCAAACATGGAAGTGTTTAATACGAGTATAGCTATTGAAATCCTTATAATACCCAAGCCTAAGGAGAGAGGGCAGAAAGTGAGCGTGGTTTTGAAAAGAGCAGCTGGCGTGTTTCCTTGGTTGTGATCGTTGTTGCTGCTATTTTAGGAAACCATTCAGGAAGTGATCTACAGACAGGCTGCTGACGGAGTATTCAGCTCAGCTCATCACAAACCAAAACAAGTACATCTGAATGAAACATGGAGACAGTGCCCACAGAGAAAAGAAGCCACGAGGGAGCAGTACTTCTGTATGGACATTTTACATCTCTATTTGTTCTACTCTATCTATTCTTATGTTTGCCTTTGTGCAATTATTTGAGCAGTGCAGCACTAGCTGCTTATCACGGGACATGCTAACACAAACCATGGACTGGATTTGATCCTGTTTTAGTGAGTGTGTGTTATGAATCTGTTGCTGGTTTAATTTTTTGTTTTACAGATTTGTTCTTTTTCGTATCAACACGACTTCAAGAATCCAGTTCCACAAGATTATAT
This sequence comes from Lutjanus erythropterus, assembly GCF_056507025.1. Classification (NCBI taxonomy): domain Eukaryota; kingdom Metazoa; phylum Chordata; class Actinopteri; order Lutjaniformes; family Lutjanidae; genus Lutjanus; species Lutjanus erythropterus. The sequence continues at coordinate 31,595,310 of NC_139319.1, read as the reverse complement.
CTGTTATGTCTCACAGCACTATGCAACCTCTGGATATTGATTTCGTAAAAATTTTGAGCACTCCTGTTCCACACTTGAGTAACCCTCAACAACTCCACCATGTTAAGTTGATTAACTCTCACATCCCTGCCAGGCGAGCAACCCACATGCATCCCTGTGTGGGGTTCTTCATGTCTGCAACACATCCATAACTTAGTTTTGTGTGAAGCATGAAACAAAATTAGCCAGCTAGCTATACTGAGAAAGCTAAGCTAAGAAAATAAAACAAGTGCGCAAATAACAATGACACAATTAAAGGAAACACACTAACAGCACCGCCAATGTAAACAAATGTCTTGGGTTTGCCAAACTGGGCAGATTAAATAAGAAAGTAATAAACTGAACATGGAGATGTAAGATTATGTAACACCCAATGACCAGCAGGAGCAAATACAAAGGGTTTTTAGTTTTGAATCATAATGTTATGATGTTAGAGGGCTCAGTGGTTAATGATTGCCATCACAATGGCAAGTGCATGGTTTAAAACATCCTTTTTATGCTACATCTTCTGCTCAAGACAGCTAAAAACAGAACTAAGAATGTGTAACAGTCAAGATTTTGATAGGCAGGCACTTCTGTCAACACCATGACCCAAGGCAATCCAGCCACTATCTGACCACAGTTTGACCAAAAAAAAAAAAAAAAAAAAAAAGACACATCAAACATCCATACACTTTTTGCTGAGCTTGAAGCATAAGGTCAGGGTTGTGAAGCACTGTAACTAACTAAAAAATTAACATCTGTTCTGCTTGGCTAGTTATGTCTGACACAGAGGTAAGAACAACACAAAAACATGTAGAACCAAGATGACCCTTTCCCATGACACTGCATGGAGTCGCGATTGGCTAGTTACATGCTAGCCATTGGTTGTTTGATTCAGACAGAGTCCTGTTTTTTTAAGAAACTCAATACTATAGGGACAGAAGCTCACAAACAAACTTAAGCTGGTAGTGATTTGCAGTGTTTAAAATTAGTTATTTCAACCTAAGCAATAATGAAATAATACTGCCCTCTGCAACTTTGATTCAAGATCAGTTTTCCTAGACTTTTCAAGAAGTTGGAGGGCTGGGCTCAACAATAAGGACAGCCTGCTTGCCCAGGGCAAATTCAATGCTACACTGGGCTAGTAAATCTAGAAACTCACTTGTCCAATCAGGCAAATGGTAAAAACCAACTAAACTGTTAAACTATTTTGAAAATCAATTAATCATTAAAGTAATGTTTCATGCAAAAATGAGAGAAGAAAATGCTGTTTTCAGCCTCTCAAACCTGCAGTTTTTCTGTTTTTCTCCATTTATTATAATTTTAAACTGAATATCTTTGGGTTTTGGACAAAACAAGACTTGGGATGGCCATTTTTCACTATTTTTTGAAATTTTATCGACATTATAGCTCTAGATTAAAAATGGCAATTAACTTTAATCTCTGTTGTTATTTGATAACGGCTTGTTAACCCCACTTGCTCAATCAGAATCTCAAATCCATAACCCATTACCAATCCATACGCATTTGAAATCTTCAGAAATAGCAAGTAAGTGGATGTTGAGTCAAGCCTGCATGAGGCAGAACAAATCAACTGACACTGACAACATCCACCTTACAGCCCATCTTTGTCAGCCAGATGTTGGTTTCAGGCAATATTAAGAGTCATTAGACAATCACTGTCATATTTGTAGCTCCCACTGCAGACTTCCAGTCTGAAATCACCTGGTGTAAATCAGTTATCAGACAGTAGCGTAGCAACCATGCCGCTAACTGTCTGACCGCACAGTTAATATCCTCCCTCACACTGTCCTGCTGTGCCCCACTGTGTCCTCGCTCCATCTTTTCCTCCGTATTGCCCTCTGCAGTATTATCAGATAATGTGTTTTTTTTCTCCTCCTCCACTGCAGCCACTGTGGCACAATTACCCCGGCTGCTATACTAATGGCTATTGATGCAGCTGAGGGCCCCACACACACACTTGCACACGCAAACATTCATAAAAAATTCATGATGCTGGCTCAATAGGAAGGTGCGGGGGGTCTGACCAGCCCCAGAAAGAACAACAAATGTCATTTAACAAAGGAGAGAAAAGGCAGATGATACAGGTCCCAACATTTCACGGAATATGACAGAAAAACACAGACACACACGAGTACAGATAAATGTGTGCACACTAACTGTTCGAACCATTGGGTGAAGTTCAAACAGATACTTTACCTGCGATTGAACTGATATCTGTGTGTCTGTACAGATCTGTGGCTATACTGTAACAGCCCGTGTGTATATGTGTCCATGTGTGTTGCTGGAGTCCGTGTGGTAGGTAATTCCCTCTTAGCGTGGGATTTCTCCCTGCCACCGACCTGCGCTGAGAGAGCTTTAGAGCGCTAAGCCCGCTAGCTGAGACTGAACCAGGGATCAGCGGAGACAAGGGGCAAAGAGATGGAGGGAGGAATAGAGAGGGCGAGAGAGGAAGAAAAGCACAGGTGGGTGTGAATGAATGTGAGGGAAGTAGGGAAGGAAGATTACAATGAGGAGAAATCAAAGGTCAAATGGAGGTGGGAATGGAAGGGTGAGGAGGAGAAGAGGAGAGGAAAACAAGAGAAGGATCCTGGCTGAGAATGAACAGAGGTCACTGTGTGATGGGTGGATGTAGAAATAAAGGGGAGAGGATGGAGGGGGGCTTATGATTAGTGAAAGAAAATTATTTTTCAGGGGGCGGGTTTTGAAATGGATCCTGATTGACCCCAAGTTTAAACAGACAAAACGGTAACAGGAAGGTCACTGGGTTGTTGCCTGGTACCAACAGGAGGCTGAAGACTCAATGGGGGGTCATATTTTCTCAGTTGTCAACAATGACAACTCTTTTTACTGTGTGTGCATAAAACTAGGAGAAATCCTAGTTGCTTAGAGGTACATCAGTTTGGTTAAAATGTACCACAAAAACTTCTTAAAAGAACATTAGTCTTAGCAGAAAAATGTCACAAAGATAATGACAGTATAAAAATAGTGTTTTCCACCTTAAAGGTCCTGTGTGTAAGATTTATTGGGATTTCTATATGAATATGGCAGATATTGAATATAATATTCATGTGTATGTTTTCGTTTAAGTATAATAACCTGAAACTATATTGTTGTGTTCATGTAGTCTGCCATGTTGCACCACCGTGTTTCTACTAACAAAGTCAAAAGTATCAAAGTGTCAATACTTTTAGTGTTTAAAAACAGGACAATACTAATATTTGATAGATTTGATTGATAGTATTGAAAGTACCAAAGCTATAAAAAACAAAACATGCTCATTCAAGACTTTAGTTTTATTCAGTCTTAATTGTCCTGCATGAAATTTGGCCTCAAAAGATCAAAAGATGTATCACATATTGTTTTTTGTTTGTTTGTTTGTTTGTATTTGTATCAAAGTTTACAATTCAGTCATCATGACAGTTCTAGTTTTCTACAGTGGCCCGGAGCAAACGAACCAAACACTGGCTCTAGATAGGGCCTTTCATGTTTTGTTTTGTTTTTTTTAGTTTTGTGGCCACCTTGCCTCCTCTGCACACTTTGACGAGTCGAGTGAGACGAGGTATTTGCAATCTGCAAGCTCACTGCTAGATGCCACTAAAACCTTCGCACTGGGCCAACATAACCATCACTATATATTTGTACATTTACTCAATTACTGTTTTTATGTACAATCTTTATCCTACACCTCCACTACCTTTCAGAAGTAAATATTGTTGTCTTAATCCAGTACATTTATTTGAGAGCTATAGTTACTTTGTAAATCAAGATTTGACATAAAAACATATAAAATTAGGTAGTAAATTGCATTGTTCAAGATTAAACTGGTGGTTCCTAATGTTTTTAGTTTTGGGGCCCTTACAAAAAAGCAGCCCTTGACATGATTCAGATGTCTATGAGCTGTTAGCAATTCCATCAAGGAGACATTGCCCATATGGTTTAAATAACCTAAAGAGGTAAAATTATCCAATATTTCTCAAAAAATATTTAGAGATCAGAGGAAAGTAGAGGAAAATCTATAAACCTTAAGAGCGGGGACCACTAGATGATACCTAATTACATGTAAAGCAATTTATTACTTGTACTTTTGCTACTTTAAGTACATTCGGCTTCTGTGTTTCACTGACAATATTTTTACATTGTTGTATTGGCAGCCTACTTCTACTGAAGTTAAGAATCTGAATACTTCTTCCACTGCTGACGATTACATAACTGTAAAAGATAAGGTACTACAGCTGGACAATATGTGCATAATCAGACACCACTATTGACTATTGTTGGCTTCGCAAAATATTAACACGAGTAACGTATAATCATCAGTAATGTAATGTTTCTTAAGTAAGTTCAGAAAACAAAATTATTTGTACTGTAATGCAGCCTTTAAAACCAGAAAAAGAAAACACTTATGCCATATCAAAATGTAACGATATCCAAAATCTAAGACAATATCTAGCTTCATGTCACAATATCAGCATAGACTAATATTCATATATTGTACAGCCCTATGAGATACTACAAGTGAGATGTGTTTGCAAATGATGTGATTGTCTTCTACTATTATCTAGTGAAGAACAAATCACAATCACAATAGGGTGAGAGAACAGATAGTGTTAGATTCATAGTGCAATTCACAGAGGGGAAGTAAGGGAAATAAATTACAAGCATAAATAAAAGATGAAAGCCAAACATCGGTAAGACTTGATTACAAAAGTTTAAAAACTAGTAATCACTATAGTTTTTATATTATGCCAATTACCCTGTCAGAGAAAACAACAATTACACTATGATGTCGATCGAAATCATTAAACCAAGACATTGTTTAGAAGGTGTGAGGCCTCTTTAAAAGAAAATAATGTTAACAAGGAAGAATACAAATTATTTTTTGGACAGTAGCCACATATGGTATTGAAATCCAAAATACACTGCTTCCTTACATTTTTATTAACAGCAAATGAATAAATTTGAAACAGAAAAGATGACTCTAAATGATGGTTGTTTTTAGGCTACAGGAAGCTAAACTGCAAGAGTGCCAGAACTGACCAGCACTTGGCTGGTGGCAACTTCTGATGTGGATGGCGATATGAGCTAATGTTGGCTAAGACTTGCTGCCACTTGACTGCAGCTTTGAGCAAACACACATATGGTGGTCACATTTGCTGTATACACAGACATTCCTGCCAAGCAAGACAGAGGTTTCTTGCTTGGCATCAAACAACTCACATGTTCGTGCTTACATTACACACTATTTGTGTGTATGCATCCATTAAAACATACAGGCCTATACTATTCTCTTTTCTAGGGATGGAAGGTGGGTGGTCAATCTCAGGCCTCCCTTATCAAGGTCATTATTTTAGAAATCCTGCTTGGTTGTAGAATAGTTTCCTAATTGGTGGTCACTTCACTCACAAAGTGCTGGTAGTTGAGAAAAAAACAGCCACAGCCAAAATGAACAGGCACTTGGCTGAGGCTGTTTTTAATCTAGCTCTGTGGTGGTGTATGTGTATGTATGGTATGCACAGAGGAAATTAGCATATCATATGTTACATTTTAGAAGATGACACAAAAAACTGTTCACGACATTTGTCATAACTGAGGGAGCAAAACTCTTTTCCATCACTCATACTAGTGCGTGGCTGATACTGGGGGTTTGGAGCCCATGCCGATATAGATATTAGAGACTTTTAAATACTGATTTAAAAGAAAAAAAAACAAACATAAAATGCCACCTATTAAACCAGAAAAGAAAAAAATGTGTATTATGTTCTGTAAAAAGATATGGGAAATTATATTTGCCGATTCCAAAACAGACCAATATAGGTGTGCTGGGCCAATGTCAGCTGACCGATACATAGGTCTGGTCCTAACTCGTACACTGAAATATCTACCTGCACAATACATTCACTTTAGTCTCACCTTTATGAGGAAAGCAACACACGCATACACATAAGCTCATGCACACACACATTCTCTCCCACACTAGGTATCTCTGATAACAACTCATTTATATTTTACCATTTTACTGTTTGTGTGTGTGTGTGTGTGTGTGTGTGTGTGTGTGTGTGTGTGTGTGTGTGTGTGTGTGTGTGTGTGTGGTGGGGGGAGTACATGAGGGCTGAATGGAGATGGGTTCCCACCATTCTGGTATCAATAATGTAAAAGCTAAAATGCCGCTCAGAGGCCTCTTAAATGCTATGCTACATACTGTATGCAGAGGAGCGGTTTAGCAGTTTTATAACAAAATTCAAACAAAGGGACGGCACCAGCACACAACCACCCGATATATGACAACACCTCTGAAGGTACTGGAAGAGTTCTCCCAGCAGTTGTTTGTTTACACCAGTCTCTCAGTGAGCCAGTGGCTCTGTACTGTAGTTACTGGACAGCAAACTAAACTATCTCTTGTAGCGCTAGACCAAAAGAATGGCCAATAATAGTTTATTCAGATGTATCTGTATTGGCAAACATATCCAGTGTATTTACAATCTGTCTGTAATGTTGTCATCAACATAGTTATCTACTCTGTACTCCAAATCAAAGGTCTACAGACAGAGAATCTTGTATGTTGTACAGATTGTAAAGTCCCTTGAGGTAAATTTGTGATACTTTGCTGTATAAACAAAATTGACTTGACAAATCTGCCAATTATTATTATTATTTTTTTTGATTAATCAATGAATCATTTGATCTATGCCCAGTCTGGATGACTGAGTGCCACTTTAGTAAGCTAGTATGACTGAGGGCCATGCAGAAAAATCTATGAATTTGTCATAGGATTTTAAATTGGTCTCATAATTGCATTTGACATTAAATTCCTTGAGCACTGAATTCACCTATTTACAGATGAGACAGATCCACTTTTCCTGAAAACTCCTTTTCTACTCAACCATACAGTGTTTCTTTAGTGGTGGCTTTTCCATCTCACCTCCATATTCAACTGTAAAGTTGTCCATTGAAATCACTATCTTAAGATAAAAACAAACAGCACATAATTCCTCACGAGGTGCTACTAGTTGCCATGTAGCTTTCTACAAATTATCATTCTTAACCTCACATATGTTTGTTAGGGGGCAGTTTGCCACAATAGCCAAGTAGGCTATTGACAGTAAATGTACTGTAATGGAATGCTTAAAATAAAAGGCGTGCATTTCATGTCATGTTTGAGGACCATAGAAAATGTTTCAGACAGCCACCATTGGCTCACAGGCTGCACTTTGAGTCACCATCTTCAGATGCCTTGTTCTGTTGTACCAATGATCCAAAACCCAGAGTTTTTCAGTTTATCATTGTGTATGACAAAGCAAAACAGGAAATCTGGCATTTGAGAAGAACATGAGTTTGTATAGCATTTAGTTTTTGCTTGAAATTGCCTGAAACCATTTTTTTAATATCAAAACATTTGCTAATGATAATTTTTCTGTTGATTAACACAACCAACCGATCCATTGTTTCAGCTGTGATCAAAACTACCATCAACTGTGGGCTGCCTCCATATTAACAGGTTTTGGATAACACAAAATTGCCAACTGAGACTCGGTATGGTCATTCATTTCCAAATTGGCAACAGTATTACTGTATGTAACACATTAAGACATATTTTAATCTGCAGAGTGAGTAACTACATCAGCATAGGTTTGAATGCCCTTCATCATATGTCACCTCACTATCATTCATCCATCATGTCTCACATCACTGTAACACTGGTGCGAAAAAGTGAAGCAGGTCGAGCTGCGGCTGCACAACAGTGGAAGACAGTGGTTTAACTGGCCAACTGCAGAGTGTGGATGTGTGTATAATTATAAAGCATAGAGAAACACAAACTGAAACAAAACAGACGTTGCCTGTTGAAGCAAAACATTAATGAATGCAAGCTCTCTATAAATCCTAGCCAGAAACTTAAACAATTAAAAGTTTATCAGAAAAGTATGAGCCAGTTGTCAGGAGGTGAGAGGAATTTAAAAAAAACCATGAGATTGGTTGAGTAAATATTTGAGGACTGAAACATGAACAAGGCCTTCTGCCATACCCTGCTGAACCATCACTGATTGTGTAAGTACAACCCTCTTAACAGGTGGACTACGCTTAGTTTAAGTATGTGTGTGCATGACAGAAGAACTATCACTATAATTTCTTACTACTGTGATTTGCTTTTGAGTTTTATTTAAAAGATCTTTACTTTCACTTTTGCATAATCAAAACTCTCTCCTCTGGACAGGAGTCTGCTGTTGCTTCAACAACCAAAACGGAGGAAAAACTGCACTCTCGCTTATTCAAGGGTCTGTGCTGAACGTGTGTGTGTTCCTGTAGAACATGTGAACGAGCGTGGGTGGAAGGGAATGTGGTCACAGCCGCCCAAAATCAAAAACATCCAGTGTGTGCATGTGTGTAGGGACTGAGGGACAAGAGGGAGAAGAAGCAAAAAAAAAAAAAAAAAAAGATGGTCACAAATATTTGAATAAAGCGGATAAAATGCACACGAGCAGAAAAGATTAAACTAAGAGTTTGAAAGAAAGAGTGGGTAAAAAAAACAGAGAGAGTCAGTGAAATTCACACGTAATGAATCGGAAACAGCATGCCTGTGATGTCACGGGTGTATGTCGACGTCACGCACTGCGTGTGTTCTACACGTATTGGTGAGTGTCAGCTCCATGCCAGCTCAGTGGTTTAAATATAGCACTTGGGCAACAGTCCCAGCTGACATTAACAATGCTATAGCCACCAAGACCCATCTACACTACATTAGCGCTGTGCTAACGCTGAAACCAGAGAAGTGGAGAACAGAGGGAGGGAGGGAGGAGAGGAAGGGGGAGAGAGGGAAGGCCTCGGATTCATGAAAACTCAGCCGCCCACACTCCGGCCTCTGCTGCCAAAAGTTGAGCAGGACAACAGTGTGTGTGTGTGTGTGTGTGTGTGTGTGTGTGTGTGTGTGTGTGTGTGTGTGTTTGTGTGAGACATTCCTCGGCGAGGTGGATGCCAAGGAGCGAGCAGAGCTGAAGACAGACTGTCCTGAGCTACTGTGTTTTAGTGGAACTAACGAGCCCCTCACTGTGCACCTCGGCCTCGCAGCTGTAAACTTGTTAGCGATTAGGTAATCAGATCTGACTGCATGTTTTGTCAAAAAGTACAAGCCACAAATCAGTTTTTAAGCAACATCGTGGCTCGTCAGCTCAGAGACACGTGCCTGGAACTGAAAGGTCACGGGTTTGATCCTCACAGCAGCCCCTTTGCTTCCATCAGGATCTCAACAAAGAAACAAAAACGGAGTGAAAACATGACAGCTACTGGTGAACATGTTCTGCTGTTTGTCCATGCCCTCAGAAAATTAGCCAAAAGCAGACAATGTCAAATCATGTTAAGAGACTTTATACAGCCGTAACGAAGTTTGACAGCAGACCTCTTTTCAGCGACAAATGTCATATTTTAGTGTCACTCACTGAGTATTAACATGCAATTTTCATTTTTAGATTCAAAATTTTGTGCTGCTTAGGTCTAACAATCATATAAAAGAAAAAACAAGAAAAACACAGTGTTGTTGCGCTAACACCACTTTTAGGTAGGAAACTGGCTGTTCATATGACTTGCTGAGATATGTAAAATCAGCAAACTTGTTTATATCTGCTGTTATTTTCAGATGTAACTGTAACATTTTAAGAAATATAGTTAAACAAGGTGCTTCGACCTATCTGACATCTCTGCTGCTCCTATTTTATGTACTGCGTTGCTTTGCTAGCTTCTCTGATAACCACCAAACAGTGACATCAAGCAGTGAGAGCGAGAGATAGAGAGCAGCAGTCGAGAAGACTGAATGGGAGAAGCGGTGGTAACATGAAAGACAGTAACTCAGAGAAATAAAACATTACTTTCTGATTCTTTCACAGTGGGCATGTTCAAAGCACAAATAAACACCCCCTAAGCCCCCTCTGAGCTGCACAACCCTGTGCTGATCAGTGCAATGCCTGATTTGAATACAGTCTTACTGCGTCCAGTTTTGGATAAACCCAAGTTTGAGCCTGTGGCCCAACAGGTAAATTAGGTCTTAGTCATTAGTCATGAGTAAAAGCATCAAATATGAATTTTAAATGACTGATATGAATACAATCTTAAATAACATCATAAAAATAGAAAACATTCAGCATGATGCCACTAAACTATATGTATGTGAGATGTTTTCAACTCGTACATTATTGTAAATAAACCCCGTGATTCGTTCTATACTAGGGCACGATAGCACAACATGGTAAAAAAAAAAAAAAAAGTCACACTGAGGTTATTTTGACATCACAATTTTCATTTTCATTAAACAAAAATGTTTAAATCATGATGATATAACATTTGTCCGGGACTGTACCAAACAAACATGTTCTCTTACATCTGGAGAACAATATTTGTGTATTAGAAAGGGGTATTCTGAATGCATTAATACTGTGATTAATTGTGCAGCCCTATTCTATACCTGCTAATCTTTCCACAACAGGCCTGAATGAAACAACCACAGGCCATGTTGGGTTTTGTAGTTGTTAATTGCCATCACTAATTTTCTCTCAACCAACACATATAATAAACAAGCTCACACCTGTTCCCTGTGGGTTGTCAGAAGTCATTCGGTGAGGATGAGCGCACCAAATGACCTATAATGCAGCGGCCATCACAGGCTGATAATATCTTACAGTACAGGCTTTCTGAAAAATGATTTCTCTGTTTACTTCTGACACTCTGCTGTTCTAATGACTGAGCGGTCTAGTCCATTTGAGATTGGACCGCCAACCATGAGAATCATGATTGAAACTCATGCTGAGAAGCTGCACTGCTCTCTCCTGTGTAAAAAGAAAACAACCAGTTAAACTTGAAGCGAAGAACGATGTGAATATATGGCCAAATATGGGCCAACAAACCCATCAGTGCACAAATACTGGCTGTGCATTTAACACTGCAATGCATTCATATTTTCAAGAAAGGAATACACTAATGTGAATTTATAAATGACATAAATTAGTGATTAATGACATGGTCTCTGCTTAAAATTCCTGGATTGGTTAACCTGAATTAAAAAAAAAACTTTTTCACAACAGCCACTTTAACATGAAATAGGAGGGTAAACACAGGTGTTAGCAAGCATACTAATCGAAGTTCCTTTCCATTCAGGTCAAACAGAGTCAGGGTGCTGCTATTGCGCATGTTTGCTCACTGGAAAGGCTCTGCTACACTAAACAGAATGGGACCTTAATTAGTATCAATGGTAACACCAGTGTTTACCCTACGATTTCATTACCAAGAGTCCGGTAGATACCTATGGCATGCATTTTGATCTGTTGTTCAGCGTTAGAGTTCACCTATATCAGGGCACACCTGTAGCTCATGTACTGAGGCTGTCGGTCCTCTGCAGTGGCTACTGGTTCGACTCCCACCTGTGGCCTATTTTTCTGTGTCATCCCCTCTCTCTCTCTCTCTCTACCCTCTTTCTTGTCATATCTTCAGCTGTCACTATCAAAAATAAAGGCAAAAAAAAATCTTAAAAAAAAAAAAAAGAGATTTCACCATTTTCCCCCTGAGAGAACACAACAAACCCCAGCTGACCTGTGGCAGTTCTTGCAGTCCCTACATGGTATCTCATTAATTGCCATAACTACTGAGCAGGAGTACGCCAGGCTTCACAGACAGGTGGACTATCAAAACCACCCGTCAACACTGTGCATCTTTGTCAACTAATCATTGATCTGTGGTTTTAGCATGCTGCATTAATAAAGCAGTGGCAGTACATCAACAGCAGATATGCATCCTGGGGTGCTGTGAGTAGTAGTTTATGACAAGTAATACCTGTAATGTGTGACTTTGCTTGACTTAAATACTGCAGTACAGGGGGCACTAAAGTAGCAGGTATGCAGCAAGAGCAAGAGCCAGAAAGAAATATGGCGACCAAAAGTGGTAATACTGTAACTTTGGTTGACAGTGAACATAGCTTTGTTTAAATAATCACTTTCTGAGTATTGCAATGTTATATTAATAGAAAGTAAGGTATTAAGAAATAGAAAGACTCCTGCTGTCCCCGCAAGAATAGCTTTCTTTGCTCTCAGTGTCCACATAGCCACCATGGCCTGCGTGATACAAAATTTTGTCATTCAAAGCAATCTGTCTGGAGTGTTTGTATTGAACTGTGCGGTGTCTGAACAGGTGTAAACATGTCCCTTTAAACAGAGTCACAGACACCCAATGAAGAAAAACAGATATGTGCACTTGTGTGTCCTTTCAACCTGCTCATGAATATTTTTGATTCATAACCACCGTCCCTGACAAAGAAAACTGACAGTATGGTGGATGCCACTGTTGAGGACCATGTATGAGGTTTGTGTGTGTGTGTGTGTGTGTGTGTGTGTGTGTGTGTGTGTGTGTGTGTGCAATGATATTCAGAGTAACAACACACCTTCAATATCCCCAACGAACTATAATTATCAGCTTTTACAATGTGTCTGTAAGTTGGACAGCGTTTGTCTCACACATAACTTACAGCATTTGGTGGACAGCTCATCCAGAGTATAAACTGTATCAATAGTGCAGCAGTTTTTAATATGTAAATGAATCCTTGACTATGCCAGTGTTAGAGTAATGTGATACATGGCTGTTGGCAGAAAGCAGAAAGGGGGCCTGTTGTTTCACGGGCGACCCTCTCATTATCAGACAATTACAAGTTTGGACTGGAGGTGTTCATCTTGTGAAAGTGAATATCAGCAACATATTCAACCAATGTCTGTTTCTGACCTCACTTTCTGGCTGTATGTGTTTACACTTGGAATATTACATCCCCACTGCTTTGAATGTTTTGTAGTTCGTTCCTGTACTCCTTGAATGATGTCAAAGAAGCAGCGGTGGGAAAGACCGAATGGGCTCCCAGTGTCTTCTTTTTCTTTCTCACTAATAGTTAGCCTATAAACACAAACACACACTTTCCATAATTATAGGCTTGCCCTTGCCACAACGTGGGTGTGTCTGAGAACCATTAGACCAGAGCACAGTATACTGGGATGCACATGACAATGCAAAATTCTCAAAAATATCACACTTAGACAGTATTGACCATTGAATTATGGATCTATTGTTTCCAATTTATGTCTATAATCTGCCGTAACTGGATAATCAGTGTCTCGACAATGTCAAACACTGTCTTGCAGCTTTTATCTCTAAGAAAAACACATTCACATATTTAATCTATTAGCTTTTTGTACATTGTAGACATTCCTGACATTCTTCATACTGACTCTTATCATATTGACACTGCAAACCAATCAGTACAACAGCACACGCATTTCAAAGTCATTGCAATTATTTTACCCGTATATTGTTTAGACTTCATATTAAACTGAATTATGATATGAACGTATTTGTCACTGTGCTCATCTTTTAGGCATAGGTGAAACTGCCTCCAAACACACCTTCTCAGCACAATATATTTACAAGAACAGTCTATAACATAACCTATAGATTAAGACCCTCTGTGTATTTGTGCATGTGTGTGTGTATGTGATGTGTGCAGTTATATTAACAGCATACTTTGGCTTTCCTAGAATGCCTGCTTCTGCAGTGACTACATACAGCCATCTAGCTGCAGCTCTGTTTTTCAGAGGAAAACCAGGAGCAGGATGGCAGACTTTTCCCTCGTTTCCTTTCATCGCCTTTACAATTCATGCCTAAACAATGCCAAGAACTTACAATGATGCATAAAATGGGTACTAACACTGAGCTCTCTGAAATTTAGCGCTTGAATGCAGTGTGTGGATGCATTGGAGGTGTCACCATCAGCGACTGACTGGGAGAGAGGCAGCAGAGGGACAGAGCTGAGGGATGCCACTGTGTCTTTAAGCAGTAATCCCTCTATTCTCTGAGCATTTGTTGCCAGCCATCTAATGGGCGGTTCGGTTTAATGTCCACAAGGGCTGCTGGGAGGTCCTACACTATTAAAATCACTGCTGCTCTCTAAAAGCTGTAGCTGGTCAGGCTTGCGTGGCTCTCTTAAATAACGACCGGGGCTGTCTCCGAAATTAAAGACGTTCTGATTTTGCATTTCAAAAGGGGAGGAACTGGGCTTACTGCAGCAACAAAAGGGATAACAATGTTGACATTCCCAACATGTATCCTTTGGTCTTTTCTGAAGGAAACCAGAGCTTGCCCACGGGAGATGTGGTGCAAACAAGAAACACTACACAGTTTGCCGGTGTCGGTCTCCATCTCTGTCATGCAAACACCAACAGCCAAACATCAAGACATTTCCATTGTAACTAAAAAAATAATAATAATAATTTAAAGATCTGATCTGCAGCCCTGCTCATCAATTAAAAAAAAGACTCCAAACCACAATTCTCATAGGACAAGAGCCATAAGAAACTCAGCAATCCTCCATATGTTACCACTGCCCCCTACCAACAGGAATCACTGTAGCATTCCTATAAAATCTACTGAGTTTATACTGACTCTTGTATAGCTCATACAGCATCACTGCATCATTTTTGTTGAAGTAGAGCCTCCTTGTTAAATGTTTCATGTGATCACAGCACTGTTTTGTGATAATTAATCTTCGAAAGTTATTTACAGTATAAAAATGTTCAGCAACTACTGTGGCAGTCACCTGAAGTAACTTTCTGGTCTGATGTCAGGATACATTTAATGAGAAGGTGGCTGCTGTGATTAGGTGTTTGCAACACTGTGGAGACTGTTTATTTTGAGAGTATGTTACAAAGGTTACAGTGCTGTGAGCAAGAAAGCAATGTTGCAACGTTAATGCTGCTGCCTGTCTTGCAGAACAATTTCCAACCAAAAACAAAGAACAAGAAAGGAGAAGTTGTTTTCATGCACATCCTCCAGCAGTTAGTTAAAACTTTCTGAGGTGAAAATCTTAACTTGACAATTAGCAGAGTTCCTCAAAAACTCTGAACGTCTGATCTCGCAAAAGATCAAATATCAGCTGTCAGGCTTGTCATCTGCAAATCCTGCAGCATTCAAGGCCATAGCAGAGTGTTTTCTTCAGTGAGGGGCTGGGTTTCTTTGTAAACAAAATCACTAGTTGGCACTCTGGTTTGAAAAAGTGAAGTGTGTGTTTCCAAAGCAATTGCCAGCGCTAAGTGAACGTGTTTTCAACAAGTTTTCACACTAGTGAACAAGTAGCAATAGTAGTAGTAGTAGTAGTAGTAGTAGTAGTAGTAGTGCAGCTTGCAACTTGATGGGGGTCCAAGATGTTTTGGAGGACAGAGAGATAAAGGGGGAAATGACATAAGGAGTGTGTGAATGTGTGAGTGAGAGGGTGTCTCGGGGCACTCTTGGCCGTGATTGAGAGCTCGTCCTTACCGCTATGAGCGTGTTATTCCTCTGTTCCGTGGATGAGGCAGAGTCCGGGTCGGGCTGCTTGCTCTGCGGTTGCTTGCTGCTGCCGCCGGCCGACTTCTTGGCCCTCTGCTCCAGACTCCGCTGGTACAGGCTGACCGTCTCTCTTCGCTCTATCTCCAGCTGCTCGGCGTGTGCTTGCTGGTACCTGTTCTCGCAGTTGACATGGTGTCTCCGGCAGCCCTCTATCCGCTGCCTCAGCCTCTCCACTACCGTGCTGTGCTTAGTTATGCCCATCGCCCCGGCGGGCACCACGCTCCCGGCGGCCGGGTTCATGCTGTTGTTGATGCAGATACTGCCGTTGGGTCCGGCAGCGGGGGAGGCGAAGTCCCCCATCACTGGGCCGAGTGGCTGCTATTTTGGAAGAACTTTTCTCCCCGTCAAGCTCACCGCCACCGCCTCCTCCGGCCACCTCCTCCTCCACCTCCACCACCAAGTGTTCTCTACCTCTCTGTCTTCCCCGGTGAGGGGTCCCAAGCAGCCGGGCAGCGGGCGGAAGGGACGACCGACAGCAGCCGTTGAAGAGAGCGGAAGCCGGGCAGGTTTAAAGGGCTGCGAGCCGCGCAGTCATATGGTTAACGGCTGGCGAGTGACCGTTTCTTCTTCCCTCCTCGGCACTGTTTCCAAACAAACCGCTCCCGAAAACACAAATAACACACAGCCTCAGTGAGAAATGAATTCAACAATAAAGCCGCTGCCACGCTGCTAACAATAACTCCGCCGGAGAAAACAACAATAATACCGTGAAGGTGTAAGCGTTAGCAGGCACTCTACGGTCATATACACACTAACCGTCCCGCGGAGGGGCAGCAGCAGCGGCAGCAGCAGCAACAGTCCACTCGCCGTTTCACCGTGTTGTCCTTTGAGAAAAAGTTTTGCTGCCTGAACCGAGCGGGCTCCGGAGTTTCCCAGTGAACTTGCATCTCATATGGTTTTGGTTTGAAAGAAATCCCGGTGAAGATGTTATTGAGTTGGGGGGAAAGAGCACAGGCGCCCTCGGTAGTCCGGTTGTGAGGGCACTCGAGGAGCCCAGACGGCGCAAAACGCGGATATGGGAAGCAGTGGCGGAAGTCTGTAGTCACTGGCTGCCGCCTGCCACCATCACAATAATCAGGTCCGCTTCTCCACCATGCCAGCGGAGTGATATCAGGACAGGAGTTGAGTAAAAACCAGCTAGAGGCTGTGAGGAGCCCGCTGACGGACACCCAGAAAACCCGGACTGGAATTCAGAGTGTATCCCGGAGAGGACCGGGATGGTCCCAACAACGACCTTTCCTGGGTTGTATTAATAGCTTACACCACCGTAAACACCAAGTTAGCAAAGCGGAACCAAATAAAAATCTGTTTATCATTGGTGTTAGCTTGCTGCAAACAACCATCTTATTTATTCAATAGTAGCTCATCACTCACTATTTTGTTTGATTACAATTAAAAAACAAACAGATGAAGAAAAGATGAAGTGATACAGAGGTTCATACACAAGCCCATTCAATTCACATAAGCAAAACGAAACCAACAGGTCAATAACAACAATATGAGTGCAGAAATAAGTACAGTCCTGCTAGACATTTTTCACGGCAGCGTTATTGACATGAAATAATAGGGCAAACATTGGTGTGAAAAAAATTTCAGAGTAAAAATCTTCTCCTGCTTCTCTTTAATTGACTAGCATACTACTTGCTTTAACTGTGCTTGGGAAAATGTAAACACAAGCTCGTTTCATCTGATTTCACAGAGAATCTGACCTGTTGGCAGGCTTTGAGAACAATACAAAAACAACCAATCTTCCTGTGGATGGTCTCATTACCAGTGGGTCATATAGAGGCATCTATATGTAATTAACTGTTTTATAACCGATTAAAACTCCTTGTAGCAGCTTTTAATGAATTACAGGGTAGTATTACTATGATTCGACCTTTATTAACCAGGTACTGTGATACTATTAAACATATTGGGTTTAGTAGTCCTGAACTTCATTCTACTTTACCTGCTCCCTGTTGTACTGTTAATAAAATGCTCCACAGCAACTCATCATGATCCAGTGTGAATATAATGTGCACCACATATCATTGTTTCTGGTCATACCTTTTGAGTTAATTCCTCAGAATTTAGACACTGGTAGCCTAACATCATTCTGCAACAGTGTTAGACATCTTGATGTGTAGAATGATACTTTTCTGTGGCTGATGAATCATACTCAAAACATTTTAATGATAAACTGAAATTTATTAAGTGCTGATAGCCTTCCTGTGGTGTAGACTATTGGTTGGTCTGATCAGGTGATGCATTGTTTGAGTGTAATGCATGGTTTCGTGATACATCATCTGCTGAGAATACAGTCATAATACAGTGCATAGCACTGGATAGTAATAATTCAGTGAGTAGGAGCAGAGCCAGCTGGCCCATTAGGCAATACAGGTACAAAATGGGGAAAAAATTCACTTTCAATATAATTATATTAAAACTAGTAATTACTATGAACTCTTAAAATGGAAAAGCTAACATAGATTCAAATGTAAAGCAATGCCCAATTAATATTACTACAAATGATAATACCAAATAAGTCCCTGCCTCCTCCTCCTCCGGTTAATCGGTACCCGCTCTCTCTGTGGTGGGAGGGGCGAATTTATTGATGTGACCCCAGAGAACTTTGTAAACATGTCAAAATGACCTAAACAGGGACAGTGAAGAAAAAAAAGAAAAGAAGAGGACGAAAAATGGGAGAAAGAAAGAGGTAGAGTAAAGAGAGTAATGAAATGAAGCACCAGTTGTACTGCGTCAGTTATTTAACACAGTGTACTGTTAAGTTTATCACTTGATTCTGAGCGATTAGCCTCAACATGGTATGTTAATCAGTAAATAACCAGTTTTATATTTCTGTAGCTGGGCAGCATGGAGGGGTTTTAAAGACAATGGTAGAAACAATGCTATTCAATTTCTTTTGTAAGCAGATGAAAATCGCAGTTGGCGCCATTAAAATCTCGCCTAGGGTGCCACATTGGGTAGGGCCGGCTCTGAGTAGGAGGTTAATATCCAATTTCTTAAAAAATGGATAAGCAGCTGGACTACAGCTTCCATTTAGTTTGAACTTAGCATGCATTCAAAAATACACTTGCTTTCAAATTTTAGTTAAGTTTTACATTTTTGTCATTTACACCATTTCCATCAGAGAAAACCTATGTGGAATAGCTTTAGCAAAAACAGCTGAATGATTTCAAAATTTACAAACCGATTCAAATGATCAAGCTCCAGTGACAAAACTGCTTGTGTCCCTTTCAGCTAATAAATGTTGGAGAATCCAAAAAACATACAGAAGTAACACTGTAAGAAGTTGAAGCACACTAAAGCTACCCCTGGGAGAAATCTAGTTTGGTTAACTAAAGCTACTTAGAAAAAACTGTTCAAAACAGGCCTATTTGAAGATGAAAAAAAGATCAAATTGCCAACATACATGTAATACAAAATTATAACACGTAATACAAAGTTAAATCTGATCTCACATACCAGCAAAAAATGCTGCTACTCATGGGAAAGTGTGAGGAAGGTCAGCTTTGGTTTTATATGTCTAGTAGAGAAGTAATAGTAAAATAAAAATTTAAAAAATCCTTCCTTTCCTTTTTTGGTCCAAAATTGTTTGCAGTTTTAGCAGTTAATTACACGAAGAATGAGGATGGTGAAGTAAATGCAAATACAACTGAAGTATCAGCAAGCTGCTGCAAAATGTACAATCCCAGTTCTAAAGAAGTTGGGACATGGAGTAAAACATAAATAAAAAGAGAATGCAATGATATGCAAATACTTTTTGACTTTCAAATAGTATTGAATACAATACAAAGAACAGATTTTCAATGCATCATGTTTCAAAAAAGTTGGAATAGGATCCACAAAAGACTGGGTAAGGTAAAACACCTGTTTAGAACATTCAACAGGTAAACAGGTGATAGTATCATGATTTGGTATTAAAGGGATATTCACAAAAGGGTCAGTCATTCACAAGCAAGGCCTTCCACTTTATGGGAAAATGCGTGTGCAAATATTCCAACAGTTCAAGAACAATGTCTGACAACACAAAACTGCAAGAAAATTAGGGATTTCACCATCAGTAATCCATAATATCAATAAAAGATTCAGAGAATCCAGAGAAATCTCTACATATATGGGGTAAGGCCAAAAACCAACACTGAACGCCGGTGACCTTTGATCTCTCAGGTGGCACGGCATTAAAAATCCACCTAATTGTATAAAGTGTATTGCACAGGCTCGGGAACACTAGTTGATCAGCACAGTTTGCCACTGCATCCACATTTCAGATAGTTTTTTGTAAATCATGGACGTTGTAACCTCCAGGCTAAAAAGAAAAAGGACCATCTTGTCCTTGTTGTTGAGTTTTATTATGAAACATTTAAATAACAGACTGTGTAGGCACTAGATCTTATCAGGCATTTAGGTGATTTTTTTCTGTGGACCATGACAGTCAAAGGTGCAACAGTAGAATGAGTTTCAGTTCAATAATAAAGAGAAGTACTGAAACACTGTGTGTTATAATAATAGCCGTTAAAAATACTCCTGCCACAGTGAGGTGCAAAAAAAAAAAAAAAGAAATAAAAGATAAAAACGTTTTTTTTTCTTCTGTTCAGAGCACTTGTAAGGTCCTTGTTTTTTAGGACAACCATGTGATTCACACCTTCCTAACCAGGATGAGATATCGGAATAAAAGTTTCACATGAAAATATGATCTTTGGTGCAGTGAACATGTGACTGATCATTGTGTTGTGAATCACAGGTTCTTTTACATCGCATGACATTTCCCTTCTTAATCACCAAGTCAGCACCAAAGAACGATCACAGGCCGCATTCACGTGCGCACAAATGGACTCGATCTTATCCGCGCAAATACGTGTGGTGGTTTAATTCAATGTGAAGTCGCAGTGGAGGCCAACGCTCAGTGTGTGTCTCTCTCTCCCATTTTTATTTTTATCTGTATGTCATGTGGGAGTTCTGAGTTCCATCCCCGACTGTTCAGGCCATATGTGCTCCCTTGTCTCTTTCGAACCATCCCACCAACACACACTCATGAACTCACACATGGAGTCATTCATCCCCCACACACACGCTGTAG
Source organism: Lutjanus erythropterus (assembly GCF_056507025.1). NCBI lineage: Eukaryota > Metazoa > Chordata > Actinopteri > Lutjaniformes > Lutjanidae > Lutjanus > Lutjanus erythropterus. The sequence goes on along the minus strand of NC_139319.1, from coordinate 31,574,786 downwards.
ACCAGCAGAGACATGGACCTGCGCACACACACGCACACACATATACAGTATACGCACACACACACAGTCTACACAGTAATTCAAGCATCGACAGCATGTGTCTCTGCTTCCACTCCATTTCTGTTTCCTGTTTCAGTGTTAAAGGATTATTAATGAGGGGATTCTTGCATGAGCACCAGTGTTCAAAATGACATGTTACTTTGATATCAAACACTAGTGATTTAAAATCTTCTTTCATTGTGACCCATTAAAGGGTAACTTCCATATCTTTTAACCGAGACCACATTTTCTCATGTTTTTGTGTGAAAGCCCTTTTTACACTGGACAAAACACTAACATCCACTAATATCTGGCTTTTGTCTTCAATGGGACAGTTAATTCCCGGGACATATAACTCTGCAGCAGTCACACATCCTCTTCCAGCAGAAGGCTCTTCTCCTCTGTTGATAACTTGTGAAACTTTTTTGTCCCTTTTCCATCCACACACACGTGCTGCTTGCACAGTGGAGTTTGCATCCACTTGAAGGTGTGTGTTGATGAGCCTGTCTTGAGCAAAACAGCTGTAGCACGGTGAATAAATGCAATCATTTCCTACAACTTCTGAAACTCCCCTGATATTTTGTTATCTAAAACATTTCGTTATGAAGCAGCAAAATCAGGAAATGTTGTGTTTGCATCAGCGGTAACTTCATGCGACTCCTAGCAGCTGAAAGAAAACATAAAACAGTAAAATGAAGCAGATACCTGAAAGTACAAATAGCGACACAGGAGAGAAACTGAACTTCATACCAGAGAGATGCAATTAGAAGCCATAGACAAACTGAAGGATCACACACACTTTTAAAAATGTCTCTCTCTCAGAAACAGAGAGGCAAACTTGTCAACTAGTAATGCAAAATTTATTCAAATTGAGTTAACCTGTGTTTAAAAACCCACACGCTAATTTTGGATTATACACAGTATAAGTGACTGATAGGGGCAACAGTTTTTGAAATTGTTGTATTGAGTGAGACTGCTGCAGCCACAAATTGGGCTGTAATCCTAATGAGCAGTTGTTACATTAGGACAGCTGAGAGAGAGTGTGATGGGATGACATGCAGCAGAACCAAATCCAGGCTGCTGCAGAGGACTCACAGCCTCACTACATGGGCCTCATGCTCCACCAACTGAACCAAAGGGGCGCCCCCCTTTAAGGGTTTCTTCCAAACAAACCAGAGCTGGTGCTTGTTGGAACAGTGGAAAGACAGTTAGTCTGTTGAGTGTCTGTTGCGTCTGTTGCGTGTGAATAAGATGTGTGTTCTATAAGGATAGAATGACTGTTTCTTTAAATGGAGTCTGGTGGCTTCTGCTGTTTCTGGTTGGACAAAAAGGATCTTACTCTTTAATAAATGGTCACTCTGTAGCAATCCTTTCCATAATGTTATCAGAAATTAATCATCTGTGTGCATCCATGACATAAACATTTTTAGTGGACGTACTTTAGGTGTAGCTGTCTGCGTGTGCAACAGCAATGCTGAGGGGTATGTAGAGTGTTATATTTGTTCAAGTTTGTTCAAGTTGGGAGTGACAAAGTTTTGTGTGTATCATGGTTTATTTGTTAAGTCTCTTCCCATTGTCCTTTGTCCCAATTTTCTTTAATCGATATATGAGTATTTCCACTTCAGCTGAGTGTAATAACATTTTGGGGATATTTTTACTGCTTTTTGAATTATCAGCATTTCCACTGAGTTTTTTTTGCATACAAATTGAAAATGCACACAGGAAAGTGGAAACGCACTTCTAAACCACAATTTATTTTCCCCAACTTGTCTCGCTGCTGCTAACACAATCAAGCTATTAACATTTTAAAGATCTCTTTTTTTAAAAAAATTCTGGTGTAAAAGTTTCATTCGTGGATCTCTTTTGCCGATTCAAATCATTCAGGTGTATTTTTGATTAAAGTTGAACACTTTTTGTTCCTCAAAGTTCTGGCTGATGGAAAGATCTGGAGCAGCAGGTAGTTTGGAGTAAATAGACTAAGAACTAAGAGGTTGCCAGGAGTTATAACTGAATGGAGCGGAAAGCATAGAGAAAAGCAACTGAACATCCCAGGAAAAAAATAATCGCAGTAATGTTTGATCATCAAGTAAACTTTGATTGGTCCAATGTAAATCCACTACAGCAAAACACATATGTAAAGACGAGGACCTCACATTTCTTTTTGATCGTGACATGACAATGGCATGGGAAGAATAACAGTGGCAGAAGAAAATTATTACTACACTGTTTCTGACTATTTCATCATCCCCCATCTGCCAGACCTGAAGCCATGAGGATTTTCTTGGAACATCTTGGCTTTTTCTTTGCTTTGTAGATGGAGGAAAGGCTTTGGTTCACTTGTTGTTGTTCTGGGTTGAGCTAGGAGATGTCTCCACTGGCCCTGGGCAAAATATTGGCTCAAATAACTTGCTGGTGTTTCTGTTTACGCTCTTATAGTGCACCACACCTTAGAAGAGAGTGATCCCTTGACTTAAAGGGTAACTGACAGTTTTCAGACAGTGACTGTGGAATTTAAAATAAACAGCTGATTCCTCCATAAATGATTTTCATGTCTCTGTCAGTAACAAACATTATGCCACTTGGCTATTTGGCCACAAGTAGGACAGTTTAAACTCTGAAGCTTTGACATATATATATATATGTATATATATATATATATATATATATGCATACATACATATATATATATATATATATATATATATATATATATATATATATACATATAAATTGCTTTTACTCACAAATGTGGTGGCCCTATCTGACTGCTGACATTACACCTTACATATGTCTCCTGCCGACATCCTGATGAGCATTGATTTTGCAAGGCAGCTGGATTCACAAGATCACATGAGAATCTATCTTGCCAGGTTTCAAGTGACCTGTTTGCATCTGCACCAAAAGTGGTGCAGTCGATAAGCTTCCTTGTAGGGTCTACTGGCAACTCTGGCCTTAGTTTTAGGTGTGATGACAGCAAGTATCCATGGAAGCAACTCGTCTTGAACAAACAACAGCAGCTCCTGAAGAGATTAGCATAGATACTGTGATAGCATCAGTGATATCAGCACTAGAGAATAATTCTTCAATAAAAGAAAAGCAAAGAACAGTACTGCAAGCTTTTCTCCATGGCAAAGATTTTTTCGCTCTTCTCCCGACTTGCTTCAGCAAGACTTTGATCCGATTGGTTGACGTGAGCTCGTTTTAGATGTGATAGACAGATGGTTCATCAGTGTTTTTTGAAAGTGCGTGCCCTTTTCAAAACAGTTTCTAAGGACAACTTCAAATCATCTGGTGTGTCATGTAAGATAAGTATGTGTACATGAAATAAACCAAGCAAGGACACAACTTGGAGAATATCACTGTTTGGTCCATGAATATCATCTGGATAGCACCTGGTTTCAGAGATGTTAAGTTAGTCTAACCAGGCAGTGAGATTATCACTATCTGAATTATCACTATCATTATCAAAAATGTTAGCAAAACAACACAGTACACAAAATAAGCACAGCAGAGATGTCAGATAGGTCAAACCACCATGTTTAACTATATATCTTTAAACACTGTTTTTTCAGCTGAAAATAACAGCAGAAATAAACACATTTGCTGATTTTAAATATCTCCACAATACAAATCAACTGCCGATTTCCTACAGAGAAATGCCTGTTTATGTTAGCATGATGTCCTAGTGATCCAATCTTTAGAATTTGTGGAACTCAGAAACACAGTTTTTCTTCCTCCCAGCAGCAACCAAGGTCAGAGTTGAAAGATTTTAACTTTGAGTGCAGCGTTTGATGCAATTTTGATCAGTGCACCATGCTAAGGGTAGCACTTCCACATAGCTTACACCATAACTCTACCCACAGGAAGACGACGGCACAGCCAACACGAAGCGGTTGTACTGCTGATCATGTGTGGACATGTTCCGGGAATTAATGATTTGTTTTGATTTGTTGTCTTAGCTGTTATAGCTTGTTAAGACAATGTTATTATTGTGTGTCATAAATATTATTTTGACAATTTTATGAGTATTATATAGTACGCTCAAAAATTATCACAACGCAATGAATACTAAGACACTATTTTTTGCTAACAATCCCATAATTAAATGCTCTGTATTTTTATCGATGCAAAAAAAAAGCTATCGTTGTGTGACACTACTCCTATAAGTGGCAATGCAAAATGACTTTGCTTGGTGTCTGTGTGTAGTAAAACACCGAGTCTCTATTATATAGGGTATATAGATATATAGAGAGTGAATGAGTGAGAGAGAGACATATTTTGGACACAGACAGATAGGTCACTGTGTGCACAGTGGTGTTTTGAGCTCAGTGCTAATGTCAGCATGCTAACATGCTCGAAGTGACAATGTTAACATGCTGATGTTAAGAAGGTTGTTTACAGCCTTTTATTTTAGCATGTTAGCTTGTTACAATTTGCAAATTAGCACTAAACGTAACATGCTGCTGAGCCCGATGAGAGTGTCATTAGTTTTGCAGATATTTGGTCATAAATCAAAGTATAACCAAAGTTCCCCTACACCCACATGTCTAGCATGGCTAAAACTGGTATTTTAATTGGTTTACTATTTTTATTGCATTGCTTGTGCAGCATGATTTCTACATGTGATCAAATCAGCTTCAGGCAATTCCCTAATAAGAGAGAAGCTTAGTTTTTTCAGCAGTAAACATCATGTTTTACAAAGTAGTTTCCAGTCTTACAAATCAATGTGATGTGACTAATTTGGAGGAAAACTAAAAACTAAAATCAGTGTTATCTGTTCATAGACACTGTTAGATTGTTCTCATTCACCTTTTATTCAGTTCAGATTAAAGACAAAATGAAAACATGTTTTTCAAATATGTGACTTTGGTTTGACTTGTCACTGTAACTTCCTCTTCAGCTCCCCTGTGCACCACAAACCATGACCACTTCTTTGCGTCACATCGACCAACAGCTCTACAGGACAGTTGGTTAAAGAGACTCAGCTGTGTATGCATGTGTGTGTGTGTGTGTGTGTCTGTGTGTGTGTGTGTGTGTGTGTGTGTGTGTGTGTGTGTGTGTGTGTGTGTGTGTGTGTGTGTGTGGCTGTAACTGGTGCTCTGGTGCTGCCGGTTTAGTGCTTCAGGAATGAATGGAATGTTGTTTTACTCTCTCTCTCTCTCACACACACACACACACACACACACACACACACACACACACACACACGGACAAATGAAGCACATTCTCAAGTACTTGTTTTCACCTATTTTTACTCAGTCTTTTCTGTTTCCTCTGCTACTACAATTCTGGCAGAAGTTTGTTTTAAAGTGAGCTGGTTTTACTTTCCATCCATATTGTTTGTCAGTGCTGAAATTGTGGGAGTGGGTGGTTGTGGATGTTTGCAGGATTTTGGTGCGGGGGAGTGTCCAACTGTATTTAGACTCTAAAACAGGCATTGTTAAGTTAAAATACGGGTTTCCCACCATAAAAAAAGCTGCAGCCTGAGTTCTCTGTGACGCCTTAGGATAGTTCATTCTACACTGTGTGAAGGTATAATATGGCTTTTAACACTCGCAGTTAGCCAGTCATCCCTGTTAAAGAGGAGAGTTGTTTTTGAGAAGTTAAAGTGATTATTAAGAGATGGTTAATTGCTGTTTTCACTGGATCTGCCTCTGCGTTGTGCACTCACACAAAAGATCATTTGTTGTTTGCTCTCGAACAAGGCAGAGACGTATTTCTCTTGTGTTCTCACTGTCATGCCGGTTTGTCTGCTCACGACTTCAAGTGTGGGAGGTAAAGAATGAGTTTACACAAAAGGTACGGACACACACACACACACACACACACACACACACACACACACACACAGAGAGAGAGAGAAAAACACTCAGTTGAGAACAGAGAGCTGGAAGGAAGTATCGAGTGTTGTAAAAATCAACAGGGCAAACAACGGTGTCTGTCTGCCTGCACGTTGCTCTCTTTGTTGCATCATAAACCAATCAAAGCAAACACAAACATCCACAAAGAAAAATGTGCTTAACCTAATTTGAAGATTTCCTCCCACACTGACACCACACATCTCCTCCTCCTCCTCTTATTTTTCCATGTGGCCTCCTCTGCCTTCCTCTGCACTCACCACATCGACTTCCACGGCATTTTGACATTCAGACCGTGCTTTTCACCCTGTGATGACCCCCAACACACCCTCAGTGATACCCACAGGGAGAATGGGGCTCTCCTATCCTTCGGGCTCTTCCGGAGACTCCCCTCCCTGGAGTGGCAGAGAGAAAGAGCGGAGAGGTTGCCGGGCTGTTGCACTAGACCGTCTGTATCTAAATATTTAATGTACGCGGCACTGCCTCCGAGAGCGAGATAAAGAGAGAATCTGGGTGGTTGATATATTGATGAGCCACAGGGAGGAAAGAGGATTGGATGGGAGGAAGGAGGAGGGGTGAGAAATAGAGGAATAAAAGGAGGAGGGAGGACAGAGGGATGTGAGAGACAACCTTGCTCAAGGGCACACTGATGGTAGTTAGTGTGGAAGGAGACACAGCTCCATTTGCTGTCCACACCCAGATGTTTTCCATCCTGCTCCTAGATGTTCACTCTGATACAGGTACATGTTAAAATGCTGTAAACATTTTTTGTTTAAACTGTATTATTGTTCTCTATAACCTGCAACTCCATTTCGACCTGTGGATGGTGCTGTTTACCATAAATGATCCTTTGGTTAGATTTGCTAAATCAGAGCCTGCTAATTCTTTAAAGGTCTAATAAAGATTCTAACAGTGACTAGACCTATGTTATATGTTTTGTTGAGTTTTGCACTTAAATTACCCCAAATGTTTCCAACAATGTTCAAACCCAGAGAAACACGTCATTTAGTTCAAGATAATAGTGTGTTTCATTCAGTCGCCTGTCAATGGCAGCATGTCTTTTTAAATTCTCTCTAATTGTTATAACTTGAGGGAAAGCATTGGAAACACCAGATGATATGTCAGAGAGTGAGGAAGGAGGTTGGTGAACATAATGTGAATAAAACTTTAATACATGCATTGGCAGGACGGATTTATCAAGTGACATTTATGATCAGTCACACAACGAAGTTGAAATTTTCACCAGATCTGTGGTGTTTGCTGAATACAAAGACCAAACTAACAATGCTCAGCTCGCCATTGGGTATTAATGACCAGTTCAAAGAGTCAGAAGAATTGCTGAGTTTGAGTCCAGTGCACAGCTAACCAAATGTATACAAACGGCTTTTTGCATTGTTTTGTTAAATATGGTGAAAATATGTTAGTAATGGAAAAGAAACATTTCCAGAAATATTGCTCTTTGATACATACTTTGATAAACGGATGAAGCAGAACTAAAGAGAAAACATTACCAGAGTGAACAGTAATCAGGTAAACTTGTTTCCTCCTCTCCAGGTTTGGTATCATTCATTCACAGTGGCATTAAGTTGATGTGATACTTTGCGGCGCATGATGCTTCTCCCTCTGTCTGTCTAATGTTAGACATGTTGGGCAGTCTGTCTGTCTCTGCCCTGCTTACAGACATATCCAGGGCTGCTCTGTGACTTTGTGTCTGACAGAAGTGAGAATGAAATTGAGAATGAAATGTTCCCTCTCAGTGTTATTGTGTCTGATGTTTCTGGATCTGCTCTAGATGTTTAAGGTTAAACTCATTCTAACTACTTTATAGGCCTCTGGTGGCCAGTTTTATCTTCAGGAATGCATCACAGTCTATAAGACCATCAAATATCTGTAGTGTCAATGTCCTGTGAGAACCATGTATCTCTAAAAAGTCAGACAACAGCCTTTTTTCATCCTTGTGGATTAAAAAAATGGAACTAAAGTAAAATACAAAATAAGTACAGTACTTGCTGTAAATCTGGACTGACTGATGATTGATTAAATATTGAATTTCAAATCAATTAACTGACTTATTTGACTTATTACCAGGCATTGGACCCACTGGACCCAATGCTCAATGTTTTAGTAGTTTCTACATTTTGTATATTCTATTTTTTTTTATTTATGTTAATCTCATTTTATTCACTTATTTTAAGATTCTACACAAAACATTCTATTCATTTAATGGAGTTTTTTTTTGTACCTCATTCTGTTCTGTATAGATCTACCTCTTTGCCTGACAGATGGAGCAAACTGTTTGAAAGGAGGAAGGATTGTAGTGGGAGCACTGGGGTGTCAGATGTGACTGTGGCAAATGGCAAATGGTTTTTCATGGCTCTCTGGTCAGTTTGGAGGGCCCCTTAACAGAGCTTTGCTTAGGACCCATGGAGGTCAAGACTGGCTCTGGCAACAGTAGACAAAAAAAATGACAGTTCAGAATTAGAAACAAGCTGCCACACAACTCAACGCAGAGTAAAGAGGTCACTCTCACAATTACTGTTTTACCTTTTCCAAACAGTTCTTTTCAGACCAAACACGAAAATTAGACTGCACCTTAAGGCCATGATTTTCAAAATGCATCACATGAAAAACACATTACTCCTATATCATCATTTTTAGATTAACTCTTTTTTCCTGTGCAGGGTGGAGCTAACAAAATATAAACAACACCAACAAAGCTATAAACATGTAATTGACTGCAAACAAACTCTAAACTTGTGCTGAGTGCTTGAATATCACTTTCCTGCAGTTTGGGCTGCATGAAGCCAATATGCTGTGGGTGACAGTTTGTGTATTTTTTTTAAAAAAATTCTCTTTTTACCCTCCACAGCAATGTAGTGTCAAAACTGAAGCAATCATTCCCCCAGGCTAAACTCTGTTTATGTCTGTGTGACAAACTAGCAGGTCTCATTTTAAAGGGATAGTTTAGATTGTTTAAAGCTGAGATCATCAGTGTTTTTCAGGCCATAGACCAATATGTTTCAATAATATGTAGCTAACTAGTTTGGCATTATGAATAGGTGCCAAACAGTGATTTATGTAATTTAGTAGATAACTCACAAGGGACTCATAAGGATTCATGGACAGCACTGTGTTTGTGTTAAATGTTAAATGTTTTGCCCCTACAAATAGGCCAATTTATCTTTGCTAATAATATGCTGCATTAATGTTATTATGTAATATCAGACATATTTTAATTTTCAGAGCTAAAAAGACCCGCTGTTGAAGACCCATGGTTTAAGGTATACTTTCACAGCTTTACCTTACTGCCAGACATTCTTTTCCGATGAGAAAACACTGTTATAAAAGCCAAATTTCACTCTCTCTCTCCAAAGTATCCACACTCCGTTTTTTGCAAAAACAGTAATTTTACTACACAGAGCACAGGGGTTGCCAGTCTGCCACTGCCAGAATTGGTGAGTTTGTTTGTATTATTGTGTGATTTCGGTGAATGCATATTAAACTTTTAAACTAACTAAGTAATAGACCCCCAAACCCATGTTCTGTGAGGTAAAATTACAGTTTTTGTCAAAGGAGTCTGGTTGCCTTGGAGAGAGAGAGCAATATTTTGGTTTACATAACAGTGGTTTCCCGATGGAAAAGGCTGCCTAACAGCAAGGTAAAGTGATCAGTGGTTAAAATACATTTTGCTGCTGACCCTGTCCACAGCACTACACTGCTTAGTCCTCTGAACTTAATACACTGAAGATGGATAAGTACCTCATACAACCCTACTCCAAATAATTCAAACTGTCCCCTTAAGTTTGATATCTCACTTCATGTTGGTCCCATGGGAAATGGAGAAAAGACTTTTAAGGGAAAGAAAAGTAAATCCTTCAGAAATTAAGTTTCACTTGTCAAACTTAAAAAAGCATCCAAAAAGATGCCTTAGTAGAAAATATGATGAGTCAATGCACATTAAACGGTGTGAGTGTGTGTGAGTCTGAGTGTATGTATTTGTGTTTGTGTGTGGTGTGTGTGTGTGTGTGGGCAAATACTGTGTACACTCTCTGCAGTGTGTCCATGGCCTGGCATTAGACTCTGATGTGCTGCAATAACTGCTGCTTTTCGTACAGGAATGCTATCGTCACCCACACATACACACACATTACCACAGTGTTTACTCCTAGTGTGCGGTGCTGCGACGGTCTGAAACCTCTGGCTGGAAAACAAGAAATGGTGACCACACTCGCCGTGAAGACTGGAGACGAGAATCATATTGTTTTCTGCCTCATCAGCTGTTTCAGAAGAGCAAGAAGCCTGACAGAAAAACAGCTTGAAATGAGTGTTAAGAAGTGACAAAGATATTTTCTTCCTGTTATTGTTGGTGAGATATAGTTTTCAGGTGGTGGGGAAAAAACAGATACAAAGCATTAATGAAGAAAGAAGGAGTGTGAGAAAGGTAAGACAGATAACATGGGGGTGGTCTGTTAATGACAATGAAAAGGCAGAGACAAATAGTCTCCCCTGTAAACAATAAACACACAACACACATGCACACCCACATGTGGATGCCATGATCATGCATGATTATGTTAATGAGGACATAATGACATGCGTCTGCCCTCTCTCATTAGGGAACAGCATATTCTTTCCTTTTAAAATATGTTAATTTCTTAAGTACACCGCAACAAGAATGCTGTAAAATTTACAGTAACTTACAGGCAGCAATTAGCTGGTAGGTTTCTGTAAATACATTTCACAGTATGATTACTGTAAATCTAATCACATCACCACAGTACTGTAATTGTTTTGGCAGTAATAATCAACATCTTGTATTGTTTATCACAACACTAATGCAACTACTGTAAAATGCATCACTGTATTAATTTAATATTATAAATTAATAACTGTAGAATAATTACATACTGTAAAATGAAGTCACTTTTTTAAACACAATCAGTTCAGTGAACTTGTGTGTTCTAGTTTGGCTGTTTTGCATTAATCAGAGTTCAAATTAATGCTGAATGTTCCCTGAATGTTTGTGAGTCATACAGCTGTGCATACTCTGCATGCATATTTTGGCCACATTTTCTATCAAAATAGTATTTTTTCAAAGTTTTCCACTGGTGATGGAGACGTTTGAGTGCAAACTCAGCCTCCCTCTTTCATTCATTTAATCATCTTCTTGAAAAGCATTGTGATATTTGTGCATATCCAAAGACACATTGATATCAAATGTTTAAAATAATGTTCGAAAGTAGTTGTGTCTCTCCCTCCGATTACAAATGTAAGATTTTCTTTTGTGCACGTATTGCTACCACAGTCCTGTAAACTGTTGACTATTTGGTTTGTTTACAGCACAGAGCAGAAGAGGTTGGTGTGTCACTAACTGCTGTAAAAACCCCAACCGAGACATAGTTTGGATTTGTTGTTTACATATCCAAAGAATGCTCCTAAAACCAGAATAATACCACCATATCCCACGTGTCTTACTGAGAATATCCAACCAGAATATGCTGTTTACATGACTTGTATCAAATTCAGAATTTTGTCATAATCTGAATATTATCTGAATAAAACTAGTGTGCATATAAATGTATCACTGATGCACATCATTTAAGACAGTGGTCTTCAACTGTGGGTCTGTGACCCCTCATGTGTCTTCAGTTAATGCAGGGAGCCTCAAAATTTTTGTTTCAAAAATTTATTTTGTCTGTAATTATGTTTGAAAATGCACATCATCATTTTTATGAATGTGTACAAAGGGGATATCTAAGGCTAAACAGAGATTTTCCAGGTACATATACTGTGGTAAAATGCAGCTTACTTTCACATACAATCAGTCTTGGGTCACATTTAAAGCTATACTTTATTTGTCTTTGAAATAATACAAATTAAACATGTTTAGCTACCTAAAAAGAGAATGGCAGCCCCAACCTGAGGAGGCTCACCCCACCTAGGTCAGCAACACCTCCCAAGGACAGCAGGACCCCACCCAACCACCCTCCCCAAAGGTGAGGTGTCCCACTAGGTTGGCAACCCCTCCTCAGGATGGCAGCAGCCACTGGAAGTGGACCCACTGGAGAGCAGAACATTATTATATCACACTGAAGTTGACTTTTGACGTTTGACCTTTTTTGGATACCACATAGAAAATAGGAGGCACCATGAGGTTGGGCACCCAACAGCTTTGCTTTGTCCTGATTGTAAAAGTAGATACATTCTTATCAAACGTGAAGATTGGTGCACATTGCATCATTCAATCCTAAATTATAGCAATTTTGAGTTTCATGGCGAGACAACAAAACTTGACACCACACTGTGCCTACACCGTCCAACACTGAACGAATCTTTTAATAACTTTTGATCACAAAGTAGTCTGGATGGCCACAAATTTATTTTGAAGTGAACCGGATAATTTCTATAGGAAGAGTTCATTAGAATAATACCTGTGTAAAAACTATATTTCTCAAAATAATGTGTTAGATTTTCAAAAACTTTCCTAATCAAAATTGACCGTACTTGAAGAATGACCCAAGTGTTAAATTTATATTATTCAATTAAATTAAATGTCATATATTATTAAATATGATTAAAGCGATAGTTCACCCAAAAATGAAATTTCACTCAATATCTACTCACCCCTGTGCTGATGTGAGGATGGTGAAGATCTCCAGTTCACAAAACACTCCTGGAGCTTCAGTGGAAAACAGCGTTGCAGCCAAATCCAGTACAATTGAAGTGAATGGTGACCAGTTTTAAAATGTAAAAACATAACACAACCCCCCCCCCCCCACACACACACACACAAAATGTCTCTCCATACTGCTCATGTGATGTAATCCAAGTGTCTGTAAACTGTGACATTAAAATTTGACCCAAACAGACGCCATTTACACCATGTTTTTAGCCTAAATGTCAACTGTAGCCTCTCAGACCTGATCCGTGTGCACACGCCTGAAGCAAGTACACAGGCTCTCACTGTATAAAATTCACAGAAATTTCATGAAGAAATTTTCATTATATTTCTTCATAAAGAATTTAAATACAGTCAATATCAGATGTCAATTTCTTTTTAATGTTTTTTATTTTATTTTATTAATATTTTGTTCTCCTTTATTAATATATTTCTTGATCATTCTATTTTATTCTTTAACATTCTTTTTCAACTATAAATCTTTTGTTTTCATATTTTAGCTGACTAATGACTCATGCATCTTTGTGATGAACAACTACAAAATAACTGTTATTTCCAGCTTTTCTCAGTTGCTTTGGCTCATTTTTTTCCTTAATATTCTGTAAATCAGGGACACTCAACTTGTTTTGTCTGAGGGCCACTTTTGTAAAATGACAGGAGGCCAGAGGCCAGTTAATAAACAAGCATTCATAATAACATTATTTATCAGATAAAATGAATAAATATTAAAAGGCCCATGACTAGTCCCAAACTAAAACACCCTTTTAAACTGTCTTAATTCAAAGTGACTTGTACAGTTTTATCTTACAATAGTCATATTTACCCTGTTCTGGATTGATGGAGGATTAGAGCAGCTTCAGGACTTCAAAGAGGCAGGTTTCACTTCATGTAAGGGAACATGGACAGTATGGAATATCTTAATCAGTGGTGGACAAAGTTTTTCCATTCAAGAGCCAAAACTCAAACTTACTGTTGGGCCATGAGCCAAAAGCACACATATAATGTAGTTCCCTTAAATTTCTGCACAAGTAGCCGCTCTATCCAGATTATGAAAAATAATTCATAGCTAGTGATCCTATTTAAAGAGTTTTTCAGATTATTTTTGGGGCTTTTGCCTCTATTGGACAAGACAGGTGAAGGTAGACAGGAAAGGTGAGAGAGTCAAAGGAGAGACGTCTGATGGACCAAATCAAACATTATGATGGACCAGCTTTGGTCCCAGCACCCCACTTTGGGCAGCCCTGATCTAAATAAAGACAAACAGGCACTACAGAGGCCAGATGACTCTGTCTTTGACTTTCAATAACTGGATGGTTTGAGACAATTTGTTTTAGAGACATTTTTCATTTTCACGATTTTTTTTTTTTTGCCTCTGCTGTTGTTTTCAAGATTCACTCCAGTCCTGGTGTTTTTCTAATTCATTCTGTGTTTTTGTGAGTACCTCAAAATTTTACTTATATTTTTATTTTATTTTTATAGTTATTTCCAGCAGTGAACTGTAACTATATTTACTCAAGTACCATATTTATACTTGAGTAAATATGCTTAGTTACATTTCACTGCTGGAAATAAATATATAAATAAATATCTAATTAAAAGTGAAATATGTGCACTATATGTAACTATATTTTTCTTAAACAAATAATTAGGAGACGAGTGCCCTTGGCTTGAACACCTGCTCCCTGGTTGAACAGATACGGATACAGATACAAATAATGATGTCTCTGTGCACCTCTAGTACATACAGTGTCTGTGCAAGACCAACACACACACACACACACACACACACACACACACACACACACACACACACACACGTGAGGGACAGACATTACTGTAGAGCTTTCGAGATGAAGTTGAATTGATGATAAAACTGAATAACTGCTTTTTCAAACACAGTCTGTTTTAATATAATAAGTCATGCAAGCATCAAAACAACTAGAATTTAAAATACACAGACATGCACTTAACACACGAACACACAACAATGTGACTGACTGAGAGTCTGACCTCTATATTTAGATCACAATATATATTCATGACTTCATGCGTGCGTTTATGACTTCATGACACCATCGAGACATTTCGTGTCCACACAGGTCAGCTGCACGGAGAAGCTCCATCACCACAGACTGATGTCAATAACTCCACCACACACACACACACACACACACACACACACACACACACACACACACACACACACACACACACACACACACACACACACAGAACTGACTCACAGAATGCTCACCAAATATCCTTTAATGACTGTTATTTGACACTTTCTTGCCATGTCATGGTGACGCAAGGCAAAGAGAACAATTAACTGAGACTGTTCTGTCTATGCAAAAACAGAAAAACAAGGCAGGCCTGAATCAACTGCAGCTCTGATGCCAAAATCAATCAATTATTAAGATTTTTTAAATCCAAGTCTTTTGATATCAAAGACAAATCTTCACAGTAGCTTACATTTAATAGCACAGACAAACTAAGACTCATCACAAAGAGGAGATCTCTGTGCCTCTGGCATGGAAATTTGAAAGATTGGTTTCATTGTTATTTGTGCTTCGTAAAGATGAGGAAAGTGGGTTGATGAGTGAAGAAACTGGGATCAAAAGGGAAGTAACTTGCCAACCCCTGGTTCCTGCTAAAAACTTAAAGCTACCACCAGGAACTTTCATACTGTGTTGATTTTGGAGGCACCTGTGGAGGAAAGCAGTAGAGTTTCCAGCCTAATAACCACAAAATATACTATCAAAAATAAAAATTATATCATTAAAAATCTCCTTGTTTCTTTTTTAAAGTGGGTAATATATCTTGGCCAGCAAAAATAAAAACATATTCTCTTCCAGGCTACATGTGGTAATTCATTTCATCTGATTTCAAGCAGAATCTGACCTGGTGGCAGACATTAAGAGTAACTATACAGAAATAGCTTGTCTTCTTGCTGATGGTAGCATTTGCTTATAAAGGTCATATAGAGGCACAAGTATTAGTTCAAAACAGTTTCATAACCAGTTAAAACTCCTTGTGGGCGCCCCTATAGCTCAGTCGGTAGGGCGTGCGCACCATGTATTGAGGCTGTTAGTCCTCTGCAGCGGCCGCTGGTTCGAATCCCGCCTGCGGCTCATTTGCTGCATGTCATCCCCTGTCTCTTCACCCCCCTTTCCTGTCATACCTTCAGCTGTCACTGTCAATAAAGGCAAAAATGCCAAAAAAAATAACCTTAAAAAAAAAATAAAACTCCTTGTGATAGCTTTAAAACAGTTATAATCAATTTATTTATAAATAACAGTGGATTAGATAACTTGTGTGAGGAGTCATACTTCTCTGTAGTTCCCGTCAGCTCCACTGAGCCTCTTTCAGCTCGTTGTTTTGGCTTTTCAGCCCACAACTTTACTGTTGTGCTTCATTCTCACATGCAGACAGCTCATCCTCTGTTTCTGATGAGACTGATTACAGGGGGACAAAGGAACTGTAAGTCACTTATTTGTTTTCTGTATACTGTTCTTTACATCTTTCTGTACATATTAGGTGTGCATGTGCAAAAGTGTCTGAGTGCACGTGTGTGTATGTGTCTCTGTCTGAGCATACAGTATATTCAGAGAACATAATTCACGCTGCCTAAAAGTCAAAGTACTTTAACAAAAGTTAACACGCAGAGCTGTCTCAGTCACACCAGGAGGTAAACTGTTATATGAGGCATTTAATGATGGTGGGTGGATTAAGCTGGGGCCCCTGACTCACAGGGACCCTGAAACGTGTCTGTGCTATGTAAACCTTTATACTTTCAAAATGCCACGTTTTCAAGTGATGAGACAAACAGCCCTGATTTGTAGCCCATCAAACATATCTTATCAGGTTCATCCGTGGCTCCTGAGGAGTTTCAATGAGCTCAAGTGAAAAGAAATAGGTTTGTGAAAGAGGATCCATCAGAGTGAAAATATGAAGATAACCAAAGCCAGATGAAGGTTTAACATGAGAAATACTTTGACTGAGGATGACTGGAGGAGGATGGTTATTCTGTTTGGTTGTGCTGTTAAGCTTGTCACTTGTATTTACAATAAAATTATAAGGTTCTGTGCAAAGTGTGCAGATGCACTTTAATTGTACTTATTGTGGCTCTGGAGGGAGCTTTCTAATGCTGCATCCACATGGATTCTGTCATGGAAGACGTCAGAAAGTTTAACTTTAGATGCCAATGCTATCTACCGTTACTGTGGCTGGTATTCTCTGCCAGGCACCACCTAATTTTACTGCCCTGCTCTCGTCCACTAAAATGATCCAGTTGGTATGAATCCATGTGAAAGTGGTATCAAGTCTGAGAAAATAATCCTGACGTGGTCATCAGGGTTTGTTTAACGTTTTGAACCAGACTCAACTTTTGTTACAACACAATGCAACATCATCCAACAAACACAGACATGCAAGTGCACACTCCAGGTGGATAACGTTGTAAAGTGAATGCCATATTTCTACTGTTTACCTTCTGATTATCATGACAAAAGATTAGTAGCTAACGTCATGATGACTTACTATCTATTACATACAGTAAATGTCCAGTATGTTAAATAACAGCCCCCTGTGTCATGTTGATGCTGGTCTTGGTCTGAATCTAAAGTCAGGATATCCTGGACACTGTAGTATGCATTTGAACTGTTTTCTTTTTCTTTCTCTCAGCTTTATGGAAGTGCAATTCTAAATGACTGCAGTAACCCTTTAATTAACTCAGAATCACTGTGATGGAATCCTATTTGCAAACACTGGCAGTCAACAATTTGACAGACGACTTTTCAAAATAACACAAATCATATGTGTGTTGGTCACAACAACTGCAACGTTATTTATTATAAAGGAACCATTTCAAAAATCATGACAGTGGGGTACCCCTATACCATTACAGTTTAAAACTGCAAACTAAGACAACCTGCATCAGAAGAAGAGTTTGTAATAATTATTCAGTTACTTAAAAGTTAAAGTTGTATGACTACTACGTGTTTTCCCATGTAACAAAAAAAGACGGTGGAGCAGGTGATGTTATGACTTAGAATCCTCCGCTGCTGAGGACTCTGCAGCTCTGTTCTGCCCTGTGGTCTCTGGCAGACAGAAAGTCAAAAGAAATGGCAGTTCAGAGTGCAGGCAACTACTCTACTCACTCAAGTATTCTTACAGGAGCGTGTGTGTGTGTGTGTGTGTGTGTGTGTGTGTGTGTGTGTGTGTGCGTGCTCCCCCTGCAGAGTATGTGTAAGTGGGATGAGACTGAGGCAGGAAGAATAGCATGAGGGAGACAGTGAGAGAAGAGAAGGGAGGGGAGGTGAAGGGGGAGAAACATGTATGGTGAAGATCGTAAACTAACACTGTAGCCTTTCATGGCTGCCTGCAAACCCTGGAGTGGACTTTTACTGGAACCAGACGGACATATGCACAAACAGTCAGACAGGTAGGTAGGTAGGTAGGTAGGTAGGTAGATAGATAGATAGATAGATAGATAGATAGATAGATAGATAGATAGATAGATAGATAGATAAAGGCTTAGCGCTCACAGTGAAGATGATGACACAAACACTGATCCCCATTCAAATGCCTTGTTTGTCCACAAGCTGCTGAATATTTTAGAGCAATTCAATTAGTCAATGGACAAAGCAACAAGGCGGGACAAACACACACACACACACACACATACGGGCAAACACACACATTTAGTCTCACAAATGGGCACCGTCCATAAAGGCTTGCACACACACTTGGGTGCACATGGATAAGGAGAGACAGTTACCTCTATTAGTTTAGGGCAGGTGAACCTGTGTGTACGTGTGTGTATGGGTGTGTAACAGCTGCCTTCGCACATTATCACCTGCGTAACAACACAGTGCAGTGTGACATCTTATTGTGAACACAATCTGAATAAATGTGTTGTCTAAAACCTCACATACGACTGTTTTTGCTACTTTACTTTTTACTGTTATTAATTCTACTGCCTCTTTTTCACTTCAGAGTTTATAAATGGGTACATGCTTAAAGGATAAACCACATTCTCAAAAAAATACATAAATTACAAAAAATGTATACAATGGTGAATTACTTGCTTTGTTGTATCTATGGTGTGGGGTTCTATTTATCATTGATGCTGTTCTTAATGTACAATATAAGTGTATCCCTGGGCGCTCATTCGCAAATGCAACCTGTAATTTTATGTGAATGTAATATTGGTATTTTGTTCCCTTTTTTTGCATGTGGGGAATGTGATTGTCTGCTAACAAATAACCACCCCTTATTTAAGATGCCTTCTCACTGACACACAATTACAGTTACATTTCAATGAGGAATTATAAATGAGGAGAATCATAAATACTCGTTATTTAGTAACTGTTGCACTCATTAAAAATGCTGCATTGATTATATAACTGAACTATGGGAGGACACACACTTTCACTTTCTCTGACTGTGTGAAAATGTGATGTTTTCACATCACAGAAGACAAGGAAAGACATTAAAACACAAGTCTAACTGGTTAAACATAGTCAGGGTGATATAGGAATTTAGAGTGGTGCACTGAACTAACAAAAGAAAAAGAACAGATCATTGAAAATTTTGTTTTGAACAGCCAAATCTGATTTGACAAAAGAAAGTTTGGGACAGCCTTGAACTTTACAATTCAGTTACAACTTTACAATAACCATGCAGATAATGTTAATAGTCAACACACTCATTAATGATGGTCACTATAAAGTATTACCCACGTCTCTCTGTCCCTCTGTCTGTCATCCTCACTTTCCCATCAATAAGAAACCAGAGAATAAATACATAGTTAATGTATAATGTTAGCGTGTAGTTTGGATTTGGGACCACCGCATGCAAATAGGTTCCTTATAATTCCTGAAAATCATCCAGGTTTGTCACATTACTTTTATGTTGCTATGGTGATCAAGACAGCAACCAGGGAGGAGTAGAGATGAAGGTGACTGATAAGATGTTATCTGAGGACCGTGTGAGACAAAACACTTATTTTGGTCACTGAGTTTAAAATACCAGTTTAAGCAACAAGTAGGGCTGGGCAGTATCTACTGAACTGGCATATGAGGATGTCCATAATGAAACATCACGACAGAAAGGCTGCATCAGGAAGGTTGTCCCATAGTAAAAAAGCCAGCTAGCTTGCTCCCATTGTCTGATGTTAACCTCCAATTTTCTCACTCGCTCAAGAAAACCCTGGAGATAGAAGCTGGCAGATCATCCCTCACGTCCCTGCCAGGTGAGTGTCTGAAATACATCCCCGTGTTGATTCAAAAGGGTCTTTTGCCTCCATACCTTGTCTGTAACTTAGTTGTGTTTAGCCTCTGACGGTTAGCCGGCATACTGAGGAGGCTAAGCTAAGAAAACAGCACAACTGAAAGAACCACAAAGGTTTAATAAAATAATGGAGACAGAACATTATGTATAGTGTCCAGCAGCAACAGCTTTTTATTTTCTTTCCGACATGTCAACAACAGAACTTCACCAACAACCTCGGCCTTACAGCAGCTCTGAAGGGACACACTACCTCAAATACAGAGGGTTTTTAAATCACAATATGACTGTCAACCATCGGTGATGAACAATGGATTTGTTTTATTGCATCTGAAAATTGTTTCATTTCATAGCTTGAGAGACATTTTCTTTTTCTGCAGGGCTGAATTTAGCTTCAACTCTGCAGAGATTCATCATTGAACTCATTCATAGACATGCTCATACACACACACACACACACACACAATGTTGAGGACACAGTAGGGAGACACAAACATGCTGATGTGCTCAGTACCAGAGTAGCCGGGAGATGGACAGATGGACGAGTGCTCTTTTTACAGCCTTTTCTCCTCCCTGTGTGTGTGCACATGTATGTGTTCGTCTGCTTTATGTGTGTGCCCCATGCCTGGCATAACACTGGCAGTGTGCTGGTGCCAAAGTGGGCATCTGGTCTGTGGACTATCACAGGGGAGAGAGAGAATCACACCAACACACTGCCTCCTTTCTGTCTCTAAAGTTGTGGATGCAGCTAATACTGCTACAGATCCTGCTCTGGTTCTTGCATGTCACTGCACGGTAATAATTAACTACGCACAGACACACACACACACACACACACACACACACACACACACACACACACACACACACACACACACACACACACACACACAGAAAAGGAGCAAAAGAGCACACTGGTTGCAGATTTCAAGTACAAACAATTGTGCATCCAATATACAAATCACTCCCTCCAGGAAGCTGTGATGTTGGGATAGCAACAATTAATGCAAATTCAACCAATCCCTGTAAATTCTGCACGACCCTGCAATTTTGTCCAATCACTGCAACATTTCCACAAATTTGACCAATCACCGTAGTGTCCCACGAGTTCCGCCAATCATAGCAGTCCCTTGTGCAAACGTCATATGTGTACGTCTCAATGAACCGACTGAATGTTTTATTGTTTACTTTTTTTATGTATTTTGTTACAAGCGCTGAAAAGAATGCAAGGTGTGTCATCTTTTATTGGCATGTATTACACAGCTTGATTAAATACTTGATCAATTACAGCATCTGTTATTTCTGTATAACAGACCTTAATGCTGTAATTGACCAATTGCCAAGGATGCAGTTCTGATCACAGGCTCTGGAGGAGCAGTAAAATCTTTTTTAAATCAATTAAATCCTTTTTGTGTCAAATTATTGCTGAGTTTTATTTAATCTCAGTGCATTTTTGTGTTTATAATTACAGTGCATTTACAAATAAAGTATTTTTTTAGAATGTTTTAAATCCAATTTTCTCTTACAGCCGCAATGTTGTTACAAAAAATGCCTAAAAACGTCCCAACTTGCATCACAATTTTTGGGAAAAGCTGCCATGAATCAGGCATTTTAGGCTGCAACAATCCCAAAAACAGCCCACAAAATACTGGAGTACACACACACACACACACACACACACACACACACACACACAAACAAGGGCCGGTATAAAGGTCATACACTTCGTCAGTGGCTTCATTTTGTGTCAGAATTTGTGGTGTGTGTGTGTGTGTGTGTGTGTGTGTGTGTGTGTGTGTGGACTGCTTCCAGGTTGTGACGGGGTCAAATTGTCTCTGGGGCTAGAGTACCACAGGTGCTAAAACCTGACACTGACCGCTAACCATCACACACACAAACACACACTACACTAAAAATACATGCCTGTCTCCTTCAGTCAGAGCCTCACTCTAAACAGTGAAACATCATCCTCCACCAGCCGGTAAACTCTGAACTTTTGTTCTCTGCTCGCCTTTGAACGTTATTGAGTGTTTTGGGTGGAACTGCTGCTTTTTTAGCGTCACCAGCCAGGTTAAGTTAGCAGGGTGGGGATCTGAGGGAGCTGATCAGGCTGCAGTTTGAAGGTAACATTTGGATTAGATAAATGTTACTGTAAGAACTATGCCTCCTCTGCAAAATTGGTCAGAAAAATGTCAGTTTCTTCTTGGCTTTATGGGGCAGGTGAATCGTCTGCAGACAGAAGTGTGCAAACACACACACACACACACACACACACACACACACACACACACACACACACACACACACACACACACACACACTCAATTATGATCATGCAAACAGAAAAGAGCACAGATGCACCAAAGCATGGGCATGAACAGAGCTACAGAAATACATGAGCATAAACATAACAAACACACAGAAAAATGCACATGCAGACAACAATACCACACACTGCTGTAATTCATACTATCGGCACAGAGTGTGTAAGCAGTTATTGTCTTCTGGCTAGACTTAAATACCTGATTTGACTTGCCTGCTAGAGTGTCTTTCTACTCTTTGTATTATTATGCTATAATATTACATAGTATTTCCAGTCCTTCCCACTATTATTAGCACAAGATCTTTAAGTGGTAGTTGTCTTTTCCAGCATCTACATTCATCACTATTATTCAGTAAATGGCATTTTGTAAAAATGAATTAAAAAAACAAAACAAAACACACACACAGTGACAGAAAATGGGATAGTACAGACTTTTTTAAAAGTGTGGTTGTATGAAGCATTTATCCATAGTCTCTACCTACAGTAGATGGCGGCCCCCATTTTGCAGAAGCAGCAGGAGTTTGATGAATCCAAATAAACACCAGTCACGCAACAACACAAACTAAATGATTGAGGCAGTGGTAGACCAACAACTCCTGTGTTCTGTGTGTCTGGGGGCTTTATGGAGAGCAATATTTGGCTCATGTAATATTGATTTCCCATCAGAAAAGGCTGTTTGAAGGCAAGGTAAAGTGTTAAAAATATTCTAAACATAGCATTAAGCTAAAGTGATATCGATCTTTTTAGGTGAGCCTTTTTAGGTGGATAAATTTTTTCCGCTAACCCTGTCCACAGCAGTACATTGCTTAACTTCCTACACTGTGCCCACCAAAAAACAAACTATGCCTCTAAAGTTTAAGGCCCTTAAAGGCTGATATTTTTTTCCCCAAAATAATTGTGCAAACTTGCTACCTGTTTCGAGAGCTTTCACCCACATCTCAGTGTCTGCCTCAGTGCATAGTGACACAGGACTTATTAAAGGTCATATATCGCTAGATTTAAACATAATCCATAAACTATTTTAGATTTAAAAATAAAATATTATTAATTAAACTATGTAGTCCAGCTCCTGGCAGAGTGCCACATCACTTCTGGGCGTCCCCAGACCCTATTTGAGACCTACTGATCTCCATGAAAGCCTCAGATCTTCTTCAGTGCTGTATGTGTGTGTGTGTGTGTGTGTGTGTGTGTGTGTGTGTGTGTGTGTGTGTGTGTGTGTGTGTGTGTCTAAACTGCAGCGTCACTGCACGCTGCTCTCAGATGGAACATGGAGTCTGCTCATTGCTGACCTGCATTGTTCAACATTGACCACTAGAGAGCAGGCTGCGCCCACAGATCTGTTAAAAACTGGTCTCTCCTCATGTCCTCTCCTGTCACTTGAGGTCAACACTGAGCTAAGGCTTGTCTAATTAGGTGAAAACAGTATGAATATTGTAGAAAATTAGATTCATCTGTACTGCAGCACTGCAGATTTGCGATGCTCTAATGCAAAATGGGAGAGAAACATCAGATATGACAAAAAAAAAATGTAACATCTGATTGTGTTTACACCCCCTCATTAACAGCACACACTCTTTTCAGGTTAATGTGTGACTAGGTGTGTGTCTCCACTCTGCCTTTATGACTTCCTCTAACATGAGCAGACTAGGACTCAAACTTTGACCCCTGATAGTTTTCCTACTGGGGCGGTTTGTCTAATGTTTGGGTCCAGTGGTTGCCATGGCAACCCATTCCCATGACAGCTCTGTAACCTGAGCCTGCCAGTCAGGTAGGGCAGGTAACCGTGACGATGTGAATGATTCAGGCAGCAGATGTGTGTGTGTGTGTGTGTGTGTGTGGAGGCAGGGCCAGAAGACAAAAAGAGAGTAAGAGAGAAGAAACAAAGTTTAAACAAAGACAAAGAGAGAAAGTGTCAAACACTGGAGAGCTCAGACACTAATGAATGACTCGGTGAGTTAAAAACAAAAAGGAGACAAAGCTGGAGGAAGAAAAGGAGTCTCAGGCCATGGAGGCCGAGGTGGATGAGGATGACGGGACGTTTACTAACATCTCTCTGGCAGACGACACAGGTAAAGCCTCAAGGGACTATTCAACAAAAGTTAACCCCTTTCTGACCCTCTTTTTTTTTTTAGTACAGTTCCCTCTATCTGTTTTCTTGAGCATTCTTAACATGTTAGATGAGATCTCTGTCTCTAGTAAGACAGGGACTTTCTACATTTCAAACGCCCTCTTCTTAAATTGTTTTCAATTGCAAATCTTTTCTATGTGTTTTATATTGAGAAATTGCTGTAGACATCTTTATTGTTCAAACATATATAGGTGGTGTTGCTCATTTTGTTGTAAATGAAAGTGCACATGACAGACAGTTAAAGCAGTTGACTGAACAAAGGGTAAGAAGGCAGAAACAAACAGCCTGTAAAACCAGACTGGTTATATTATTGTGTTGTGCTGTGACAGAACTGAGGTGTGGCTCCTACTGAAGCTGCAGCGCTTTGTTTTTTGCTACTGACTGCAAATCCGATAGACATTTGTGTGCACACAGTTATTTACAGAAGCCCATTTTGGCAAATATGATGGGAAAAAAGATGTAAGTCATTAAAATGAGCAACTTTCTTGAACTAATGAGTTAGTATCTCAAAATAATGAGACACTCTCAAAACAGTGACTCACTGTGTCAAAACAATGAAAAACTTTAAACACATAGACATGCAAATTTCAAGAACGTCTCTCATTGTTTTGAGATACTAACTCACAATTTTGAAATATTAATTGATTATTTTGAGTTGTTTTTAAAAATTATTTTGAGAGTCTGCATCTAAGTTTCTGATTATAATAACAAGGTCTTTTTTCTCATCACATTGGTGGAAAATGATTTCCATAACTATTGTCCTTTGACTAAATTTAATTATGATCACAAATAGCATTTAACTCAGTGTTAAGATGTTATGATGCACCACCGATCCCACCCCAATCTAAATCCTTATATTAACAATATCCAGTCAATAGTTAGCACTTACATATTTACTTACTCTTCAGCATTTTTTCAACAACTATACAACTATCTATTGATTTGTCAGTGACCAAAATCTCCAATACAATGAAAAAACATTCAAATTTTGAATATGCATGAAGTGAAGGAAAGGTGAGGTCAGTGCCACACATGGTTATGGACAATTGCCCATTAACAGACCACTTGCATAGACATGATAATGTAACAACAAAGCTATTTAGCCAAAGAAGAATTTTTGAGAACGAGAATGATAAGAACTATGATCATAATCAAGGTCTGGAGAACGCAACAGGAATTCTTGCACCACATGACCACAATTTACAATAATGCAGGCAATAAAACTGCATTTTAAGTCTGGATCCTGTACAGGACAGAGCTGAAAGATTCAATATAGTATAATAGTTGCAATTATAGTGAAGTGGTGCAAATTCCCCCAACAAACTGACAATCATTGAAATAATCAAAAAGTCTGACCTGTGAACAAATAGCAGCGTTTTTGACCTATCAGAAAAAGAGGAGATGTTGACATAAAAAGCTGAAGCGGTCTATCTATCTATCTATCTATCTATCTATCTATCTATCTATCTATCTATCTATCTCTCTCTCTCTCTCTCTCTCTCTCTCTCTCTCTCTCTCTCTCTCTCCCTCTCTCTCTCTCTCTCTCTCTCTCTCTCTCTCTATATATATATATATATATATATATATATATATATATATATATATATATATATATATATATACATATATAAGAGCAGGTCCTCTTCCACAAAAGCCACTGTAGAATGGACAAGCAATAGATACCATTTTTTACAGGTTTTGCTGCCAGCATAGGTTCTCTCACACACCTGGAAGGGGAGGGTGCTGTAATCTGCAAGCTCACCCTTAGATGCCACTAAATCATACACACTGGTCCTTTAAATAACTGTTAACAGAATTAAATGTGAAAGTTTATTCATGACCTTCCGAATAGTAGTACTATGATCTTATGTCAAGTCCAACCACTAGCTTTTTACAAAGCTTTCAACCACATCTCACAGTCTTCATGAAATGATACTTTCCTCAGTTGATAGTTGTTGTGATAACTTCATTAGCAGATATAAATGTTTTGTACTTTCCACATCTTTTTAATTTGTCAGGCTGCCAGCAGCTGTGCTTCAAGCTAAGACTGAGCTTGGGAAATGTAGTTTACACTGAGGACTGAATTCTCAAAAAATGTGTCTTCACAAATCTTTGCAGACTCTAAAATCTTGACTTGCAGATTGATTACAGCTTGAATTTCTTATGTGTTCACTTGTAACTTTATCACTGATAGATTATCATCCAAAAACAGTTGGAAAATACATATTTAGAAATGTTAGTAGTTGGGGGTATGGCAGTTTTGGCTCCTTCACCCAGTGATACCTCACAGGGTTTGGGAAACACACACACAGAGCAAGAGAGCAAGGGAGAGGCTGACAAAGACAGAGAGAGAGTAGACGTAGAAGACTATTGGCCGAAGCAGCAGCGTTCCCAGGGTTTGGCTTGGCTAACAAGCAGCAGCATATGGACTCCTCAGAGTGAGCAGAGACACAGTGCACAGGCTGCAAGGATACAACACACACATGTATATATTAATGTTCACTCCGACCGGCAACCACTCCATGCATGCATACAGGCAGATGGACAAAAAGAGGGCGAGATGCACAAAAACAAACACACACACGCACACGCACACGCACACGCACACACACACACACACACACACACACACACACAAAGGTCTGGTGGGGATGACATTGCTGCTGGTCAGGCTTTCATTGCCAACTGCTGCTCTGTCTGTCTGTGTATGTGTGTGATTTGCTACCAGGGGGAATGACTGAACTCCTGAGCATCTGTTAGCACTGCAGCAAGTGTGTGTGTGTGTGTGTGTGTGTGTGTGTGTGTGTGTGTGTGTGTGGGCTTAATATAATTCAGTTATATTCATGAAAATGTGAGGCCATTATACTAGTGCGGTCCAAAAAGTTTTGCTGGACCCCCCAAGTTTAAAGGGCTGTTTGAGGGATAAGACTTGGTTTGAGGGTTAGGGTTAGAATTAGGCTGATGTTATGGTTAGGCAATTACTTGTATTAAGGCTAGGGTTAAATAATTTATTATTATTGATAGAGTCCAACCAATAATGGATTTTTGGAGCTGATGCCAATATTGATAATAGGGAGTAAAAAAATCTGTTATAGACATATTGGCCAATGTTCTTTATACAGATTAAAATATACAGAATATATAATATATATATGTACTTAAACACACATCTTTTTAAAATATGGTTATCAGAAACTTGTGGCAAAAATACAAAATATAGCTCGAATAAAAACAGTTTAACAATTTACAGTTTGTCCATTGAAAGTTTCGCTGGCGTATTTAATAATTATTATTATTATTGCACTTTGTAATGTGAATTTTTAAAAGTGCTCTATAAATAAAGATTATTATTATTATTATTATTATGAATAACCAGAAATACCCCCCTCCCAAAAAAAAAGTAGAACTGTATAACTTGAGTTAAGAAAATACTGCCTGTCATGCTAACAAAGAAAAACAATCCATATCATTTTCTTGAAAAAAAAGTTTTCAAACTGGACAACATTTATACAGATACTAATATAGACTGACATAGCTATGATAGACCAATATTCGTCTGATAATATGGGTGTACTACTACACAAGTTTGCATAATGAAAACGAAGTTATAGTCCCTTCATGCTGCACACATAACATACAACAACAACAACACATTTTAATTAGATTTAAATCAGAATAGAGCAGGATAAAATGCAGTATAAAATTAAAAAACAAAATAAATATATAGATATATTTACGTATATACATTTGTGAATTTATTGCTATATTTGTTAATTATTATCATACATATAAACATTTACATACATGCATGTTGTGATTAGCAGAGTTAGTGTAAGGGGCGAGTGTGTGCATTATGACAATGAGGGGTCCCCATGAATGTACTAACACGTGTGTTTGGGTGTGTGTGTCAAAGCGACAGTGTGTGTTTGGTCTCTGTGTTGGCGCTGCTCCCCCTGTCGGTCGGTGTGGTCACGTACACACGGTGACGTGGTGATGACGGTGTTGATGGGTGAAGTACCAGCTACATCCTCCTCTACCTCCTCCTCATTATCACCACAGAGCGTCCGGTGTGTTTACAGGGTTAACTCCGTTCAACGGATAAGACATTTCTTACTTTAGGTGAGTTTAAACGCTGACATGTGCTAACATCGGATGTTTGGTGTTGAGAAGTTAAATCTCGCGCAGCTTTATCATGAAGCTAACAGCAGCAGCAGCAGCCGTTATCTTGAAGGAGTTAGCTAGCTGCACTCCGGTGGCCGACGTGTGTTGGCACTTAAAAAATGTAGATATTGATTAGAGAGTCGCTCCTAAATACGACACTAACATTAGACGGTTGCGTTTTGCTTGTTTCTGTTGAGACACTAACCTCGCAGTGGTCGTTGAAGAAGTCTGTTATGTTGCAGCTCCGTTGGCGCAGCTAACTACGAGGATGGTTAGCTTGAACTAGCTAATGGTTCCATTACGCTGTTGTTACTGCTGTTTACTGCCAGTAACAATGATGACAGCCTCCACGCTGATCCGCTGGTGGCCTTATTGTAGATGTAACAGCGTATTTTTAAAGTGAGTTTAGTAATGTCCACACGTTTTGGGCCTGTCTGCTGGATTTGGCTCAATCTCTGCTGATGGTTGTCGAACTAAAGGAGGGCTGCGAGTGAAGCTATGATAAGCTAAACTAATGAAGGACCGAGGTGGAGATGTCACATCTGTACATGACGAAAGGATTGACCAGAATTAAAGAATAAAACTAGTCGGACTGTAATAAATCACTAGCTAACTGGGTGGTTGTCTAATAACACATCTGTGGCTCTGAGAGGGAGACTTGATATCCTTGACCAACTTAAGGTTGATGTTTCACGCACGAACACATGAATTTGGTTAGTTGCTCGTGTGTTTGTGGCTGTAGAGAGACAGGATTCACGAGACTGTTGGAAAGTAGATCTATACAATAAAGTCCTGTTGTCTAAAGTCGTGTTTGGCTCCTTACAGAAACTGCCATGCTGCTTTTGCGGGTCGGCGGTGAGCAGCATCCTCTCACACCCTGGTCCAGGGTGGTGTCTGCTCCCACCCAGCTGCCACCACATACCTACATCTGTTTGAACAGCTGTCAAGGCTACCTTCATGTTTTAGCTGAAAAGACTAAACGACAGAAATTATAGCAGGGATGCACAATAAATATCAGGGCCAAATAATGATTGACCAATAGTGAGATATTTATATTAATGTTTATTATGATAATGATAATTAAAGTATAGCTGATATTTATCAGCTACAATAACATATGATTGTTTTTAAGTAAATTAACATTTGAAGAGTTAGAACAGTTTGTTTTTGTAGTAATAGTGATGTCAGGGTTGGTCAGTGCTATGGAATATTAACTCATCCATCTTTGCTCATTGTATCTTAGCCTCTCTTACCCTCAGGTGTGCATAAACTACTGATTGTATTAACTTCTTTTTAAAATGCAAAAATATGCAATGAATAGTTATCTTATTGGTATTAGCCACGAGAAGCTGGTAATTATCTGTATCAGCTGAAGAAACCTAATCATTTTGCATATCAAATCCAGACAGTAATATTTGGTGATTCTGTTCTCAGTGAATACTGATATCCTGTAGTGATCATACATAGGGCTTTGTGCTGGCAAGAATCTGGCGATATGTCATATGTCATAGCATAAATAACACACCACCATGTGCATAAAATCTACTTTGAAAAAACAACTTTTGTGTGAAATCAGAACAGTGAAGATAGAAAATGCTGCTACCTGGCAGTCAAGGGTTTAAACACAACATAAAACAAACCACTACAAGGAATCTTTGCAGGCATCACAATATTATGAGTGTTTTTGAGACTCAATACAGTATCACAAAACATAATATACATTTTCTTACACCCCTAATCATTTGTAGACTTCTGTTAGCACCAGTTTAGAATATGTCCTTTAATCCTAGTGTTTCCCCTGTGTATTTATTGTGGAGATGGGCCCCATTCCTGAAACAAAGCCCACCACTGCCAACATAAAGAATTAATTCAGGATCCTGGTGGCTTACTACTCGACTAAATGTTATAAGTGTTGTTTTATTAGAAGTACGACTGCTTTACTGAGCTCACAGTGTCCGTTCTTTGTCTTTTTCAGTGGACAGTGGATCTGCAGCCCTGTATTCAAAGCAGGAGAACGAGCTCTTCATCATGAACTGCGACATAGATGGTACATCTGCTTACATACAACTGTGTGAAACAACTTATGTCTCAGGGTTGCAACATGTGACAATAATGAGATGATGTGTTATACTTCTATGTTATGAACATGAGTGGTTGTGTCTAATTCAGGTGAGATGGAGAACCAGGTGGAGATGGAGGAGAAGACGAGGTTAATAAATCAAGTTTTGGAACTTCAGCACACATTGGAAGGTAACACACACAGCTTTATTTCTACTGTGTCTTCTCCATGGTGAGAAAGTTTTTTGGAAGTGCTTTGACATTATGAGACTCTTTATGCCTTGCATTTAACTTCCAGAAACCCGTCATCGGATGATAAAGTTGCACCAAAAATTGTAACAAAAAAATTTATCCAAAAGTTTGCTCACTGCGTGTGTGTATGTCCTTCTTGTGTATGTCTTCCTTTCTAAAACAAGGCAGTTTAAATAAGACCTCAACCACTTTGATTCTCCCATCTCCTCACCACTAAACCATATGTCTTTCATGCTCTTTTGAGCATGAAGTTTTATAACAGTGGATGCTTGCTCACTTACTGTGTTCCTTGTTTCAGCCACTCTGCTCTCTTCATACACTCCTGTATTAATGGACTCACTCTACCTCTCTTACACTCTCTCTCTTTCTCCACCTTGCTTCCACTTTCAATAGTCAAACACCAGGCACATAAAGACAAAGTTTTGTCCAGTGGATGGCAGATTTTTCCCAGCACAGGACGTGACAGTTGTGAATGTCAAAAACCTCAGATATTTTTTAGATGTTGTGGACAGTCCTGATACTAATCTATGCTCGTACCGTTTTCCTGTGCCATTTTTTCCCTTGCTAACAGATTTTTTAAAACAACACGCTGCTCTGTCGAGTGCTATAGCTTCACTTTTTGTGATAATACGTAGTTAACAAACACAAAGTGAAAGTGCAAATTAGAGTACAGGGCTCCAACCGATGATTATTGTCTTCATCAATTAATTAGCCAATTAGTTCCATGATTGTTTAGTCTATAAAATGTGGATTTTCCAGAGTCAGAGCGATGTATTGATATATTAGTCGGCTGATCTTGGCCTAGCACATCTTAGTCAGTCTATCAGTGTATATGTTGTCTTACTTTTTTTTTTTTTTTTAAACATAACATAATGCATATTGTTTTTTTTAGTTTATTTTATTTCAGTTTTTATATATCATTTTATGTACATGATCCCTTTTCTCAATTCAAGATGTTCTGTGTGTGGTTTCTTTATTTATAATTTTTAAAAATACCAGTAAGCATTTACTGTTTGATTTCCTTGAAGTAATTTTGTATTTTATTTCTAATTAAAGAATATTGGTTGATATATCAGTATTGGAATGCTTTACTCCCTAATATCAGTTTGGCATTGGCCCAAAAATCTAGTATCAACTTCTTCTTCAACTACAACTACTTCTTTTGTCTAACCAACAGAACCCAAAAACTGTTCAAGAAAAGCAGGAAATCATCATATTTAAGAAGCAGAAAGCAGCGAATGTTAGATATTTTGCTTGTCAAAATGGTTGGCAAGTACTTTTCTTTCATTGCAGCTCTATTAGAGTACAGTGGTTTTTTTTTAATTCTGTCAGTCTGTGAGATCCAGTCGCAGTTTTCAGGACTGTTGTGACTCAG
Source organism: Lutjanus erythropterus (assembly GCF_056507025.1). Lineage (NCBI taxonomy): Eukaryota > Metazoa > Chordata > Actinopteri > Lutjaniformes > Lutjanidae > Lutjanus > Lutjanus erythropterus. The sequence continues at coordinate 31,542,623 of NC_139319.1, read as the reverse complement.
GACAGCTAATGCAGCCAGCTAACATCTCAATTACTTTTTGACTAAATGTAACCTTTTTGTACACATGGTACACATGTGTACACATCACTCTGCTTTCAAAATGTGGAAATTTATACACATCGCACACAAACAAAAATTACAATGAATCAAATAATCACATAATGTATGGAAGAATGAAAGAAAAAATATCCTCATGGTGAGTCACATGTATGAGGTAAAAAGTCTAAATTATGAGACAAAAAGTCTAAATTATGAAATAAAAAGTCAGAATTATAAGCTAAAAGGTCAGAATTATGAGACACAAAGTTGAAATTGTGAAATAAAAATTCAAAATTATGAGATAAAAAGTCATTATTAAAGTCCAAAACAAATTTCTCATAATTTTAAACTCCACAGGGTACCTTTAAAGATGGAGCAAATGAACATCTTTAGATTTATTCAGCGGTGATGAATTGTGTTTGTAGCTCGTTCTTTATTTTTGTTCCAGACCTGTCAGCACGGGTCGACGCAGTCAAGGAGGAGAACCTGAAGTTAAAGTCTGAGAACCAGGTCCTCGGTCAGTATATCGAGAACCTCATGTCAGCCTCCAGCGTCTTCCAGACCACTGACACCAAGAGCAAACGGAAGTGACGCACCCCAGGGGGAAAAAAAGCCGAAGTCTCGGGCCAGCAGCTGGGAGAGGAAACCCACCGTGGAGACATGGAGAGGGCTTTGCTTTCTCAGCAGACCTGGGCATTTTCTGTATCCATTCAGCTCACTTACCTGAGTCGAAGCTAACAATTTAATAACCAAAAACATAACATACATGTTAGTCTGACCCAGGTCTGTTTTGCAGCAGCTTCCTCTCCACACTACAGGTACGAGGTAGACGTCACCCTTTGATCACTGACACGAAAACAGAATCGGTTTGTGGTTAAGGGTCATTTGTACCTTGGGTTTCTTCTTAAATCTCTCTGTCAAAGTGGTACCTGTAAAATAATTCTTGGCCCTGTTTTTACCTGCTTGGTTTTCTGTCTGAGGATGAATCTGTGTTTTCTCCCCAGCTTTCCTGTCTCAAACTGACCTCTTAGTGGGTGAAAACAACATTACAAATACTGGTTGACCATGAACCTCGTTTTCAACACTGGCTTATTTTATTATTTATTTTTGTAAAGTATTTTCTACATCAGCTGGATCTGAGTTTTTGGCAGGTCTTGGATGTCATCATGTATATGTAAAGCACGACCATATTCCTCAGTTAAAATGGTAAACTGAGCAGTATTACTAAGAATGAAAACATGTATAAGGATCGCATGTGTGAGTCATACTCCTCTTGAATGAATTTCTTTTTGCTTGACAGTTTAATATGTTTAACGAAATGTCACTAAGTCAATAATCAATGAATTGCAGACTGTATAAAGCTATGAAGACTGTACAAATAGGAGGTGATTACTAGATACATACAGGTTGAGTGCTCAGCAGCAGTTAAAGTAAAAGCACAGAGAAACTAAAAGTTGTGTAAACTGGCACTCCTATAAGTGTTGGTTTTAATTAACATCAGTGATGTTTTTATTGCAAGTGGTTGATTTTTAAATCACATTGACTCAAGGGTTTCTGTCTGTACTTAAAAGTATTTGTAACCCTTTCAATTGATCATGGCATTAATTAGTGTTTGGCCCAAACTGTCATTGTGAGAGTGACAAAAGAAATGGTGGGGTCATAAACATCTGCAGGGGGAAGGGGACTGAACAGGCCAAATGACACAGGGAGGAGGAGGAGGAGGTTAGACAGAGAGATGAGGAGGGAAGAAAGAAATGCTTTCCTCTTTAAATGCAACAGCAAATGCAGTAAAGAGGCCTTGAGTGTTATTGATCCACTCAGCCAGGCCTGGAATCCATCACCTGCTAGCTAGAGGATGGGTCTGACCGTAAAATGTGCTGATGTCCTCAGTGGACGGCAGAGTGGAGGGTGTGTCCTCCAACACCGCCGCTGTCTCAGATAAAAAGTCAAAAGGACTGAGGGTAGAGGATGGAAAAGTAATCTGAACAAATTTATATTCCCTTTAAATAGTTCAAGTATTCAGTTCATTGTCTGGAAAATAGTAATTCCTGTGTGAACATCAAGCGACTGCGGTGCTCCTTAAAAAGGGAGGAACTGCTAATATTAAGGGAGGCTTTAAACACTGTATATGCTGTAATTTATTGAGGTTATTTTGATATTTTTAACAGTTGTACAGTAGTAAGTCATTTATTTCTTTCTGGCATGCTGAATATGCCCTACCTACCTATACACACCCTGGTACCAACTGTCTGTGTGTGTGTAGACACCCTGCACCTTTTGCCTTTAAAACATTTTTGTTTTAATAAAAATCAATGATAAAGATCACACCTCTCTCTGAGTCTTTTCTCACCTACACCAGTGATTCCCAAACAAGGGTGCTGGGCCCCTGGGGGCACAGGGAGAGACTGTAGAGTACCTAAACTAATTTGGAAAAAACTGAACTAATCGGATTAAAAAAACATCTACATTAGGGATGTGGTGATACCAGCATTGACAATAATCGAAATGAAATATTGATGTCATATTAATGATACTCATGTGGTGTAAATAATCCAGAATCTCAAAAATAATTTTTATGTTCTCACTTTTCACCAGCAGAGTCAATGAAATAATGAGCTAAAACTCAGGATGAACTGTTGAAATAGATCACTAAAAGTAATGGATACATGTTTGGGACATCCTGCTTTTTTAACTACTCCATGTGGGTCTAGTACAAAGATAAACATGACCAAACTGAACCAAACATTGTTTCAACTGTATGAAAATATTGTAACATATACTATTATATCCACTTTTATATGATAAATAGCTAAATAACATCCAGTTTGAAATGGGGGGAAAAAAGATAAAACCATATTTTGAAAACCATAACTGACAGTAAATACTGCCCAAAGTTAGCAAATGTCTCTGAGGCGCAGGCACAGCAGAAACGTGGGTTTGTTTTGCGTAATTGAAAACATTTACAGCACAAAGGACATGATGCCAATTGCTGAGAGGTTTTCAATATAAAAGCTGGTGTAATGAGTTCAGTGTGTACTGAGATGAAACAGCATGAACATTTCAATTCACAATTATAGTAAGTAAAATAAGTACAGTATTATTGCAGTATTGTTAAAATGTGTCTGATTAAAAACAAATATCACTTCTTTTAACATTTTCAAGACAGTACTGATAACCATATTTTTAGTCACAACAAATGTGATAAGAAATTTACATACTGTGCCATCTCTAGTTTGAAATTAATTAGGGCCCGAGCACCGAAGGCGGTGCGAGGCCCTATTGAAACTGAAGGAATTATTAGGGCCCGAGCACCGAACCGGTGCGAGGACCCTATTGGAATCAAAGGAGTTATTAGGGCCCGAGCACCCGCGGTGCGAGGCCCTATTGAAATTGCTCGGATTATTAGGGCCCGAGCACCGACCTCGGTGCGAGGACCTATTGAAATTGCTCGGATTATTCTTCTTCTTATTATTCTGGCAATAGTAAATCGCTTATTTGGGGGCCTTAACATATATGAAAACTCATGAAATTTGGCGGCGGCGTCAGTCCCGGCGAAAAATTACGTATTTTAAGGGTCTCGGAAATGGGCACGGCGAAATGGCTCAGTAGCGCCATCTACAGACGAGCCCCGACGGCATGTTTCTCTGAAATGCACGAAACTTGGTACGCAGATAGAACACACCGGGACGCACAAAAAAGCCTCTTGGAGCCATGGGCTAAACTCTACAGGAAGTCGGCCATTTTGGATTTGGCGCCCGTTTTTGGCGTTTTCCACGTGTCGTATTTGAACGAACTCCTCCGACACGGTTCGTCATAATGACTTCAAAATCGCTGTGTACCATCTAGACAACTGTGTGATTAAAAGTTATTAAAAGTTTCACGTCATGTTAAAGTGCCTGGATGTTATGTGGCGGCGAATTTTGGCGTTTCGCCATAAAACAGGAAATGGCCATAATTTTGGGGTACATGGTCGCATCTGCACCAAACTTCATGTGTATGATCAGTGTATGGGCCTGAACACAAATATATGAAAATATTCCATAATTGTCATAGCGCCCCCTGGTGGTGACAGGAAATGACTTTTTTTAGGTTGTGACGTGCTGCTCCAAGCGTGTTGATTATTTCTAGCTCAAATTTGGTGAAGATGACCTTAACAAGTGGGTGATGCTACATTTTGACGGGCGTGACGGTCCGGCGAAGGGTGTCGACGCTAGAGAGCGGCGAAGGACCGCGGCCCGAAAAAATGACATATTTAGCAATAACTTTTGTGTACAAGTTCACATGGGCATGAAATTTCATGTGTGCATGACAGGTCCCGGCCTGAATGTATGATATTAATTTCGTCGATGGGCGTGGCCAAACGGCTTGACCACGCCCTTTAAACATCAGCCCCCCCGCCACGTTTGACCGACGTGCATGAAACTTGGTACACATGTGTATCACACCCAGACGCACAAAAAAGTCTCTTGGACCCATAGGCCAAACCCAACAGGAAGTCGGCCATTTCTAATTTCCTGGTCATTTTTGGCGTGTCACTTGTCTCGCATTTTAACGAACTCCTCCTAGAGGAAGAATCAGAATGGCTTCAAATTCGCTGCCTACCTTCTGGACTACACTCTCATCAAAAGTTATTAAAAGATTTTCCTCATGTTGAAGGGCGTGGCCATAGTGTGGCGGCGAATATTGATGTTTCGCCATGAAACAGGAAATGGCTATAATTTTGGGGTACATGGTCAGATCTGCACCAAACTCCATGTGTCTGATCAGTGTATGGGCCTGAATGGAAATATATCAAAATATTCCATAATTCTCATTGCGCCCCCTGGTGGTGACAGGAAATGAAATGTTTTACAGTCTGAGGTCTTGCTCCCACCACGTTGACTATATCAAACTCCAATTTGGTCTGACAAGCCTTAAGACCATGATGATGCTATATCCTGAATATAAGGACGTCTCGTCAAACGGCGTTGCCCTGGCGGCGTGGCGAATGTCCATGTTTCGCCATAAAACAGGAAGTGGCTTTAACCTCCCTGTGCTTGGTCAGATCTGCCTGAAATTTTACATGTTTATTAAGAGTCCTGGTCTGAACATATGGTATGAGTTTCATCCATGTCTGTGGCCAAATGGCGTGGCCACGCCCATTAACGTGTTTCGCCAAAACACAGGAAGTGGCTTTAACCTCCCTGTGCTTGGTCAAAACTGCCTGAAATTTTACATGTTCATTAACAGTCCCAGTCTGAACATGTGATATGAGTTTTGTCCATGGGCGTGGTAAAATGGCTTGACCACGCCCTTTGACGTGCGGCGCCGCAAATAGTGAGTTTTGGCCGACGTGCACGAAAATTGGTACACATATGTATCACAGGGAGATGAACAAAAAAGTCTCTTGGACCCATAGGCTAAAGTCAACAGGAAGTCGGCAATTTTGAATTTTGTGCTCAATTTTGGTGTATTCCACAAGACCTATTTTAACTAATTCCTCCTACAAAAATTCTTCAATTGACTTCAACACTGGCCTGGAGCATCTAGACAAGTGTGTGATTAAAACTTATTAAAAGATTTGGTCAGCATTAAACGCTGTGGCTGTAGTGGGGTGGTGAATTCTGGTGTTTGCCATGACACAGGAAATTGATATAACTTTAATGTAAATGAGCCAATCTGCATCAAACTTCACATGTGTGATAATAAGCATGCCCTATGTAATACTGGGGGCAGAAAATGACAGTAAATTCCTTTTAAAAAGTAGTTCATTCAAAAATGAAATTGCACTAAATAGCTACTCATTCCTGTGCTGATGTGAGGAGGGATGAAGATCTCCAGTTCACAAGACACTCCCATAGTTTAAGCAGAAAACAGAACTGTAGTCAAATCCAGCTCAATTGAAGAGTGATCAGTTTTAAAATGAAAAAAATAAACAGAAAAACAAACAGAAAATGCCTCCATGCTGCACGAATGCTTTCATCCTGGAAACAACTCAGACAACAGACAGAGTTTTTCTCAGAAATAGTGACTTGTTAGGCACACAGTTTAACTAACTTTCAACAGAGAAGAAAATGTCTGAAGACTTTCACATAAAAGAACTGTAGCTGTATTACTTGGGCTACAGCATGTGTACCAGCTTCAGCTGTGTGCACGCACTTCCAGTCTCAGAGGCTACAGAATTGTCCAATCTGCATCAAACTTAACATGTGTGATAATAGGGATGCCCTGAACACAGCTACGTAATACTGGGAGCAGGAAACAACATGGAATTCCTTTCAAAAGTAGTTCATCTAAAAATGAACTTGCACTCAATATCTACTCATTCCTGTGCTGATGTGAGGAGGGATGAAGATCTCCAGTACACAAAATACTCCCAAGAATTTCCACAGAAAACAAAACCATAGTAACATCCACTGCAATTTAAGTGAAGAGTGATCAGTTTTACAATGTAAAAATGAACACAAAAAACTCCATGCTCCACAAATGATTTAATCCTGGAAACAACTCAGACAACAGACAGAGTTTTTCTCAGAAACAGTGACCTGTTATGCATAGAGTTTCCTTAGCAAACTTTCAAAAAAGAAGGAAAATGTCTGAGCACTTGGACATAGAAGAGAAACGGTGTTTTTTGGCTGCAGCTGTGCCGCTTGGGATAGAGCTTGTGTACGTGCTTCAGCCGTGTGCATGCATTTCCAGTCTCAGAGGCTACAGTTGACAATGAGGCTGAAAACACGGTGTAAATGGTGTCTTTTTGGGTTCCATTTTACTGTCACCTCTTACAGACACTTAAATCACACCACAGGAGCGGTACGGAGACAGTTTGTGGGTTATTTGTGCGCACTTGAGGTCTTCACCCATCCTTGCATCAGCACGGCGGAGAGTGGGTGTCGAATGCCGTTTGGTTTTCCGGGCTCACTGTGGCTTCGGGGCGACGTCAGACGGTCGCGGCCACGCGTGGCCTCTCCGCTCCGGGGCGGGTCCGGCCATCGGGAGGCGGTGGCCGGCCCCCCGAGTGGCGCGGGGGTGCTCGGGCCCGTTCATCGCTGCTTGCAGCTTTAATTATTATTATTATTATTCTGGCAATAGTAAATCGCATATTTGGAGGCCTTAACATATCTGAAAACTCATGAAATTTGGCGGCCGCGTCAGTACCGGCGAAAAATTACGTATTTTAAGGGTCTCGCAAATGGGCGGGGCGAAATGGCTCAGTAGCGCCATCTACAGACGAGCCCCGACGGCATGTTTCTCTGAAATGCACGAAACTTGGTAAGCAGATAGAACACACCGGGACGCACAAAAAAGCCTCTTGGAGCCATGGCCTAAACCCTACAGGAAGTCGGCCATTTTGGATTTGGCGCCCGTTTTTGGCGTTTTCCACGTGTCGTATTTGAACTAACTCCTCCGACACGGTTCGTCATAATGACTTCAAAATCGCTGTGTACCATCTAGACAACTGTGTGATTAAAAGTTGTTAAAAGTTTCACGGCATGTTAAAGTGCCAGGATGTTAGGTGGCGGCGAATTTTGGCGTTTTGCCATGAAACAGGAAATGGCCATACTTTTTGGGGTACATGGTCAGATCTGCACCAAACTTCATGTGTATGATCAGTGTATGGCCCTGAATGGAAATATATGAAAATATTCCATAATTCTCATAGCGCCCCCTGCTGGCGACAGGAAATGTCATGTTTTACAGTCTGAGGTCCTGCTCCCACCATGTTGATTATATCACTCTCAAATTTTGTCTGAAAAGCCTTAAGACATTGATGATGCTACATTATGAAGATCAGGACATTTCGTCAAACGGCGTTGCCATGGCGACGCGGCGAAGGTCCATGCTTCGCCACAACACAGGAAATGGCTATAACTTTAGTAAAAAAGGTCATATCTGCACCAAACTTGACATGTCTGATAATAGTCCGGCCCTGAACACACCTATATGAAAATATTCCATAATTCTCATAGCGCCCCCTGGTGGCGACAGGAAATGAAATTATTTACAGTCTGAGGTCCTGCTCCCACCACATTGACCGTATCAAACTCCAATTTGGTCTGAAAAGCCTTGAGACATTGATGATGCTATATCCTGAAGATCAGGACGTCTCGTTAAACGGCGTTGCCCTGGCGGCGTGGCGAACGTCCATGCTTCGCCATAAAACAGGAATTGCTATAACTGGAGTGTACATGGTCAGATCTGCCTGAAACTTGACATGCTTATTAAGAGTCCCGGTCTGAACATATGGTATGAGTTTCGTCCATGTCTGTGGCCAAATGGCGTGGCCACGCCCATTAACGCGTTTCGCCAAAACACAGGAAGTGGCTTTAGCCTCCCTGTACTTGGTCAAAACTGGCTGAAAATTTACATGTTCATTAACAGTCTCCACCTGAACATGTGATATGAGTTTTGTCCATGGGGGTGGCCAAATGGCTTGACCACGCCCTTTGACGTGCGGCGCCGGAAATAGTGAGTTTTGGCCGACGTGCACGAAAATTGGTACACATATGTATCACATGGAGATGAACAAAAAAGTCTCTTGGACCCATAGGCTAAAATCAACAGGAAGTCGGCAATTTTGAATTTTGTGCTCAATTTTGGTGTATTCCACAAGACCTATTTTAACTAATTCCTCCTACAAATATTTTTCAATTTACTTCAACACTGGCCTGGAGCATCTACACAAGTGTGTGATTAAAACTTATTAAAAGATTTTGTCAGCGTTAAACGCTGTGGCTGTAGCGGGGTGGCGAATTTTGGTGTTTCGCCATGAAACAGGAAATTGCTATAACTTTAATGTAAATGAGCCAATCTGCATCAAACTTCACATGTGTGATAATAAGCATGCCCTGAACACAGCTATGTAATACTGGGAGCAGGAAACAACACTGAATTCATTTCAAAAGTAGTTCACCTAAAAATGAAATTGCACTCAATATCTACTCATTCCTGTGCTGATGTGAGGAGGGATGAAGATCTCCAGTACATAAAATACTCCAAGAATTTCAACAGAAAACAAAACCATAGTGACATGCATTGCAATTAAAGTGAAGAGTGATCAGTTTTATAATGTAAAAATGAACACAAACAGCTCACAAAATGTCTCCATGCTGCACGAATGATTTAATCCTGGAAACAACTCAGACAACAGACAGAGTTTTTCTCAGACACAGTGACTTGTTAGGCACACAGTTTAACTAACAAACTTTGAACAGAAAAGAAAATGTCTGAGCACTTGGACATAGAAGAGAAACACTGTTTTTTGGCTGCAGCTGTGCCGCTTGGGATAGAGCTTCTGTAGAGGCTACAGTTGACAATGAGGCTGAAAACACGGTGTAAATGGTGTCTTTTTGGGTTACATTTTACTGTCACCTCTTACAGACACTTAAATCACACCACAGGAGCGGTACGGAGACAGTTTGTGGGTTATTTGTGCGCACTTGAGGTCTTCACCCATCCTCGCATCAGCACGGGGGTGAGTGGGTGTCGAATGCCGTATGGTTTTCGGGGCGGACCGTGGCTTCGGGGCGACGTCAGACGGTCGCGGCGACGCCTGGCCTCGCCGCTCCCGGGGCGGGTCCGGCCATCGGGAGGCGGTGGCCGGCCCCCCGAGTGGCGCGGGGGTGCTCGGGCCCGTTCATCGCTGCTTGCAGCTTTAATTAGGGCCCGAGCACCGACCTCGGTGCGAGGACCTATTGAAATTGCTCGGATTATTCTTCTTCTTATTATTCTGGCAATAGTAAATCGCTTATTTGGGGGCCTTAACATATATGAAAACTCATGAAATTTGGCGGCCGCGTCAGTCCCGGCGAAAAATTACGTATTTTAAGGGTCTCGCGAATGGGCGGGGCGAAATGGCTCAGTAGCGCCATCTACAGACGAGCCCCGACGGCATGTTTCTCCGACGCGCACAAAACTTGGTACGCAGATAGAACACACCGGGACGCACAAAAAAGCCTCTTGGAGCCATGGCCTAAACCCTACAGGAAGTCGGCCATTTTGGATTTTGTGCCCGTTTTTGGCGTTTTCCACGTGTCGTATTTGAACGAACTTGTCCGACACGGTTCGTCATAATGACTTCAAAATCGCTGTGTACCATCTAGACAACTGTGTGATTAAAAGTTATTAAAAGATATACGGCATGTTAAAGTGCCTGGATGTTATGTGGCGGCGAATTTTGGCGTTTCGCCATAAAACAGGAAATGGCTATAATTTTGGGGTACATGGTCAGATCTGCACCAAACTTCATGTGTATGATCAGTGTACGGGCCTGCACGGAAATATATGAAAATATTCCATAATTGTCATAGCGCCCCCTGGTGGTGACAGAAAATGACTTTTTTTAGGTTGTGACGTGCTGCTCCAGGCGTGTTGATTATTTCTAGCTCAAATTTGGTGAAGATGACCTTAACAAGTGGGTGATGCTACATTTTGAACGGCGTGACGGTCCGGCGAAGGGTGTCGACGCGAGAGAGCGGCGAAGGACCGCGGCCCGAAAACATGACATATTTAACAATAACTTCTGTGTGCAAGTTTATATCGGCATGAAATTTCACATGTGTGTGACAGGTCCCGGCCTGAACATATGACATTAATTTCGTTGATGGGCGTGGCCAAACGGCTTGACCACGCCCTTTAAACTTCAGCCCCCCCGCCACGTTTCTTGGACATGAATGAAACTTGGTACACATGTGTATCACACCCAGACGCACAAAAAAGTCTCTTGGAGCTATAGGCCAAACTCAACAGGAAGTTGGCCATTTTGAATTTCCTGGTCATTTTTGGCGTTTCACTTGTCATGCATTTTAACGAACTCCTCCTAGAGGAAGAATCAGAATGGCTTCAAATTCCCTGCCTACCTTCTGGACTACACTCTCATCAAAAGTTATTAAAAGATTGTCCTCATGTTGAAGGGCGTGGCCATAGTGTGGCGGCGAATATTGATGTTTCGCCATGAAACAGGAAATGGCTATAACTTTAGTAAAAAGGGTCATATCTGCACCAACATTCACATGTCTGATAATACTCCGGCCCTGAACACACCTATATGAAAATATTCCATATTTCTCATAGCGCCCCCTGTTGGCGACAGGAAATGTCATGTTTTACAGTCTGACGTCCTGCTCCCACCACGTTGATTATATCAAACTCCAATTTGGTCTGAAAAGTCTTAAGACCTTGATGATGGTATATTATGAAGATCAGGACGTCTCGTCAAACGGCGTTGCCCTGGCGGCGTGGCGAAGGTCCATGTTTCGCCATAAAACAGGAAGTTGCTATAACTGGACTGTACATGGTCTGACCTGCCTGAAACGTGACATGCTTATTAAGAGTCCCGGTCTGAACATATGGTATGAGTTTCGTCCATGTCTGTGGCCAAATGGTTTGGCCACGCCCATTAACGCGTTTCGCCAAAACACAGGAAGTGGCTTTAACCTCCCTGTGCTTGGTCAAAACTGCCTGAAATTTTACATGTTCATTAACAGTCCCAGTCTGAACATGTGATATGAGTTTTGTTCATGGGCGTGGTCAAATGGCTCGACCACGCCCTTTGACGTGCGGCGCCGCAAATAGTGAGTTTCGCCGACGTGCACGAAAATTGGTACACATATGTACCACAGGGAGATGAACAAAAAAGTCTCTTGGACCCGTAGGCTAAAGTCAACAGGAAGTCGGCAATTTTGAATTTCGTGCTCAATTTTGGCGTTTTCCACATGACCTCTTTTAATTAATTCCTCCTACAAATATTTTTCAATTGACTTCAACACTGGTGTGGAGCATCTAGACAAGTGTGTGATTAAATCTTATTAAAAGATTTAGTCAGTGTTAAACGCTGTGGCTGTAGCGGGGTGGCGAATTTTGGCGTTTCGCCATGAAACAGGAAATTGCTATAACTTTAATGTAAATGAGCCAATCTGCATCAAACCTCACATGTGTGATAATAAGCATGCCCTATGTAATACTGGGGGCAGGAAATGACAGTAAATTCCTTTAAAAAGTAGTTCATTCAAAAATGAAATTGCACTAAATATCTACTCATTCCTGTGCTGATGTGAGGAGGGATGAAGATCTCCAGTTCACAAGACACTCCCATAGTTTAAGCAGAAAACAGAACTGTAGTCAAATCCAGTGCAACTGAAGTGAAGAGTGATCAGATTTAAAATGAAAAAAAATAAACAGAAAAACAACAGAAAATGCCTCCATGCTGCACGAATGCTGTAATCCTGGAAAACACTCAGATAACAGACAGCATTCTTCTCAGAAATAGTGACTTGTTAGGCACACAGTTTAACAAACTTTCAACAGAGAAGAAAATATCTGAAGACTTTCACATAGAAGAGAAACATCATTTCTTTGCTGCAGCTGTATTACTTGGGCTACAGCATGTGTACCAGCTTCAGCTGTGTGCACGCACTTCCAGTCTCAGAGGCTACAGAATTGTCCAATCTGCATCAAACTTAACATGTGTGATAATAGGCATGCCCTGAACACAGATACGTAATACTGGGAGCAGGAAACAACACTGAATTCCTTTAAAAAATAGTTCACCTAAAAATGAAATTGCACTCAATATCTACTCATTCCTGTGCTGATGTGAGGAGGGATGAAGAGCTCCAGTTCACAAGACACTCCCATAGTTTAAGCAGAAAACAGAACTGTTGTCAAATCCAGTGCAATTGAAGTGAAGAGTGATCAGTTCTATAATGTAAAAATGAACACAAAAAGCTCACAAAATGTCTCCATGCTGCACGAATGATTTAATCCTGGAAACAACTCAGACAACAGACAGAGTTTTTCTCCGAAACAGTGACCTGTTATGCATAGAGTTTCCTTAGCAAACTTTCAACAAAGAAGAAAATGTCTGAGCACTTGGACATATAAGACAAACGGTGTTTTTTGGCTGCAGCTGTGCCGCTTGGGATAGAGTTTGTGTTCGTGCTTCAGCCGTGTGCATGCATTTCCAATCTCAGAGGCTACAGCTGACAATGAGGCTGAAAACACGGTGTAAATGGTGTCTTTTTGGGTTACATTTTACTGTCACCTCTTACAGACACTTAAATCACACCACAGGAGCGGTACAGAGACAGTTTGTGGGTTATTTGTGCGCACTTGAGGTCTTCACCCGTCCTCGCATCGGCACGGGGGAGAGTGGGTGTCGAATGCCGTTTGGTTTTCCGGGCTCACTGTGGCTTCGGGGCGACATCAGACGGCCGCAGCCACGCGTAGCCTCTCCGCTCCGGGGCAGGTCCGGCCATCGGGAGGCGGTGGCCGGCCCCCCGAGTGGCGCGGGGGTGCTCGGGCCCGTTCATCGCTGCTTGCAGCTTTAATTCTTATTATTATTATTATTCTGGCAATAGTAAATCGCTTATTTGGGGGCCTTAACATATGTAAAAACTCACGAAATTTGGCGGCCGCGTCAGTCCCGGCGAAAAATTACGTATTTTAAGGGTCTCGCAAATGGGCGCGGCGAAATGGCTCAGTAGCGCCATCTACAGACGAGCCCCGACGGCATGTTTCTCCGACGCGCACGAAACTTGGTACGCAGATAGAACACACCGGGACGCACAAAAAAGCCTCTTGGAGCCATGGCCTAAACCCTACAGGAAGTCGGCCATTTTGGATTTGGCGCCCGTTTTTGGCGTTTTCCACCTGTCCTATTTGAACGAACTCGTCTGACACGGTTCGTCATAATGGCTTCAAAATCGCTGTGTACCATCTAGACAACTGTGTGATTAAAAGTTGTTAAAAGTTTCACGGCATGTTAAAGTGCCTGGATGTTAGGTGGCGGCGAATTTTGGCGTTTCGCCATGAAACAGGAAATGGCCATAATTTTTGGGGTACATGGTCAGATCTGCACCAAACTTCATGTGTATGAGTAGTGTATGGCCCTGAATGGAAATATATGAAAATATTCCATAATTCTCATAGCGCCCCCTGCTGGCGACAGGAAATGTCATGTTTTACAATCTGAGGCCCTGCTCCCACCATGTTGATTATATCACTCTCAAATTTGGTCTGAAAAGCCTTAAGACATTGATGATGCTACATTATGAAGATCAGGACGTTTCGTCAAACGGCGTTGCCCTGGCGGCGCGGCGAAGGTCCATGTTTCGCCATAAAACAGGAAATGGCTATAACTTTAGTAAAAAAGGTCAGATCTGCACCAAACTTGACATGTCTGATAATAGTCCGGCCCTGAACACACCTATATGAAAATATTCCATAATTCTCATAGCGCCCCCTGTTGGCGACAGGAAATGATGTGTTTTACAGTCTGAGGTCCTGCTCCCACCACGTTGACCGTATCAAACTCCAATTTGGTCTGAAAAGCCTTGAGACATTGATGATGCTATATCCTGAAGATCAGGGCGTCTCGTGAAACGGCGTGGCCCTGGCGGCGTGGCGAAGGTCCATGTTTCGCCAACACACAGGAAGTTGCTATAACTGGACTGTACATGGTCAGATCTGCCTGAAACTTGACATGTTTATTAACAGTCTGGGTCTGAACATATGATATGAGTTTCGTCCATGTCCGTGGCCAAATGGCGTGGCCACGCCCATTAACGCGTTTCGCCAAATCACAGGAAGTGGCTTTAACCTCCCTGTACTTGGTCAAAACTGGCTGAAATTTTACCTGTTCATTAACAGTCCCAGTCTGAACATGTGATATGAGTTTTGTTCATGGGCGTGGTCAAATGGCTCGACCACGCCCTTTGACGTGCGGCGCCGCAAATAGTGAGTTTCGCCGACGTGCACGAAAATTGGTACACATATGTATCACAGGGAGATGAACAAAAAAGTCTCTTGGACCCATGGGCTAAAGTCAACAGGAAGTCGGCAATTTTGAATTTCGTGCTCAATTTTGGCGTTTTCCACATGACCTATTTTAATTAATTCCTCCTACAAAGATTTTTCAATTGACTTCAACACTGGTGTGGAGCATCTAGACAAGTGTGTGATTAAAACTTATTAAAAGATTTAGTCAGTGTTAAACGCTGTGGCTGTAGCGGGGTGGCGAATGTTGGCGTTTCGCCATGAAACAGGAAATTGCTATAACTTTAATGTAAATGAGCCAATCTGCATCAAACTTCACATGTGTGATAATAAGCATGCCCTGAACACATCTACGTAATACTGGGGGCATGAAATGACAGTAAATTCCTTTAAAAAGTAGTTCACCCAAAATTGAAATTGCACTCAATATCTACTCATTCCTGTGCTGATGTGAGGATGGATGAAGATCTCCAGTACACAAAATACTCCAAGAATTTCAACAGAAAACAAAACCACAGTGACATCCAGTGCAATTGAAGTGAAGAGTGATCAGTTTTATAAAAAAAATGAACACAAAAAGCTCACAAAATGTCTCCATGCTGCACGAATGATTTAATCCTGGAAAACACTCAGACAACAGACAGAGTTTTTCTCAGAAACAGTGACCTGTTATGCATAGAGTTTCCTTAGCAAACTTTCAACAAGGAAGAAAGTGTCTGAGCACTTGGACATAGGAGAGAAACACTGTTTTTGGCTGCAGCTGTGCCGCTTGGGATAGAGCTTGTGTACGTGCTTCAGCCGTGTGCATGCATTTCCAGTCTCACAGGCTACAGTTGACAATGAGGCTGAAAACACGGTGTAAATGGTGTCTTTTTGGGTTACATTTTACTGTCACCTCTTACAGACACTTAAATCACACCACAGGAGCGGTACGGAGACAGTTTGTGGGTTATTTGTGCGCACTTGAGGTTTTCACCCATCCTTGCACCAGCACGGCGGAGAGTGGGTGTCGAATGCCGTTTGGTTTTCCGGGCTCACTGTGGCTTCGGGGCGACGTCAGACGGTCGCGGCCACGCGTGGCCTCTCCGCTCCAGGGCGGGTCCGGCCATGGGGAGGCGGTGGCCGGCCCCCCGAGTGGCGCGGGGGTGCTCGGGCCCGTTCATCGCTGCTTGCAGCTTTAATTATTCTTATTTTTCCCGTGACGACAAATAAATCGCATTTTTGGGGGCCTTATCATATTCATAGGACCGCCAAATTTGGCGGGCGCGTCAGTCCCGGCGAAAAATTACGTATTTTAAGGGTCTCGAAAATGGGCGCGGCGAATTGGCTCAGTAGCGCCATCTATAGACGAGCCCCGATGGCATGTTTCTCCGACATGCACGAAACTTGGAACGCAGATAGAACACACCGGGACGCACAAAAAATCCTCTTGGAGCCATGGGCTAAACCCTACAGGAAGTCGGCCATTTTGGACGGCGCGGCCGATTTTGGCGTTTCGCACGTGTCGTATTTGAACGAACTCGTCCCACACGATTCGTCGTATCGACTTCAAAATCGCTGGCTACCATCTAGACAACTTTGTGATCAAAAGTTATTGAAGGTTTACGTTTTTGATAAAGGGCCTGCGCTCCAGGTGGCGGCGAATTTTGATGTCTCGCCATGAAACAGGAAATGGCTATAATTTTGGGGTACATGGTCAGATCTGCACCAAACTTCATGTGTATGATCAGTGTATGGGCCTGAACACAAATATATGAAAATATTCCAGAATTGTCATAGCGCCCCCTGGTGGTGGCAGGAAATGACTTTTTCCGGGTTTTGACATGCTGCTCCAGTTGTGTTGATTATTTCTAGCTCAAATTTGGTGAAGATGACCTTAACCAGTGGGTGATGCTACATTTTGAAGGGCGTGACGGTCCGGCGAAGGGTGTCGACGCTAGAGAGCGGCGAAGGACCGCGGCCCGAAAAAACGACATATTCAGCAATAACTTTTGTGTGCAAGTTTGTATCAGCATGAAATTTCATGTGTGTGTGACAGGTCCCAGCCTGAACATATGATATTAATTTCGTAGATGGGCGTGGCCAAACGGCTTGACCACGCCCTTTAAACAGCAGCCCCCCCGCCACGTTTGACCGACGTGCACGAAACTTGGTACACATGTGTATCACACCCAGACGCACAAAAAAGTCTCTTGGACCCATAGGCCAAACCCCACAGGAAGCCCGCCATTTTGAATTTCCTGTTAAGTTTGGCGTTTCACTTGTCTCGCATTTTAACGAACTCCTCCTAGAGGAAGGATCAGAACGGCCTCAAATTCGCTGGCTACCTTCTGCACTACACTCTCATCCAAAGTTACTGAAAGATATTCCTCAAGTTGAAGGGCGTGGCCAAAGTGGGGCGGCGAATGTTGGCGTTTCGCCATAAATTCAATTTTTTAATTTTTTGCAATAACTTCTGTATAAATGGTTCAATTTGGACCAAACTTCACATGTCTGATAATAGTCCGACCCTGAACACACCTATATGGAAATATTTCATAATTCTCATAGCGCCCCCTGTTGGCGACAGGAAATGACATGTTTTCCAGTCAGAGGTCCTGATCCCAGCCCGTTCACCATATCACTCTGCAATCTGGTCTGAAAAGCCTTAAGACCATGATGATGCTACATCATGAAGATCAGGGCGTCTCGTGAAACGGCGTGGCCCTGGCGGCGTGGCGAAGGTCCATGTTTCGCCAACACACAGGAAGTTGCTATAACTGGACTGTACGTGCTCTGATCTGCCTGAAACTTCACATGTTTGTTAACAGTCTGGGTCTGAACATATGGTATGAGTTTCGTCCATGTCCGTGGCCAAATGGCGTGGCCACGCCTATTAACGCGTTTCGCCAAAACACAGGAAGTGGCTTTAGCCTCCCTGTACTTGGTCAAAACTGCCTGAAACTTTACATGTTCATTAACAGTCCTGACCTGAACATGTGATATGAGTTTTGTCCATGGGCGTGGCCAAATGGCTTGACCACGCCCTTTGACGTGCGGCGCCGCAAATAGTGAGTTTCGCCGATGTTTACGAAAATTGGTACACATATGTATCACAGGGAGATGAACAAAAAAGCCTCTTGGACCCATAGGCTAAAGTCAACAGGAAGTCGGCAATTTTGAATTTCGTGCTCAATTTTGGCGTTTTTCACATGACCTATTTTAACTAATTCCTCCTACACAAATTCTTCAATTTACTTCAACACTGGCCTGGAGCATCTAGACAAGTGTGTAATTAAAACTTATTAAAAGATTTGGTCAGCATTAAACACTGTGGCTGTGGCATGGCGCTAAATTTTAGCGTTTCGCCATGAAACAGGAAATTGCTATAAGTTCAGTGTAAATTGACCAATCTGCATCAAACTTCACATGTGTGATAATAAGCATGCCCTGAACACATCTACGTAATACTGGGGGCATGAAATGACAGTAAATTCCTTTAAAAAGTAGTTCACCCAAAATTGAAATTGCACTCAATATCTACTCATTCCTGTGCTGATGTGAGGATGGATGAAGATCTCCAGTACACAAAATACTCCAAGAATTTCAACAGAAAACAAAACCAAAGTCAAATCCAGAGCAATTGAAGTGAAGAGTGATCAGTTTTATAAAAAAAATGAACACAAAAAGCTCACAAAATGTCTCCATGCTGCACGAATGATTTAATCCTGGAAAACACTCAGACAACAGACAGAGTTTTTCTCAGAAACAGTGACCTGTTATGCATAGAGTTTCCTTAGCAAACTTTCAACAAGGAAGAAAATGTCTGAGCACTTGGACATAGGAGAGAAACACTGTTTTTGGCTGCAGCTGTGCCGCTTGGGATAGAGCTTGTGTACGTGCCTCGGCCGTGTGCATGCATTTCCAGTCTCAGAGGCTACAGTTGACAATGAGGCTGAAAACACGGTGTAAATGGTGTCTTTTTGGGTTACGTTTTACTGTCACCTCTTACAGACACTTAAATCACACCACGGGAGCGGTACAGAGACAGTTTGTGGGTTATTTGTGCGCACTTGAGGTCTTCACCCGTCCTCGCATCGGCACGGGGGAGAGTGGGTGTCGAGAGCCGTTTGGTTTTCGGGGCGGACCGTGGCTTCGGGGCGACGTCGGACGGTCGCGGCGACGCGTGGCCTCTCCGCTCCCGGGGCGGGTCCGGCCGGCGGGCGGCGGTGGCCGGCCCCCCCGAGTGGCGCGGGGGTGCTCGGGCCCGTCCAACGCTGCTTGCAGCTTTAATTAGGGCCCGAGCACCGAACCGGTGCGAGGACCCTATTGGAATCAAAGGAATTATTAGGGCCCGAGCACCGAACCGGTGCGAGGACCCTATTGGAATCGCAAGAATTATTATTATTATTATTAGGGGGCCAAGCCCGCGGGGACTGGGGAACGCGGATGCAAGCATACGCGTTTCCCAGTACCAGCGGTGCTGGGAACCCTATTGTAATTGTTCAGATTTTTATTATTATTCATCTTTTCTATTTTTATTCTTCCGTTGATAAAAGTCATGCTGCAGCCTAAACCGTGCAAGTTTGGACGATGAAAATTTAAGGGTTGGCTCAGACCCCCGCAGGGACCTCAGACGCAAAGAACTGCACACGTCCGCCTGCAGGGGGCGCTATAACCAAGGACAACGCGTTTTGGCCTATAACTCCCACACCGTATGTCGCACATTCAAAAACCTTATATCCCCACATTCCTTGAATAGAGCTGAGTCACTTTGCAATTGGCCACGCCCACTTCCGCCTGGACGTCTTTCCCCGAAAAATCGCGAAAACTGGAAAACCTGCTTTTTCGAACTCCTCCTAGGGATTTCGTTCGATCTGCACGAAAATTGGCCCGGACACTCTTCTGGTGCTCATGACCTAAAGTTATCAAAAGATTTTTTTTGGGTTGAAAATTCCGCGAATTATTAACGAACAAATTTCCGTAGCTAGCCGTAAAAATGGAAAATGTTGCATATCTTGGTCAAAGTAAATGCTATCGACACCAAATCAGAGATCCTTCGTTGGCATGAGACTGGGAGCCTATGAGCTGAATTTGGCGAATGTTGGCCCATAGGGGGCGCTAGAGATATGGGAAGTTTATATCTCTAGAATGGCTGCACCGATTTCTACGAAATTTGGTCGGTATGACGTAGGGCCGGTCCTGAGGCCATATCTTCAAGGGGGTCATGACAGGTCAATGTGGGCGGGGCTTATTACAAGATAAACAAAAAAAATTAATTTCTGCCAAAGTATAATACTTAGGGTTTTGAAATTTTATGGCTACATGTAGAATAGGACTCAGATCCCGCCTACCGAAAATCGCGTTCGTGCTCCACTAGGGGGCGCTATAACGCATTTTTGCCTATAACTTCCACATTTTAAATGACACGTTGAAAAATCTTATATTGCCGTATTCCCCGAATAGCGCTGGATCTTCTGACGTAGGCCCCGCCCACTTTCGCCGAAAATTCCCGTCGCTAAGTCGCCACATGTCCGAAACCTACTTTTTCGAACTCCTCCTACAGTTTAAGCGCCATCTGCGCCAAACTTTGCACATACGATGTCTAGACGTGTCTGATCTAAAGTTATCAAAGGAATTGTTGAACGACAAAAAATTCGCTAATTATAACCAAATGATTTTTTGGCTAGCTCAAAAAACGCATGTTGTGTCATATTTCGATCAAACTAAAGTCTTTTGACTTCAAACTTAACACGGTGGTTCCAGAGGTCAGCCACAGACTCTGTGCCAAATTTGGTGTGGATCGGCCAATAGGGGGCGCTACAAACCCAACTAGGTGGCGCTATAACGCATTTTTGCCTATAACTTCCACATTTTAAATGAGACGTTGAAAAATCTCATATTGCCGTGTTCCCTGAAAAGCGCTGGATTTTCTGACGTAGGCCACGCCCACTTTTGCCGAAAATTCCCGTCGCTAAGTCGCCACATGTCCAAAAACTACTTTTTTGAACTCCTCCTACAGTTTAAGCGCCATCTGCGCCAAACTTTGCACATACGATGTCTAGACATGTCTGAGCAAAAGTTATCAAAAGAATTGTTGCACACCAAAAAATGCACTAATTATAACCGAACAATTTTTTGGCTAGCTCAAAAAACCCATTTTGTGTCATATTTAGGTCAAACTAAAGTCTTTTCACTTCAAACTTAACACGCTCGTTCCAGAGGTCATCCACAGACGCTGTGCCAAATTTGGTGCAGATCGGTCAATAGGGGGCGCTACAAACCCAAAAACATCAGGTTTCCCAAAAGTTGCTCAGAGTAGTCCTAAATTCGCTGCGCATGATGTGGGTTCCCTCCTGAGGCCGACCGCAAAGTTACCTAATGATTGGTCATGAATACCGCAGCTCGGACGACGGCGCGCGTCCCCGCGATCGCCCCGAGCCCCGCGTCCCTCGGGGCCCGCGGCGGCGGGTTCCGAGGGCCGCGGGGACCGGCTCGCGCGGGGAGGCTTGGCCCCCGTTCATAACTGCTTGCAGTTCTAGTTATTATTATTATTATTAGGGGGCCAAGCCCGCGGGGCCTGGGGACCGCGAATGCAAGGCATACGCGGTTCCCAGGACCAGCGGTGCTGGGAACCCTATTGTAATTGTTCTGATTTTTATTATTAGGGGGCCAAGCCCGCGGGGACTGGGGAACGCGGATGCAAGCATACGCGTTTCCCAGTACCAGCGGTGCTGGGAACCCTATTGTTTTTGTTCTGGTTTTTATTATTATTTTCTTCTATTTTTATTCTTCCGTTGATAAAAGTCATGCTGCAGCCCAAACCGTGCAAGTTTGGACGATGAAAATTTGAGGGCTGGCCCAGACCCCCGCAGGGACCTCAGATGCAAAAAACTGCACACATCCGCCTGCAGGGGGCGCTATAAGCGAGGACAACGCGTTTTGGCCTATAACTCCCACACCGTATGTCGCACATTCAAAAACCTTATATCCACACATTCCTTGAATAGAGCTGAGTCACTTTGCAATTGGCCACGCCCACTTCCGCCCCGATTTTTTTCCCCGCAAAATTGCGAAAACTGCAAAACCTACTTTTTCGAACTCCTCCTAGGGATTTTGTCCGATCTGCACGAAAATTGGCCCGGACACTCTTCTGCTGGTCATCAGCTAAAGTTATCAAAAGATTTTTTTTGGGTTAAAAATTCCGCGAATTATTAACGAACAAATTTCCGTAGCTAGCCGTAAAAATGGAAAATCTTGCATATCTCGGTCAAACTAAATGCTATCGACACCAAATCAGAGATCCTTGGTTGGCATGAGACTGGGAGGGTATGAGCTGAATTTGGCGAATGTCGGCGCCTAGGGGGCGCTAGAGATATGGGAAGTTTATATCTCTAGAACGGCTGCACCGATTTCTACCAAATTTGGTCCGTACGATGTAGGGCCAGCCCTGAGGCCATAACTTCAAGGGGGTCATGACAGGTCAATGTGGGCGGGGCTTATTACAAGATAAACAAAAAAAATTAATTTCTGCCAAAGTATAACACTTAGGGCTTTGAAATTTTATGGGTACATGTAGAATAGGACTCAGATCCCGCCTACCGAAAATCGCGTTTGTGCTCCACTAGGGGGCGCTATAACGCATTTTGGCCTATAACTTCCACATTTTAAATGACACGTTGAAAAATCTTACATTGCCGTAGTCCCCGAATAGCGCTGGATTTTCTGACGTAGGCCCCGCCCACTTTCGCCGAAAATTCCCGTCGCTAAGTCGCCGCGTGTCCGAAACCTACTTTTTCGAACTCCTCCTACAGTTTAAGCGCTATCTGCGCCAAACTTTGCACATACGATGTCTAGACGTGTCTGATCTAAAGTTATCAAAAGAATTGTTGCACGACAAAAAATGCGCTAATTATAACCGAACAATTTTTTGGCTAGCTTAAAAAACACATGTTGTGTCATATTTCGGTCAAACTACAGTCTTTTGACTTCAAACTTAAGACGCTCGTTCCAGAGGTCATCCGCAGGCTCTGTGCCAAATTTGGTACGGATCGGCCGATAGGGGGCGCTACAAACCCAAAAACATCAAGTTGCTCAGATTTGTATTAAATTCGCTGTGCATGATGTGGGTTCCCTCCATTTTTGCCTATAACTTCCACATTTTAAATGAGACGTTGAAAAATCTCACATTGCCTTGTTCCCTGAAAAGCGCTGGATTTTCTGACGTAGGCCACGCCCACTTTTGCCGCAAATTGCCGTCGCTAAGTCACCACATGTCCAAAACCTACTTTTTCGAACTCCTCCTACAGTTTAAGCGCCATCTGCGGCAAACTTTGCACATACGATGTATAAACGTGTCTGACGAAAAGTTATCAAAAGAATTCTTGCACACCAAAAAATGCGCTAATTATAACCGAACGATTTTTTTGGCTAGCTGAAAAAACGCATGTTGTGTCATATTTAGGTCAAACTGCAGTCTTTTGACTTCATACTTAACACGCTCGTTCCAGAGGCCATCCACAGACGCTGTGCCAAATTTGGTGCAGATCGGCCAATAGGGGGCGCTACAAACCCAAAAACATCACGTTTCCCAAAAGTTGCTCGGAGTCGTCCTAAATTCGCTGCGCATGATGTGGGTTCCCTCCTGAGGCCGACCGCAAAGTTACCTAATTATCGGTCATGAATACCGCAGCTCGGACGACGGCGCGCGTCCCCGCGATCACCCCGAGCCCCGCGTCCCCAGGAGCCCGCGGCGGCGGGTTCCGAGGGCCGCGGGGACCGGGATAGCGCGGGGAGGCTTGGCCCCCGTTCATAACTGCTTGCAGTTCTAGTTATTATTATTTTTATTCTTCCGCCAATAAAAGTCCTGCTGCAGGCTAAACCGTGCAAGTTTGGACGATGCAAATTTGAGGGCTGGCCCACACCCCAGCCCGTACCTCAGACGCTAAAAACTGCACACGTCCGCCTACAGGGGGCGCTATAACCAAGGACAACGCGTTTTGGCCTATAACTCCCACACCGTATGTCGCACATTCAAAAACCTTATATCCCCCAATTCCTTGAATGGAGCTGAGTCACTTTGTAATTGGCCACGCCCACTTCCGCCTAAATAATTTTTTCGCAAAATCGCGAAAACTGGTAAACCACCTTTTTCGAACTCCTCCTACGGATTTTGTCCGATCTGCACGAAAATTGGCCCGGACACTCTTCTGCTCCTCATGAGCTTAAGTTATCAAAAGATTTTTTGGGGGTTGAAAATTCCGCGAATTATTAACGAACAAATTTCCGTAGCTAGCCCTAAAAATGGAAAATGTTGCATATCTCGGTCAAAGTAAATGCTATCGACACCAAATCAGAGATCCTTGGTTGGGATGAGACTGGGAGCGTATGAGCTGAATTTGGCGAATGTCGGCGCCTAGGGGGCGCTAGAGATATGGGAAGTTTATATCTCTAGAACGGCTGCACCGATTTCTACCAAATTTGGTCCGTACGATGTAGGGCCAGCCCTGAGGCCATAACTTCAAGGGGGTCATGACAGGTCAATGTGGGCGGGGCTTATTACAAGATAAACAAAAAATAATAATTTCTGCCAAAGTATAACACTTAGGGCTTTGAAATTTTATGGGTACATTTAGAATAGGACTCAGATCCCGCCTACCTAAAATCGCACGTGTGCTCCACTAGGGGGCGCTATAACGCATTTTTGCCTATAACTTCCACATTTTAAATGACCCGTTGAAAAATCTTATATTGCCGTGTTCCCTGTA
The DNA here is from genome assembly GCF_056507025.1 of Lutjanus erythropterus. Classification (NCBI taxonomy): domain Eukaryota; kingdom Metazoa; phylum Chordata; class Actinopteri; order Lutjaniformes; family Lutjanidae; genus Lutjanus; species Lutjanus erythropterus. Next base: position 31,518,087 of record NC_139319.1, on the reverse strand, counting down.
TAGTGCTGGATTTTCTGACGTAGGCCCCGCCCACTTTCGCCGAAAATTCCCGTCGCTAAGTCGCCACATGTCCGAAAGCTACTTTTTGGAACTCCTCCTACAGTTTAAGGGCCATCTGCGCCAAACTTTGCACATACGATGTCTAGACATGTCTGAGCAAAACTTTTCAAAAGAATTGTTGCACGACAAAAAATGCGCTAATTATAACCGAACGATTTCTTGGCTAGCTTAAAAAACACATGTTGTGTCATATTTCGGTCAAACTAAATTCTTTGGACGTCAAACTTAACACGGTGGTTCCAGAGGTCATCCACAGACTCTGTGCCAAATTTGGTGCGGATCGGCCGATAGGGGGCGCTACAAACTCAAAAACATCGAGTTTGCAAAAAGTTGCTCGGATTCCTACGAAATTCGCTGCACATGATGTGGACGCCCTCCCGAGGCCAACCGCAAACTTACGTAATGATTGGTCAAAGTGGGCGGGATTTATTGCAACAAATCAAAATCGCCACGCATTCTGCCTTTGGCACTAACAGTGCACACCCACTACAGTGAATACTGCAGCTCAGCATCAGGCTGTGTCCTGACAATTGCCCTGAACTGGAATGCCGCGGCTCGGACGACGGCGCGCGTCCCCGCGATCGCCCCGAGCCCCGCGTCCCTCGGAGCCCGCGGCGGCGGGTTCCGAGGGCCGCGGGGGCCGGCTCGCACGGGGAGGCTTGGCCCCCGTTCATAACTGCTTGCAGTTCTAGTTATTATTATTATTATTCTCGTTCACAATACTTAATCGCATTTTTGGGGGACTTGCCATATAGGTAGGGTTGCCAAATTTGGCGGGCGCGTCAGTCCCGGCGAAAAATTACGTATTTTAAGGGTCTCGAAAATGGGCGCGGCGAAATGGCTCAATAGCGCCATCTAAAGGCGAGCCCCGACGGCATGTTTGTCCGACATGCACGAAACTTGGTACGCAGATAGAACACACCGGGACGCACAAAAAAGCCTCTTGGAGCCATGGGCTAAACCCTACAGGAAGTCGGCCATTTTGGACGGCGCGGCCAATTTTGGCGTTTCGCACGTGTCGTATTTGAACGAACTCGTCCCACACGATTCGTCGTATCGACTTCAAAATCGCTGTGTACCATCTAGACAACATTGTGATCAAAAGTTATTGAAGGTTTACGTTTTTGATAAAGGGCCTGCGCGTCAGGTGGCGGCGAATTTTGATGTCTCGCCATGAAACAGGAAATGGCTATAATTTTGGGGTACATGGTCAGATCTGCACCAAACTTCATGTGTTTGATCAGTGTATGGGCCTGAACACAAATATATGAAAATATTCCATAATTGTCATAGCGCCCCCTGGTGGTGGCAGAAAATGACTTTTTCCGGGTTTTGACATGCTGCTCCAAATGCATTCATTATTTTTAGCTCAAATTTGGTGAAGATGACCTTAACAAGTGGGTGATGCTACATTTTGAAGGGCGTGGCGGTCCGGCGAAGGGTGTCGACGCTAGAGAGCGGCGAAGGACCGCGGCCCGAAAAAACGACATATTCATCAATAACTTTTGTGTGCAAGTTCACATCAGCATGAAATTTCATGTGTGCGTGACAGGTCCCGGCCTGAACGTATGTTATTAATTTCGTCGATGGGCGTGGCCAAACGGCTTGACCACGCCCTTTAAACAGCAGCCCCCCCGCCACGTTTGACCGACGTGCACGAAACTTGGTACACACGTCTATCACACCCAGACGCACAAAAAAGTCTCTTGGACACATAGGCCAAACCCCACAGGAAGTCCGCCATTTTGAATTTCCTGTTAAGTTTGGCGTTTCACTTGTCGCGCATTTTAACAAACTCCTCCTAGAGGAAGGATCAGAACAGCCTCAAATTCGCTGGCTACCTTCTGCACTACAGTCTCATCAAAAGTTACTGAAAGATATTCCTCAAGTTGAAGGGCGTGGCCATAGTGGGGCGGCGAATGTTGGCGTTTCGCCATAAATTCAATTTTTTAATTTTTTGCTATAACTTCTGTATAAATGGTTCAATTTGGACCAAACTTGACATGTCTGATAATAGTACGGCCCTGAACACACCTATATGGAAATATTCAATGATTCTCATAGCGCCCCCTGTTGGTGACAGGAAATGACATATTTTACAGTTTGAGGTCCTGATCCCAGCACGTTGACCATATCAAACTCCTATCTGGTCTGAAAAGCCTTAAGACCATGATGATGCTACATCATGAAGATCAGGGCGTCTCGTGAAACGGCGTGGCTGTGGCGGCGTGGCGAAGGTCCATGTTTCGCCAACACACAGGATGTTGCTATAACTGGACTGTACGTGCTCTGATCTGCCTGAAACTTCACATGTTTGTTAACAGTCTGGCTCTGAACATATGGTATGAGTTTCGTCCATGTCTGTGGCCAAATGGCATGGCCACGCCCATTAACGCGTTTCGCCAAAACACAGGAAGTGGCTTTAGCCTCCCTGTACTTGGTCAAAACTAGCTGAAACTTTACATGTTCATTAACAGTCCCAGTCTGAACATGTCATATGAGTTTTGTCCATGGGCGTGGCCAAATGGCTTGACCACGCCCTTTGACGTGCGGCGCCGCAAATAGTGAGTTTCGCCGATGTTTACGAAAATTGGTACACATATGTATCACAGGGAGATAAACAAAAAAGCCTCTTGGACCCATAGGCTAAAGTCAAAAGGAAGTCGGCAATTTTGAATTTCGTGCTCAATTTTGGCGTTTTCCACATGACCTATTTTAACTAATTCCTCCTACAAAAATGATTTAACTGACTTCAAAACTTGAGTGGACCATCTAGACAAGTGTGTAATTAAAACTTATTAAAAGATTTGGTCAGCGTTAAACGCTGTGGCTGTAGCGTGGCGGCGAATTTTGGCGTTTCGCCATGAAACAGGAAATTGTTATAAGTTTAGTGTAAATTGTCCAGTCTGCATCAAACTTAACATGTGTGATAATAAGCATGCCCTGAGCACATTTATGTAATACTGGGGGCATGAAATGACAGTGAATTCCTTTCAAAAGTAGTTCACCTAAGAATGAAATTGCACTCAATATCTACATTTTACTGTCACCTCTTACAGACACTTGAATCACACCACAGGAGCGGTACAGAGACAGTTTGTGGGTTATTTGTGCACACTTGAGGTCTTCGCCCGTCCTTGCATCGGCACGGGGGCGAGCGGGTGTCGAGAGCCGTTTGGTTTTCGGGGCGGACCGTGGCTTCGGGGCGACGTCGGACGGTCGCGGCGACGCGTGGCCTCTCCGCTCCGGGGCGGGTCCGGCCGGCGGGAGGCGGTGGCCGGCCCCCCCGAGTGGCGCGGCGGTGCTCGGGCCCGGTCACAGCTGCTTGCAGCTTTAATTAGGGCCCGAGCACCGACCTCGGTGCGAGGACCTATTGAAATTGCTCGGATTATTCTTCTTCTTATTATTCTGGCAATAGTAAATCGCTTATTTGGGGGCCTTAACATATATGAAAACTCATGAAATTTGGCGGCCGCGTCAGTCCCGGCGAAAAATTACGTATTTTAAGGGTCTCGCGAATGGGCGGGGCGAAATGGCTCAGTAGCGCCATCTACAGACGAGCCCCGACGGCATGTTTCTCTGAAATGCACGAAACTTGGTAAGCAGATAGAACACACCGGGACGCACAAGAAAGCCTCTTGGAGCCATGGCCTAAACCCTACAGGAAGTCGGCCATTTTGGATTTGGCGCCCGTTTTTGGCGTTTTCCACGTGTCGTATTTGAACGAACTCCTCCGACACGGTTCGTCATAATGACTTCAAAATCGCTGTGTACCATCTAGACAACTGTGTGATTAAAAGTTATTAAAAGTTTCACATCATGATAAAGTGCCTGGATGTTATGTGCCGGCGAATTTTGGCGTTTCGCCATAAAACAGGAAATGGCCATAATTTTGGGGTACATAGTCGCATCTGCACCAAACTTCATGTGTATGATCAGTGTATGGGCCTGAACACAAATATATGAAAATATTCCATAATTGTCATAGCGCCCCCTGGTGGTGACAGAAAATGACTTTTTTTAGGTTGTGACGTGCTGCTCCAAGCGTGTTGATTAATTCTAGCTCAAATTTTGTGAAGATGACCTTAACAAGTGGGTGATGCTACATTTTGACGGGCGTGACGGTCCGGCGAAGGGTGTCGACGCTAGAGAGCGGCGAAGGACCGCGGCCCGAAAAAATGACATATTTAGCAATAACTTTCGTGTACAAGTTCGCATCGGCATGACATTTCATGTGTGCATGACAGGTCCCGGCCTGAATGTATGATATTAATTTCGTCGATGGGCGTGGCCAAACGGCTTGACCACGCCCTTTAAACATCAGCCCCCCCGCCACGTTTGACCGACGTGCATGAAACTTGGTACACATGTGTATCACACCCAGGCGCACAAAAAAGTCTCTTGGACCCATAGGCCAAACCCAACAGGAAGTCGGCCATTTTTAATTTCCTGGTCATTTTTGGCGATTCACTTGTCTCGCATTTTAACGAACTCCTCCTAGAGGAAGAATCAGAATGGCTTCAAATTCACTGCCTACCTTCTGGACTACACTCTCATCAAAAGTTATTAAAAGATTTTCCTCATGTTGAAGGGCGTGGCCATAGTGTGGCGGCAAATATTGATGTTTCGCCATGAAACAGGAAATGGCTATAATTTTGGGGTACATGGTCAGATCTGCACCAAACTTCATGTGTATGATCAGTTTATGGGCCTGAATGGAAATATATGAAAATATTCCATAATTCTCATAGCGCCCCCTGGTGGTGACAGGAAATGAAATGTTTTACAGTCTGAGGTCCTGCTCCCACAATGTTGATTATATCAAACTCCAATTTGGTCTGAAAAGCCTTAAGACCATGATGATGCTATATCCTGAATATAAGGACGTCTCGTCAAACGGCGTTGCCCTGGCGGCGTGGCGAAGGTCCATGTTTCGCCAACACACAGGAAGTTGCTATAACTGGACTGTACGTGCTCTGATCTGCCTGAAACTTCACATGTTTGTTAACAGTCTGGGTCTGAACATATGGTATGAGTTTCGTCCATGTCCGTGGCCAAATGGCGTGGCCACGCCCATTAACGCGTTTCGCCAAAACACAGGAAGTGGCTTTAGCCTCCCTGTACTTGGTCAAAAGTGGCTGAAATTTTACATGTTCATTAACAGTCTCGGTCTGAACATGTGATATGAGTTTTGTTCATGGGCGTGGTCAAATGGCTCGCCCACACCCTTTGACGTGCGGCGCCGCAAATAGTGAGTTTCGCCGACGTGCACGAAAATTGGTACACATATGTATCACAGGGAGATGAACAAAAAAGTCTCTTGGACCCATAGGCTAAAGTCAACAGGAAGTCGGCAATTTTGAATTTCGTGCTCAATTTTGGCGTTTTCCACATGACCTATTTTAATTAATTCCTCCTACAAAGATTTTTCAATTGACTTCAACACTGGTGTGGAGCATCTAGACAAGTGTGTGATTAGAACTTATTAAAAGATTTGGTCAGCGTTAAACGCTGTGGCTGTAGCGGGGTGGCGAATTTTGGCGTTTCGCCATGAAACAGGAAATTGCTATAACTTTAATGTAAATGAGCCAATCTGCATCAAACTTCACATGTGTGATAATAAGCATGCCCTGAACACATCTATGTAATACTGGGGGCAGGAAATGACAGTAAATTCCTTTAAAAAGTACTTCACCCTAAAATGAACTTGCACTCAATATCTACTTATTCCTGTGCTGATGTCAGGAGGGATGAAGATCTCCAGTTCACAAGACACTCCCTGAGTTTAAGCAGAAAACAGAACTGTAGTCAAACCCAGCTCAATTGAACAGTGATCAGTTTTAAAATGAAAAAAATACACAGAAAAACAAACAGAAAATGCCTCCATGCTGCACGAATGCTGTAATCCTGGAAGCCACTCAGATAACAGACAGCATTCTTCTCAGAAATAGTGACTTGTTAGGCACACAGTTTAACTAACTTTCAACAGAGAAGAAAATGTCTGAAGACTTTCACATAGAAGAGAAACATAATTTCTTTGCTGCAGCTGTATTACTTGGGCTACAGCATGTGTACCCACTTCAGCTGTGTGCACGCACTTCCAGTGTCAGAGGCTACAGCATTGTCCAATCTGCATCAAACTTAACATGTGTGATAATAGGCATGTCCTGAACACAGCTACGTAATACTGGGAGCAGGAAACAACACTGAATTCATTTCAAAAGTAGTTCACCTAAAAATGAAATTGCACTCAATATCTACTCATTCCTGTGCTGATGTGAGGAGGGATGAAGATCTCCAGTACACAAAATACTCCAAGAATTTCAACAGAAAACAAAACCATAGTGACATCCAGTGCAATTAAAGTGAAGAGTGATCAGTTTTACAATGTAAAAAATGAACACAAACAGCTCACAAAATGTCTCCATGCTGCACGAATGATTTTATCCTGGAAACAACTCAGACAACAGACAGTTTTTCTCAGAAACAGTGACCTGTTATGCATAGAGTTTCCTGAGCAAACTTTCAAAAAAGAAGAACATGTCTGAGCACTTGGACATAGAGGAGAAACAGTGTTTTTTGGCTGCAGCTGTGCCGCTTGGGAAAGAGCTTGTGTACGTGCTTCAGCCGTGTGCATGCATTTCCAGTCTCAGAGGCTACATCTATGTAATACTGGGGGCAGGAAATGACAGTGAATTCCTTTAAAAAGTACTTCACCCTAAAATGAACTTGCACTCAATATCTACTGATTCCTGTGCTGATGTGAGGAGGGATGAAGATCTCCAGTACACCTGTGTGCATGTACTTCCAGTGTCAGAGACTACAGTTGACAATGAGGCTGAAAACACGGTGTAAATGGTGTCTTTTTGGGTTACATTTTACTGTCACTTCTTACAGACACTTAAATCACACCACAGGAGCAGTACGGACACAGTTTGTGGGTTATTTGTGCGCACTTGAGGTCTTCACCCGTCCTTGCATCAGCACGGGGGTGAGTGGGTGTCGAGAGCTCTTTGGTTTTCGGGGTGACCGTGGCTTCGGGGCGACGCCGGACGGTCGCGGCGACGCGTGGCCTCTCCGCTCCGGGGCGGGTCCGGCCGGCGGGAGGCGGTGGCCGGCCCCCCCGAGTGGCGCGGGGGTGCTCGGGCCCGTTCATCGCTGCTTGCAGCTTTAATTAGGGCCCGAGCACCGAACCGGTGCGAGGACCCTATTGGAATCGCAAGAATTATTATTATTATTATTATTATTATTATTATTATTATTATTATTCTCGTTCACAATACTTAATCGCATTTTTGGGGGACTTGCCATATAGCTAGGGCCGCCAAATTTGGCGGGCGCGTCAGTCCCGGCGAAAAATTACGTATTTTAAGGGTCTCGAAAATGGGCGCGTCGAATTGGCTCAATAGCGCCATCTATAGACGAGCCCCGACGGCATGTTTGTCCGACGTGCACGAAACTTGGTACGCAGATAGAACACATTGGGACGCACAAAAAATCCTCTTGGAGCCATGGGCTAAACCCTACAGGAAGTCGGCCATTTTGGACGGCGCGGCCGATTTTGGCGTTTCGCACGTGTCGTATTTGAACGAACTCGTCCCACACGATTCGTCGTATCGACTTCAAAATCGCTGTGTACCATCTAGACAACATTGTGATCAAAAGTTATTGAAGGTTTACGTTTTTGATAAAGGGCCTGCGCGCCAGGTGGCGGCGAATTTTGATGTCTCGCCATGAAACAGGAAATGGCTATAATTTTGGGGTACATGGTCAGATCTGCACCAAACTTCATGTGTTTGATCAGTGTATGGGCCTGAACACAAATATATGAAAATATTCCATAATTGTCATAGCGCCCCCTGGTGGTGGCAGAAAATGACTTTTTCCAGGTTTTGACATGCTGCTCCAAATGCATTCGTTATTTCTAGCTCAAATTTGGTGAAGATGACCTTAACAAGTGGGTGATGCTACATTTTGAAGGGCGTGACGGTCCGGCGAAGGGTGTCGACGCTAGAGAGCGGCGAAGGACCGCGGCCCGAAAAAACGACATATTCAGCAATAACTTTTGTGTACAAGTTCACATCGGCATGAAATTTCATGTGTGCGTGACAGGTCCCGGCCTTAACATATAATATTAATTTCGTCGATGGGCGTGGCCAAACGGCTTGACCACGCCCTTTAAACAGCAGCCCCCCCGCCACGTTTGACCGACGTGCACGAAACTTGGTACACACGTGTATCACACCCAGACGCACAAAAAAGTCTCTTGGACCCATAGGCCAAACCCCACAGGAAGTCCGCCATTTTGAATTTCCTGTTAAGTTTGGCGTTTCACTTGTCGCGCATTTTAACAAACTCCTCCTAGAGGAAGGATCAGAACAGCCTCAAATTCGCTGGCTACCTTCTGCACTACACTCTCATCAAAAGTTACTGAAAGATATTCCTCAAGTTGAAGGGCGTGGCCATAGTGGGGCGGCGAATGTTGGCGTTTCGCCATGAATGCAATTATTTAAATTTTTGCTATAACTTCTGTGTAAAAGGTTCAATTTGCACCACACTTCACATGTCTGATAATAGTCTGGCCCTGAACACACCTATATGAAAATATTCCATAATTCTCATAGCGCCCCCTGTTGGTGACAGGAAATGACATGTTTTACAGTCAGAGGTCCTGATCCCAGCCCGTTGACCATATCACTCTGCAATCTGGTCTGAAAAGCCTTAAGACCATGATGATGCTACATCATGAAGATCAGGGCGTCTCGTGAAACGGCGTGGCCCTGGCGGCGTGGCGAAGGTCCATGTTTCGCCAACACACAGGAAGTTGCTATAACTGGACTGTACATGGTCAGATCTGCCTGAAATTTCACAAGTTTATTAACAGTCCCAGTCTGAACATATGGCAAGAGTTTCGTCCATGTCTGTGGCCAAATGGCGTGGCCACGCCCATTAACGCGTTTCGCCAAAACACAGGAAGTGGCTTTAGCCTCCCTGTACTTGGTCAAAACTGCCTGAAACTTTACATGTTCATTAACAGTGTTCACCTTAACATGTGATATGAGTTGTGTCTATGGGCGTGGTCAAATGGCTTGACCACACCCTTTGACGTGCGGCGCCGCAAATAGTGAGTTTCGCCGATGTTTATGAAAATTGGTACACATATGTAACACAGCGAGATAAACAAAAAGCTTCTTGGACCCATGGGTACAATAGCATTGTATTGGCATACATTGATTGACAACAACAGTAGCATCACAAACATGAGTAGATATGCATGTTTTCGTAATAGAGTGCACATCATATGTTTTTTCATGTACATGTCAAAATAGTCAGCAAGGCACCGCAGGGTATCGAACCCCATCCCAGTAAAACCAGGAGTACCATTACCAGTGCCTTTTGCTTTTTGACGTTACATGGAAGGTAAAGCAAAACCTGCATCACAACAGCATGGGAGTAGCATCATTACATATTGTGCCTTATGGATAGTTTTTCGCACCAAATGTAAGAAATATATATGTAGTGGGAATGTCAGTATGTGCTGTACAGACAATACATATTGCTTGTTATGTTCTAATTAAACATGCTGTTGTAACACAGTAAACGAAACCTTTGTTGTGCATTGTGCACACAATAGACTAGCATACAAAAACGTAGACAGCAAACATACACTAAAATATAACAGAAATGCGGGAAAATAAAATAAAGAAAATACATAAATTAAGAAACAAATAATAAAGAAATAATGAAGAAAACACATGTGTTCCATTTTGTAGAACACACACACAAGACCATAGCTGCAGGAAGTATCTCAAAAACCATGTAAAGCATGTAGTGCACAAAGCAGATGCAATGATACAACAGTCACAGTAAACACATTTAACAACAAGCAGAGATTTTGTCTGACCTAGCCTGCTGTACTGTCTTCCTTATTACAGTATGTTCTAGATACAAAAGAACATACAATCCCCTCGTGGTGGCTGAAATATGTTGGCACCACTATTGTCTTAATGGCATAATTGTTTGTTTTGACATACACATGATCAATTAGTGTGCCCTTCTCTGTTGTGGGTTGACTAACACATTGAACAAACCCCTTTTTGGTTATGAATGTGCAGAGAGATGTGGTTGTTAAAATGTTCTCATTGAAATCGCCCATGATAGCGATTGTATCACTCAGTGGAGCTAACCAATCAAGTAAATTGCCTAAGTTTTCTTTAAACAAAGGCATTGGATATATTGGTGGTCGATAAATAACTGCTATTAATATGTTGTAAATGGGATAGTTGTATACTGCACATTCTATATTGATATTTGGTGGCTGAATCACATTCCAGTCTATATTGTTGCCATTATACATGCCAACACCACCATGTTCTTGCCTTTGTATGTTAATTAATGTGGGGTTGTTACTACTGTACGCTAAACTGCGAGGTTGACAATGAAAAGTGAAACCATTAATGTTCACAGTTTCTAATGATGGCAACTGAGGCAGCCATGTTTCTGTAACAGCAATACAGTTAAGCTGTAAATGCTGTGTACAAGCCACCAAATCTGCTGCATGCAGTCTTAAATTTTGCACATTCATCAGAAACACGTTAAAGGTATTGGAGGTGAAGTTACATTCTATGTTTTCCACCAAGAAAGGAGGCATGTTCTTAATTGCATCCAGAATGCCATCTTTACAGTATATTGCTTTTTCCTCAAAGTCTTGAACAATTAAACCAGATAAATTTGTTACGCGGCTTAAGGCCACATATGCCTGACCAGGTGCAAAGATCCTTTTTAACGACACAACTGCTTTTTCTACAGTTAGGCCTTGAACTTTATGGACAGTTATAGCCCATGCTAGCTTAAGAGGAAATTGCCTGCGCAATCCGCCTTTGTTTGTGGCCTTTTCCTCTTCTGGACTAATAGCAGTCGAATCACCTAAATCTTGTGACACATTTGCACATTGTTTCCTGCTTTGTGCACCAACATGTTTATCATCAAATTTAATGTAGACTTTTAAAGGAAATTTACTTTTGTGTGAACACAGTATGTGTGTAACAGTACCACACACACCGTTCACAAGGCCATCATTGATGTCTATATTTTTGCACAGCATCACACGTGCATCCTTTCCCAATAGCAATTGTTCTGACAGACAAGTGTAAGGTGCTTTGGCATGATGTCCCTTGATTAATTCTAATTTCCCTGTTCTAGTGTTATTCATATAATCTTGAGCTTCTATCTGTATGTAATCAGGACATATCTTAAATAATTGCTGTTCATTATATTCATTAACTTGTCTGTTTGTGGAAAATATATGTAATGCTGGACTATCTTCGCCTGTTTCGCATTGTTTCAATATTTGTATGTCATTATCTAGCATTTTGGTCCCTTTATGACGTGTGCGTAGCCTGTTCAATAACTCTGCAAAGGAGCCATCTTTTTGCCTGACGATGGTGTTGAGTTCTACCACTTTAAATAGAGGGCAAAACAAGTTGACACCTATATTATCAGCATACAGTGGTTTTCCCCGTACTGGAGGCAGTTGGAAAAAGTCTCCAACTGCAATTACACTAACATTTCCGAACGGGGAAAAGTCACCAGTTTGCTTAATTTGTCGTAATCGGCCATGAATGTATGCCAGCAAATGGTGGTCAACCATGGAGATTTCATCAATGATTAGCAATTTTAGATGGCGATATTTAACACGTAAAGAATTCAACTTTTCCTCACCCAGAGGGGTGTAAGGTAAGCGAATGTCTTTACCAATGCTCAAGGCATTATGAATTGTGCTCGCATGTAAATTGTATGCAGCAATGCCTGTTGGAGCAGTTAACATGACAGTAATGCTATCAGGGCTATGAGAAAGTGGTGATAGAAGCCGTATTGCCTCATACTGAATGGCTTTAATTAAATGGCTTTTCCCTGTCCCCGCACCACCTGTAATAAATACATGCAGTGGTTGTGGGTTTTTGCCCATTACGTGATCTAAACACCACTGTCTTATCTGGTAAAAGACAGTTATCTGTTTTACATTTAGTGACCTAATTAAGGCTAATCCATCACGTCTACTCATGTTATTGTGTTTTTCTAAATGTGCTACTTGTTCCTTTGTTGCTGCTAAATCCGGGATATTGTCTACATTTTCCTCGACTTCCTGTTCTTTGTCTTTAATTTCCTCTACACATTCTAATCTTTCACGTTCCTGTTCTGGGCAGAGCTCACACCATGCATCTTCAATAACTCCATTAATGTCAATTACATCTTGGATGTTTTCTAACACATCTGCATCAATTTCAAATTTTTGTCTGTTGCTCTCAACAATTGACCTAACTGAATGTAGACTGCCATCACTACGTCTAACATGGCCGTCTGTATAAAACTGTTCATAAGTCTCGTAACTTGGAGGTCTAAGCTGTTCATCTATACGATATGGCAAAAACAACTGCAAACTACTCTGATGGAACTGTTCTGGATTTTTGGTTATGGAAAAGCGCGCGTAACGTACAACTGCGGGTTGTGTTCGTGTTCGCTTTATAACGAAACCTAACTTATTTTGCAACGCGATCCTATTAACTGATTTTTCATTTTTATTTGCAACACGATATTCAGATGCAAATGTGGCTAAACACATATCATTAAAAACACTATCATTAGGCCTATTCTTATATCGATCTACGAAACTAGTCATCCACATGTCCTCTGTGGTGAGTTCATGTGATGATGCCTTTTGTTTTAAAACGCTTAAAGGCAAACTCATTTTCACTACGTTATCACCCGTTGGCACGAACACAACCTTTCGAGTGCATTCTTTTAAATGCATATTCGTTAATCTATATACTGCTTCTTGGGCGCTAACATCTCTATTGTGTAAATAAACACTCCCTAACTTTTTCAGTGCATCTTTTGCACTAACATTTCCTTCTTTTGAAGCTTCTCTTTGCGCATTGCCTAACATTAGTCCCATCTCTCTCTCTGATTTCGATATATAAGAGATGATGTACACTACACACGCATATGCGTCTACAACATACTGGATGTCTATGTTTGCATTCCAGCATTTTAGTAACGGCTTGCTATATTGATTAATCCATGCTTCATTAATTTGTCTTCTCAAGACAACTTCTGTCTTCCTAGCAAAGCGTCTATAAGCTTCCTCAAAAGAACCTTGACTTATGCCTAAGCTTGCAAAGAGATGCTCCACACTACCGTAGCTAACTGTGTCATCTGATAGTGCTGTTTTAATAGCAGTTAAAATTAAACTCGCATGTTCTTTTTTCATCCTATTAGGTTTTTCCTGCTTTTGTTTTGTACATTCACATTTAGGCAAGGTCTGTGATTTGTCTTTAGAACACTCGCATGATTTGTCATCGTCTTCATCAGTTGGGCTGCGACAAATAAATGTTCGAGCTGACACTGGCCTGGGGAAGTTAAAGCGACAAACAGTCTTTTTCTTTTTACAAGTTTTGGAGTGTCGTTTGGAATGTTGTTGAACGCATGTTACAGTGTCCAACAACGTGTCATCATGTGATGGTAATTCACAAGTGACATATTTGTCAATAAAAGCAATTACTGCTTCATCAGAGTCTTTGTCAATTTGGGGGGCCCCCTCAATCCAGAAAAGAGCGTGCACATGTGGGGATCCGCGTTGCTGAAATTCTATACGATAAAAATAGTCTTTTATTTTTCCGATTGGATATGAAGGTGACATAAGAACTTCCCTTACAAAAATATGCCAGCGGAAATCAAACATTCTTGCCGCAGTAACAGGATGACGACGCAACAAATCACATCTATCTGTCCAATCCAAGTCCTCCACTGTTTGAGTCCTGCCGTCTTGTTTTAATGCACTGTTAATAAGATTTTTCCAGCGCATGTCTGCGGAGGAAAAAGAACAGAACCACGTCGGAATACCAAGTTGACGCACGCATGCTAACAGGTCGCGCTGTGCTCCCTGCCAGAAAGCTGGCGTCCCCCTGATAGGTTTTAGGAAACGAAATCCGTTGTCAAATTCTAACAAGTTTTTAAGAGATTGTTCACTATTTACCGCGTTAGGATTAATGTTTTGGGGCGTACCTTTACGTAATGCTACTGATACATTTGATACAACTTGTTCGACCTCCGACATGTATTGAGCAAAGAAGATATAATCTATATTTTGGGCGAATCTACCATCCGCATGTAAAATCCTGTTATTGAAGTAACGCGATAGTGTTAATCTATGTTGTCTACTCTCATGAAATGTATTACAAGCGTTTGGGAACAAAACGGGAAAGCATTTGGCTTCATTATTACGATCAGAAAGCAATTTGACAGGATTATTCCCTTCGGCTGGAGCCAAATTCAGTATATTATCAAAATATTGATCTAGAGCTTCCTGACCAATATCGACTGGCATGAGGCATGTATCTTGAAACATGCAATGTTGCTGCCTGTCGTGGAGAAGCTCATCTTCATTAAGCTCAACAGGTTCATTGCTGTTTGCAATATTACATGCGTTATGGGAAACCTCATCTTCTTCCCTGCAAAACTCATTTAGCCATGATTCATTAAATTCTATGTTTTTGTAATGCGCATTTGTCTTTTTTAAATAATGCAAAGCTTTTTTAATGCGCATAGTATCAACAAATTGATATTCATAATGGCCTTTGTAAGTTAGCTTGCGCTTCAATTTCACACGCAGCAAAGAGCCATCCATGTCAGAATGAGGCAACAAATTTGTGGTCTGCACGATATTTGCTGGCACACATGTCACAGGCCCATGTACTCCATTTTGACCACCTTTAGGCAATGCTAGCACTTTCATAAAGGGTATGTGTAACGCTATCAAATGCTGCTCTAAGCTATTTAAACATGCCAATTCAGGTGGAATGGGATGAACTTCCAAGCTGTTCATCGCACATTCCGGTGGCACTTCACCCTTATTAATCTTATAATGACATGAATAGCAAATCCACAACTGTGCTCTGGATGTCTCCAACCACTGACATGGCAGAACACAGTTGGCATTGCATTCATGTAAATATTTTTCGCTGATACATGTATCTGCAATTAAATACACATTTTTTTCCTTATAATCATTTTTTTTACATGTTAAAACCTGATGTTTAAATAGCAGTCTTTGACAAACGCAACACACAAAATCTGGCCCTTCCTTAACTTTCTCCACAAACTGTTCCATAACAAAATCAAACTCTTTCCTGTTTTCTTTCTCTTGGAGCCTTCTTGATTTGCTACTTGCTTTAGCACGACTCTGATGTTCAGGATTGCAATGGTACTTTCTTAAAGACATGGCTTTTACATTCTGTCTGTGTGACAAATTGGAGCGATATTTATTTTTACTCATGTCCTTGACCTTTGCCTTATGTAATGAATTTGTCTGATATTTCTCTTTACTCATGGCTTTTACTTTTTCTTTATGCAAAACATTAGTTTGATATTTGTCTATACTCATGGCTTTTACTTTTTCTTTATGCAAAACATTACTTTGATATTTGTCTATACTCATGGCTTTTACTTTTTCTTTATGCAAAACATTAGTTTGATATTTGTCTATACTCATGGCTTTTACTTTTTCTTTATGCAAAACATTAGTTTGATATTTATCTATACTCATGGCTTTTACTTTGTCTTTATGCAAAACATTAGTTTGATATTTGTCTATACTCATGGCTTTTACTTTTTCTTTATGCAAAACATTACTTTGATATTTGTCTATACTCATGGCTTTTACTTTTTCTTTATGCAAAACATTAGTTTGATATTTGTCTATACTCATGGCTTTTACTTTTTCTTTATGCAAAACATTAGTTTGATATTTGTCTATACTCATGGCTTTTACTTTTTCTTTATGCAAAACATTAGTTTGATATTTATCTATACTCATGGTTTTTACTTTTTCTTTATGCAAAACATTAGTTTGATATTTCTCTTTACTCATGGCTTTCATTTTATCTTTATGCATAATATTTGTATGATATTTTTCTTTATTCCTGACTGTCTTTTTCTCTTTAAACAATACATCATTTGTATATTTCATCTGACTACTTTCCTTTTGCTTCTCTCTATACCTGTCATTGCTATGATAGTTCTCCTTGCGAATGGCTTTACGTTTCTGATAATGTTCCAAATTTTCACAATATTTCAATTTGTTTTTCCTTTTCATATATTTAGATAAACAATATTTACTAGGGGAAGTTGATATATCTGCACTTGCCTTTGCCTGTAACTGTACTGTGGAGCTCCTCCTACGCATGTAATGTGACTCTGCAGAAATTGCTGTGCCAATGTCAGTAGACAAAGTCGTACAACTGATGGTGGTTTTATGCTGCTGTTCCTCTACATCACCTTGGCTAGCAAGGACTCTGTCTACAGAAGTAGAAGGTGCATCGCCACAACTTTTTACTCTACTTTGCCTTCTAAGGTTGTATCCTGTGGCATCGGATACTTTACAATAACCATAACAACTTTGTATTTCAGGCAACTGAACACAAACAACAGCCTCATAATGATTGCCATTGCAGTTTTCTAAATAAATCCCCTGACCTGACAAAGAACCATTCTGACAACTATACTTGAGCCAACGATTACCATAATATGTGTATATGTTGACTCCTAAACACTCTGCTGCTGCAAATATTTCTACTTCTGTGGCCCAGCTGCCAGCAGAGCCCATTTTTGATTGGCCCAGGTAGTCTGAAACAGATGCAAATTGTTGCCTCAACCTGTCCTTATAAAGCACAGCATTAGTGCGTATCTCTTGAACTACAGCATCTCTAATAATTTGATGGTACTCCTGCGTACCTGACACTGCTTGACTAATTGCTCTAAAAAAACAGTTTCCGTCACCAAATATCTTGTCCTTCTTGCATGGAGCTCCTAAGGCGCCGGCCTGTGCACATACATCAACTTCCTTTGACTTAACATAATTAATCTTCAACTGTTTGCACAAGGCTTTTGCAACTTTAGCGCTAAGACGATTGAACTGGAATGATTGCTGATGTACCTCGCCAATGATAACATCATCCGATTTACCTACAGTTACATTACTAATCTTTAACTTTTTTCGTGGCGAGGCAGTTGAGGACACCTCACACTTCATGCCTGTCAGACTGTTTGTGGTTAACTGTTCCGATAGAGCACAACTACGCTCACTAGCTCCTGCAGCTTGACCAGTGGACAGAGGCAGAAGTGAAGACACGTCTTCACTTCTGCCTCTGTGAATAACACGAATGCCAGAAATTTCAAAAGGCTTTTGCCTTGTAGTCAGTGCCATTCCCAGATTGCATATGTAATCATGCACCTCTGGCAATGAATTAAAATACACAATGATACTTTTGCCATTTGGATCTGGCATTCCAGCTGAATCGCGAGCATGTGAGTCGACCGCCGCGTACTGGCCATTCTGATAAACAAGTACACATGTGCTACTACATAAAGTTAGAAAACATGTGTCATATTTGGCAAACATGTTTTCTAATGCATTGCGTAGAGACATGTATACACCTGCCTGGATGAGATCTCCCTCAACTACATTTACATCCCCAAAAGCAACCTCGCCATACTTAAATTCAAACTTATGGCCATCTATCACTGATTGCTTTGGCAAATCAGGAACACTCAGCAAATTTGACAAGCCACTAATCTTGTTGCTGTCTCGCAAACACGTGTACAATTGGTCACCCAACAATACAGCCGTGTCCAAATCTTTTGTCTGCCATGTGAATATACTGTTAACAGCGTGTTTGGCTAAACTTGCCAACCCTACTGCCATACACTGAACTCCTGCATACTGAAAGAGAACATCCCCCTGATGAAATGATCCTATAACACTACCTTTCCTGGCACTCACCAACTCGCCTTCAACCTCACCTGACTTCACTGATATGCTACAAATGCCGTAACGCTCTACACCTAAACACTTCCTGAGATTTCTAATATGGATCATCAAATCACCGAGGCACGTGTTGAATACAACTGCAGCCGTGCCACTGTTGGATGACAAACCTGCCATGTCACGTGGACCACAATCAACCACTACGTAATAACTGTGGTGTTGAATGATCAAACAAACAGCACCACAGAGGTCAAGCAGACACATTCCATCTCTTAACAAAAGTTCCTGCAACCCATCAGACATGGCAGAGTGGTCCTCCAACAACCCAAAGTCCCTATAAACTGGAAGACCAATAGGCACATTCCATTTCTTGCCAAAAACACTATGCTGTGCTATGAACTTAAACTTCTTCTTCTCAGCATCAGCTGTCTTGGTTTCCTCAGCAACATACATGGCTAACTTTCTTCCTTCTACACATATCTGATCTACATCTGCCTCTTGCCAAGTACAGACAGGAGAACTCACATGCTTGATTGCAGCCACAATACAACATCCTACTAAAGCATCCAAATCAGATGTCAAAGGGCTCTCTCTGATATGAGTCCCTCTAACAACTGGCAACAACCACTTTTTTGGACACCTACATGACAACATATTATCATTGTGCACACTATGATTGTCTTTTGGAGGGGGATGCCGGTAGAGACTCTTATCCTTTGGCCTCTGTAATAATTAAACAGATGTTATTTATATATCAAACAAACAAAAACGTATCACAAAGTGCTGCTCCAACACAACCTTCTCCATCACAGTCACTTGCACAGGACTGTTAGGTGACAAGCCAGAAACCACCTCAGGGCAACCCAGGGTCACGTGTGCCTAGCAGAAAAAAAAAGAAAGCAAAATCAAATCAATGAAAACATGACATGGTATTTACTTACAAAACTTTGACAATAACAGGGTAAAGACATTAACCAACCAACTTCTATAATTGTCATACATACAACATTATAGTATAAATATGAGAACAATACCGTGCTTTAGATATACATATCCAAATATATATATATATATTCTGTTGAATTTAGCTTGTACACTTGAGTGTATGCCATTTCAAAAAGAACAATAACATATTTTTGATCATTTCACTCAAACACCATAAACCACAGTAAGTGCAACTACCTCCTCCCGCGCAGCCACAGGCACAGGCGCCGTGGTTGGTACAAGACCAGAAGGTGTCGCCTGGGTTGACACCTAGATGGAAGAACAAACAAACCAAAAATAACAAAAAAAAAAAAAAATGAATGAACTGCAGAAACAAAATACTGTGTGACTACTGTGATGTGGGACGCACCACCTACCTGTTGATTTCTTAAAAAAACAAAACAAAAAAAATTGCATTAACACGCTGATGCATAGCATATATTATTTTAAATATTTTCATAACTGTAAATACTAAACACATTTATAAATAAGCACAACTTTCATTACAGTTTTGCTTGTACATGTCAGTATACGCCATGATAAGAAGAACAGCGGCATCATTTTGATCATTACACTGACATAACATAAACCACAGTAAGTGCAACAACCTCCCCACGGGCAGCCACTGGCACAGCAGTCGCGAGCGGTGCAGGACCAGAAGGTATCGCCAGAGTTGACACCTTCACCTACATAGAGGGGAAAGAAAACAAACAAACAAAACACAACTGAATGACCTGATATATCAAACTGGCTCACACCTGTCCAGTAGTACAAATCACCTCCATGCTATAATCCATTACACAAAAAAAAACCTTTTGTAACCATATATGCTACTATCATGACCATTACATAAAGACGCATTGCATTGTGTATATGTAGTAATGCTTAAATGTACACCAAATCGCCCAAAAACAAATATACCAGCACAACCACCACATTCACTGACTATCACCATACGAAAACAAAATTGCACAGCATTTACACAGTGATGGACAATCATATCTTGTGTTTAAAGCACTCACCCCCTCCAGAAAGACGTCGTTCCCAACACAGGCAGGTGCCACCTCAGACAACACCACAGAAGGTGTCTTGACCTAGGCAAAAACAAAATACATTATACACAAGCTACAGCTCCTGTAGTTGCCTGTACTGTCAAACACTACAAATAGTATATGTATAGGCAAACATTACAATAAATGCCCTACCTGCTGCCTAGCAGCTCTTCTCTTAGAGGCTGCACCTGTCTGTTGCCGTTCCACAATTGGCTTGCCACGTGGAACAGCACGGCACCCAGGATTAGGGAGATGAGACGGAACGAGTTTATCCATCTCATCACCAATGGCACTGCTGAACCGGACAGGATTCAGTGGAATGAAACACTTCCTCAGAACGACTGGTGCTCCATCCACCTATGCAGAAACATAACAACTGACTCAGACAATTGCTGCCATTTTGTCCGAAACCACAACATTCATAACATAATAAAAAACCTCACAAACCTCATACTGAACCATCCTGCGTTTGGGTGCAGGGGCAGACTGAGCAATGTCTGTAGGATGGTTTCTCTGTAAAGACAATTTGATTAATGTATATGTCACACAAAACATTTCATAATCTCCATTTTTGTTTCCCTGAACAATCTCCAACACACACCAACAGAGACTTACCTTCCTGTCCGTGCCAACACGCTTCCATTCAAAGGGGTTTGACGGACGTGGCTTGGGAAGCTCTCCCTTCACGACCACCTTGGGAGCATAGGTTCTCACAGGGGGTGGTGGTCTGTGAGACACCTTCGGTTGTGGAGATGGTGTTTCCACTTGCTTGTAAGCTGAAAGCCACAGCAACTGAGCCAAGATGTCCATACCAAAATCGTCACTAAGGTGGACCTGCAAATACACACATTACAAGACATCATTCACAGAACACAAATTTGATTATCAGTATAAATACATAATGCAATAACCTATGCATATCAAATACACCAAACTTGTCATTCCCATTTTCAAAATCACATTTGCTACGTACACCATCTCTGCTCCACAGCTCAAGGCGGTCCATGGGAAAGTGCTCAGCAGTGGGGTAGTACTTGATGCCTGAAAAACACGTACAGGCTTAACAATGTCTATGTCAAACTGTTGCATAACAAAAGCAAAATACTCCTGCCAAGTACATATTCATTCACTTTGCAAAACTAATATAACCTCTTCTCACTGTGCTAATGAAACATTTTACACTGACCCATGCTGGCTGCCACTCGACGAAATTCTTGGCGCATGTAATCTTGCAGAACCACATCGACGTTGAGACGAGGGGTGAAGTCTTGGACAAAGACCTGTAGAAAACAAAAACTCTTATTCCAAACGTACATTTGTTCCCTCTACATACAATAATTACTAACACACATTATGCCACACCTGCTACACTCAAAATAATTACAGTGTCTCCAACTTCCTACATTTCTGCTACTAAATGATCGTACCTTTGCCCAACGACCACAGGCGCTTACAAGCAGCTTGCGAAAGTCTGCTCCTGCCTCGTCTACGGTCCTGCTTGCTGTCAAGTTGTTCCCGGGTGCCATCACGCAGACTGCGTCGGGTGTCCGAGGGACAGCAGCATGAAGAAGCTCGGTCCTCAACTCAGTCGCACAGGCCCCCGGCGTAGACATGAAGCCAAAGGAAATGCAACCCTCTGGCATCTTTGCAAAACCATCTACAAGCGCACGTAGATGGGAGGCCCCCACAACAAGAACGAACTGAAAAGAGGACATAGAGTTATGTTTCACCATTACAATGACATGCGCTTCCTCAAATAAACAGAATTGCTTTTAACTTATAAAACAATACCTTCTTGCCTGGTGCCTCAGCTGGAATGACCAACTTGTGACTGCGTCCAGTCAGAGATGAAATTGGCCATTGCAACACTTTATGGCGGTAACCAGTACCGCAAGCTATAAATACACATACAAACAATCACATTTTTTGCACATAACACAAAAATTACTACTTGCTTTCATGCACCAATACAATTTGTAAATATACATGGTACACCACATACGTGCACAGGAGTCGGTGCGAGCCCGCTGAGGTTCTGCAACCACAGCAAGACGCTCCGCCATTCTCCTCCTAGCTGCCTGAGAACGACGGAAGGACTTGTCACGAGGCATCTACAAACATAGAAAATACAACCATTAGCTATGACATTACATTGCATTAAAAATACAATGACTTTGTATGTCCATGTAAAATAAAAACATGTGAATTGCCCTTTAAAGTAACTATAAATGAAACCCTCATACGAACAGTTATAACAACTTGGCAATATCCATTTCAGTTATGTTACTAATAGCACCATATCAATACCTCCATTACAGCTAAAACATGACATAAAAACATACATACAACACATCAAACACATCACTACAAGAGTCAAAGTACTCGAATACTGTCGCAACAACATATTATACATAACACAACAACTGCTTTAATAACATAACCACCATCGCTACTTTTTCAATATGTCCCAGAAATATTGTTCTGTTCCCACAACAACATAACATGCAAACTTTAACTGGCATTGCAGCTGTATGTCACAGCCACGCGACTCTCCCACAGCATGTCACAAACATCCTAAACAAAGCTTACTTTCTTACCAAATTACCATCCCTGCTCCATTTTCTGTAAGCACTACACTACTCTTGTCGCATCGATCTGCACAGCCCACATTAAATGAGAAGCAATTCAGATACAATAAATACAGAAACGTTGCGGTAATTTCCAACCCCCCCCCCCCACATACACACACACACACACACACGGAACAAACACGCAATCATAACGACGGTCAGAAACCAAACATATTTTACCACTTTAATATTATTTAACACCAGCTTCTCAATGGTACAGGCCCAGCTAATACGACAGAAAATGCAGTGAACATAGTCTAAACAAATACACACACTCTAACGTGCAAATCGCGCTGCTGACACGCTGCACCTGTACTAAAGCAAACCACAGCTATGTTATAAACGTCCACAGATCAAAACCATACCATAAACGTGCAATGCGTCCTACAATGACTGGCTTACACGCACACAACCTGTTCACCACATGTACGACGTGTGCAGACAATTCTAAACCTCCATTCGCACTGTTACAGCGCGCACAAATAGGGTTCCCCGCGCACTTTTACCGCGCGCACAAATAGGGTTACCTGCGACTTTCCGCATTCACGGTGTCGGCCCGCTTGATTACGTTTAGATGCGCTGACTTTATTCATTATCTCTTTACAATTCAAACATAAATTAACCTACTACGACGCTCATTACTTTCGTCTCAACCACACTTTAAAATCGCGCACATGCACGGGACGTTTCGTTTTAATAATCAACATATTAACAGTGCCCGTAACACATAAATTCACTGCCAAAATAAATCGTCTTCAAGAAGAAATACTTTTCAAACACATTTCACTCAATATACACGTACATGAAATGCATACAACCACAACTCCATGCTAACTTTACCCTTATGCTCTCCCTCCATAAAGCGCAGTCAGAGACAAGTTACTATGCATCTCCAACAAATGCAATCACCGCGCCACACGGCCACACAACATTCACACTTCCGCGCTTTACATGCATGTTTTCCCATACAATCACTATGCTGTTGTCCACTTCTTACAGTGATAAACGTAAATACATGGCGAAAACAAGCTAACGACCAAGTCGGCACACCCTCATAAAACCTTTAACACCATGTACATTGCTGAGCAGAACTCACAAAATACTTACTGTGCGTCCACGACAAATCCGCCAAAAAGATACAAAAAATGCGAGAGGACAAACTGACCAAAGCTAGAAATAGCCAGAAATGGTGGCAAAAACTGACAATAGCTCTCAGAATCTCCTCTGTGATCGCACCTGAGTGTTTACTGACTCCGCCGAGACAGGAAACACGCTGGGGAAGATACACCACTGTCCATATAACTGTACCTGCGCGCCAAAGAAAAATTCAAACCAGCCAATCACACGCGCTCTACCGAAGGAGGCGGTACTACACCTTAATTAAAGGTACAGCGACACGGACAAGTGTATGCACTTTCTATTACAACACATGTGAGACCACCATTATCTGGATTGCCATACTGACACAAAGGACTGTATTTGGTGCAACTTTGGTGCTGGTTTCAATGTCATCTGTTGTACACTAATGGCCACTTTTACAACACTGCCATTCTAACCATGTAACTCTGTAACAATAAATGCACCTGTTAATTAATGTCTTTCCACTCTGTACTTTACATTGCTCACTTTACCATACCACATACGAATGGAGACTACTAAAATCTGATTCTATGACAACACTCAAACAATCCTAGCTTAACAAACCTTAACTCAATATAAGATAACTGCATTTTACACTAAGTTACATTCCACCGTGACCTCTTACAAATACTTAAATCACACCACACAACAATACACAGACATTTTGAGGGCTTTTTATTTTCTTTTTTTACCTCACAACACATGAGCGATACAAACACAATTTGTGGGATACTTGTGTTCTTCTTTTTACATTAAACAACTGTATGCATGTACCAGATTTGCCCGCGCAGCTGGCTTTTGCTGAAGCTACAGTAGCGTACTGTGCACTTGAGGTCTTCACCTGTCCTCATGTCAACATGGCGGAGAGTGGATGTAGAGCGTCGTTTCCTTTTCAGGGCAGACTGTGGCGTCACACCGACGCAGAGCCCCTCCGCCCAGGACGGGTCTGGCGGCCGGGCGCCGGTGGCCGGCCCCCCCGAGTGGCGCGGGGGTGCTCGGGCCCGGTCACAGCTGCTTGCAGCTTTAATTATTATTATTCTCGTTCACAAT
This sequence comes from Lutjanus erythropterus, assembly GCF_056507025.1. NCBI lineage: Eukaryota > Metazoa > Chordata > Actinopteri > Lutjaniformes > Lutjanidae > Lutjanus > Lutjanus erythropterus. The sequence continues at coordinate 31,493,347 of NC_139319.1, read as the reverse complement.
ACTTAATCGCATTTTTGGGGGACTTGCCATATAGGTAGGGCCGCCAAATTTGGCGGGCGCGTCAGTCCCGGCGAAAAATTACGTATTTTAAGGGTCTCGAAAATGCGCGCGGCGAATTGGCTCAATAGCGCCATCTAAAGGCGAGCCCCGACGGCATGTTTGTCCGACATGCACGAAACTTGGTACGCAGATAGAACACACCGGGACGCACAAAAAAGCCTCTTGGAGCCATGGGCTAAACCCTACAGGAAGTCGGCCATTTTGGACGGCGCGGCCGTTTTTGGCGTTTCGCACGTGTCGTATTTGAACGAACTCGTCCCACACGATTCGTCGTATCGACTTCAAAATCGCTGTGTACCATCTAGACAACATTGTGATCAAAAGTTATTGAAGGTTTACGTTTTTGATAAAGGGCCTGCGCGCCAGGTGGCGGCGAATTTTGATGTCTCGCCATGAAACAGGAAATGGCTATAATTTTGGGGTACATGGTCAGATCTGCACCAAACTCCATGTGTATGATCAGTGTATGGCCCTGAATACAAATATATGAAAATATTCCATAATTGTCATAGCGCCCCCTGCTGGTGACAGAAAATGACTTGTTTCAGGTTTTGACATGCTGCTCCAAATGCATTCATTATTTCTAGCTCAAATTTGGTGAAGATGACCTTAACAAGTGGGTAATGCTACATTTTGAAGGGCGTGGCGGTCCGGTGAAGGGTGTCGACGCTAGAGAGCGGCGAAGGACCGCGGCCCGAAAAAACGACATATTTAGCAATAACTTTTGTGGACAAGTTCACATCAGCATGAAATTTCACATGTGTGTGACAGGTCCCGGCCTGAACATATGATATTAATTTCGTCGATGGGCGTGGCCAAACGGCTTGACCACGCCCTTTAAACAGCAGCCCCCCCGCCACGTTTGACCGACGTGCACGAAACTTGGTACACATGTGTATCACACCCAGACGCACAAAAAAGTCTCTTGGACCCATAGGCTAAACCCCACAGGAAGTCCGCCATTTTGAATTTCCTGGTCATTTTGGCGTTTCACTTGTCTCGCATTTTAACGAACTCCTCCTAGAGGAAGAATCAGAACGGCGCCAAATTTGCTGGCTACCTTCTTGACTACACTCTCATCAAAAGTTATTGAAAGATATTCCTCAAGTTGAAGGGCGTGGCCATAGTGGGGCGGCGAATGTTGGCGTTTCGCCATGAATTCAATTTTTTAATTTTTTGCTATAACTTCTGTGTAAATGGTTCAATTTGCACCACACTTCACATGTCTGATAATAGTCTGGCCCTGAACACATCTATATGAAAATATTCCATAATTCTCATAGCGCCCCCTGCTGGCGACAGGAAATGACATGTTTTACAGTTTGAGGTCCTGATCCCAGCCCGTTGACCATATCACTCTGCAATCTGGTCTGAAAAGCCTTAAGACCATGATGATGCTACATCATGAAGATCAGGGCGTCTCGTGAAACGGCGTGGCCCTGGCGGCGTGGCGAAGGTCCATGTTTCGCCAACACACAGGAAGTTGCTATAACTGGACTGTACATGGTCAGATCTGCCTGAAACTTGACATGTTTATTAACAGTCTGGGTCTGAACATATGATATGAGTTTCGTCCATGTCCGTGGCCAAATGGCGTGGCCACGCCCATTAACGCGTTTCGCCAAATCACAGGAAGTGGCTTTAACCTCCCTGTACTTGGTCAAAACTGGCTGAAATTTTACCTGTTCATTAACAGTCCCAGTCTGAACATGTGATATGAGTTTTGTTCATGGGCGTGGTCAAATGGCTCGACCACGCCCTTTGACGTGCGGCGCCGCAAATAGTGAGTTTCGCCGACGTGCACGAAAATTGGTACACATATGTATCACAGGGAGATGAACAAAAAAGTCTCTTGGACCCATGGGCTAAAGTCAACAGGAAGTCGGCAATTTTGAATTTCGTGCTCAATTTTGGCGTTTTCCACATGACCTATTTTAATTAATTCCTCCTACAAAGATTTTTCAATTGACTTCAACACTGGTGTGGAGCATCTAGACAAGTGTGTGATTAAAACTTATTAAAAGATTTAGTCAGTGTTAAACGCTGTGGCTGTAGCGGGGTGGCGAATGTTGGCGTTTCGCCATGAAACAGGAAATTGCTATAACTTTAATGTAAATGAGCCAATCTGCATCAAACTTCACATGTGTGATAATAGGCATGCCCTATGTAATACTGGGGGCAGGAAATGACAGTGAATTCCTTTAAAAAGTAGTTCACCCAAAAATGAAATTGCACTCAATAGCTACTCATTCCTGTGCTGATGTGAGGAGGGATGAAGATCTCCAGTACACAAAGTACTCCAAGAATTTCCACAGAAATTGACATCCAGTGCAATTGAAGTGAAGAGTGATCAGTTTTATAATGTAAAAATGAACACAAAAAGCCCACAAAATGTCTCCATGCTGCACGAATGCTTTAATCCTGGAAAACACTCAGACAACAGACAGAGTTTTTCTCAGAAACAGTGATCTGTTATGCATAGAGTTTCCTTAGCAAACTTTCAAAAAAGGAGAAAAGGTCTGAGCACTTGGACATAGAAGAGAAACAGTGTTTTTTGGCTGCAGCTGTGCCGCTTGGGATGAGCTTGTGTACGTGCTTCAGCCGTGTGCATGCATTTCCAGTCTCAGAGGCTACAGTTGAGGCTGAAAACACAGTGTAAATGGTGTCTTTTTGGGTTACATTTTACTGTCACCTCTTACAGACACTTAAATCACACCGCAGGAGCGGTACAGAGACAGTTTGTGGGTTATTTGTGCGCACTTGAGGTCTTCACCCGTCCTTGTAATCAGCACAGGGGAGAGTGGGTGTCGAGAGCTCTTTGGTTTTCGGGGTGACCGTGGCTTCGGGGCGACGTCCGACGGTCGCGGCGACGCGTGGCCTCTCCGCTCCGGGGCGGGTCCGGCCGGCGGGAGGCGGTGGCCGGCCCCCCCGAGTGGCGCGGGGGTGCTCGGGCCCGTTCATCGCTGCTTGCAGCTTTAATTAGGGGGCCAAGCCCGCGGGGACTGGGGACCGCGAATGCAAGGCATACGCGGTTCCCAGTACCAGCGGTGCTGGGAACCCTATTGTTTTTGTTCAGGTTTTTAGGGGGCCAAGCCCGCGGGGCCTGGGGACCGCGAATGCAAGCATACGCGGTTCCCAGGACCAGCGGTGCTGGGAACCCTATTGTTTTTGTTCGGATTTTTATTATTATACTACTTATTATTATTATTCTCTATTTTTATTCTTCCGCCAATAAAAGTCATGCTGCAGGCTAAACCGTGCAAGGTAGGGCGGTGCAATTTGGAGGGCTGGCCCACACCCCCGCCCGTACCTCAGACGCAAAAAACTGCACACATCCGCCTGTAGGGGGCGCTATAACCAAGGACAACGCGTTTTGGCCTATAACTCCCACACCGTATGTCACACAGTCAAAAACCTTATATCCCCCAATTCCTTGAATGGAGCTGAGTCACTTTGTAATTGGCCACGCCCACTTCCGCCTAAATAATTTTTTCGCAAAATCGCGAAAACTACAAAACCTTCTTTTTCGAACTCCTCCTAGGGATTTTGTTCGATCTGCAAGAAAATTGGCCCGGACACTCTTCTGCTCCTCATGAGCTAAAGTTATCAAAAGATTTTTTTTGGGTTGAAAATTCCGCGAATTATTAACGAACAAATTTCCGTAGCTAGCCGTAAAAATGGAAAATGTTGCATATCTCGGTCAAAGTAAATGCTATCGACACCAAATCAGAGATCCTTGGTTGGCATGAGACTGGGAGCGTATGAGCTGAATTTGGCGAATGTCGGCGCCTAGGGGGCGCTAGAGATATGGGAAGTTTATATCTCTAGAACGGCTGCACCGATTTCTACCAAATTTGGTCCGTACGATGTAGGGCCAGCCCTGAGGCCATAACTTCAAGGGGATCATGACAGGTCAATGTGGGCGGGGCTTATTACAAGATAAACAAAAAAAATTAATTTCTGCCAAAGTATAATACTTAGGGTTTTGAAATTTTATGGGTACATGTAGAATAGGACTCAGATCCCGCCTACCGAAAATCGCGTTTGTGCTCCACTAGGGGGCGCTATAACGCATTTTGGCCTATAACTTCCACATTTTAAATGACACGTTGAAAAATCTTACATTGCCATATTCCCCGAATAGCGCTGGATTTTCTGACGTAGGCCCCGCCCACTTTCGCCGAAAATTCCCGTCGCTAAGTCGCCGCGTGTCCGAAACCTACTTTTTCGAACTCCTCCTACAGTTTAAGCGCTATCTGCGCCAAACTTTGCACATACGATGTCTAGACGTGTCTGATCTAAAGTTATCAAAAGAATTGTTGCACGACAAAAAATGCGCTAATTATAACCGAACAATTTTTTGGCTAGCTTAAAAAACACATGTTGTGTCATATTTCGGTCAAACTACAGTCTTTTGACTTCAAACTTAAGACGCTCGTTCCAGAGGTCATCCGCAGACTCTGTGCCAAATTTGGTACGGATCGGCCGATAGGGGGCGCTACAAACCCAAAAACATCAAGTTGCTCAGATTTGTATTAAATTCGCTGTGCATGATGTGGGATCCCTCCATTTTTGCCTATAACTTCCACATTTTAAATGAGACGTTGAAAAATCTCATATTGCCGTGTTCCCTGAAAAGCGCTGGATTTTCTGACGTAGGCCACGCCCACTTTTGCCGCAAATTGCCGTCGCTAAGTCGCCACATGTCCAAAACCTACTTTTTCGAACTCCTCCTACAGTTTAAGCGCCATCTGCGCCAACCTTTGCACATACGATGTCTAGACGTGTCTGACGAAAAGTTATCAAAAGAATTGTTGCAGACCAAAAAATGCGGTAATTATAACCGAACGATTTTTTGGCTAGCTCAAAAAACGCATGTTGTGTCATATTTAGGTCAAACTAAAGTCTTTTGACTTCAAACTTAACACGCTCGTTCCAGAGGTCATCCACAGACGCTGTGCCAAATTTGGTGCAGATCGGCCAATAGGGGGCGCTACAAACCCAAAAACATCAGGTTTCCCAAAAGTTGCTCAGAGTCGTCCTAAATTCGCTGCGCATGATGTGGGTTCCCTCCTGAGGCCGACCGCAAAGTTACCTAATGATTGGTCATGAATACCGCAGCTCGGACGACGGCGCGCGTCCCCGCGATCGCCCCGAGCCCCACGTCCCTCGGGGCCCGCGGCGGCGGGTTCCGAGGGCCGCGGGGACCGGCTCGCGCGGGGAGGCTTGGCCCCCGTTCATAACTGCTTGCAGTTCTAGTTATTATTATTTTCTTCCTCTATTTTTATTCTTCTCCCGATAAAAGTCCTGCTGCAGCCTAAACCGTGCAAGTTTGGACGATGAAAATTTGAGGGCTGGCCCACACCCCCGCACGTACCTCAGACGCAAAAAACTGCACATGTGCGCCTGCAGGGGGCGCTATAACCAAGGACAACGCGTTTTGGCCTATAACTCCCACACCGTATGTCGCACACTCAAAAACCTTATATCCCCATATTCCTTGAATAGAGCTGAGTCACTTTGCAATTGGCCACGCCCACTTCCGCCTGGACGTCTTTTCCCGAAAAATCGCAAAAACTGGAAAACCTACTTTTTCGAACTCCTCCTAGGGATTTTGTTCGATCTGCACGAAAATTGGCCCGGACACTCTTCTGCTCCTCATGAGCTAAAGTTATCAAAAGATTTTTTTTGGGTTGAAAATTCCGCGAATTATTAACGAACAAATTTCCGTAGCTAGCCATAAAAATGGAAAATCTTGCATATCTCGGTCAAAGTAAATGCTATTGACACCAAATCAGAGATCCTTGGTTGGCATGAGACTGGGAGCGTATGAGCTGAATTTGGCGAATGTCGGCGCCTAGGGGGCGCTAGAGATATGGGAAGTTTATATCTCTAGAACGGCTGCACCGATTTCTACCAAATTTGGTCCGTACAATGTAGGGCCAGCCCTGAGGCCATAACTTCAAGGGGGTCATGACAGGTCAATGTGGGCGGGGCTTATTACAAGATAAACAAAAAAAATTAATTTCTGCCAAAGTATAATATTTAGGGTTTTGAAATTTTATGGGTACATGTAGAATAGGACTCAGATCACGCGTACCGAAAATCGCGTTTGTGCTCCACTAGGGGGCGCTATAACGCATTTTGGCCTATAACTTGCACATTTTAAATGACACGTTGAAAAATCTTACATTGCCGTATTCCCCGAATAGCGCTGGATTTTCTGACGTAGGTCCCGCCCACTTTCGCCGGAAATTCCCGTCGCTAAGTCGCCGCGTGTCCGAAACCTACTTTTTCGAACTCCTCCTACAGTTTAAGCGCTATCTGCGCCAAACTTTTCACATACGATGTCTAGACGTGTCTGATCTAAAGTTATCAAAAGAATTGTTGCACGACAAAAAATGCGCTAATTATAACCGAACAATTTTTTGGCTAGCTTAAAAAACACATGTTGTGTCATATTTCGGTCAAACTACAGTCTTTTGACTTCAAACTTAAGACGCTCGTTCCAGAGGTCATCCGCAGACTCTGTGCCAAATTTGGTACGGATCGGCCGATAGGGGGCACTACAAACCCAAAAATATCAAGTTGCTCAGATTTGTATTAAATTCGCTGTGCATGATGTGGGATCCCTCCATTTTTGCCTATAACTTCCACATTTTAAATGAGACGTTGAAAAATCTCACATTGCCTTGTTCCCTGAAAAGCGCTGGATTTTCTGACGTAGGCCACGCCCACTTTTGCCGCAAATTGCCGTCGCTAAGTCACCACATGTCCAAAACCTACTTTTTCGAACTCCTCCTACAGTTTAAGCGCCATCTGCGCCAAACTTTGCACATACGATGTCTAAACGTGTCTGACGAAAAGTTATCAAAAGAATTGTTGCACACCAAAAAATGCGCTAATTATAACCGAACGATTTTTTTGGCTAGCTCAAAAAACGCATGTTGTGTCATATTTAGGTCAAACTAAAGTCTTTTGACTTCAAACTTAACACCCTCGTTCCAGAGGTCATCCAAAGACGCTGTGCCAAATTTGGTGCGGATCGGCCAATAGGGGGCGCTACAAACCCAAAAACATCAGGTTTCCCAAAAGTTGCTCGGAGTCGTCCTAAATTCGCTGCGCATGATGTGGGTTCCCTCCCGAGGACGACCGCAAAGTTACCTAATGATTGGTCATGAATACCGCAGCTCGGACGACGGCGCGCGTCCCCGCGATCGCCCCGAGCCCCGCGTCCCTAGGAGCCCGCGGCGGCGGGTTCCGAGGGCTGCGGGGACCGGGATCGCGCGGGGAGGCTTGGCCCCCGTTCATAACTGCTTGCAGTTCTAGTTCTTCTTATTATTATTATTTATCTTTTTCCCCTAAGATCGCATTTTTGAGGGCCTAAACAGGCTCAAAAAGTCCCAGATTTTTGCACACTCATCAGGTCTTGCGAAAAATTCGATATTTTATGGTCGTTACAAAGGGGCGTGGCAAAATGGCTCAATGGCGCCCCCTAACAGTTTTCAAAATTGAAGCCCCCTGCTTTAACTTTGACCTAGGCGTACGAAATTTGGTACACATATGTATCATGCCGGGACAGACAAAAAAGCCTCTTGGAGCAACCCCCTAAACCCAACAGGAAGTCGGCCATTTTGAATTGTATTTTCAAAATAAGGTCATTTTTGGCCATTTTCACACGTCATACTTTAACGAACTCCTCCTACAGATTTCATCGAAATGACTTCAAAATCGGTTTGTGTGAGCTCCACAACTGTGTGATCAAAAGTTATTAAAAGATCTTCGTATCGTTGAAGGGCGCGGTCGCTGCGGAAGGGCGAATTTTGATATCTCGCAACACCCACATCAAAAACCACGAAATTGCTATAACTTTAGCATAAATGGTTCGATCTGCACCAAACTTGCTGTGATGGATAATAGTCCCGCCCTGAACACATCTATGTCACAATATTCTGTGATTGTCATAGCGCCCCCTGGTGGCGACAGGAAATGACATGTTTTACTCTTTGAGGTCCTGCTCCAAGCACGTTGACCATATCCAACTCAAATCTGGTCAAACCGTCTTTAACATGTTGATAATCGTGTATTATGAAAATCGTGCCATGATGTCACACTGTCTTTCCGTGACGGAGCGGCGAAGTTGATGTTTCGCCAAAAATGAAAAATTAGCATTAACTTCACTATACTTAGTCGAATCTGCCTGAAACTTGACATGTGCGTTAACGGTCCAGGCCTGAACATGTGATACGAGTTTCGTTAATGGGCGTGGCCAAATAGTTTGGCCACGCCCCTTAAACATCAGCCCCTGCGGCACGTTTCACCGACATGCACGAAACTTGGTACACATATGTATCACACCCAGACGCACAAAAAAGCCTCTTGGACCCATTGCCCAAACCCAACAGGAAGTCAGCCATTTTGAATTTTGCGTCCATTTTTGGCGTTTCTCACGTGTCGTATTTTAACGAACTCCTCCTACAGGATTGATCAGAACGGGTTCAAAATCACTGTGTACCATCTAGACAACATTGTGATCAAAAGGTATTAAAGATTTACGCCCTCATTGAAGGGTGTGGCCGTCAGGTGGCGGCGAAGTTTGATGTCTCGCCATGAAACACGAAATTGCCATAACTTGGGCGGACATGGTCCGATCCCCACCAAACTTCACAAGTGTCATAGAAGTCCTGGTCTGAACACATCCACGTGACAAGCAGGAGACATACTCACAGCGCCACCTAGTGGCGTCAGGAAGCGACGTCGAATTCCTTAAGGGGACGTCAAAAGGCCGTGACAATCACAGAGCCTTTTCGCCCGGGGTGAATCCTGCCACGAGGCCGCGGCCGCCGGCCCCCCCGAGTGGCGCGGGGGTGCGAGGGCCCGTAAAACGCTGCTTGCAGCTTTAATTCAAATTAGGGTTGTTCTGATACAATACCAGAATCGGACAATTCCTCCGACATGGCCTAAAATGCTGGTATCAGCAAGTATGCAAGTCTATACACCAATCCAATCCAAAACCACGTGATTTATTAGGGGTCCAAGCAGTGTCACTCGCTGCGGACCACTATTATTTTTGTTCTGATTATTCTGTCATACTTTTCTCTTTTCAAAGTGTGCAGCAAAAATGAAAATTCACCAAAAATTGGCAGGTGGGTTGCAAATTCTACCCAGTACTTGGGCAACAAAAAATGACACTCATTGACCTCAAGGAATTTTTTTTTTTAATTTTAATCTTTCAAGTCGTCATCATCTGGTCTTGTGCAACCTGCTTGGACCCCATTACAATCTGTTTGCAGGTTTTGTTAACCTTGAAATGGGACCCTGCTACTATAGCAGCACCAGAAAGGTAAAATTGTATCAGAACAACTTATTCAACACACATCTGGAACATTAATGGTGGTATTGATGAAAGGGTACTTGAGTTCACCAGACTGGGTAGTGAGACTATGTCTCTCAAAAAAGGTCTAAAATGACTGACCTACACAACCCTAATGTCATCAGTCAGAGACGACAGAAGAGCAAAAGAAATTAAATCAAAGTGAAGGGAATAATGTGGCTCATTTGATCAGACATTTTTTGTATTAAATAATTTTATTTTCAAGAGCAATGTACAATTTGCAAACAAATGTAAACGGGATACCTGCCAGCACCTGGCAAGAACATGAACTACAAAAGCTTGAGACACTAATATAAAACAAATAAATTAGCATCAACGTCTTCCCCAGGCAACAATCTAGGATCTGAACTGCAGCTAGTGTAGATAATCTGAGAAAGTACTGCTCTGAACTGACTGAATGAGATACATTACCACAGGTTTAATATCCAGCTGTTTGCTGCAGAAATCCACATTTTATACTTATATTCATACTGCCTTATTGATGATCAAGATCACCCATTTCTGCTGCAAGCTCTGACAGAATCAGTGTTTTGATCATTAACTTGGATCATATATAACTTTACCTAGGGTCAGAATAAGCACATCAGTGGCATATGTTTAAGAAAACTGCTTCAAGTCACTCAAAACACTGCATCATTGAATCTCAATTCATATACTGGCATAAAACAAATTTAAAACAAACCAATAAATAGTGTTATCAGTGCTAATGCCTGATTCTTGAACTGCTATAACTTAGTAAAAAACACACATAAAAGTTGCTGATTCTCCTTACAAACTACCTAAACCTAAACAGAGCTTCCATATTTTTAAAGAGGTAAACTTTTGAACCTAAACTGAGGCGATTTATCAGCTGAGATGCCCTGACACGCTGCAGTAACATCTCTAACAGCCTGATGTTCTGTCCTGCTGGCCTGTTCGTGAAATCAGAACAATTCCGAACAAGGAAGGAACTTTTTTTTTTTTCCCCAAACCGTGTCCTCGAACATGTTCTTTAAAACAAAGGACACGAGAATAAAGTCTAAGTTCTGAAATGTAGCCCCTATGATATGCTGTAAAACGGTACGAACAACTGGAGTCGACAACAGCGCACGCTCTCTGCTGCCGTCACCCTCAGAGGAGACAGACTGCTGGATCTATGATGGCGTATATTCAGAGAGACGACTGACAGCAGAGACAGGGTGAACAGGAACAGAGGTGGAAGAGGCGGCTTTTTAGGCTGACAGGCATTTTGACAGTGATGGCTTAGAGAGGAGAAGAGGGATGAGGGAAACGTGGAAGCTCAGGGTGGAGGAGGAAAGAACAGCTAAATGCATAAAATCTCCAAAGGATTCATCTGATAGTTCGACGAGCAGACGGGAGAGGAAAGACGAGAAGAGGTGAGGGGTGATGCAAGGTGTGGTTTCGGAGACCTGTGACGGGTGCAGCCGACGCATGGAGGAGACGTGGATGGGGCAGCCGGGGTGACTGCTGGCTACCAGGTGGTTTTTGGAAGAAATGCTTGCTGCTCTGATCAGAGAAGAGGGAGCAGCGGCAGAGACGGCCCTTCCACCTCCTCCGCATCGGGGGACAAAGGAGACAGTAGCCATTGGGTTAACCTCCTCAGTCTTTCCGTACCCTCCTCTTTCTCACAGCTTGTTTGTGGCTCTCTTCAGCGATGTCACCTCCTTCCTTCGGCTGCGGGCCAGAATTAAGAGTAGAAGACAAATTTAATGGGTGAGATGTACTCCTAGTTTTAGTTTTAAGTCAAGTTTTGTGAGGCTGAGGCAGAGCCTACATTTCTGTTTTAGTGTGTTTGCAATGTGCCTTTGAGATGGTTTTGCAGTAAAGTGTGCAATGTATTCATCAATTTCTTCATTCATTGCGCCTAACAATGTTGATGATAAATCATTAATTGATTTTCACTGTTAAGAATTTAACCCAGTGGTTCCCCAACTTTTTCTGGCACGTCCTTTAAGACGCCGAAAAAGGTTCACGCACCCCCCACCCCACATTCATTATCATCTGTTAAATTAGTCCATCCAGTTTGGGAACCACTAATTTAACAAATTAAAAACTTATCAATCTATTGTAAAAGTAGTAATAGTAATTTTGTCTTATTTAACATTGTTTCATCTGGTAGAGACGAGAGTAAATAGGGAAACTTAAACTTAGAATTAAATTGAGACATGAGACATGAACTGGTGTAAACAGAGGGAAGGGACGTGAATGATCCTGTTTAGTGTGTTGTCTGCAGGAACACATGAAAAAGCATAACCATAAGTGTGAGAATATGAATGAAGAAATAAATGAATGTGTAGCATTTATGGGTCTGAAGTGTTTATTACCTTATTATATAACAATTTAAGGTTAATATGAATCATAACTATGGGTTTCCAACCAAGTCAAATCAAAATCACTGATATAAATTAAGATATCAATTCAATTCAGAAGTGACAAATGTACTATCATGTAATGAAAAGTCATGTATTATGATTTATGTGGTCTCGTGTAGCCAGACTAGCAAAGGTCTGGATCTACACAGTATCATTCTGCTGCAGGTGGAAAAAAAAAACAAACTGTTTTTTCTGTATCTCTTTTAGACTAATCACAATCATGCTTGCTTGGCAGTGCCGAGCCCAAGATGGAGTGACAATGTACTTGCAAAATAGTGTCTGGGGGTAGCTAGTTTTAGTGCAATATTTGCATGTGTGGAGGCATTAAAATAGCTAAATCCCTGAAAAAGAAAAGTTAACAGCTGCCAGCTTGATAACATTCATACCATAAACAAGATGCAAATAGTTTAAGGGCAGGAGAATTTTAGCAAACATTTAACGAGCGACATACTGACAATACACACTCTGGAGTTGGAGTTCAGTGACTGCCTGCCTTCTGCCTGCTAGACCCAATTAACATTTTGCTCAATTTAACTGTTATAAACAACTTCTCCTTCTACAATGATTTATTACAACTCATAAACAGACAATTGATCATTTGTTAAATAATCAGTATTAATTTGAAGTCTAATAAACATGAAATGTGCAGACGAAAACAGATGTTCTGACATGTAATAACAGTTTAAATGAGAACATGCTGACTGTACTGTGGAGTATCTCAACATTTTTCCTTTAAGCATTTCTTTTTACCATTTCTGTTAGTTACATGCATGTTCAAACACAAGACCGATTTTAATGAGACAAGTAATTGTATAAATTCTATAAATTATATATATATATAAGTATAAATTTGAACTAATGAGCTGATCACTGCACACAATAACGGCAGAAAAGTCAGAGGTGCAGCACTAATGTAGAGTACTGTGTACACTTGTCTGATCAAGTCCAACTCAAACTGTCCAATGATGAGAATTTTCAGTATCAATACTATTGAAACAATACTGGAAACAAGACTTTGATAATAGAACTGCACGATATGAATTCATTTTTTTGAATTTATTAAAAGGATCTTTATGTTGCTTTAGTTCAAATAAGCAATAGAACTATTTTATTATCTTGTTTTTAATCTATGACATTTTGCAATACATTTTGTTACTGAAGGAGGAAGTAGAGAATCGGTGTTCTTCCTGGATTTAAGTCATTCTATTTAAAACTGAATTAAAACATCACACAGTTATTATCTGGAGCCAGATGAATACTGGAAAACATGGAACCTTTTAAAGATCAAGGTAAAGTGAAAATAGTAGGTGAAATCCAACAATGACACCAACCTCATCTTCTATTGTTCTCTCAGGGGCTTTGCTTTCCTCTTCTTCTTCTTCCTCCTCCTCCTCCTCCTCCTCCTCCTCCTCTTCTCCCTCTAGATTGTCACCTCCTGCATCAGCTCCATCATCCTCCTCCTCCTCCTCATCCTCCTCTTCCTCCTCCTCAGCTTCTTCTGTTGCTGTTGACAGAGGTAGAGTAAAGATGACCACAGTGAGGACAAAGAAATACGATTCTAGGACAATGGAGTAATAAAAGCACAATCCTCTGGCAGCAGCAGAGTGTGTGATGATGTCCTGTGTTTGACCCTCTAACCTGCAGCTGCTGCTCCCTCTGTAGCCTTGTCTGCTTTGTCTTCCTGATCTGCTGCTGTTGCTGCTGCCTCCTCCTCCTCTTCTTCTTCCTCCTCCTCTTCCTCTTCTTCTATATTAGCCTGGGGGAGATCCACCTTCTTGTACACGTAGTCATCCTCTGATTTCTAGGACACAAAGAGGAGATTGGAAAACAATTACAATGAATCTATCTTGTGAAAAATAATTTGCTCCAAAGGTTCTTCAGTGGCCCATGCTACACCCTTCTACCAATTAGGGCTGGATGATCAATATATCAATTATATTTGCTATACTCAAGTATGAATTAGTGTGTGATATAGCAGAGGATTATGACACCATATTCATCACCATACGTTTTCATTTCTGAGGGGTAGTTACTTTCCTTCAGTCAGCTATAAAGTGTGCAGATCAGCTCAGATCACAGTATAATGGTTACTGAAATGCTGTGTGTTGTGTCCATGAAAAGCTAACTTAGCTAGTTAGCAGTTACAAGTCATTGGGTTTCTTTTTGCTGTGGTGAAAACAAAACAAACAAACAAACAAACAAACAAACAAAAGACACAAAATGATCTTGCTATTAGCAATTCAACCCATGGTTTCTAGCTCTGAAAAATACTTGGAGACCTTGATATTTTAACTGTCTTTAGCCTGACTTGTAGCAACAAACTAGCTCACTCACTTTCACAACAACTGCCTCTAGAACGCCATCATACAAGTTACCCACAAGTCCACATTCCTTAAAGGGGAGGCTCAGCTGATAACACAGGCGCAGTACATATGTAACAGCCCACGTTGAAAATACTCCACTATAAGTTTCTGCATTCTAAACTTTATTATGGCAAAAGTATGTCAGTATTATCACAAAATTTACTAAAAGTTTCAAAAGTAAATGTAGCATTTTTCCTTGTGTAGTAAAATGGTCTCCGTCAGTGCTTCACTATTATATCTAATGTTTTTGTATGAATATTAATTTTCCATTAATGTGTATGTTGCACTTTATATACTTTATATACTGTTGGGTAGTTAAAAACTAGACAATCATCATATGTTAGCACTATTTGAGAATTAAAACATGTTATTTTGGAGAAAAATATTATACTAAGATATATACTGTATATCTCAGAAATGCTTAACCTTTAGCTTTTCTGTAATGCTGCTGACAAACAGACAAATAAACCACACCGAAAACATAACTTGGTGGCTGTCATAATCTCATTAGGTGCACAGTACCTTTGGCCAGCAGAAGAGCACAGTCAGTCCTACAGGCAGGCCAACTGTCAGTATATAGATCACCCAGAGCCACGGCCGCTCCTCTGCTGCCATCATCAGCTGAGCGAAAATCCCAGGCTGGTGAGGAAAGAGAGCAAGAGCAAACAGTAAGCATTTGTGAGCCCTCACAGGACAGACAGGCCTGTAGAAAATTATATGCACACAGTGACAATGTTAAGTGTCTGTTAAAGTGTTGCTGTAAGTTCCCGATGCCCTTACAAAACACCAAACTGACCTCATTAGCGCTGGCCACCAGTTTCTTCAGCCCCCAGCTGTCAGAGGCCCAACGGTCGGCCACCTCCTTGTGAGAGGTGATAATGAAGTTGTCAAAGTAGATATCTGAGGTCATGGACCACAACTCCAAGCCCAGAGCCTTGACAGGAGCCATCCTGAATGGCTGCAGGTCCTCAAAATAGTCTGGGTTATCGATCTTATGTGGCTTCCAGACTCCCTTGGGAGAACACAAAAAAACATGGAGGATATAAATTGGAAGGAAGTGACAAACACACAACATCTCCATCAGGACAAGTGTGAGGTGTTGCATGTGACACAGAAGTTAGCTCGGCTGAATGCTACAGTGTGCACATGGTCGTTCGTGTTTTAAAAAAACAAACACCATAAGAACAGGAAATACAGGAGCAATGGACTGAGGAGATATGAGATGAGATGTCAAGAGCTGGTACTTAATTGGTACCAGTTCCTGATTGGTCAGTTCCGAAATATTGATAAGCTCCCGGATGTATGGTGTTGCTATCAGAATTTCTGTAACATAATTCTCTAACATAGCTGGCAATCAATTTCCTGACTGTCCCCTTATGATGATGAAGTTGCCAGCGTCAGGCAGTTACATATGTTGATTACTTTTTGGATTAATTGATTAGTTGTATGGTCTGTAAAATGTCAAATGATGAAAAACGTTTCCCAAAGTCTAAAATAATGTCCTCAAGTGTGTTGTTTTGTCCACAACCCAAAGATATAAAGCTTCCTGAAGAATAAAGAAACCTGTCTCCAAATTTATTGTGAAAGTTATGTGGCCCTTCACTATAGTGGAATCCAGGTGGTTTGGGGATGCTCAGTAGCCATAAGTGTAGCATAAATCACTAACTGGTAGGTAGCCCAAGTTTAAACTTATTTATATTTTTTATGATTGTTAATATTATCACCTGTAGGGAGATGGCCAGAGCCCTGAACCCCTGTTACCGTTCAATCTTTTCACATCATTTCATGTCATGTTTTTAGTGTTTGCTTCTCATTATGCAAAGTAGTATTGCTATAGGTATAGGTATCAATAAGCAGTATCAGTATCAATAAAATCATAACAATACCCATCCCTAAATTGTCGGTGAGTAAGTTTCTTCTTTCTGATCTAGCAAAATAAGTGGTTACCTGATAGTTGGGATTGTCCACGAGAGGGGCTTTCCACTTGCCCTTGTACAGAGGGTTGTTGATCTTAGGGCGCTTCCACTCCCCACAGCCAGGGGCCGTCTCACAGGCGGGGTTAGGAATCTGTGGGGCTTCCCACTCTCCATCCATCTCCTCATCCCTGCACACAGAAGAGGCCACACGGAGGACAGCTCTCAGGTCAGATCATTTCTTCAGTGTAAATGCTGTAACATCATTCAAACACTGATAATGGGTTTGTTTAGGTTGAGGGTGTGTTTATTTACCAGTCCTCTGGTTTCTCAGCATTAGGGTCGGGCACAAACTCTGCTTCATCATCCAGCCAGCCCTCTGGCTTCAAAGCGTCAGGATCCTCAATTTTGGCTGGAGCATCTTCATCCCTGAGAGACACACACATACGTCCACGTTTGTTATTAATGACTAGGTCACTGAGGCTTTAATATTAAAACATGTCCAGTCTGCAACAAAAGATAGTTTGGGGGTTGTAGTCACCAGTCATCAGGCTTGACAGCCTCGGGATCAGGAATCTTGGCCCTCTCATCCCAGTCTTCTGGCTTGGAGTCATTTGGATCGTCTATTTCTTTGGGTGGGTTGACTGGAGGGACCACATCGTGTAGCAGGCTGCCGCGGCTCACACTGGATTGGTCGATGAACATTTCGTAGCTGTTGTCTGGGTTCAGGACTGACCGTGGTGACAAATGTAAAAAAAGCACAGAAATGTAGTCTTCAGTGTGGTACGTACAACATTTCATATGAAGGACACATTTCACACACATAAAAACATATACATTCTCTTTCCAAACTGTCTCTGTACCCAAGGTGTATAGGTGAGTCTTCTTGTCAGTGTAGAACTTCTTGAGGTCGACGTCGGCTCTCTTGGCGTGCTTCTCCTCCAAGTCTTTGTTCAGAGGATTCTGGTGGCGGAAGATGAAGTGCAGCTTGTAGTCCTCACCACACTTGTCTGGTCCAAACATGATGGTGTAGGCTGTACGGTCTTGGAATTGCTCCTGCAGTGCAGAAGAAACAAGGGTTCAATTTGAAGAGCAAATGGAGTAAGTAAGACACAGAGGAGGAATGTTCGGAAGGCTTTGTACACCATTTCCACCTATATACTAACAAAGATAATGTATATGATGTCCTGTGCAAGTAACATTCTCCTGTGCACATGAAAACATGTATACCAACCAGATCAAGATTGCCAGTGTCTGTAAGCAGTTTGATGTACGCTCCGCCACAGTCGATACCATCCTGAAAATTCACCTCATACCTGCAACCAGAACACAGAAATACTGTTTTGGTTGCATTATTTTACACGGTTTTGTTCACTCACTTATATATCTAATAAGCTGTGTAGCTCATGGACTTCAAACTCACTGTACGACCAGAGGTTCTTCCTGGAAGATGAAGGGTTTGTTGAGCATGGCAGCAATGGCATGGTGTTTGGCCCGGGACTTGAGCACCAGACCACTGTCTCCTGGCACTTTGTTCTCCTTCAGTTGCTCCACTGCCCATTTCCCTACAGCCGGAGAGGAGAGGCACAGACAACCAGGAGTTCTATTTTCAAGGTTATCATTAAAGGAATTCTTTAGATTACTTGACGTAGGGTTGTTTGAGGTACTTATTGTTAGTCAGTGAATTACTCACAGTAGATGGTGGTCAACGTACAGCCAGTACCAGTGGGGGAAGCTACACAATGTATTGCTATGGACACGGTCAGTGCGTAACTTCCTACACCAGTATTCATGCTGCTTCCCCAAACTAGGGGTGTACCTGATCACAACTATTCCTTTAACACTGTTAAGGGTTCTAATATTTTTTTTCCTGGGGTGTGTGGTTCCAGTCTTGGACAGCTTTAGTACTGTCAATATAACATTGCTAACATTGCTTTAGTGTTTCGAGCTGAGGCGCTGTGACCTCACAGCTCAGCATTTACACTGCCAAGTGAAGTGTTATTATAACTAATATGGATGGTGGCCAAACTATAAAAATGCAATCAATGGTTGTAAATATTATTTTTATTTGCATCATACATGAAAACAGAGACTGTGTGAGGGTGAGATGAGAACAGCAAGTCACACTTCTGTACAAGCTCTCTCACGCACATATCTGAAGGGGAAAAAAGGCAACAAACCGTCATATTTGGCAATGTCATCATCTGCATCCCCCTTCACCGTTTTTGACAGCTGCCATCTGTGAAGATCAACATTACAAAACTCTTATCTTCCACACAAAAGAAGGTGAACACTCACATGCAAACACACTACAGCCACTGATTGTGTAAGTTTATCCTAGTCACACAGTGCCATCGGAGGCTCATATATTATAGCATGCATCAAACATTTTTTTTATAAGCACTGGGTGGTAAATGTTTCAGGCCATACCCGTCCAGTGATCCATCATCAAAAGTCTCAGCAAAGTAGACATCTCCAGTGGGAACAGGAGTCTTGTATGTTACCTGGGGAACAAATAAACTAAATTAGAAGTTGATATACAGGCCAGTATGAATCAAAGTTTGGACCTATTTCACAACCATACTGGCAATGTACAAATACAGTTTGCATTAGTGGTTATTGGTTCAATGTTTGTTTCATTTTGTAGTTGTTGTAGTGTGATCAAAGAAAAAAAATCCTGAAAACCAACTTAAACACAAGAGAGAAATTAATGCAACTTCATGAAAGCAGGGTTCAAGCCGAATGTTTTTTTTTCACTTGCTTGGTCAGCCAAGTGGGTCGGAAATCTCCTTGCCCAGAGACAATTTGTCCCTGTACAAATTGCTTTATTTATCAAATAACTAAAGTAATTGTCATGGTTAATCCATCACAGTTTTTCAAAGTCCAAAGTAATATATTTAAATGTCTTGTTCTGTCAGTCTAAAACCCAAAGCTATTCTGTTTAATAAGATACTAAACTAAGAAAAGCAGGAAATCTCCAAATTTGAGAGGCTGAAAACAGCATTTTCTGACATTTTTGCATGAAAAAATTACTTAAACAATTAATCGAGTATAAATAAAGTTCAATAGTTTAATTCTCTTTAACCACTTGTCCAGTTGGGTAAGTGAGTTACCACATTCACTTGCCTGACATACTATTTTACTTGCCCTGGGCAAGCGATCAGGCCTTACTGTTGAGCCTTGAAAAGGAACTTTGAATACGTTTTTAAGACCAAAGATTAGACTTTGTAGGGACCAACTGAAACACTATACTTCAATTTCACACATGACCTTTACTTGACCTATGACTCATTCCTGACCTGGAAGGAGACATTTGCATCTGTTCCAGCCTTGCTACCCGCTGGGTCTGTCTCATCTGAGTGGTCTTCATCCATCACAGTTGCCTCTTCCTCCTCTTCCTCTTCTGCCATCAGGACCTTTAATTCCTCCTCGTCCAAGCCCATATCTTCATCGATGTCTGAAACATCAACCTCCACCTGCTGGTCCTTGGCTGCCACAGCTGCCACAACCAGGGAGGACAGGAGCAGCATGCACCACATCCAACCCCTGTCCAGCTTCATCTGTAGAGGTGTAAAAACAAGGGCGGGGGTGTGGTGATAGCAGGAGGGTGTACAGTGTGAGATAAGGGAGTCAAAGATGAGCGTGGTGGAAGCAGCAGAGTGAGGAGGGTGTGGTATGGGGGGGGGCAGGTGTGAGTGAGATAGATGAATAGTTATTTGTGGAGAGCAATGGGGTGTGTGCACAGGGCGACATCAATGATATAAATAGAGAAGAACAAGTGCATAAAAGGAAAGAGGAATGAGAGGGTAAGAGGTAGAGGAAAAAAACAAAAGAGATGGAGGTCACATTAGTACATAGTGCTACTTAATGTGGGGCCCATCCTATCTCTCATTTTTCACACTATTTCATTAAAAAAAAGAAACCAACATCTGCCCCTTCTCTGCTGTAATGCATCCCTACCAGATAAATCATAAAGACAATCAGGCTCCTTCTATGCAGACACCAGAAACATTACACATTCTACATTTATTATTAACATTATTACATCTGTACTTTCAAATCTGTAACATACAACTAACCTCTTTGGATTTACAACACATCCTCTTTTTAGACAACCTTACTAAAGCTTGCTACTGGTTCTCCAAGCCTTTACGGTATCAACTAGGGTTGCAAATTGTGCGCGTTTTCATTTACTGTTGAAAAAGCTAACAATCAAATTTGTCTTTTTTTCCATTTTAAGTTTCCGTATTCAGCAAATGCCTCTGCCAGAAAAAAACAATGTCATATGAGGAACAATTACTGCCATTTCTAGGCTAGATTGATTAATTATTTATTGATATTTCTAATCAGTGAAATTCTTAACAGTGATTATGTGACATCTGACGATGTGACATTCGTTGGGTCTGATGTTTTCTTACATCTGGAGAAGAATATCTGTTTACCTGGGCACATCTGCAGCACTACAGTAGCTCATTATAATGCTGTTTCGTCATTTTTGTTTTATCAAAATATTGCAGATTCTGCGATTTGGATACTGCACTTTGCCATACTGTGATTTTAAGAATATTTAGATTCATGGTGGAGCCCTAGTGTGTGTTCTTACGCATTTGAAACCTTAAAAGATATTCTGCTGAATAATGGAGCAACTCAGAGATCTGTTACACCAAACAATAGCTTCAATGACCTCCTATTGATCAGGCCACACCTGCTCACTCTTATTGTGAGCAGCAGGAATTGAAAGGCATCGCCGCAGACAGCACAGCAGCATGCTTTCATTAATTCCTAATTAACTTTAATTCCCATACTGCTGTTGTTCTATTTGCTAACATCAGAGCGCAGGAGGATCAAAAGGATTCTGATAAGCATAAGGAGGAGATGAACAGGGAGCACCATCAAGAGCAGCTAGCTTATCTTGAAAAGCCTCAAGATGTTGCTCATTTATTTGCATCTTTGGCCTGAAAGCAATTGAACAGTCTGTAACAAAAAAAAATCTTAGCCACATCCACATCAGACAAAAACAAATAATCAAAACATACAACACAGTCACAACAGTGGAGCATTGAGAGCTGGCTTCTTGACATTAACAAGGATGAATCAGAAGTGGTTATGCAGAGTCAAAACTGACTGAATAGTCTAACCAATAATCTACATTTTCTTCATATAAGTGCACATGGCTTTTGCAGTGTCCACATCATGACAACCTCAACAGTAAAATGACCTGTGAGGCCAAACATTTACTGGTTGACTGCATGACACCCCACAGCATTCCCGTTCGAACATGACACATCTTTTAAGTATTTCAGGGATAGTGAACTGGGTCAGTGGTTACAACTCTGTGGAGGAGATGGAGGTGTAAAAGATTAATACATCAATTTTAGATAAACCCGTGCAAAATGTAATATTACTCTGACATAAATATTCCAACTTAGGCCGGTCTGTGAAACAGCTTCAGGCTATTTCCTCATGAAACCGATATTACAGCTTAACGTTGTATTGTGACTAAACACAGACAGGATTCAACAGCAGGAATGTGGAGCCCATACACCCCCAGCATTCAGACATATTCAAGTAGCCAATGACTTTATCTTGAAAACATCTTTCATGCGATCAATCCAACAGTGATACAGGTAAGGTCTCCCTCTGGAGGATTAATCAAGACTAAGAATGTGACAATAATCAGTTTTCACAAAAAAACATGATCATTTCCAGGTGATTAGTTATTACAGTTTAAAATTCCAATTATTGTGCTAACTGTTTGAGTACCGCGTCTATTTTGCGTCAATGAAAACAGTGACATCACAAAGGACATAGTGTCTGTTCAAATCATCGAGAGGTTTTCAATATATAACTTGATCAAATAATTTCAGTGTGTACCTGCACTTCCACTTTAACAATAATGTGATGATAATGACAACCCTGAAATTGTTCATCACTATAATTGTGATATGAAATTTTCATACCTAATTAAGACGTGCCCAAAATCTAAACAGGTATAGTATCTCTAAACACTTGCCACTGTCTGTGACAGGTCTCTTCAACCTCACATCCATTAAAGGGAAAATTCACCCTAAAACCCAAAATACATATTTTTCCTCTTACCTGGAAAGCTATTCATCCATCTAGATAAGTTTTTCTGTGAGTTTTGCAGATATTTGCCATAGAGATATCTGCCTTCTGTCAGATATAATGGGACTAGAGGGCATTTAGCTTGTGGTGGCCAAAGTGCCCAAAAAAAAAAAAAAAAATTAACAGCAATCTTTCTTTTCAGAAATCATAACCCTGTTAATCAAGACAACACACACACCTTGTTGTTGTTGAGCAGTTTCATGCAGGCATCTTTTTATGGTAGAATCTTAAATAGTTCCTACATGAAACTGCTCACAACAAGGTCAGTGGATTATCTTGAGTAACTAGGCCATGATTTCTGGAAAGAGACTCGTGTTGAATTTTACAAATATATTTTTTGACACATTGAGCACCACAAGCCAAGTGCTATTTCGTCTGATTGTATTCAAGAGAAGGCAGACATGTCTCCAGCCAATATATCCAAAACTCAGCAAATCACACCAAAACGAGCTACATGAATAAACAGCACTATGGCCAGAGGAAAAAAAATATTTTTGATATTGGGTGAACTGTCCCTTTAAAAGACGATTGCCAGCCAAGTGTAGGAGCTGACTTATTTTTAAAGAATCTAAGTCAACTTATATAACAAAATGAACAAACTATTCTGTCTGTGTTTCACTTACATCAGCCTATGCTGTTTCCCATTAAGCTTCAGTCCTCCTTTGTAACACAGTTACAGACCCATTGCACTGAGACAACCTCTGGTTGACATTTAACATAGCCAGTAAGTCCTTACTTTATCCCTATCACTGTCTGAGATGCGTTTATATCTAGACACACTGAGGAACTACAAAGAAAGGGTCATAGGACAGGGTTCTGGAGCTAACATGGCTGCCTCTGAACACTGCAACGTCCAAACTCTTTCAGATGAATGGCTCCGGCTGCAGCACCTGCTCCGCTAGCTAGCTAGCTAGTTAGCCGGACGGCGCGCCAATCACAATCAGCAAACGTTAGCATAACATAAGCTTAGCGTTTAAATTACTTGGCTTATACAAGGAGCCCGTGAATTAAACATGCTCTAGTGTTAAAAACACAACAGAAAAAACGTTTCAAAGTGAAAGGTAGGTGGGAATGTCTCGTTAGAGTTCAGAAATGAGTGGATAGCAACGGTTAGCTCGTTGAATTAGCAGTGATGTCGCACAGGGAGGATGGAGAGAATGAATGAGCGCACACAAACAAACCTTGCGCCTTTTTGTGATTGCGAAGAAAATTCTTCGGTAAAAGCTGCTTCTCCACTTTCAAAAAACAGACGAAGTATGCTGTGCGTTTGGCCCGCTGAGAGTATCACCGAGGCCCGCCGTGTACGATCTGGAAAAACACGGTTGTCAACAGGAGAGGATGGACCGTAGATGACAGCTTGGCCCGGATAACGGTGCGCGTTTGATGAGTGTGAGCGTGTCCCTGCAAATGCGCATGCTCACTGCGGGCAGATCGAGAGCGAGAATGGTGCCTTCAAGTACCACCGTCATCAGGGAATTTTCCCTACTATTCTGTTTCCTCGTATTACTATTCTTGTACATGAGATACGGATGACTGACCTTTGCTAATGAAACAACTAGAATATTTTATCAACGACTTAAAATTGTACAAGTGATTTTTTAAAATCGTTATCAAATATTTGCAACAAAATCTATGTACAATTACCCATATTACAAGGTGTAACAAGTGAATTTCCCCGGTTATCCTATGTTTTGTTATGTTATATGAGTGGTTTCTAAACTGGAGGGCGGGCCCTGTTCATTTTTCCATACCAGAAACGTCGGAGCAACTTCAAAAACAATCTACATTTGTGTATATAATATTTACCCATAATCGAAATAGTGTGTTGTACAAATAGTTATCCCTGTCAGAACAGGATCAATTCTTCTCAAATACTACACATACTAGTCGTCAATATTTACAATTTGTGAAAGCTGCAAATTACGAGTTCATGATGGGTGCGCGAAGGCATCAGAAACTCGCTCCTCAACAATATTACAAAGTAAAAGCTTATTTTCAGTAAATTCCCCGAAAGATCCTCTGCCGGCACAGTACCAGTGACGATTCGATTCATGGTAAATAAAAACATGTGTGCTAGCATAGTGACAGTTTCATAATAATTTAAAACGGTTAAAGTAAAGAGAAAATATTTTACCCACTTTTACTTTGGCATGTCTTATGCACTTCCGGGATAGAGTTCAGAAAATATTGACGGCGACCACATGCCTGTTGGAGCGGTGGCAACGCAGTTGTGGATTAAATAATTGAAATCTAACTGCAGCCACTGAAATTCAGTAGAATGAAGGACACACCGCTGTCCAATTGTGAGAGGGACTTCCTGCTCAAAGCCATCGAAGAGAAAAAGGTGAGCTGGTTTCTCAACATGTGGTGTCGACTCTACGTACTGACTGATGAAACAGATGCAGAAAATGATGGTCCACAAAAGGGAAACAATAGTGTTATTTGGAAAGTTACGGCTAATGTACTATAAATTATACAGATTAAGGAATATTTCTCGCTGATTCGTCCAATAACCCGGAAGATGGACTACACCCCAACATTACAGCTCTAAGTCAGTCTCCTTAAATGCAAAGGTTTTTTTAATGTGTGTGCAATTAACAAAAATAAGTAAAATATATAATAAAATAAATCACCTGTCCTCTCCCTGCAGCGCCTGGATGGACGACAGACCTACGACTACAGAAAGATGAAGATCACATTTGGGACTGACTATGGCTGCTGCTTTGTGGATCTGGGGAAAACCAGGTGATTCTATGAGCAGATATATGTAAAGTATTTGCATTTTCTAGTAAGTAGTAACCCCATTAAAGGGGCAGTTCACCTCAAAAGCAAGAATACACACTTTCTTGTCACCTGTGGTGTTATTTATCCATCTAAATAGTTTGGTATGAGTAGCTGAGTTTTGGATATATCAGACGCAGAGGTTCCTGCCTTCTCATGGAAATAAAGGAAACAGATGGCACTCTGCCTGTGGTGCTCAAAGTGCCAAAAAATGCATTTGAAAAATTCAAGAGCATCTCCTGTCTCATGATTCAAGTCAAGATAGTCCACAGACCCAGGTCTGAGCGATTTCTTGTAGGAACTATTATCATTCTGCTGAACCACACCACCAACCATGTCATCATTTAGAAGTGTGCATCTACTCATGGATAAGAGGTTACAGCTCAGCCGAAGAGAACCCTGTTAATGTTTGCATCTCGCGCTACCTCTCATCCATGAGTTGATGCACACTTCCTTCTGAACTGTCTCTGTAAGGTTTAACCTTCCCCATGAAGTTTCCTGTAAGTGCTGTCTGATTAACCTTAAAGTTGGCCATAACATTTTTCTGTAGAGTTTGATAGATTAGTGTATTTACTAGAAATATTGCGATCTAAGATGTATTGTTTTTGTGACTGCATCCTTATATCAAAAGAGAAATTAAAGAGTTTTTATAAATATTTAGAATTTTGTTTTCTTTGACGATCTTGGGATTTTGTAAAACTTGAAAATAAGGCTTGTCTGCTCGTCTGCACACTTGTTTCTGGATATCTGCTGATACCCAAACACAGTACAAGTTGCTGCTTTGATTTTCTCTGTTTCACAACAAAAATATCTACAAACTAAGGACATGTTAATTTGGCCATCTGTCAGCTCACTTTGTTGCAGACTGTCTCATGTTATGTTGCAGAGGGCCGGGTTAATGCTACCAGCACGAGCTCCGACTGCACAAATATTTAGGACGTACTGATAACTTTGTAGAACTGTATTATTACTAATTAATTAATTTGTGCAACAACATTTCGGCATTTTGTCACATTTCTTTTTTGTAACAATGGAATATGAATGTGCTGCACTCTACAGGGTCATGGCTCAGGTGTCATGTGAGCTGGTGACGCCCAAAGAGAGTCGACCAAACGAGGGAATCATGTTCTTCAACATCGAGCTGTCGCCCATGGCCTCACCAGCTTTTGAACAGGGCAGGTGAGAAATAATTAAAGTGATTGTGTTTTGTATGTACGTCTCTACAAATACATGGGTTAGATTATATATTAGATATCCTCTCTTGTTGACTGGTAACATTTCTTGTCACCTCATAATAATTTGAATTTTTGATGGAGTTATGGGATATATGAGACCAGGACTTTGTCTGAAACATTCTTCAAACTGTTTGTGCAGTGAGTGTGAATCATCTGTGGGGTTTCTTTGTCTCCAGACAGTCTGAGTTGTCAGTGAAGCTCAACAGACAGCTGGAGAGATGCTTGAGGAACTCTAAGTGCATTGATACTGAGTCCCTGTGTGTGGTGTCTGGAGTAAAGGTAAAACACACACAATAAAAAAAGTAGGAAAGTACATTATCCAGTGTTGTGATGACGATGTGTGTGTCTGCGTTCAGGTGTGGCAGATCAGAGTGGACGTGCATATGTTGAATCACGATGGGAACCTGATGGATGCTGCCAGCATCGCTGCCATCACCGCTCTGTGCCACTTCAGACGGCCTGATGTCAGCATCCAGGGAGAAGAAGTCACAGTGGTGAGTCAGCAACAAACACAGCTTAACTGGACCTGCTGGGAAATGAACACCTGATACTCCAAACACCAAACTGCACTGTTATTTGATGACATTTACAGAGGATATAATGTAGGAACTTTACTGCTTTACTATAAGTGACCACCGGTTAAAGGGATAGTTCGGATTATTTGAAGTGGGGTTATATGAGGAACTTATCCATAGTCAGTGTCTTACCTACAGCAGATGGTGGTCAACACACCTCCACTTTGTAGAAACAGTAGGAACAGGATCAGCAGCAAATTGTATTTTAGCCACCTAAAAAAAGGCCCAAATAAAAGAAATCAATATTAGTTTAAGTGTACCCTGTATTTAGAATATTTTCACCATTTTACCTTGCCACCAGATAACCTTTTACGACTGGAAATTGACAATATATCAGCCAAATATGATTCTCTCCAAACCAACCGGACTCCTTTGGGAAGATCAGTAATTTTACCTCACAGAGCACGTTGGTTTAGTTAGTTTGTGTTATTGTGTGACTGATGAATCCAAACTAACACTGAAGTTACAAAATAGCACAAACAAACCGATCAGTGCAACAGCAGACCGGCGACTCCTATGTTCTGTGACTCAAAATTACAGTTTTTGCCCAAGGAGTCTGGTTGGTTTGAAGAGAGTGATATTTGGTTTGTATATCTGCGGTTTCCCCGTTTGAAAAGACCATCTGACAGCAAGATAAAGTGGAGAGAATACTCTAAATATTGTAGATTCTAGACACTGTAGACATACTCATATTGATTTGTTTTAGGTTAACATTTTTTAAGTGACTAAATTCAGTATTCCCCTTTGCTTCTCCAGAATGGAAGTGTGCTGATTGACATCTATTGTAACAAATGCACTGACTATGGACAAGGACCTTATACAACCTCAGACTGTCCCTTTAATCATTAAGACTGTCTCATATATCTTTTACTTTTTCTAATTTTCATCTGTAGTCCCTGGGCAGGAAACAGAGAATCTAATTCTTTAAAAACACAATCACAAAACAGACTGTATTCACAATATAACAGCTTCAGCAACAATAACAAGACCACACAACGTCAAGACACTGTAACAACAACAACAACAACAGTACAATTTCACAGTATTGAGACACCACAACAATGAAACCACATGATACAACAACAACATCAAAAGAACTACAACATCAAGATACAACAGCATTGACATTGTGTGTCAACACATCTTCTTAATGTCAAAACAAAAAATATTACAATTGTTTTGCACCAGATTTTACACTGTAAAATCATTTTCTTTCATACTTTCATTCTTTTTATACATTGTTATAATTGTATGTTTATTCTTGTGCTCCCTCAGTACAGTCCAGAGGAGAGAGACCCAATTCCTCTGAGTATTTACCACATGCCCATCAGTGTCAGCTTCTCCTTCTTCCAACAAGGGTAAGGAGCCACATTTGATTACAAGACAGAATCTTTTTTTTCTGTGCAGACTACAGAAATGTCCTGGTGTTTATTTGAGCGCCTTGTTGATTAAACTGTAAGATCATTTTGGAGGAGGGAGTTTGTGGTGCTGCTGAACTGTGTTGTATTATACAGAGAGGTGTTTCTGTTATTCTGCCCACCCTGACTGATATTAGTCTTGTGTAGCCAGACAAATCTCCACAGCATTGGAGAACATCCTGGCTGCACCTGTTATGAGGCAAAAAAAGTTCTGGCTTGTTTGTATTCCTGTAAACCAACACAATTGTTTTGGGCGGCGCTAAGCCTAGGATGCAGATACCATGCCCCTGCAAAATAGTGTCGGAGGACAACTTGTTTTGGTGTAACATGCACACGAGGAGGCATTAAAATGTCTAAATCACAGCAAAATGAAAGGTTTTCAGTGTGCAGGTTGCCAGCTTAGAGGTGATCGTTGCTGTTCCCTGAAGCCATGGGGATTTTGGAAACTGTAACATGCAGATAGCAAAAGTAGAGGAGAATGCTGCCTAAAATAGGCAGCAAATGGCAGGCTTACACCCACAGTCTACACTGGGTGAGTCAGACTCTATTGATATGAATAGGGTAGACAAAATAATGGGAACACATGTCAGCACAGTTCAACAGCTTCATTAACTACCCCCTCAAAAATGATGATAAAGTTGAATCATCATTAAAAGAAATTACAGAAAAATCAGACATCAGTTTATTGCCAAGTAGGTTTTCACATACAGGGAATTTCCCATGGCACCTTTTGGTGCCTAACAGTAACAAACAAAATATATCGAGAGAAGAAAAAACAAGTATGACGAAGATCAAGATTCATAAATTATGTCCTACATATACAATACAAATTTACAATAAAATAAATATGTGAAATATATGTTTCAAACTTGTCTAGTGCTTAAGTATGATAGTAGGAAGAATGTGTGGAAATAATTACCCCAAATACTAATATATACCTTATATGTCACTGATATAAATAAATAAATAACTGCCAACTGAAGGAAAGAATGCCAAGCTTTCTTCTTCTATACTTCCTGTTTGTTTTGCAGAACCTACCTGCTGGTGGACCCCTGTGAGAGGGAGGAGCGGGTGATGGATGGCCTGCTGATGATCGCCATGAACAAACACAGAGAAATCTGCTCCATCCAGTCCAGCGGGGGCATCATGTTGCTTAAAGAGCAGGTGAATGCAGTCTGGATAGTATTGTACTGTTGTCTTAGTTTTGCGGCCACAGAGATCAGTTATCTTCTAAATAATATCACTTCACTGTTGAGCTTCAGGGGCATCCATATTTGCTGAGAGAGATTTGCTGCTCTCTAAAAGAGCAAATTCACTTGAGGAAAAATACAACGCGAGTCACCAATTTATATGTTGTGTTGTGTTGAAGGTCATGAGATGCAGTAAAATAGCAAGTGTCAAAGTGTCTGAAATCACAGAACTCATCAGCAAAGCCCTGGATAATGACAAGAAAGCAAGGTGAGCAGTAACATCACATTACAACACATCACGCACACATGTACCACCCTTTAAACTTGTGGTGTTGTCATTAGAAGATATACTAAACAAACTCTGTAATTTTACGTGTTCCAGGAAGGCAGGTGGTAGGTGTGGTTTTGCAGAGTCTGTGCCTCAGGAGCGAATCACGGCACTGAAAATGGACGAGACTCCGGTGGAGATGACGGATGTGACGGACACAGCCAACGACATCGTTCAGAAAGCTGAGGCCCTGCCTCAGACGTATCCTACACTGAGACTGAACAGCGTCATTCAAGAGTTATGTGTCTTTGTCCATTTTCTGTCTGTCACTCTGCCATATTAGATCCACTGTGGCTCCTTAACCACACACACCAGGGTGCCTTCCCCAGTGGTGCCTGTCCCAGGTGTGGGGCAGGTGGGTCAGGGACTGCAGAGCACCTGGGGACTGGAGGAGGAGGATGATGATGAAGAGGAAGAAAATGACAGCAGTGACAAAGAACAGGAGGACGAAGTGACAAAGATGGAGGAGGAACAGGATGAAAAGGAGGACAGCAGAGAAGGTTTTTAATTTGTTCTTTCCTTAATTTCAAATAAAAGTAGGATTTGTCTTTCTAATGAGAGACAGGGAAAGAGCATCAGCACATATAAAAAGTAGTTTTCAAGATCATTTCAAACAGAAGTGATGTGTGACTATGTTTTTTAAATGTTTGAATAACCTGAAAACATAAATTGGGAATTTGTTTTGATTTGCAGGAGATGTGGTTGAAATATCTGACAGTGAAGAGGAGGAGGTGGTCATACTTAATCCAGAGACACTAGACAAAACTCCTACGTAGGTGCAGTTGCCTCTTCCGGTTCTCTTCTGTGTGTAGTTTGCAAACTGTACACAAAGATTGTCAGGTTGGTTTGGGAAATTCACTTTTTTTTCCTTGCTTTCAGAAATACAGGATCCAGTTCCCACCAGAAGGGGGCAGCAAAATCAAAGAAAAGACAGACAAAATGAAAGGAGGCTCTATCTGAGCTCACTGCAGTCAATGCCTGAGACTGCAGCTCCTCTTAATTATAAAGACTCCTGTCCTGGCTAAAATGATATTTGCTAAAGTTGACAACATCACATGGATGTTGCAGTACAAGACACTTCCAAGTGTTGGATTCTGGCTCTTGAGAACATGAAGGTTACCTCTTGTTTCTAGCCATTTTGATCAATGTAGAAATAGACTGCACCAACAAATGTATAGAATATGATGTGTAACATTTTTTTAAGAATGAAAGGTTGTCAAAGATTTTTGATAGATATGATTAAATAAAACATTCTCAACGACCATTGGGAGTTTTAGTAGACTTTTACATTTTAGTTTACACTGGTATATTTTTGTAAAAATAAATGTGATCAGTGATGCTGAATGTGAATCAAAATAAAAAGGAAAATCTACAAATCTTTGTTTTTGTTTTGTTAGTTTTCTAGTTTGAATCCAAACAATGCCATTTAAATGAAAATACTGCCTGTGTTCAGACATTTTTTCCTCTGTGTGTGGTGGTTATACAGAAAGCAAAGATTATGGCTAGCATGGCAAATGCTACTCTGAAATTTAAGAAATGTGTGTGTATAAAGCAATATGGAGACACTGAAGATGTATGTGGAGTGTTACTGTGGAGTATTAATTAAAATATATAGCAAAACATGTTGAGATAAAATGTCAGGTTCCACCGAGATTTGAACTCGGATCGCTGGATTCAGAGTCCAGAGTGCTAACCATTACACCATGGAACCTCGATGCGACAAACTCAGATTAATAATCTGAAATATAGTATAATGATAGCTAGCTATTGACTCAATCTTTATTAATCAGATGTTTGGTTTTACATTGACGAAGCCGTAACTACGGAAGACACTACAGAATATGTTCCACATTGAGAACCACCGCTATATTACAATATATTAGCGAACAGTTCTCACTGTCGTTAACTGTATAAAATAATGATAGGTAGCATTTAAATTGTAAAAAAAACGATAAAAAATAAACGGCTTCTGAAAGCGACATAAAGAAAACTTCAGCTGGCCCGTACGGGGATCGAACCCGCGACCTTGGCGTTATTAGCACCACGCTCTAACCAACTGAGCTAACCGGCCATGTCGCAAAGAGCATCCTGCAGCCTTGAAGTAGAGGTAATGTTAACAACCTCACGGTTTTGTATGAATACTTTCTTTGAAGTGAAATGTTATATGTGGATTACACCTGAATTATTAATAGTATGAAGACACTTCAGTATGAAAGCAAAACAACAAAGGAAGTGGTGAATAAGACTCCTCTAAACTGTGCCCCCAGTCTCTCTCTCTCTCTGCATGGCCTTTTCTAATCTTCCAAACATTTAAGGCTAACATAACAGTATTTAGCATTAGTAGTCTATAACTTTAAGCTCTGTAAATTATCCTTTTTAAAGGTTTGATGGTAACACCAAATCCAGTTCAAAAAGCCACCAGCTAACATGTCTTCTTTTCCCACAGAAACACGGGCTATTTTGGAAAGATGGATATCTTTTGGATTAAAGGCAAATTAACTCTAAATCACATTAAACTGTAAATAAAACTGCAAACTCATCCTTTGCACACTACTGGTGTGGTCTTTCTGTGACATAAATAGACACTAAATAGACACAAATTACATGTGCCGAAAACCCATAAAGCCCAGTAAAGAAATTTATATTAATCCACAGGACCTAAAAAACATTTCATTTGCAATTCAAATATATTTGAATAGAAAATATATACATATACCACAGAATACATGTACATAAATATACATATTTTACAAAGTATTCCTGATAGACTTTTGCATTTATGCTGCTGCTACGTTTTGCAGTCTTTTTGATAGTCTTAATTGTATATATTTTGCAGTGTATATGTTTATAACATGTATATTTGATACTGTATATTGTAATTGTCATAGTGTTCCTCGGTTACTTTATTCATGTTCTTCTCTCTTATCTCTCCGGATATCTTTATATATGTCTCATATCATTTATATTTTTGTATTTGTACTTTTATTTCTATATTGTATAGTTTTCTTCACTTTATATATGTGTGTTTTATTGTATAACACAATTCAGAGAGGAAGACAAAGGAAGCATGTCATTGTAGGGAAACTTGTTTTAACTGTATATGACAATGAACGCTTTGACTTGAATACATTTCTAACTGCTCTCAGACATAACTGGTAACAGATAAATAGGACATGGGGCCCAAAAGCTTCAAGTTCACTGAGTCTCTGTAGGTTTGTGGTAATTAGATTTACTGTAAATTTGTTTGGGAATATGGTATGCCCCGAGCACAATGTAGGGCGGGTACTGCTTTATAATCTAATTCGGAGGTCCTGTCTTAAACAAAGGGCTGTGTATCTTCTACAAAAAAAAAATACTGATACCTGACACCATGCTTGCATAGACCTTTTTCACGACAGTCATATGGATGTATGAGCTAACATGCAGAACCCTGTCTCTGTTTGACCTGAATGGAACAAAGTGGTAATTAGTGTCATTGGAAACACCTTTGTATACTACAATTTCATGTCAAAATGGCTGCTGGGAAAAAGTCCATGGTACATATAATTCTACTTAATTTGTGTCTAATTAAATCATTACGCAACATATCTGGGCCTGTGAAATCTTTCAGGATAGGAACACTGTACATTGACTTATACCCCAGTCAGATTACTGCATAGTGTACCAGTCACTTTCTGCTAAAAGCTTTTACATATTTTCTTAACCACTTGACAGATTAAACATACACACCCAATCACACAGAGATTCATTTGTTATGTTGAATAGAATTCATAACCTCCAGTAAGAATTTAAAGAACATACAGGCTTGACTTTTTACAGCTGTAGTATAATCATTATAACAATATTTTCAAAATTATTTATTTTATCCATTTTTATTTTTATTTATTGACTCTATAATCACTACCAGAAACTGATAAAAGCCTATATCCTCAAAGTTGGATTATATCTTTGCATTTGTGATTTATAGTTTTATTCCATAAATAACCATAGCTACACCACAAAACTACATAGCATCGTGCATCGTATCGTGCATTCAGGCAGTATTGAGTGCTGTATTCTCATATGTTTGCTTTAGAGGTGGCAAAAGTACTCACACTCTATTCTCAAATAAAACTGCAGATACTTGTGCACAAACAGACTGGGCTCTGAGGCTCTGTGCAAAGCTAACTGGACCCCACCTTTTCTTGCTAGCAGGTCTCCCTAACCATCTCTTTCATCTTGTTACATCTTTTATGTCAATGCGGATGTATTATGGTTGCTGTGCATAATATGCACTTATGAATAACATATAGAATCGCCTTTTCGATGTGTTCTTGTCCCACCTATTTAGGTTGAATTGGGGCTTGATGTTGGGAAGGTGGTACACAAAACAAGAATAATCAATTATTCCCCTCAAATGCTTTAAGACTGAGGTAACAAGTCTGTTCTGAAAATGTAAGGAGAAGAAAGTACAGATATTTGTGTTAAAATGTGAGCAGTAAAAGTAAAAAGTACTTAAGTTAAGTACAGATACCTGAGGACACTACTTAAGTATATTTACTTAATTCCTTCTTACCGCTGGTCTACATTGTGATAGAAAGCAGCCTGTACTATGACACTGCTGATCAGTTGCAGGTGACGGTATATTGCATGGACAAGGCTGTGGAAAAATGTTAACAGCTCAGCTGCCCAGACTTTGTGGTGATTAAAACCACCTGTGGCTCTTCTTTGTTGTCATAAATCTACAATTTTGCCTCTGAAAACACAGCAAATTTAATGTAATTTAAGGTCCAGTGCTAGTCTGAAGGTGGGCAGCACAGGCAGTATTCACACTAGGAACCAAAATAGAGAGGCAAAGACACGCCCCTGCCAGTTGACCACCATGGGACCTTACTTAAAATATTAACTGTCGTCAGTGGTGAGAGATGTTTGTCATAAAACTGTTTAAGTATCAGACTATGAAGACAGGTAATTAGAAAGACTACACACTATACAGTTGCATAAATGATGTAAATAACTATCTTTTACAAGAGCTAATGTTAGCCACTGAAGCTAGGTTTTTCTGTACAAGGATATGTCACATGGCATTACTTTTTCTTTCTCTTACTGGCTGATAAAAGGACCAGGAGTCGCAAGAGTCACAAGAGATGGAATTCACTGAGCGGTTTCACACAAAACTAAGCTGTGACAAACCTACGACAAACTGAGACTTTCTTGTCTTGTTAAATTATCTTTCAAGCTGTCTTCAAGCTTTCGAGACACAATTCAAACAGGATAGAAAAAGGAATTTGTCTCTTGCCATTGATAACCATTCATATTTTTTCTGAAGTAATGTCCCATTGAGACCTCTTCATGTAAAAAGTGGGCATTTATCTTATTCACACAGCAGCCATTTTCTGATGTCACACTCAGGGCGGGAACCTCAAATTTCTGCTGTTTCAAGGTGCAATGAACACAGAGGATCTGAGGAATCATTGTCATGTCACTGCTTCAACAGGGATATGGGGCCATATTTCAGGCTAAAATAACATATTTGTTAACCCATTAGCTACTTTGAGACAAAAGCTAACATTAGCATTCAACCATTTCCTTTGGTAGTGTTACATGATATGATAGGAAAGGCATAAACTACTTCTGAAATGACTATGGAAGAATTAATTTGTGCCTATCCTATCATATTGTATAACACCATCAAACGGTAATGTTAGCAAGGAGGTGGTGTGCTAACCGTAGCTGTTGTGCCATGGTAGTTAAAGGGCTTGCAAATATGTTGTTTTAGCTTTAAATATGGCTTTAGGTCACTCCAGAATTTCACTATCTATTGACTTTTCAGTTGCTGGTCAATTGGAAATTGGTGAAAGTATATCAATTTGTCAGATTCTCTACATTTATACGACCTGCAAACTGGAAAACAGCAATACTACATTTGCCCACCACCCTGAGTGTGACATCAGAGGAACATGGCCATCGTGTGAACATGATGAATGTTTGGTCTACATATATTGAGGACACATTTTTTTGAAAATACAACAAAATGATTGAATTACAACGTGTATTAATTTTACGATCTGTCAGTTGCTAATGTCTGTGAAGGTTCTCAGTCATCCAGGTCATGGTATTCGTATAACAGGCTGTCTTAGGCAACTG
This sequence comes from Lutjanus erythropterus, assembly GCF_056507025.1. Taxonomy (NCBI): domain Eukaryota; kingdom Metazoa; phylum Chordata; class Actinopteri; order Lutjaniformes; family Lutjanidae; genus Lutjanus; species Lutjanus erythropterus. The sequence goes on along the minus strand of NC_139319.1, from coordinate 31,457,466 downwards.
GTAGAGTTCTAGAAGACGTTTCGCCTCTCAGCCAAGAGGCTTCTTCAGTTCTGGAACCGAGGAAGCATATAACAGGTTGCCTACCACAAACTGTTATATGAAGTCAGCTGCTAATTTTTCACTGTGGCACACACACACCAGCCCGGATGTTTTCTTTTCCTCAGCTAACTCTTATCAGTCAGTGTATCAACAACAAACATCTCAGTTCTACCAGGGCAAGTCTTAAACACAGAGGTGTGTTAGCGTGTGCGCAAATACAGTGTTTATAGAGGAGGAGTGGTATCACAGTTTTCTGTAGTGGATAGTGGTCCATTGTCTTCAAAAACATAGAACTCCTGTTTGCTTACAGGTGGAGTGATACATGACCACAGGAATACAAACTATATAACCTATTGCGCAAATCGTATCTGGACCTCACCTTGTAATAAGCCAGGAGAGCAAACTCAAGATGTCGCAAAGTGAAGTTCTTAGAAATCAGATAATGAACCTCATGACTGATACAATCTACACCACCCAGATTAAGTCTGTGCATGTTCCATTAAACAAAGGAAGCGGCTACTGTGTGACTCCTGCCAGGTTGGTGCATCATTTGGTGTGTCATCGCTTGTGCATGTGTTTGTGATAAACCTTGTGTACATGTTTTGCACGTTCATGCTCAGAACAGAACTTGTTGCGGTGCCTCAGTCCTGAGCGAGCGACATGCCTTCAGCTCAGCCACACCTTTGCTTCAGATTAAGTGGGACCCATATCAGGCACACTTTGAGGTGATGCCAGTGTTGGCAAGGCTGCCCCCTCTTAATAAGTACACATGACTAACTGCTATGTAATACTGCCTAATTCGTGCTCATAAACTTCTGTGTAATCCTGTCTCTAAATCCCTCTCCTCCCCAAGAGTTCAGGAGTTCAAGAGTTTTTTTGTCTTTTCTCTCTGCCTGGCTGATAAGGTACAGCGGGTGCAGCTGTATTTTCTTCACACAGGAACACAAGGCACTTATACACACACGGGCAGCTCAGTAGTCAGTGGAAAAGTACTGGACAAAGCAGAGACTGCACACCAACCCCCATCACTGCCATCAACAGTCCCACACGGTCGCCTACTCAGTGTATTAAATGACACACAGGGATACAGTGCGAGATTAGACTCGTTATTTGACTACTTAGTGCATAATTAGTCTTGTTAGTACAGCCGTAAAAAACATTACAGTGCATCATTTAATGGGACTGTTTACCCCAAAATTAAAAATACACATTTTCATTTTATTAATTTTGTACACTTTATTCTTTTTATCCAACTAAGTTGCTTTGGTGTGAGCTGCAGAGTTTTGTAGATACCAGCTGTAGAAATGTCTGCCTTCTCTCTTATATAATGGAGCTAGATGAAACTCTGCCTGTGGCGCTTCAAGAGCAAAAAAATGCATTTGAAAACTCAACAGCAATGGCTCTTTCCAGAAATCATGACCCAGTTAATCCACAGACCTTGTTGCGAGCAGTTTCATGTAGGAACTACTTTCTTTCTACTGAACACCCACTAACTATATTACAGCACAGAGGGAAGCGTGCATCTACTCATGGGTGAGAGGTTACAGCTCAGCCGAGGAGGATGACATTAACGTTTAATATTTAATGCCATTAAAGTTTACACACTACCCAGTCACAAGCATGAGTCTGTTTTATTGATTATCTTGAGTGGCCAGCTCATGATTTCTGTAACGAGACATTGCTGTTGAGTTTTTCAAATGTATTTTATGGTGCTTTGAACACCACGAGTCGAGTGCCATCTAGTTCCATTATATTCAAGAGAAGGCAGACACCTGTATGACTGATATCTCCAAAACTCTGCAACGCATGCCACAACAATCTAATCTAATCAGTCTGCATAAGGAGAACTACAAGCCTGAGGAAAAACATTTGTTTAAAGGGTGAACTGTCCCTTGAAGAGACACTACCATGTGCAGTGCTGTAAGGGGTTAAGGCTGTGGTTAACACGACTAGATTTATTTATATCACTGGCTCATGTATATCTTAAGCCAAATTTCTGCAAGGTCTTGCATGTGCAATAGTGCATGTAAAAAAATACAATCCAGAATAAATGATGTTCAAATGAAAATAATGAAGTAGGCAATATGAGTAGACTGAGCCAGCACATGTTTTAAAAGTGAGCAAAATGAACTGATGTCACACCCTTTTTTGCTGAGGGGGTTAGAGATGGCCATCTGATTTCTGACTTAAACTTTACAATAACAGTACACTGTAAACACAGACAAGTTGATTTTTTCTTAAAGGGACAGGTGACGCCAAAATAAAAACAAACAAACATGTTTTTCCTCCTACCTGCAGTGCCATTTATCCATTTGTATTGTTTTGTTGTGAGTTAAGAGTTTTGGAAGTATCGGCTGTTGAGATGGAAATGAAGATGGCACTCTGCTTGACGTGCTCAAGTAACAAAAAATACATCTGGAAAAACTCAACAACAATGTCTCTTCTGTACTTATCATGCTGATGTTTGTTCATGTGCACTTTTTTCTGATCAGTTTGGTTATATTTAGTTATTTGATGCTATAAAAGGGGGTTTAATGCCATGATTGACAGCTGAGCTCTGCTGGCGATTGAGTTGGCCAGCTGTGTGGGCGGGAACTCGAAAGCATGTCTCTAAACCTGATTGCTGATCCCAGGTTCTGACTCTAAATGGCTTCACCAGTGAAAGATGGCAGCGCTCGTATCTGGGATAGTTTGGCTTCGTTTTTGAAAAGTGGGAGGAAGTGGAACCGCGGTGTCCATCTTTATAAGTCAGTGGTTGCAATCTACAAGCTCACTGGTACATTAAATACCACTCATCCTTTAAAGTCACTGATTTATATTCAAAGGTGAAGTGAAATTCATGTGCTTGAATAGACAGTAATGATCAAATAACTTGAGCGATGTCTGACCTGTATAATGCTTTATAGTTGGCAATTGTCTTTTGTATCCTTCAGAGTGTTTTTCCCTTCTTGTGTGGAGCCACTGGTTTCCACACAGTGTGTTGAAATTAATGGACACTTAAGACTTGGTGGAATTCAAACACTTCACAGCTCACCCTGAAAAACAGCCAGTGTAATACTCACAGCAGAGAACACATTATTTGTAGTAAATGGACAAAAACTTGCCAAACCACATGGAAGTGATACAACCCAGCATGTTATAGACTGTGTGTGAGTGAATACCACAACATTTCAGGACAGAAGCAGTCCAGCTAATTGTGACTAATAGGAAAGGCTGGTTTGGGATGCTTGGTTTGCTTCCAACAGGATTTTTTTCCCTAATGGGGAGATGGCATGAATGTTTTTCTCTCCTCTTCAGCAAGAAGTCCTGACCCTGGCCTGAAGACTTGGATACCAGTTCTCAAATGACCAGGGTGGGTGACATCTTAGACCAGCTGCTGAAGACTAGTTAAGAGCAATACAGAGGCATCACTGGGGCAGGATACTAAAAAAATGAAAGAACAGTTTTTTCAGACGTGAGGACTGGACTAGAGGACTAGAAGAATAATGGAAGTAAAACCAGAAAACTAGAGGTGAGAAGAAGAAGGGACTGGTCACAACATTTTCTCATAGCTGTCTGGTCCATAAAGAGGATGCTGTCTGACCTTTGCTAACAGATATATATAAATAGCAGAGTAATAAAGTGAGTCAGCGTGAATAGACATTAGCTACATGAAGCTGACTCAAAACAGCGTTGTGCCCATGATAGAGGACTGGCATGCTAACATTTCTACACGTTTGATTAGCTAAGTAACTAGCTAACTAGTTAGTCAAATAACATCTAGTTAACTTGAAACTGTGTATTTTAACTAGTGATTCCAGGGAGTACTGAATGTAAAATTACTCCTATAAATACTGAGTGGAGTATAAGCAAATATTCTCATCTGAGAAATCTACTCACGTAGAAAGTAAAGAGAGCTTTTCAAATAGATTATTCAAAGAAAAAATTACTTTTAAGGTTAAAGTCCAATTATAGCAGTAATATTAAAGTTGAAGTTGGCTTTACATTAGACAGTCAAACTGCTTTCTAAAGTACACCACTAGAAAGGCGATGTCATTCCCAATGAAACCCTACCTCAGAAAAAATATGAACCGTAGTCGAAGGGAGAAAAGCTGAAACTTTATCTTACGTTATCAAAAAGAATGAGCTAATCTGTTGTTCGTGTGACTAAATCCTTGTATGAAAACATTCAGGCATCGCAGCTTCAGCAGCTAACATTAACTTTTGGAGGGAGAAAGTTATGATGTCACTTACTGGGTGTATAGTGTTTCTAATTACATATTTTTACAGTCAAATACTTCAACAGTTTTGGAACAAAATGCTACTACTTGACTTGTACAACTCTCTTTTAAATTGATAAAAATCACGTGCAATTCATGACAAGATTATTATATTATTATATTAAAATTATTATTTGCTTCTTATCATAGACTACTATTTTTATTTCCTCCCAAATAAGGTCCATGGTGGTCTTCCTGAAGTGGAGGGATCCCTCTCTATTTAAAAGCCCAGCATATGAGGAGGTATAAAACAAGTTAATGTCATTTGCATCAAAGATTAACACTACACATGACAAATGAACACAGCTAACATGAGCTGGCTAACTACATTTACATCTATACTACGTGCAACTTATGTTAAAGAAGGAGTTTTTAAAAGCTGAGATCTCAGTGTTTTTCGAGAGACACAGCAAGCACTTCATCATGTAAATGTTGTCTTTTAAAGATTTTGCTATGAAATGTGGCCAGATGTGGCCAGGGATCCATGCTAATACCCCAGAATCCGGAGATAGTTTTGCATGGATATTTCAAACTATGACCAATATAATGAAATCCATGTTGGACACTCTCGGGTCACGGCATTGTAAGATGTCAAATCTTGAGCATATCTTATTTCCAGATTGGTACTTTGACACTGTCAGAATCTGGAGCTGAGATATTTTTTCCGATATGACTCATGCCATATTTCAAATGCTCCATTATTGCATTGTGCTCAATAGACAGGCGGTGCTTATTTTTCTTCCGGGAACCAGCAACCTGTAGATGTGCTTCTCACACGCTCTCCCTCCCACATTCAGTCACCACATTTAGAGCAGACAAGCTGTAACTATGGTATAAATGGCAAATGTAGCTAAGTAACTTCTATTCTAATTAGATAAATTAATTCACTAATGGCATTGTTATGCCTTGTACTCTGCCAATTGGTGACCCAATAAAAATGAGTTTGTGGTGGCCTGGTAGCTCATTTGGTAGAGCATTCGTCCCACATGGATGTGCTTGATTAGTTAACTAGCCAGTTGAACATTGCTACCCTCAATAGTTGGCACCAGAGCTATTTATTAATGTTTTATTAATGTACAGCACAGGTTAACTGTTGGGTTTTAAGCCCGAATGAAAACCAGCAGAGTTCAGCAGCATTTTGATATAGAAAATGAAAATTAGGTTGTATGTTGGCTGTGTCAGAAAACAGAGTGGAATATAATCACTCAACTGGACCAATACGTAACCACATCCAGCACAGACATGTTGGAATTAGTACATGTAGACTTTAACCTGCACGGAGAGCTGGCACTGGCGCTAGCATCACTAACATTAGTCACACTTGGCCAAGCAATATGACATATTTTTCTGAATGTTATACTTTTACAAAAGTCAGCTAGTCTAAATTTAAATTTCCTTTTCATCGACAGGGAAATAAGTAGGTAGGAAATGTTCGTAGTTGCAACCCTAAGTTTGGGAAATACTGTTCTACCATAACTTTTTTTTTTTAATTGGTAATTATTTTTCTGTCCAGTCCACATTTTCCCTCTTAAATATTTTTATGATTTAGACTTTGATTTGAAGTTCTTTTCCTACATTAATCAGGACTGTGCCTAGAAAGACTATTTGAATGTGATGTGACGTTTGTTTTTCAAGGAAACTATCCACAGTGATACACCAATTACTTGGGGAGCTTCTATAATTAAGAGCAGCAGTGTCCCTTGCTTTGAAACATGAGCTGCTTCCTCCTAATTAGATAAGTTAGTTATAAATAGAGTGAGAAGGAAACGTGGTCCTTTTCCTCTGCAGCTTTAAGTGCTTATCCTTCAACGAGAGATCACGTTTAATACGTTTTATTTAACATATCAAAAGTCATTTTCTCCTATAGGTTTTCATTACTCTCTTTCATGAAGTCAGATCAACCTTTTAACATAATGGTTTATATTTTGCACCAAAATAAAACATCACGCAATCAATCAAAAAACCTGCTGAGGTTATTTTATACTTACTTTAGCACTTTAAGTTTATTTTTCTAGAAACTGGACTGTAACCCTACAGTCCTTTTTACTTTTGACTTTTACAGTGATCAATGTCAGTCGAGCCTGATATCATTGAGCTCTTTTAGGTTGACAAAACTTAGCTGAATGAGATTGACACAGAGGGAAAGAACCCGATATCCACCCAACAGAGTGAGTACAAGGACCAGCCTATTGGACAGTTGCTTTAAACTATATGGCTCTTAATGAATACACGTGGGCGATGCATGGTGGAGTCACTCAACATAGTTGGTTGTTTAGCCCCAAGCTCAAATGTCATCTAAGTGGCAAACTGTTGGACCAGAAGTGATAAAACGAAACTTGGTCATATGATATCGTTTGCACTTAAGCGCACTATATTAATAGTTCTGTTTGGGGTGTTGATGGCCACTAGTCAAAGTGCTGGTCTTTGTGTCAGTGGAGGTAATGCATGGATTTACATTCTAACATGAGTAGCCTGTTCCTGTTTAACATGATATATTGTCCATCTCTGTCTCTTTCTCAACAAATGAAATTTAACACACTGCTGTGGTTTATTCTCAGTATAGACCAGGGGGTTCAAAGTCTAAGACAAAGCTTGGAAAAAGATTACCATGATTATGTTATTGATCCCATAGACACTCAACAATTGTGTTGAGGCAGCCCAATATTGCAATATTGCCAAAACAATGTATTACTGTGACTCTGGAGAAGTGATGGTGATTGATAGTTAATTTAATAACTTTTTTTTTAAAAACTTCTATTCACTGAGCCTCCCCTGAAACTTTGGAGGCCCACCTAACACTTTGAAAACCTCTGGTATGGACTCTTTGCTGGATTTTATAGAACAGTTTAACAGTTGATTTATTTATTATTACATAAGAAATCGGTGTATCATCAAAGTTCCTTAGATCTGCTCTGATATATAGTTTAGCAGCAGTTCAGTTGTACTTGAGCTTGTTTTAACAGAGATCTCTAAAAATACCAGTTTAACTGAACCATTAAACACGGCTATGTTAAGGGCTGAGCTGCTCACATTGCCAGAGCTCAGATGTTTTTTGTAGCTAGAAAAACAGGACCTCAGGCCATGTCCTCTGTGAAGTTACCAGTCAGACTAAAAGCAACAAGGCAATAGAAATTTTATCCTCCAGGTTTATCCTCTCTCATTTAGCTGCTGGCCAACGACAAAAGGTCCATACTGCTGTGCATAACTGTGTGGTTGAATAGATCCAATTAGAACAAAACTGGTATTAACAGGGTCCAAGCCCCGTACATAAGTCACAGGATGTCTAGCAACCCAAATATTATGAATAGAAATTACCATCCCTCACTTAATGTGCAGTTTAGATCCATCCTTCAAATTCCCCTGCATTCATCTGATCCTTCTGCTTGTTTCATGCCTTAGAATATTTATTTATTTGCTGGTTTGTTTGTTGTTTATTCAATGTGTCATGTTAATTGCACTGACCTATGGGCCTTAGTGAGACATGGCAAAGAACATGCCTGGATTTTGTGTTCATCAAACCTTTGCCAAGATATAACATCACTTCCCATTACCCTGAGAAAGATATTCCCTTACAGTTTTTGCATTTTGTGTAGCCTATATGCAAAAATAGATGCACGATGGACTTACCAGAGATGGACTTGGACTTGAGATGTGTTCAAAAAAGTAGTTTTGGTGGCCAATTGCGCTCATTTTGCACCTTGTCACAATGGGGCATGCAAAAACAGTGTAGTTTCCTGGTAAGAAGAGTGATTGTTACTAAGAATTTCAACACTGTCTGTTTTGACTGCAACTGACAGGAAGTTGTTTGAGCATTTTTTGGATCATCAAAATTCTTTTCATAACTTTTGTTGAGTTCCATTCATCTAGCTTGCGGCTGCTAACTAGCTGAAATAGTTGGTTCATGCAAATATGCACAACTGAGTAATCATGAAAACTGTCGGATAGGATATCTAAAGTTAGTCATGAAGGAGGAGAGGGACTGAGAGAGCAAGGAGTGAGGAATCAGACACAAGAGAAACAGAGATGTGTTAGACGAGACCAGGAGAAGAAACTGGCAGACAGAGGGGAGTCTCAAAAGGAAAAATGGGGAGCACAGAGAAATCCAGAGCACATAAGTAAGGAGGCAAAAGACGCAATGAGATGGGGCCTGAGTGTGGAAGAAAAAGAAGGAAATATGATGAAACTTGGGCTTAACTTGGACTGGCGATGCAGATTGCTCCCCAAAGCTACAGTGCACGGTGTACAGTGAGATTCTGGCTAACAGTCGTTTGAAGCCCCCTTGTCTATGTCACCACCTAAACTTGAATCATGCTCAGGCAAGTCAAAAGCTGATTACATTTTTAGATCAAAACTGGAAGCATCTAAAAACAACTGTAGTTGCATTCATGCGTGAGGTCGACCAAAAGCGGTATATGGACTTCAGTTACAGAATAGTCAGAAAGGGGCCATGCAGTCATGAAGACATGCTTGCTAGTTGCCAAAGGGATGGTCAAATGTATGATTGTAGAGACAGAAACAAAAAAGTTGCACATGATCCTGGTGTCCAACAACACTGTCGCACTGCATCAATGCAAACATGTGAGCACATCCTAGCCACATTAGTCCTTCACATGTAGCAGAGCAAGTTTTACTCTGCAAGAAGACAAGCCTATGCATGTTACCAATCTGACCAATCCTCTGGTATGTGTTTGTTAACTTTTCAAAGACATGGTGCAGGAAGATTTCTAGTTCTGTCAGCCACCTGCTACCCAAGAAGAAAAAAAAAACAGGGGAAGAAATCAGTTTAGTTTACATCTTGAGGACCAATGGAATTGACTAGACTCAGTGTGCACTAACAAAACAAAAGTGATGACTTGGAAGCCCACTCTGTGCCAGATGATACACTTCAAGTCCTCAATGATGCAGTGAAACTGTTAAACTTCATTAAAATTTGTCCACTAAATTCAAGGTTGTTCACACTGTTCAACAAGATGGGCAGTAAACACAAAGCATTGCTGCTACACACTGAAGTATGCTGGTTATCACAAGGCAGTGTTGACAAGGCTTTTTGAACTGCAACATGAATTTCAGCAGTATTTTGAAGACAACCCATTTCATTTAGCCCTCATTCTGCATGATGAGGACAAGATGCTTTCCTAACTGACTGACATCTGTTTTGTTCTGAATGAAGTGAATTTAAGTCTGCAGGGAGTCAGTGTTACCTTGTTCTACACATAGGACAACAATCTGTGATAAAGTAGTCCATTTACTAATTTGGGACCCAGAGTCCAGGCTATTCCACCACTCCTTACAATTTTTATTTGTCATTAAATGAACTTTGAGGCGTTTCCAGTGGTTTGACATTTTTGTGGTCTAAACTGAACTTGGCAGCATTGGGTGGAGAGGCTCAACTGGGTGTGTGGAAAAGCAATGTGCCCTCTGTTATTTTCCTGGTATTACATGATGGCTGTGCCCAGGAACACATCTCTCCAAAATCACATGAACACCTTCTTGAATGTTATCCTTTCTTGTTTCACTGTTTCACACACACACACACACACACACACACACACACACACACACACACACACACACACACACACACACACGGTTCCAGGCAGTGGGAGACCAACAACCCCTGTGTCCTGCAAGGTAAAAATACTGATTTAGCCTGTTTTAACAGTGGTTTCCCATCGGAAAATGCTGTCTAATGGTAAAGATAAAGCAGTAAAAATATTCTAACTATAGCATACACTTCTAATAATCCAAACTATCTCTTTAAGGGCTTACTAGTAGGCTATCTTCCTCCACAGCTGTGTGTAGGATGTATGACGGTTTTCTGTTGCAGGTAATTACACTTTTACATCCACCTGAGGGCAAAACTACTAGTATGTCATTCTGTCTAGTTTGAGGAAGTTGTGCACATGTTCAAAGCAATGCACGGTTATGCAAGTATTATCCAGAGTGGATACTTGAAGGTAGAACCAGAAGATGTACCAGAATGATAGTTTATTGTTAAGTCTCATTCACAGGACGTCAAATACAGATGTTTTGGGTTGGTAAAGTGTCCGGATCACAGCCAAATAATGAGAATATAAGAAGATACGGGCAAAAGGCAGCATCTCTATGGATGAAGGTACAGCTACCCACTTCTGGTGGATTGTGTGTTAAGATTGAGAGGGGTTGTTTTTGTAATGTATGCATTGCAAAGTCTTGCATAATTTGGCTTTTAATTCAATCATATGCCACCCCCAGGCCCTTCTTACTCACCAAACTGCTCTGCTATAACTTCATAATCATAATCATCAGTTTTCACTTTGCATCTTCATCCAAGAATGCCTGGATAATCAGCTGGATCCAGTAGGGTAGTTTTGTAGCTGTGATAAATACTGTGTGATAGAGAAGAAACTAGAAGTGTTCTGGTTAAATATGATAATACGACAGAAAATTGTTAATTTTCCAAATTTCACTCACATTTGAATAAGGGGTTACCCTACTTTAGTCAGAATTGACTTTCCTGAGTCAAACCACTTTTTGCTCTGTGCTACAATAGCAGTTCTAACTAGCTAGCTAATCTACATGAATTATTACCAATTATTTAGCTAACTAGCTAGCCAATATATATCAGTTGTTAGCCAGTCAGGTAGCTAGCTTTTTGCTAGTTCATTCAGCAACATCTTTTAATAACCATAGAAGTTTGGTTTTCTTTTCAACATAGACAAGCCTGGCACACAGAGTACAGAATGCAATTTTTCACTGCACTGAGAGAAAGGGGGCAGGACTTAGGAAGAGTCAGTTATGAGGAGTTTTCACTTTAAACCATCATGTCACTAAAGAGCTTAAAATCAGTCACTCAGATTTGTCAACACTGGGAATCTGTTTGGATGCTATTAAATTACATCCTTCCTAAATTTACCTTTTAGATGAAGCAGTTGATCTAATGTGACTGAACTGGTCTAAACAACTGAACAATCAACAAATTTCATTAAAACATACCAATTATTTTGTTTCCTGTCTGAATGCGGCACATTATAAAAAGTGTGTTATTATGAATGTTGGTGAGGCAACATCAGGGAGAGAACTTGTGGATAGGGTGGGTGCCACTTTTTTTTTTATCTTGAGTCCCTGCTCCCCAAAATGTCTGTGCACATCCTATAACGTGCACATAAGAAAATGGTAACCACAGGGGTGCTGATACTGCGTGTCTGCTCTCTCACTGACTGTTACAGCACTGTGTGGTTCAGATGCCTGCATGAACATTTGCTGTTTCATTGTATGTGTGTGCTGTTTCAAGCAGACCTAAGGGTAGCAGGTACTGTTGGTATAAGCACAGCTGATTACTACGCCCTAGTTGTACTTACTGGTCTTGGCAGTCTGATGCTCTGGCGACTTTAATTTCTTCTTCTGTAAAAAGCAAAATCAAGCCTAAAGTGCAAATTTGGTCTCATGTTGACAAAGGGCAACATTCGGCGAAGAGTAATGATTGTTTTTCCCTACATACAGACAGTGGTGTAGTGTAGGGTTTAATCCCAGGAAATAGGATTCCTGTAAATGCCTGTCCAAACCATTTCCTGTTTCGCAGTAAATATAAAATGGGAAACAGTAATATTCAGAACATATGGTTATATATTTAGCAAATATGTGGGTGTAGTATCAAAACAGATTCACAACTGTGTGTGTCCACTGGTGGAACAGCTGTGTGTGTGTACTGGGGGAGCACACCGAGCGCTTTAATCATTTGATTAACGAGCACAAAGTGCCATGAATTCAAAGACTTCTACCTGTTTTAGTACAGTAACTTGTACCTCTACCACCTGAGTTAAGCTAACATGACTCATTTTTCCCCTAGGTTTACATGGAAATACCTTAAAAGACTGAATGAGGGATTAAATGCGCTGGAGGTTCAATATGCAGTTTGCTGCAACCTTTGAAGTCTGGACAAAATTCCAAGTGAAATCCCAGATTGTGCAAGAACACTTTATTCATACTTAATCCAAAACACTGGACAAAACACTAGCAGAGAAGGCAATATATGACGGCTTCATCTTCAACAGCTGGCTGTGGTGAAATGCGCCCCTCACTGAGGACAGACACCAAAACGTCCCTAAGAATCCATCTGAAACCTCACACCAAATGAGTGAGAGATTTTTTTTTTTTTAGAGCTTTGCTTTTTAACTTTGAGGGACCATTAACTTTATTAGGTCAACTTTATAGGGCGTTGTGATGTCAGAGCCTTCTGCTGGAGTCATAACAGCAGCTTCTGAACTCAAACAGAATGTGGAATCTGTCTCAGCTTAATAAAATGTCTATGAAAACACCAAATGACTTCAAGTAATTTTGTTTGTTTTGTGGCATACAAAGTTTATGTTACGCTCTTTATAATGCGGATTTATGTTAAAATGATGACCATCAGACAATCCACTAAAGCAGTCAGGTTTGGAACATGTAGTGTTGCCTGAAAAATGCCCAGTGTGATTTTACAGTTGCTGAAATTATACCTTAAAAACAAGTGCATTTCCTGGTATAGTGTGCTTCTCTTCCTAAATGTCACATTTTGGAAAAATATTAATTCTTTGTGCAGCATATGATTCTTTTATTGTGGTGTATTTCTTTGTTTTATAACCAAGGTAGTGGCTCTAGAATCAACCAGAAATGTAATGTTTTGCCTGCTGTGTGTGGTGTCTGGTGTGTACTCTTCAGACGTTTATGCCTCCTCCAGCGACCATCAGGCCTCACCGGCCTGGATGATCCCCTGATCCTCCTCGGTCTCGTAACTGGGAAAGCTGATTTAATTCTTCATCCATTTTTTGGAAACACAAACTTCTTTTCCCATAAAGGGAACTGCTTACAGGAGTATTAATCACACATAATTCTTACATGTCCCATCAGATCAGACTTGCCCGGACTTGTGTTGTATGATCCTCTTTTCAGAGCTTGATTTCTATTCCGAGGAGAACTGCCACACCCTCTGCCCATCCCTCTCCCTCTGTTTGCTCATTGCAGAGCTTGGCGCTGTGCCATTTGAAGCCTGTCATTCAGTCAGGTTCTAGCTTGTCCGGTCATTTTTCTCTCAGGTTGTTAAATTTCTTCCTGCATGGTGAGATCTTACACGTACGACAGGCTCCTTCTGTTAGGCTACAAGATGCTTGATTTGCTTATCCATACCTTCAAGGAAACAGTCATTTAGTTGATGTTTGTATAGGGACTCAGTTTGTTGGTCAAACTGGCTGGGATGAAAACATGCATCTTGGCACACTGCATGTAGTAGCACATGGTTGTCCACAGCCTCCCTGCCCAGCTGTATCTGTTTGGATTTGGCTAGTTTACTATTTTGACTGAATTGAACAAATGAAGATTATGTGCTCTATTCCCTTAATCATAATTGTTGTTTGAGTGGCTCCTTTTAAAACTTGCAGGTTTAACCACATGTTCTTATTACATAACATTAATTTAGCTAGTGCGTTTATCCAAAGCAACTTACAATACGTGCATTCAGCCATGTGGATACAACCCAACAATAGCAAGAATAAAGTACATCAAACTTCATTAAACATGCTCACCTGCTTCAACTGTTTTTTTTTTAGATGTCTATATTTATGGCCAAGGTGCAGTCTGAATAGACGAGTTTTCAGTCAGGAAGATATGTAGCATTTCTGCTGTCCTAATATCAATGGGTAGCTTGTTTCACCAGAAGCACAAACAGTCGTGATTTTGTTGACCGCTGAAGGGGCCCCCTCCCAGCGAGGGAGCAGCAACCCAATTAGCAATAGCAGAGCAGTGTGGACACGCTGGGATGTATGTTTGACCATGACCATGGACGTAGGATGGTCCTTCTGTTTTGAATCAGATTCAGTCGGCCTCAGTCAGACTCACAAGTCATTCTCTAAATGCTGCATTGCCGAACAAATCCAAAATCTTCAGGGCAGCCCTTCATATTGGGGTGGTGACATGCAGAAGTTGTGTGCCTACCGCTGAGGATTACCACTGGCAGCAAAAAGCAGCTGGTTATCCAGTTCCTTGCAGTTAGTCCTGGGGACACAATTCTCCATACTAATGGAGAAGTCATGGACAGGAGATGCCTTCACCAGAAGGAAGAGCGGGCCAGTTTTGTCAAGGATGAGCCTCAAGTCAGCCAAGATCCAAAGGACTGAAGTACAGACTGGTCAGCAAAAATACCCGCCCCTGTTTTAAGTGCATGGCAGTTTTAATTTGAAATTCATGCTGCATTACTGGTTTAAATAAAAATAGGCGAATTTACAGTCTTTAAAGGAGAAATATTTAATATGCCCTCAGAAATGAAGAAAAACAAGCTGGGTTTTAAATACTGGCTTCTCTGATAACACTGCTACAGCCAGTCTGTTCTCCTTTGAAATTTCCACTGTGGTGCAGCACGTCTGGTTTTGATTTGGCCCTTGTGGTTCTGCACACTGCTGGTTTCACTTTAATTCAATTTACATGGAGCTAAAATTAATACCAAATTCTGTTAAATGTTCACTGAATGGTTTGATGTTTGATTATGAGTTGTAAGAAATCATTAATATGATTTATTCTAGAAGGAATAGATGTTTATAATAGTTAAATTGAGCAATATATTAACAGAGTCTAGAAAGTAGTCACTTAGCTCCATCTCCAGAGTGTGTATTTTCAGAGCAGTGGCTTTTGTTTTCAGGATAACAGGTTTAGCTTTACATTGACAAAGACATGACAGAGTTCCAAAATAAATAAATGAATAAAAATCCAGCTAATTAGCTTACAGTGTAGGACTCATCATCTCTTGTCATTGTCAAAACATAATGTTGTGCTCATGTAGATTCAGTTTCCCTGCTGTGCTGCCTGTGCTTTGAGTCTGGAGAGGATTGTATCAGGGAGACAACTATTTTGATTATGGTCTGCAATACCCATTTTAAATGTTTGCTGTCAGTCTTACATATTTCACCTTTAAAGGAAATCAACATTTTGGCAAGCATGCTTGTTCACTTTCTTGTTAAGTTCAATTTCAAGTTGTTCATTTGTTATTTCCACATAGAGTGTACACAGGGACAAAATTTAATGTCTCACAGGCTGACATGCAGATAGGAAAATTTATGTATGAATAATGCTGTACAGATGATTTATAAAATCTATAGAATATAAGCAGTGTTAGAGTTAGACACAGATAAACATGGTAAACAGTGCAGTAAGAATGATACTATGGAAGTTACTATAAATATAATGACAATATTGGTGAAAAAGGTCCAAAGGCAACAACACCATCCCAACAGCACCTCTAGAGCTCACTGACTTCTTATATCTTTATTTATTCTGTGCAAAACCCTTTACAGAGTTCCAGCCTAGTTTTCTCCCTTATTAGTTAAACTTCTGTGCAATGCCAACCTTATGATACCAATACTTTGTGTCACAATTTTACCCATATCAATACTGATAATATTTTAAACTGGTATGTAATTTTTCAGAATAATGACAGATTTTTAGGTAGAAATATCACATGACACATACAGGCCAAAATGTTTATGCTAATAAGTGTAAAAGTCTATTTTCCAGACATACTATAAAATGACAATAAAACAAAAATGAGCTTCTTGTTTCTGTCTATCTTGAACTTTCAGGGTGTTTGTTTTAAAATATTTCAAGAGATTACTCATGTTGCTGCTGTATGGCACTTTCTTGTTACAAATAGTTCATCTTGCTGTAGCTGAAAAGAAGCACCACGCAATGTTATGTTTCCTGTTTGCCGCTCTCTTACAGGTTTGACGCGGAAGTGTGTGACTGTGTGCATCTGCGTGCTCAGTTCTCATGTCTCAGTGGGCTTCCACCACTGACATGTCAATGGTTTCCACAGTCATGTGAAGTGGGTCAGCTAAAAATCACTTATTGGCACAAACATTATACAAAACATTTAGAAGTGGTGCATCCACCCATATTTTGCATTCATATAATCTTATTATGAATTGAATCGAATACCAAATTAGTAGCTTGTGGGAATCGGTGTATTGATCCTATAGAATCGATCAACCATCCTTACTGTAGCTTCATATTTGACAATTAGTAATAAGAGCTCTATCAATCTCATCACCTCAGTCTCTGCATGAAGTGTTTTTCCTAAAGTGTCTTACCTGTTATTTAATGCTGAAAGTCAGTATTTTAATTTTATATATACTGTTTAATTTAAATTAAAATGTAATGGAAAAGCTAAAACAATGAAGCATTATCACTGTTTTAATAGCTTTCTGATTCCCCTGTATGTTTAGAGAGAGCAAGAGACCAAAGCAGTGTTGCATGTGGCAGAAGGTGTCACCCAATGAAACTGTCACAGACCTGACATTAAAGCTGTGCCCTGGGCCACGTGCTGCCACAGTGAGGTAATTCACACCGGCCTCTGAAATGTTGCACACAGAGTGCTATGGTGGACCACAGTTTGCTTTTGAACTGCCATAACAAAATTCAATTCTCAAAATAGAAATAAAATAAAACACCAGACTTCTAGGAGCTGCCTCCCTCCTGGGGTTTGCAATAAAAAAGTACCTCCTCCTTCTTTCGTGCTATCTCTCACTCACCAGCACGGCCGAGCAACACAAAAGACAGAGGAGTCCAAGCTCGATATAAGCGTCACTTTAAACCCACTATTTGCATACTGATAGAGGATAGTAGTGTGGATCAAAGAGTGCAAAGTAACATGATTATCTGCTAAAAGAAAAACTGAACAAGACCAGTATACTATCAAACATTTTAAGGTGAATCATGTACTTTTTTGAAATCATTGTTTTCTGTGTTGTTAGGGCAGCCACTGCATTCTGTTTTACCGCCTGCCTGCATGCCCACAATTAACCAATAAAGTTCTCTAAATGTTGGAAAAACTAATTTATATTTACAGCTTTGGAAAACATTTCTTGGAAGGCTCCTGTGTGCTGGATGACCCTCTGAGATGATTTAGACAGCCAAGACGCAGTCATTTGGTTTCAACCTTTATTCTGACAGAACATCACCCCATGGGGATTTACATTAATCGATTACAAAGTAGGGCCTTGCCAAGTGGCAAGAGAGAACAGCCTTCACAAAAGTTCAGTATACAAACAACACAGTTTATGACAATCAACATGCATAATAGTATAAAACCAAATACATATTAAGGGGAAAATAAAATACAATACAAGAACAACTGTCCAATATACTTTCATAGATGTTTGACTAACCCAACATGGAAAATAAAACATTTCTCCTCAAAAAGTGACGAAAATGCACAGATGAAAATATACATACGCTCCATTATTAAGGCATTGCCATCTTTTACTGTAGTGTGGACGGCTTGCTGAGGACCACTGGGAAGTTTTCTTCCATCAGATCATATTTGGAGTGTTCGTTGTAGATGGCCTTTACTTTCACTCATCAATATGTAACATGTTTTTCCTGTTCAGAGTCACTGCTGACACATTTAAAAACACGTGTGAAGGCGAAATGACATCGAAAGTTCTGCAAAAATTGAAGGTTAATTTATTTGACTTTTGAACGTTGCTAAAAATACATTTGCATTTTTCTTCTAAAACCCAAAACGCATAGCGATCAACTTTGATAAAAAATAAAAAATGTAAATATACAAATCATGATTAGACTGTACAGTACAAGAGTATAATACAGGTAGAAATCACAATCACTATATAAAAAGATGTATGCATCGTGTCCTGCATGTGTCCTGCTCTGAGACAGTTTGTTCTGTGCGATTAATCTTTGGAAAATGACATTCATACAGTATGTTTTGGATAGAAGTCAGAATCATGGGTTGAAAAGTTTTGTATGCTTAAAGTCAACATTGCTTGAGGTATTTGAACAGTTTGAGTATACACCCATTTTACGATGACCAGCAAATAACCGCCAAAAGCGGAGTGAAACCAGTTTCCAGTGATATTATAAGGTAACAGTATGGTAGAGGAAGGCTTTCTGACTGTCACTCATCATTAGCAGGGATCTCTTTGCACAAAAAAAACTACTATGTAGGCTCAGTACAACAAAACATACATTAAAAAACACAAGGATTATTGAACAGTCTGTTCTCTAATTATTTAAAAATGGTAAAATTTGCATTTGTTGTGAAAGTAATCTAAATTTTATGAATCTTAGCTGCAAACATTTTCACCACTGCAGAAGAAAAAATGATCCCACTGTAAACTATAGCTTTGCAGACAGTACTGAAACAAAACTATACAGTACAAAGTCAAACAGAAAGGCACAAATTTCACACCGACTGATGGACGGAGAAGAAAATCGAGGAGGGATATGTCTGGTGATCTCTCTGTCCGTGCAATTGTAGAAAACTGCGACAGTCAGTTATTTACAATGTGTGTAAATTGCAGCTGAGGGGAATGGGCGTACACTAACCACGGCATGCTGGGAGATCAAGGTGTGCAGTTTTTTTTTCTCTCCCTGCTGCTTCTCATAACAAAAGCAGGTCATTTAAAATAATCATTAGAACAAAACTATCGAGTGAAATAGTGCCACTTCCATCCAAGTGTTTTTGGTTGTTGTTTGTCATTTTCAATATTGCTTGCACAACAAAACCACCAGGATTGCACAAGAAGGCATCCATAGCTGGGTGGTTTGAAACTTCGTCACAGTGTGGTAAAAGAAAATAGTCTTAAACTTGCTGGTCTACTGAGCAGTATGTGAGAGATGAAGGTAAACACTGCTCTGTGAAAATTTACATGCAACTATAAATCTTCACATCTTAGATATGTGGACTGCTGCAGAACAGAAATTTATGAAAGCTACGCTGTTTTCAGAGAACAGCATTTTAAAATAAAATCACATCGGTGTAGAAGCAATGATTGTATATATATATATATAAGAAATAATTTACAAGTTAAAAATGTATTATCTAACATTAACCCGCAAGCCAAGAAGAGTTACTGTTGCCTTATAGCTGAGCTCGAGGCAGCAGATCAACTAGAGAAAGGAAAAGACCAGACCACAGTCAAATCAACTGTTAAATTAGAAAATGTCTTTCACAAATGCACCGTGGAACAGTGCAGAGCGTGCACTCGGTTCTTTGGGAAGCATTTCTTTGTTCGAGGTGTGAAAGAGAGCCCTGTCATGCGGCACATAGCTGCAAATCATTAACAGAGGTTCACACTGAGAGAGAAGCTGGGTGCACTCATGGTACAGGACAGCATCTTGAGACACACCCAGCTCGAGCTGATTAATGATTATTCAGTAAAGGATGAAGCAGATGGCTTGTTGCATTCCTGTTTTCTGAGAGGCTATGTGACGCAGTCTGATGCACTCTCTCATGCAAAAAAGCAAAATCCAATAAATAATTGCAAATTTTGTTTATGTGTATTGTAAACGGTTTTATCATCATTCTGTTTGGTTGATTCTCCCTTTTGGGATGATGTCCATTTCTTGCGCGAACGTCTTTTTGCCATAAAGTTGAATTGTCAAAAAGGAGTCTCAAGGCGGAAACTCGATTCCTCAAAATGTGGTAAAAGTACAAGTCTGTTCTTTATTGTCGTGCATCTAATGAATAAGAGGTATAAGTTGCATTATTGTGTACATTTAACTTAAAATTTTGTTTTGGTTTTTCAAATGGAAATGAATTTAAAATGGCTTAAAGGTTGAACTCGCCACGTTCTTTGTGTGAACTGCTTCCATTTCAGTGATGTATGATGATGTATGTGTAATGCAGCACAATCTGGCATTTTATTCTGGGCCTTTTATTCTGGATGTAAACATCTTTCATTATATGCTATGCTGGCTAATGGCTTGTTTGCTAATGTAACGTAGCCAGGGAGCCCATTTTTACTGTATTCTCTGTGGAAGACAATGAGGCAACTGATGAAGTAGGGTGCCAGAGAGCTCAGATCACACTCTGCTAATGTAAATGTCATCGCCACAAATTCACTGTGATACTGAACAGAATCTGTACATAATGTCCAGCCTTTGCCATTGTTCCCCCTGTGTGAACTCCTGCTTAGCAGATGAACAAACATGTCCACCTCCAGCCAGTGCCCATCTTCTCTCCGTCTTTGTGAGCCTCTTCAGCAGCTGGTGGTGTCCAGCAGCTGCTTGGACGCGGCGGCTTCTTCGCTATCAGAGTTGGTCCTCTTGTCGTTCATGGGACGGGCTGGGGACGTCTGCTTGCGTTTGATTTTGAACACATCCCACCTCTCGGACAGCAGACCCTTGTTGAAAATGATGGATGCCAGCCAAGAGAAGAGCAGGATGGAGACGAGCGAGATGATCATGATGGCGGTGCGGAAGGGGAAGAACTGGGTGAGCTTTCCCTCTGCGTCCAGCCGGCAGCCGGGGAATTTGATGGCAGGCGGGAGGTTGATGAGTGGCTCGCCGCTCAGGACTCTCATGATGATTCCCATCATGTAGCCCACCGTGGCTCCGTAGCCGTTGGACACCTTGAAGAAGAGGATGCAGACCAGCTGGGGGAACATAATGGTGTAGGACATGTCCACGCCCACAAGCCAGAAGACCAGGACACTGCTGTCCAGGAAGGTGAGGGCAGTGCCAGCCAGACCCACCACCACCACTGAGATACGGATCACCCACTGCATCTCACGGTCTGATGCCTGAAGGAGGGGAGAGAATCAGAGGTTGCAGTAGATTTTCTTGCTGTCCATCATTTTGACAAACTTAGCATCTTTACTTCCAAAAAGCGACTAGCCACAAATTTAGAGACTTATTAAGGAAAAGGCAAGAAAGATGCATGCTGCTCAGAGTAATACAGTGCAGGTAGGTTTGACTCTTTTTCTCCAGATCTGATTATGCAAATATTTTGTTTGATCATCTCCTTCCCTTTGTAGACAGTTTAAAGGTGAAATTTGTAAGATATTTACTGTAATAAATGACTATGATATGTCATCAAAGATTAAGGAAACATGCCAAGTTTAAATACTCAGGCAAGGTGTGAAACAACTTCCTTCAACCATAGACGGTTTATTAAATCTTTTTTACTTGAAACATATGGTATAGTGTAGTGATTACTGCTGTCAGATGTTTCTGTCATTGTTAAAAAAAAATTTAGTCAGTGGTGGAAAATATTCAGTTACTGGGACCTCTGAAGAAAATGACAACAAGACAGACAAAACAATGTAAGGATCTAAGGACCATCTGGACTCCTCACAAAGACACACTATCAGCACTATAAGAGCCTGACAGTGAACAGGCTTATTGTATGGAACATTCTTTTGGGGTGAAATAATGAAATAGATCATTGTTATAAGAGAACAAACATCATAAATGAAACTCCCTCTGTGTAGTCATATTGTACAGTATGCACGATATCGTAAAGTCAATAGCTTCTTTGTTGCTGCCTCCAGCTTATATTGTGAGAGTACAGTAGAGTGACAGTATCTTGGCTGTCAATGTTGTATGGTTACCCGCACAACACTTTTTACAGGCATTTTATTGTCAGTTGAATACTAATACTTTAAATGGAAGGAGATTTAAGATACTAAAACAGAGATAACACCAGTGCATGCAAATGCATGGGGGAACTGCATGAGACAGATTAAATAGGAAAAGGTCATAAATGGAGCCGAAGATGCTTTGATGTTGTGACTATTACAGGAAACTACACAGGTGGTGTTTCGACACAATGCAAAAACATGTACGCCACTGTTTTCTGTACCAGTGTCAATGCATGTCAGTTCCCCAGAAAAGCTGCCCTTTCATCACATTTGTTCCACGGACTGTCAAACCTGTTTTGACTAGTTCATCCCCCTGCGTCAAATGATGACAAATGATGATGAACACCCTGATGACATCACCTGGGTTTCTGGGGGCAACAGGAGAGAACAACTATTTTCACATTATCCCTTTAACTTTGCCTGATAGAGTCTATTTGTTGTAGTTTTGTCTTTGACTATAAGGAGGTCTGATAGGACTACACAGCCCTACCAAGCCAAAATGCAATGTGTACATACTGACTAAAAGTTAAGATAAGAATCTGACTTTCTGCCATCATAGAAAAATTTCTAATCCCTAAAAATGCATGTAAAGTTATGTGTAATTTTTAAAATTTGCAAGAACTACAAAATGGAAGTAAAATCCAAACACTAGTGAGTATAGCTGGTGAGACAGCCTCGGCTAAAGCTAATTCACCTACTTTCCCCCTCCTGTTTCCTTTAATTCTAAAATCTATTTTGAATTTTGATTAAGACAATAACTAAACTGATTCGTAACAGAGACAAAAATAAAATACCAAATAAACTAGTCCTAGCCTAGCTTAGCAGAGCAGCAGTAACCCTTCTCTGAAGCATCTGAATAGTAGAATTACTATTACTACTATTAAATTACATATTCATTTATAGATTAATTCATCATAGTAGGTCAGTAGTAGTTCAAATGGACAAAGCTGAACAAGACTGTTTGCCTCATGTGCTTTAGATTGTCCAAACATCAACGCAGTCTTGAATTTCCTCTATGTATTTGAATGGCAGTATAGTGTTGATTTTATTCTCAAGTATTCTCACCTGCTTCCTGATGATGTTCTTGTAGATATTTGAGGAAAACAATGAGGCTGAGGACAGGAGAGCTGAGTCCATGGAGGACATGACGGCAGCAGCTACAGCTCCGATACCAATGACAGAGATGTAGGGGGGTGTGAGGAACTGCAGGGCGATGGGGAGGATGGAGCCTGCCTGGTCACGCTCATAAGGGGTGGGCAACCCATAGCTGGTTGAGTTCCAATCTGGAATGAAGGACAGATGAATATTTGGAGTAAGACCAGACAAATGTTTGAAAGACTAAAACGCGGGGAGGAAGAAATTAATCAAGCAAAATAAACAGAGCTTTATTCAGTGGAATCGTGAGAAGAAGCACAAATTCTGATTGTTCTGATGCAGACTAAGGTAAGGAGAGCTGACTCAAGAAATTTCCAGAGTTGTAAGTTGAGACTGTACCTGTAGATGCAGCCACGGCCCCGATCAGCACAGAGGGGATACCCAGCACCAGGCAGAAGGCTGAAGAGGCGAAGCAGGTCACTTGAGCCTGGGTGTAAGACGAGGCGGACAGGATTCTTTGGTAGAATGCCTGGTAGGCCAAACCACCCAGAGCCTGGCACAAACACACACACAGGATGACAGGAATTAATTTGTACAGCAACACAAGACGAGAGGTAACAATCATCTCATGACTTTGTTGATCTCATGCTTTGCTGTTTGCTCTTCTACTGAAAGAAGCCAATTTAATTTAATAAGCTCCTTTGATGCAACTGATGTGATGGCAGGAGTTATGCAACTACTTGGGTTGGAACGGTACAGTATTTGCCAAGAACCCTTCGGTACAGGACATTTAGTTTTGTATGTAACTTCCTCGATTTGGTACGCCTTGTGACCCACAAAATTACTGTCGAAATCTATTTATGTCTACTACTTGCATTCACTGAACTGAAATCCTAGAGCCCAAGTTTACCCAGAACGTTTTGGCAGCGCACCAGTCGTTGTCTAATCAGCTGTAGCATACTAGCCAGCTTAGCCAAGTTAGCAAGGTTACTCAAGCTCATTGCCATTCAGTGGAGATATTATTGACATTTGTGTTATTGACAATATGATACCAGTTGAGCGCCTTAACTGCTACAACAAGAATGATGGCCAGTGAGCCCCTTCTGATTGTTTACATTATTCAAACAATATTGCAAAAATGTGCCGAACCACGGCCCCAAAACTGAGGTACATATTGAGTCTCAATTTTTTTGTACTGTTACAACCCAGTAAATGCCGCATAACCTGTGTACTACATGACATTTAGTTCTGTCTCTGTGTATATATGTGTACTCACCAGCAGCATGAAGTCGTCAAACCACTTGCCAGCCTGATCAAGCTCCACCGTGCCGACCCAGGGAGCCTGGAAGGTCTGGTTGTAGGCCGTCAGTGAGATGTCCAGAGAGTGAGGGTTGGTCAACAGGAAAGGGACACACACCCACTGTATACACAAACACAAGACAAAGTTAATTTAATTATGGGCCCAGTGGGAGCAGTTTTCAGTCCGTCACTGGAAATTAGGAATCTGAAACTTGAGTTAAAGCTACCATTTCTGAGTGGTGTATAGCACTCTGATGTCACATCATGGTTAGCATACAGAGTTCCCATTGATCCAGAATGATCAATATTTATTTTGACAAAACATTTTCACCTTGAGGTCCTTTAAGTAGCTGTTCTGGAGCTTTTTAATCATATCACATGATCTTCATCAGCTGATGTGACTTGACCAGTTTGGTCAATGTGACTTTTAAGTCAACACGGACAAGCAGTGTTTGAAGTGCTCAGAAAAAAAAAAAAAAAAAAAATGAAATTTGGATGGAAATCTGCAATTCCATGACAACTTGGCAGACTGCTGTTGATGAAGATCATGTGAATTGATTTAAAGCTCCAGATCATAACATTAAAATTGACCCTGTGGTGAGACCAAGAGACAGAAAGTCCAATGGAGACAGCTGTCATTGCTTATTAGCTGTGTTGCTTAATAAAATTTTTATTTAACCAACTCTGTCAGAGCATAAACCACTCCACAAAATGGGTAATTTGCAGACAGATACGAGACAGGAGTTAACTGTACAAATATGTCTTTTGAATAAACTGTGGGAACTTTCTGTTCTCAAGCTAACCAGTTTTCTAAGAGACAGCAAATGACCAGACAAACTTGCCAACTGTCAGATATGTTATTCCCTTCAGTCTCTTTGTACGACCTCTCCTCACCTCTGTCTTTTGTGTGTGAAGAACGATGGATTAAGAGAGACTAACTGTTGAGGTAAAAAAAAAAAAAAAATCTCCCCAACCCATGTACAATATACATGTGATTGACAAACTGCAACTACACTAACGTGTACCCTACAGTATGTGAGGTAGTGCGTTTTCCACTTGACTAGTCCCTATGTCACCTTCTAAAATCATGTATTTTGCAAAAGTTAATCAATCTTTTTTGAGTGGAAACTATTTTAAACACAGGCAGGGAAACTTCACATAGGCTTCACAGTTGTCAAATAAGCCAATAAATTCAACACATGCTGTAATTTAGCTGTAATACGTCTGCTGGACACAAATCTGTATTCTTTCATCTTCTACCATGTAGTTGAGTGAATAATCTGATCTGACACGTGAATGATGTTCGTCATTCAGTAGAGGAATGGAGCTAGAGCTCTAAAGTTCCCAGGCGCGACTGTTCAAAATGGCCTCTGTGTGAACGGATAAAGAGACGTTACGCACCAAACTGACAAAGATGAGGATGAGCTGGATGACATCTGTGTACGCCACAGAGTAGAGCCCCCCCAGCAGTGTGTAGATTATGGCCACCACTGAGGAGATGATGATGGAGTAGACGTAGGACAGGTCCAGGATCACACTCATAGTCCCACCTGGAACAACACAGCAGAGAGATGAGCATCGGAGGACTGAAAGGGACAAAATGTCTTATAGCAAGTCGTCTAATGTACAGGCGTTGGTTGCTACAGATACATGCAACTGCTTACTGTAGTTTAACTTAAGTGTTTTATGAGGTTCTCGGTCTTTCTTTTGCTCTTAAATCTTTTCTCTCTCACACAGACACACACATACGAATACATGCATCCACTCTTATGTACTAATACCTAAGATTTACTAAGAAGCTAGGCATTGAAATCGTCTGTTATAGTGTTCATATGTCTTAATTCAGTATTTTCCAAAAAAAAAATACTGACAAACAAATTTCACTTTGCCAACAAAAAGCAAAACATTACATTTCTAGTCATTTAAGTCAGGAATAAAGTTATCTTAAAGCATGGGTGGCTTTGGTTTAAACCTTTAAAAAGCATCCAAGAGCTTAGATAAAGCAACAAGCCAACATAAAAGTGATGATGATAAAGTTATAACAAACAAAACTGTACAGAAACACATAACAGAAGCAGCCTATTGATTGTGACAGCAAAATGTTCCTTTTTCACCCTCTTGGGTGAATTATCACCCTTTTAATACTTAAGTAAATCAACAAAATCAAGAAGAAAGTAAAGAGAAGTGTCTTCAAATGGTGAAACAAATGTGTATAAAATGAGAAAACTATATTTAAAAGTAAATGTAAACAAGTGAATAAATAAAAATAAAAAGACATCTTGTTACTCAAACAAGGCAAGCAAAACGTCACTACCTTCACCGTCTCTTCTGCCACATTGCCAGGGTCCCCCCAGCCGCAGCCTGCAGCCACACCACAACAATGCCCTTAAACAGAGAAGTGTCAGATCGGCACCATCGATCGCCACTCACCACCCCGCTGACCTCTCACCCACCCGACAGACCCCACCACCCCTAAACCACCCTGTCTCATCTTTCTGTCTACCACACTGGCTTTGCACCATCTTGACGATGCATATTTGACCGTTACAGTTTGAGCTTTCACCCCGTGTTTGACATTTCTTGAAAACTGATCTGTTAACCCGGAAGCTTTTTGGTCACCTCATTTTCCCCAGCTGCTTGATGCTTTTTATTTAAAATAGTTTGTTTTTGTAGCTCTCCTCCACAGAAAGACTAACCCATCACTTAAGAAAACAAGATAGTAGATGCTACAGTTACTAACCACCTGTTCACACTTAGCATGAAAATACATCTTGTTAGGTAACCTCTCAGTAGATGTGAGATTATATTTAGAAGTGGTCAGTGACGCACATGTATACATGCATGCATGCATGCGCTAAGTTTACTTTGCATAAAAAACCTCACAATGTCAAATGTTACTATTATTTCTTTATCTCTTTGCATACTACTTTTATTTGGAAATTGTTACCATTTTAAGTTTGTCTGTATAGCCTTATTGTGTTTTGTGTAGTTTTGTAGTTTGCTTCCTGGATAATATTTTAGTAAAGAAAACTCTGACCACAAGCAGTCAGTCGAGATGCATTCTGATGCTAAGTGTGAGCTGACATCCATCTCTGTACTGCATCTGTATTATGATCTGGATATGCGTCCAGTTTTATGTAGTAGTTTGTCCTGTAACTTGTCTTACAGTGGGGCATGGTGCAACATAATCACAGTATTGTAAATAATTCCTGGTTGGTCTGTTTTCCAGACATAGCTGTGAGTTCTGTGCTGAGCTGTGCTGTTCCCCTCCAGGCTAAATTTAGGGAAGGGAAAGGTGGAATGAGATTCAGGGGCCTCTAGGACTTACTGGGCAGCGCCAGGGATGGACAGAGGGAAAGAGCTGCCTAAATACCCCGGTGTTGTTTTTAGATCCTTGTCCCACTTTCAGAACTCATGCATGTGCGTACGTGCACACGCACACACACACACACACACACACACACACACACACACACACACACACACACACACACACACACACACACACACACACTTTGCAACCTCTCTGTCCTGTCCCTGATTCCTTCCCGGCAGAAATTTGACCATGACTGTGTGTTGACATTAGACAGCTAACTGACAGCACATGGAAAGAGTGTTTTTAAAAGTTAAATCCTTTCTGGCACTGACCCATCATCCACACACACGCTCAAGCAGATCATGAAGCTCAGTTTATACTACACATACGCACTCACATAAACAGTCTCCCAGCAACAACACCCCTGTAGCTCAAATTCTCAGCGCACTCTCTGGAATGTCAAGTGTTTATGTGTGTGTGTGTGCGTGTGATGCCAAGCGCACATCGGGGATGTATTCATAACTATTCCAGAAACAACGACAGGAGGTTTTACTGAGGAGTGAGGGGTCCCCTGATCCTATATTGGTTTAATAGGTTTGGACAGAAACGTCCCAGGAACATTCCTGTCTCCCTACCAGTCCTTTTGTGGAGCGTCAGCACAGCATACATACATACATACAGTGTTACCTTGGTGACTGAAACACTGTCAATGGATTTCACTGTTTCCCCCTCAAGTCTTTTTAAACATCTTCTTACACACACAAATTAGATTATAATTCAGCATGTAACATTTATCCTGTTTTAATCAGTCAGTGCCTTGGCACAAACAATGGAAAATCTGGTTTGAATAATTGATCACCTTTCACAATCAACAGGCTGCTCGATGTTTAACCCCCTTTTTCAAATTACACTGGAAAAGAAAACAGCGTTAAAAAAACACACAAGAAAACATTATACACACACACACACACACACACACACACACACACACACACACACACACACACACACACACACACACACACACACACACACACACACAAACACACACACCTTCTTTCTCGCACATTCACACGCTGCAGAGCACATGCACACTTGCATCCTTTATCAAAACACATACAATTAAATGATCACTTACAGGTTAGAGAGACAACAGTAAAAATAGTGCCATATGTAGTGGTATCTATGGAAATAACAGTATCATTACATAATCAACTCTAATACTCCAATGGGTTTATTTTATTTTATTTTATTTTAGCAGAAAAACAAATAAGCGTCTGAAGAGTCTAAAATGTATGTGGTGCTATATTTAATATGTCTATTATGCTTTTTAATTAATTTTTTTTCTTGAACGTTAAGTTTTTTAATTGACCATTCACTAAGTCACATCCCCTGTCGTTGCTGCTGCTGTTCTGTTAATTCTGTCAAATGCTGTCATTTACAATGTTAACAATGGCAGATATACTTTTCTGTTACAGCGGGCACCTCTCTGTTTTGTCAGCTACAAATAGAAATGTCACTGGCAGATTTCATCACCTGTAGCAAACTAGACAGTTATGTTAACACTTGCTCAACTAGTTGGTTGCAAAAGCTGTCTCCAGATTTATTTTAATGGTTCCATATTACTTATTTTGTATGAAAAATCTTGTTCAAGGCCTTTTACTACGTTAAGACTAGAACTAGACTTACTACGTCATGATGGCTACATATATGATATCTAGAACTACACTTTTTTATTCCTTTTTTTTTAAGTAACAGAAAAAAAATACCCTCCAAACCTTTTATTTATTTATACTGTTACAATCCAAAGCTTAACAGACCAGCTGTTCCTAATTCAGTTTGCTTAGCTATGGTTGAACACTTGCTGCCTGAAAGCAGGCAACAGCGAACGGTCAATTGCCTTGACTTTTTTTTTTTAAATAGAAATTTTCATAAATAGTACTGTGTATCTAGTATTTTTGTACTTCATATATACATATATATATATATACATACTTCTTGTTATGTAACTGCATATCTGAACTACAGCAGCTAAATAGAGTGCGGGGTGAAAATAACACCTGACACCTGATAATAAAATGTAATCCAATATAACAGCTCAGTCATGTGAAGATGGTTTTGACTGTCAGAGGGCATTAATCTGTAGAAGTGAAGTTTGTTTTTGTGATTTTATTGTCTTGTCATGTGTTCCTTTTATTGTTTTAATTACCTGCTTTCCTGCTGACATGACTAACTTGGTTTCAGAAAAACACCAACCATCAACACCCAGCTGTGTTTCTACTCATGTGTTATTGTGCACATTGTGTACCCAGATCTGTGGGTGCCTGCATGATTGCATAAGTATGTGTGTGTGCACACACTATAGTGCCAGACAATTTTACAGTGTGAAGTAACTTACCCAGGCTGACAAGTGTGCGTGCCACCCACAGGACATCGGCGACCAGTGCGGGAAAGATCAGTGCACTGCTCAGAACGTTCCCATACTTCTGTTGGAAGGGGTCCATCATTGTCACATACTTGTTCTCTCTCATAGGCTTGGCAAAGAAAAAGCCACCTGGAGCGGGAGGGAAGGAGTTAGCATAAAATCAGAATCTCTCTCTGGAGGTAATGAAGCCATCAATTTTAACACATGGCTGTATTTCTATCATTTAAAAACCCACGAGGGAGAAAGGAAGACGAGGAAGAGGGGGAGCAGGAAAGAACAAAAGCGTGTGAACAGTAAGATAAAAACAAGTGTTCCCTCCAGATAACACAATAAACACCTTCAGCTGAACTTATGTGCTCACTTGGCCAACAATGGACAAGAACGGAACAGGGAATGTTATATTTCCTCATCAGGGACTTTGGTGTTTCCGGTTCCCATTACTCTCACACAACGCAGGACATTGTGACAATAGGGCCTGAGTGCGTATGATATCACCTGTTGCAAATGTTTACAGATGGACCAGTTTGTCAGTTTGCTGAATTCAGGAATGGGCAATCTAAGTCTCTGGGTGAACTCATCCCTTCGCACCTGTTGCTTCAAGTTACGTTGTACAATCCTGAACTGATTTCTCATGGTCCTATTTTTAACATGAGCGACACTTTTATTGGTGTGTGGAGTCAGACGGGGTTGGGGGTTGTGGGAGCTACCTTACTGGTCAACAAAACGCTCAAGACCGAACTCTTTTAAGTTCATTTGAACTGATTCTGAATTGCTTAGGGGATTCACGTTATGATGAAAAATATTATTCCTGTAGATGCTTGTTACTAAAATAAAAATGCAGCACATTAGGCTGTTGTGAAGCTACACCCGTCATTAATCCACATGACTTTCATTAGCCGCTGAGTGCAAAACAAGGGATGCATTGAATGTTAAATGGCAACAGCAATCCTTCTTCTTCCAAAACAAAGTCCTCATAAACTTCACAGATATCAAAAGGATTTTACAGAGAAAAAGACTAAAGTCTCTATTTCAGTGAGGCTTTCCAGTGTGTGAATGACACCGACCTGTGTGGCAAGTTACCTCCCTGCCAACAACTAATATTAAAGGCAGTTACTGGTGTCCATTTCAAGACACTGCATACAAGACCACTACACTATGTGTACAGGACTATCTATGTTAGGCTGCACAAAGTTCATATTATCTAATTTGTGTCTATTTAAATATTTAATGCTGTAATGTGAGTATAACATGCACTATTAAAATCAATTGTATCAGTATCTGTATCCAGTTTCTTTTACCTAAATGGCATTGAGCTGACATCATTTGTATTAACCCCCCCCCCCCCAAAAAAAAAAGGAGGAAGACAGCAGAGTCAGGCATCAGGGTTTATGGTTCAGGGCTTAAAGCTTGGGGTCAGTGGTGCTACTCACCTAAGAAGAAGGTCAGGACATAAGGCACAGGCATGAGAGCCCACACTGCGCCTAGCGTTGGGTTGTATGTCGCCTCAGCTATACCAAGGATGAAGCCTCCACCCACCCATGTAGCTGCAGAGAGACAAACACACATTAAAATGAGAAACGTGATACAGACTCCACACTAGCTTGTGCATTCTGCTGGCATCAGTCATCACAAAATTAAATGACAAAAACTCAACAGCAACAACTCAATGTCTCCTTCCAGAAATCATGGCCCGGTTACTCAACTTGTGAGCGGTTTCATGTAGGAACGACTTTCTTTCTTGTGTAGAATCTACAATCTTACACGAAACTGCTCACAACAAGGTCTGAGTAACCACATCATGATTTCCAGAAAAAGAAACTGCTGTTGAGTTTTTTAAATGTATTTTTTGGTGCTTTGTGCACCACAAGCTGACTGTTATTTAGTTCCATTGTATTTAAGTTAAACATCTCTACAGCCAAAATCTCCAAAACCTGGCACCTGACACACTATCTAGATGGATGAATAGTACTGAGAGGAAAAATATATTTTCGATTAAGGGATGAATTGTCCCTTTAAAACTGAGCCCCATCTGACTTCTTTACCAGTAAGAGTGAAGATGCCGACAAGCAGGTTGATGTTGCGTCCGGCCAGTAGCGTTATCTCCATGCCGTCTCCGGTGCACTTCTTCTCCTCCCTCTTGGAGCGCATAGACGCCCAGATGCCCGTGCCCAAGATCAGCAGGTAGAACACCGCCATCACCACCAAACCCGGAACATTGAGAGCCATCCTGAACTATATCTGTGTGCGTTTCCTGTTGAGAGACAGAACAGAGAAACATGAAGATTTGAGTTGCTAACCAATGGAAACAGAAATGAGCAAATGCTGTTTGCAGTGGGTGTTTGACTCACTACCATTCAAAATACACAAATAAAATCCCATGACAATACAAATACTCATTTACTTTCTGTGTAAATTTGTTTTTGGAGGACTGCAGGACAAGGGGGCGGGGGAGGCAAGTTTGCACAAATTCAGGTGTCATCTGATTCTGACAAAAAGGTACAGTCATCATGCGCATAAAGCTATTAAGCGCAAATGATAAATTTAATGAATAGAAAACAGTAGCATGTATTCAAATCAATGAACAGAAGAGGGTGGGTGAGGTGGAGGAGGAACTCTACATGTCTTCATAAAGAAAGAAAAGTGAATAAAGAAAGGGCTGCAGTGGAGAGGAAAAAGAAAGGAGCAGCAGCATGTCGGACGACCTGGCCCTGCTTGCCTGGCAGACGGGGACATGGGGTGAAGAGGAGAGCTGGAGTGGAGGAGGAAGAAAAAGGAAGGCAAGAGTGTGAGGGATGGAAGGATGAAGAGTCAGAGAGGCGAAAGGGGTCTCACCATAATACTTGGCAGCACTGACAAAGATGGCGGACAGATGTTGTCCCCCGTCTTCAGTGGTTGGGCGGCCCAAGTTTCGACCCCAAACATTGGGAAGTGAACACAACTCAGAGCCACGTTAGTGCATACACATGTGTGTGTGTGTCTGTGTGTGTGTGGTTACTGTAAATGTACACTGGACAGATGGATTTCTAAAAAAATAAATGAAAGATGAGAAAAGCTTGTGCATCTATAAAAAAGCGTTAATCTTTAACTGCTGGTTGCCACCTACTGGTAATCACTTCTCTGCACATTAACATGTTGATTATACTGGATCAACTGTGTTAACGCAGTCCAGGAAAAGTGAGGGACTCAAGACAAGTTCTCTATCTAAAATAACACAGTAAAGCCGTTTCTTAAAAAAAAGATTCTCTTTATTAAAGACAGAAACTCATTTATCATAAACAAAGCCATCATTGTCATGGAGGAAAAAAACAAGACATGGCCCTTGCCCAGTGGAGTTAAAAACACATGTTAATCTAAAAACTCTGGCTCCAGTCATAAAACTCGAGGAAGAAAGAATGTATGGATACACTTGGGAGAATAGGGAGAGGAAAAAAGGAAATGTTTGTGAAAGGAATGAACTGTAAAAAAATATATATATATATGGGTAGGAGGCAAATGTATGTGTGGTGTGGAGGAGGGGGTGTGTGCGTGTGTGTGCGTGTGTTTATGTGAGGGCATGGAAGGAATGGGTGAGGGGCTGGGGGGCGGCGGCCCTGCGCCAAAGTCAACAAAAGCCTGAAAAGCGCACACTCACGTGGACCGTATGTTCTTCTGTGTTCTGTACGTGTGCATGTGTATGAGAACCTTTACATACCAAGCTCAGTCACGTGGCCTGTGTGTTGTTCTCTGTTCTGTATGTGCATGCGTGTGTTAGCGCACACTGTTACAGCCTTTACATACCAGACACTGCAGAGTTTTAACTGCATCCTTATGTTACACTATAGCACCGATATTTTCTGGTGCATGCCCTGTATGTTCAAAGAAAACCAAAAACTGCACTCTGTAAAACATTATAGCTATTGTTACGCAGCATATCAAGAGGACACTGGGTGAAAAAAATTGAGAAACTATACATTTGCTCTACAAAATTTCAGAGCCAGTTTACGAATTCTTACATGCAACGAACAAATATGCTCCATAATTAGGTTTAAAGTGATATATATTAATATGTCTGCATCAAAGTAGTTTTATTTTGAAAAAAACTGTATGAATTTGATTCTCAGTTGGACTGGAATTACTACCAGCCCTTTCAAACAAGAAGTCTAATACTACAGTGCTTAGTCGACTACTTGCGGCTGCCAAACTACACTATAAACCAGCTGGTGGTATCTTAATCTGTTACCAAAAAAACTAAAGATAAAGGGTGTTGCACAAGAAGCTAGAAACAGTATTTAGTAGACAGGGTCTAAAAAAGTACTTTCAAAAAGCATAAATAAAACCCAGATGTTGTTTACTTCCATCCCCATAGACAGATCCAGCAACAGGGTTTTTGAGAAACCTATAATTTGCCTGCCTTATTAAGCACACTCACAAAACAACTTTAATAACCACTTTCACTCTATGAAATACTCAATCAATTACACATCAGTGTCAAGTCATTTTCCTGTAAATGTCGCTTCGGCAGTGTGCTTACTCAGCACCTGGTAACTTTCCATCACTCTTCCCACTCAGCTCGAGCGTGAGTACAACGCAGGCACATTCTCAACATATCTACATATTTAAATTTAATTTGCATGTTGGGCCAGCTTCAGAAGACAAGAGTACAATACCTTTTTCACAATTACTTAGAATTTTTTGAGGCAATAGACCTTGTTTACCTGAATGTTTATATGTAAAATAAACGTAAAAGTATGTTTTTTTTTTTTCTCTTTGCGGTGAAAACCACAAGAAAAAAAAAAATCCCCACCAGAAAACCCCCTCAACAAGCGCACCACAAACAAGAAAAAAAAATCCCATTCATAATTTCAGGTGACCTGAAGTCCCACTGAGTTTTAAACGTTCATTCATGTGAGCTCTCTACAGGGTGAAAATACAGCAGAAAGCCTACAAAAATTGACAGCGTGTGATTTAAATAAAAGAACCTGAGGGCAACAGCATCTGCGTTCTTTTCTGGGTTTTTGAAATTGAAACTTCCACTCGACCATTAGCAAAAATCGGTGGTGCAGTTTTAAGTAACTTACAGCGCTGATGTCCTCCCCTCCCTCAGGGGGTTTATAGAGCTCTGCAGGAACAAGTCCTAAAACCAGGAAATGAGTTGATTTTTTTTTGGTTAGATACCAAATAAGGCAATAAGTATCTATGGTTAACACAGGCTTAAAATGTTTTTAATACTTATGACATAAGATATGTCAGTAAATACCCTACTACTGAATTTTGAAAGTTTTACGTCTTAAAAAAGGCAGTTGCTAACACCTAAAGTCATACAACCATAGTGCAGTTAATGTATTGTCTAATATTAGCTTTTTGCCGCTGATGATTGCATTTCTGCTTCAATCATAGACGTATCAAATGTTTTTTTTGTTATTTTCTGCACTAAAGGAAAAATCCCATTGTCTTTTTGTCAAGGAAACCCAGCGATGTTAACTTCCGGGTTGGCCGACAAGAATACATCATCCCTGCAGTACTTTATATGTAGCAACACAATGCATGTCATAATAATACCGTAATGCAGAAACTCATGTCAGGTCATGTGAGAAAACATTTTTAAGAGGACTTTGGGAGGATTTGAATACATAAGAAAGAATGCTGGATAACTACAGAGTGATATGAAAACAAAAACTAAAAAACAAACCTGCCCTTTAGGTTAAAAACTACTGTACAACTAAACTATACTTTTGTCAGGCAGTCAGACTGTAAAATAGGCAGCATAATTCTATAGTCATGTCTATTTAATGATGAAATGAAAAAGAAAATGCATTTTAATGAAATATTCATGGTGCCTTGACAAGTGCTTGTGAGGTTAGCAAAAGACGGGTTGAGGCTCCCCGTAAGACTACAAATAATGATTGTCAGTCAGGTTTTTTTTTTTTTACATACTAGAGAAACAAACTAAATATATATTGTTTCATTTTGGTTTTAGATAATTTGATTATTCTGGAAATATCTGTGGTGCATCTGTGTTATTCTAGCTGTGCGGTTTATAGTTAAATTCCAAACATACAGTGCTGCAAGCTAACATAGACATGTGTAAACTTCCATCACCAGCACCTAGACAGCAGGATACAGCAACCAGACCTGCTATGGTTGTAAAAAACTGTGTTTTATATTTTTCACATTATGAAAGTTTATCATGCCTTTAATGCATCTATGGGTTATAATTTGCATTTGAACTTCTGAATGGATGATGATTTGTACTTTCCATAGTTTCAGACTACTACTATGTCATTTCTCGACTGTCCCTTAATGAATCAGAAATATGAAAATTGTTTTAAATTAGTTAAATGACCTGGTAGAAAAGGCTTTAAGGCAGCTGAACTTTTTGAACTCTGGTAGTTTATAAAGCAATCTCAACCTAAGCAGCTTATTTGACTGTCAAAGTCTGAAGTCACCTGAGTTTAAAAGACCATATAGAAGGGCCCATCTCTGTATGAGGAGTTCTCTTACAGTGCAACAACGCCTGACTGACTCTAATGCTGACAGAAGATAGACTGCAGGTTTGACATGGCTGAAGGAAAGCAGGCACAGTATCTTTAGACATGAGTGCGCTCTCTGTCTAAATATTCCATGTGGTATTCTCTTTCATACAGATGCAGAAGTGTGTCTTGGCACAGGCGCAGCTACAACACTGTTTCTACGAAACCTCCACCCCCCCTCGCCTCCCTGCCTCTCAGTACTTTTCCGTTCAGAACGACTCTCCTGACAACTGTGTGTTTGCTGCCTGCCTCCTCTCCATCTCCACCCCCTGCAATTTGGCGATGTGGAGAGTTTACAGACGTTATCTGCTATTAGTGGATGGCACTGAACTCAAGGGTAACTGGTAACTTTGACAACAAATCTAGACCTGTCTATGCACATCTACTCATGCTATAAGGCTTTGAGATTTCCACTAGGTAGAGCGCCACTGAAATGTGACCACGCTACGCTCCAGACACAAGCGTGTTGTCTTTCACAGAGAAAGTGCCGGGACCAACAGAGAGATTGAACAAAAAAAAAAAAAAAAAAAAAAAACGGCTGCTACCTCTTGCCTTCTCCTTTGTTAAAGCCCTTATCTTCAGTCTTAATGTGGACAGTTTGAGTTTTAGTCCCCACAGCCCTTCATTAGTTCTCTGGACCAGATACTTTCTTGCTTTAGAACAATTCTGGGAAATCATCCATCGAGGCTTAACAAACAGAACCAGAACTAATACAACAGCAAAGAAGAGACAGAAGACATGGTAAACAATGCATTACTGCTGCTCCGTGGGTTTTACAAGGCACTGAACTAACAAGAACATCAAGTATTTTCTAACTTTCGGATAAAAATCTTCTATAGATTTAAATTCTCCCTCGCTCAGGTGTCTAAACCCACAGGATCTGCACATTTAATACTGTGCCAAAATGTGCTGTGTAAGTTAAGTAGACATTATCATATCTTTATTTCTGCTTTAAAGGTCACACGTGGTAGATTAGAGATAGAAAAACACCTTGAAACAAAGCTGGACTGTCACTCTCTCTCTCTCATGGTCTCACTCACAGGACACAGAGGCAAGTGCATTAAAGGTCAGGTGGCAACAAAAAGATCTGCCACAAATACATGTTAGAGACATCAAAGGCGAATCACTTTGAGGACAAATTGAAGCTAATCTCTTAGATTTAGTCTCAGTCATTTTGTTAGTTCACAAGGCGCAGTGATGAGAAGGTGCTGATGTGAGGCTGGGTGGATCAGCCCTTAGGGATGATGACTAATGGCAATGACTTGAATGATAACAAGAGCAAATACTTGACACAGTCATACCTAACAGATTTTTAAAAGCAAAACTAAAAATAAGAACAGTTAAATTACAAAAATTATGTATCGGCACTACAAAATCCATCTGGGAACATATTCAGAATGAATGACAATTGCTCACGGCATCCTGTGTAGACCCTCCAACAGATTATTAGTCATTAAGAAATTTACTGATTTCCACAAGTCGCAATAAAACAGATTTTTATTACACTTTTTCAATACAGTATTTCTTCATAACTACATATTAAAGTGATGAAAAGATGTTTTCACACAGCAGTCTGACCATTGTGTCAGCCTCTTTTACGTCTCTATTCTTGGACTGTACTTTATCAAAACCATTAATAGCAAGAATACAGAAAACAAAGATAGGCAGCTGTAGCCACAGAAGATAAACCAGAAGAGCCCATTTGGCTGGGCAGCAGTGCCCCTCAGTGCTATTTATAGGACAGACATAGTTTCTTGTGTCCCAAACTAACCGAGTTTAGTTTTCACAAAGAAAAACTCACACATATTGTACATGCGCACATGCAGAAACACTTCTGTACTTTAAAGCAAAGATGTGTAAAAGATGTACATCAAGTAAATAACATAGTAAAGAAAAAAATGAGCACAGGAGACACAAGTGAACACATTCAATGATGAATACATACCTAGAGTCAAAAGTACTTGTCAGTTCTTAGTGATGATGTGAAGAGGGAACAAAGGCTATTCTCACAGGACAGAGAACAGGTCAGATGATAAATTCAGTCCAGGAGGAGAACAGTTCATACAGACACTCATCCACAATGCTGGGGAGTAGAGAAGACTCCCAAAAGATGGGCACACAAAGGGACTACAGCCGGTCTTCAGTCTCTTACTGGTGAGGCCAAAAAGTCTATTTCAAAATTGTTTTTTTCTCTTTAAAGAGTTTTCAACAAAGTCCTCAGCAGCAAAGAGAGAGAGGAGTCAGAGTTGATTCAAAGCTCACCAAGCAAGTTCAATGAGGAAGGATGGAACTCTCTAGAATCAGCACTCAGCCGTTCCCTGGTTTTAAACCTCACACGGTAGGCGGGGTCAGTCATCATGCAAAGGAGGGGGTAACTACCACTACTGCCACCTTCTTGGTGACTGAATGTCTGCAGCCAATTAGCTGTGTGCAGAATGTGGGGCAGATCCAGTCCCTGTTTAGCTGTGGTTCACATGAGGATGACTTTGACTGCAGGGCGGCACTGGCACCTCCAGCTGCTCGTGATCAGCTCATTAAAAACTCCCTCTTTCTCTGTCCAACTCTGCCCGTCCACGATTCAAGCATCTGTCATTCTTTTCCTTCTCTTTAACGCAAAGAGAGAAGTTAAAGTGTAAAGTTGTGCCCCTTTTTGTAGCTATGTAGTATCAAAACTCCCCTTCTCTATATCCACCGATCCTATAACTATCAGAAATGACTCACTGTACCTCTCTATCTCTCACCTACCTGCTGTGTTTCACATTGACCGTACAGCCAGCGTCACAGATGCCACAACACTTGCAATACATGGAGAAAAATATCTCCTTCTCCAGCCTGCCTGTTTTTTTTTCAGTTTTGTTAGCGTGTGTTCATGTGTGAGTGTGGGCGCCCACAACTGCCTCCTTGCCCAGGACTTCCACAAAGCTTTCCTTGTTCTGTCCATATGGTTTAGT
This sequence comes from Lutjanus erythropterus, assembly GCF_056507025.1. NCBI lineage: Eukaryota > Metazoa > Chordata > Actinopteri > Lutjaniformes > Lutjanidae > Lutjanus > Lutjanus erythropterus. The sequence goes on along the minus strand of NC_139319.1, from coordinate 31,418,186 downwards.
GTGTCAAGTATTTAGTAACTAACATGAGAAGAGCCAAACAGAAAGTATGGGGCGGCAGAAGCTGCAGTGAAGAAAGAGGCAGGAGTTTGGTGAAAAGCAGACAGAAAAATAAAAGTGTTGTGCTCCTTTTTGCAAAGGAGCTCTATTCTTAATATAAAATGATTGAATTTTGAACATGAGGATATCAAAGTCAGCCTTGATCCACAGAATGCTATAAAGGTGTCTTTGTATGGTCCAGGTGAAGGCAGATGCCAGCTATTTGTCACACACAGCCTCAAGCCAAATATTTTCAGACAGTTTTCACATACTCTCACACAGGTGGGGATAGACGAAACCATTTCACATTCAACAAACCTGACATATGTGTGAATTCTTGCCTAAGTCAATAGTAACAGAGCAACGGGACAGTAACATTCTCATTCAGCTGCCAGACTATCAGAAACTATCAAAACATCTTCACAATCATCTTCAAAGAGACTTTGTGGACACCCTGTTTATTGTGTAAAGCAGAGCTACTGAGTTTCAATAGCAAGTGGGCCAAATAGGAAAATCACTGGGGGTTTGTGGGCCACCCAGAATACAAATAACATTACAGTATGATTTTAATATGCATATTCCTCTGAGCTCTTAGGAAAACTGGCAGAGAACTAGCCATGACAAGAAGTAGTGCCTCTTCGTGTTGTATTGTTCTATCACAGTAGTGCATTTGTCTGCATAACAACAACACTACGGTTTATTATTTGTTGCATCGAGCAAAGAAAGTAAATACTTGTCAGTCCATTTGCTTCAGAACTGGCAATTTTCACAATCACCCCTATGTTTCTTTAGCTTCAAGAAAGACATTTTGAAGCTTAGCTTAGCTAATGTAAGTTTCTCATATGGCACAGTGTACAACACAGGCCTTGACTGAACAAACAGGTGCGTAGCGGATGTAATCCCACTGCAGCCACTGACACCACATAGGTGCTTTAAAAAGATGGAACCAGTGTTATACTGGTTTAGATCATTCAGTCTGTTGTTTCACAAGTCTCAAAGTAGCTCCAAGATATGTAACTTTAGGTGTATGCAAATGTAGAAATAAATAAAAATGTTTATTTATGTATGATTCAACTAACAGCTTTCATTTATGGATTTATACATTTGTTCTTTTATGTCTACAATTATTTATTTATTGTTTTATTTATGTACTTTTACATAATGCATTTTATTCTTGAATTAAATTTTAGATTTCTTTACGCAATAAGTCATTTTTGATCCTCCATATAAAAACACAGTGCTGTACATTTAATGTACATGTATTACCTGTCTAGGGTGTGCCAGCTGGGATAGGCTCCATGACCTTTCAAGGATAAATGGTTACAGATAGATGAATAAATGTGTCCCCTGTGCCCCCCCAAAGACAAACTATCTTTAGGACATTTAGGATAACAAAAAAAAAAAAAAAAAAAGACAAACAAGAGGACGCTGCCACCCTGTACTTAACTGTGCATTTAATACTAAGCTGGGCAACACTGTACAATTTTAGAAATCTTATTTAGCATCAAGCCAACAGGCGTCTGCGTATATTGACTTGCAGGTGGCAAAATAGATGTGAACAGTACGGCTTGTCCATTTTGCAGAGAGAATTGGAGCCAAGCTAGCTTCACTGTTCTTTCCATATTTTGCGTCCACATGACACGTCATGTTGCCATAGCAATTTCAGACAATCTGTTTGCCACCGTTGCGCGGCTGTGTTGAGAAAAAGGCACTGACCTTGCATAATCGACTCTAGCTAAAGCTGTGCAAGAGCCTGACAACACCCGACCAAAATTTCTTACATTCCAGAAATTCACACAAATGTCCAACTGCCATTCAGGAGCAGCTGATCAGTCATCCCACCCCCATGCTGTGGTGCAAGGTAAACAATACCTGACAAAGCTGTAATGTGGTCTGATTCTTAAATTAGTTTTGCAGCTCAAAAATCAAGTCACATATGAGCTCAAATCATAGCATGTATGCGCAGCTTTATCCATATATTATAGATCCCACTACTCTATCCAAATTGCTCCAATCAAATAAAACTAACCATTTAAAAAAAAAAGGGAAATGTTTACTTAATTTTAGCCATCCAGGAGATGCTCCTGCACACACAAAATTGCTCTCAGATATTAAATTATTTATCCTCCTGTGGACCAACTTTTCTTATTTAACATAATGCCTGCTGAGTCAACACACATGTAGGCACGATTTATTCTTCCTTCCTCTTTTGTGTCTTTTGTTTGAGGAAGTAACCTCTTTAAATGTACATGTGGCACATTCAAAACATGTCTGACACAAATGTGTTTTGGAATGATTTTTGGAAATCACGTGTTGCTTGCATGCATGCGGTGTCCACACAGACAGCATTATTGCTGTGGTACTGTTAGTGCCAGCCCTGTCTAGTCTCTACACCAAGTTTGCAGAATAGCTGTGAAGAGAAGTGAAGAGTTGGAACCAGAAAGCAGAGAGAGAGAGAGAGAGAGAGAGAGAGATAGAGAGAGCACACTGGAAAAATGCTGCTCCTCATCCAATTTTTTCATATCTGTGACATATTTAACAGGCATAGATGGGGAAACTGTAGCACAGCATTTTTATACCTTGTCCCACAACCCACAGATTGAGACTATGTCCCACAGTTTGACTGGCCCTAGTTTTCATTAGTCAAACCACTGCAGGATAGGGTTAAGATTAGGGTTAGTCAAACAGCACAGACACGAGACAAGAGCCGGTTTAACTGTCAGTGTCTTTGCTGCCTACATGCTACACATAAAAGGAAAACTGTGAGTAATTGTGAGCAAAGTCAAAAGCTATGTATGTATGTAGGTGGGATATAACTGAAACGACCACAAAGAAAAGGAAATACAGCTACAACTAAGACTTGAATACTACTTATAACTGGGTAAAGCCAGTGTCTGAAGCCAGTGGGAGTTGATTCTTGTAGCCTCTGTTTTATCTCTTCTCAATACTTTATGGTTCTGATAATGAAACTAGCTGCCTCTTTCACTCGTAGCACAGTGCAGCAGCAGCAACAACAACAACAACAACAACAACAACAGCAAGCACAACCAAATTCATATCAGTTATCTGGAATCTTCAGTGTTTTTTTTTTTTGCTTTTTTTCAATTCTTCCCCTTACAAGCTCAGAGACAGAACAGAAATGTAAAAATAGACAGTATATCAAAATTTTAGATTATCTGTCAGCATTGGTAACTTGTCCCATTTTGTTACACACACACACACACACACACACACACACACACACACACACACACACACACACACACACACATACACACACACACACACACACACACACACACACACACACACACACACACACACACACACACATTTGGTTTGTTAGGATCTGGTTATCTTAATAGTGAAATGTGTAATGTTGCTAGTATGATGTCAGTATGACTATGAACAGATCATCTTCATTGTCTATTCTTGCTGAGAATCATGTGCATCACACACACACACACACACACACACACACACACACACACACACACACACACACACACACACACACACACACACACACACAAAAAAAAAAGGCAAAACTCAGCATGTCAGTTTGTAGCCATTGCCTTTGATGTGCATACTGCCAGCAAAGTCACATTTTAGTGGTTCATCAAAATATGTCCTCTACTCCATTCACGTTTTTTATGAGGGGGGACAAATGCATATGTTCTAAATACTGAGGGAGCAGCACAGTGGTGCAGTAGTCAGCACTGTTGCCTCACAGCAGGAAGGTTCTGAGTTGGGTTAGCTGGGGAGTTTGTGGCTGGGGCAGGGTATTTCTGTACAGAGTTTGTCTGTGTGGGTTCTCTCCAGGTACATGTAGGTTCACAGTTAAACTGCGTGGTTGTTGCGTGGTGACCTGTCCAGGGTGCACCCCGCCCCTCACCTGATTCATAGGCTCCACGACCCTTGAAGGATAAGCGGTTATGGATACTGAATAAATTAATGTGTCCCCTGCATGGGACCAGAAATCTACACCTACGGTTGATTTGAATCAAATTCTTGAGTTGATTTAAGAACAATTCACTGATGCAAAGGGTGTTTTTTTTTGCAGATACGATCAAAGAAAAAGTTTCTTTCATACATAAAGGGAAAAACACAAGAGGATGCTGCCATGAAACGTCTACACATAAACAACATATCTGTATTGGGCTCTTTTTCTCTGCCTCTGTCTCTTTTCTGTTTTCATCCTTGCACACTTGAAGCCTGGACCATTTCATTGTGAAAGCACCATGGAAAAAAAAAATTGTGATGAGCAGGGGTGCAAAATATATTCCTTTATTTTATATATTTTTTTTTTACTTTTCATTTGTTTAAAACCAGAAAATGATGACGGGAGGAAGAAGGGCACCCATCACCAAATTTTAATTCATTAATTTTTCCTTTGATGGTGACCAGTGCCCACAAGAAGTTGGCACCCTAGGCAACTGCCTATATGGCCTCTGCCTTTAATCTGCCAAGATCATCTGAAATAAACATAAAACTTAATTAAGTTAAATAAGTATAAAGTTTCAAGAACATCTGCTGGAACATAAGCAGTTTAGAAGATATCCCAGTAAGTCAATAGTCACCATTTTTCTGGATTTTCAAACCACCATCACTTTTTAGGGAAAACAAAATTAAATACAATTTAACCTATTCAGATTTTCAAATTACAACACTCTTTAAATGTCCCCTTTGTTTACTGAAAAGAAACCACTGTAACCTCCACACTCACCTACCCTCTAACTGCATTACCACTGCTTCAGTCAATCATGAATATAATTGCAATAAACCTTTAGTCTTCACTAATAATTGCCAGTACTAGCTAAGTCTTTGTATAAATGGCTGGTAAAATGGACAGTAAAACAGTAAAAAACGCAGAACATACTAAATCTACTCTCGACTGCTGCAGCTTCAGTGCTTTATTCATAGAGCGGAAGCAGTGAGATCTCATTTGGGACACTGCCCCTTTAAGAGTCCTCTTCCTGTACTAAGAAAAGCTCAGGAACTCTGCATGGGTTGGTGTTTGCGTGTGTGCACATAAAAATGCACATGCTATATGGTCTTTTTTTGCATGACATGGCAGTTTCTCAAGCTTAAATATTCTTTGTTTGTCCTTTTTGTGTCTCTCCTCCTGTTGGTTTATCACCGTGCATTAATTTTCTTACATATCTCCAGGCCTATCTTTTTGGCCTCCTCTCTGTCTTCCTCTCAGTCTCTCGCTCTCACTTCCAGACAGGACTGGTTTCCATTAAGTTCCAGATGGGTTCCACTTAATTTGTGGGACTTTTTGAGGAATAAGAGAATGATTAAACAAAAAACAATCTGTACAGCGTAGTAACATGGGAAAAATGATTTCTAGTGTAGTAATCAACATGATAATGTATTACTGCTGTCACTGCAGTGTCACTATTACAGGCTATTCACACATACAGACTCAAAATCCTGGACAGTGACAGGCTGCTCATCATTGTGAACTGGACCTCTGCAGAGCTAGAGAAATTTAACAGGTGTCCAGCAGCATGACAGAGGAAAGTTGAGTAAATCTTAACCTTATGCAAATGTCCTCTGATACAGTGTGAGTGACAACCAGGTGAGAGCCAACTGCATTTGTTTTAATGCCTGCAAGTACAAAGCACAATGGCTCACTAACTACTCCACTCCACAAGTTGAGGGGGAAATTGCTCCCAGTGCAGATACAGGATAGCAATGCTAATCAGTCTTACCAGTTCCTGCATCACTGTTGACAGCAAACTATTCTCAGATCGATCGTGACAGAAATTTGGTCAAGCTGCATTCTAGACTACGCAATTAATACGGATAAAAAAAAACAACATAGGAAAAAAACACAAATACAGATGTAAAACTATGAGTCAGGTAAATGATTTGTTTGTTACGGTGTAGTGATGTATTAATGATGTCTGCTCAGGGCATGTGGATCTTTTGTTTGTCGCTTACATTGTCATTTAAGGAATAATCTTGCCATAGTAAATTAAGCAGCAAATTACAAATGTAGCGTGCTGGACAGCAGCTGCAGCCCAGGAGAGAAGCCCCGCAGGTCTTTTGGATGGCGGATGTCTGGAGGACAGACACTTTTAATTTCTGACTGTGTGACAATCTGATTTTTTCACAGCACAGATGATGAAGATGGGCATTAAAACATGAGCCTAAATGGTAAAACATACACATGAAGTTTCGAATAACAACTTAGTGTGGTGCACTGCATTGTAAAAAAAAGAAAGAAAAGAAAACCAAAAAAGAATGTTTGTATAAGATGGCCGATTTGATACTAAAGAAAATCTTAGTCTTAGTCTTAGTAGAATAATGCTACGGTGATCTCTGGTGTTTCCTTTGGTGATCCCAGTGCTGTTGAAATTTTTGTTTTTTTGGTGAAATGTCACAACAAACATTAAATTATTGTAACATTAAATAAATGTAATGTGTGTGAGAAGAGTGATTAGAGCTGAAACTAAGAGTGGGGTGTAGGATGATCATTATCAGCCATGTTTTGTTGGCATGCAGAGGAAATCACATCAGATATACGTGATACACCAGACCACAGAAGATGTATTCAACTTTTTACTCCATCAACAGAAATTGACATCAATTACATCTCAGAAGCTTCCTCAGTATTTTTAAGACGATTTAAGATATCTTATTGGTCTCTGAGCCAAACTGTTAAAGCTCTTATTACGTTGGGTCACTGCTGTGTGTGTGTGTTTGTTTCTTTGCCTTTATTATAGTACAGCTGAATATTAAACAGGAAAGATGGCAGAGAGAGGCGATGAAACACAGCAAAGGGCGGCAGGCTGGAATTGAGTCTGGGCTGCTGCAGAGGTCTGACAGCCTCAGTACATGAAGTGCACGCTCTACCAACCGATCCACAGTGGTGCTCTGTGTGTTTTTGACAAAGTGATTTATTAAACAAACTGAGACTAATTAAATACACGTGTACAAAAGTACAAAAAAACACATGGAGAGCGGAGGTCAGTAGAATCAGTTGTGTACATGAGAGTACATGAGAGTGGAGCGAGTGTGTGGCTGTTGTGAGCTGCATGCAAACAAAGGGAAGAACTGAAGGGGAACTAAAACTGTAACATAATCAAACGAGTGGCTGCTGGGAAGGATAAAAAGAACAATGGAAACCCTAAAATTGGTATAGAAGATTAACCCACTGCGGCAGGGGACAAAGCGTCAAAGTGATTTGTTACATTTTGGTTGTGCATGATTTAGTTGTGTTAAGAGCATCATAGAGGTTGCTGCTCCTCATTTAACCTCTTTTTTCCCTCAACATCTTCTTGATGATTCCACTTCAAAAAAGGCCAGAGACCGTCAGTGTTGAATGTGACCAATCAAAGACATCACACACTGTCCATTCCGGCCTTTAAAGTCTCAAATGTCAACACAGTTACAAGCGCATATATGACTCAAGCTCGTGATCATCACAGACACATGTTCATGGGACACATTCTTGCATGCAAAGCAGAAAAGGTCCCTCGTGACAAAGGTTTTGCGCTGTTTTGTATCACATGCATCTGCCTGATTTTTATGCGCGCAGGTTTCGAGATTATGAATGATTAATTATTAATTAATTGCAATGACGCTGCTTTGTTCAAACAAGGAGTGTGGACCCATAAAACAGAGAGCCCACAACAGGAAGGAGAGCCAAAACTTGATATCCAGGGCTAAACTCATGACTCTTTTTTTTCACTCAAGAACATAAAAAATAGATATGAATTAGGTTAGTTAGTAAGTACAAAAATATATTGAGTGCAGAGGTCAGTAGAATCAATAGTGTAGGGAATATATAGGAGTAGAGATAGTGTAGTAACATCTATGGCTTTATAGACTAGAAATACTGGGTTCAGATGTTCCCAGGTGGCACTGATGATCTCCTGCCCCACCCACCAGGCATCTGAAAAACAAGTAAACAAAGGAGTCTGGCAGTTTGTCAAGTTGAAATACCCAGCTCACTTGACATGAACGTGTCGTACGTATGTTCATTAATACTTTGTCACCGCCTAGTTTAGCTGGAAGTTTGAAACATTTGGGGGTAGAAAGTCATGTGTTATACATTCTGCTGGTACAAGGCAAGATGTTGATGTTGTACCAGACCTGAGTTTCAGTGATAAAAGACAACTTAAGTCTTTCTTCAATTCTTCAAAAAAGAAAACGTCTCCATTGCTGTGTCTCATAGGCAATATCTGAAGACTGAACGTGTCACAGCGATGCAACACCGCTTTCCCATTTCAAATGCGGCAGAGAAATGCTGACTTCTTTTCCTGCATTTGGAAGATCCAGTGGCCAAAATTATTAAAAACGGTCAAAGTCAAGTTGGGTGATGTTTGTGATTATGTGTTAGTGAAGTTGCTTGCTTGTGAGCTACAGCCTTTGACAGTCTTCAATTTTAGAGGTTCAAAGATTGATTTATATCTTGCTTTCACTTGCTTTAAAAAAAACATGTTGCATTTTAGTTCTGATCTGGTTTAGTTGTTTTTTATGAATGAACCAAGGGGAGTAAGCATTAAGATATACAAACTGACAGGTAACTCTGACTGGACAGTTTTGGCGACTGTCATCCTGTATCCTCAGGGCATCATCAGGACCCATGTGGGGAAATCGAACTCATAAATAATGACTGTACCAAGGCTGAATCCTTCCTGCAGCAGGCTGGACAGCCTGTAGCCCTTTGCTGAATCTGTCAAAGGGGTATAAATTGATGCAGCAGTTGTAATAGTGTATTAAATGTAGGCTATTGAAAGTGAAAGTATTGAAATGGAGTTATTAAAATATGATGCATGCTTTTCAAATTGTCTCTGAGGGCTACTGTTGGCCTGTGGGCAGCTCTTTGAGAATGATACTGTATTGTATCATATATATTATACTGTAGATACTAGACTTTTATTTACTCAAAGAACATATATGCCTGTGGACAGGAACATTCAATTGATCTCAGTCATCACAGCAACAATGTGAACTAATCTTCAGGTATCCTGTAACATGGCAATCTCTGTGTTTTCCTAATAACATGGCACCAGCGTGGTCATCTCATACTTTGTAAATCTAATAAGTCATTCATCATTTTTCCATGGCAGTAGAACTTGAAACCACAACAAAAACACAATGAGTGCCCTTGTGAATGGCACTCTGGCAACCCGATTTGCTACTTCTATTACAGCTGGCCTTGTATATCAGAGTTCATCTGTTATCATTTTACATTACAGGGTTGAACAATTAAATGGACAATAAAAACAACAACAACAACAACAACAACAACAACAACAACAACAACAACAACAACAACAACAATAATAATAATAATAATAATAATAATAATAATAATAATAACCATCATTTTAGACACATTTATAAGTAACTAAACTAAAACTAAATAACAGTAGAAAAAAAAGGACAAAAGACAACTAGACAGCTACAACTGATGCTTTGCAGTTGTATGCCTCCACCAACCGGTCAAGTTTATATTCATGTCTGTCCAGACCCATATAATCAACGCAATGAAGACTTTGAAGGAATTTCATAAGATGTATCAAGTGTATTAAGTGTATTTGGCATAATGTAAGTTTAAAGTTTTAACTGTTTTTGCAGAACATTACGACGTTGCAATGAAGTTGTACTTTTTGGATATAAATGGCAGTTCCATTGGCTGTTTGTGCCAAATCTGAATATACTATTTCCAGAGTGGACCAACATGGTGAACCAACCATCAGAAAGACCAACCATCACACTGACATTCCTACAGCCATTTTGTTAGTTTGGCTGAAAATACTTGCACTTTAGAAATAGATGCAGTGTAAATATCCAAACTGTATGCCTCTCCGCCTTTCCTGAGAGCTTGAGATGCACTGGCTGTTTGCAGAGTGTGGCTGGGAGGGCAGACAGTATAGAAATAGACCAGGAGGTATATACAGTAATACCCCTTGGACGGGCAAGGAAGGCAGGTTGCTGTATACGCAGCTGTGCATTTTCCAATTTTGTAATTTAAGGAGGAAGCCTACTCCATTGTAAGCACCAACAATGGCGGTGGAAACACACATGTATCCAACTACATTCACACGAGTATCTGCTAGTAAACCGGCACTCTGATGTAGAATGTACATGTTTCAGATCCATTAATTCAGCTGAAACTGGATAACCAGTCAAAAAAAACCCCAAAACACTCCATCTGCTCTGTGTCTGAACCCTTTGTGCAAAAAACAAAACCCTAAGCTGCTGTAACTTGTGCCTCATCGTAAGATTTTAATATCCATGAGGAGTCTTCTGCTAAAACACAATCATCACACTTTTTAGCTTTGCTGTGTTGTACTTTGCAGTCTTGAACATCAGTAGTCACTATTTAAAAAAAATATTATTGTTTGTTGTAATGTATCTCTAATTAATTTTTCCCCCAATACTGATTTCTGTCAAAATACTTTCTGGATTTTTACAGATCAAAAGAAATATTTTGAATTTTAGAAATGATGTTTTGTGTTGCTAATTTCTACACCACAAAAATGTATGTGCAGGCAGGGACAATGGTAGGGATGGACATACTGTTTGACACGCTCTTTTAGCAGGTGATTGGCAATTGTTCGCGCAACTATGAATGGCGCCCCAGTAATTATCTCCAGTTTACATTAGCCTGCATTTTTACACAATTAGTCACCAAAGTCTGTTTTAAAATAAAAAACTTTAAAATCATCTCTTCAAGATAGCAAACAATCATAGAAAAATAAATACTCCACAGACAATGCCTCTAGAGAAACTCAGATGCAAAAATATCCACAGAAAAAAAAGGTATGAAAGAAGTTTGCAAGTAGACCAGTCTTCAGAGCAGACACTCAGTTGTACAACTTTATAGTCTAGTGCAAGAAGAAAGAAGAGAAAAGTTGGTGGCAAGATGAGAGTGCAGACCAATGAGTGATACTGCTGAAGTACATTAGGGACATAGGGGATGAGTGTGTGTATACCATTGTGTTAAAGTGTGCGTGACAAAGGGTGGAGAGGCTGTGTACAGAAGGAATGCTATTGACTCTTATGAGCTCGTAAAGTGTTTCCAGGAAAGCAGCAATCCAAGAACATTTTGTCACAACAAAACATGTTAGAACCAGTGAGTGGGTCTAATCAGGACAGACAAGTTGATTATCAGCTTGAGCCAGCCTTCCCTGCCCTTTCTTATGAATTAAAATTGATTAGGATTCCATGGATATAAATGTGAAATTCTAGTGTAGCATAAGTACATTTTTGAGTGTGAGTGGGTGGGTGGGTGGCAGAAAAAAGTGATCCTTTGAAGATCTGACTGGCGTAAAACAAGTATTTATATCCAAGTGTGGCCGATGCATTATAATCAAAGCTTGTTTTTCTCTAACCAGCACAGTGCTGTATGTTCTAACAGGCTCAGACACATCAAATGCATCTTAAAGATACACAAACTCACAATTTCAGATTCAGCCCTCTCCTATAAAACAGTAGTTCAGCTACAACAGTGTGTTAAATTAAGAAAATTACATCACTTTACTGTAATGCAGCCTTTAAGACCAGGAAAACGCAGTTGTTGGAAACATGCAATAAAAAAATTAGAACTGGCCTTCCTGCTGTTGAGACAGATTTCTACCTGTTTTAGATCAGTCACAACTGTTTATCTAATATGTGGCCAGTTAAATCTGATTAGTGTACATAGGAGCCTGACTTTATTGGCTGTTGAGGTATTTTTTTAGACATCCAACTGGACTTAAAGCTTTTGTTGATAAGAAAGATGTGTTTGCCATAGTTTGACAGGATTGGATAAGTTTAATTTACCAACTACCCTATGTCACATGTTTCATCTAATTCACATTTGCAAATTGACCTTGAGATGCAGGTTAAAAGGGAGCAGAGGGAGAAAATCAAATTCTGCCTACTTTCTTATCTGTCCAAACCTGTCATAGAGGTCATAGAGGAATTGTGCATTACAACATGGCTTTAATTGAGAATTGATGCTAAGGGCCAAACTATAAATTGAGAAAAATAAAAAAGTAGAAAAATGTCTTTAAAGAAGGTCACTTATGTGGCTATGCAAGGGCACTGACCACCAAAGACCACAAACGCTACTTAAACAAACTGACTTTGGCAAATGGCAACCGACTTCCAGACCCGTGTGATATTAGTGAGTGGGTAGGAGACATTAGTAAGTGGCACAATATTCAGTGGTCTGATATATACACCTATTTGACTGAGAGACCTAGCATCTAAACCAGCGAGAAACTAAGCATACAAGTCACTAGATGCTTACAGCTACATTATCTGTGGACATGTGCAGAATGTCAAATACCACGACACAGACTCAGAGTTTTGTGTTTTAAAATCAGACATCCTTCCTAGTCAAAGACAAGGGCACAAGACTGTCATGTATGATATGTATTATTTCGTATTGTTGCTTCTGTTTACTGTTATTCTCTCATATTTCGGTTAATGTCTTCACCTCACCTCAACTTTGTCATAACCAGGGCGTGAAACTAACTTTTTCATGAACTACACTCAGTGACAAGTTGGTTCAGAATTCAGCAGCCAATATTATTTATTTGCAGTCAGACGTGATTGAGCTGTTTTAGGTACATGTTAAAATATCTAGTAGCCTGGTCATAACTTGAAAATATATATTGGATAAGACAGTATGTTTTATTGTGTCTTTTTGACATTTCAGGCCTGGTCCATGCTGCAGCCATGCTACAGCAATTTTATTCAAAGTTGAGCTCTGTGTTACAATGGGGAGGACAGAGAAAGCAGCAGTTACTTCTGTGTGCATGTGGACAGACATAAGCAGAAAAGATGTCAGTCCGGCTCCACTGAAGGAAATCCGCTTCCACAAACCAAAGAGGCTAGGCAGCTTCCAGCATGTTCAAAAACTGACAGGAGGGGCAGAGTCACAGCCAGAGGCATGTAATACTTTACAGAGTTTAGATAAGTTAGAAAAGGTGTTTCAGTCATGTCAGTATCATATGTTTTGATTTTTTTTTATAAATAAAAAATAAATATTTAAATAAATAAATGTGAATATTATGCAGCCCAGTAATTGTGCCACTTTTTGTATCTGTCATCAGAGTTGACAGATGATGACATTTGAGAAGTGTAGCTTGTGGACCCATGCTGCAGTGTTGACAGGTCTGGAGAACAGTGACACAGAAACTCAACACTGAGGAAACTCTCACCACAGGAAATGCAGGTGAAAAGTCGGAGAAACATTCCACAGACTACACACTCAAGTACAACCTAATCAATGTGAGAAACTAGAACTTGCAACACGGCAACAGTGAAGCTCAAAGGACTGATATAGTACAAGTACAAAATTTCACCTTGCAACTACAACTGACAAGATCAGCAAAATCATACCTAATGGACATTATGCAGTATAACAAAACACAGTTAAACGTCCCATTTGTGCTCTCGTGTGAAAACATGGAGGAAACCTGCTGTGGCAGGTACATGTTTCAGTCCCATGTACCTACATGGGATTGAAACATGTACCTGCTGTGGCAAAGGGGTGGTAGAGATAAAGTGTCCCTACAAGAAGTACAGCAGACAAGCAGTTTTGTCTGTGTGACTCATTCAAACTGAAGCATTCACACTCGTATTACTCATATTACTCTTAAGTACAGCTCCACATGTTTGTGATCTTAGCTACTGTGACTTTGTGGTGTGGACAAAGGAGGACTTCATCATGCAGCGCATCCTAAGGGATCAGGACTTACTGCAGGAGGCTTTGCCAAAAGCACAAGTATGTTGCCTGAACTACTTTTGGCAAAATGATCAGCTGTTTCAAATGCAACAACCACTTTCACTACAGCTGTGTACTGATCTTAAGGAAGCCTGCAACATGGTTATGTAAGTAATGTCTCCAGTAATGTAGTATAGTAATGTCTAATCCTGAAAACATAATGTACAGCATTAGTAACCCTTTCCTTGTAGTTTTTATTGCTGTTGTTATTGATGGCCAAGATCACAGATTCTTTACTTAAGTGATATTGCACTGAATTGTCTTGTGTAAAAAAAAAAAAATACTCGTAAAAGTAGATGTATTGATTCAACTTTACTCAAGTAAAAGTGACAAAGAACATCACCTTTTCTCAGTAGTCGTGTGTCCTCTCTTGTCTGTTTTGTCTTGGTATGTCTGTCGTGTGTGATATGCACTGATAGATAAACCAAGTAAACAACTTTTCTAAGTGTTACTTTTCCATGAATTTAACTTGAAATCAGTTCCGACTGTGGAATTTCACCTCAAATGCGTTGAAACTGAAGTAACCAGCCTGTTTTGGAAGTGTAAAGTGTAGAAAGTGAAGACATTTGTATGGAGTAAAAATAAAAAGTTGTCAGAGAAAACTTTACTTAGTACATTTGTATATATATATTTGTACTTAGTACTTCCTCCTTCTGATGACTGTATTTAAGTACACTTTGTTAATAACATCACTACAACCAAAAGTGATATTGCACTGAATTGTTGTTTGTGTAGTTTGTCAAGAGCCAACCTGAGATCAGCTGAGGAAAGAAAGTGTAAATCAGGACTCTGTTTACAAATCTGTGCACATGACTAACAGATCTGAGTGCACAGATTTGTGAACTGTGCCTGTAGTTTTGCAATTTGTGTGTAGATTTTTAAACTGAGAGTACAGATACACACTTTTTTTGTCAGCTGACCTGAGGGGAACTGTGTATGTTTGAGAAGATCTGGTTGAAAAAAGGACCACTGTACACATGAAGGTCAGCTGATGCTGATGCTTGACCCATGAAATCCTGTACATGTGAGTAAAATACATCTTTCAAAAATATTATTCACTATATCAAAATGCATTCAATTCATCAAAAGGGGTTTCTCTTTTTGAAAACCTGAAGTATAAATTAGTCCCAATAAGTAGATTATATAGTGGGCTGAATCTGGCCCTTTAATCATTTACAAATATATTTTATATGAAGATAAGTATATTTTTGTAATTTTATTTAAACAACCTGCTAACATTTTAAGTTTATGGGGGTACAAGATGATCATTTTCTAAATATATTGAAAGAAATATTTTGTTTATTGAATCAGTTATCAAATCGAGCATTACAAAGGTGCTTTGTTTTTTTCCTCTTCTTTTTACATGTTTGTGAAAACTAATAAAGTTGACACAGAAAAAATAAAACTGTACATTGTTTTACACATTTAAATTAAAGAGTTTACTGGTCAGACATAGGAAATGTAAATGTTCCACCTCTTAGCGCTTTACCTTTATCAAATCTAAAAAAACAATTGATCTGGTGTAGTGCATTCTTAAATACAAGCAAAAGTACGGACGGCAGTGCAGACAAAAAACAACTCATAAAAGTACAAAGTAACCAAAAAAAGAAAGAAGAAAGGCAGTTAATGAAAGTAATTTGAGTGGTTGTAATTAGTTGGCTCATTTGAATCATTTAGGGAGGAAAATCCAGAAACAGTGGTACATGTTTTATGGTACATGTTTCGACAATTCACAATGCAGTTTGTGAAATGACAATTATTTAATTGAATGCATTCATTATTTGTGAACTTTGACTTTAGGGACAACACTGGAATAACTGTTTAAGCTCGTCTCTGATTAGAAATCCCCTAACTGCTAATATCTCATCCTTAGGCTCCAAAAGGTCTGATAAACCTGACTCTTTAGTTATCTGTTTGTCTGAAACCCATCCACCCGACCCAGGAGACAAAAATGAAATTGCCCCAGTGGGAGTGATGCTGATTAAATATGTAATGGAGTTGTAGTGCTTATAATTTGACCATGTCTGGGCCCTCAGTTTAAGATTGTCATCTTCTCTCCTTGGGACTGGGGCGTCCACTTCAGCTTTAATATGGAAAAATATGAAAAGGAACAGCATATGCAGCAGCCAAGGCAGACACAATTTAACAATTAATCAGTTCATTTTAAGACAAGAATACATGCATACCAGGACAGTGACCCATGCTGCATTCTTGTTCTGGAGTATTAGAAGGTGGATTTGGTGGTGAGGTAAAGATCTCATCTTTCCTCCTTTTCCTGTGGTACCTTATCTATGAAAGTAACTGAGTAATGAAAGTAATGTACAATTCGACTGATCAGTAACTCAAAGCATTCGGTTGTATGTGCCAAAGCATGTTGGATATTATGCCAATGCAAGAGAGAAACAAATTTAAAGGACTAATTAATTAATTACTTGTACTTTTCCATCTTTGGTGCTGTTTTGTGTACACAAACACAGAGGGCACAAAGTCAGGGATACTTGAGTCCATTAACATCTCACCTGCAAATACAACAAGCAAACAAACACACGCGCACACACACACACACACACACCCACACACACACACACACACACACACACACACACACACACACACACACACACACACACACACACACACACACACATAATGTTTAATGCTATGAGTCAACTTTGACACCAGTTAATGCGGTTATCAAACTTTAGCGGTGTTAGATTATTAGTCTACATCTTACAATCAATTGTTTATATAAACAAGCCTTTCCAGTAAAATCAATAAATACATTGACAACATAACTGATATAAAATGGACGCCGCAAACACAAACATTTTTGATCTTTGCTTCAGTCAAGTCAAGATGTTTGATAGCTTGCAGCCACAGATGCCGCTGATTTTTTTTTTTTACCGTACACACAACAACCAGACATTTAGGTGCTGGTAAAATGTCTAATTCAGTGTTTGCAGCTTAATAACTTGTCTAAATGACTGGGGGGAGAACGCTACTTCTGTTGCCAAAATGTGTGTAAAAGGGTTTATAGGAGCATGTTGACAGCGAGGGTGAATGTAACAACCCGATGTGCAGTTTCCAATGATATTTTTCAGCCTCTTGATGAAAACACAACTAATGCAACTCACTGAGTGTGTTTGCTGTGTGACTGTATTAAAACTGTATTATTGTAAAAAGTCTGGACTGTTCCAGACTTTCATCTTGTTGACAGTGATATCTACTGTGTGACCCTGCAGTTATGTGGTGACGCACATAAACTCATGACAACAGTTGATGCTGCTGTGTCAGATCATGATGTCCTTATTTTAAAGTTAATGTTGTCTGCAACAGTTCACTAGTGCTGTTCTTCTTTTTTTATACTTTGTACTATGTCTTTAATATCTGTAGCCATTGTTACAAAATGTATAATTATTGTTGTAATCTATCTCAGACTATTTTTCCCCAATAAAGATTTCTATAAAGACTTAAAATCTTGAATCTTGAAAATCAAAAATATCACTTACGTACTATACATGATAATGTGTTTCCAATTTCTACACCACAAAAAGCTATGTGTGGGGAGGGGGTAGGAGGGACGTACTGTGAGACAGACTCTGTTACCCAGTGAATGCCAATTTTTCACTGCATGGCGCCACAGTAGTTATGTCTGGTTTACATTAGCCTGCATTTTTACGTAATTAGCGACCAAATTAAATGTTTTAAAACCTTAAGGGAATCTTAATGTTTTGGTTGTGTGACTATAAACTGTCCAGACCTTCTTGTTGTTGAAAGTGATATCAACTGAATTACCCTGCAGTGATAGGATGACACACATGTCAACTATCAGCATTGTCTCTGACCTTGAGAGAGTCACAGCCAACCTACTGAACCTAAATAACTGGCTGCAGTATCCTATCCCTGATTCATCGTTAAAGGTGCATGTCACCAATTTCCAACCACATTTCCATAGATTTGTCACAGAGGACGTGCACTCTACAATAGTCCACAATACTCAGTGTTCTCTCTTGAGCTATAGACAATTTTATACTGTAGCAGCCAAGATCATTCCATGTACTATAACCTCATTATGGACAGTGGAGGAACTACAGGGACAATTTGACTAATGTACAGTATCTCACAAAAGTGAGTACACCCCTCACATTTCTGCAAATATTTAATTATGTCTTTTCATGGGACAACACTGAAGAAATGACACTTTCATACAATGTAAAGTAGTCAGTGTACAGCTTGTATAACACTGTAAATTTACTGTCCCCTCAAAATAACTCAGCACACAGCCATTAATGTGTAAACCACTGGCAACAAAAGTGAATACACCCCTAGGTGAAAATGTCCAAATTGGGCCCAAAGTGTCAATAATTTGTTTGGCCACTATTATTTTCCAGCACTGCCTTAACCCTCTTGGGCATGAAGTTCACCAGAGCTTCACAGGTTGCCACAGAAATCCTCTTCCACTCCTCCATGATGACATCACGGGGCTGGTGGATGTTAGAGACCTTGTGCTCCTCCACCTTCTGTTTGAAGATGCCCCACAGATGCTCAATAGGGTTTAGGTCTGGAGACATGCTTGGCCAGTCCATCACCTTTACCCTCAGCTTCTTTAGCAAGGCAGTGGTCATCTTGGAGGTGTGTTTGGGGTTGTTAACATGGTGGAATACTGCCCTGCGGCCCAGTTTCTGAAGGGAGGGGATCATACTCTGCTTCAGTATGTAACAATACATGTTGGCATTCATGGTTCCCTCAATGAAGTGTAGCTCCTCAGTGCCGGCAGCACTCATGCAGCCCCAGACCATGACACTCCCAACACCATGCTTGACTGTAGGCAAGCATGGTGGTGGCATTCATGGTTGTACTCCTCACCTGGCTGCCACCACACTCACTTGACACCATCTGAACCAAATAAGTTTATCTTGGTCTCATCAGACCACAGGACATGGTTCCAGTAATCCATGTCCTTAGTCTGCTTGTCTTTAGTTAGTTACTGTTTGCAGGCTTTCATGTGCATCATCTTTAGAAGAGGCTTCCTTCTGGGACGACAGCCATGCAGACCAATGTGATGCAGTTTGCGGCGTATGATCTGAGCACTGACAGGCTGACCCCCCACCCCTTCAACCTCTGCAGCAATGCTGGCAGCACTCATACGTCTATTTTCCAAAGACAACCTCTGGATATGACGCTGAGCATGTGCACTCAACTTTGGTCAACCATGGCGAGGCCTGTTCTGAGTGGAACCTGTCCTGTTCAACCGCTGTATGGTCTTGGCCACCGTGCTGCAGCTCAGTTTCAGGGTGTTGCCAATCTTCTTATAGCCTAGGCCATCTTTATGTAGAGCAACAATTCTTTTTTTCAGAACCTCAGAGAGTTCTTTGCCATGAGGTGCCATGTTCAACTTCCAGTGACCAGTATGAGAGAGTGTGAGAGCGATAACACCAAACACCAAACACACCTGCTCCCCATTCACACCTGAGACCTTGTAACACTAACGAGTCACATGACACCGGGGAGGGAAAATGGCTAATTGGGCCCAATTTGGACATTTTCACCAAGGGGTGTATTCACTTTTGTTGCCAGGGGTTTACACATTAATGGCTGTGTGTTGAGTTATTTTGAGGGGACAGTAAATTTACAGTTATACAAGCTGTACACTGACTACTTTACATTGTATGAAAGTGTCATTTCTTCAGTGTTGTCCCATGAAAAGATATAATTAAATATTTGCAGATATGTGAGGGGTGTACTCACTTTTGTGAAATACTGTATTATTTTCCTCTTCTTGTGTGATTGTCCCACAACAGTCCTGTCTGTTATCAGAGGTACACACATACAATATTTTGGATTACTTCTTCTTTTTCATTTTCATATCATGTTGGCAGAGTGTGTAGCTTGCTGCATTCTACCTCTGTAACTCTGTCACTGGGACCTGACAGACAGAGCTGATTGGTGTAAGTGCACTAAAATACTCAACATTTCACTGTAATAAATGTAGTTTTTGTTGGAATCTGCTGCATGAGCCAGTACGGGGAGTGAGCTTGAAAAATTCCTGAAAGATAAACAAAAAGGAACAACCAGCACTCGGAGTACAGTCCACCACTGGCAGGCAATGTAATTATATGTAATTTTATACATAAGGCTGGCATAGCAGCTAATGGTAGCTAGACAACAAAGCCATGTAGGCCAAACATCAAGAACATTGATAAAGAGACTGAACAAAATGGCAGTATAGTAGAGAAACCAGTTGATCTATTTCTGAACATTTTTTGAAAACCAACAATGCAGTTCAGACTTGGAGAGGTGGACATGTAACAATAACATTTAGGTTTATTGGCCCAGATCCTTATGTCCCATATTACCTGACTGTGCGCATGATGACTTCAGTCTTACTGCATTCTTGGACTGTGAGCAGATAAGTGATCTGAGCTGCTTGTACTGCTGGATTGGAGCAACTGCCAAGAGTTTAACTTATTCTTAAGTTGCAAAATAACTTGTCTAAGACATGCTTTCATTGTGTTGCAGCTTCTTTGTCAGTTATAGTCTGCTGGGATGTGCTTTGAAAAGGTTCCTGCTTAATTTATTATCTATCATTTTCCTTATATATGTACATTTATTGTCATTAGAATAATTTGTCCTTAGATTTGTAAATGTTTTGAGATGCCACAACATGTTTGCCTGAAAATAATAAAGTGAATGTTCTATAGTTGGTCCCTGACACTAAAAAGTGCTCATCATTTGGTTTATTGTGTATTGCAACGTTACATGCTGTAGCCCACAAGACATATTGCAATGTTTATTGTGTTTAAATATATAAATAAATTAAATTATAAATTTGCCTAACATATGGCGGGTTCAATACAGTGACTGTACAGAGGAGCATGACCTTATGCGCTATTGAGGCATTCTTGTAAACAACCAAGACTGCTGCTGTGGAACTGTTTCTGTTGAATCTGCTGTCACATCAGGATTAAACAAACTGGACTGTATATTTTCTCTTTCAAAAGAACAAACAACTGGACTTTGATAACACTGATAGCACTGATAACCCCCCTTGGAAATCGAACCAAGAGGTTCCAGACTAATTGACATTTGCAAATCGGCCTGGTGATGCCATGCTGAAAAAGGTGAACTTCAGAGGGAAGTTTGAGCCAGGTCTGCAAACCTGGCCAATCACTGTGTGGAGTTTGGCACAAAATTTGCCAAACACAATGGGCTTTACTGGGCTGCAACAGTAACAGGTCCTTGCTCAGTCCAAGCTCTCTAAAGGCGTGTTCAGTCAGAAAGTGAGACGGTTTTTTTTTGCCTTGTGTCATTCACATAATTTTAATTTATTGACAGTTTTGTTCATTTGACCCTAGCAGCAAATGTAACAACTTTAAGACATTAGCTGTAAGCTAGCTACCCATGGATGCACCAACTGTGTCTGTGGGCCTGTGTGTTTTTCTTCAAACTCTCCAGAGACTTCAGTTTCAAGTGGTTCATGTGATCAGCACCCTGCTGTGTGTTCAGTAGGTGAGTCAGTAGTGTTTCAGTTCAGTGTGATACACCTATAAATAACATAATATATACAGTATAATACAAATATAAACTTAATACTTAACTTAATACTTTCCCCCCTTATAATTAAGCAGCAGGTGTACAGTTGTGTACAGTGACAGTTGTAACCAACAAATTCAAATTTGAAAAACTAACCTTGAACTAACATGACACACCTGTGCTGTATACACATTCATCTGTTTATATAATGCTTGCTTAGATGACAAAGGATGAAACAGAGGGAAGGAATTACACAATACACACACACACACACACACACACACACACACACACACACACACACACACACACACACTTCTTATGCTGTAATTTCAAATAGTTAAATAGTTAATTTGATAATTAAAACTAGAGTTGTTTTGATGATGGGGAGGACACTCCCAATTCCAGTTAAAACATGACTGTCACGTGTGCACAGGCAGGGTGCTCATGTGGACAGGAACTAGAGGGTGATCAGATATGACAGAGCATTCCTATGTCTTATCTTCAGTCATTACCCAAACGAACATGTCTTCTTGAGTGGATTATGGATGTTGCACTGCACAAAGCAAAAGCAGAAAGGCATGCTTTCCCTTGTGAAGAAAGAAGTGAAGGCTGTCATCAGGAGGCTGTGTTCGATGTCAATCAAACTGTGGAGACGTGGCACTTGAAGTGCACTGTCTTTGCTGCTTACTATGCAATTGGGGGGGGTGGGGGGGGGGGGGGGGGCAGAATGCCACCTCGAAGTCACAAGCCATGCAAATTTAAGCATAATAAGATGGCAACTAGTGTCAGTGTCACACTGGGTAATACAACATGAAGCAACACAGTACTTGTGAGTCTCACAAAAAACATGTGGCTCAAAAAGTGGTGTGCTGATCTATGGATGCATTCTTACTGAAAGCTAAAGATGACTGCCAGACAGATTAGGTAACTGCAGGTTAAGTAACTATCACACTCTGCAGCACTCTAAATTATACAGGTTTATGCTTACTGCATTTGCTTAGTGTGGAATTTGGGAACACTGCATTCAAATACAACATATTTGTCCTTACAAATATAACTGTAACTTTACATGCTTAAGGCCAAACCTGTGACCTGCATATTTTACTGATTTTTTCTGAATTTACTAAATCAACCAGAGTGCAAAGCATGTTATGAGGTAAGGAGCAGAATAGAAAGTTTTTTTTTTTTTTTTTAAGTTACATAAATTGGTAACATGTCCCAAATTGTCCCACTGGTTTGTGGGGATCTACTCACCCTACCTTGAGGTGAGAGAACAAGGTGTCAAAATGTAGACTCCAATAAACGATGCCTCTAGGCAATGAATGAATCATTGCACAATAGTGAATGAAATGTCTCACTTCTCAGTTCATGATGATTGACAGCTTATTTCTCATTACAGATGGCAAGCCAAGTAGGCAAAAGACCGACGCAGTGCCAATGACACGGCACTGAAGGACAAAGAAATATTTTGACCAAATTTAGATTTGAGTATGTGACACAACAGTAAACATAAATTAGTTGCGGGAGCAGCAGCATATCTGTCAGTACTGAACACAGAGAACTTGTTGGCTCACTCTGCCAGGCCATGAGTGAGAGCTCACTCACAGTGGAGTATTTTTCCATGACGTCTGAGCAGTGTAGTTCCTCTGTTACATCAGAGTACTTTTGTTCAGAAAAAATATGCATTATGAAAGCATATAAGAACTATTTGTTCTGGCAGAGAGAGGATTAGCGACCTGTCACCTGTCAGGCTTAGGAAGCATCTATTTTTTTTTACACATTTCACTGGGGTATATGGTGTATGACAGTATTTGTGTTTAAAAAAACAAACGCTCAAGTTAGGGGAACCTGAGATGCTCACCTGGCGGGGATGTGAGAGTTGATTTGCCTGCTTCCTTTGCTACTGATTAGAGCAAATTTCTCTGCTACACAGTTGAATGTTATCACCAGAGTGAGAGTGGGAAGCAGCTGTTACTGGCAAGTTGGTGTCAGTGAGGACGGTATTGAAAGTCGTATCTTTGTGGTTTCTGAATATCCTGCTATACTATAATACCACGATACCAACTACTGTCACTTGGCCATAATCAATGACCAGACGAGACCTACAACAAGTGGGAAATTTCTGAATGAGCTCCATAATATCAAAACTACAAATAGCACTAATGATATGATTGTGAAACCAATTTTTTTTTTCTACAAGTAATATCTAAGAGAGCATATGTAAATGGTTAAATAGGATGTGAAAGAAAGGTAATGGTGATTGCAACATGCTCAGAACCTCTACAACAGATGGAGATGTGCACATTCATGACTGCAGACTGAAGGACCTCTGTGATTCACAATTTTTGAAAAACCTTTATTTATGCCTCCACTCCACTAAGGTTGTCTGAAGTAATGATACTTCCAAATGTTAAAAACAATGTAATACTAGTATTTGATAGACCTCAAGTCAGTTAAGTCTTACTTTTACTCACTGAAATTTTGGTTGCAGCAAAACCAGAATATTTCTGTGATTATTTCTGTACTTTTATGTTAATTTAAAGAAGAAGAAAAGTGTGACTGTGGGAAAAACACAGTTACCATCATCACAGCAGCACTTAGTCTGATCTGATCTCAGTCTAGTTCTGGTATGCAATATTCATCCAGCAATGTCAAGTTTACACTTTATTCATATAAGTTCATCTTAATAATGTTGGTTGTTTCTAGAAAAGAGACCTACCTCATAATAGACTGAACCTGTTAGGAGACACTTAGAAGCCTATTCAATTATTCAAGCTGAGGGACGGGCCTCAGTCCAAGCTGGGATACAGATACTGCAGCTCATTAAACTTGTCACGAACCAGGTAGCTCACATAGAAAGTTGGACTACAATGCGCGGAGCAGAGAGAGTTAAAAAACTCTTTACAAGGGTAGGTCTCTGAGCAGCTGTCAGCAGACAGGCAGGTTGGATCAGGCAAACACACGTAGACACTGGAAGACAAGCAGAACACTGGCAACATGGACTTGTGTTCAGGCTGAGAATAAAGAAACGTTGACTGGAGCAACGAGAGGGGTGGGGAGAGGATAGATGCTGAGTCGAGCTGAGGATCAGTTCAGATCAGTTTTGGCTCCATTTATATTTATATAACCTGTTTTAATTCATTATTCATTATTATTAACAGTACACAATCCATATCACAGTTTTCCTAAACAAAAAACGAACGCATATTAACAGAGAATATAAATGATGACAAACGTAGGTATGCAGTTGCAGGATAGCAGCCGCAAAAGCAGTCTTAAGCTGTAGTCCAGTGTCCAAAGAAAACTTGGACATTGTGATTTACAGATCATTTTTGATCTATATTCAATTGAATACACTAAAAAAGAGAAGATATTCTGTATTCAAACTGAGCATTCACAACATTCAAAGCAGTGTTTTTTGTAAATGTACACTCATTCTGAATTTTCCTGCGACGTGTTCCAAAACAGTTGGGGTCGAGCCTTTTTACCACTTTCACATCTTCTTTTCTTTGAACAAAACTCAGTACACGTTTTGGAACTAAGTTGTTGAAGTCTGAAGTATTTTTTTTCCCATTCTTCCTTGATATATGACTTTGACAGCTCAACAGTCTGGAATATCTGTTGTTGTAATTTGCCGTATCGTGCCACACATTTTCAAAGGGAGACTTGTCTGAACTGCAGGCAGACCTGAACTCTTCTTCTATGAAGCTATGCTGCTGTAATGTCTAGAGTAAGGCTTGGCATTATCTTGCTGAAATAATCAGGGATGTCTCTAAAAAATATATTGTCTGGATAGCAGCATATTGCTCTCCGAAAACTGTATGCACCTCTCAGCATTAATGGGGCCTTCACAAACGTGCAAATTGTCATGAACAACCCTAACACACCCCCAGTATCATCACCATAGACACTGGTTTTTGACGTTAGCCCTGGAAACAATGCGGATAGTCCTTTTCCTCTTTAGCCCAGAGGACACAATGTCCATGTCTTACAGAAACAATTTGAGTTGAGTCAGACCGCAGCACACTTTTCCACTCTCTGGCAGTGCATCTCAGATGAGCTCAAGCTTACAGAAATCACTGCCATTTCTGTATGCTGTTGATTGATTTCACTTTGCATGATCTTAACTTGTATTTGGAGATGCAGCAACAAACTGTGTTTGCTGATAACAATATCAAAGGTTTTCCAGTGTGTTTACAAGCCCATGTATTAATACCATTATAAAATCATTTTGCTTTTTAATGCAGTGTTGCCTGTGGGATGGCGAAATCCCTAAATTCCTTACAATTGTGTGTTTACAAATGTTGTTCTTAAAGTGCTAGACTATTTTTATCCATGCAGTTTTTCAGAATGGGGTGAACCTTGCACCGTCCTTGCTTGCGAACAGCTGAGGCATTCGAGTATACCCTTTTTAAATCCAATCATAATACAGTCACTTGTTACCAATCAGCCTGTTTACCTGTGTAATGTGGAAACAAGTGTTTTTTGACCTTTTCTAAACTTCCCCAGTCATTTGTTGCCCCTGTCCCAACTTTTTTAGAACATGTTGCAGGCATCAAATTCAGAATGACTGTATAGCTACAAAAAAAACAATATATATATATATATACTGAGCATTTTTTCAAACTTTCTTTGAGATTTATTGGCAGAAATTCAATATTTTAAATGTTTTAATTAGTGTATAATTACTTGGAAATAAGAATAAGTGTCTCTTCATTGCCTTACTGTTACAACACCAGGTTTCTATAGTAACAGAACAGAGAAACCAAACACAGGATCTAGGGCCTTCTGAGTTTTCTGCGAGTTTTGTTGCCGCAGTTGGTTATCCTACATGCTTGCGAGGGCAGAGATGTTAAATCCCACTAAATCCTACACATTGGTCCTTTATGCTTCTTGTCTCATTTTCAGGTTGTGGCTGTAAATTGTGAACAGCAATTAGGCTGTCACTCAAATCTGTAACTACCTTCTCAACCTATAGATTTCAACTTCCTCTTTTGAGTTTTGGTTACTTATAATTTTAGTAACTTTCATAACTAGATTCAGATTTGATCAAATAAAACTCCCACTCTGGTGTTGTTAAGGGACAGTAACCTTAAAAAACAAATGTAAGCACTGAGCACAGTGATGTGCCCCTCAAAATTAAGGAGAGATAAATTGCCTCAGTGACTTAAGCAATGACATAATACTAGCTGGGTCTAGGTCATATATGTGCAAGGCTGTTAAAATGGACAGCTGTCTTAGGTAGCTTTAAATACAGTACACTCCAATCAAAGGGTTATAGTCACAAAACACTTGAGTACTATTTCTGTTTCTGAACCCAATGCCACAGCTTTGGTAATATAGCTGGGGTTCGGGATCTTGACGACACCAGTCTTAATACAAAGAAACACGTGTGTCAGGGATTCTTGTCTTAATTTACGATGCAGGCCCAAGTCTTCCTGTTCGAAAATAGATTGACCCACATCTTAACTCAGGAGCCTTTTTAGGCCCCATCTGTCTGTGTCAGAAGCATATGGTGACAACCTCATGCTGACAAAAGGTCAGCTCTAATAAAATAAGTTACTTTATCTTTGCAGCTTAGATAACATTTTCAGCAGAGCCAATAGGGCTTCCCTGAAGTGATTAATAATGCAGGTTGTCAGTCTGAATCTGCATACTTTGTTGTTTTGCGGAATGCAATAGCTCTGTTATAAATCTCAGAGTCAATGGTAGCACAAGGCCAGCTGCTGAAGATTATCTGTCCTTCAAGGCTTATGTTACAGTAATGTAAGACCAAATTTAGGTCACTGGCATGATTTATAGGGAAAACAGAAATTATTACATAACCCCAACAGGAGTATGAGTGTCTGTATTATATAGTATGTCTCTAATGTTGCTACAGTGAAGTAATAATAACACTCAATAAGACATGATCAATGATCTTCTTGCAGTGATCGAGAGACAAAGTTAGACAAACATCAAATATCCTGAAGTTGATCAAGAAAGAAACTAGGTCAAGAAATAGCTAAAAGCACTGATTCTTATGTAAGCTATGTGGAGTTCTTGTGAATACTTGCTTTGCTGATACATTGATTTGATTATATGAAAAATCTGGCAGTGGTTCATGTCACCTGGGGCTTGGTTGGCACCAGTACGCTTCAAATACACTGCTTGACGGGTCGTTTAATAGTGTCTGAAATCTTTTGGAACAATTTCTGAAACTGGGCTGCCAACCACCAGTAAACAAAGCACGTTGTAGCCTGGGAACAATATAAGTATTGTTAAATCTGTTAAGTTTTCTCATAGAAAAGTTGTATCCACTACTGATCAGTTTTGTTGAGGCATGTTCATGAGACACTTTTATTCTGATTGGGCTATTATTATGATTATTGGTGGAATATTAGGGTCCATGTAAATGCAGGTAGTGACAGGCCAGTTTTGCAAAGTTAAGGTTAAGATGTAGGCAGAGTTTGAATTTTTCTTTTTTAATTTTTCCAACAACTCCCTCACTTTTTGGGGGTACAACCGAGTTTAACAGTGTCACCTATGTGTATTCCTTGTATGCGAAAACTTGCGTCGCATTAGTGTCCTGTGTTTTGTTGCCAACAACAGCATGTCTGTCAGTGGTGAACACACAGAACCAGTTGGCACACTATGATGCCATGAGAGAGAGAGAGACAGACAGAGAGAGAGAGAGAGAACTCACAGTGGAGTATTTTTCCATGACGTCTCTAGTGTGCGAGTGTGTGTGCAGTCTATTTCCTCTGTTACATCAGAGTACTTTTGTTCAGAAATGATTGGCTTTTTGCATTATGAAAGCCTATAGGAACTTGCATGTTTTACTTACAAAAGAGAATTAGAGAGCTGTCACCTGGTCATAATCATTGAACAGATGTGGCCTGCAATACAGCAACACTTTGCAACACTTATGATGGGCTGCATAATATTGAAACGACAAATGACACTCAGGATATGATTTTTAAAACCTCTACAACCTCATACATTTGCCACATTAGTTTGGACAAGTCACAAATTTCATCTGTGACATCAAACTGTGGATGTGAGCAATTGTACACCTTAAGAAATATGCAGGGGCAATAATACAAAATAATCAACAAGAATTAACTAAAGTCAATCTGATCATCAAACGGTCAAAAAACATCTCTCAAAAAAAACTGTTGCCATACATAACTCAAGTATTTGGTCATCCAAACCTCTATGATAATTGTTTCAGTTGGTTTTTTTGTGTAAAAAAGGCTTTTTTCATTTTTTTCTCAAGCACCTCAATGGCAAAGTCATCATCATCAACAAAACACCCTGGCATTTTCTCTAATCTGGTCTTGATCTCTCTTCAAATGAGTGAAAAGGAAGTGTGTAATTTCGCTAAATGAGTAAATGACAACCTCTTTCTGCAACTCAGCAGCTCTGATACTGCCAAACACACTGCATAGAGAATACAACCCTTTCAATTCATCCTTGTACTGGTATGTCATATTTATTCAGCAACAGTGGTGGACAAAGTACTCAACCCCAGAACTTGAGTCAAAGTATAAATACTTCTGTTTATATATATACTCAATTACAAGTAATACTTTTCTGTATTTTTGCACACTGCATTTACAGAAGCTTGTAACTCTGAAACCACCTCATGATGCACTGACCTGCTTGTAGAACCACTCTGCTACACAAAGTCTATAGAAACACCTATAAAAACTTCAGCATAGAAATGCAATCAAAAATAAAAATCACTGCATAAAATTAGATTGAAGCAACTGTAAGGAGTTTTGTAAATCATTGAGTTTTCTTTATGGCTTCAGGGGCAGTATATACATTAATTAGGCAGTATTTTTCACCCCGATAAAAACAGTCCAGCATTAAAAGCCTACCTGTAAATATTTCTCTATTTCTAATTATAACATCTTGAGATTTAATTGTGTTTTTCTCCTGCCATCACCATTGCTGTGTTAATGAAAGAGGAAGAGCTTGCTAACTCTTGTTACAGAGTGTGTCTGGACGATGTATTTCCACTTTTACTGCGGGTACTGTGATTGGTTTCCTTCTGTGAGGAACACAGCATGTGGCCAACTGGCTTTTAGAAAAAAAAGGTAATGCCTAAAGTACAATATTTGTCTTTGAAATGTAGTGGAGTGAAAGTCATAAGTTTCCAAAAAACAAATGCTCAAGTAAAGACAGTACACTACTCAAGTAAATATACTTTGCTACTGTCCATCGCATTCCAGCTATATCAAGTTTACACTTAAAGTAATAAATTTAACAGGGCTCCAGACTGCAACTCTTTGGTCAGGTTTTGTGACTATTTTTGGAGACAGTGGTACTACATTTTAGAACTTGTTACACCAATGTGACAATTATTTTGTTTTGTCTTAAAAATGTCATGTGAAACACTAGGAGGGAGGGAGAATTGGTGTGTGAGTTAAGACAGAAAGAGATAAGAGTGGAGAGCTACCATGAGGGTCTTTATCTTCATCATCTTAACAATGCAGGATGGGGACAACTCTGCATGGATGGATGGATGTTTTCTATGTCCACCTCTTTGTTCCATAAGTGAACACTCAAAACAAACTACTGATTCATTTTTCCAAAGAAAAGATCATTCAGATCCTCCTGTGCCACTACAGTCCTATTTTTCTGATGAGGGCAATACAAACAAGGCAAGTTATCTTGAGCTGGAAAAGACAAAGATCTACTCTTTCCACCAGGGATGGCTCATGCAATTGTGTGGCTTAGATATTGCAAAGAAAGGAACACCACATACTGTGTGCTCTGCTGTGTGTTCAGCAGCTGTCAACAGACAGGCAGGTTGGATCAGGCAAACACACCTAGACACTGGACGACAGGCAGAATACTGGCAGATGTTTAACTTTTCTTTCAATTTTTTTAAGTTCCTCAACATTTGTCACCTTTTGTATGTACAACCAAATGTGACACCATTAATCTTGAAACAAGTTTATCTCTTCAACCTTTGCCTTTAAATAAGGTTTGATGATACTTTGCAATAGCAGTGTGCACCATCTTCTTTACTTAAAACTGAAATAATACTTTCCAACGTGCTTGCATCTGAGTCGGCTGAATGTGCGAATATGTCTTTTGAAGAAATATCCTCCTCTGAAACTTCTAGGTTTGTGAATGTGAAATTTAGGTGAAAATAAGTTTTGGAAAAAAAGAGCTATGTTACTTTCTTGGTTCCCAATTAAATGTTCAAAGTGAATTACTCTGAGCAAGAGACACGGGATCTTATTCTACTTCCTTATTCTACTGTTGACTTCTTAAATTCTGATAATGTTTAACATTTTCTACACAAACTATGTATTGACTCTTTGAAACATAATCCTTCTAAATCATCACTTCTGACCCACTAGAAGTGTGTGGTGGTGGATCTATCTGCAGAGACACTGCCCTCTACCTACATTTTCTTATTTTCTCATGTTTAGCTTTACTCAGGACACATTGAGCGTTTTGATAGTGTGTAGCAGCCAGCCGATACAACGTGAATGTTTTGAGGTCAGAACTCTACAAAGACATTGCATTTTCTGTCTCTTTCCTCTGCTGAAAGATGCAGAAAGACGTTTACTCATAGACACACACAGGCGGAGCAGCTTTGGCTGTATTAACACAAAACATGTGCACAAACATGTGCACTGTGTGGGTGTGTTTATTTGTAGAACATAACTGCTGTGAAACAATCAGAAAATAATGTTTTATTACCCTGATTCACTGCTTTGTGCTCACTGATGGCACTCCCCCTGCTTCTCAACTTGTCTCTTGCTTGTTGAGCCACAGCCAACTTTGAATGGTACCTGTACAAACAATCCTTCATATTTTAGCTTTGAAGAGTCCAATTAAAATATTTCTCTCCAACATATTTGGGTGGCAATAGAAGACCGATCATCAAAACTTCAGCAAACAAAACCAAAAATACCTGCATAGGCAGATTAGGGGGTCTAATCTGATGATTACTGTGTTATATATTCACCCGTTCAGTCACTTATCAACTCTTGAAAGTATAATACCCTTTTTTATTTTGAGTACATTTGAGCCAGATGATCACTTTTTGTCTGAGTTTCCAAATATCAATATTTCAACAGAGAAAAATTTAAATAAATTTCTCTAAAGGTACACTCTTATTAAGATCATAATAAAAATTTAGGCCACCAACTTTATAAAAGGAAAATGATTACAATTCAGTCTACAACATTGGCTGTAAGGCAATTCCATCTCTGTTTTCATCACACGCAGCATCACTTCCAGCTTCATCTTTAGGATTCTGTGTGACAGCATCCACTGATGATACAGTAACATTACGTTTTACTTTGAAAATGTCCCACCTCTCAGGCAACAGGCTGTGGTTGAACATAAACAAAGCTAATGAGGAAAAAACCAAGACGGTTACCAAAGTGCAGAGCATTGACGCTGTCCTGACAGGGGACTTTTGGACGTAGACACCATCTTCCAATGTGCAACCAGGGAGATGAATAACAACAGGAAGACCTACAGTATTCTCTCCCAACAATATCCTGAAGGTCAGGCCCACAATGTAACCCACCAGTGCACCGTAACCATTTGTCACTTTAAAGAAGAGCACAGAGACCAGATGGGGGAACATAAGGGTGTAGGAGATGTCTGCTCCAAGAATCCAGAGGACCAGGATGCTGTTGTTGTAGAACGTTATGGATGTCCCAACCAGACCCACCACCACCACTGTGACCCGAATCACCCACTGCATTTCATAGTCTGATGCCTGGGAACATGGAGTCATACAAGAGGAGATTCATATACTTGCGTTTCCCAAAACGGATTGCTTTGATTTGTTCTTGACAATTGGAAGGGCAAACATGGCATCCTAACCCTCATCTCTAGAGATGCATCGTGCCACTGAGCTGCCACCGTCAACATTTGTCACTCCTTACCTGTTTGCGCAGGATGTTCTTGTATATATTTGAAGAGAAAACAGAAGTCGCAGACAACAAGGCTGAGTCTGTGGATGACATGACAGCAGCAGCCACAGCTCCAATTCCAATGATTGAGATGTAAGACGGAGTGAGGTTTTGTAGGACTAGGGGCAGGACCAAAGCATTTTCCCCACGAACATGAGGAGATGGAGATCCATACAGCGTTTGGTTCCAGTCTGGACAAGAGAAATAACAGTTAAATAATTCTAAAATTTTCTCCCAACAATATTAGATCCATACAGCACTCATAAAACCTGGGATCTATTCTGTGATGAAAGGTTATGCAATCTAAGATAATTCTGTACCAAGTCACAGTTTAGCAAGTGAGGGATTTATTTTTCAGGTTGTTATACCATATTACAATTGTGCAGTTTGTTATCTCATTCATTATACACACACACACACACACACACACACACATACACACACACACACACACATACATATATATATATATATATATATATATATATATATATGTATATATATGTATATATATATATATGTATGGGTTATATATATATAACCCATATATATAATGAATGATATATATATATATATATAAGCTGTATTTAGGACATATTATGACCTTATGAAGTTGTTATGGCAAGTGGTGGTGGTGTCCAGCAGACATGAAATTCCTGAAGGATATATCCATTTCTTTAGCTACTAAATGCTACATGTTCATCAGCTTGGCAGGCAGAGTGCATTCAGTTTATCAGAGCTTTTTCATTGAAAACTGCTGCCTGCTGGGGCTACAAATAGGGTCGATGAGAGGTGTGAGAATGAACCATCAGATACACTGTGACAACATAATGAAAAAATAATTGGCAACAAAAAAATTATGGCAAAATGTCATTGACAAATAAAGACAAGACAAAGCAGTTAGTTTGTCCGCCTCAAAAGAGCCAAGTTAGGTCACAGTGATTAGCCATCACACCACTAAATCTAGCTAGCTTAAAAACTGCATGTCTCATCTTCACCAGCAGCCTGTCAGGTGGGAAGACACACTGAAAACACACTGTCCCACAGTGTCTGCAGAGGTAAATATCAGTTATGTAAGTTGACTGATTTGATGACATATGTTAATTTAGGTCTAAACATAATGTTAGTATAGCACACTGCCTTGCCAACATACAGTGGAGGGCTCGTTGCCACTTGTTATTGTCAATTTACAGTGCTGCGAGCATCCTATGCTCCTGTGGAGATCCATAGATTGTATATTAAATAGGATCTCAACTAATATACAGTCTATGGCTCCAACTCACTCTTTGGACTGCTGTACTCATTTTTGCATGTACAATTGGTATGTATTGCTCTTATACTACAGCAAAAATGCATTAAATCACAGGAACCCCCGAGACAATTCCACATGCAACAATTTATCAGAAAATATAAAGTGGCTAAGAAACAAAATGACAACACAAAATAAATACAAATACTATTTATCACAATAGTATAATCTTATACAGTATTCAGCTCCAGTTACCGATGTTATATTACAAAAAGACTGACAAACGTCAAACAAACAAACATGACACGTGTGTATTAAAGCTCTGTCATTTCTAACCTAATTCCCACCTGTAGAGGCCCCAACAGCCCCAACCACAACAGAGGGGATTCCCAGTATGGCAATGACAAAGGCAGCAGCATAGCAGGTTAGCTGGGCTGTCAGTGGTGAGGAGGCAGACAGCGTCCTCTGGTGGAAGCTCTGGAATGAAAGACTACCAAGACTCTGGAAAAAAGAGGACAGGAGAAAGACAAGAAAAGATGAGGATATTGAAGGAAGAATGAAATATACCTCTCTCTCAGACAGCATTTTCAGTGAATAAGTTCAGGGAGAAACAAGGCTGTGCAGATTTCTTATACTGTTCAGACAAATAGAAATATTTGACCTCTGTAATTAATTTATTGTCATTGTAGTTACTCCTTTTACTTCAAAGTTGATCTCTGAGGTTTTGTCCACAGAGAGAGCTGTTTGTCATACTTTTTTTTCAGTCAGATGAAATCTGACTTTGTGTCAAAATTGAGAAAATCAAAAACTTTTTGCAAATCTGATGAAAAACATTGAAACTATCAGGACAGGTGAATCCTGTAAAAGTTAATTAAATGGGCTGCTGTAATGTCAGCTACAGACAGGTACTAGTATTATCTTGGCTATGTCCATATCTAAACCACATGCTGCAATTTTGCATTAGTTAAAATGCTGTGTGGAGCTCTGAGTTAAGTTTTTAATGAGCCCAGTGACTACTTTTTTGCTCACCTCACCCTGTAATGTCAATGCCCTGTGAATGGGATCAATTAATTTTCATTCTGAAAATATGTAGCTGTGCTCTGAGCTAATGACTGGAACCAGGAAAGTATGATACTGATGCATACTCAGCTTACAATCATTAGGAAGTCATCAATCCATTTCCAGACTCTGTCCAGCTCCAGAGTGCCGACCCAGGGTTCCTGGAAAGTGTGGGTGAAAGCAGTCTGGGCAATGTTTGTAGATTTGGGGTTGAGGAACAGGAAGGGGATGCAAAGCCACTGCAAATAAATTCATCAAACCTTAGCACAACAAGTCAGTAATTTTGTCAGATGTTAAAATATAAATATGATCTTACATTAAATCCATTGTGTTTACACACCACATCTGACATTCTTTTTGTCATGGATGGTTTTGCAAAAGTCTTGATTTAATTGATTCATGTTATATTTATTTCATTTGAAGGGTCCAACAAGTGTGACATTTGCATTAAAGAACTTTAACAGCAGGATTCACCTTTTGAAGATGACGTTCTGCTAGGGTGCAGTTTAGCATGTGTCTATGTGTGTGTCAACCATGCTGCCAACTGCTGTTCATGATTAAGTGGAATGTGATTTCTTTTTTAATTTTATACTAGATGTCGATGCACATACCAGCAGATACTGTACATCTTTAAAATGAACATGTGGTAACTTACCAAACTGAAGAACACTAGAGCGAGCTGGATGACGTCAGTGTAGGCCACTGAATAAAGGCCTCCTAACAAAGTGTAGATAATAGCTACAGCTGATGAGATCCACGCAGAATAGGCATAGGGCAAGTCCAGTATCACAGTCATAGTTGTTCCTGTCAGACAAACCCACAAATACAGAAATTCAAATGCCTTAATTGTGTCCACTAATTTAAAATGATGTGGTTTTACTTGGTAGTTATGTATGTTTACCTAAGCCAAGCAGAGTGCAGGCAACCCACAGCAAATCCATCAGCAGCGAGGGCAGCACTAGAGCACCACTCAGTACTTTGCCATATTTTATCTGGAAAGGGTCCATCATAGTGACATACTTGTTGTCCCTCATTGGCTTAGCAAACAAAAGACCTCCTAAGGAAATTGATGAGATATTAAACATTATATTGTGTTTACTCTTTGAATAATTTATTAAAAACTGTACTTTGTGTTGCACAGTTTGCACATTGTCCTTAATTTTTTGATGGTGTAGGCACTATATACTGTATATCGCTGATATCAAATTCCTGTTTAAGACCGTATAAAGTATAGTACATTTTACTGTAGCTGTTTGATAACCTGTTCATGAACACAATCTGAAACAAGTTTATGTCTAACATAACTGGATCAGCACAAACTACTGCCTCGATAGTGTATGACTTGTCTTACCTAGAATGAAGGACACTGTGTATTGTATAGGCATAAGAGCCCATATTAGGCCCATTTTAGGAGTGTACACTGCCTCAGCCACGCCAAGGATAAAACCACCCCCGACCCATGTAGCTGCAGGAGACACACACATACAAATACACAGGCACACACAGACTATTGTTAGAATAAAAAAGTAGGATGTGTACAGTTGCAAGTGTGAGAATAGTGAGCTTAGGTGGAGGCAAAACAATACCTAAACATGTTGGCTGACACTAGATAGCAAGTTTTGTTGACTTCTTTCTTAACAACAGCTAGTGAAAATACAAGCTCTTCTGAATATGTACGGTCTCTCACTCTCCAAGACCACAAACGTTACTTGAAAAAGGTCCCAGTGGGACCAGACTAGCTGGCCCGTACACACTCACGCAGTGGAGTTCTACAATTCTACAATTGTCATACAGTTTTGGTGATCAGAAGAATATATCAGCAACTGGCCGAGTCCATTGCTGGCTGTTTTTTGGGCAACTGTTTTTTCATTTTATTTGGCTAACTTAATGGTCTACACAAGTGACAGGCGTTGCTCTGTAACACACTCAGTGCCACAGGACACACACACAACAGGATGAGTGAGAGGAAGTCTATTTTCACATCTAACCTGGTGAATTAAGGATTTATTTTGACCAAACCAGAGTTGGTGAAAGTTTTATTTTGTTCCTGTTTTATGGAGTTTATAAGGCAGTTAAAGCCTGTCTCAGTTTGCTAAAAGAGAGAAACTTGTTTTCAGAAGGTGATCAATTGTATTTCTCTGTTTAATAATGAAAATAGGTGTAAGAATATTTTCTTTCTTGACATTTGGTGAGTTTATTTTGTTTGTTTTGTCACAGCATGCTCACATCTCCCAGCTTTCGTCTTATCACGTTTAACCATAGTTGTTTTCAGTTTTTACTGACAGTGGTAGCTGGTGTGCGATAAAACTCAATTTTGAGCTATTACTACTTTGATTTTGGCACCTAAAAACACAAGCGCAAGATGACTTTTTCAGTTGTTATGTGACCTTGCTACTCTGAGGGGATTTGTGTTTCCCTCCAGTTTTTCCTTTGTTGAAGGTTGAAAGATGATGCTCCTGTCCTTTGGAAGTCCAGCAGTCACCACATCTGCATTTACATAAATAAGTGTAAAAATAAATATACTGTCACCTATTGTTTTGCAGATTGCCTTTGCTTTTTTAGACTGAGGTGTGTTTACCTGCATAAAAAGACACTTTGACCCTGAGGTGGAAAGAAGGGAGTCAAGTATAAGTACTGTTACGTTACTGAAATATTACTCAACTACTAGTAAAACTCCTGTTGTTGAGTATTAGTTACTTTTTAATCATGGATGTTTAGTGCATTATCAATAACAGGGATTCATTTGGAATGGGTCTCTGTTTCACCGTGATCAGTGGTCATGGTCACCTCTCCAAAGCTGGGCCTGCTGCAGCGCTTGTTTGTTTTTTTTGTTCATATATCATTGTTTTCATTATTAATTAAAATTGTCAGACTACAGGCTTACTTCGTAGTGAATGAAGATTTTAAGAGTAATGAATTAGATGCATACTTGAGTAAAGTAAAATTACAGACACATTAAAAGTGCCCATATAATGACTTTGAGGACCATCATGCTGGATTTAGTGGCTTTTAGCTAAGAGGTTCCAGATGGCAAAGACCTCGTCTCACCCTCCCCTTAGTAAGAGGGGAGGGTGAGACGAGGTAAGTGGTTGCAAAACTCACAAAATCGTGAAAGGCCTTATCTAGAGCCAGTGGTTTAACTTGGCATCCTCCACAGAAGAGGACTTTCCCCCTCTGTATATATAAAGGGCTCATTCTATGGTAACAAAAACACAACAATTCTTATTTTCAGGTGTTAATACACTATGAACTCATACTAATGAATACTGTATTCCATATTCTGCCTACAAATCCCTGTAAATTGTACACACTGGACCTTAAATTATAATAACATGAGTAGTTGTTGTTGTTTGACAGTTCCTGTGCTGATCATCTTTACTGACCACAACAAATTATGATGTGTTTTCTGATGACATATTATGATTGTGCTCTTTCTTCATAATTATGTTGGTTATTGAAGCTGATCTACTCACAGCAATCAAAAATGCAATACCACTGTTACGGCCTCCATACAAACAAGAAAAAAACACAGCTCAATAGGGGTGGGAGGCTGCAACGTATAAAGGAGGACACCACACCAAAATGTAACAGTTTAACCCACAAGCTTTATTTACTAAATCTAAAGTAATAAACAAAAGCACAAACAAACTAAAAAGGAAACAAAAGAGGGCTGGAGATCCCGGCCAAAAAGAACAAAAGAGGGAAGACGCTGGGCCAACCACACAATAGGCCATCGCTCCCAGCGTCTCCCCCTAAACTACCTAAAATAGAAACTAAAACTAAAATAAACAAAGACGAATAACGTAACTACTGGTGATCTCCAGCCTAAACTAACACAACAAAATAAAGCAACAAACCCCAGCACCTAAACGTGCATGGGGGAAAAACCTGCTTGGGGAAAGAAAACAAGGAGGAAGGAAAAAGCTCCTCACCACCTGCGCTGGTGTCTGTGCCATGTGCCGCACCATCTCTACACTCCCTGTCCCTCTTATCCCCTCCTCCTCTCCCTACCTGAGTACCGATTGTACTCAGGTGCGCGGCAGGCAGAGGGAGGAAGGAGACAAGCCGGACAAAGAGAGAGAGAGAGAGCAAACAGGCTGCTGCACGTAGCAACCACATGTGCTGCAGTACTTTTCCAGACAAACTGGAATGTGGCCTTGAAACTTTATTTAGCAGCCCGATACTGGTTGCGAAAGATTGCACAAACTAATTACCATAAATCTGGCACAATAAAGATGTTATGTGTTTAAATGTTTTGAGGGGACATGTGCATTTTGTTCATGTTAATGCAGCAATTAATCCTATGCTGATTCAAATTGCAGAGCAAACTATAGTGAAAATAGTGGGCTGTATGTTATGCATATAGGAAGATTTGATAAAGAGATAATTTTCCTGTCAACTGAGAAATAAACTTTTGTTACTACCATTGTCTTGAGAAGACAACCTTTTCTTAAAATCACAAGATAATTAACCTGTTAGCACAAGGAAACAACTTTGTTATTCCAAAATATTGAGATTAACTTGATACTGAGATGACAGGATTAAAATAACTCAGACATTCTCAGCATGTTTTGCACAACACCTATGTTATGCTAGAAAAATGAAAAAATAAAGTATGACCAAAAAAACTCCCAAAAGTTTTGGAGTGCCACAGAACAACATACCAGTCATGGTGAAAACCCCAACCAGTAGGCTGATATTCCTGTCTCCGAGGAGCACCACTTCGGTCATGTCTCCATGGCTCTTCCTCTCAGCTCTCCTAGACTTTCGGGCTGCCCACACCCCCGTCCCCAGGATCAGCATATAGAACAGCACCACCGCAACCACACCAGGGATGTTCAGAGCCATGGTGGTCAACCACTATGGAGCACACTGACAGACAGATAGGCTGAATATAAAACAAATACAGATATTGCGCATTGACCAATAGTGAGCAAGAGCAAAGATCACAGTCAGGAACCTGAAAAACACACTTTGGAAACACCCCTCCTCACCTGTGCTTATTTACTTTAAAAAGTAGATAAGCAAAATTTAGAAAAGAGAAAAGAGATAACGTTTGCGTGTCCTAATTGAGTAGTGGTGACATTAGAGGGAGAGAGAGAGGTGTGAAACGAGGACAGCCTGGTCAGATCAGATCAGTGTATAATTAATTTCTAATTTTTCTAATTTCTATTTCTAATTTATCGTTTTATTTTAATTTTTTCAAAGCAAAAACACCAAAAAATGATCTGGTTCCAGCTTCTGCAATGTGAGAATTTTCTGCTTTATTTTTTATCATTCTAAGTTACACATCTTTGGGTTTTGGTTATTTTCACTATTTTTTCATATTTTATAGACCAAACAATAAATCTATTTAATCAAAAATAAAAATAACTGTTAATTGCAGATCCACATACTGAGCAAAGCTAAAACACCAGCATGGGTCAACAAAACATGGTAATGGCGATGACAGGCAAAAGACAATATTAAATATCAAGATGTTATTATAATTAGCAAAAGAAGTAATTCCAGGTAGGCTTTTAATGTTGGATTGTTTTTATCGGGATGAAAAACACTGCATAATTAACATATATACTGCCCCTGAAGACAGAAAGAAATCTCAATTAGTTAACAGACTTGGAGAACTCCTTACAGTTGCTTCCATCTAATTTTATGCAGTGATTTTAATACATTCACATCAGAAAATGACAATAGCTGTCCGTTTTGTTTTTGATTGTATTTCTATGCTGAAGTTTTTATAGGTGTTTCTATAGGCTTTGTGTAGCAGAGTGGATCTAAAAGCAAATCAGTGCATCATGAGCTGGTTTCAGAGTTACAAGCTTCTGTAAATGCATCATGAAAACAATACAGCAATGCGCTGCTATTAGAAAATGTACTTTGTATTTTTTTTGTAATTTGTACATTTTAATACTTCAGTAAATTTTTGACTGAGCAACTTTCACTGGTAGTTCAGTAATAATTGACCAAGAATATCTATACTTTGACTCAGGTACTGGGGTTGAGTACTGTCCACCACTGTTCAGGTCAAACAGAGTCACGGTGGTGTATGTTGGCTCACTGGAAAGGTTCTGCTACAGTAAATGGAAAATGGAGACCTAATTAGTTTCACTTGTAACACCTGTGTTTACTATACTATTTCCCGTGTTCCTACACGTTTTCTTTTTCAAATTCGCAGACTTTTCCAGACTCAAATTTCCACACTTCTTGGTACAGTTTTTCAGACCATATTTGACATCTAGCTTTCTTTTCCCATTTGGAATCCTCAGCCAACCAGGCTTTATATTCAGGATTATCATATTAGCCTTTGGAAAACTTGCATTTACCCATTCTGGCTGTTGTGTCCTACGTAGAAAATTGGACAGTGTTTCACCATCAAACATCTCTGCCCAAAGAGAACGTAAGCTAACTGGCACAACCTGAATTTTTGTGAATAAGAATTAGGCTACTTATGTGCCCAAACACTGTAAATATGACTCCTATTCCTACCCGATCTGAACATTGGTGATTAAGAATCAATAAAACATGATTTGGGGCACCTGGGATTAGTTTGCATTATTGGCCAATGGTAAAGAATACAAAAACATTGCAGCAGGACGTTTCAAACTGTCAACTACAGTGTGAGTCTGGGTCACAACCTACACTAAATTTTCTTCATATGACACAGACCCATTACTTTAAGGTTGCTGCTTGTTTTAGTGTGTTCGCAATGTGTTAGAGATGGCTCTGCTGTAAAAAAGTGAAATTTAAATTAAGATAATTTATTAATTCACTGGAAATTGACATGCTCCAAATGTTGCTTTAAATGCCACGAAAAACACTCTGAATTTTATATTTTAGAATTACAGAGTAGTCCACAGATATTTTTCCATACTCCCTTTTATTTTTTCCATACTTGTCTAGACCCGGACAATACTAAAATCAAATTCCATACTGTAGGAATCCTGTATTTCATGTCAGTATGGCAGCTGTGAAAAAGGTCCGTATGGCATTGCATTAATCTACAGTATAACGACCAAATGTTAAAAGCTAGCTTACTGCTTCAGGACAAACGACTCACACACTGCTCAGCCACAAGTTCATTAATGTTGCCTAATTTCACTGGAATTAACCTTTCTATCACAGCAACCATATCGATATAAAATAGGACAGCCACAGGTGTTACTAATGACAGTAATTAAGGTCCCGTTCCATTTAGTGTAGCAGGGCCTCCCCGGTGAGCCACCATGTACAATAGCAGCATCCTAACTCTGTGTGACCTGAAAGTTACGGAACCTTAATTCCTATTGCCTACCAACTACTCTATGTAAAGATGGCTGCTGTGAAAAATTTCTATTGCCTTGCTTTTGGAAGTCCAAGTTTATTTATCTGAGCAACTTACTTTAACAAATAGTGCAAACAATTACCTAACGTTAATACATCAATGACAATGACAAGAAGTTAGCAAACAGCTCGAAACATTAGCATTACCTAAATAACTAATAACCCGGAACTTTATGACTTACCACCTCTATTCTGCAAATTTAAATGAGAAATAACAAACATATGAGGACAAATTACATAGAAAAAACAGGGTATCATAGTAGATTTAGGCAGGCAACAGCTAGCTTAGGTCACATCACTTTGAGTCACATCACTTTGACATTTCACAGTTGTTCTGGTACATTAGCTAATGTTAACGTTAGGTTACCAACCTGTAGCTTACATTCTGAGAAGCAGTGAAGGAAGGACATACTGCAGCTCCTCAAACTATGATTCTGACACGACCACTTTCATTGTGTCACAGTGGAAATGTCAGTTCCGAACAAGGACATCCAAAACTCATTTCCTCTTTTAATAAGATGTCGTAGTTAAAGGTAGTTAACGGTTCAAATCCAGGTTAGGCCCAGTTGCGCCGAGCGTTGGAAGTGAGGCTGCCAAAATGTAATTAACCTGATTACTTGTTTGGTTGTTCCAGCTGTGGTTATAAAATATTTATGAATTGATGTGTGTGTGTATGTGTGTGTTGATTCACTGTAATTTATTAGGGCCTGACTGATATACTTGACTTTTGGGGCTGATGCCGATGCCAACATTAAGGAGTAAAACATTCTGATATTGATATATCGGCCAATATCCTTCATATGGTGTAGACAGAATGAAGATAATATACATAAACACACATTTTCACACTGATCCCTCAGAAGTGGTTATGACTTGCAATAATGATATGTAATTGAGAGAGAATATTTTACAGTTTAGTAATAAATGTTATTGTCCTAAATGAAGGCACTGTAAAGTTTCACTGGCATTTTAAAGACTTATTAATATCAATAAAATATAGCAAAAATATGTATATAATGAACCTAAATTATGAAATGGATCAAATATACACATGAAAACTGCCCATATAAACTAACAAATAAATAACTGCATTATGTTCTGTTAACTTCAAAAAAGTTTCCATAACAGTGCATATCGGACAACATATGAAGCTCAGCGTAAGTTCAATCAGGAAGACCTTCTATTACGCTGCCTTCATTCATAACTTTCCTTTACTCCAGCTCTCTCCTCCTATTCCCTCTAATCAGCTGTTTGTGGGCGTTCACCTCCGTCTTTACTATCCAATCAGATTTTGCAGCGGTCGCGATAGCCAGTCAATTTGCTGCTGCCAAAACTTTAAATCGCCTCTGTCTTTGCTCCATCAGTTGTCATTCAGTCAGTCGCGCGACCCTCCTCCACCCCTCTCTCCTCCAGTCATTGGACCCAGGTAGCCACAAGATGTCCACCTCGATCCTCCCTGACGCCCTCTCCTCCAGTCTTCAGGTCCAGGCAGCAGGAGTCTAGAGCCACTTCACCTCACCAGTCTCTGCTTTGCACCTCTTCTCCACCACCAGTGTCTAGACCCCGGGGGGTTCTCTTCACTACAGCTTCATCACCCCCATTTATATATATATATATATACATATAGTTTCACCTCAATGGGGTCTAACCGCCAAAGACTGTTCATGTTCATATCATGCACGTGCCAATAAACCATTTCTCTTTTACTCTTAGTCTCTCCTGATTGAAATATGCGGATACCAAGATAGACCAAGG
Source organism: Lutjanus erythropterus (assembly GCF_056507025.1). Taxonomy (NCBI): domain Eukaryota; kingdom Metazoa; phylum Chordata; class Actinopteri; order Lutjaniformes; family Lutjanidae; genus Lutjanus; species Lutjanus erythropterus. The sequence continues at coordinate 31,374,556 of NC_139319.1, read as the reverse complement.
TAGGACAATATCAGATCCTAGTTCAATCACTGATTGACTCTGAGGACTTTAAGTATTTAAACCTAAAAACATACTCAAAGCTGATTCCTTTTGACAAACCATCTTAATCTGAGGGTCTGTAGTCTAATGTGCATCTATTGTGGGGGTCCTGGATATAAAAAAGTATTAGAACCCCTAATTTAGGGCATGGCCTCCAATGTCGGAGATATGGGGGTGGTTAAGGCCCTGATTGTTCTCTGGACACTGGACAGTCCACCCTGGATAACATGAAATAAGCTCTTTTCCCACACTCGGGTTCTGGAGGTGTCATAAAAGTTTACCCATCCGTGCAACATCTGCTTTGTGTTGTGTCCAAGTTGATGGAATAATCCGGATTATTTTATTAGACTGAAAAGCTCCCTTCAAAGCCACAGAACACATTATAGAAGTGTTTTCACAGGCCAAGTGGTACTTACTGCGATGAATAAACTGAACATGATAGTTACATCAGGTTCTGTTAAATCCCTCAACAATCTATCATCACAAAATCATGGCAACTTCCTCACATATCACCTCAAGCAGTAACTAATTTAAAACAGTAGTTTTCAAAATGGAAACTGAAATGGAAACTTAAACTGATCTCAGCACAAATCACTTTACTTCTACTCGAACAACATTGAGCTGAAGCAATGGTACATGAGTTTCATGTACAAATGTTCAAATTTCAAACATGCAGTAGTGCAACCTTTGATTAAAAAACCAGGACTAGATACTGCTGTTCTTTCGAATTACAGGCCTATTTCTAAATTGCCTTTATCTCAAAAATCCTCGAGAAGATAGTTTGCAGCCAATTAATGTTTTTTCTGGAAGAGCACAAAATACTTGAGGTCTTCCAATCTGGTTTTAAAACCTTGCACAGCACCAAATCAGCTCTTTTAAGAGTTTTTAATGATATCTTTTTAGCTACTGACTCTGGTGACTGTGTTATTCTTGTGCTTTTAGATTTAACTGCTGCATTTGACACAGTGGACCATGAACTTTTAATCTCTGGTTTGGAACAGTGGGTGGGTATCAGGGGCTTAGCACTGGAGTGGTTCAGGTCATACTTGGCCGATCAAACGTTTTGTGTCAGCCCTGGTGACTCTGTGTCGTCCTCTGCTCGTCTCTCATGTGGGGTCCCACAGGGCTCAGTTTTAGGGCCTCTTCTCTTGCTCCCACTTGGTTCCATACTGAGGAAGCATGGTATTTCCTTCCACTGTTACACGGATGACAGTCAGATATGTTCCTCTCAAAAAGAAAGACACATATTCTGTCAAACTGCTACTCAAGTGTCTTGATGACATAAAGGCCTGGATGGCTGTAAACTTTTTAAACTTTAATGAGAAAAAGACAGAGGTGATGGTTTTTGGTGGCACCACTGGGGCCCCCCTTGTAGATCTGGGTTCCTTGGCCCAGTTTATTAAGCCAACCGTCACAAATCTTGGGTTTAAAGTGGACGCTGATCTCAAGCTCGACTGTCAGATCAGTTCGGTCGTTAAATCAAGCTTCTTCCAGTTGAGACAGCTCGCCAAAATTAAACGTATTCTTTCAAGGCAGCACTTTGAAACAGTAATCCACGCCTTTGTGACCACTAGGCTTGATTACTGTAATGCAAGTGGGGGTTAGTGGGTCCTCCGTCGCTCGTCTTCAGATGGTGCAAAATGCTGCAGCATGTCTTTTAACTGGCCTGAAGGACTCCATCCACCCCTGGGCCCTACATTTGTAGTAGTTAAAAGACATCTTCCAAACCATGAGACAGTCTCTTGTGTACTGGTAATAGTATACTGTGAGGTACTGTTAAATAACATACAACATACAACATGTTTATCAATCATTTAACTATTTATTTATATTGAAAGATAACAACAATGAGAATACTGCTCATTATAGTAAATACATTCATTGTTCTGCTTACACAACTTCTTTGGTAATGCTGATTTTCACATTGATTGCAGCCTTTGGTGTTTGGCAGCAAAACATGTTGACAAAGGCTTGAAAAAGAAAGAGTGGTAGATCTATTGAGCATATGTAGAGAGCACTAAATGAAATGCTTTATTACCACTACTACTATTTACATACTACAACAATAGCCACAACACTTGACCAAGATACAAAGAGTAGCATGGAACCTCAATAAAAAAATTATGTCAGAGTTTATGTTTTGGACTTGCAATAACAAGCCTTTGACAATGAAAGGAGTGCTAATGTCACATGATGTTACAGAGACTCTCAGCTGTCCCACTGTGGGGAATGTACACTAACACCTAGAAAAATACATTTACCTCAGTGTGTCTGCACTTTATATTCATTTACATATATATCTGAAACCAAGGCACATTGTGTAAACATCTCAAAATTTTCCTCTACAATCAAAACTTCTTGGAATTTTGTTTTGTAACTCTACCTGAGCTACTGAACAGTGCTTGAAGACTTGAAGAAAGACATGAACAAATTAAATTCTTAAAGCTGCATTAAAGGGACAGTTCACATTTCTACCTAGCTCAGGGGCTCTAACATTACAGTTCAATCGAGAAGCCATTAATGTTTACATCCTCCACTGTCCCGAGTACATGACTCTCATCCATGCTTCCTAATGTGTTGTGATATACTTTGTGTATTGTAGAAAGAAAACAGTTCCTACATGAAACTGTTCACAACAAGGTCTGTGGATTAGCTCCAGTACGACTGCGCCATGACTTCTGGAAAGAGACACAGCTGTTTTTCAGATGTATACTGTGTACCACAGACTCCAGACTCAGCCTTTCTGAGAGGAGTCTGCTTTTTCTCCCCGTGCCTGCGGGGGTTTCCTTCGCATGCTCCAGTTTCCCCCCACCATCAAACACATGTACAGGTCAATTCTACAGTCAGTACCCCTGACCAAGGGGGCTGACTTGAACTGAAGTTGGTCCCTGAGCACTGCACAGTGGTTGCCCCCTGCTATATAGTAGAGAATGAATTAAGACTGTATAACTGTACTCTGTATGACTGTATAATCACAGTTAAGTTGATCCTTACCTTGATGTCTCATCATTTTGTTTCAGTGAAAAGGAAAATTTTGATGCAAAAATTCTCATTCTATCTTATTGTGAATCATATCCTGCAGCCCTACAAACCTCTCTACAGCAGGCGTCTCAAACATTCGGCAGATCACATCAGAACAATCTAGAGTACTACTCCTACTAGTAAGAGGAAAATCCTGTGTTTCTGATTTTAGGGTGAACTGTCCCAGTTTTTTGGCTTCAAGATAACTCCAAAACAGAATCATGGTAAAAAAAAAAAAAAAGCCAGTATTGTGTCTTTGAATTGGCTTGCTGGAGTTTCTACACTTATCACCTTGTTTCATGCAGCTATGTCAGAGTGGCTCTCCAGTGATATATGACAGGGGTGTTGAAAGCTGCACAAAGCTGCAGACTGAAGTGTTGATCTTCACTGGGATTGATGGTATGAGTAACCCTGTCACACTACAAGGTGATTTAGTGTTAGCATGAAAATATTGTTTAAATGGTACTCTATTCTATCAGTGCTGACAACCATTGTACCGACAACCAGCTGTACGTCATCAGAAGACTCATTTCAGCATCTTGGTGAGGAAGTTGCTGATGAAGATTCCAGCAATGAGGATGACTACCATGACCAGTAATGTGAGGCCACGGCGCAAAACTAGCTGTGTTACTGACAGAACATCTCCCACTGTGGTGGATTTATTCAGGTCTGGAGGCTGCACCTCCTGGTATGAGTGGTCCTCCTCAGCACTCTCACAGCTGGATGGAGAAGTTCTGACCTGAGGCTGGTTGTGATTCGAGTCTGGGGGTTTGAGGGAAAACCTTCAGTAGTAACACTAAATTGTCACACAAGTATCTTTTAGTTAGCACATTGCAGCTTACCTGTATTTTCCATCTTGCCCATCTCTTTTTCTTCTTTGACCTGGACTCCAGCTCTCTCCAGAGCCTGATCAGATTTAGTTAAGACAGTTGTTAATAGCAGGTTTTAACTTAAAATATATCTAAAGACAAAAAGTAGCTTTCTGATTGGTCACTGGATGTAGGTACGCACCTCATTGACAGCCTTCTTCCAATTGAGTTTGGACAAAAATATGAAGAAGAGGCTGTTCTGGGCGACCACAGACATGGTAAGTCCTGTCCATAGTCCTTTTACAAAAATGAGAGAAGAGTTCATTTCTGAATGCTAGCTGACAATCAGGAGATACTGTATAACTGTGTACAGTACTACTTAGTACTTGCAGAACTGTACATTAATTGTTGGTAACACTTCATAATGACCATCATTAATAAATGAAAAATTGATAGTTAATTAAACTTTAGTTAATAATTATTTCACTGTTAAAAAACATGAAGTGAGATGATAATTGATTGTTTATTAAATTATTAGTCTGCTATAACATGTTTTTTTTTTATCATTTACAATACAAATTATATATTTTATAGCTTATAAGAGACAATCACATTTACACACATCAAATTAGTAAACTAACAGTTTACTAATTTGTTTATATACTATTCATTACAACTGTTTCTAAACATTTCATCATTGCCTTGAGAGAAAGACCAAATATTTGTAACATTTTATCACATGTTAATAATTGTCTTAACTGTTTTTAAAAGTTACAAGTGATGATTATAAGTCCTTACATGACATACATTACAGTAAGTGAAACTTGTTTCACCCATAGCATGATCTTTTCCAAAATCTTCTGTTGCTGAAACCCAACCAAGTAGTTTTTCTGTCTTTTTTTTGGAGGTCGACCCGAACGTTGCATATTTATTATCGCTAACTTGATTGTGGACCTTTGCTTATGCAAAACTGACACAGGAGGAGGAGGAGTACCTACAGCATCATAAACATCTATAAACATTATCTTGTTATCTAAGTTGCAACTGATGTTTATAATACTTTGTAAATTGTTAATAAATACTATGTAGTGAATATTATTTGGATAGCCATCAAATTGCAACTGATGTTTATAAAACTTAACAATGGCATAATAAAAGGCTTATAAATAATGTATAAACATTATTTGAATGCTTGTTAATAGTCAAATAACAATTAACTAAAGTTTAATTGACTATCAATTTAACATTTATTAATGACGGTTGATAATGATGAAGTGTTACCTAATTGTGTATTCTTACCTACAATGCCCATCTTTGCTGCAAACATTAGGGACACACCAATAGGAAAACCAATGAAGTAGTATCCCACCAGGTTACACAGAGCACCAAACAGCTGTTTTCCTGCTCCTCTAAGAACACCTCCAATCACACCCTGATGATATCAAACAGAGCTCTGGTCAAATTACATTCTGTATATGTCAGTACAGGGCTGAAATCCTGTGTACTTGCATGAAATTGTTTCTCACCGCAACGGCATCGCCAAGGTGCATGAAAAAAAATACGAGCATAGTGTCAGCAACCCTCTGTAAAATGTCTCTAAAAAACAAGCAGAGACAGACATTGTTGATGGACACAAAAATATGTTCTGGCAATGAGAAGAACAGGAGAAGAATTTTAAGTTCTTAATGAGGTACTTGTATATAAAATTATATCTTAGCTGACTGATAAATAGAGAGCAGATAAGGACAGTGCAAGTAGAGCTGCAACGATTAATTGACTAGTTGTTAATCAAATGAATCACCAACTATTTTGATAATCAATTAATCAGTTTGAGTATTTTTTTAAGATAAAAACATACAATTCTCTGATTCTAGCCTCTGAAATGAATCATTTCTGGTCTATTTACTCCTCTATGACAGTATACTGAATACTGTTGGGTTGATGACAAAACAAAAGATTTGAGGTTGTCATCTCAGGCTACTGGAATCAATTAAATGAGAAAATAACTGGCAGATTAATCAATAATGAAAATAACAGTTGCAGCCCTAAGTGTGTATAAACAAGACCTTTCCATTCAACATCAAACACGATGTGTAATTACATAATCACATGATAACTTGAACCTTTGTGCCACTCCTGGCAAATCGTCTTATTTTAAAGAGATTAAAGATGCTTCAACACCATGATACACTGTTACATTTTGGTTCTGGTCCAGTTCCTGTTCACACTGACTTTTTAAAAACGAACCGAGAGGAGCAAACAGACTGACAGGTAATTTGTTGATCTGACGGTTTTGGAGAGAGCACTTGTGTTGAGTAATGATTAACGCATAGAGACTGGCATCTGGGACAGTAATGATTTACAGCTGAGTTCTGTGAGATAACCGACACAAACCTTTAATAGACTTTTTAACTGTCAAAGTACATCGAGTATGACAGAAGCAGAGTACCGTTAACAGCTTTTGACCTATTAATCAAAGGAATATACCTGTGCTTTAGTGCCTAAGTGTTATCATATGTTAAGTCAGTTAAAGTAGGGTTGTCCCAGTTATTTTGTTTATTCGTTTCAGGCTGTGAAGCTTCAGTTGTAATCACCAGTGAATAATTGAAGCTTTCGACACATGGGGGTGACATGCATGTCATAACTCAGCCACACATTCTCATGACGTTCAGGAGTTCTCTGCTGTGAGTGAGAGGGTTGTCAGATGCCCAAATATTTCCACATTGTAACTCTGCAAATGTATGTTAAAGTGTTTAGCCTTCATCATGGGAAAAAGATATCATGGGTTCGGCTGTGTAGTTCAAGTGACAAAGCAGCGTTCCTTTGAGGCATTATAAAAAGATGAAGAAACTGTCATCAAGAAAGCAGACATAAGGGCGCCATTGTGGTTTGGGGTAGGGACGTGTACGTTAAAGAGGCACACCGTCAACAAAGTAACACTGACTTTCACCAACCTCTTACACATAATCCAACTGAGTCTCTCAAACTAAGAGAGATGCTCATACAGGCAAAAGGAAATGGATGGATTACTGGAGCTGAACTAAGATTCCTCTATGACGAAAATCTGTGAATGGTCTCTTTCCATGTGTCCAAAAACACATAAATGTACAGTTAATCCCCCTGGTAGACCTGTGATATCAGGCAGTGACAGCCTAATGGAAACAGTGATTTCAGTGAATATACTGAACATTTTATTTAACCATTTTTACCTTCACTGGCTGCTTATGTTTAAGACACTATTGATGTGCTCAACAAGATCAAGCAGCTGGAAAACATAGGCACAGAGACTTTACTAGCCAACAAGGATCTTGAATCATTGTTACACAACCATAGAATACAACCAGGGCCAAGAAGCACTCACACACTTTTTAGGTGCTTAGCAAGAATCCGAAATGATACCCAGTAATTTCTTATTGTCACTGACAGAGTGGACTCTAACTAATAACATCTTTCAGGACAAAGTATTTAAACAGACTAAAGCGTGTGCTATGGGGGGTTGCCATAGGTTGCTATGCAGATTTATAACTTAGTAAATGGGAAGAAGACTTAGTGTTAAACCATTAAAGTACACTTTCCCAATCGCATTATCCAGTGGGGGTGGTATATCAATGATGTCTGCCTGTTTTGGTTTGGATCAGAGGGACGGCTACAAGCTTTTCATGTACTTTTGAACAGTATTAACCCTAACATCAAGCTGTCCCTAGATTACAGCAAAGTGACCATACAATTATTAGATCTTACGATTTTTAAAGACAATCAAGAGGCTGTGCATACATTCATATTCAGAAAACCAATAGACAAAAAACAGTACACTACATGCAGAAAGCTGCCATCCCAAAAAGCTGAAAGAAAACATGCCATTTGTCCAGTTTCAATGACTACGAAGGTTCTGTGACCACTATCTGGACTTCCGTAACAGCAATCCATTCACATTACAAGCATTTGGCATTGATCACACCCCGTCTTCCATTAGAAAAGGTGACAGACAAAGGAAACCTAACCAACAGAAAGCCTTTTGGATTTATAAACTACAGGCTACTAAACATCCAGGCCTATATGAAGATCTGGATTTTACAGCTCTTTTTGAACACATCTATGATTTTTTGCTTTCTGTAATAATTGTTAGTGTTTGTATATTTACTATGTTGCTCTTTAATTCCATTTTTGATGAATATTGTGGGCCAAACATTGCCATCTGCTGGAGTGTTTACATGGTCCTACCCTCTCCAGGCCACAACTCCAAGTGCAAGAGTCCTATTGGTGGAAAACCAGCTTTCTCACTAAATGAACTATGCTAACTGAGCAAACAGTTTGTTTCAACAGGTTAGGTGCAAAAGACCTAAAAAAATATTTCCAAACCACCATCATAGCTAAGTATTGTTATTTGTCAGTTTAAGCAGGGAATAAATGCACTCACCTAATGTAAACACTGATATTATGTTTGTTTAAGTTAACTGAGATAAAACAAACTAGGCAACAGGCACCGTACAGCAGACTTGACAGAAGCTTTTAGAGCACTGTTTAATGTGGCATCACCAATAATAAGGTCAGTCTTTGTGAGTCAGCATGAAGATGAACTTAGTTAATGTATAATAGTTTGGAAAGCAACATGAAACTAATTCTGCTGTGGCACTAAAACTAAAGATACAACAAATAACTGAAAAATTCTGTTAGTGCAAGAAAGTGAAGGATACTGTGTCAAAGACTTTACTTACTGCTCTGTGGTAAAAATGTATCCAACATAATATCTGGCGATGGTGAAACTGCCTCCAACGAAAAATGCAATTATGACTGCCGTGAAAAAACAACAACAGTTAATAAATTAAACACAGCACAAAGTGTATTTCAAACAATTTACATATCAAATGCTTCAATTGTTTTTACTGTGATGCTTCAGATAAACACAACACTGCATTTTCAGATGACTGGCATGAAGCTCCAGTGTGTTACTATGTATTTCCTATTTTCATGTTCACCATGTTGTCTGCGTTGTTGTTGGTGTTTGATGGTTTTTGGTGTCAATGAGATATTCGTGACCAATGTATCAAATATATTCTTAACAAAAATGGCCATTATACTGCTACTATCACTCAGCCAAGGCGAAAAGGTGTTTCAGGCAAAATGTACTGTATGCATTTGTTCTTACATGCACAAATGATGGGAACTTTGCAAGACAACTTGGCCTGCTCTATGTTTCCAGCACCAAGAGCATTCCCAACCCGTACACTGGCAGCAGCAGAGAATCCCATTGGGAACTATAGGAAAAAATAGATTAATAATTACCAAAAGTGAATTAAAGCTGATTTTCCTGAAATGGATAGTTTTGAGTATTTGAAGTGGTGTTGTATGAGTTAGTGCATTACATACAGTCTGTGCCTCCAGTTTGTGGAACAGAAGAGTACCAGCACAGAAGCTAAGCGATTTACTGTTGTGGACAGAGTCAGAGCAACTGAATCAGTGGAAATATTCTAATAGAGCATACACTTAAATCAATGTTGATATTTTCAGATGAGCCTTTTTTAGATGGCTAATGTACATTTTGCTGTTTAGCTTCCGTACTGGTACTCCACTTTGCTTATTCAAACTGGGGCCGTTGTGACTGGCATCAACTGTAAGTAATACACTGACTATTGGTAAGCACCTCATACAACCCCACCTCAAATAATCCTAACTATCTCTTTAACTATAATATCACTGGAGCAATGACACTGAATTAATGGTAGGAAAAACATTTAAAGGAGTTACCATGTAAGCTATAACTGCCAGCTCGTATACTATAGACTGAGCTCCCAGCTCAGACTCACTAATCACTCCAGCCAGGAATCCTCCCACCTCAAACAACCACCACTCCAGACAGAGCATGAGCATACTGGGGATGGCCAGTTTGACGAAGGGTCCCCACTCCTGCAGACAGTCCATTGACCAACCTGTGGGTCAGAGGTCTGTAAGCTGTAGGTACATTTAGATGTCATCAAGTTTAAAGTGTAACAGAAAGTTTAACAGGTGAAAAGAGTTCGGTCAATAGTTGTGCAAACCTTTTGTACAATGCCCCAAAACACCAGACTTCCTCTACTACTAGCAAATTATTGTTTATACAACAGCTTTCTGACAAACGATAGAACTTAATGATAAATCTTAACTCACGTCAGCACTGTCGCCCCTTGTGTACAATTCATTACACAGTTATAGAGTGTAAGTGATTTTGTCAAACATTATGAAACATTAAGAAGTTGTGAAAGACCTGAGACTTGAATGATGAAAGAGGATGAAACTGGATAGAATAAGAGAATTAACACGGTCGACCCAGTAAGATTTTTTATAATCTGTTTCATGTTGTGGTCAATAAAAATGAGATAACTGACCTCCCCATGTGGCCTTATGCAGACCCCTCCAAAGGATGTAAACGAATAAGATCAAAGCCAGCAGATACTGTGAGATAGCATTGGCTGCAGCAGATCCACTTTAAGAAGAAGACAAGAAAAACAGCAACAACATTTTGGAGCAAAGCGGTAAAAAAAAAAATAGTAGAAAGCACTTGTGAAAGATATTCACATTTTGTCAACAGCTGTCCATGGTTATGAAACTAGGCTTCATATATGTTTTGGTAAAGACTGTGTCAAGATTCTTACAATCAGGTAATAAACACATTTACATTTGTAAAACTGACAATAATGTTTTTAAATTGGATAACTGTTCAACTGAATTTGTAGCACTGTTATCTTGGATTGGTATCATCTAATTATCAGGTTAGAACACACAGACTGACTGAAATATACATTAGTCATTTTAATTCAGTGACATAACAAGTATAGTTATAATTGTCATTATAAACAGAAATTAACGCACATATCACTGTTTCTGCACATCTAATTGTGTGTTATTATACATTAAAGATCTGCTCTACAACAAAATGTTGTTAGAAAACTCACGCAACACCCAAATCCAGAACGTGCAGCATGATGTAGTTGATGATTGCATTGCAGACATTTCCAATCGCACCAGTTATAACCTGAGGCCATATAATTCCCTGCAAACCACAGCACAACCTCGTGTCAATATTAATTTAACTATAACTATGGTCCAGCTATTAACTTTGACATCAGTGTGTTTGAACTGCTGTACCTGATTTTGAAGATACCTCCCTTGCAGCTGGTACATAAAAGCAGCCTGAAGAAGGAAATCAGTGTCACTTTGGTGTACTGTAGGCAAATTTGAGCTTGAGAGAAATGATCAAGCAAAAATGGAAAACCTCTTTGAAATCTTAATGTGCCATTGTATTTATACACAGGATTCAGAACGCACTAAACTCACCGGCAGAGCAGGCATGAAGATCTTCACATACAGCTGGGTGAGGCTTAATGCAGAAACAAAAAAACAAATATCCATATGAAACTGTGGGTTTGAAACATATGACGGTACATATAATGGATATATAGCTTATGCACAATAAAAACACGGAGTTAAAATTGATCCCTACAGGAATAAAAGTAAAATGACAGCCTTTCGGTTTAATGTCTACCTCAACCCAACCACTCAAGGTACAGTTTACATCCATCATGTCTGTCCAAACACCAAAAACAGTGAAGGAATTTAATAAGAGGTATTAAGTGTATTTTTGGCAAAATGAAAGTTATCACTATATTGACATGAGTTTTAATTACTAATATATTTTTGTCATACTGTCAACAAAAACAAGTTTCTATACATTTTTATACTGTGTGTGTTAGGTAGCATGCACTGGACAGAAACTGAGCAATTCTTCTGCCACTAATACCCCAGTCATTGATACCCCTGCTGAAAACAAACACCATAAACAATGCAGGGACAATGCTAGCTTTGTTACATAACGGATTATAAATGTCATTTGATGACTTGCTGCTCCGCTCTGCCACTGTTTTTGGCGATAGAGAAATACTGTTCAATTGCATTCAGCTGAAGGGGAGTTTATGGTATGGTATGAAACAACTAGCATAAAAATAAAATAAAATCATTTTGCCAGCCAGATTATTATATATTTTTGACATCATGTTGGAGGGGAGGGGGGACAGAAATGCCCCCCAGGCCACCAGTCTGAGACCGGTTGAGCAATATGTGTCTGGCAGGCAACAAGGCAGGCAACAAGGCAGGCAGTGACTGAACTCCAACTCCTGAGTGTGTATTTCAGGGGCAGTGGGCTTTTGTTTTTAGGATAACAGGCTTAGCTTTACATTGACAGATAACTGACAGTCATAAACAACTGACTTACAGTGTAGGACTTGTCATAGCTGGTCATTGTCAACTTACAATGTTGCGTTTGTCTTGCACTCCTGTCTTGATCAATTGGCTAAGTGTATATAAAGGGTGTCACTTAGTGATGCACCCACAGAGAATTATCATCCAACTCTGCAGTTCCTCTCAGCTTTATGGAGCATTTTAGTGTCTTTTAGGTCCCTGTTTTGATTTTATGGCCTGCAAATGCATTGTTTTGGTTCACACCCACTGATGTCTTAGCTTTGTTTTTAGCCTGATAGCCACTGCAGGGCCTAATGACAGATCAAAATATAATTTAACATAAACACTGTGCTTTCATTGGGATGTTCACCCATATTTTGGCACATTTTACAGTTTATTGATATCTGATAGTGCTAAGTAATTGCATTTCTAAATTTGTGTAAACAGAATGTCAATTTAGATACAACCACATGTGCAACAATGAGTAGCTAATGGCGTCTGTCGTTTTAGGGATTAATAATGACTGACCTGGCAACCTCTGGGCTCTGTTTGACAGCGAGCAGGAGGGGTTCAGTGTTGATGAGGACGGCCCAGCAGGGGAAACAGGCCAGCAGCAGAATCAAAATCCCCCTCTGAAGAATCACACCCACGCGCTTCAAGTTACCGCTCCCAAATGTCTGCAACAAACAGGGAGACAGATGAAGTTAGACAACACTAATAACCAAAGTATGACTAATCAAAGAAAACTAACTTGATACAAAAGCTCATTGTTGAGTTGTTTTAATGGAGACCCCAGGACAACTTGGGAACCCAGCAGTTGTAACTGTGTTTGTCTTGGTTAGATAAATAAAGTGAAAGAACCTGTGGTGAAGGCTACCTGAGATATGAGGGTATCACAAGTTAATGACAAACCGGTGCCAATGGAAATACCAGTCACATTAACCACCTGCAATTAAAAAAAAAGTATGATTCAGGAAAAACATAAATATTAAAAGATAGACAACATAAATATCAGTACTGTCAGGCTGGAATACCAGTCCAAACATAGAGCAAGTCCTCTCACCGCAATTGATAATGATACTCCTGCAAGTTCAGTTTTTCCCAGGTGACCACAGAACACAGTGCTGACGAAACTGATCATAAAGATCATCAACTGGGAGATGACCTGGACGACAAAAACAAATACACATTACTCTTTTTTTTTTGTTTATACAAATGGCGATACCTTGAGGTATCTCAGACAATTTCAAAAACATTGTGAAAAGATCTGACAGACATCATTAGACTGACTATATGCTCACTATAACAAATATTCAAGGGAACTAGGGCTGGGTGACACAGCAAATCTATTCAATATATTCAAATATTAATTAATGCGTGATATAGCAGATGACCATATTGACACATTCAAGTTGCCAGTGTTTCTGCTGGTTCCTGCTGAGGGGTAGTTGTGTTACTTTAGTCAGCCGTAAGACAGGTGCATTCAGGGTATGATTGTACGAACCAGAAGTGGAAGAAGTGTTACACAAGGTTAAGTACTAATACCAACCCTGCTGTGAAAATACTCCACTTCAAGTTAATATTCTACATTCTAAACCTTACTATAATAAACGTATTTCAGCATTATAGCAAAACTGACTTAAAGTAGCCATAGTGCATTAACATGGTCTCTGTCACTGTTTAACTATTATATATTATGTTTTTCCATTAATAAAATTTCCTCGTTCATGTGTATGTTGCATTTTACTACTATAGATGTTTAAGGCTGAGCTAAGTTAAACTACTTTTTTTATACGGTAAGTAGTTAAATCAACAGCTAGCAGCTCCCTGAAGCTTTGACAAAAAACTTATACAATAAAATCTTAATAAAATCACAGTAACTCAGTTCAGTGTGCGGTGGTTTATGTTGATGATAACATATTTTCATTTTTGGCAGTTTAATTTTGATTTTCCATTGCTGTAGGCCTAAAGTGATTCTTAAACTGTGAATATGTGTAGTCTATACACCAAATACAAACCAAAAAGTTTTCAAATTTCATTAACCAAAATGTGTATCATAACGCACATCTACAGCTCAGTGCTTTTTCCTTTGAATTTTGTCTCCTCTTGGCTAGTAGTGGCAAATCTTGAGTCTCCCTGGGCCATGTGTGGATGCCATATACAAAAAAACAAAACAAAAAGAAAAGTCTAAGAGGAAATCAGAAAATTTAATAGGTGTGGCTCCAGACAGAGTTTTCTGTTCTTACTTTCTTTTTTTGGCTAAAATGTCTCGTTTGAGAGTAAAGGTTGCAGACCTGGTCCAGTTTCTCAAACTATGGTACTACTGCAAATGGTTTACTCAGGCTCCCTCTAGAGTTACACTGAGGAATCTCCTAATACTTTAGTAATTAAATGAACTTAAAAACGTATAATCAAAATACTGCAGAATTTCAAGTGAAAATACTTCAACTATGAGAACTCTGAAATATAATAATAAAAGGATTTATCTTTCCTACAATAAATTTTTTTCATTCATGCACACAGTACATGCATCTGTCATCATGATGAGTTATGAGCTAAACTATGAAGACAGCAAGCCTTACTGCGAAGGCTGTCACTGACAGTCAACGATAAACAGTCTTCTTATTAGAAATAAACTTGCCTCATGTGTGAACTGTCTGTAGCTGAACAGTGTAGGCCTATGCGACTGTATTTTAATGTCAGTCATAATGGTGGTACTTGCCACAGCCTTATCTTTTTTGAAGTTGTACATTGTGAAAAAAGTTTGGAAAACACTGTTTATGACCATATACGTTTGCACTGTTTGAGAATTTATGGTATATTATGTTAGAAGAAATGTATTTATCGAGATATGTATAGCACAGAATAACTTAAAAAATATTTAAATATTATTTTTAAGCCACATCATCCAGCAAGTAATTTTAAGTGAGATGTGTAACATTCTAAATAACCAAACCAATTGAGAATTGCAGAAATTTTTTTCAACAATGTAATTACCTATAAAAAACTAAAACTAAAAATATGAGCATAAGACACAGCAACTCCAATACATCTCATCAAAAGTGTGAAACAAAACGACTGATGTGTCTAATGAATAGCAACAATCGTTTAGACAGTGATCAACCATGACTATTTAAGGCATAACTCCGGTCCTTGATTATGATGAGCTGAGTCGCATTCAAAGCTGTTTGAGACCGCATCACATCAGTATTACTGCGCCAAAATTAATTATTTCAAAATATCAGATTTTTATTTATTTTTTTTTTTTGTGAATTTTGATTTACTGGGTGCGTTAAACAAAGGGAGTGGAAGAGATGGAAGAAGAAGCTGAAAAAGAAAGAAGACACGCTGAAAGTTAAGTTGAGTTTGGGTCACGGGCCCTGAACGCTCCAGATACTGTGTCATAATTGTGGTGATTTGATTAATGCAAATCTGTTTGACAAAATGTATGCAGCACTAAAAGCACACTATAAATTGAAAATAAATTGACTTAAAATTACATACAGAAAATCGTGCACCTTCAAATAACATTTAATTTCAAAGTCAGCACTCAGAAATACACTTAATTTACAGACGACAGTAGAGTTTGAGGCGCTGTGGCGCATCTTACCACTGGACCCGCTAGTTTGACGAGTTGCCTGAGCTCATCGCGGTATTCCTGCGGGATGAGGCGCCTCATGGTCCTTAGACAAGAGCCGCAGCCTCCGTCGGAGCCCTGAGCAGAAGAAGCTGCTTCAACTGCTTTCAAGTCTTCTTTCACGCCCTCGGTGTATTTCACTGGTGTTTTAGCAGAGCCGTCCATGACTACACAGGTTATGGTGGTCTCAGCAGACAGGCGGGCTGGTCTCTGACTGCTTTCCCCCGGACAGTACCGGTGTCACAGGAGGATGGTTCAGTTTTGTTCCACAGCCCCACTGTCTGGAGGAGGGATTAGGCACGTGCTTCAGGAGTGTCGTCCATGCCAACGGCCTCGTGCAGCAGTTTTGGGACGTCATTGCCACTGTGTAAACCTAATGATGCATTAAAGTACACATTAAGTTCAGTTTAGACTGACCTGTCAATGAATTGTCATAGTATTCTGTGGATGACATAAAGCCAGCACATTTGAGGACGCTGGACTGTACTAGTACTTGAGTAAATTTCCATTTGATAATACAGGGTGTCCACAAAGTCTTTTTACAAAAAAAAAAAGTATTACAAAAGCAATTGATGATGATATCTTTATCACATTTGTTCTATGTACTCAGTGGTTATCAAAGTTTTTAATCACATTGCACTTGTGTATTTCAGGTACCCTGTTGATGAAAGAGGTTCTGTTAAATAAACCCCTAAAAAATGGCTACTCCTCAAGAAAAGGCACGATGTGTATCATGGTTTATTGAAACAAAATTGGATACGCAGATCAGCGAAACTACAGGATTAAGTTTGGAAGACGTCCACTGTCACGTCCATCAATTTGTGCATGGCACAAAAAATTTCGATTGTGTAAGACAAGCCTTTGATCATTCTCCTACAACGTCCACTGCTGCCAGACAGTTGTCCATACTTAATCCTGTACTTTCACTGAGTCTGCATATCCGATATCAGTAAACCACGATACACATTGTGCCTTTTCTTGAGGAGTAGCACGTCCACCACTACAAGAAACATCCATATTATCCACACACCAGTGGTGTTTCTACTGTAATAACCACAAAAAATAAAGTCAAAAATAATACTGCCTAAATAAAAATCTCCTCCTGCTTCATTTAACTTGCTATTACTTCCAATAAACTTACCTGGGAAAATGTTAACACAGGCTTGTTTTGTTTGATTTCATGGATAATCTGACTTGATGGGAGGCATTAAATTAGAACCAGAAAGAGAAAACAAATGGTTTCAAAATACTCTTAGAGTCTAGATTAAAGTCAGCAGGGATCTTAAGTTTCATAATGAACTGCTGGTACTGAGACAAATAAAAGCAGATTTCAACTTTATCCCAAACAAAAGAGGAAGGCACCTTTAAAATCTGGAAACAGAAAGGGTTGAGTATATTTGGGCAGTTTATCGACCAAAGGAATTGTTCAGTTTGAATCATTACAGAGAGAATATGATTTGCCACATTCTCATTTTTTTCAGATATTTACAAGTCAGAAGTTACGTTAAGGATAGTGATATAAAGAAGAAAACCATGACAGATCTTCACCCTATGACACAGTTTTTGGTCCAAAATTATAAATGTGGGAGTGTTAAGCATCAAATTTCAGTGATATATAATATCCTGTAAGGTGACAATAAACCAGAAGAACTGAGAAAAAAATAAGATGGCAAAAAGAACTCGACTTCATACTATCTAATATTGACTGGGAAAATATTAGTCTGTCACCACAGACAACAGCATCTCAGTTCTGGCAAGACTATGCTTGGAAATTCCAGATGAGATATTTTGTAACACCTGTTCAACAAGTCAAACTCCAACAATCAGTAACATCAAATTGTTGGAGAAACTGCAGAGAAAAACAGGCTGTTTATAGTCACTTCTTTTGGTCTTGTCTGATTTTAAATACCTACTGGAAATATATTTGTGTAGAAATTAAACATGTTTTACATAAACATGTTTAATGCATCTCAGCTAAATAAAGCAGAGTAACTGTAGACAACAACCAAATAGGGGGAGTACTTTCGTTTGCTTGTTTTTTTTTCTAATTATCTGTTAATTTTATTTCTGTTTTTACTCATTTATCAACCATGTTTTCCAAACAAATTGTTAACCTTATCATTTTGACAATTTGTTGATGAATTATGAGTTATTCATGAATTTAATTTGCGATTGTTCAGTGAACTTCTGCCCTCAGTTTCTTGGAGGGGGAACTTAGGGGTATATATGCATTTAATTATATGGACTTGAGGGTGAATGGAAGTGGGGGTGCAAGGGTTCAGATAGAATATAGATGTGTGTATTTAATCACCTTTTATTATTTCTGATGTAATATTTGCTACCTTGTTGAGTGTTTTTGTTTTGTTTTGTTTTGTTTTGTTTTTCTTTATTTGTGTCCATTTGTGTTTTCTTTATTCATAGTTATTTTCCTCGGTTACATGTCACAATTGTAACTCACATCTTGGAAAAAATAAAGTAAAAAAAAAGAGATGGCCAATTGTCTCACAGATGGAACCAGAACCAGTTAAAAGTTCCTTTAACTAAAATAAATCTGTAAAATGTTTTAAACCCATGCTCTGGTGGTACAGTCGTTTTCACAATTTGTTATCAGTTTAAATATCATGTAAAAAAAAAACAAAAAAACAAAAACAACAACAACAGACATTCAAAAATACTTTAATTGAAGGGTAATACCATACTGTATATTCTGTAAACAATATTTCCACTATATGGAGACTAGTATGTCACTTGTACGGACTTAGCAGCATAATCTAACTGAACTTAAATTGCTAGAAAATGCAAATTATCTTAAATAACATAACCTGTCTAATGTCCTTCCAACGTGACACTTCACAGTCACTGTCTCCCATTTTGAACATGTAGATTAATGTTCAACAGTCATGACAGAGAGAAAAAGAATCACACACACACTGGACTTGAACCAAAGATGACAAAGAAAGGAGGAAATGGAAACAAATGGAGGCAATAGGGGAGTTACACGGCACAGAGGTCATCTCTACTTGTCTCAAAGTTTTGGCTTTGTGTAGTGGTTTTGTCTACTACAATATTTCATGCCTTGCATTATATGTTTTTTATGTCTTTGGTCTATGAATGTTTCTGCATTCACTTTACAGCTCTTTACAGTGATGAGATCTGCACTTGATGTCTCCTCCAGCTGACTTTACAACTTTACAGAACAACTTCAAACTGTTTATTAGGCTCATTCAAGCCAGGCTTTTCCTAATAAGTCTGGCTTTTCTGAGTCTGCTTCATGAAACACCTTTCTATTCAGCTAAAAATGTTTTGGCAGAGCAGCTCAGAGTTGCACACCTAAAAGCTGCCACGTAAAACCAACAAATTAGCCCTCACAGAATCAAGTGATTGCTCAAAGGAACTTTATCTTTATGGTTTAATACATTTTAC
The DNA here is from genome assembly GCF_056507025.1 of Lutjanus erythropterus. Taxonomy (NCBI): domain Eukaryota; kingdom Metazoa; phylum Chordata; class Actinopteri; order Lutjaniformes; family Lutjanidae; genus Lutjanus; species Lutjanus erythropterus. The sequence goes on along the minus strand of NC_139319.1, from coordinate 31,355,416 downwards.
ATGCACAATTTTTATTAAACAAGTCTAAAGCAAATAAATATGGCAAATAAGCAAAAAAAGTAATATGGCAAACTATACGAGAAAACAAAAAATGAAGTGAGATATTCAGATCAGGCCTAAAAACATTCTTAAGTTTATTTAAAAGCAGAAACAAACAGATATTTTTCCACTTTGATTCACAAAATTAAAAACTGCTTTTGATACATGCAGCTTTCCCATCTGGACTCAATCAGCTGACCAGTACTTCTTGAGGTGGATTTTGAAATGTAAGTCTTAATCCATTACTGCAGTTTTCTAATTCAGGCTTTAGTTTTCAGTGAGCACTGCCTTTCAGTCCTTCTTCTTTCGGACCAAAAACTATTATTTCAGTGTATTTAAGAGTCATTAGAAAAAAATATGTCAAAGAATCTCTAAATAAACTTGAGTTCAGAGGAACATGTGCACATGGCTGAAGGATGTCTTATCTGGTGTTTCAAACATAGTGTCAAAAGGAGGAACTTTCTGTGACTCTAGAGGGAGTTACATGAAATCTGATAAACTGCCTCAAGTATCAGAGGAAATTTTATAGGATTTTTAAAGCAAACATGAACATCTGGAGAGGTAGAACTGCTATGATTGATTGATTCACTCCACTACACAAACTTCAAGTTCATGCTGGCAAAAACATGACTGATGACTGCCTGTACATCCAGCACCAAGAGCAGCATGTGCATTCCAAGTTTGCCATTTGCTTGCATTTTATCCTTGCTTTGGTCTGGTAGTTAAGAAAATAAATGGCATCGTCTCTTTGGCTCTTTGACTAATCACAAGTCACATACTTTGGCTCTCCATCATTTCCATTGTAGCAGAAAGTGGGCAATAATAAGGGGATCACTGAGAGCCAGAGCTAGATAGAGCAACAAGCCAATACATGAGGCTGATCGCACTGACCTTGGCCTGGCTCTGACTTGAGTCTAGAAGTTTAAGGCAGAGTTTGAGAAGGAATGTCTGGTATTACCACAAAACACAAGACTGAGAGCAGTGATGTTTCGTGTAATCACAGAGAGCAGAAAGTGAAGGCAGTGACTGAACTCACCTGTGTTTTTCAGCTCAACCAAGTCTTTTTCCCTTTCCTTTCTTTTTTGCTCTCACAAGAGCCTGATCAAGGTAATTAAAAACAGTTGCTATAAGCGTGTTTTACCTTCAGGTACATCTTAACACTAGCACCCTCTTTAAAGCTTGCAATAAAATTAGTTTTGGATGATCGAATTGCAATCAGATAGTGCTTGACCACACAAAAGTACAGGTGTAAATGCACCCAAGATGCATTGAGGACGGGTCATGATCCGATCAGCCAAGCCACCTCTGGAGGTGGACGCATTGCAGCCTCATTAATCACGATTGTAAATGCACATGCGTTTTCAGTTCACATACAACTACTATGTGGGTGGAAACTTTTCAGACTCACTTAATGATTTTGGTCCTGTTCAGATCAGGTGTCACCGTAACAGTGAGTGATCTGATCACAAGTGGACAGATCCAAGTACAGGTCTGAATGCACTCAGGATGCGTTTGAGATCCAATCGCTCAGACCACATTCAGAGGGGGTGGGAGACGCTTGTGACCACATTTTTTTTTAGCAGTATGAATGCAATGTGGCCTGGGCAACATCAAAAGACTACCTACTCAACTGATGTCCTGTAAGTACCTTTGGTTAATTACATTGCAGATTACACATGTGCTCTCTTTCTTGCAGGTGGTGACACAAGTAACACAGAAACTTCATAAACTTTGTGAAACAGATCTTTTTGCAAATTCAGCAAGTGCTATACATTAAGTTATGTCTTTCTTTGTGGAAAAGCAATTCTTAATCAGTTGTGCCTTCTTGAAAATTCCACATTAAATGTAATACATTTAGTTGTTTCTTTCCTTGTAAAAAATACATGTGGAAAATAAATGTGGAAATATAACATTAAATAGTTAGTTTGATCTTGAAAATATTTTAATTGTTTGTTTGATCTTCTGGCTCCTTTTATTGATTTTTCTTTTAAAGAGACAGTTAACCCCCAAAATCAAAAATACATATCTTTATTCTGGCCCTTAGTACTATTTATCCATGTAGATTGTTTTGGTGTTGGTTGCCATAGAGATTTCTGCCTTTTCTCAAATATAATAGGACTAAATGGCACTTGGCTTGTGGTGTTCAAAGACAAAAAAAATTATATAATTATATAGTATATTTGAAAAATTCAATACCGGTGTCTCCAGAAATCATGACCTGTTTGCTCAAAATAATCCACCGCCCTTGTTGTGAGCAGTTTTATGTAGTAACTACTGTCTTTTTGCAGTGGAATCTACCAGAACCACCCTCTTTCTACAAGAAGGAAAGTAGTTCCATTATATTTTAGGAAAGGCAAAGGTTTTTAGTGAGGGAACTGCATTATTAATTATCCATATCCAACTGATGAATACAATAAAAATACTAACAGATTGCTGAAACTTAAATTGCACGTAAATAAAACACTATCATCCCTGATATAGTAGCTTTTCGTCAGCATAGCTTAACTCAAGCTCAACTTATTTATTCAGTCAGAAAATAAAACTGTAACAGATCTTTTTGGCAGACTCTGGGAAAATGAGGTGAGCAGCTTTCTTCACAGTGCTGTCACGGCACACTGTCTCTCTATTTGCTGTCTGGCATGACTGTAAGACTAAGGATTATCTAGTTACACAGCCGGTGATAGTTTGAAAGGGATGTGCCAAAGTAACCCAAAGTAACTCAAAGCGAAGACAAAGGACAAGAGGACCCTGAAGTTTTCCCCTTTTCACTGACGAAAAGTGGTGACAGCCCGAGGAGAGTGAGTTGGCTGAGTGACAGGCATTGTTGGGCTGTGGCCCCAACGGAGGGGAAACAGGTGGGCCCACACATTTACTGTTTAGCACGGCAGCCAAACACTCAGTTTTTTTGTTGTTCAACAGATGCACAGGTGAAACCCTGGACAAGTGTATGCCAGAGAGGTTTCCCAGAGTTGCACTGCCATGACCATGCTAAACTCAGCATCATTAATAACTAACTGAAGGCCTTTTTAAACATAACTGAAACTCATTAAACAATCACAGTTCAGTGGTTTTAAGTCAGCGTGACGACGATGAACTTCGTTTGGGTACAGCAGTCTGCATGGCATTATATAACCAAACCTGCTGTTGCACATGGACTGCAATTAAAAATCTACAAAATAAGTTTTTGTTTCTGTCAGTGAAAGTTATTGTGTCATTTTACTCACTGGTCTGTGGTGAAAATGTATCCAATGACATTTCTGTCAAGGCTGAGACCGCCTCCAACAAAACATGCAACAATGACTGGAACAAAGAAACTGTTGTTTATAAAGATAATGGTTTACATTTTGACATTGCAGAGAGAGAAAGCCTGGGTTTTCAGGTACAATATTTTAATTTTACAGTGCTTAGAGTGTTGTTTTATATTGATGTGACACTTGGTTTGAAGTGAAGACATTCTTAATACAATATTGTAGATAATATATCACTACTATGACCACTGGACCAAGTGAAATGTGTTCTCATGACTTTCTGTAGTTCCAATACAAGCAACATGCACTGTGAGAACTGATTCTTACATGCACAAACGATGGGGACTTTGCAAGATAGCTTGGCCTGCTCCGTGTTTCCTGCACCAAGAGCATTTCCAACACATACGCTTGAAACAGAGAATCCTAGAGGGAACTGTGGATGATATAGATTATTAAAGATTGTTCTGACAACGAGGATATAGAAACACCTTCAGTCTGAAAAATGTCCTTTTGGACCGAAAGCCCATTTGTCTGACAACCTGTTATACCGAAAACAAACATCTATTGCTCCAAATGCCCATTGCTCTGAAAATACACACTCCCTGAAATTCTCAGTTCACTCATTATCCTAACCCTAAGGCCAGAAAGATACCCTATTAAGGACAAAATGCCCACCAATTCAGCACCTTGGACAGGGCTACAGTCACTGAACTAATAACTGCAGGGAGAGTGTATTTTCAGAGCAGTAGGCCTTTGGGACAATGGGCATTTATTTTATGGATAATGGGCTGTTGGCCTGATGGGCTTTTGGTTAATCAGAAAAAGGTAACAGCTGCACATTTGCTCCATGCCACAAAAGTTTACTGGTGCATGTTTTATATAATTACTTTCCCTTCTTTTGTCCAATGGGACATTTTTCTAATAATTTGGGGTATTCATTTCGAAAATTGCACATCTAAACAATATTTAATTGAAGGGTTCTTTTAAGAAAATGTGTTGCACCCATTCCTTCTTTTTTTGGACCCAGTCTAAATCAAACAACCAATCAAGCTTAGTACATAACTAGCCAATCACACACACAGTCTTTACAAACAAAGGTAATCATTGTTCAATGTGTTTTGGTATTTTTGTGTCTCAGAGTCAGGCATGACTAGTGGAGTAAATACATTAGTTTGCTAGTTAGTTACAATGGTTACATTCTGTCAGCAAGCCCGGCTCCATCCATAGCCTACAAACCTGCCTATCAGCCCCTCTAAAGCAAATTAATATGTTATATCTTGCAATGTGGGGACAAACAGTGTTGAGATTACACATATTCATCATGTATTATTTTCTCTGTTTCATTTTTCTGGGCAGTAGCATTACATGTAACAAGTATATATCAGAATATTTAGGAATATTTGCCCCTGGCCTTGAGTGTCAAACTCCTGCATCAGAATGAATCAATCAGAATCAGCTTTATTGGCCAAGTATGTGTACGCCTATCAGGAATTTGACTCTGCCTTTTAAGTTGCTCTCATTATACCTACACGCAGAACAATTAAGAGGAAGAAACAGACAAAACGCTTAAGACATAGACATCTGTATATCTGTTTGTCTGGGCCCCTCTCAATGGTTTAAAGTGAACTAATTTAAGTTCACTTTAGTTAACTTAAGTTAACTTCAATTCAGCCACTCTTTCCTGCCCTGCGTTTTCTCACAGACTGCTATACAATCAGTACTCTTTTGCAACCAGTGGAGTCATCCCCTGCTGGCCACTAGAAACAATGCAAGTTTTAAGGTTCTTCCGCTCCACTTTTCAAACACAGAAGCAACATCCACATCTCTTTTATGGCCTATGGTCAGTGCTGCCTCACACTCATCATCTTGACATGTAGGTAGAGGATTTTATTGATATCAACCCACGATTAACTGAACACACATTTAGTACTTTCACACACAGGGTGGTGAAGGAACACAAGGTGCACCAAACTCACCACCAGAGCAGGCATGCAGACTTCATGCAAAAAAGACAAACAATGTGTATGTGAAAAAGCATGTAGAATTTAATCATGCAAACTTTATATTATAGATGTGCAACACTTGTAAACAGAATCACCATGAGCCCAGACTACTGTACAGTAGGCCAACATCACCAGAGCCAACAGCAACATAACATTGCTGTTACTGATCAAGCTGTCAGCAATGCAATCTATCCTCATCTACATCTACTCTCTCCTTATTGGGACTTCACCGCTATACAAAAATATGTTACTACTGGGGCTGACCTCTGTTTGACAGCGAGCATGAGGGGTTCAGTGTTGATGAGGACGGCCCAGCAGGGGAAACAGGCCAACAGCAAAATCAGAATCACACCCACACGCTTCAAATTACCGCTCCCATACGTCTGCATCGAACAGGGAGATAAACAAGTGGAGTTAAACAACAGCGATCACACTACTAAGAAAAGGTGTGAATAGGCCAAGAAAACAAACTTGATACAAGAGCTCTTAGTTGAGCTGCTTGTAAGGGAAAGACTAGCCTGTGGTGAGGACACTACCTGAGATATGAGGGTATCACAAGTTGATGACAAACTAGTGCCAATGGAAATACCAGTGACGTTAACCACCTGCAATTGACAAAAACATTACCGATCAATAAAAATTCAACGGCAAAACAGGCTGAGATGCCAGTATAAACAAACATAGGGCTTAAAATCATCTCTCCTCACCGCAGCTGTTAGTGATACCACTGCAAGTTCTGTTTTCCCCAGGTGACCACAGAACAACATGCTGACGATACCGCTCAGGAAGACCATCAACTGGGAGATGACCTGGAAACAATATTACAACAATAATGTATGTTTGCACTGAAATAGTAGTTGAAACAAAAGTCGCCAAATAAACGTCAAACCACACTGCGTAAAAGTCTAAAGCCTGAAGCAGATCTCGTTTAAAACACAGTCACCATTCACTTCAAATGTACTACGAGGTTACATTCTAGTATGAATGTGGTAAAGCTGCTCCAGTGGATTTGTGTTTCAGATTGATGTCCATTTGACTGAAACATGCAGTTTAAACAAAAAATTATTATTTTGTTATCTTCACTGCTATGTACCATAGTTCATTTGGATTTGTTATTGTGTGATTCTCTGAATCCTTCTTTAAATCATGTTGCATATGTAAGTTTCCTAAAGCTTCATAGGGACAGGTTACTGTAGAATCTAACATGTTTTTCCTCTTACCTGTAGTGTTTTTCATCCATCTGTTTTGGTGTAATTTGCCAAGTTTTGGGGTTATTGGCTGTAGAAATTATACCTTCTCTCGAGTGTAATGGAACAAGGTGAAACTCGCCTTTGGCGCCAAAAAATATATTTGGAAAACTCCACAGTAACGTTTGGGGTGTGGAATAAACATGACATCCTCCTTTGCTGAGCTGTAACGGCACCACTGAGATAGCTAGCCTGGTCATATAAGTGGTTTTTTAAACATTTTCAGTGGACATCTTTTAAGCAAAGAGACCGGTGAAGGATCTGCCTCCTCTGCCACTGTGTGATCTGCTTTTTTCAACATTCACACACGTGCAGATCACTTTGTCTCTTGGCGCATTACATTACTCTTAAAGACATTTGGACATGCCCTACTGCAGGTGGATGTCGTTTCAACAACAGTGGCCATTCTTGTCAGCATTTCTGTGATTGTTACGTTTGCTACACTGATTTGATGAGTAAATATTTTTATGCTGTCTTTTAGAAATTCAACGTCAGGTTTATGTGCTTGCTGGTTAGGGATAACTTAGCTTATCCGTTAAATTGCCAACAACATGTTGTTATACTGCTGCAACGTGACTAACAAGGATAAAAATGTGCAACCCAGGACTTTGAACACTTTATGTAAATTCCTCACCTTTTGGCAAACTCGCCATTCTAAGTTCAAAACAAGAAAAAACTACATTCATGTGGATCTGATGAGAAACAGGGTGGGGGGTTGGGGATGAAGAGTGTTCAGTTCACAATATTACTTTATGTAGCTATCTGGACTGTAACATCAACAAAGAGTACAGTATGTTTATAGATACATGAAATGTTGATATGAGTTTTGCACACTCAAGTAAACAAGTTAATCTAACCATTGTGAGCTTAAAATACACAAGTTATTTTTATTTTCCTATAGGAACTCCCTAAATGTATATTTCCCCCATTTAAATGACTGCCCCAGACTACACAAAACATGATGGCTCACATTATCAATCATATTTTATAAGGTGGGACAACTAAAAAATGTTTGAAAAAAAAAAAAAACCTAATACACATTCGTAACACCCCCATGCATATTGTTTTGTTTGAATTGATCCCAACATAATTTTCGGTTTGAGTTTACATGAGTTTGGCATATGATGACGTCCATTTGAAACATAGTGATGGACGATGATGTTGTTTTTTTATGCATTCTTTTATACTTTTTTTTTTTGGTGATTGTCAGGCATTGTAATGGACGATGGCATGTTCCATCGGCCCAACCCTAGCCCCAACTGCACCCCTGATTAAGTTGCTTCCTAAAAAGACATAACTTTGAAATCCTATCTCCTAATTTTGCATGTTTTGGACTTCAGTGGCTTTCATTCAACATTCATTAAGTTGCATTTGCAAAGGTGCAGTTTATTTTCATTTAAAATATTGCAATTTGTGCACGATAATACATACAGTACACTACTTAGCATGAGCTATAGTATGGGTTATACCTATATAATGCAGTACATTGCCTGCACATGCAAAAATGGGTTCTTGGTTCAAATCCATTGACTATCTATGAGTTTGTATTTTCTGGGCAACACAATATCAATGTCTATTTAGTAGCAGTTCTGTACCTTTCAGTCATATCACATGATCTTTACCAGCTGGTAGAATTTGCCCATAAATCATGGAACTGGTTAATGTTTGAATGAAGAACCAGTGTCAGTGCTTCTCTGGTTAAGGCATTGACACAGTAGTCAAGTGTCCTTGCTATGTTTGTTTTTAAACTTTTCTGCCCTCTAGTGGTTAAACAGTTTAATGCTGGGTGTTTCACAGTCTGAGACTGTAGGCCTCTCCTCAGACAAAGCTTTGAAAAAGGTGCCGTCATTAAGTTTACTTGTAACATGGCCAAAGTTACCCCGACTGGGCCAGGGCAAACTAATGTAGTCCCTAATGTAGTCAGAAGTCATTTAGAAAATTGAAAGTTGTCAAACTAAAATGCTGGAGTCAATATGGCAATATTCTGTATATATTTACTTAATTTTAGTACAAAAATACATGTAAACCAAACAGCTCATCCATGGAAGTCTGTGAGATGTTGCATATATAACTTTTACAGATCCTCCCAGGAGGAGCTTATCTCTGAACTTAATTTTCTGGACTTTCTCACCATTGTTGACTCATGTCTACATCACCTCATACTCTATCTGAAATATTGCCGTCTTATAATCAGATCTCGGTGTTTCTACCTTAATTGTCCAATAAACTTGAAACATTTATCAAACAATGTGGTCAGCTTTCGATGTCAGAACGGGAGATTTACAGACTCTGTGTCCCTAAACTATTACTTTCAAAAAGTTATTGGATAAGCCCTAGGTTTCACAAACTCTCTGTCAGCAGCTTTTGATTACACATTATTGTTCCTAAAAAAGTCCTTGATATTCCACAGTGGTTTCTCACACTAAATGTCCATTAGAAAATTCTAAAGGTCAGAAAAATTTATCATAACATCAATAAAAGCTCAGTCAATCAACTTGTGACACCACACATGCTATGGTGTCATAATTATGTTATTTTATTCAATAGACAAACTGATCCAGGATAGCCTTATATTGGTGTCTGAAATAACTTCAGACTGCATCAAATACTGTATCAATTCTGTGTAACTATTTCTTAAACCAAATCACACACATTTTGGCTACTCTGACCTTTTTTTTAATAACTACTGCTTTAACGAATGTAATATCTTTTTATTTCCATTCACCGAACCTCCCCTAAAACCGTTTGAAGTCCCCCTGAGGAGTCCCACCTCTCACTTTTAAAACCACTGATTTAATGCCATTTAAAGGTAATGTAGATTGAGTAGTATTTGTCCAAGATGTTCAGAAATGCACCAGAAAAATAGTTGACTGTTGAGTTGCATTCCCTGGGTGAAAAATACCAATGTTTTGGGGTGGTACAGTAAGTAGAGGCAGAGGGCAGGGTCTCTGCAGATACAACCACCACACACTTCTAGTTAGTCAAAAGTGATGATTGAAAGGGATTATTTTGATAGGAGCCTATCATTGTATTTTAAGGAAAATATTACATATTATGCTTTTGAGAAAAGATTTACTCCTACTTCCCCTCAAGATTTAATGTCAAGAGTCTAGAGAATTATATCGACTATATAGTCTCATTGCTGGGGAAATGTTATGTGATGGATGTTTTAAATGATTGACCACTGACCTATGCACCACTTTAAGTGGGTTTATTTAATGTGACAAGGTTGTTCTACTGCCTCAAGTTCAGCATTGGATGATACTTGGATGATTGGATGATCTTTTACACCATCACAGCTGTTTAGTCCCAATCCCTTGAGTTCTCTTCACATTGTGCATGTACATGGAAATGTGCTTAATTTCACTATTAAACATATCAAGATTTTTTTCCAACCACATTTCTTCCTTGATGATGGTTCACCACTATCCTTCCGGCTTTTAATAAAGTGTTGGACAATTCTTAACCCAATTTTTGTAGTTTCATCAATCTCCTCAGTTGCTTGATGCAGGCCAATAATTTGATCCTTCTGAAACATCTTTTCCAGGACCACAGGACATGTCTTCTGACATGGTTGATTAAGAAATGAGAAGCTGCTCACTGCATCAATTAGGGTTAAATAACTCGTTGCCAGATGAAACATATTAATCACTGCAGTAATTATCCAATGGAAGGCTCTTACCTATTTGCTTAGTTAAATCCAGGTGGTGACTTTTTTTTGGTCAGGCAGTGCACTGGGTGTGCTTGTCTACCACTTTTGTAAATACTTGCTATATAACACCCACCCCCCAACTTCTGTCTAGAGACTAAAGACTTTCTGGCTGTGCTGGCAAATAAAATGTGATCGTAAATGAACCAATCCTGGCTGTTACTTAGCTGACTGAGCAAAGACGGTACAAGTGGATGAGCAATAAAGGAATCATAAAAAGAGAAATCTTGACATTGTTTTTAATGGTGGGAGTTGAGCATTACAAAGCAAGAGCAGACATCATCATTCAGTCATTCACAGATAAAATCCCTGATGAAACAACAATGCATTTTATGGCTTATTACAGCATGCTTTGTGAGCACAGATGATAATTTAAAAAATGTTTTCCATCATTTGTTTGGGGCAATTTTCTCATGGACATCAAGGTAAAAGTAATACACTTCTTCTCTGTTGAAAATTGGGAATAAAGTACAGGAAATTATATTTTGTTGCAACCACAGGGAACAAAACAGGACAAGTTAATGAATAAAGTGTTTCAATTGCCATTATAAATATATATAGAAACACTGTTTGCAATAAATTGTGTTCCCAGTACTGCAGTGGTGAAATTGCTTCTTTCTCCAGTGAACATGCAGGTCCAGTGTGCATCAGTCCTTTTTATTTTAAGAAACATTCCAAGTGAAAGTTCTGTAATATGACAGCTTATCCACAATAAGCTTTGCGTAAATCTGTGTTGAACATGATTTTGTGACAAATGTGTTGAGTTCACCGAACTCCAATGATAGGCTGTCAACCAATGATTAGGTCAGTCAATGTTCTCTGAAACCCTCCTGCTCAGTTTGTCAATCAGAAGCTGAAAAAGCAAATACAGAGTTACTGCTATTTATGGTCATCCTGGGAAAACTGCAGTAATAATGCACTTGGTGTAAGGGACATGGTAGTCTACCTGACTGTCCCCAAAGCTCAGAGAGAGGTGTGCAGGTTTTCATGATCATGAAAAGCTTGTAGATTGCTGGAAACCTAAAATTCTTACAATTCTTATTAAACTATACAACATACCATAAATATCTGTTAGGAAGTGTCCCCAAGTATCCTACAGAATGGAGCTTCATGTTCTCGATGGACATGTTAATACTAAATATACAAAAAATTAATAAATGTACGGAAAAGACCAGTGGTTGACAGCCCCATCACCATGCACTGGAAGGTTCAGTATGTCAGCTGGAGGTGGAGAAAGAGAGTGTTAATAAATTAATGAGACAAAAGCTAGCAAATGTATAACATTTCCATAAATAATACCAAATGTCTGTGCAAAATGACAACAAGTTGAATGTGCAAGGGACTGTACCTCATCCAAACTGTTTCATAAAGTCACATAATTCGCATAAATCAGCATTCTGCTACTAGATTTATAAAATGGCAAACAGCTTCAGGCTTGATTTCTATGATTTGATGAAATCATTTCTCACTCTAGTTTTTGGTTTTGTAAACAGTAACATTCAAAGAAGTCCTCACTGACAGCCTGCGCAATGTAAAGATATATAGCATCAGTAAGCTGCAGTGTCTCTTATCTTCACACGGTCAGTCAGTCAAGCAAAAGGCCTGTGTATGAACAGAATCAAATGCTGATTCACTCTGTGTGTTTGAGGTTGTGTGCTTACTGTATGTATGTGTGTAAAAGGCCCACTAATCTCACACACCACTACTGACTAAACCTTTGCCTGTAAACATTTCCAATTGTCTTTCCTTATCTTTACATTCCTTACTTGATCACTGTATTTAACTTATTAATTAAACAAATGAATAAATTAACATAATAACACAGAATACATTCAAGTACAGCAGTTCCTCAATACTGGAATGCAAGCAGGTTCTGCTTTTGCAGCTTGTGCCACTCTACAGTCTGGTTGTTGGCTGACTGTTTGGTATGTGGGCTACAGTACGTGCACAGCGTATAGTCAGTAACCACATGCACCTCAACGATCTCATACTGGCTCTATGATGTTGAGTTTTTGTGATCATTTGAGCTGTCATGGAGCTCAGTGACACCAGTGTGTTTCCGAGGTAACCTCACCTCACACTCTACTGCCCATCATAAACATGACTGTCCTGAGTCACACTCTGCTCACATCTGCAGCAGCTGTTGGCTCACTGGTGACCTCATGTACGAGGTTACACACCACACGTTGCTTGAAGGTTATTTCAAAGACTTCAGAGGTTGTGGTCCACTCATAGTGCAGTGAGGGTGCGGAACAGCTGAGTGAGGCAGAAGACGGAGGCGGTGAGCGCGGTGCACTGTTTGGCTAACAGCTTGGTGCTCAGGTCCTGGCAGCTGCGCTTGCTGCTGGCTCGCTCCGCTGCCAGACAGAAGTCCCTGAATGAGCGGGCCACATCTGCCAAACCTGCAACTGCCTCGGCGTTCCTCCGGTCACATCTGTCACAACCGGAGAACCAGAGGCATATACCCGCCAACTCCACCAGGGTCCGGAAACTGTCCGCCAGGGAGTGAAGCATTTCTTCCGGGCTCTGTCCAATCCCCACCACCTTCTGGCAGCCTGACATCAGCCGCCGTGCCTCTATCTGGAGCACCCGCTTGTTCTCTGTAAAGTGGGCAGGGCAGGTGTCCCTTGGGTGGCGACCTCCATGGCCTGCCACAGATCGGTCAACACCATTACTCTCCAGAATGGAAAGGAGCTGGTCCACATCCACACGGAGTACTTGGAAACCTGTCGGGGGTTCTGGGTAGCACTGCTGGCCTAGCCGACTGATGGTGTCCTTGTGCGTTTGAGACAGGAAACGGTCAGAGGCATCAGACAGCGGTGAGAGGAGAGGGCTGAGCTCAGAGGTAGAGGAGGAGAAGAGGATGGAGTGTGGGAAGGAGGGAGAGTGGGTGGAGGAGGTGGAGAGAAAGGATGGAACGGGTGGAGAGGTCATGAGAGGAAGACCTGCTCCAGAAGTTTGGGTCACGCCGCTGCTCTGTGTGCGGCAGGAGAACTCATAGACAGTCAGCTCCTCATCAAAGCTGTCCCCACCACTGAAACAGTTGGTATAGACTGCTGGGCAACCACAAGCGTCCAATGGCATTTGCACACCTTCCATAACTGACTCACACCCAGACGCTATCGCAGAGGTGCAGCCAAACTCAGACTTCAAGGGCTGGGTAGTCCCCATCTCGGCTGGGATCTTTGTCTGTGATGGATCCTCACAGATGGTAAACACCCTGCAGCCTGAGGAGAGTGTTTTTGGTGAGTCTGAATTCTGCTCCGTTGGCCTACAAAGACCAATTAAAGGCCTGTCACTACTGGTCCGTCTTACTTTCTGCGACTGATTATGAAAAGGAAGTCCTGGCCCATTCAGATTCTGTGTTGTCACCACTATTGGAGCAGGGATAACAGGTAAAGAATCTTTCATAGGGCCAGGAGTGTCCATCTTTAGGCCTGAAGTGTCTCTTTGGAGGCTGTTCATTATAGAGACTGGAGGCTCTGTTATTGGTCCTGGTGTATTCTTGACAGGTCCAGTATATAGACGCTGATTTTGGTGTTGTGGTTTGGGCTCAGTCTGGACAGGCAGTGGAGAGCTCATGTCCTTCACCTCTGGCACTGAATAAAAACTCTTTGCTGAAGATGTTTCCACAAAAAACTCCCCATCCACCTCTGAGCCTGTAACTGTTGTATCCGAATCATCTGACTCCAATGATTCTGCATTCGTTCCCATTTCAAAGTCTACTGTTTGTGTGATGTCGTGAACGTCTGTGATGGTGATCTCGACGTTGTCCCTGCTGCTGTCCTCAGCAGACCTCTGAGCCACATTCCCCAGCCCAGCTTGGTTGAGAGTTTCCTGGGACCTCGATAAATAAAGGGGCAACTTTTGAATCTTCCCCCTAAGGGTGGAGGCAGATAATCGACCCATAATGCTCGGGGAACAAGTCTGGAAGAGGAAGTGAGTTGAAGAGGGTTGCTCTTTGGAGAGATTTTGGACTGTGGTTAAGTTAGGACTAGCTAAACTGTCTTCAGCTTCATTACTTGGCATGATGGAATCACTTCTGGGTTTGTCAACTTTTTGATTTGAACATGAAACACTTTCACGTGCGTCTTCACTTTTCAGTGTCGTTCCTGAATTAAACGTGGGAGACGTGACACTTGTTGCAGCTCCAAGCTTTGCAGTGATGGAGTTAATAGTTCGAGTATAATCCAAGTTAACTGAATGAATTCTTGTCTGAGCTTCAGTGTTGGGAAGAAACTTTAAAGTCATTGGAGCAGAATTAGTACTGATGCTACGCTTTGTAGCTACAGTGTGGTCATCTTTCTTGTCACTCAAACTAAAGTTTAAAGAATTGCTCACGTCATCATCATCAAATACATTGTCCGAATTTGTGCTGTCAGTACCTTCATCACTAGCAGTCAGGGTAGAACTAACACCGCCGATGGCCTCATGCTCGTGAATGCAGGTGGCAACTTCTAAACATAATTGTGCTTCATTAGTGTGATTTTGTTGGCAAAACGGCATCTCTTCAGATAAAGACATTCTGGTTGAGGTTCCTGTATTTTCTTCCTTCACTGAGGAGTCACTTTGGGATTTGTGAACAATGGGCATTGGAGGCAGAGGAGATGAGGGTGGAGGGGGTGGTGGTGAAAATGATGGAGGGTTTGACTTATGTTCTGCATATAAGTTTTGCTCTAGGACAATCAGATGGCCTCCCACAAGACCATTACTACCCTTTTTATTCACATCTGTCAAACATGTAGGCAGTGCGTTGGCCTGTGGCTGCTTTTCAGCACCTAGTAGTGGTCTCTTTAAACTGGATGAGGGCCCTCTAGCCCCTTCTTTCTTCTCCTCTTCCCCTTTATCATCCTCCTCAGCGATTTCTGGCAAAAACATATGACTGGCAAATGGCCCATTTCCTGACACACCTGTTGTCTCCTCCTTCTCCTCTTCAATCTCTTCCTGTTCCTCCCCTTCCTCCTTTCCATCACCCCTCCGATCAGCACACTCCTTCCCATCTGGATCCACCCTGCAGCGGACGACGGTGATGGTAGGAGATGCCGCTTTCACCAGATCTGTGACTGATTTGGATTCCATTGCGTCAGGTTCCATCTCCATTTCTTGTTTCCTGGTTGTGGAGGCGGCCTGTCCATCTCTAGTCTGCTCATGAGACCCAAAGCCACGAGGAGAGCCAGGTCCATGCAAGCGAGGTTTAGAAAGGATGGGTTTCGACTCGAGTTGAGTCGGTTCCCCTTCAGAGTGAGTCAGGGAGGAGACGGTGGGACTGGGGTTCTGGGTTTGCTCTGAAGGTTCAGGATCTGAACTCAGCATCTGTGCATCATTGGCTTCTGAAAACAGGTTTATATGAATCAGACTAGATAACAGGTCCTGCTTTGATTCTGGATCTGGCTCTGGATATGACACCGTAGAGGTGTAATCAGTTTCCATGAAGGAACGGCGCTTACGGGATCTTTTTCTGAGCTGGAACAATGTTTCTCTGCCTCCTCCTTCCTCGTCTCCTCCTTTTCTGTCATCTTCTGCTTGATCATCTTTGTCCACATCAGTCACAGAGACTCTGATGTCACTGAGGCTGAGTGTGCTGAGGAGGTCCAGTTTCATCTCTGTGCAAATATCTGCAAGACAGAAAACAAGAGGCTCAGCCAAAGTTGTAAAAAAAAAAAAAAAAAAAAAACACAACGCATATCAAAATGAGCTTTTTATGTTTCCCAAAACAAATAAATTACTCTTGTATTCTGTAACAATACACAGAAGCACAAAATAGACGTAGGTAGGCATGGAGCATTAACAAGTCCACAATTTTCATAGAATTTTTACCATTATTGTGGAAGGCACATCAGTAATTTTCATTATAAAACAGTCCTTCACTACAAATCCTACTGAAGAACCATAAAGTACGGACGTATCAGCAGCAGAATGTACTTCAAATATCATATGCAACTGTAACTCATATGTTATAATGTACACATAATAATTATAATTAATGATGATAATGATTAATATTGTAGCATCAGTGAGTAAGTAGCATTTTACTGTTGTAGCTTTACCTACTTTATATACAGCTAGTTTGTTGAATTCAGTAATTGCCATTTTTTTGTGAAATATTGGACAATGTCACCTAATTTAGATGAAACCACGTGGAGAGTTTGATGGGGAAATCTCTCTTTAGTGTAACTTCCAATAACTCTTAAGAGACGTGACGCATTTGAGGAAAGCCCCAATGAGGACTGCTTCTTTGTAAGAGGGTCACACACCCAAAAGACTGCAACCAATTTGCTTTTATCTTTAATGGACAGTTCACCAAAAATGAAAAATATATACTTTTTCTCCTACATGTAGTGCTATTTATCCACCTAGATTGTTTTGGTGTGAGATGTCATGTTTCGAGATATCAGCCACAGAGATGTTTGACTTCTCACCAGTATAGTGGAACTAAATGTCACTTGGCTTATGTTGCTGAAAGTTCCAAAAACATGTGAAAAAATCAAAAGCAATGTCTCTTTCTTTTTCTGCAGTAGAAACTACCGGAACTACTTTCCTTCTACTAGAAAGAAAGTAGTTGCTATATGAAACTGCTCACAACAAAGTCTATACATTGTCTTGAGTAACCAGGTCAACATTACTGGAAAGAGACACAGGTATTGAATTGTCAAAGATATTTGTATTTGTATTTTTTTTTGCAATTTGAGTACCACTGAGTCCCATTATATTTGTGAGAAGGCAGACATCAATATCTCCTAACTATGCAGCTCACACCAAAACTATCTAGATGGATAAGTAGCACTACAGACCAGAGGAAATATATGTAATTTGATTCTGGGGAGAACTGACCCCTTAATTTGTAATGTGCTTTATCTTAAATGTAACTTGTATACTACATCCGTCAAATAAATGTACTGGAGTAAAAAGTACTGCATTTTCTTCTGGCATGTAGTGGAGTATGTATAGTATAGTATTAGGTAGCACAAATTGGAAATGTTCAAGTACAAGCATCTCAAACTTGTATGTTTTACATAAGCACACTGCTTATGGTATAGTTCTACTTAGGCTCTTAGTTACTTTCCAACACTGGAATAATAAATATGTTTGGGCAGTTAAGTGTAATGGATGAGATGCTAAATGTTCTCGAGCAGAAGAGCATGACTCCGCTGAGCTCTAAATGCTCTATCATCTGAATCTTTATAGTCAGTGGACTACATTCAGCATCACTGTTACAGTATGTGTGGTCACAAGTGTGGTCTACTTTTTTCCTGGCAATTATACTACATTGCTCTATAATGGAATGTTGTATCACTGTTGTGGAGTAAAAACTTTAACCATGAGATGGCAGCAAAAGCACAATTATGTAGCCTTTTTTTTCATCACCCTACAGGGCCTGAAAATGGTAGAAATGCAAAGTTGCTGACCCGGTTACATGTGTTTGTTCACAGGTCAGTCTTGCCTTATTCAGTATCGTGGTGATGTTGATGTAATGCTAGAACAATCCAAAGATGTTAGTGTAGTGTCTACACACAATATGTTGATGAAGAAAACCACATCACCTCTTGGCTTGGCCCCCGAGGTTGGGTCTTCAGGTGAGGTGAAGCGGTCTCTGGCGTCAAAGAACTCCTCATCAGAGCTGCTGTCTCCAAAGCCAGGTGGTGGGTGGAGGATGGGGATAGGCTCCAGGTCCTCCGCTTTAGCCTGATCGCCCTCCACCTGTTCCTGCCAATCCTCTCCTTCATTTGGTTGCAGTGGGCGGGGCAGGCTGCGGGCACTGTCAGGTGTGATGTTAGAGCAGAGTTTGTAGTAGCAGCTAGCGTCGCTTTGGTCGAAGTTAAACACAAACTCCATGTGGGAGGAGGGGGAAGACGGGGAAGGGGATAGTGGATGTTCTTTAAAGCTACCGTCCTCGCTCATACTTCCGCCTTCACCTGCCTTCCTTACTGACTCATCCATTTCCTTCAACACCTTTCTTCTCCTCCTCCTCAACTCCTCTTCTTCATCGTCATCCTCGCTGGCCTCTGGAGGGCTCGGCAGGAAGTCCACAAGGCGGGAGAGCTCGGCGAAACACAGAGAGCTGTCGTCGGGGCAGAGGTTACCTGAACATTTTTGGATATGGTGAAGGCCCGGCGAGGGGGAGACGGGTGCGAGGAGTTGGGGATCTGCTCCGTCACCTGACTTCCTGGAGCCCCCTCCTCCTCCTCTTTCATCACTTGTGAAGTGGATAAGGGGATGAGAGTGAGCTGGTGGAGGAGCGAGTAGGTGGGGCTGACTGCGCCTGTGAGAGTAGTGATGAAGCTCGACATGGTTGTGAGATTGTGACGGAGCGTTGGGGTGGAGGGAGGAGGAAGAACATGTAATTAAGTCGTCTTCCTCCAAAGCGTCAAGGGAGTCACTGGAGGGGCTGGTGAGGACACGAGAGTCAGACTGACAAGAATCTGATGCTTCTGATACAGACGGCTGCTCCTCTGCTGCTCGCACCTCTTCTCCACCTCCTGTTTTACCTTCTTGTCCCACCTTTTCCCCTGTATTACTGTTTGTTATCTCAAGCTGTATTTTCTGATCACCCTGTGCTCTCTCTGTCTCTTCTTTGCGCTCTGTATCTTCATCCTTGCAAATCTTATCTGGAGGATACTTTTCCTTTTCAGTGTCAGCATCCTTTTCTTCTTTTTGCTTTTTATCTCCCCACGGTTTATCTCCTTTTTCTTTGCCGTCTTTGTTTCTCCTCCTGTCTCTGTCTTTTCTTTTCCTTCCGTCTGGGTCTGATGAGGATCGGACACGAGGGCAGGGCTTCTCATCATGGGACACCTGGGCGACCAGTGGCTCCATGTCCAAGTCTGAGGAGCTGTCTGAGTCGCTGCCACACCGTGACACATAACCTGTGAACATACACCGACATGAAACATTTATTTATTATTTAGAACATACCGGTGTGTGACTTTTTGGATGTATGTATCACTTTTGTGTTGTATGTTGTAAACGCACCTTCCTCAGCAGACACTCTATGCTTCTTGGAGTCATCTATCCAAGGAAAGATGTTGAGGTTTGGGTCGACAAACACCCGACAGTACCCTGCTATTAGGCAGGACATATCTTTGGCTGACACTGACTCCAATAGCAATGTGATGGGCTTTTGAGACAAGGAAAGAGAGGGAATGGTAGGACAATTTCAGCAGGGGAATTACATTTAGCATACAGTAACCAAAAGGGTCATAATATTGATGAAAAAGCAGTTCTACTTCTTTTTATGCTAAAATCTGCACATTGAATACAAAAGGGGCGCACAGAATATTGTAAACAGGCCAAGAAAAGACCTCTTAAGTAATTAATCACATTTATAAACACAGCTACAAGGGTGGGTCATGTTAAATTGAATGCTAATTAGCAGTATTCTTAAAGTATTAAAGGGATAGTGTGGATTTTTGGAGGGCTAATATGAGGTACTTATCCAGAATCAGTGTATTTCCTATAGTAGATGGCAGTCGACATGCCCCAATTAGGAGAAATGGAGAGGAGCACAAAATGTACTAGCAATGTACTGCTTTGGGCAGGGCATTTTTCAGCATGCATTTTAGCTGCCCAAAATAGGCCCACCTAAAAAAAATCGATATCAGTTTAAGTGTACAATAAATTTAGAATATTTTCACTGCTTAACCTTGTTGTCAGACAGCCTTTTCTGATAGAAACAGTTGTTATATAAGCTAAATATCACTTTCACTGATGAACTAAGTTATTTTACCTTGCAGAACATGTTGCTAGTCTGCCACTGCCTCGATCTCTTAGTTTGTGCTATTGTGTCACTTTGGTGAATCAGAACAAACTAACAAATCAAGGCAGCATAAAACAGCAACTCCTGTGTTCTGTGAGGTAAAATGGAGTCTGGTTGAACAAGAGTAACCAATATTCTGCTTAAATACTGTGGTTTACATTCAGAAAAGGCTGTCTGATGGCAAGGTAAAGTGGTGAAAATATTCAAAATGTAGCATACACTCAGTACGAATTGATATTGATTTTTTTTTTTATTTACGTGGGCCTTTTTATTAAGGGGCTGAACAACATTTTGTTGCTGACTGTCCACAGCAGTACATTGCTTAGCTTCTGTGCTGGTACTCCTGTCTGCTTCTCCAATCTGGGGGTGTGTTAACCACCATCTACTGTAGGTAATACATTGAATAAGTAGCTCATACAACCACACAATTTGACTTGGGAACTTCTACAACTCAAATGTGGCTGAATCTCCTGTGTCTAAACTGCAAGTGCATAAAAAAATGTAAAATTATGTAACTCTATTAAATATGTAAACGGACACCGTCTTGACCGTGCTCAATACAGGGACACTGCACCAACTAAGGATAAACATATAATGCTAATTGGTATGCAACAATACAGTTACAGTATTTGGTCTTTGGTCTGTAAGTTAGGTGTATACTGCTCTTACCTTGATGTCCTGCAGGTATATTTTGACTAGGCTGACCTTGTCGGACTCAGGCAGCAGCTCAATGCGTGTGATGCTGGTGAACTCTGTGAGGGTGGACAGGATGCTCAGTTTGTGGTTGACCACCTGACTCACGCCATAGCGTGCCCCCACCAACAAGGTCACCATCGACTCCCTGTCCTGGAGCTGAAGGACAGGAGAGAAGGGAAGGAGTCGTTGAACAGACAAATGGAGAATGAGAATATTGAAACTCCATATCTCAACCGTAAATGAATATTCAGAGTTCAAACCCAATACTCTAATGCCTACCATCATGGTGGCACTGAAGGATTTCCCTCCAAATGACTTCAGATCACTCAGCTCCTCCAGGTAGTTTATCCGTGCCTGATCGACTGACAGGCCCTTCTGCTTGGGATCATGCTGTGCTTGGCTCTTCTTCATGTGGTAAGCAATTGCCTTCCTCAGATCTTTCTCTCGCATGTTCCTCAACAAGGTGGATGACACAAAGTTCTCAATACCCCACGTCTTCCTGGAGCAAAAACAGAAACCAAGAATGAGAGTAACTGTTTGTTTGTACAAGAATGTTAGAGAGATGGACTGTTTCCAAACTATTGAGGATCTGTGAATTTACGGTACAGTTTACATGTGAATGAGCAGCATCTCTTGGATCCCAAAACATTTTTTCCATGCAAGCTACAAAATGACTACAAGACTGCAGCTGTAATATACAACTTGTGTAATTATGTGACCGTTAGGCAGGGTGCTGCTCAAAAAACATGTTCAGCAAATATTTGTGATTGTCTTTCTAAAAAGTAGGACCAGACTGAACCCCACATCTTTACTAGGAGTAAACTGACTGTAGTTTAAAGCAAAAATGTGTGCATGTGGCTCACGTGATAATCTTCAAGTTGGTCTTTGGTGACTGTCCACAACTTGCCAATCTTTCCTGGATGTGCAGTGCAGCCAGTCGCAAGGCCGTGTTACACCTCATCTCTATTGCAAAGCGCTCCTGCAGCACATCATTCACCCCCTAACACACACACACACACACACACACACACACACACACACACACACGCACACACACGCACACACAAAGTAAAGTGTGCAAAATAGAACAGATAATGGATGAACAATATTGGATTTTTGAAGACACTACATTTTCTAACTCATTTTGTCTGATTCCTGATTGCCAATACCAATAGATGCACATATTGCTTTCCTGCCTCTCTCTTGATGCAGTCATACTCATATCACATGTGCACAACTAGATCATCATCTTATCAGTCTGTCATATTGGCAGAAATGTTCATTTCAGGCCATTACTGATTTTTCCTTTACTGAATGATAACAATGACCTACTCATATTATCGTGCATCCCTACAATAGACAGTGACAAATTTGTAGTAATGTCATTGGAGAAATGTGTTATGTTACATTGTTATGTTTTGTACACGTTTTAGGACCATCTATGGTTTGTAAACTAACTGACTGTCTCATTATCAGGATTTACTTTTTTGCTATTGAACTGAGCAACAACAACAACAGGAGGTAACTTATGATACAAAGTAACAAGACATTACTGTTGGAAGGATGTTATGGCTTTCCTTCATAAGCCTGAAATGAAAAGTCAGCACTGAGCAGAGCATCTCCTTCTCTCATGCAACATTGTGTATTTACAATTCTGGTTTTGCTTAAAGGTATAATCTGCAACATTTTCCTAAAGAAAACAAGTTATATACTTAACATAATGACACAATCCCTGTCAATCATCGCTTCACTTATGATCAACTAGAAATGAGAAGCGGGAGCTGTATCAGCAAAGACCCTGCCCTCTGCCTGGATTTCCTTAATTTTTCTCATTGTTTTGCTGTGCTTTGGCAGTGTTCTGCATGAACGCACTCAAAGAATGGTGATCATTGGACGTGCTCATATTTTTGATGAACGGTAAACTAAACGAATCAGTTTGCAATTAATGAGCATGAATGTTCACTCCAGGGAGAGATAACAGCACTCACATCATCAGCTGATTAAAAAAATGTGATTGCAGCACAGACAGAGTGTGCGTGAACATGGACAGAAGTGTCAGCGTGATACAAAAACTAATCACAAAGCCTGGTGTTTCTCTATAATTCTGTGGTGTGTTAGTGAAGTGTATAAACTAGACTGTGGGATGGAGTCTGTTAACAGTGAGAAACAAACAGATCCGCATTATACGCTTATCTTAAATGGAAGACAATTTCCGCCAATATGATGGAAAAAAGAACATCCTTTAAGTTACTGTAATGAGAAACTTCATCAAAACAACGTCTTGGAGGCTCAAAATAATGACCAAGAATTTCAAATAATGACTGTATATCTCAACATAATGAGAAACTTTCTCACAATAACTTGTACTTACTAAGTAATTATTTTGATATTAAATAATTATTATGAGATGTTAAGTCATTCTACTGAGTCACTAAGTCATTATGTTCACAGAGTTTCTCATTATTTTGAGTTGCTAACTCAAAATTTTAAGATAAGGGAGAAATACACTACTCAACTTTTAATATGGGAAACATATACGCACCAATAAGGACAAGACTATAACATTAAATTTCATTCAAGAAGTCAGAATGTTACCATTGCCCCTTGGTGGGGGCAATTGTTATAGTGGTTGGGGGCAGGTGAAACACAGAATGTTATATCAAGCTACTGCATCTCAAATAAAAACACTTCTCAAGGTTATCACATTACAGCTGTAGTATCCACTAATGTTACTAAGTTTTTTTTAAAGTGGTTTGAATTCTTTTAGATGTTAGGCATTGTCTGAATTCAGAGCAAAAGGTTATCTCTATAATTGCGAAAAAATAAGCTACTACTTTAATTAACTAAGACTTTAATTATTTGAATTGAGTTAAAAGTAATTTTACACTTGCAAATAAAATAAATAATGCAAACTCCAGTGTCCCTAGTAGGAGGCAGCTCAATTTCAAATTAAATTGAAAAACAAAAAACAGAAACAAACAAACAGATGAATGACTGTGGACTAGTTCACTTTTTGGACATGAACTTAGTTCAAAATTTAAAAAAAAAACTATCAGCAGGTTAATTTTAATCTCTGTGCAGTGAACTTGTATGAACTTGCACAACACTGTGCTTGGGATGTTTTACCAACTCAAAGCGTTGGTGTTTGGCATCCTGATGCATTAAAGAACAGCTTGGACAAATCCTTCTGACTCTACCTTTAAAAGGTACTACAAGGGGTTTTAACAGTCTCAGTGTATTACTATATGACCTACATAAAGTAACAAGACTGTCCACAAGCAGATATATAGTTATAATTAATGGCTGTAGACTCCTTGAAATCAGATGAAACAAGTCTGTATTTACATTTTCCAGGCAAAACTTAGAATGAGTCGTATGTTAGCCAGTAAAAAAGAGGAGAGGAGATTTTGTGGTTGTAGTGGAGAAAACACGACCACTTTTGTCCATAGGGGCCTTCAAAAGTACCTTGTAGCATCTTTAAGTAACAAGATCCTTCTTTTCTTTGTTTGAATAAAGGAACTGCAGCGTAGGAATAAAACTATACTGGGAATTGAAAACCCCAGTATAGTATAGGCATGAAATACTGCACTTCAAAACAAGCTGACATCCCAGTCTGCTAATTTACATCATGGAGAAATGTGTCAGCTGCAGCAAAAACTGGACTCGTTCCAAAATGTTGCTTCCTAATTTGATTCAGATTCAGATTCCCCTCTATAAGGTTGTTAAGGAGCCCTTCTTCTAATGATGTTGCTGGGGAGTTTACAAATCAGCTGATTACATTATTTTTCTACCCGTAGCACCCTAATAATTTGAATTAACTGCTGCAGCTTGGAGTTTATCTGTGGGTCAGATGGTCATGAATCTACCTGCAGGTAGAGGTACACAAAGGCTGTGGGGTCCTCCTGCAACAGCGTCTGGAGGGTTTTGGGCATGAAACACACACGGAACAGACATCTGTAGTCGTGAGCCTCTTTCTTCTGCACCACCTGAACACACACATGCACAGTTTGCTTCAAATGAATGCAGGTAAAAGCTTTAGCGCTGTCACAGATTAAGCCCACTTCCAAACGGAGCTGAAGTTTAGATATGTACAATTGAACCTTTGCTAAGCCCCGCCCTGTTGCTACGCCTGCTAAACCTTCCATTCTTGCATGAGGTCTGCGATTCCTTCGTAAATAAAGAAAAGCAGATTTTCATTTCCGGGTGTCGATGGCAGATTTTGTCAGCTAAAATAATGACTTACAAGCAGGTTTCATGAGTGTATCTGGCTGATAAAAGCTATTGTTAACTTGTCAGCTTATAAGTCTCAAGCTGATGTTTTAATGTTTCCATTGGAGACGTTTTAAAACAAGAACCCTGTGAAAGTGTTGTAAAGCTACGTAGCAGATGTGTACATAATATAACTTTAATGTTTAAAGACTGAGGCTAAAGCTAGCTTACATCTCAGCGCTGGTCGATGGTGAAATACAGCAGGTATATCTACATGACAGATGTCAGAAATACACTCATTAATGTGGGAAAAGGAAGCCCAGAGACTTGATTATTGCAGCAGACTTTGAGATGGGTCACCAAGCCAGGCCAGCCAGACGGAGATCGCACAAGACAGCCGGGATAAGAGCTAAGCTAGCTCGGCTTAGACCTGAAGTAGCGAGCCAGAGTGAGATGCACTTTTGTCAACCCACTTTGATCCTGCATCAGCCCACACCCTCCTCCTCAAACTCCCATATAATAAATGCAGATGCAGTGGTATCTAACAGGTTTGGCTAGAGGTAACGTTACTGTAGCTAGTAAGCTAGTGTTAGCTAGCCAGACATGTTAAAGTTTGCAGCTTATTTTAGAGCAGATAAAGAAAAAGTTTAATCAATCCCCCACATGCGTGCTCTTGTGTTTCATGTTTTTGAGAGACCACAAAAAAGACCCCACTATCCAGACTCATGAAACACGAGTGTCGCCCTTCTCAGAGCCTTCTGCACACGTTCAACATGTAGAGAAATTACAGGTACTGTTTGGAGGTGGGGCTTAGCAAAGGGTCAGTTGAGGAGATGTGAAAAATTATTATTACTTAAGTGTGTGTGTGTGTGCATGTGTGTACCTGCTGTATCCTCTCCTCATCATGTAGCAGCAGTAGTTTGGTAATGCTGTGCTGCTGCTCCAGCACCAGGGAGAAGTGTTCAATACGGCTCAGAGAAAGCTTTTCCTTCAGTGTCATCACAATATCCTGATGCACAGAGAAATTACATCTTCAGAGACAATATTTTATAACATCAGGAGACATAAATGCTGAGGTGAGCTGAGCTGAGGTTTGTAGGTCTCAATGAAGTGAGGTAAAGTCTAGGAAGCTGATGCACAATATATTTAATATTGATAATAAACTGAGGGATAGAGTGAATCACATTAGCTGTAGCTTTCAAATCAGACTTAAAATTCAACCCGATATTGTCTCAGGTATATGGTTATATTTAAATATGAAGCTTAGTCCCCGCTTGACTATAGAGTTGTCTCCTCAGCTTGACTCGTACTCCTAAAATATTTTGACCAACAAGGCAGTAAGTGTGAAAATTGGCTTCAGTTTTTGACTTGATTTAAGAATCACAGAGACTACTTCCATCACATAAGCACATCATGGACCTCAGCGTTTTCTCTGAACCCCCAAACTCCACTACAGTCGTTATATATCCAATGTAAAGACAACATGAAGTTGGTAGTAAATAGGAATGAATATTATGGTAGACATTATCATTACATTGTACCTTGACTGTGGTGCTTGGTTCAAATTTAAAGGCCTTGGTCTGCCCATTCTCCAGATACACCTTCAGAACATTCGGCAGGAAAAGCAGTGAGTTGCCCTGCAAAGCAGACATGGAGTCAGAAAGAGTGTCATGTGCAACTGTGAGCGTTGCAAAACCTGCTGGTTGAATAGGATTAGAAGTAACAGCATGACAGAAGACAGAGACACTGTGTGAAAAAGAGTCAAGAAAAGAAAGTGACCTGTGTCTCTTTGAGCCATAGATTTAATTGGACATATTTTTTGCTCATTGGAGTGTTTGTCTTTTATAATAAAACAACAAAATCTTTTATGAATGTAGCACTTATTGAAACGAGAGATTACAAAATGAATCATGAGGGACAAACACGGAGACAAACATACACTTAAATGGCCAACACATGCAGACAAACTTAGGAGAACTGAATAATTGAACTGAATAAGGCTTTACAGAAGCCTTTTGATAAAAAAAGTTTAAAAAAAGGTTTTCAGAAGTAATTTAAAGAAAGATATTGCTTTTGCCAGTCTGGGTTTGTCATAGGGCTGTGCGATTGCCTCTAAATTTCAAATTGTAGATTGTCATTGCTGTAGATTGCCAATACACGATTAAATTGGCAAAGGGGCAGGGGCGGCACGTGTCCTTGGCACGTGTCTTATGTTGATCACTACCAGTCAGCAACACTGCCAACACTGACACTGCTGTGGCTTTGGTGGCAAAGAAAAACGCCACATCTCCAATTTGGGAGTTTTTTGGGTTTATCCCAGATGCCAGAGGTGAGCCGACGGACACAACAAAGCCTATCTGCAAAATATGCAACAAATGTGTGTCCGTGAAAAATGTTCAGACAACCAATTTATTTGCGCATCTTCGTCTTCATCATCCTGCTGAAGCCACAAAACTCCCGATCCCCCAAGCTAGCACTTCAAGCACTGCAGGTTTATACTTTTTGTTATAATGACGTTATTTTTAATGTTTTGCATCACATGCAACAGTGAGCGACACCGCTGCGCTGACAAGCCGGAGACGTGTTGCTCCTCCTCACTTCAAGTCGCTGTCATTAACTTTTAACCTGCAAAGTCAGCAGTGCCGCAACACTGTAGGAATTTATGAAAGCCCTTGTGTGAACATTTCAGTAGTTATACATTAAAACAATATTTATTTGCAATTAGCCTACTCTGTTGAACGACCCCAAAGCATGAGCAAACGGGCTGTGTCAGTTCGAATCAAAGAGATGCGCCCTGTCACTGTCACAGGGCTGGCTGACAGTGTACTCTGCGCTGAGAGGAGAGAAGAGGATAGAAGAGAAGAGAAGAGAAGAGAAGAGAAGAGAAGAGAAGAGAAGAGAAGAGAAGAGAAGAGAAGAGAAGAGAAGAGGAGAGGAGAGTGTGGATTGTAGGTCTGTTTGTAAACAGGGCTTCTCTAACAGTCATGTATTTCCTCCAGAAACATCTCTTAATGCACAGTAGAGTGCCCTTTTTTTTTTTTCAAAATTGCCTTGATAAACAGCAAATCGCCTGACAACCTTCCAATCACCAATATAGGATTTGATCGGTGATCGTCCCAGCCCTAGTTTGTCAGGTAGGTTATTCCACACTAACATCCAACAGGATCCTGCCTGATGACCTCAGACAGCAGGCTGATAAAGGCACAGTGATTCAGAAATATATTTCTGGAGCCAGACCACAAGTTTTTTAAAAAATGAGTAAAATCTTTTTAAATTATTTAGTAATAAACTGTAGAGACAGTAAAAGGGTGTAATATGGTTGCTTAACTTGCTGCATTTTGCATAATCTGAGTCTGCAAGTCATTGTTTGATTTTTTTTCAAGTTGGGGACAGTGGTGGACAAAAGGTAGGTGAAGCGAGCTTGTGGCCAGAAGGTCATTGGGTCTCTGATTCTCAGAAATAAACAGATTGCACTAAATGATAAAAACAAGATGGTATATGCATTTCAAAATTAAGTTTGAAATCAAACAACAGACCTAGTTTTTGACAAGGTCTAGTTATATAAGAAAGTTCACTATGCAAGGACTGTAGATCTGTAATAAAGAAATAATGCATGTTTCCATCCACTACGTGAATAGAAAAACTGATGGCGCTAATTTTCTAAAATTGGGAGTCATTAAACCACCACTGAAGATAACAGTGTAAATAGCTTTACACATTACAACATACTGTACTTACATAAGGAAAGAGAAAGATTAGCTTTGTCTCATTATCAGCTCTTTTTCACAGAGCATTTCCTCCCATCATATCGTCTGGCCTGTTTCTGTCTGCCCAGCTTGTTCACTGTGGTGAGTCATCTTTCCCTGCCTCATCCCTGTTCTCTTATCGTTTTAGAGCGTGTTGTTCTGTATTGACACTGTGATGTGCTGTAATGCAACATTGATGTCTGTATGTTTTGAAGTTCAAATGGAGAGCTTTCAAATTTTAGACAACCCCTCCCTTGTCACCCTCCCATCTTCCATTTCTCTTGTTTCCTCTGCCTTTTAACTCTGCCCGTCTCTTCTCTATCTCTACTTCTACCTCCCTCCTTAATCTGATGCTTATTGTCCTGTAATCATGGACATTAGAACTGGAGACAAGGCAGATATTGATCCATGTTTTCTCTGTGATTAGTAATGGGCACTTCAGCCTCTGTGGTTTTCCTCATCCAGCTAATTTCACTTCCACTGGCAGGATGGGAACTCCTTACCAACAAGAGACAAGAGCAAAACTGCATACAGTGTGGAATAATACTGACCAATCATAAAACATCACACCTCATCATTGTGCAAAGATACATCTGCTCATAATAAATTGATCAAAATCTAAAGACCTTCAAAATAATGTAAAAATAAAAGTCATTTGTACATTAAGTCTAAGTCACCAAAATGCACCGTGTATATTCTTGAGGGTTAAAAAATATGTAGGGTGCGTCCCCTTCAAGTTCATTAAATCCAGCATTGTTTAAATGCTTATCCTTTACATGACTGAGAGGGATTATTTTTATATGAGTCCATGTACTGGGAACATTTCAGGGAAAATCTTGCAGTTTGCTTTTAAAGATTTTAAAGGTTATTTTTTGGCACAAGCTCCTCATCTGCTACCTATAACTTGTTGCATTATTACCAGCTGTAACGGCATGTGGCTGGCATTGTTTTCCACTTGTGAGTCTGTGTGTGTGTGTGTGTGTGTCATGAAAAAATGTGGCACCCACTGTAGTGGAAACTAGCACAGAAGTGGTCTTCAGTAATGTTTCCTGTGCTTATATATTTGTCTGTCCGTCTGTGGACATATTTTGTTGATGCGATACAACAGTGCAAGATGCTGTCACGAAATTTTACTCGAAATGAAGACAGCGTTTACAGATGGGTGTGGTCTGAGCCATGAGTACTGAGCCCTCATGTAACAGCGCACTAATGACTACTGAGTACTCATGAGTCAGAACACCAGCATGTTGACAGGGGTTGTGGCTGGTGTGATGCCATCACAAGATGGTTTATAATATGTTACCCAAGGAAGAGCTGTGTGAAGTTCATTCATCAAATCAGCACACTCATCTATAGCTGACTTCATCACTCTGGTGTGTTCATAGAGCGGGGACTAGGGCTGCACGATTTGGTAAAATAGTCATATTGCGATTATTTTGACTGACACTGCGATTACGATATGAGATATGATTAGTGGGAATGACTGTTTTTGTATTAAAATTTTCATATTTCATATATATATTATGATTAAAATCATAATTACGTGCCCTTTGCTTGTATCTGTATCAAACAAACATGTCTTATTACATCTGGAGAACAATATTTGTTTCCCAGAGCATCTTCGCAGGACTGTAATATCTCCTTATAATGCAGTTTTCACAAACATTTTTCCTTTTTCAAAAAATTGCAATTAGTTTCCAGTCATGCGATTTGGATATTGCACTTGGCCATATTGCGATTTCAGTAATTTTTCGATTTATTGTGCAGCCCCAGCGTGGACCTGATAATTAATGAGGTTATGTGAAGTTTGGAAACAGAAGAAGACATTACATACTGCAATCTATACAATCCACCTGAAAAATAGACTGTGGACACTCTCAAGATCAATCAAATTCTAGAATAATTCAATCAACCACCTCTCCAGAACAATGAACGTGTGGGGTCCAGGACGGACATGAGTAGTTTTATGTTTAGGTTTATGAGCATATATGACACGTAAACCCAAAACCAACAACATGCCATGAATTTTAGGCCATTTTTTCAAAACAACTTTCTCTGACCTGGAAGAGCAACTGTCACAACTGTTTCATGGGACATCAAAACTCTGTTGCACATCTCCAAAAGTGGTAACTCACCCAAACATCCATATCTGGGTATCATATGTATGTAGATATGTAAAAAAAACATGGTGAATGGATTAGGAATGAATATCAAGAATCTCAAGGAAACGCTGCCAAACAGACTTGCAAATTCTTTACATTAAGAGTGTAATAATGTTCTCTCACCTGAGAGTGTCCATTGACTTCCACCTCTTCAGCAAAGTGAACTTTCACAGGGTTGGACCTGAGCTTGGCCCTCTTCTCTGGTGTGATGAATGATGACTTTGGGCCCTTGGAGGAATATAAAACAATAAATCAAGGTGTTATAACTTAAAAAAAACTTTCAATGAGGTACGGTGGTTCACATGAGGGAAAGTAAAAGATGCGCAGCTTGTTGCTTTTGTTTCACATCTCATCATACAGAAGTTTAACCAAACACATTTGATTATTTAATGGACTGAGAATATATACCCAGAGTTTCTCTGGTTGACTGCAGACTAAAACTTGAAGCAGTTAAAATATTTTTCCAGCTTCAATATCACTACTGACATTAAATGGATAGTGTGGATTATCTGAAGTGGGGTTGTGTGAGGTATTTAGTTATGTATTAAGTATTAAGTAATGAATTGCTGTGGACAGGGTCAGTAGCAAAACATATTTAGCTACTTGAAGAAATCAGTATCAGTTTAAGTGTACTAATTATATTATATTTGGTTTATTTTGACCCCTTTGCCTTGCCATCAGACAGACTTTTTCAACGAGAAACTGTCATTATAATAATTCTCTCTTGCTCAAGCCAACTCCTTTTGGAAAAGGGGCAGCAGTACACCAATAACTCCTGTGTGGTTTGGAAATATTTGGCTTATGAAAAGGCAGTTTCTCCAACGGTGAAAATATTATAAACATAGCATATACATAAAGCAGCATTTAATTTTTTTTAGGTGGGCCCCTTTGAAGTGGCTAATATATGTTTTGCTGTTGACCTTGTCCACACAAGCACATTTCTTAGCCTCCTACACCCAGACTCCTGCTGTTTCTCCAAACCGGGGCCGTGCTGACCACAATCTACGGTAGTTAATACACTGACTATCAATAAGTACCTCATATAGCACCACTTCAAATAATCCAAACTATGCCTTTAAAGCTATTACAGTATTAGAAAGAACTGTTACACACTGGATCCATACATTTTTAAAAAAGTAAGCAAAACCATTTAATGTTCAATACAACAAAATAATCCAAATAAATATTGTTGTATCAAGGAATTTACATTAAGAAGATATCCATCATGTATTAATATTAATCTTAAGTACAGGAGCTCAGGATCTCAGATAAGATGATAAGCATGTTGTTGCCTTCATTACTGCTAAACCAGTTACAGATTAAAGCACTAGAGGAAGACTTCAAACAATCTTGCTGCTTTTATATCACTGTCTGATTATACTAAAAATCTTATTCACTTAGGCATGCCTTGTGTCTTTAGACCTCTTTTGATGTTTTCTTACCATCAACAAGCATGACAGAGGTGAATATTTCTGGGAAATACTAATAATTCCTTAAAGCTCAATAATGGTTTCTTGGAGGAGCTGTGAGCTATGAATCAGGTGGTAAAGGTGCTTCCATCAGCAGAACGGCTGATGAGAATCACTGAGGAGCAGCCATTTATTTACCGATCTACTTCACCTTACTGCAAACACACACAATTTGTCACCTTCACAGATTGAGGTCACACACACACACATACACACACACACATAGATTGAGTGGTCATGACAGAGTGTGTGTGTGAGTCTGGGGGGAGTTTCAGAGGTTGTTGTCACTGTTAACACTGATGTAGTGGTGGGACCTTGGCGACAGGACGCTTGTTAGCAGTGACTCTTGACCTCAAGCCTCATTGACATGCTGATTAATGTGTTTGATGACAACAGCTTTTCAAAATCCCATGTGTATACAGACACTGTACATCTATAATATGTAGGCATGCGTGCACATACATGACTGTATATGTGTTTGTTTTTACAACAGTTCATCACAAATGCTGCTAGAATCGGAGTCTCCATCAATGTAACTTTGTGTGTAAATGTGTGTTTCTGACTCCCAACTTGTCAAATATGGCAACTTCATCAGTACCCTACGCTTCAAACTATGATGCTCTATGTACCCCTCTTGTGTCAGTTTTGCATGTGTAGAGCTCTGCGGTCAAGTTTGTAAAAATATATATGCAACAACCAGGTGCTTTTTCAAAATTAAAGGCAGAAAAATACTTGGCTAGATTTAGCCAACAAAACTACTGTAATGGTCAAGCAAATGAGTCAGAAATCTACTTACCCAAAGTCAATTTTTACTTTCCCCACTACAAACTGTTTTAATTATTAGCAGTAATCAGATAACAACTAAGACTAAAGTTGGTTCAACATCCAGGTTTGTCACGTTTAATCTAGGACTGCAATGTCTACAAAATGTAGGAAAACTGTAAAAATATCTATCCCAGATTCTCAAAGTCCAAGGTGATGTCTTTAAATGTCTCATTTTTTTCAGTTTATAACCAAAGATATTCAGTTTAATGTCATAATCAGCCATGAAAAGCCGGAAATCTCCATATGTGAGAGGCTAGAAAGAGCATTTTCTGCCAATTTTGCATTGAAAATTAGTATAATGATTAATTGATTATCGTATTATTATAACACTTTTTTACTAGATTTGCTTCCCTGGCAGGGCATTTTACTCGCCGCAGGCAAGGGGGCAATCCTTATTGTTGAGCCCTGATATTGCAGACTTATGTCTGCTGGATTTGACATGTTGGGAGTGAGAATGGATTGATGTGTGTGGGTGTGTGTTTGTGTCTGTCTATGTGTTAGATACAGCGGACTCACCAGCATCGTTCTGAGGACAGTCATTGTCAACGAATCTTGACACTCCCTGGAAAAAAAACATAGCTGGTCAGGTTAGACGTGATGTGCATATCTTAATTTTAAATTTGTGTTATATGTAGCGATAATCATGCACGTGTGTGTGTGTGTGTGTGTGTGTGTTCGTGAATACAGCTGTCGGTGTAGACCTGATTATTTCAGCAGCTTGCTCTGGGGTCAGGTCATCGACAGCGACGTTATTGATCTTCACAAGCTGGTCGCCAGGGACGAGCCGACCATCTGCAGGACCACCTGGACACACAAAATGGCCTTGTGTTGTCATGCCTGAGGGTGTTCAATTGGTCTGCATTCATGCTGCAACCGGGGCTGATGACAGGCAGTAGCTTGTATTCTAGTGATCTCCTTTCATCTCACACTGATGCATAATTTTTCACACAGCTCTCCAAATGTAACCGTCCCACTGCAGGGAGACCAGCAATCTAATCACTGTGAATCCAATTTAGGGTGTATCAAACAACTGTACATCTCTCCGCCTCATTTAGCATTCTCCCACCTTCCTCAGCTCTATACCTGTATTAAACATAAATGTCACCTTTCGTTTACTGCTCCTATTAGTCAGCATCCAGCACTAAACGGCTGCTGTCGCCATTACTGATAAAAAGACATTAGGACCAAAATCTTTTCTCTGTAGGATTCACTTCAGGAGTAAATAGACGTGTATATGCATATAAATAGGTCTATATATTGATTTGTTTTATTTTATTATATATTTTATACTGTTCTATTATGAGTTTAATCATGTGCACAAACTGTATTTGCTATTATATTATACTCTCTGAACACCAATAAAACAGAATTGTGACCAGAAGTTACAGTAGATTTTTGCAAATGGGGATGATTTCTTGCACGTCCTATGCTCAATAACTGCTCCAAATACACTAGAGATGCAGTGCATATTTACGTTTTTCAATTTTTTTGAAGTCTCTAAAGTGGCTGTCATATATGAAGGTTGAAACCTCTTAACTCTCTTAATGCAATTGTTCCTCCTGTCCATACTGGCTTTTAAAAGACGTGCTCCCAATTTAAGTAATGGGGGATTAAATTCATTCCACAAACCAAGTTTTATCTGTAGCTAAAATGAGGCTCCAGCCGTCTGCATTAGACAAACCAGGGAGGTGTCTTCCAAAGTTACAGAA
Source organism: Lutjanus erythropterus (assembly GCF_056507025.1). NCBI lineage: Eukaryota > Metazoa > Chordata > Actinopteri > Lutjaniformes > Lutjanidae > Lutjanus > Lutjanus erythropterus. The sequence goes on along the minus strand of NC_139319.1, from coordinate 31,320,603 downwards.
TTTTTAATATAAAATTCATTTTTGTTAACCATCCCTTCATTGCAGCACAGCACAGACACACTGTCTCAGAAACACAAAGAGGGCACTTAGTAGTATAAGGACTGTGACTTTGGAAGATACTTTACTTGATGAAAACTGAAACAGTAAGAAAAATCTGGAAGAGAATGCCATTGCATTAGTGAAGCTGAGTTTCACAATATTAGATGAAGGCATGGCAAAGGATGCTGCCAGGGCTTCATGCCAACATACTGAATATAGGGGGGATTTTATTTTATTTTATAGAACTACTAATAGCTCTTTCTAGTCGGTTGTATATTTTATTAATAGAAAAAAAAATTCATATTTTCTTATGCATATTTTATCTATTTCTCACGATTACATAATATCCTGGGAGAAAGTGTGCAATTTTATTTTTGTGCACCATCACAAAGGCATGAATAGTGTCATGGCTCTGGCTATTGATAGCATACATGAATTCATGTAGGCATGTGCACAGAAATACAAATATTTTACCTGACAGTGTGTAATCTAGGTTTATTGTGTCAAGAAAGATTGTTTCTCATACACAGAGACATTCATGACACTTTTCACTGCCTCCATACATCACTCCCTGCCATCGCCTTCCCAGTCATCCAAAGCATCCTCAGCAATTCTTTTCTGTACATCATGTAACCCTCCAGTACTGTGTTATTCAATGGTGATACAAGTTATTAGTTGATGTTACATCCAAAATTAACATAGACAGATGCAGGTGTCTCCGATAGCTCTGAAAATGCTTTTAAATAAAGGTTTCACATTTCACTGTCAAGATGCTGCAGCACGTGCTACAGAGACAGAGGGAATATCGAGCCAAGCCTCAGTGGGGCCACTTGAGACATGCGCAACAGTGCGTGTGTGTGCGTGTGTGTGTGTGTGTGTGTGTGTGTGTGCAGAAGCAGATGGTGACTGAGCAGACTTGAGCCAGACAGTATAAAGCGAGGTGATCTGCCCTCAGACCTCAGGGGGATTCAGATCCTCGCGGCTCTGAAGCACCATAGAAAACTGCTCTTCAGAGTACAGATATGAGTGGAATGTAATATACAGTATGTCTTTTAGAGTCATTAAATACGTACTATATACTATGCAGTATGTATTAAATGACTTTTAAGTAACTGTTTGATTTTTAGTCAGATGTCAATAAAACGGGGAACTTGCATTTTTGTATTTACAGTATTTTTTTTTTGCATGCGCTGGAATTTAAGTTATACTGCAATTGGTTCATTGTTCATTAATTGTTTAAAGAACATAAATCGATACTTTTTAGTTGTCATTTATAGAAATATATACCTGCTTAGTTAGTAACCAATAGCAAGATATTGTATCTGTATCAAGATACAAATTTATATATTTCAGTATGGCATATATACATGATTCATAGATGAAAGCTATCATCTTAGTGTATTAGTATTCCAATTAATTCAGTTATGAAGTATTCATTAGGAATGTGCATGATATCAGAGCAGATCAATATTACTGATTGATGGTCCAAAACTGAAACAGATTTTGAAACTACTTCTCTATTCATTGTCTGATGCATTAAGAGTTAGAAATGTGTTGAAGACTCAGTTGTTGCCTCTTTACAAAGAGTGATCCCTAGATGTGTTGTGTTGCCAATAATGACTTGATGCTTGAACCTAAATCAACAGGGTGAGGAATGTTCAACCTTAACAATAATGAGACAAATGGCATTTTCTGAAATGTACAAATCACAGTTTGGAACAGTACACTCTACCAGGCAAAATATGAGAGGAGTGGTGTATAAACACTGCAATGCAAACATACTGTAGGCACAGTGAGCCATTTGATTCAACACAGTTTCAGTTACCTTTGAATGATTTTCTGTGCATAGCATACAGGTTCCCATCAGCACTACAGGACAAATGATCCTAAACTGAGTGAGAATGTGATGGCTATATGTACATCATAGATATTCAAGATACTGTATAATGATAAATGATTCTGTTTTAAGGATCATAAGACCGCAGCTCTCCTTTAGATGTGACAACATTTACAGCATCCAGGTGGAGAGACACTTATCTAGTTCCGAGCAGAGGAAGCCCTTTCAAGCAGCAAGTGTAACCATCACTCTTCTTTCCAGTTTCTGCAATCAACACTCAAGCTCAGCATCATTTATTGTCCAGTGTGCGAGGTTTATTGGCAGAATATGGCAGAAAAGAAATTTTATATTCAGAAGTGTAATTTCATCCGTGTATGATCACCTGAAAATAAGAACTGTTGTGTTTTTTTTTAACCTGAGAATGAGTTTTTTATATCAACAGAGAGCGCGAGTCCTCTTTCATGTAGGCCACTATGTTGCACCACCATATTTCTACACTAGACCAGAATGGACAAACTAAACACTGACTCTAGAGTAGGGTTGTCACGATACCATAATTTCAGTAGTCGATACCAATACCTGTGAATTTTCACGATTCTCAATACTAATTCGATACCACGATTAAAAAAAAAAAAAAAAACACAACACAGAAACTCTGCTACTGCCCTATTCAGCTTTTTTGCCTCAGTTGAATTCGAGTCATATTTTCTGTGCCTTTCAAAAGCTTCAGTGATTTTTGGTTGTGTTAGTGTGAGACTTTCCTCCTGCTTCTCCTGGTCTGGCTCACACTGATACTGTAAAGGAAAAAAAAACTTTTAGTTTAAATAACATAAGAGACTGTCATCATGATACCTTACGTATAATGACGCAGACCATATCGTTACATTACGTTAAACGTCATCTACACGAGGGAACGACTGAGCGAGAGAGTAGAAGCCTGCACGGCTGCGCTTCAGCTGACTCTCATGCCAAAATGACGGAACGTAGCAGGCATATTCGGGTTAACGTATAACGTGACAGTGACAACAGTGATAGTAAACGGAAACTCAGGTTTGATGTGCTTCCTCCTTTCGTTTGAAAACTTCTGTTTGCATGTCAGCTTGTTTGAGTCTAGAATTGCTCTGTATTCATCCGCCTCGAATGCAAAATATTTCCACACGCGACTCTTAGTACATGTCTTGTCGACGAGCCGACGCGTTGTACCACTCTCACTTGCAGAAGCTATTTTTTTCTAAGACAGCAGGTTTTATACTGACTGCTCCGTGCTGCTCACACGCATATAATGCCCCCGTCAGTTCCACCAAGAATCGACACGGCTCGCCGAGGGAGAAGTAGTATATTCGGTTCTGTTCGGTTCGGTTATTTTTTTCGTGTTGGTATCGAATTGGTATCGGAAGTATTGGTTCTTGTGACAACCCTACTCTAGAGCCACAGTCGCAGCCCTAACCCCAAGTCTTAGCCATCGATTGCACACCAGAAAGTACATTAGGTATTTGATTGGAGGTTCTTACACAGCCTGGGAGGAAGTGCTGCTTGAGACTCTCAATTAAGGGCAAAAAATCCCTCTCCTTAAAAAGCTCCTCCTTTGTTTGGCTCCTCATTAAACTGGATATGCTTTACACTCACACGCACACACACACGCACACGCACACACACACCATCAGTGCCACAGTAAATTTCCTTTGTTAATGTGATTTTGTGTGCACATGTGCAGTGTGAGCATACAGTATCAGCTCCCTTGGAGTTTCCACTTTTTACAGTTTGTTTTGTACACTGGCCAGTGGCCTGCAGTGGTCTGGCACAGCTCCACTATTACATTTGCTGAGGAGACTTGCTCTATGCAAAGCAGGAGACAACAGGGACAGAAAAAATGCTCTGCTCCTGAAAGACCAGAATATATTTGATTTAACACCCTCCTACTAATTATGTTACATCATAATGCAATAAATCAGTGTGGTTCTGTCAGCTGCACTGAATAAAGATGTTGCACAGTAAAGCTCTTACAGAAGCTTGCATACCAATAATCAAAAAAAAAAAAAAAAAAAAGAAGAAGAAAGGGTGTGTCAAGGGTACTTTGTAAGACTAAGGGATCCATTAAGAACCCTTTTTGGAAAAAAGAGGTCTTCAGGAATTGTTGCAATGAATCCTTTGGTTGAGGACTCCTTGTACCATAACATAAAAGGGTTCTCAGTAGAACCCCCTCGGTGGGTTCTGGATAAAACCCTTAAAATATAAAAGAGTTTGTGGTAGAATGCCCTCGGTGGGTTCTAAATACAACCCTTGGGATATAAAAAGGTTCCCCCTGGGTGGGTTCTTGAAAGTTCTAGATAGAACCCCTGGAGATGGTTCTGGGTAGAACCATTACATCATAGAAGGGTTTCCTGTAGAAACTCTCATTGGAGATTCTGGGTGAATCCCCTATGAGACCTCTGGGTGCGTCTTTTGCAGATGGTTCTGGGTATAACTATTTGTGTTGGGTTCTTAGTGGAACACTCTGAAAGGGTTCCAGGTGCAACCTTTATAAAAGGTTTTACCAGGAACCAAAAGGATTCTCCTATGGGGAAAAGCCAAAGAACCCTTTATAGCATCCTTATCTCCAAGAGTATATAAGCAAATGATAGCTGTGGTTCAATTCATTAGATTAGATTAAAGTGACTGACTGAACAACTCTCCACAGCTCTTGTTACAGCAGCAAACCAACAACACCCTGACGTATGTCCTGCATATGTGTCGGTATGATCCTAACCCTCCCATGTGTGGGACAGGTCAGGGCTGCTGCCATAGGGACTCACCACCTACAAAGTGAATAGCAGCAGCAGCAGCTGTGTCTGTTGGGCCAGAGACACTGACAAAGCAGACCAACACACTGCAGACGTTGGCACTGGAACCTGGCGCGTAGAATGTGATCTCCACGGGGGAGGGAGCCTGAGCGAGTGTTGGGGGAAGATGAGAGGCACCATCCAGACGTAGCTGGACTCACCTAAACATGCAGCGTCAACTATGAAATCAAACTCTCTGATGCTGAGTAGTACTGTGTTTCCTCCACTCATGAGTTTGATGTAAAGTGCTGCATGGTTTTTAGGGACAAGAGGATTACTTATCTGTGTGTAGAAGAACAGTGTACTATATAAACACAGCGAGGTTTGTACATGGATCACACCAGCTCAATTCAAAGTTTAGTGATCAGCTTTAGAACTGATCCCTCAGAACAGACACTCAAGCAGAGAAGGGGCTTAGCTGTTAATAACTACATCATATTTTATCTGCGCTATTTTTAGATTGCAGATCTTTCTTGCAATATTACTTTGCTTTTCCTATCATATATTTTAGCATTTCACAAATTTTGTTGTACCTGGGGTGACCTCCTGCACCAGGATGGGGGTCTGAGATGACAGAGTGAGGCCATGGGAGTTGAGATTCGGGTCCCGTGGGATCTGAACGTTGAAACGGAAGGGGTAATTCCTCTGATCAGAGCCGCTGGACTCTGCTGTCTTCCCATCCGTTACAACCCGGTCTCTGGAGAGGAGCAGGTGGACATAAATATAAAAACAAAAATAATTAACACACAATGACATCTTATCTTGCATATTAAGTACAAATATTTGCATTTCTGCTCTGGTAGTTTGATCAGTTCTTCAGTTCTGGTTAACAACTTCATATTTGTGTTTATTAGAAACACAATGAAAGAAAGAATAAATTCAATAGACTGTAGCTAAATACTGTATAGCATAAATTATTTGATATTTGATAGAAAAATTAACACAAATGGCTTGATCCATGACCTCCATATTTTCACACAGGCCCCTTCCTCAATCAAAAGATGTACAGGTCAGAGTGAAATGGAGAATCTAACTAAGAAATTTAAATACAACAAAAAGAAAGGTTTACCTGCTCAGAGAGTGAGACCTGCTGCCTAAGTCTCTGGACCGTCTCAGCCATCGTCCCACCACCTGCTCCACCCGGCTGGTCCTGCGGGATGGGGAGCGGCTCCTGTCCTGCACCTCCATTTACCTACCAGGGGGCAAAGGTATGACACACACATTTAGGGCTGTGCTATATGACAAAATATATAATGTGATGAAACAAAAACAGAACACAGAGTGGGGTAATTCTGAGCAGGAGGACTCCAACTAGCTAAGACAGAACAAAGAGCTTGAATCTAGAGAGGGGCTCCCTCTGTTGCATGGATGTGGTTTGGGTATGAACAACACTGATTATGTGGTCATTTTATATAAACAATTTATTCACTGAATTTACAGAAATGTGCTATATCATGATATCTATCATTATCTAAATATGAAATGATCTTTATCAGGATATGAGATTTTGTCATATCGCACAGCTCTACATGCAGTTGGTTAAATGTCCCTACATTACAGACGAAGCATCGGTGCCATGTGATGAAACATTTCATGCATGAATCGAACAAGAAAACAAAAGCAAATCAAACAGGAGGAAGAGAGCTTGGGTGTTAAAACACTTCTGAAAATCTGATGCAATGAATGGTGAAAAGCAAGCTCAGTGGGGATTTTTCTAATTAAAAAAGAAAGAAATATTATGAGAGGAGGTGAAACGTGTCAATCAGAGTTTTAAGTAGACTGTGAAATCCAGCTTCATCAGAGTACAAGATGTTGTTGAATGATGACTTTAATTGCAGGAGTGGCAAAATGCAGTGCTGCTGAGACACAGCAGGAACACACACACACACACTGACGCACACATTAGGCTTGGCACAGGGACATCACCGTATTAGACATGGGCTGAGGCCAACCATGATGTCATTTGTGACTTCATGCAGCCTAATAGGCTCTTAGCCCAAGTTATGAGCCAATTACTTGCATGTTGCATTCAACCCTCAGTAAACATCAATATCAATAATTCCTAATTATCAATAACGATGGAGTCTCCTTTAAATGGCTCCCTGTTGTGTTTGCTGTGAGGCAGGTGGTCATCATAAATGCCTGTTGACAGACCGTGGTGGTCGCTGAGCTGGATGTAATGGACACAGGTTGTCTCTGGTGTCTGTGGGCTTTAGGACCTGTAGTTGTGAGATAATGGGTCTTTGTGGAATCGCAATATTTTAGCCACACACACACACACACACACACACACACACACACACACACACACACACACACACAGTTATGCCCAGTTCAGGGGAAACACAACACAAAAGTGACTCCCCTCTTTCCAAGGACGACCAGTGCCACAGCAGAAACAGTCCAACAAAGAACAATTTATTCATCACTCACATGGAAATATGGTAGATAGACGTTAGGGTGAGCATGGCCCAAATAACATACAAAACAATATGGGGGATAAATTAACTAATTTCCTACCCGCAAAACCAAGTAAGAGAAAGACTTACCTGACTCCCTAACATAAACAGGAGAAAAGGAAGTGTAGGATTCCCACCCCTACAGCTACCAGGACTGCTTTTTCTTTAAGAAGATATTTACATTTTGAAAAAGGCAACAAGTTAATCACAGCAGCAGCTTTCACGAGGCAGCACAGCACGGTTGGACTGCGTTGGACGACATGGCGCAGTCTGCTTGGGAGTCGGGAAACAGAGGAGTCACGCTAATGCCTGCAGGTGCCATTTAAAATTAGGCGGCCTCAGCATCCAAGCCAATCATCAGCCGACACCCATGCTGGAGAAAAAACACAAATGAGAATACAGCACCACCCTTTTCTTAAATGTTTGATACCTACCAACCTGCACGAGACATGAGCAATATTGACTAGCACATGAGACGCTGGATGTTATTAGGCATGCGTGACAAAAACAGGGCCAGGAGCAACACCAAGGCTTCCTTCTAAATCGCACTGTAATTCACCTGATGCTTATTAATTTTTTTTTTGAGAAGTAGCACACAGGGTGGTCAATACCCCGCTCATCTTCCTGCAACAGCACAGCGCCTGCACTGTGCATGCTGGCTTCTACCTCTATTTTAAAGGGACACACAAAACCAGGAGCAGCCAGCACAAGTGCGCTGCACAGGAGAGCTTTAGGAACACTGAATGATTCCTGACAGTCAGAGGTCCAGACAAATTGGCTAGAAGGGCTTACCAGACTGGTAAGGAGTGCAACTACACTTGCAAAATTCTTACAAAACCCACAGTAGTAGCCGCACATCCCCAGAAACCGGTACAGGAAAATTCAGAATTGCCTGGACTTTTGCTGACAAAGGGCACACCTGCCCCACCTGCTTCCCCACAGCCCTGCCTAACTCACATTTAGCCAGATTCACAGTCAAATTGGCAGCCTCCAAACAAGATAAGAACTAAGCTAAGAACCGCCTGTAATGTCCCTACATGCTCAGACCAGGTGGAAGAGTAACACACAATGTCATCAAGGTACGCCTCGCAGTTCTTAACACCAGAGAGGACCGTATTCATCAGCCTTTGGAAGGTGGCACGAGCACTTCTTAACCCAAAAGGCATGACTGTATACTGGAGGAAATGATCTGGAATGACAAAAGCGGAGACCTCAGATGCATGACATGAAAGGGGAACCTGCCAATATCCTTTTAATAATCCAATTTAGTGACATACTTGGCTGACCCTACACGGTCTACACAGACATCCATGCGTGGGAGAGGAAATGAATCTGGCTTAGTAACGGCATTTACCTTGTGATAATCATTACAAAACCAAGGAGTTTGGTCCGACTTTGGTACACACACACACACACACACACACACACACACACACACACACACACACACACACACACACACACACAGACAAGACTGCAGACATTAATGTTGTCCTTAACAGGCCTTAGAGTTGCAACAGCATGACATTTTAATTTTCAAGGTGCAATACCCATGAAATCTTACAACAGAATATAACACATAATATTTCACAAAATAGTATGTCCTACCTTATGTTGTTTTTTTAACATCAACAGTCCAATCAAATTCAATATTTTTTAACAAAATAATTTAGAATTTGATATTTTTTAATTACATTAATATGGTTAAATTTAATACTATAGCAGGAGTGTCAATATTTTCCAAAGCCTTGATTCTTTGACTTTTGATTTTAAGGTCATGATTCAATTTAAATTTTCAATTTAAAATGTTTTTTTTAACCACTGATGGGTATGCTATTGTCAGGACACAGACAGGTTGTCGTTCAGAGTTGCAACTAAAGATTATTTTCATTATATGCAAATCATCTTTTGGTTCATTTTGTCTATAAATGGTTGGTAGATAGTAATAAGAAGGTCATTCTAATTCTTCAGAGCCCTAATTGCTTGTTTTGTATTGAAAACTGTCTAATAATCATACTGTATATGGCAAAGAAAAATATCAAACATCAACACCAACAGATATTTGACCTTTTTACTTTAAAAATGTCTAAAGAATAATTCCTTAATTATCAAAAGAGTTAAGTAGATTAATTGTAGATAACTCTTTTGTCTTATGTCTGTGACACGCCTGTCACTGTATAAAGTCCATGCTTATAGTCTCTGCAGACACTTAGGAACATTGGCAGATAACAAAATTTACATCATGAGGCCTTTCAGACCTGCACAACCACGTGGATGTGGATATCATTAAGGTCAAATGGACTGCAGTTATATAGTGCCTCTCTACTCTTCTGACCACTCAAAGCACTTTACATGTACAAGTCAACATTCACCCTCTCACATGCACATTCAAACACTGACTGCAGAGGCTGACATGCCAAGTGCCAACTGCTCATAACTAATGCTCATTAACACACACACACTCACATACTGATGGCAAAGCCTTCAGGAGCAATTTGGGGTTCAGGATTTTGCCTGAGGACACTTTGACATGCAGACTGGAGGAGCTGAAGATCGAACCACCGATCTCATAATTAATGACCAACCCGCTCTACCTCCAACTAAAATACAAAATACGTTTACAAATTCATTTTTTACCCACTACTTGGACACATCAAAGTGTCTGTCATAGTAAGTGTCACTTACATGAAACAATGTTTGCCGTTTAGTCAATATAGTGAGTAGTTTACTGCTGCTGAGTTTTTATGGTTTTGCTCTTGAAGTAAAGCAGCACAGGGTCATCAAAGGGACCAAACATTAGCGAGGAAAAGCCCAATTATTTACTGTAAAAATCTTCCTCTCATTCATTAGACACAGACACACACAAAACCTTCCTTTCAGTCTGATGACTGAGACAGTCAGACAAAGACTTGGTCGTTAGCCGTCACCTAATATCCCCTTCACATCATCAAAGGCTGAATTTAAATAGACTGTGACTGAGAAATCTTCTCCTGAGCAGTCATGTAGAGATGGAAAAGAGTATAAACACTGAATGAATAAGTGAGGAGATGAATGAATGAATCATTTACGATAATTAAATGATCAATAAATCAATAGTCATAAGAGTGACGTTCAAAAATAAAAAATGAGTAAATGGACGGATGTATGATGGGTAGATAATTGAATGAATTCACAGATGGATGGAGTGAATGAGTGAATGATCTCAGCAGGCCTGTCCTTCAGTGAGCAGATGCAGGAAGGGATCTCCCCCAAACGGACGTTGCTGATGATGGGCATTAGCGCCATCCATTAGAGAAAACGAGAGGGTGGAGAGGGAGGAAGAAGGGGAGGACAGGATACAGGGGAGTTCTGTGTATGAAGGAAGAACAGAAAAGCAAGGTGTCCCACGCATAATAAGAAACAATATGCAGGGATTAAATATGCAGGGATTTTTTCCTTAGTGACCGATCTAAACAGTCCCTGATTTTACACCTATTGTCCAAAACTGAAGTTATTTTTTTTTTCATTCTGACAATGCTGCTCATTAAACCTTTCCCTAAGGTAAGTACACAATTACATACATTTTATCAGTACAATTATTATTTGCACTCTTTCATACACCACACATTTGATGACATTAGAGAAGACATATATAGACAATGGCCAACGTGGTGCAGCTCACTTCGCACATGCAACCTTTCTGGCACAGACATGACAAAGCAGCCTTCAATATTCATGACCATCCATTTCACTGTAGGACTGTTAATCAAAAATATTGAGTTATTGATACATACTGATTCTGAATATTTTCAAATAGATGCAGCACCCATTTTCTGCAGTATCAATACATTGATACAGCTGCGTTCTCACTCCCTCTTTTCTCTGCTGACACAATTAACTTTACATCATTTTTAAGATTAATTAATTACACATTTTAGTCATTTTAAGGCCTGACTTAATGAGGAAAAAAAAAACCAAATGTGTCTATGAAGTTTTAGGTTTTTAATATAGGTTTGTTATATTTTCTTTTTAATAAAAGGCTATATTTTATGTCCTCAATGTTGTGTCAAGTATTGAAAATGGTATTGAATATTGCTATTTTTCATGGTATTGTATCAAATGTAGAAATTCCAGTATCAGGACGACACTACTGTTTATATGTCAAATTTAATATTTTTTGCAAGTGAGTAAGTAACCATTTATATTACCTTTTTGCAAATCTGCTCTGACATTTTTGTAATATGTTTCTCTCCTGTCCCAGGTGTTATTTTTTATTATCCCTGGGACGATGGGACATCCTTAATTTTGATCGCTGACAGTATGATGAAGATTAGAGAAGAAAAGTGAATGAATGAAGGGATAGAAAACAGAGAAGTGTGATAGAGGGGAGAAGGGCTTAATGATGAAAGTGTTCAGTGACACAGACAACAGCAATGTCTCCTGGGGGATCTTGAGTCATCAGCACATTATCCATCCATCTGTTTGTGAATACCCCTCTACTGCCTCTCTGTGTCTCCTCCTTTTCATCCTATCTGCCCCTCACTTTTTTCTCTTCCACAGCCTGTTCGCTTGGCTCCTTCTCAGGTTACAAAGATACAATGCAGAAGTGTACTTGGGTTTGTTAGGGTCAGAGTAATCCAACTAATTCACCAGCACAGTCATCTCATGAGGGGAAATTATACACAGACAAATACAAAGAAATAGTGAGACCCTGAAGCCTGAAATTCTGGATTTACAGGGATGGATTACAACCAAATGTCTGTGCATTTCAAATGTCAAACCATGGGACAAAGCCTTCATATGCAACAAATCCCCTCTAATTCCAGAAACATGTTTTCCTTCCTAAGTACCTTTGATTGACTACACAGATGAAGTACTAGCCCAGTGGTCCGCTCTGGTAAAATAGTGTTGAAACCGCAAAGCATTCCCATTTTGCAACCACAGCGTTCAAGATAAGAGATGAAGACAGAAATGTCGGCAGATTTTTTTTAAGGTGTAACATTAGAGGCTGCTGGGAATATTATACTGTACTTCCCTCTCACATCAATCACACAATGCATGAATTTTCTTAAGTGTACACTTTTTATGAATGTTCTTGGTGCATCCATTGCTGACTCTTGCAAATTACTATTAGTATTTTAAGCATTTTCTACACTTGTAGTCACTGTTAACCATTATGGGGAAGAGTGAGTCATGAGCTAGAATTTGGAAAAGAAAGCCTGTGACTGGAAAGTTTCTAATTTGACTTCTGGGTTGGACAATTAAAAGGCCCTTTCATGCCGGAAGTTCAGCTCACTCACCAGACCAAAGAGCAAAACAGGGATAGAAGCTAATATTTTTAAGCACTGGCCCACAAACCCTACTTCTGGTAGCCCAAATGTAAACAGCTTTTTCTTAACCGTGACACTTGTGTTGTCCACTTTTCCCATGAATTGTGATATGGTGTTTCCTGAAGGCACTGGGCCTCATGCAAGAACCACTCATATGAACAGAGTTGTTCTTATTTTCTTTCAGATATGAACTCAATTTACAAGTGGTCCCAACCTGTCGTAGAGTCATGTGGAAAATAAACAGTATTTGTTAGTACTTTATGCTATTTTCTTTTAGTAATTAGATTAAAATGCTAATATAATAATTAGAATAAACCTATCCTTTGTTTTTCCCTTCTCTGGCTGACACTTAACAGACATATTGATCAGTTCTTAGGCTCAATTACAATGCTACATTGGGCTAAGTGGTCGATGACTTCAGCTATTGACGATGGACAGTGCCTTTTGTGTTTTTGAGTCTTCTGTAAGGATTGCAGTTTGATTTGGCTTAGTAAAGACATACTTCAACAGCCCAGATGTACTGGTAGCTAACTGGTGATCTGTTCACATTTCTTGGATAATGTTGGATTAAAAGGCATAAAGGAATCGGGATGTTTGTGGAACTGTAACATTGTGTTGTTGAAGGCTTGCCACCAAGGGGATAAAACTTGGCAGCTACAAGGGGCCACCAACATTAAAAATTTGGTGACCACAGAGTATCTTTTTGTGGCCACAGGCCATCAGTCATGGTTAATGTCAAGCCCTGACAAAATGATGTGTTGTTGCCTTTTGTTTCCAGTTAGTTTAGTATTCACACACGACTTATTATAAACAAAACAAGTTACAAACAAGTCTGAGAACTCATGGTGTTCTTTACTGCACCTCCTGCATCTATTGATCTTCTCTGGTGGTCACAAAGAGCCATTAGAAAAATATGTTGATTGGAGGTCTGCAACTGGACCTCACAGTCTTACGTGATAAATAATGATGGACAGCTGTAAAGAAGAGGAAAACTGAACATCTTGTACTGTAATATTTGGTGAACAGTTGCTTTGTGATGGCTTTCATACAGTTTTTAATGAAGAACTGTCATAATACAGAAAGTAGGACACAAGCACAACAACCCTTTGATTTAACTCCTTTTTACCTTCTGATGCATTATGGAAAATCTCTGCGCTCATGTTAAAGCCCATATGGTGCCGCAGCTGCCAAATCATCTTTGAATATTCTCTGGTTTGCTTGTAGATTGCTTATAAGACCTTCCCTTTGACAGTTTGCACGGTCAATACATGGATTATGTAAATTTACAGTTCATCAGTTTAGTCCTGGGTTGTGTTGAAACCACACCAGAAGTCACAGACCGAGACTCTCCTTTTCAAGCATTTTCAGTCCATCCAATTTGTTGGCCCTCACCAGAGTATGAATCAACCCAAATGAACCAGTCAAAACTGGAAATTCACACCAGAGTTCAACATAAAACAGTTTAGGCATGATTCAAACAAAGGCTCCTGTGCAACATGACCATTATTCAACTACAGCACAGCCATTATGAGCATTAGGAGTTTTATTATTCTGTCCCACAGTTTCAAAACATCATTTAATACAGTGGTTTGAATCAGTGTCTACAGTAAATCTAGCTTCCCACCATATGCCAACCTTGGTTTAAGTAGTTTTTAGTTAAACATATATAGGTATGACAAACATATTTACAATAATCATCAGCCCAACAGGTGCGCCCCGCTCAGTTGGTAAAAAACGTGCACATTATGAGTACAGTCCTATGCAGCGGCTGCTGGTTCGACTCCTGCCTGCAGCCTATTTGCTGCGTGTCTTCCCCTCTCTCTACCCCTCTTTTCTGCTTTTCTGTCATATCTTCAGCTGTCCTATCACAATAAAGGCAGAAACCCAAAAAATAAGCTTTAAAAAAAAAAAAAATCATCAGCCCAACATAGCCATAAAGCTTCTGCCCCTACAGCATGTTCTGCCAGGTACTTGCACTACATAGTGACCTGGATGTTGTTACTGGCTGAGTTACAACACAGCGCCAATCTTGTATCCCCACTGTGGGGACAGGTGTAAGAAATAACTTCAATCTACTGAATCAGCCTCAAGCCTCTCCTAATGTATCTGTGTCGGTTTTATATTGTTTATTTCTTAAATAATTTAAATGAGATACCACGAGAAATGGGAATGAAAAATCTTCCTTTTCACACTTGTCCTTCATTGGAGTTTATCTTCATTAACAGATCTTTTTTTTCTCATGAATGTTTTGCTGCCATCCCACTATTCACCATGAAACCACTCACGTATGTGTCTCCCTCCCTCTCTTTCTATTAGATTATTGTTTAACTGTGGGAGGAATCAGATTTCTCACATGTGTTTATCTGTTTCTCTGTGCCTCTAACACAACTGCATAAATGGAGCTCAAAGAAAAACTCAACTCCCACATATGTACACATCACATCTAATATCATTTAATACAATGTATCTCATTATTTTTGTACATCATTTTGATTTTTGATAAAATCCATTATTTACTCTGTAATACTGGACTGAAATCTATAGATTCTACCTATTTTAGACAACCTCTACAGTTCATCTTTCATGCTTGTTTCACAGTCTCATGGTGCTCACGGTGTGGTATTGTTTCCACAAGCTCAATAGTGTTGCCAAAGGAGAATTAAGTCTCTTTAAAGTTGAATTCACATTTTTTACATACTTAGCAAACTGCATTAGCAATGAAAATGATTTGGGCAATAATCAAATTACAGTTATAAACAGTGGAGAGTAAAATTAAAATTGTGGTTGAGTGATTTGAAAAATTAATTTCTTGTTTAATTGTGGCGTGTTGCTGGAATGTCAGTTATGCCTTCTTTGCACCCACTTTGGTGCACGATAAGTTATCAAAGTACCAAACAGGTGCAGGTGAGGATAAAAGTCCTGTAAAACCTCACAACGTTTTTTTTTAAATGCCCGACATCTATAGTATATGATTTTCTATCCATTGTAGCTGCACTGGAAAGGAAATGGTTAGTGGAGGTGGTGAGCTTTTCCATTTAGACACATGTGGTGAAGCTGAGGCTCTGTGCTCTTTCATCAATTAATACTGACCTCTTGAAAACATATCAGTTTGTTATGAGCAGCAGGAGCACTAAGTCATTGTTTTGCAAGTCACAAATAAGTCTGAAGCCTTTGCACGCAGGTCCAAAGTCAAGTCTCATAAGTCCCAAGTCCTAAATTCTGAGTTTTGAGTCCTTATGAAGTTGTCATTACATTTTTACAACTGCTTCTCTACTTATACTTCTTTGTGCAACTTCAAATGTCAGAAAAGAAGGAAGTAGTTCTTGCATTTGCGTCTGTAATTTTTGACCTCCACATTTGTCATGCTTCAATTAAATTTTTGTTGACCACCGCCCAGCTGATTCAGGAAAGGAAATTATTTGATTTGTGGCATACTATTTAAATCACACTTTTTAATCTTAAGGCTCAAGTCCAAGTAAAGCCACAAGTCAACGGTTTTAAAGTCCAAGTTGTGATGCAAGTCCGTTTAGATTTTGTAAAGTCATCAAACATGTGACTTGAGTCTGATTTGAGCCCAAGTCATGTGACTAAGAGTGTCATGTGACTATGAGTAAACCCACTTCAGCCTGATTCAGACTGGATTAGATAAACTGTGTGTCCAGTTGGGGATTATCAAACTAACTAACTCTGACTGGCAGACCTGCTCGGCTGAGTTTTTCCTTACACTTCCAACCAGCTGAACTGTTTGCTTCTACTTTTCATAATTTATAAAACCTAAAAAAGTTTTCCTTTTACTTAATATTATGACATCTACCATAAAGTGAACTTGCAACGTGATCAATCTTTGTCACCAGGTGAGCTACATCAGAGGATGCTCTGAACAGCTGCCTACTCATTACATACTATACATGGATGTTGTTGTGAAAACGTATTCTTAAAAATGTTACCTTTCATAAAAATGAAATTTCTTCTGATATCAGCAGGAGAGGTCTTTTATTTCAGCCACAGTGGCTTGCCTCTGCTATAATACACTGCAGGAAACTCTAATGTCATCTCCCAGCAAATAAGTGTTTTTAGGAATGGTTTTTCCTTTAATGCTGGGGATGGGCAGGCTAACAAGTGCTGCAGGGAAATACACACTCTGACACAAGCTGACTGATGGGGCTGCAGCAGCACTTATAGATTATCCCACACTGCCTACACTTAAGCTCTCTCTTGTCCATTCATTCATTCACCTTGTCATCTCTTCTCCCTCTAACCTTACTCTTCTCCGTATGTATCTTTGCATTTTGTACATACATGAAGTGCACAAAACATTTTCCATACATCTTCTATGAAGGAAAGTAATCAGGTGAATTAAAGTGAAAACTATTGAAACACACATGAAAGCCGTTTAATAAATAAATAATGTCGAATAATTGACACTAATTTAAGGTAGTATATCCCAGCCTTACCTTTACCTACAGTGTACTCCCTTTCAACATTTTCAAATACATATGTTTTGGACACTTGTCTTGTAATAATCACGCTTCTAAACAATCACAGTATCTGCTGCTGGAATGTGCAGCCAGTATACAGTATGTACATTATAAATGATGAGCTGTGTAGGTTGTCTCTGTACCTGTGAGATTCATCAGCCTCCAAACAAACCATATTTATATCCTGACAGTACTCTATCCTGACACTTTTGACAACTGACACATAGTTCCAGTGTTTATGGTCATGCTTTGGCACTTTATTACAAGTCGGGAAAGATCATGATAATGGTAACAGACTGAAAAGGCCAACTGTCACTTTAAACATGAGATAAGACAACACGTTTCTCACTCCATTTCAAATGCAGCAGCTTGGTCAGTGACACTGCTCTTCAAACGAAGACACTGTAGGTAACCCTCAGGTTTGCAACGCCCAGGTGGACTTTTGAAATAAAAGTACAAGAAGTACTTGGATAGGTTTAGGCACAAAAACTACTTGGTTAGTTTTAGGAAAATATCATGCATTGGGTATAAATAAGTTACTTATATGTGTTACATGACTTTTCTTGCGTACCTAACTTACACAATGTAAGTTACTGTAAAAATAAATTAATGTTTACTATTCGACACGAGACAAGAACCCTGGTCTCCTGTGTTTGTTTGATCCATCCATCCCAACTCTTCCATTCATGGACTTTCTTGGTATTTATACTACATCACCTGACTTTGACAGCTAATGAAAACTCAATGCTAAAGAGGCTTCATCAGGAATGATGCTACCTACAGTGTGATACTTCAAAGCATAGAGGCACAAACCAAGCTGTCGTATTTGATGTGTTGGGAGTGAAAATTGGCTGCATAGGACACTGAATGTTTAACTGAAACCATGAACTTTGCCTAGCAACATATTTTAGCAGCCTATGCCCACATGGTACGCATGTCACCAAGTTTTATGCTTCATGTAACCATCATCCACCCAGGCGTGCTGTCTGCTCCTCTGTAGTACAGGTATGTCATACTGCCTGAATTAAAAACAAGTGAACATACTCCAAGAAAAAAGTACTGTATGTTTCAAGTACAGCATATGCTCAAACATGCATTCCTTACATGATACATAACTTTTGCATGGTCTGTGTGCACATACACACACACAGACACACACCGACTCACACACAGGCACACAGACACAGACTAACACACAGAGCAGGCAAATGGGATTACAGAGTGTGTCTGCAGGCTGTGACAGCAAGTTTGTGCGTCACTCCCGCTGAGCCAGATTAGACTGAGCTCCACCGCAACCTTACAGGTCCGTTAAGGGTAACAGACTGGCTAAAACTATAACACAGACACCGTCTACCTCTGGTTCACTACTCACTTACCTCTCACTGACTGTCTGTCTCACTCTCTCCTTATCCCACACTCTCTTAATCCTCTAATCTCGTCATCTTTCTTTTTGTGTACACATACAAACAATATCCGTTTCACATTTGTATTTACTGTCAGAAATGCACACACACACCTGCTCTCTGCCCTGCGTATCAGGGCTCCATGAAGGCGCCAGTTACAGTCCCACTCTGCTTTCTCTTTGTCCATCGTTTTGCTGCAGAGGACCAGTGTGATGTGTCTTCATCTCCTGAGGGCAAACACAACACCAGAATTAAGGGTTAGGATACGCTGTGGGCCATTTGAGACAGCTGTAATCTGAATCATTTTGCAAATTCAGATTGTTGGATGGACAAATACACAGACAGACACAGACAGATGCAGAGTATCAGTCATACACCACACATGATTTTCATCTAAAAGGAATGGAAAGCTATAAAGAGGGGAGTGAACAATGTCGGGAGAGCCTCTCTCTTCACTCACGTGTTAAACAACTCGGCGATCATCACAGGGAAGGAGAGAAAAGAGAGAGAAAAGAGAGCAGGGATGAGAGGAGGAAGAGGGTGAACAGAGGAGGAAGAGAGAAAATGAGAAGAGGGAAAAGACGAGAGCAGACAGGCTAAGCGGTGAAAAAACATGCACTTTGTCATCAGAGCGTCTGATAGACAGACAGAACATAGAACGGCTGCAAAAAAGGAGATGAAGGAGGGATGGAAAACAGTGAAGTGAGCCAAGGGAGGAGAGGAGGAAGACAGAGAGACAGACGAGGTGAAAAAGACAGCAGGGCTCCCTCCATCGCAGCAGGATGGGCCTGCCTGGGCTGCTTGTGCTGTTTGTGGAGTCCCACTTGCCCCTGCTCTGCTCCAAACACCATCCATATTTAATGAGGCCCTTACAAAGCCCTGGGAAAAGAGATGCTGGGAACTCTTCTGCCCCCCCACCCCCCCAACCCCGCCACTCAAATTGTCACCCCTTAGTACTTTTCTCTTTCATAATTCTCTCCCTGTTCACTCTTTTAATGTTATCTTTCTGTTATCTTTCCCTGAATCTCTTTATTCCACTTTAGTTATTTTTAAAGACTGTTAAAAACTGATTGTTTCCTTCAGCTCCTCCGTGTCTTAAACTCCTCCCAAAACACTACAGGGTGTTAAGCAAAGGACACAACACTAACCTATTACCTCAGCATGTGGTCGCCAATGTAGGGCTTAATTTTAGTCCTGCATGTTTCAAACAGAACGACGGCTTCATCTTTTCTTTAAGTCAGAGTTGGGTAGAATCAGCTATGCTCTCTCAGCCACAAAGAAACAACATGCACGTGTGCTGTTGTTCTCTTTTTCTCTGTTGCACCCACTCACATTCAGAAGCAAATCGAGGCACATGCTCTTTGTGATTGTGTATGTGTGTGTCTATTTGTGACAATGTGTTTGATTTTATGAGTGTATGTATGTTTTTATTATGTGAGTGAGTGGTTGGAGTTTGTGTATGTGTGCATGTGTGTGTGCGCGTTAGTCAGAGTGCTGCGTGCATCAATAATGTATCTAGATAATGCAGCCGCTTCACTCTACCAGGAACAACTAACAGGCGTACCGACGCAGACCCGAAGACACAGAATGAAGAGGGAAAGAGACAGAGAGACACAGAGGCAGAGAGAGAGAAAACACATGAGGTAGCAGAGAGGAAAGATGAGAAAGGGAAATGTGAACAAAACAGATACAAAAATGGATCAAGAAGGCGAGGGTGTGCTGGGTCGGGAAACCTAAAGAACAGTAAAGAACATCTGTGTCAACCTGGGTGACAAATATTATTTGGGATCAATCCTCGGTGTTCTAACCCACTTAGAGAGCAAGGGGTTTGTGCAAGAAGCTAATCTGGGTATTGTCTGTATAATACCTAAATTACCTGACAATAACTGACTTTTAAGTACCCTAAACATTCTGATAGACACTGTCATTGTTTAAGGATTACGTGTATTATGTTGGATTATGTAGAAAATCCAGTTTCGAGGTAGATGCCATTTTTCAAAAAGTGTGGGGATTTATCTGTGTACTAGTTCAGTGTCCGCTCAAAACATACATTTGGGACAGACTTATTGCTTGGCCTCCAGTGTTGCTGCTTGCAGCTTTCTCAAGAACCGCTCTTCCAAAGTTTTCACTCGACACTGACTTACTGACTGACTCTAAATGAATTAAATCCCTGTACATCATAGCAACCCTTTACCTGAACTGTCAGTATTATTAAGTACTGACTTATAATTTAAACCTTTTCAAGTAAACAGAAAATATTAAACAACCCAATAATGTGGTTAGATGAAGCCTGCTCCTTCATGTTCCATCACTCCCTATAATATTTCAAACTGATCTGCTGTCAACAAAAGCTGAAAATGACCGACAGCTTGTTTTGTAGACACACTTTTGATGAACGTTAGCAGTAAAGCTACGCTTACTCGCATGTCAATAAGTATTTCCTGGGACTACTTCAAAATAAAAGTCAGCTCTTGTTTATACATGTAAATGTTTTTAATTTGAAGCTGCAGCACTAGTAAATGTTCATTTTAGCAATTAGCAATAACTCAACACAACGGTATGGCTACTTTTACATTTAAACAGTAAAGTGCTAGAGAGAAGGGATGCTGCTGTCTTGCTGTCTTGCTGTGCTTTTGCCTTAACTGTTTGTGGAGAGTGGTTGCTCTGCTGTGAGAAAATATTTCTAATTTGCAGAGTTCAAAGGGCGTCACATTGTTGGGTCTCTAGCTAAAATACTCCCACACTTTTGATGATTATTAGTTTCAGCTAAGTTTTTCAGTGGGAATTCTTTTTGACCGAGTGTAGCCATCTTTGCAATTTGCCATGTTTGTAATTGATTATGTCAGTTATGTCGATGAGTCCCAGTCCCCACTTCTACACAGAAGACGTTAATACAAAATGTGCCATGTGTCCCAACTGCACTGAATTTGACACTGCAATTCATTGGATTCCCAGAAATACATCTGCCACGTTTGAAACAGATGATATGAACAGTTCTTGAAATATACAGACAAAGATTCCTTGCTTTATATTTAGTTTTTGCATATAAAGTACTGATTGTATTAGATTTATTTTTAAATAAACTCTAAAAAAAATGCAGGGGAAAATCTGATTTTAAAAATATCACTTCTATGGGATCATACAAAGAAGATATCTGTGTGCAACAATGCTAGACTCTTGCAGTTTAAAATCTGGCACCAATTGCATATTTCTCACAACAAAAGACACAAAATGAAGCCCCAGGTTTTACCTTTGTGTCTAAAATGCAAAATCTCTATGGGGACTTACATATATTGTGTGTGTGGTCCTGTCCCAAAATTCAAGCATACTGGATTGATATTATGCAAGAAATAGAAAATATATTCGGCACAGCTTTGTATATGAACTAAGTTTCTTTGTGTCTTTGGCATTTTAATCAAGATGTAACTGTTGGTACTAGTTCTCGCAGACTGTGCAATATTCTTGCATATACTGATAAAAAGAATATCTTTCTGTCATCAATAAATGACAAACCTGCTTCCAAAGTGAACTGGCATAAGATAATCTTGGAGTGTTTTCCTCTTGAATACTTGACATGCCTACTCATCCAAAGGACAGTTCATGAAAATATGGACTCCATACCTCTGCTTTTCCAACTCCACAGTGACTTCAACACTTGCAAGCATTGTATTTGACTGACTATGGACCCAAACCCCACCTCGTACTTAGATATTGCAGTTAGAATGCCCCATTTGTCATCTGAACTTTGATTCTCATGTTTTGGGTTGTATTTTAATTATTTATTTTTTCTAAAGAGCACCTATGTATTTTTCCAGCTATTATTAATAGCGATTGTGTAGGCCTATGTTTTTGCTGAGCTCTTTGTTATTTGTGCGTTCACAAAGAACCCAAAACACTCAATAAATATACTTGAGAAAAAAAAAAAACAACATATCACTTGTGGTGTACAGCTGCACTCCTATTATATTACTCATATTGAAGTGAATGGGGGGAATGTCTCTCTTGTTAGAAAATGATAATATAACTATTTGCAAGTATTATAACCTGTTCTGATTAAGAGGACAAATTATTTCTGGCAGAACCTACAGGTCACTGTATGAACTCTGTTAAGATGTGTTTAGATCACTACATGGATTCCTACAGTATTTTTGTAACAAAAAACTCGGTAGCCAAATCTGGAGGCAGATTTCTCCCAGCAAATGTTTTAGTTTGGTCTTAATATGATTTGTTACTGTATAGTTTCATTCAGAAACAAATCTCCTTATTTGTCCTGCATCTTTATTTGCAGCACAAGCAGTAGCCATCAGCTAGAAGCTGCTCAAAATAGGCAAAGTTAAAAAATTATTTGAACTTTTAGTGTGATGATAATCAGCCCAGGACCATCACAATACACCACATTCAGAATAATAAAGGTAGAGGGGCATGCAAAAGCATTTTCTACTGAATAATAACACTGCTCAACACTCTCCGAAACCCTTTCTTATAAAATGCTTTCATAGACCTTATAACTGCAGACATTTTGACATGAAATAGTAGTGTTAACACAGATGTTATTAATGACACTCATCAAGGCTCTGTTCCATTCAGCTCAAACAGAGTAAGGGTGCTGCTATTGTGCATGTTAGCTTACTACAAAGCCTCTTCTACAACCAAACTGAACAGGACTTTAATTTGTATCATTCTTAACACCTGTGTTTATCCAATCAATATATGAGCCATGAAAAAAATGTCTACTAATCCTTTTTCCTTTTAATTTTGCTCAAGACTTTCTATTGCAGAAACATTTTATGAGCTGTCCACTCCTGGATATAAAGAAACGTGACATTTGAGTGAGAATGAGCTAAAAGCAATCACTGAAACTGAAACTCTGAAAATTAAAAAGCAGAAAATAGTAGATCAAAGGCCCTGTACGCTCACAGAGGTGTTTTCTATTACCCTGGGTTACTAGACTTCTTGTCAATTAGAAGTGAGGTGGAGCTATGTCGAAAATAAATCTATGTAACGTCAATAAACACTATGTGCTAATAAGACTGCCAATGTTGGATAGTGAAAGATATCAATCAAGCACAATCTGTACATGCCCACACAGTCCTGAGAAGAGATCTAATGAGTGAAAACACCTGCGTGGGTGGGCTCTGCTGTACAGTAGGTGTGAAGGCGTTTTAATGCTAATTTACTGGAAGAAACTCCCACGTAAAATAAGAAGTAACTATAGAACTTCATCTACAATGCCCAGAGCAAATGTATCATCCACAAACTGACCACACCACTGTTATGTTTACCAACTCAGCTTTTTGTGATTGCCTCAGGACATATGCTTCCCCTGGTCATAGAGGTCTATAGAGTTGGCTGTTCTGGATGTTTCCCCGACTGATAATTCACACTTGAAAATCAACCTTTAAGAAAAATCTCTTATAAACAATCTTTACCCCTGCATTGCTAGACAACACATTTACTATATGGAGTCTAAAAGGACTCAAATGTATAAAGGACTTTTATTTAGACAATAGGTTTGCCTCCTTTGGTGAATTAAGTCTTAAGTATAACTTACCTCATTCTAATTTTTTTATTTATTATGTTACATGCAAGCTAGATATTTTGTTAGGGAAAACATTCCTAAATCACCGTTTTTATTACTCTAAGGTCATGTTATATCAATTCTACCCCTCTGTATCTCCAGTCTGTGATAAATGTAAGTCAAACGATGGTACACTTTTGCACTTATTCTGGAGCTGTCCATTAATCTATCCGTTAAGAATTGGTCAAGAATTTTCTCCTTTTCTGGTGTTTATCACAGGACCCTCTCTCCTGACAGGGACCTGGCTCTTTTTGGATGTTCAGAGGACTTTTTAATACTTCCATCATACATTCAAACAGCTCTCTTGATGGACATGGTGCTAGCTAAAAAACACATTCGAAAAGACTGGAAGACATCAACTCCACCATGCTTCAGAAATTGGCTGTGTGAAATTGTTTCGGTTATTCACATGGAAAAGCTGTGATTTAATCACCCAAAATGTGCACATAAATGGGAAGAAGTTTGGAGTCCATTTTTACAATAGTTGGACTCAATGAGTGCATCTGAATGAGGACTCCATTTGGATGAACATATCAACTGGGTGTTTTTGTTTTTTTCCTTTTTTGTTTTTCTTGTTTTTGCATATCCTTATTTATGATGGCCTGTACCTAATAATCACACATGGAAGATATGAATTGTTATACGCTTTTGTGTTAATAATCCTTGATTATGATGAATGCAGGTGTTAAGATCCCCTGTGTGTGTGTGTGTATGTGTGTGTGTGTCTGTTTTGGTTGGGTTTTGGGTAGGGATTTTTGCGGTGACTTGTATGTTAGTATGGAATTATAAAATCATCAATAAAAATAATACTCAAAAAAAAAAAAAATAGAATAATCTCAAAATTACTCAACACACAGGAGTTTGGTAGATGTTTTAAATACCTTTTTCAGAAATCACGTTTGGTATGTGTGCAATGCAATGTGTGTGTAATGCAATACTCACAAGCCTTATCAGCTATTGTTAAGAAGAAGAAGAAGTAAAGCCACAAAGTCAGAATTCCACTGAACACAGTAAAAATTGTTCTGGGTTGACTTTAAACATGTCAGAATTAAAAGTAAAGATGTCAATTTTGCTACATTAAATAAACACAGATTTACATTGGATTTACTATTTACTAAATGACATTTTTTCAAGTTCTCATTTATATTTGTTTTTAATACAACAATAAATATCGCATTGTGTTTTTGTGTGTATGTGGGGGGGAGTACAGCTGAAGATATGACAAGAAAGAAAGAGGGAGAGAGAGTGGGGGGACAGCATGCAGCATGCGATGATATATGGCCAATACACCTGGCAATAAGTAATAATGCACCATTGAATGAATGATGATAGGCCTTATAAGTAAATCTATAATTGATAATATCATAATTATGAACTGTAGTTCATCTTTCAAAGTCAAAATGTCTTCAGACTGATGCAACGTACAGTCAGTAGTGAAACACTTTGGCTTGAATAACAGCAGACTGACTGTGCACGACTCTACAACAGGTCTGGACCACTCGTAAATTGTGTTCATATCTGAAAGAAAATTCAAAATACAAGAAAACTGGTGAATGCGACAAGTTCTCCTAAATCACTCATACACACCAGTTAAGCACAAATTGAGGCAAAGTGATTCATAAGCTTTGTATTGTGACACATATCGCACCTCCAGATTCTGGCCAATACAAGGTCCTAGAGTCCATGACTGGATAAATCATATTAGCTTTTTCTGTACTGCATGTGTCTGTTTGTACTGTCATGTTGCCACTTTATACTCTTGATCGATGTTTTATCTTTAATTCACTTACATGTCTTTCACTCATTTTTTCTACTCTTGACCCAAAAGAATTACAGCTACTGTATGTTCACTTCTCTAAGAGCAGCAGAGAGGGGACACAATCCAATTAGCAGCTCACACTGTAGTCAGACACAGATGTATACACACACACACACACACACACACACACACGATCCTTGTAACCTAATGACCTTTTCAGGTAAATGCCTATCATTGAACTGACACAGACAGCATGTGTGTTTGTGTGTCTCTCAAGTCTCAGATGCTAACAGGTGAATTACATGTAGTCTAGATTTAGGTTATTAGATATTCACTTAAGGACAAGAGTTTTCTCAAGAATTTTGGTTTCATATGCAGCGCCAGACAGTATAATGGTTTAGATGATATGTTGCTTTTCTCTCATTAGCTGATTCATATTTCATCCCAATTTATAATGAGTGTTTGGTCTCACGGAGAAGAGGGTTGGCTTTGATTCAGAGAACACATTTATCTTCGATCTCACTCAGTCAATAAGGTAAATGGGCATTTATGGCAAATATAAAAATAGGATACGAGGTAACACCGGTGCTATCATATTTATTCTTGTGTATCCAAATGTTGCAAACCCTGTTTCTATTTATTCCATTCACAAATGCTCTTGTTAAAAGATTAATGGCAACTGTATCAGCTCATGAATCTCCAGTTAGTTCTATCCTGTTAGTGAGAAATCCATTGACTTATACTGAGAGAGAAGAAACAGACATCATATGCATGTAAAGTGTAGTTAGATTTACATATAACTTACAGATTTTTCTCAATGAGACACAGGTACTCTGGTCACTGAACATATACTGATATTTAGGCAATGGCATTGGGTGCGCAAACTCAAGATCATAAATGAGGGCATGTTTTATTTTACATTAGTTTACTTAATTTGTCTTCTGCCAAATACACAACTATAGGTGGCAAATTGAAATATAGCCATTCAAGTACTTTGCTAAATTAACTTGCTCAAACAAAGCCTGTGGACAACAGATGTGAGTTTGTCAGTATTGGTTAGCCCACACACCCACTGCATGTAGCTATGAGGCATTGAGATTCCACTAGGAGCAGTGGAAATAATCAAGTCATAGTTGCATAGCACTTGTCAATAATCTGCTATTTAAAACCAAATTCTTGACATTATGATCACCTGTGACAATTTCGTAAGATGGGCTGTTTGTTCCTTTTGGGTGAGCCAATTGAATGGTGAAATGTAATGTATGTAAACAAGCATTTCATGTTTACAATCTAAGCTAGGCTACTTCTTGTGTTCGGATGCACTGAGACACATTGCTAATTCTTTTAGAATCACATCGTAGTCCTCTGAATCAGATCAGATCAAATTGACTCGTAAGGTGCCAAGAAATTTCCACGCCTAGATTCCAAAGAGTCTTCACTCTGTTCTTCAGAAGCAACACTTTCATTGTTTAGAGTTGTTTTGCTTTTTGTACTTTACAAACATGTATAAATGTTTACAGCTAATAGTATCTGTATTTCCTAAATGTGGTGTATTAGAAGAGGTGAATTGTAGCATTCCTTCTTATGTGCCACAGACTTGCTCAGGGAAGTGACATAAACAAATGTTAATTAGATGTCAGTTGCCTAAAAATATAAGTATTTTTAGACTTTTAGTGGTTTTCACTCTTCAGAGAAGTGAGCTGGTTCAGCAAAGATAGACCCAGCATGTAAAGAAAGCAGAGTGTGTGACATGGAGGTGAGATGCTTCATTCACACATCCGGTGGGCGCTAGCACAGTGGGCTGGGATGGCAGCAGATCATCTCCGTTAGCTGTGACAGGGATGGAACGCAATCAAATGGACATTCGGGCTTAGGCTCACATGCATACAGTATACTACATGTCATATTCACATCAATTCTACAGGTTTTATAGAGTTTTCAGATGATCCTTGTTAATGATACTGATGGTCATGAAGTGAATTGCAGTCAGCATTCTGTTAAGTGTAGCAAGAGTTGCACACTCTTGGGGGTGCAGGGGAGCTGAGGAGAGGCAGGGCACTTGGGAGTGCGCACAAAAGTCACATCCTTTGAAATTTCCTTTATGTACAAATCAGTTGCCAGTGTTACAAGCAAATGAGAAAGTTGTGTGAGGTCTAATTTCTTTAAAGTTACATTACGATCTATTTAGATATGTAATACACAGTGAGTAATACATGTAAATTGCTTAACATTGCACCTTTGCAATGTTTTTCCTAGGTTTACTAAGGGCTGGGCTTAGCTGCTGGACTGCAAATTGACAGTTATCATGGCTAATTCTTATCAAGTTATTTCTCTCTGCCTGGCTCACAGTTTTTATGTATGACTATTATTGATTTGGCAGCCACACATAAGTTCAGCGACTGTGTAAACCTGCTCTGTATGAAGCAGAGACCTGCAGAAACAGATATCAGTGTTAGCTTGTATAACTGCAAACATCACAGCAACTAATGCATGACACACATCTTAGGGGGTAATTCACTAGCTGGCTAGCTTCTAAACTTTGGATCACAATAATATATAAATTGTGTTGGGGAACTTTTATTGGACTTAAAGTAATGCAACAAGATGTCACCAACTTTACCTGTCTCTCCTGTGCTCTGCTCCATGTGTGCATGGTGCAATGTTGTTACGATACTGGAATTTCTCATGACGATAAGATACCTTTTTCAATAACCCTGGTGTAAACTAACTCAACATTGAGGGCATTTTTTATTAAAAGATAAATGAGCAAATGAGATGGGATTAAGTGAGGGGACCATGTGGGGACTGCAGCGGTGTGTGTCAGCTCAATGTCGGAGAGAAGACGAAACAAATATAAGATTTTAAGTTCTACAGTTCTTCAGGATCCCAAAGAAGGCAATGTGCTAAAACATCCGTCCATATAGCTGAAACTAAAAAAGGCTGCTGTGTTATGTATGTACAGCATTCCCCTTCTGTGTTGATGTCTGCCTGTAAACCAGAAACTCTGGAATAGATGTGGGTTTTCCTTCAGTTCTTCATTACTGTAGGTAGACGGGAAATCCCACCAACACCCCGGCACATATCAGTTTTCATGGAGGTAAATCTCAAGTAATAGAAAGTTTACTGAATCAGAAGGCAGGTGTCAGTTTACTGTCTGTCTCCATCCAGTAGGAGCTGATGGATAGCTTTTGATGAGCCTACTGCCCTAAAAGCGCTTATAGAACTATTTCTGCTGTCGTCGGAAACCCCTTTAATTAGGAGTTTCAGATTGAAGCCAAACTGGCTGAAAGTGCTGTCTATATTGCAAAGGAGATTAGGCTTGACCTAAAACCTTTTAGACCTCTCTAGAACAGTTCCTCCGAACCAGTTTCAGATTGTGTTTTTTTTGTGGCTGTACCACTTTTCACTCGGGGAAGACTCCGTTGCCTCTAATTTTCTGTCACCTTCACAACCTCAAATGTTTTGTGAAGCTTTTTAAAGGGATTTACCTCTTATAATATTCAGGTTTCAAAAGTAGCCTAAGTATAGCACAATTTGAAGCGAGATGTTGAGCTCTAGGGTCGAAAGTTCATTATGTAATCCCTTTGGTTTGGAGAAATAAAATTTGACTCTGCTTCTTATTTTACCATTGTGTGCAAAGCTTTGAGGCAATGACAGCGAAGAGGGAGACGAGGGAGATTTGGTTACATCAGGGACTAAAGAGCTGAACGTTGCATGTGTGCGCAGTTTCATATCATGCACTTTTAAATGTTGGTTTATGAAAAGTGCAACACCAATTAACTTTATTATCATTATCAACAGTGCTGTGCCATAGGGTCTTAAGAGTATCTCCACATTTGCAATGTATGTCTGAATGTGTGCAGGGCAGGCGTGTGTGTACTGTATGTTTGTGTGCACGCAGTTACGTACAAAGAGCTTGACAGACACACCCCGAGTTTTCGCTCAGTATTAAACTTGACAAATACGAAGCATCAAAAATGTAGCCGAGCCTAAAAATAACATCATAAATTAGTAAAGCCTGGGAGGGCCTTCAGAACGCTGCCTGCCTCATATTCTTCTTCTTCTTCTGTTTCTGAGTGTCAGGGCTCTCTTTGTATTCTCATCCGGTCATGAAACACAGATACATGTGCACCTTGTACACACACCTATGGCTATGCATGTGCACAGACTGTACACTCAACATGCAGATAAAGTGGAGCCACACACAGAGCAGCAGATTGTGCCACTTATTAGCATGTTACAATAGCATCAACACAGTGTGCTGAAGCATGATGCAGCAAAATATCTGGAGCAACATCTTACTGTGAAATGCATGTGTGTTTGAGTGTGTCAGTGTGTACATAATGAGTGTTTGTGTGTGGGGACGTGCATGTTTCTGGTTGCAGTGATGCATTAGTAAAACACATTCTGATTTCACAGAGACTACGTACTGTTGGTCTGTTCATCAATTCTTTAGCAGTGGTTGAATATAGAAAATGACTGAGTCATTTGCTTTAAAGGGAGCCAGGGAATGCCTCAGTCTGTTTGTGTCTAATCTGACTAAACATCCAGAGCATTAGGTCCACCTCCCTGGTACCGCCCTACTCAATCCACTTCTCAGAGTGTTACTAAGCTTAAAAATCCCTCTTATCAAACTGCCTCCTCACCTTCATGCACACCCCTCCTTCATCATATGACTTAGATGGATTTAAACAGGTACAGTGGTGAATGGGTGAGAACTTTCATCTGTCTCTCTCTCTGCTAACTGGAGTACTTTAGGGAAAGGGGAGGTGTTATTTGTTCGCTGACTGTAGATTATGCATTACAAGTATGTATTAATGGTTTAATGCTAAATGTTAAGGGCATCCACTAGGAAGCTTAAAGGTAGAATCAGTTGGAGCTGTCCGCAAACACACCAGAAAGATAGTTGATTGTTGAGTCTCATTAATCATCACCAATACTGACAGTCTGTGGTTGGAACAGAAAATTAATGAGAAAATAAGAAAATAGAGGCAGACGATTTGTGCAGGTACAAACTACATACTTCTAATGGGTCATAAGTGATGATGAGAGTAATTATATTTCTGTGAGTCTAAACGTTTTATTTCTTTTTAAGGAAAATGTTGCGTATTATGCCTTTTAATGTATCAAGCATGTTTTATTTTTTTCTTTGTGTTAAACTATAAAGCTGCTAGATTAATGCATAATATCTTTGGGTCTTTTCTTATCTTTTTATAATTATTATTATTATTAACAACAAATACGAAATATCTGGCGTTTGTCCAGCCAAACAACCCTCATTTACTTTGCAAGCTTGCAGAGGCACTGAAGAGAAACAAATACAGTTTCTGCTTTCAGAAATCTATTTTGGGCACTTCAGATCTGGTTGTTATTCAGTCTAGTTGGCTGTAGAATGACGAGGTGTAAAGACCTTACCGAGTGGCGGGTATCTCCTCTCTAATCCGCTCCTGAGCGCAGGGCGAGCCGTCCCGACTGTCCTGGATGTGGAACAACTTCGAAAAGCGCCGCAAAAGAGCCGCACCTTTTCCCAGACACTGACAGGTCAGTTAATCCAAATCACCTGGCGTTAGACGGCGCGAGGAGCACGGCTCGAGATCCCTGATAGAAACAAAGATGCGTTTCATAAAGTCCTCGTGCAGGTGAGCGCGAGAGATGCGGATGGGTGAGGCGCACGCGGTTTAAACGACGGTAATCCTCTCTCTCGCTCTCGCTCTCTCTCTCTCTCTCTCTCTCTCTCTCTCTCTCCCAAACACACGCACGCGCGCGCGCACACACACACGCTTACATGCGCGCACATGCATAAAGTTTTAATAGCGGTGACGGGGCATCTCTTCGTTGTTTCATAAAGAGAAAACAAACAATGGAGACGAGTTCTCTAATGTTGACACACCTGCATCTCTCTCAACTCCATTTGTCTGTGCGCGTGCTGGCGTACCTGTGCTGCTAGACGAATGTACACCTAATACCAGAGGTTGTATTTTTTTTTCTCAGCCCTCATGTATGTCCCACCATAAATGGGTGACGTGCATATGCTATGAATAATTGTACATACATTATATATATTTAGTCTTCAGAAAGCATACATTATTTCTATTTGCACAGAATAACAGAATTATCTCAGAACAAACAAAAATTAGCAGGGTCAGTATTATTAGTCCCCTTAAGAACTGATGTTTTCATTGAGCCATAGCACAAACCACTGTTGTGCAATGATGTGCTTTAACTTGCAACATTGTAGCATTCACTATTGCACAAATGTTTATCTATCTATCTATCTATCTATCTATCTATCTATCTATCTATCTATCTATCTATCTATCTGTTATTGTGTGCAAATAGAAATAATGTATGCTTTCTAAAGAAAATACATATATATATATATATATATATATATATATATATATATATATATATATATATATATATATATATATATATACATTTCCTCTGTTTTGTTGTCACTGTTTTGATTTTCACACTTGTTTCTGCCATGTAAATGTCTGTTTACCATGTCAATAAAGCTCTAGAATGTAATTGAATAGATAAGGGAACTGTTAATTGGCTTCTGTTGCCTCCTATTGGCGCCAGTGTGTCAATGCACTATCCATTGTGCCCAAATGTAGGACTACAGTATTATAGGCCAGGCTGGCTAGCTGAACAGCAAAGGGTCTCACAGCTCCAAGGGTCCAAAAGGCCACTTGTCACTGTGTTCCAGATAATTATTTTAGTTAGTTTTTGTTCTCATGGTGAAATCAAGTTCTGTGTTTATTCAATTACTACAAACTCTCTTCCCAGTTACAGAAGGTTACAGAAGATTCAATGTTTTGTTAATCTTTTCTTGCTTACTGTATATAAAGACCGTACCGTATATGAAGTACATGTAGGAGGAAAAGAAGAAAAAAACAGATCACTTTGACAATATTATAATTATTTAGAAGCACTTTGGTCAACTTTTGTTGTTTTTAAATGCACTTTAAAAAAATCGACTTGACTTGATTTATGGATTAAAGGAGCAATATGTTGTAATTGTGCATCCAAAAATGAGTACTGCAGTCCAAATTGTGAGTTGAAGCCACAGACTGTATGTTAAGGTTGAATTCCTATTTAATTTACAGTCTGTGGTTGAAACAAGTTATTTCCTCCTACACCCTCCTCTCTAGTCGCAAAGCTCGGGCAGGCTGCAGGAGTGCAGGACATGCACAACATTGTAAAGTGACAACAACAACCAATAACAAGTGCTACACTGTAAGTTGATCAGCTGTTTTTAACTGTCACTTATCTGTCAATGCAAAGTTAAGCCAGTTATCCTGAAAACAAAAGCCCATTGCTCTGAAAATACACACTCTGGAGTTTGAGTTCAGTGACTGCCTGTCATCCTGCCTGCCAGACTTCATTGACATATTGCTCAGTTTCACCATAATAAACATCTATGGCCCTGAACAGAAATTTAAAAAGAGGACACTGTGGCTATAGCATTGTTGTCAGAGAAGTGAATATTTCAACTCAGTATGTGTCCTTAATGTCTAATGACATGGTCATGATAAATTTCAGTAAATATATTACAGATACAGTCTCCATGCTTTTTAAATGGTTCAGCCCCTCCTCAATTATGTGACTTTGTTTACTGTCTTTCAGACAACTCTATAAAATCCACAAGAATATCATCATAACAGATTGTACTAGGGCTGCACAATTAATTGCAGTATTATCAAAACTGTAATATGGCCAAGTGCAATATTCAGATTACAGAACCAGAACCAATGCAATTTGCAATTTCAGCATTATAATGCAATACTGTGGTGCTACATAGATGCCCTGGTCTAGTAATTAGTCAAAATGAAAAATGTAATGCAAAAAATGATCATTCCCACTATTTGTATCATATTGCAATTTCAGTCAAACTAATCGCAGTAAAATCCCCTAGATCGTACTATACCCTTGAATGGCACTGCCTTTAGGCAGCTCGCTATCTCTGTAAAAACCAAAACTCAGTGGAACAGATTACCAGATGACATAAAGAGTTGTAGTTCCATTAGAAACCTTTGAAAGTTGATTGTTGAGTCTCATTCCCAGGTTGTCAAATACCAGCTCTTTGGGTTGGTGGCTCAGACTAAGTCACTCAACAAAAGGCGCAACAACCATCTTTCTCCAGAATTGCTCACCACACCGTTAAAGGTCTAATGTGTAAAATTTACCATGATTTAATGGCAGAAATGGAATAACATTCATGAAAATGAAATGAAAGGTATTATAATATTCATAAGTATGCTTTGTGTATAATAGCCTGAAACAAGAATCTTTGTGTTTTTGTTGCCTCAGAATGAGTACTTCATATCTATGGAGGGCGTGTGTGGAGTGCCATTGGAGTCCATTGTTTCTGCAGCTGCCCAGAATGGAGAAACCAAACACTGATTCTACATATGAGCTTTCTTGTTTTGCGCAAGTTTCACTGCCACCATAGGTTCTACTACATGTTTGAAAGGGGAGAGTGAGACGATGTGTTTGTCATCTGCAAGCTTACCATTAGATGGCACTAAATCCTGCATGTTGATCCTTAATGCTAAACTGGAAATCAGTATTATTTTTCTCCTTGCTTTTAATTTGTAACATACAGATGGTATTGACATAATGTGTGTGATGCAGTACTGTGTGTAATTTGTATTATGCGTTTTGTCTTGTTTATCTTGTTTGTTTATCGCTATTCTGACACTGTGCTAATGTTTTATTCATGATCTGTCAGGGGACTGTAGATGGAAATTTGCTCTGCGACAATGAATCAAATGGTAAAGTTTAAAATTCAAGTAAAATAATAATTATTATTTGTTTATTTTTTTGTAGGAATGTTCATTAATGAGGTAAATTGTTCTGAATGTGGTGTACAGTAGTTTGATTGATTGATTGATTGTAGTCTGATTACAGCAGTTCTTTCAAGAAAATTGAAATATGACAGGAATCAACTGCCTTTTAAGGTACAACTTGAATCAAATAGCTCAGTTACATATCTGGCCACAAGATGTCAGTGTTACACAACTGTACTGTACTGCTCGCTTTCTTTCTCTCTCTCTTACGGTGTCTCACTTTCATCCACTAAAACACACACATTCAGCTTTACCACTTGTCCACCATCCATGCTGCCTTTATTAATAATATCATAACCACACAGTCCACTTCCAGTCACTGCTCAAGCCCTTTTATCCTCTCCAGGAAGCCCACACCGCCACGCACGTCTATTCTAATTTAACAGAGATTAGGAGAGGAAACCCTTTTGTTGCTCTTGTTTCGACCCCCCTGCTTTGTGGTCGGTTTGATCTCCGTCCTTGGCCGTCAGCTGGTGGACAGAACTATTTTGGGTGGGTGCGAGGGGATTTTTTGGCTTGTTGATTGTACTGAGTCATTAGAATTGGCTCTATTTTCCAACTAAAGGAGGGAGTAGGGCTGCAGTGGGAGTAGAAACACATTCCAGTATTAAAATGAGGGAAAAGATAGTATTTTGTCCCCATGGATTGATAAAAAAAAGGGGTAAATAAAAAAAATCAACACTAATCTTACAACAACTAAATAAAAATAAATCAGAAGAAATCAGACTGAGGGTGTGTGAAGACTAGTTTATACTACACTACACAAACAGAGACACAAGGCAAGTGTCAAAGGTCATAGTGTTCTTCATGTCCACGGCTTTAAAAAGCATGTTGTTTTCCTTTTGTATTTTTTGCGACATTAATTGAACACACCATCAAGACTGTAAACAAGAAATACATTTCTCCTCTTGACCGAATGTACCAAAGTTTCAAAGACAAGTCCAACAAACTATTGTATTGACTACAGAACTGAGCGTATACAGATTCTCATTGCTTCCTTTCCCTTTTCCTTTCTATATGGAGATGAAAAGATCTTTCATGTTGTTTCCTCTTGTTGCATTATTTATTGCCGTGTGGTGCTTTATTAGCTGGTTTCATCTCAGATTTCGCAGGCTGTTTTTGGGGAAGCCTTTGAAATGTGTTTCTGACTCCAAACAATCCTTTTCCCGCTTTCTCTCACTTGCTCAAGTCGCCTCCTCTCTCATGATAAAAAAACCCCCTCAATTTTCAAAGTGAATCGAGCCACCCTCTGAAGCCAAAAATCCATTCAATACTGTCCTAAGGAAGGGAGATGTTGTTCTTATTTCGTGGCTGACATGAAAGGAGAACAGAGGATCCTCTTTGTCATTAGCCTTATTAGCATCATTAGCGCAGTATGGATGAACTTCAAATGATTGGCTTGGAGTTATTTGTGTTACCATAGAAGCAACATGAGAACTATTTTATGTTCTGTGTTGGAGATGTTGCATTGCGAATGAGGTGGGTGAAGAAAACTGACGTGTTGCAGATACAACCACTAGATGGTGGAGCTACTCCTGATTCAAAATGACACTGACTGGAAGTGGTGAGACGAGAACTGGAATTATTGGAAAATATTACAAATTTTGGGATATTTTAAACACATAAACATAACGTAAAACAGGTCTGTTCCATTCCAGTATTAACAAATATCACCATGCTGCGTATGCATATTAGATATTTACCCATCACAGATGGTCAGTGCCTTTCAGTAAAAGCTCAGGTATGTTCAGAGGGAAACAAAGAAAGAGGACAAAGCCAGAAGCGTCAAATTAGGCAGCGCAATAAAAAATGATTTTACATTCCTAAAATGATTAGAGCACAGTTAAACAATTATTAATGATTGTTGGAGTGATACATCTCAATTGACAACCACATTATTTTTAATGTCATGGATATCATTGGTTTGGTGCTGAGTAGGGTTGCATATATATAAGAATCTAATGATATGATATGTATCATAATACAGGGCTTACAGTACAATATATTGTGATACTGTAAACAAGGTGATATATTGATATCTTTTTTATATCTAATATGAAAATGTTGACATATTTTCTTACACCTGTAGTGCAGAACACAAACAAAAAAACCCCAGCAGCTTACACACCATGTTTTAAAGTGATAGTTCACCCAAAACTGAAATTTCACTCAATATCTACTCACCCCTGTGCTGATGTGAGGATGGGTGAAGATCTCCAGTTCACAAAACACTCCCGGGGTTTCAGCAGAAAATGGTGTTGCAGCCAAATCCAGTACAATGGAAGTGAATGGTGACCAGTTTTAAAATGTAAAAAAGAACACAACAAAACAACAAAATGTCTCCATACTGCTATGTGGTGTAAGCCAAGTGTCCGTAAGCCACGACATTAACATTTGCCCTCAAATAGGCGCCATTTACACCATGTTTTTAGCCTAAATGTCAACTGTAGCCTCTCAGACCGGAGCCTCATGCACATGCCTGAAGTGGATAAACAGGCTCTCACCCAAGCGGCGCAACACGAGATATACAAGATCTCGCGATACCTTCACATCTGTGTTTACATGCTACCTGGAAGCAACTCAGACAACAGGGAGAGATCTGCTCAGAAATAGTGACTTGTTATGCGTACAGTTGACTTCACAAACTTTCAACAAAGAAGGAAATGTTCGAGGACTTCGACATAGAAGAGGAACATCATTTGTTTGCTGCAGCTGCGGACTACAGAGCGAGAGCAACGGAAACCTGGTGGTGCAGTGTACAAAATCCTTTCCTAATTGAGAAAGGCCCAACTTGCGCTTCAGGTGTGTGCATGAGACTCTGGCCTGAGAGGCTACAGTTGACATTTAGGCTGAAAACATGGTGTAAATAGTGTCTTTTTGGGTCAAATTTTAATGTTGCGGGTTAGGAACAATTGGATTACACCACACGACCTGTATGGAGACATTTTGTGTGTTTTTTTGTATTTTTTTTTTACATTTTAAAACTGGTCACCGTTCACTTTAATTGTACTGGATTTGGCTGCAACGTCAATTTCTGCTGAAACCCCGGGAGTGTTTTGTGAACTGGAGATCTTCACCCATCCTCACATCAGCACAAGGGTGAGCAGATATTGAGTGAATTTTCATTTTTGGGTGAACTATTGCTTTAATCTTCTCTGTTTAACAACAATTCAATGACAAGATAGCAGTATTGTTATCCAGCGTTGTGCAGTAATCCATTACTCAGTATCTTGTTACTATAATAGTATTATGCCATAGCGAGTAGTGTAAGGCATTGCAATTGTCAGTAATTATGTTACACTTACAAATCCAAGTAACACTGCCTTAATATGTTAGGAATGGGCTCTGAGTTCATCTGAGTCCACATGTCTGCATAAATCATCCCCCCACCACCCACTCAAATGTATTATTTTCTCCAATTCAAAGACCCACAGCCGCACCCCTACCCATCTCTTATATATACCTTTTTAATGATGTCGAGCAGTGCAAGCTTTCAAGGTGATTTCTTTATTGTGTGTTCTACTGATGTCTACATGATTTCTTTAATGATTTACTTTAAGGATTAGATAAGTTGCTTTCAGTTGTGGAAGAAGATATTTGATTTCTTTCTATTTTATTCTTATGTTTGTATGGTTCTTTATGAATTTGACTGTCTCTGCTGAAGAGTCAGTAAATACCTCTAAAACCTAAAACATACCTCTGTAAATGAACCTTTTGTTGTATTGTGAGGAAGGCCCAGTTGTCCCCTGAAATCACACCTTACCTGTGGCTAACTGTGGCTTTACAGTATAAGCTGTGTCTGTCTTCATCACAAGAACTCATTGCTATTATAGTTACACATTTTAACTTTGGGTTTCTCAGACGCATTCCCACTGGTTTAGTGCCTAACTCACATTTGGGTTCAGGAAGCTTGTTTCCTGAACCTTCTGGTGGAATTTGCATTCTGATCCTCCTGTGATTTCCTGTATTACTGCATATAACCTGGCAAATAACCTGACTCCAGCAGACAGTATGATGCCACCATGTTGTGAGGCTGTCTCCACTGCACAGTGAATAAAGCTCATCTGACCTGAAAGAATCTTTCTTCAACACAGTTTTGTTTCCATGTGTGCAGTAATGTCACTGCAGCAAATATGTGGTGCATTCAAGCAACAGAATCAAAAACTGTGGTTCTAATCTTGACAGGACAGGGGAAACTCTCCAGAGGAAACAGAATTAAATAATCAAAGAAGTTTTGCTGGTGTGCTGCTGACTTGTGTATGAAAGCGCACACAGCCTCTCTCTCTCTCTCCGAGGAGACACAGCCTCCTGTAGCCCATCCGCTATCAGTCAGAATGGTCATTTTCTGCTGGCCCCATAGATTAGCCGCAGTATCCACCGTGTAACTAAAGTCCATGCATCACTAACAGGTTTTTACCACCACAGCCAACATCTTGACAAAGGCTTTCTAAATGTTAACACTTCACTGGATCAGCAGTACAACTTTGGACCAACTGGCTGCCAACAAGGTATGAAAGCAACATGCTCATACAGTATAACAGATAGTAAGTAAAGTAATATTATTAATTTGTAAAGGAGTAATAAGTAAAAAGTAACTAATTTCATTCCTTGAATAACTTGCCTAACACTGTTGTTACCCATCGTCACTGTCCTGATAACATAAAAAAGTAAACTTTTAACGTAGATTTTATGCATATGGTGGTGTGTTCTTTATACCATGAGAGTTTTCTAAAAAAAAAAATAATACATCACCTTGCCTACAGTATAACAAAATATCACAATGTATTGTATCATAACCCCTGTATTGTGATATGCATTATATCAACAGATTCTTGTCAATACACATCCCTGGTGTGGACCTTGTCCATCTTGAATTGTGCATATAAGACATTACTAGAAAGATTCCCTACCCTACATGCTCATAGTGCCCACTGGTGGTGAGTGCTATCCAGTAACATCAGTTTCTTCATAAACCAAGATGAAAAGGCTTCCAGATGAACATGTTATTGAACCAAATGTAACTGTAGTGTGCCTAATGAATAAATTGATTAGACAGTTTTCTCTCATCAGGGAATGAATATATGCAAAGAAATATCTTACTGTAAATTACAATAAAGACAGACAAAATCTCCTTTGGCTGGTTAAGAGCTTAAAGCACCAGCATGACTCTAGAATCAAAGCAGCCATCACATCGGGTGAGAGATGAGATGAAGGTAGAAGAAAGAAAAGGGCAAGCAGATTTTTGGATAGCATGTGAGCAGTTGGCGGTGGGGGTCGAAACCTATGTAAACTTAATGGTTCAGCGTTTTATTTTTTTCCTTCCTTCTTCTTCTCAACGTGGTTCCTCGCATCTTTATCAGGAAGCTCCAACCACTCTGCAGTTGATGGTGGATAAGCCCAGCAGGCCTGATTTGGTTTGAACTCGTCTTTTATTCATTCCATCTCTCCCAGTACCCACACCTCCACAATGGCCCGGTTTCTCCTGGCAGGCCTTAATCTCTCTCCCTAATCGGCTGCAGACGTGAGGCTTTGCCATTCCCCACAGGGCTGCGCATGGGATATGGCCAAGTTTTCAGAGTGAGTGCGGAGGTACTCGGTGCAACAA
The DNA here is from genome assembly GCF_056507025.1 of Lutjanus erythropterus. Taxonomy (NCBI): domain Eukaryota; kingdom Metazoa; phylum Chordata; class Actinopteri; order Lutjaniformes; family Lutjanidae; genus Lutjanus; species Lutjanus erythropterus. The sequence continues at coordinate 31,280,459 of NC_139319.1, read as the reverse complement.
TGGCAGAAGCGTCATCACTTTCAGGTTTACACTCAGAAATAAAGGTTCCAAAAAGGTAGAGCCCCCTGAGTGGGTTATAGATGGAACCCTTGGAATACAGAAGGATTTTCAGTAGATCCCTTGGTGGGTTCCAGATGAAACCTTTGAAATATAATATGGATCTCTGTAGAACCCCCTAGGTTGGTTCCAGATTAAACCCAGGAATATAAGAGGTACCCCCAGAGTGTTCTGTGTATAACTGTTAGACCATAGAAGGGTTGTCTCTACAACCCTTTATGTTGGGTTCTAGGTAGAAGGGTTCAAAGTAGAACCTTTATAAAAGGGTTCTCCTATGGGGATAAGTTGAAAAGCCCTTTATGATTCTAGTTAGCACCTTCATTTCTGAGCGTGACAAGAACCCAGTGTGGCACGTTGCCTTCAAGATTTTCCAGATCTGCTGAGATGAGTGGAGGGAGCACATCCTGCTGAGGAGATGCTGAGGTCACATCACACCTAAATGTCAACAGAATAAATGAACCCATAGTAACCAGCTGATCCCTGCATTTGAGTGTCCAGCATCAAACACACGACAGCTCTTTGATTCTCTGAGGGAGTCTTCTTAAAGGTCCCTATTGCGATCACAAGTCAGAATAAACACACATAAACAGCCCCGTCTTTCATGTCAGACTTATAAAAGAGGAATAAATAAGTACAGTCCAATTCCAGTGAGGGCCTCGGTGGAGAGGAAGCAGCTGGAGATGGCACTGGGCCCTGGTATTGTTTGCCAGCAGCTCCCTAATCGGACCATGGTGCCTTGCTGGCGTCTCTTGGAGAAGCGCGCAGGACACGTCACCCACATGAAAGAGACCGTTTTGAGTCTGAAAGTGCTGCGATGGTCTCTGTGGGTCACTTTGTTGTCATGAGTTCTTTCCACACTGAACGCCTCTTCACGTCTTGGTCATTATTGTTCATGTCAGTGATTAATCTCGTCATGGAACTACAAGCGATCAAATTACCTTTGATAATTTCTTCAAAGTAACAGAGAACAAACAACGCTGTTAAGTCAGGGTGGAAATTGTGCATGGCTCCAAGGTTTACTTTGGACTGTTGAAAATGTACTTTTCCGCCTTCATAACCTCTTGTATGGCACTTGCATTAGAGGATTTCTGGGCCTGACTATTGAACAATACAGTATTTTTCTCTCTCCCTTTCTCTGCTCTGAGACGGTGTTTTCTTGCTAATTCTGTCTCTCCCTTAGATGTGGTTCAAGCTATTTACAAATCCAACTTTTGGAATGAGTGTCCAACTCCCTTTCGTCTGGGATTAGATAGAAAGAGAGAGGGATGAGGGATGGGGAGGGAGGAAGAGACGGATCATAGCGCACACAGTGCTGCTGAGGACAAACTTGAAAGGATTAGGGGAAAAATACAAAATGTCTAGCAAGTAATAAAAGTCCATGTTATTTGTTGTTGGCTACAAAGTGAGATCAGTGGAGCTTCAAAGGATATCTGATTAGTGCTGTGAAGTCACCAGATATACTGTCAGGGAAAAAAATAGTGGCCAAAGAGCTGTATGGAATATTTACTGATACATGGAGCACGGCTTGGGTTCGTAGCCAGCTGGCAGCAGACACTGAGAAGTAGACAGAGTGTAGAGGAGGCCAGCAACAACTATACAGCTTAATAAAAGGGAGAGGTAAGTTTTATGTCAAAGCATCTAAATGCTCAGAAGGGAATAAGGTGCTCATTATTGCAGAGGAAGTGCGTGGATTATATGGAGTTCATATTTTTCAGATGACTGTTTGGTCAAATGCTAAGTCTATCAGCTAATCATTGTCATCATTAATATACAATATGTTTTGATAGAAAAAAAAAGTTTTTCCTTTTTCTCTTCCAGAGATTTCCATGCACAGTCAGTCTTACTCAAGAATCCTTAAAGGGATAGTTCAGATTATTTAAAGTGAGGTTGTATGAGGTACTTGTCAATAGTCAGGGTATTATCCTCAGAGAACCCGAGGAGAGGAGTACCAGCAAGTAAACTAAGCAGTGTACTGCTGTGTTCAGGGTCAGCAACAAGACATATTTTAGCCACCTAAAAGAAGAAAATCAATATCAGTTAAAGTGAATGCTATTTTTGGAATATTTGCTGTCAGACAGCCTGACGGGAAACCACTATTATTTAAGCCAAATATCACTATCTTCCAAGCCAACACTCTCCTTTGGCAAAAACAGTTTGTTTTATGACTGACTTCTGTGAATCCCAACTAACTCTAGGAAAGACCATAGGCCATAGTATGCTGTACAAAACACAACATCTGTTGGCAAAACTGTGTACCAGTGGTTCTCTGTGTTTTTCAGGCCTTGGACCCCTTAGCTGAGAGACAGAGCATGAACTACCTACCACATGTATTGCATGTGTGTAGTTGCTAAGTTAGCAGTTGCTAACTAGTTTGCCATCATGGATAGGTGCTGCACAATGGTTTTGTTGTTTAGGTTACATGATTCATGTGTAGACTTTTGTCAGTGTTATGTTTTTTAAATTAACAGGCTGATTTATCTTTGCTTATATCCATTCATGGTAATGAAGTATTCATGGTAATGACTGATGGTCATGACAGTAATTTGGGGACCTCTTACAGCAACTCTGAGAAACCCCTAGGGATCGCAAACCTTCTTTTGAAAACCCAGGGTTTACACCTGGAAGGTGGGGTGAAAAGCCTACCATTGCGATGAGCCAAAAAATCGAAAAACACTCTTGGACAGTCTCTCCTGGAAGGCAGTAGTGTTACACTTGGTTTTACAAATGAAAAGTGATGAAAGTAAGTGTGTGGAGCATGACAAAAAGATATTGAACGGGAAGTTCATGTCCTGCCAACTATTTTAACTCTGCACATCTGGCCAGCTGCTGCATGAAATGGCCATGGTTGTCGGATTGTACGTTTCTGAAATGTACAAAAATTGTTAGATGCAGGCTCCCCCAATTCCAGCTTTGTTACGGTGTGGTGGGTGGGGGTTTCAATCTGACAGGCACTTTGTCTGAAGCATCTCAATGCCTTTTACCCTGTAGTGTAACATGGCCCTGAGCAATGAAACTTGGAGCTGCCAAAGAATGATTCGGTTGAGTCAGAGTGGCATCCCACCATATTTTGGAGCCAAACTTCAACAAAATTTAATTTTGACCGCAAATATTCTGAATATTTGCACTTCTAATGGCATTCCAGCATTGACATGAGGCACCAGTTTCACTGAAGACATCCTGGTAGAATCCAGTTATGTAATTTATTCTCCTGTGCTATCAGGACTTGAGTAAAAAACATTAGCATGGCAAAAAATATCAGAAGCTACTGGTTTATTAGGCTAAAACGGTGAACATTATTATTGAGTAGATTTCAGCGGCTTAATTAGCTGCCTTATAGGATGGAAAATGCACTGTGTGATGCAACTCATCTTGTCCTCCACCACTTGCACTTGGTAAAAGAGAAGTTGGTAAAGATAGGGTTGTTCACCCTGCACCCTCCTACCAGCCTGTTATGTGAAGCTGTTCGTTACTGAAGTAGACAAATTGAGTGGTATTAGCAGACTGATGATGTGGCTGCTATGCATACTAGCAGGCCTCGAATTGAGCACAAGCCATCTATATGTGCGGCACGGCACAGCAACACATGCTGACCTTATGTTTAGGAGACTGTCTGTCTTCATTGCACATTGTTAGACCTTTTCACTCTCACACATGCAAGAGGATGACAGAGTCAGACAAAGAGAGAGAAACCTTCATTTTCCTTGTCCATCTACTCAAGATCTAGCTGGCATGCAGATGGATACTATAAACCAGAAACATGCAACAACAAGAAACAACAAGTGCCTTGATTAATTCACAGGAGAGTTTAAGCTGAGCATGCAATAAACCAATCAGAAAGTCAGCTATCATCACCTTTTAGAAGCAGGTGTGCCAGGACCGCAAGCAGTGGCAGCATGATGACGGATTTACCAGGAGGAAAAACAAAGAGAAATGATTGAGGAATGATTGAGAAATGAGTGAGGAGAGAGATGTCCTGGTTCGAGAAGTGAAAGTGCGAGAGCATGCAATATATGGAGATGGCAGAACATCTCCAAAGCAGCTTCATGTGTAAATAGTCAATTTTACATGGACGCCTGCAAATGTAATACAATTAATGAACCGTAAAAGCCATGCACATATGTAACTGTTTGTTTTACACTGAAAAGCACCTTGAAATTATGTTAAATTTTATAATTCATTATCATCATTATTATACAGCTTCACTGGCTGAAGCTTCTGAAGAAGGAGCAGTGGACAGGAGTCAGAGAGGAGAGACACCTCAACACAGCTGAACAGCCACCTGAGCCAGATTGAGGTGCAGCTTCAGCCCGTTACACACAGCTTCCCAGCATCAGGCTCTGACAGAAGTACACATACCGTCTTCTCCCCGGGTCAGACTGGTCTTGTGGTCAGATATAATGATATGAGATCATAATTGTTCAATCCTTGTTTTTTCTGGATCCCAATAAACACATAGACACAAACACTGCAGCTGTTCCAGCTGTCATGTGACTAATCTGTTAAAGACAATCTGCCAGCTGTAATCCCATTTTGTGCGCACTTTGCAGGTCTATTGAGGTCTTGTTGATTTATTGGGGTTTTAAATTATATAATAATCATAAAAATAATTATAATATTAATTCCTGATTCTGTATTAGTGAAAATAGTTTCACACACACCTCAGCCAAGAGTGCAATACACACACACACTTCAATATTCATCTTCAATACACTTTATTGCTGACAGGGAATATTTTCAAAGGACACTTTACTAATCCACACTCCTGTGTGGGGAAAAGACTGAACATAATTAAGTTTTTTTGTGATTATGAAGATGTGTCTGTGCCTTGGCCAAATGAACCAGGTGGTATCTTGTCCAGACAGACCGATTGGACCCTAGACTTTTTTGAGGTTTTAGTCGGTCTAAGGTGCAAGTAGTTTTTATTCCAATGTGCTGAGCATAAGATAGCAAATGCGTCCAGCCATGCCTTTGTTTTGCCTTCACTTTTAGACCTCCTGCCCTTGGCCTCACAGACCAGGCTCAAGTGCATTTGCTATTTTGCAGATGTGACAAAAATGGCAACAGCACTGTTAGCAAATCCACTTGCACCACCAGCGCAATGGCTTTTCGCCATGTGTAAGATGGGGTGTAATGGTTTAAGTAAAGTGCATGGAAAACTATGTTTTCCCCTTTAAGGCAGGGAAGAGAGAGGCAGGATGACATACATCATAGGGGCCGGGCCGCTACGATAAGGACTCAGCCTTGATACATAGTGCACACACTCAACCACACGAACTACGAGAGTACCCATGTCTATATATATATGTTCTTTTGTTTGGTTTATTTTTTTAATTGTACTAACAGAAATAAAGGTGCTGATTAGAACCATAAAGGGTTATGTATATCTAGGGTTATATATATAGGATTTTGAACTGTCATTGTTAAACATTTTCCATTTTGAGGATAATTTCAAAAATGCCACATAATATCACAAATGTCAGTAACAACTGAATTCTGTGACTCTGTTCGCACCTTTTTGCTGTATGAGAGCATGCCTATTTATTGTCCATGGAAAACTTTGTTGACCTGCAGCAAAACTTCAAAATGTTCATAACATTATTATGTTACATAAGATCATTTGCATCAAAGAGTTCACTTATATCTGATTTATTAACCATCTGAGTAACACAAAACAAATGTGTTTCCCTGCTGTTGCACTGAGTCGAGTGCCACACAGCACCATGTGAATACATTAGTCAACAACAGGAAGTTGATACTAATAGCTCCCAAGTTGTGGTTTGGAAGGACACATGTCGTGACAATTAACCAGGGACTGGAGGAAGCGGGTTACTGGCAACACAATGCCCCAGGCTGGCCTGATATATGCCTGTCTGATAAACACTTTGGTCAAAGGAACACCAAGTGTCAGCCGGATATGCTTTTGAAGTCTGTTTGTATTGTTTTTTGCAGATAAAAGAGACAGGTGCCTTTGTTGTCAGAGGCTGGAGGAATGTGAGAAAAGAAGCTGCCATTTTGTCATTATATCCTCTTTCATATTGGTTCCCATTGAAAAGGGCACGTACAGTATTTACAGGAAAGGCAAAGCTCCATTACCTGCTAGTTTAATGTTACCTTAAGGTAGTGGAGGTTAAGAAGACCGCTAGCCTTTGATGAAACAGAGCAACACTTAAGCCCCAGAAACCAAGGGTCTTTGATCACTTAACCCGATCTTCTTATATTTAATAGCAAGACCCAAGGAACAAGCATGGGAACAGGCTGCACCTCCTTTGATGATCTGAACTGGGTTCACATGTGCACCTCCAGCAGAGGACACATCACAATGAAATAGTATAAATCACACAGCCAAGACAGGTCTGTGAGAAAATATGCAGCACTCAGCTTCTGAAGTTGCTCCTTTAACAACACATTTTCCCTCAGTGTAAAAAACTTAACTGACATTTTTATATTACCAATTAATCAAATGAGTGTAATGTATAATGTGAAACCCAAAGAGAATTATCACCGAATGTTTTCCTCCGGTCTACAGAGCTTTTTAGCTTCTTTCAGCTCATTGTTTTGGTTTTGTTGCCTGCTGCTTTACTGTTTTGATTCACTCTCACCGCTCACAAGATGCTGCTTTTAGTGGGAAAGCTGTAAAAATCCACTGTGCCAGCACCAGAGACAAAGTTTGACAAAGTTAGCAAGAATTTAGCAGCTAAAGAACCAGCAGCAGACACCAAAACAGACTTAATAAACAAGGTGTATGTTCATTAGGTGAACACACAAACGACTCCACATGGAATATAATAACAGTTTGCTCACATATGTTTCGTGATTATAGGTCACTGTTGTGTATCTATTAGGTTGAGACACTTTTACTTATTTTTATACAACATTCAGTAGTTTATTGTAATAAATGGCCTTCAGGACAAGCTGCGGACAAGTTCGGCCAGTCAGAACAAATAGATATTAGCACAGAGCCTACGCCTCTGGGTTACCCTCTAATGGTGAACTTTATGTCCAGCAAACTCTTTACTTAAGTAAAGTATACTGATGGACTAGCTTTTTGGCCTTTTAAGATGTCACATAGGCCTAAAATGGTCTAATCACCAAGTTTTAGAGGCTATAAATACACTAAATTAAATTCTGATCAATGTAATTGAAATGAAAGAAATGAAAGAAAATAGAAAATAGTCTGCTCCCACAGAAAAATTTTATCAGGACTCTTCCTTTAACACATTAGCTGTTACTCATATTAAAATATCTTCTCCAAATAAAACCTGCAAAAGCAATGAGAATCTAATCATTTGATCCAAGACAGCAGTTTTTTTTTCTGAGCACAGCAAAGTGTTTTGATTTCACAATGAAATGCTGTGGAGGTGCTCAGTGAAACGGCCCATCACATTCATACAGTATTTTACAAATATCTATCATTAAATCATTTCTGTGAGTAATGGCTCAAAAGTGGACTGTCTCTTCAGGCATGTGCCAAAATTGCCAGATGGCCAGTCTGGCTCTGGCTGCAGCTCTGCATTTTTTCTGCTAATATATGTTACATCTGATTCACTGACACTGACCTACATGGCAGTGGGAGGAATGGCGGATAGAGAAACCTTTTTTTCTCCATCCAAAACAGAGAAAAAACAATCTGTGGCCAAGTTTAATGATGATGACAGTTTGTCTTTTATTTGAGAAGAAAAAAACAACCCGCTGTTTTAAGTGGCCTTTGATGTAACTCTTTCTGACTTGTACCATTAAATTTAACACCGAGTACAACTTGGCATAAAACTCCTTTCTTTTTCTCTCTTTTTCCTGTTAGTGCTGTGCTGTGTTCAGTTTGATAAACTTCCATCAAAGGGCATATGCTGATCCATCATACATCTTATATAATCTACACTGCTCGTCATTACTGTAATTTACTTCTACTGCAGAGATCAGCTCCTACTCGTAGTCTTTATTATTCCATTGGAGTTAAATGGACTCCTAAGTGTCATGGATGGCTGTTTGGGTGGGTACTAAAGATGAAAAGGTTTGCCTTGAGCGAAGACAGGCAGACAGAGTCAGAGAGGGAGGCTGATCTTTGTATGAAACAGGCTTTGCCTTCTCACAGTTTTTGTTTCTTCTTCTTTTACCACAGAACTGACTTCTAACGGCTGCAGTTGCACAACCAGCACTGTATTTTCATCTCATTCTTCACACTGCGTGTCATACATGTACCGAAGCTTCAACCCACATATCAGTTTCCAGAAGCCAAAGTACTTGGCCTCTCCTGTAAGATATACACTCACTGCCAGTGTTGTTTTTATAGCACGCTTATACTTTTAATGAGGACTATCTTTACTGACTGTCTGATTAAAAAGTTTTCGCCTTCAAACAGGAAACTTTTCATTTTGACCAAGCAGATTAATTAGAGAAAGAAGTTACAGTTAGTTTATTCCAATGGAAATTTAAAGTCAACGTGTTTTCTATAAAAAAAATAGATCAAATATGTGGAATATGTGAAAATCCCACAGTTTTCACTAGAGATGTTCTAATACCACTTTTTCCTTCCCGATACCTGAACTGTAAATGTCGGCCAATACAGAGTACTGATCTGCTACCAGTGTGCTAAAAAAATATTTATATTATTTATTTCTTGAACAGCTGCAGCTATTAACCCTGTGTTGCTGTGACACGATTGATATCATTGTTTTATGTCTCAGGTTAAACCCTTTGTTAAAGATGAACAAATACATGCAGAGACTGAAAGAGAAAGAGAACAAGACTTTGCCATCCAGGCGGGAAGAAAATAACGCATGGGATGCTGCTAGGAAGAAGCCGGGTCCTATCTGGGGGTAAATTATGTGGTATCGGATCAGTGCATCCAGCACTTTAGGCAGTATCTGAGGCTTTTTTCAGTACTCATATTGGTATTGGAACAAGCTTTCCTTTCAGCTTTGTTTAACTTTTTACCCTCTTTCAACGCATTGTTCACTTCTCATAATGCTTTTTTCAGCCATATGCAGGCAGCTGTTTTTAGCAAATGAACCACAAACCGAAGCTGGACTAAACTTGCAACTAGCTAGTGAACACAGTGGAGCATTTAGCAGTATCCAGTTATTTCCCTCATGAGTTGGTGGAGACCAAAACAGAGATAGGAGGAGGGTGAATAGTAGGTGGCAGGAAAAGCAAATGAAATGTAATGTTGCTCTGTATCTGTGGGATGTATAAACTGCAACTGTTCATCCTGGCCTCCTCCTTATATGGACTTTCTTACTCTTTATCCTAAGCTCATCCTTTGCCCTGTCATTATCTCCCTCTGTTGTTACTGCATCTTCACACTTGTGTACACCTATGTGAACCAAGACAGTGACACGGTGTCCTCTAGTGGATCAAGGTCTGTTGGGCTGAATATCAGAGTGCCTACCAAATATGTTTGCAAATACAAAATACCCTTTAAACTCCGATTCTGACTTAAGGTGAGGCATGAAAAACTATAGAACCTTGATCCCTTTTGCAACAGATATTTCTTTCTATTTCGTTCATCTCTTACTATTTACAGAGACAGCTTCAACAAGGTCTAAAACCCCACTGAGCTTCATTTTTTGGAAACGAAACACCAAAACTCAACTGTAAACTCTTTATTACTTTGTATTTTAAGGCGAGTCACAGCACAGTGTGATATGGTTTTGCAAGTAGTCCCCATGCTGAACTGGGCACTCTTACAAAGTGCCATTGTGGGATCTTTAAAGAGTTGCCCAACATTAAAGGGGAGGTAGTGGTAGCAGGTGGTGTGCTGGAGGAAGAGGATCTCCCTGTGGTCTCATTCAGGCCTGAGAGAGAGGACTGGGACAGGTGGTCAACCCCTTTAATGTTCCTAAGCTTTTCATCTGTGCATGTGGCTCTAAAACAGGGCACACTGTACACTGACCAAGAACTCTTTACTGGCAGACCTGTGATATAGTTTCTGCTGCTGCTGCTGGGCGTTTCATGTGGTTCAACCCAGCTTACATCTGCAGTTGGGGGACTTTGTGCATCCATAGCTACTTAATCCACCAGTGACATATGTATTGCTTTCTGTGCTCCAGGCACGTAATGTTGTTAGCTTTGAGAAATTCTTTGTCACCTGTCCATGACAACTGGCAGCTGACTTATAACAATTTCTGTTCCTTTTTGTTCTCCGGTTATTCTTGGACAGGCCTACTGTTATTAGGAAAGATGAAAGAAATGTTCATGTAATCTTGGATATCAGAAACTATTCCAACAAAAACAAGAAAAGATGAAAGTAGCACTCTGATAGTGAAGTTACCTCCTGAGCAGCCGTGTTTGGACACGTTTAGATTTTTGATTTCTGAATTTAAAGATGTATTCTGATACAGCTACTAAATACCTAAAAAAATGCAGTCAGTAACCCAATCCAAGTGTCACAATATAAAAGTAATGTTGGTTGATTAGTGTCCATTACTTTTGGCTCACCTCAATACCAAAAATGGAGAAATTGTCCAGCCTAATATAATGTTTTATGTTCATTGTTAAGTTGATTAAGTTCAGTAAATTGTTTGTCCAAGTTTTCCTTCTCTCGCTTTGTGTAAAAACACATAGCAATAAATGCACAGCAATAATTCTGTGCATTTAAATGTACTTTATTAAATATACAATTCACACTTCTCCCTCAAACTTCTGGTAGGCTAAACTGCCATAAACTTATTCAAGTCTGGGGCTGGTGTTGCCTATACACTGTTCTGATCACCAGAACTACGGCCTATATTCCCAAAATATTTTTAAGGGGTAATAGTAGTACTGTACTGGATTTCTGTGTAGCTACATTAACATTAGCGGTTGTTCTGTGTAACTAACGTTAGCTGTTGGTCTAGTTGGTTTTACCTGCAAATGTTTCTTCAAATTGTTGTGTTCTTAGATGATGACAGTCTTTTCACAGCTGAGGTTAGAGTTTGCTTTGTATTGTGATATTATTAGATATTCCTCTTTTTTGATTTAGAGGTAAAATAATGTTGAAATTTTTTCATAGTGAAAGCATTTTTCATTAGAGGCCATGCCAATGCCAGAGTGGTGTTGCGAGACTTGTGAAGTGTTGTAAAGTGTCTGCACTGCACATCATTCATTATTTTACAATATATTTTAAAATTGTAATCCTGCTAATATCCCTATCTTTACTGAATATCTCTGTTACCTACAGAGTTACCTTTTTTGTATCCTATTTATGTAATCCTGTTACATGTAATCTGCTACTCCACAAGCCCTTTTATGATACACTTCCATTCTACTTAAATGAACTCAGCAAAGTCAGAGTTGTCAGGGTTAATATGTAAAACGAGCCATTGGCTCATAAATGTAAGTTGTTCTGTGTTTTGGAAACAAGTAGGTGCATTATGGGGACCTTAAACACAGCGGTGTCACTTTGCATAGGGGCTGCCCCTTGTTACTGTTTCTGCTTGATGGATTGCATCATTATTCTAACATTGTTGCTCTGTGTGTGCTAACAGGAGGAACTGTCAATATGACCGTTTCGGGTTTCATGTTCTCAGGTCCCGAGTGCCACAAAGAGAAAGAAGAATTTTGTTTTGGTCGGGACTCGTTGAGGCTCATTTGTAATGGGCCCCCTGGTTTGTTTGATGTTGGCAGGGTCCATCCTGCGTCTCAAGCAGTAATGAATTTGACAATAGTGGCAGGTTCCCAACAGCAAATGGATCATTTCTGTTCAAACGCTTAAGGGTACACATGAAGGCTCACTGATGTAATCTTTAAGCACACAGTATGCCAGAAAATGCTCCAGAGAGACCCCTACGGCTGCAACTAACAATCAGTTTTACAACCCCTATTCCAAACAGTTGGGGTGCTGCATAAAACATAAATAAAAACAGAATGCAATCATTTGCAAACAAACTGTGTTTACGGCTTTACAAAGTCTTTCTCAGTTCATGTAATAATTCCCTACATACAATCATGTGCTTCACAAAGTGGTGCATGGCACCCTGTCCTTTTTTCGTGAACTACTGAGGCTTTCATAGCCAATCATGATACTATCACCTGTTATCAATTAATTCCCAATCTTTTGCTGCTCCTGTCTCATTATTTCTAAAATATGTTACAGGCATCAAATTCAGAAAAGACATATATTTACAAAAATCAATGAAGCTTAAGAGGTAAAATGTTGCATTGTTTATATCTCAGGATTAGCAAATGATCACATTCTGTTTTATGTATGTTTTACATAGTGTCCAAACTTTTTGAGAATCCAGGTTTTACGATTGATTAACTGATAAATACTGCCTTTAGTGCCTTTTTAGTGCCTTTGGTTTATGCAGTTTCAGAAAACAATGAAAAATACACACAATTTCCTTGAGCCCAAGGTGATGTCTTGAAACCCTAAAATACTTCACACTTTACTATCACATAAGAAAAAAAAAAGAGAAAATCTTCACACTTTGAGGCTGGAACCTGAGAAAAATTTGGCATTTCAGCATTATAGTATTTAACAGTGGATTATTATCAAGAATCATTTCCAATTATTTTTGTGGTGAACAAAGAATTAATTGAGTAGTCGTTTCAGCTATAGTGCTATGCACTGTTTTTAACTATAATTCTGATTACCGCTTTGGAACTCTTGCTTCTGTTGTGTTTATGAGGTCTCTTGAGAATGGGACACATTCTGAGAATGAGATTTCCTGTCGAAAAAAGTCATTGGCAGTGTCCCATTATCTAGCAAGCTTCTATATGTCTTTTATTAAAAGATGTGTTTTTTTTTCTTTTGATTATGTCTGTTCAATATACAGGCAATGAACTTTGATTTTGATACACAGTACTCACACGTTGGTTACAACACCCACAGTGGATGAAGTAGCATTTTGGAACTCCCCTTTAAAATATAACTTATTCTTCCTTTAAAATGAAAATATCCCTTTAAACTTGAACTACACTTTTCAAATGGAATTAACCATCGCTTTAAAAATGGAACCATCCCTTTGCAATTGGCGGAGTGCCTCTTTAATTAAAAATACAAACCTTTGCATTGTTCCAGCTGAATATTGAATATTTCGCTGCAGGACATCGGTTCAGAAGTCTCTGTAACCTTTAGACCTGTCAGCTTCGCGACGGGAATAAAACGCACAATTCAAACTCATAAATGTGTGAATATAGCTCAGACTCCAACTTGTTTTCCATATCCCTCACACAAGAAAAGTGCTCTGGCTTTTTCATTAGTGCCTGTTTGTTCATCCTTGGTAATGATCTCATAAGGGGCTTTTTAGTAGAACATGGTGCTCTGTGATTGAATGGTTTTATGTGGAGTCAAAGCACTCAGGTTTGCACAGCGGGGCGCCACTTCAGATCACTCAGCGCAAATCCCCGTGGAGCTCTGGGGGAAAAAACCCATCGATTGCTGCTCAGCCTCCCTCTCCTTTTTTCCTCTTCTACCCCCAATTTTTTCCCTCTTGTAAAATAATCCACTTTAACCGTCCCACTCCATTTCCCCCCTCCCTTCCCCTGAAACTAGTGATTAGGTGCTTAACCAGTTTACACACGAAGAGAAATGTGTTTGAAATGCAAACAAATAAACACCTGGGACTTTTCAGGTTGTGTTTATTGTTGTATGAGTTGCTGTGGCAGCATTTAGTTCCAATTTGCTTAATCAGTATGTAAATGCAAAGGGTTGCAGGCAGTGATAATTGTATCTTCCCATGTGTAGCACTATGTAAACAATTCAGCAATTTAATGGTATTCTACATAAACCGTGTTATAAATTATCGGCAAAAAAATAGGATGAATAGTTTGGTCAGTTTAAAGATCTCGTAGAAGTGTATCATTTTCACCTACAGGATGATTTAAGGTGTATTTAATATGTATCATAATATTTGAAAGTAATTGAATAATTGGCTTCAGTGCCACTCATGAAATATTCTGGAGCCAAAACCAAAAATGATAATATTATAGATAGATAGATAGATAGATAGATAGATAGATAGATAGATAGATAGATAGATAGATAGTGTGTTGACTGTGTTGATCAGAAGGACTGGCTATAAGAAGTTCTTAAACTTCCATTCATTACAGTGACTGTATTTCTTAAATGAAAACCAGACACATTTCCAGTTTGGTGGTCAATATATCCATTGCTATGTACAGTATGAAGTAAAAAAGGGACAATTTTGGTTTCATGTATTTTGGTCATTGTAACTGTTGTACTGTAATAAACTATGATGCAGGCCAACTGATAAAATTCGATAGTAACCATATAACTACCTATGTAACAAACAGTAGCAAGTAGTTAGACGATGAAGAGTAACATGAAGCAGCTATAGCAAACAACACCCTCTGTTGGCCAAAACAAGCACAATGTGATTGATATGTCAACTCGTCGACTCTGCTGCTTGGTCGTTAATGCCATGTAAAATATTGCTTGACTTTTTTGGTTAGTTTTAAATTCTGAAAAACACGAAAAACAAATTATTTTCAAATAAACTAAGAAATTGCAAATATATATTTAATTCAAACTGACTCCACTTTTGAAATAATTCATAATAAACATTGTAAACAGCATGAAGTATAATGAAAAGTGTGGGGTTATGAGCTGAAAGATGTCATCATGAGTGGCCCCTTTCACAATACACATTGTCTTGTCATTCATTGTTGATGTAAAAATGATCAGAGCAGCTTTAAAGGCACAGATCCAGTGGTTAGTGGTTTCAACAGATCTGAAAACCAAAAGAAAAAAGTCTTCATAGAGAGCGTGGTGGTTTGGAACTCAACCAACTGATCTGTGCATCTGTTGACATGTCTCATTAACCTCCTCTCTCTCTCTCTCTCTCTCTCTCTCTCTCTCTCTCTCTCACACACACACACACACACACACACACACACACACACACACACACACACACACACACATACACACACACACACACACACAAACAATCAAGATAGTATCTCCCTTGGTCTATCTGAGTGCCATCTGCAGGGCTCTGCCTGAGCCTGTGACATCACTTCCTCTCACACATGCAGGCGCTGGTGGGAAATTGTACCACCATGACATCATGTAATGGTTCCAACATGTGGCGAGATGTGTTGTATCCAACCGCCCGTGGATGCAGGAATGCAAAGCTCAACTTTACAACAAAGTCAGCTTCTCTGTCCACTTTAACCACCGGGGCCCCGATACTAATTGACTCCCATCTCATCTGGACTTAAGTTTCATGTTTTGACCAGACCTGGCCCTGAAATTAAGCCTTTCCAGCCTACTTAAGTAACAATGGGCCACAGGGAGATTAGACTCCATTTCCACCTTAACTTTTAAGGTGAAACTGCACATTAATCTCCTTTTTAATGATGTCACGATGACCTCCGCTCTCGCGCTCCGTGCTGTTATTATCATATTGCTCAAAGTCTTAGTCCAATAACTCAATATGACTCCTCAAACTCTTTCATCCTGCCTAAGGATCTTCACACATCTTGTATCCATCATGTGTCCCTCCCACACACGGTACACTCCTCCTCTGTTCTCACGTTAATCTGCCCATTCCTCCCTCACTCGTTTCCACTCTCCTCCAGCGTTTCACCCATGTAGGATCCCCCCACACCGCCCGCCCTCCTCCGACATGGTACACCAAGAACCATTGAGAACAGCCAGTTGTGTGCACTAGCTGCATTTGTCTTGGCACCAGCTCAGGCTTCTAATATTGCCACTTCAGATTAAGTGTACTAGATGACTGTGGAAGGGGGCTTCCTTCTCATGAGGCAGCAGTAAGAGATCAGAGGATGTGGGAGGAGATGTCCGCTAATCCATCTACTTACGATTCTTGCTGTTTTGTTACACTAACTTAAACCACCAGTCACAGAAAATTACTTGTGAAAGCTATTTACTGTACACGACACATTTTTGGTAGTGTCTGTGGATAAAACGTTTTCGTACGCAGGCAGTTGACTTGCTCTCACAAACCGGAAATAAGGGCAAAAAAACGAATGACGATGCGGGAACTGTTCCAAAGCCTCCCAACTTTTTTGGCCGAGTTGAACTGTTTATGAGCTGAACTCTCCCCTCACACACACACACACTGTCAAAGAGGGTAATAGTTCTGCCACTCGTAATGAACTTCAGAGAAAGCAACCCCAAATATGTAAGCCGGTGTTTGTGTATGTGTGGGTGTGTGTAAGCTGCTGTGCAAATGGGGTGGCCTTTGATGTAGCGCTGCTCGGATCCTATAGTAGTTAGCCGTTCCCAGGCTGTCTGAGCCTGTCCTCTTCTTTTTCAAGGGCAGGACACAGAGAGACGGAGACAGGAAAATGAGAGAGAGAGGCAGGCTTTACTGTCTGTGGTTGATGCTGTGAAAAGAAAGCAAGCTAAAGAGGGCAATTTTTACAAGATACCACTTCTTTATAACAGTGTAACCAGTCAAATGTTTATGAAAGCAGCTTGCAAATGTTACACCTGTACTTGGCAGCATTTCGACTGGATAGTTTCATTAAATGTCATGGATGACTAATAGAGCAACTGTTTCAGTCAATAATGTTCAATATTCACCGGGTTCCGGGCCAACATTATATTTATTCAGTGGATCAGAGCAAGCTGGATTTCAGTTCTGATCATCTGATGCATTGTAATCATCACAGGAGAAAAAATGTGATGCAAGATGTCGAGGAGTGAAGTGCTGGGGAAAAAAAAAAAATCACATGTATTCTCACTATTTTGGACCACAGCTGCTGTTTAGCATGTTTCTATCTATGAGAATCTCTTCACTGAATTGGCAGCAGGTTCAAAACTTTGGACTTGTGAGGGTCTCTAAGGACCTATTAGTGATATGTTGCAGTATTATGTTTTAGATGTGCTGGAGTGTAATGTTTTAATACAGCATGTCAAGCACTTTTAACTGAATTTGTCTATGAAATATATAAATAAATTTACTGTGCCTTGAGCAGTATTGATGTAAATTGCAACACTGCCATCAATAAATCTTGATGATTAACAATTCCTCCTTGAGTCTGTGTCCCAAAGCTAGTTCTGTTTTTCTGAAATAAGGCAAAGCTATGAGTCTTACTTGGCTACTGCTGTTATAATAATGTGACACCTTTTTTTTTTTTTTTGGCACAGATAAATTCATGAATCTATCTATCTATCTATCTATCTATCTATCTATCTATCTATCTATCTATCTATCTATCTATCTATCTATCTATCTATCTATCTATCTATCTATCTAATCTCCACCTATCTGGGGACATTCTCTATTTGAGAACCACTGCCAGAGCATGTGAATTAAATTTAAGTTTTAAGTTTTGATAGATCTAATGGCTTAAATATTGTGATAATACAAAGTAATAATTTTTACATGAAAAAAGTAGTTTTGTGTTCTATTAAAGTCTCTCTGTCTGCAATGCTAACTGTGGCCACTACTCCAAAATCACAGCCCAGCACTGATCCTGGGGGCTTGCTTTATAGTCCTGTATAAATCACTTCCTTTGAGGTCAAAGGCCACATATTTTTTCCTCCTCACACCTTTCCTTCTGTCTCTCTAAAACAGCGCCTTTGGAAACATCCAAGCTGCTCCTCCTGTGTCTGGGATGTGCTTTTAACATACCAGATAAAGCTCGTTTTACCGTGTGTGTCTGTGTGTTTGTGTGTGTGTGTGTGTGTGTGTGATTGAAGCAACCTGCAGGTGGAGGAACATCCAGTAACCTACAGTATCTCCAGCCTTCAAAAAGCCCTTTATGTTCCACCGCCAGATGTGGAGAGAAGCAGCGAGAAATTGTGGCAAAGCGCCAGAAGGAATTGTGTCAGAAAGCAGCTTTAGCAGGTCATTCTGTGTGTTTTCACTCTCTTTTCCTCTCCGTCTGTCTGTTTCGCAATAATTTTACAGTTGCTGAAATTTTCAGAACCATAAGTGCACTGTTTGCATGTGAGGAGACGGACTGTTTGATGAGAGAAGAATCATCACCAGCCAAGTCATGTAAGGGCCAAGGATCCTTCTATCCTGTCTGAGAGATTGATGCTGTATCTTACATTTATATCTCCTGTTTTGTTAAAACACCTGATCTTCTGATGGTCTGATCCCAGCCTGCAGTAAACTATTATGTGACCCTACACACATCCTCAGAAAAAGAGAGGCTCTCTGACTGAATCCGCCCTCTAGGGGTGGAGAGCTGGAACAACAGCTGTCACCACAGAGGAAGGAGGCGAGCATATCCACAACATTCAGGATCTCAGATGTTTTTCACCCTCATGCTTTTGGTTTGGGATTTCGACAAAGTCATCTCAGATCTCATCTTATCTTCGAGGCAACGGAGAGATAAGAGATAAAAGCAACATTTACACAGCAGAAGGGCAAAGATGTGTGCGCAAACTCCACCATCAAGTTTAGTCAAAGACATGATGGAGAGATGCAGCCTCGCAAGGGCAACGCATTAAGTCTAAACGAAGGCGTTAGTTCAGCCTCGACGCCGCTGTCTATCAGCCGTTCACTTTTCAAAGCTTGTAATTTTAAAGGTATGAAACGCTTCCTCCAAAGCTTTTCTGCCTGAAGGATGAAGCTCTCAGGAAGAGGGTTCCCTCAGGGACCCTCTATATCTGTTATCTCACACATACCACAACACACACACATGTTCAAACACATGCTTATATTGACGTGCACACACATACACACCTCACTTATCTTTGTGCGGAACATCTGCTAAACTATACTCTTCACCCCTCCACCTGAGCATGAGTAATCTTCCTTCTATTGATCCCCCATTAAGGCTCCACAACTTTCCCCAGAACAGATGTCAGGCGAGCATCACACAGATTGATGTTTTTAATAAAAATGCAATAAGGAGAAAGAAGAGGAGGAGGCAGAGGAGGAGGAGGAGGAGGAGGAGGAAGAAAGGACACTCTTCTCATGGAGGAGAAACCTGGAGGTAGGTGTGTTAGCGCATGTGTGTGTGTTTGTGTCTTACTTGGCAGCCCTTTTCACAAGTTTCGCCTCTACTGATGTGGTTGGCGAGAAACTTTTTTTAAAAGCACATTTGAAGAATCTCAGATGTTACAAGACGCAACACCCACATGTGTTTGTGTGTGTCTGTATGTGTGTGTGTGTGTGTGTGTGTGTGTGTGTGTGTGCGTGTGTGTGCCAGTGAGTGAGCTCAGATTGACTTGACTCTTTCACTTCAATCGCATCTTTGTAGGTCTGCTTGTGGATCCTATAAGCAAAGCACAGGGGGAGAGGTTGCATAGCAGAGCTTCAATGGTTTCTTTGGCTGAGCCATAAGGGATCTATAGCACCGGCAACCTGACTGGCAGGCAAATGGGTAAGGATGAAATGATAAAATATCAGATAAGAATCTGTCAAAATTCAAAAATGCACCGGTCAATAATCCATGTTTTTACCCAAGCACCTGAACAAGCACTCTGAGTTTGAGTTTGAGAGACAGACAGACAGACAGAGAGGGAACAAAGAGACAGATCAACAGAGTGGAAGAAAGTGAGGGAGGAGATACTGATTTGATAGAACAGCAGACAGACAGAGATAGATAGAAGAGTGTTTTGAAATCTTCATTCAGCAAAAGGACACTTATTACTCTGTAAAAGCTTATAAAAAGAAGATAGGAGTAGGACACACACACACAGGATCGGGGTTGGGCAGTGTGGGAGAGTACAAGTAATGCATTACAGTATTTAATATACAAAATATGAGTAGCTGCAGTCCAGTTTCAATTTAAATTGGTGGTATTCATCCTTAAAATGGTTGTTTTGTTTCTTTTTCATTTGCCCTGAAATTCACATGAGGCATGCATTTTAACAGATTAAAAGAAATGTGCAACAATCTGCATGTACACAGTGCACCTGCTACACACCGCACGAAAGGAGACACACAGCCACACTGTCAAAAATGTGTTTTTGGCATGGAAATATAAAGAACATTTTACCTACATAAATGACTAAGAAGGTTACAACATTACAGTGCAGTGCAATCTCTGCTCACCATCAACCAAGTGGCTTTCTGCATCAAAAGACTTCACTTCTAATGTGAAGAAGCACCTTAAAGTAACTCTGAAGAGTAACTAAACTCCCAAACTACTTTTTTCAGCTGAAAACCAATGTATATTTTAGTATTGGTGACTGATTCAAGTTCAAGTTTTAACATTTTAGTACAAAGTATTTGAATGAAACGGGCCTCATGCAAGAACATTTTCACATTCTTATCTTAAATTTCTCTTTCTTTTTGTCATATTGAGGTCTTGTATGAACATGCCACTTCAGATAATTGTGTAAATGATCCGCCTGTGTGTACGTGAGTGCATGTAGACGATGGTTGCAAATTAGCATAATTAACAATAATACCATTTAAAGCTATGCCTCATGTCCCATATAAATGAAAATGGCCTGCAAAAACAAAGAAAGGGAAAATCGATCAAGTGCCATTAATGTTGTGTTACCTGAAAGTCAGCCTGTTTCTGAAATAAAAAAGAATTAACTGCACATGGATCCTGCAACAGGTCTGGGCCAATTGTAAGCTGTGTTCTTATCTGAAAGAAAATTCAAAATATAAGAAAATTGGTGAATGCAAAAAGTTCTCCTAAATGACTAACACACACCACTTAACTCTTTCCCTGCCACTGATAAGATGTCTCGTAAACTGCTGTTTTTACTGTGAGGTAGGGGACACTGTGACGCATCATCTGACCAAAAAAATGATCACTTGAAGGTGCTCAGCTGTAGATTGCGGGTCAGAGAGCATCATGACTCAGCCAGTCATAGAGCCTAGCCAAAGTGCGGGGAGCCCCGCACTTGAGCCCTGCCCCTGGATCTCCACAGCAGCAGGACACAGCGAGGCTGCTCACACTGAAAATTCTGAGGGTGTTGGAAAAATCGGTGAATTGTTTCTTGCATTAGGCCCACGGTGTTGCATATCCATAACATATCCTCTACTGGTTGAAACCTGGCTATTGCAACTGAATTTTGTAATTGGTTGATGTGGACATGTGACGTATATGGTGGCAGTTTTTGTCACCAATCAACTCCCCAACCCAACTGTCAAACAGTGGTAAAAAACAACCAGTGTCTCATCAGCTGGGCTGTGCACCTCCTCTAGCCTACACTCTTGAGAGGGAGTCTGTGAAACAAGGGCAGATTTAGGAGTTGTTGAGATCCGGGACTAAGCCCAGAGACTGCAACCAATTTTTTTATTTATTTATCTATTTATTTATTTATTTTTGTGTTTGTGTGTGTGTCCATGTGCATGGAAATATATATATATATATATATATATATATATATATATATATATATATATATATATATATATATACATATGTATATATATATATATATATATATATATATATATATATATATATATATATATATATATATATATATATATACATATATATATATATAAATATATATATATGTATATGTATATATATATTTGCATCACCAAAATGTTTTGCTCCTCTGCTGAAATGTCATAAGAACCCAAAGTGGACAAAAGGCACTGGAGAACATATTAATGCACATAAATTCACTCCTGTTAGTGATGCAAACTAAGTACATTTACATCAAGTAATGTACTTATTTTGTACTTTAATTCCATTTTATCCAACATTATGTTTCTACACTACATCCCAGAGGCAAATACTGAACATTTTAATCCATAAAGCTGAGTAAAGGCTGTTTTCTGACTTTTTAGAGATAGATGGTTCTCACAGGACAGTGATGCCACAGACCTTTGATGGTCTTATAGACCATGATGCATTGCTGTAGATTAAACTAGCTACAGTGGCCTATAAAGTAGTTAAAATGAGCTCAACCTTAAACATCTACAGCAGTAAACAGCAGTAACATTAAAGCAACAATATTAATCCAGAAACATCAGACATAATGACACTGACAGGAAACATTTTACTGCAATATCAATACTTTTACTTTAATTATATTTATCTGATAATATTTCCATACTTTTACTTCAGTAACATTTTGTGAATGCAGGAGTATTTTTACAGTGTGATATCAGTACTTTTGCTTCAGTAAAGGATCTGAATACTTTTTACACTCCTGGTCACCTCAGGGGAGTAAGATCAAGTCCATATATTGTCTGGACAGACAGACAGACAGGCAGACAGACAGGCAGACAGACAGGTCTCCACCGAGGCTGCTGCGGGAATGTGTGCACATGCATATGAACGCATGTTCACGCGCAACGCGGTTATCTTTTCTGAGTTACAGATAATAAACGCTGTTGCATGCTGGCGCTGATTAAACGTGATAAATAGTTTTATTTCATTTTCTGACTCCTTGTGTCAGACACAAAGTCACAGAGCAGCCTTGGATGTGTCTGTAAGCAGGACACAGACAGACAGACTGCACCTCAGCTAACATGAGACAGACAGAAAGAGAAGCATCAAGTTAACGTTACTTTGAATGAATGATATCAAACTTGTAGAGGAAGAAACATAGGTTTACTTTATTACTGTTCACTCTCAGGATGTTATTTTGTCTTTAGTTCTGCTTCATCCTCTCATTAAAGGTGTAAACACTGACACATGCTTTGACACGAGGGGGAGGTGCAGCCCTTGCGCACCTCACAGGGCCCTACATGACTTGCATAGTGTGTACAGGGCTCTAATTATGTGTTATATTAATTATTACATCTGCTGTTTCACCTGAAATATCTCCAGTCTGTGGTTTACTGGTGGCTGCTGATGTACAGCTTTCTGTGGACAGTGGTGCTGGTGGCTTTTGTAAAAATTGTGGATGTCCATGAGAATGAAATACTTCTTCTTCAAGGCATGCTACAGAGGCTATGTATTACTGCGTCTCTGTTAGACCCCAGTACTGCATATTGACACACACGCAGTGCAAAGAGAGAGAGACTGAGAAAAATTACTTGTACAATGTAATTTTCAAAACAAAAGATGCAGGGCTTTTGAGAAAACATCTGGGGCTTGAGCCTCAGTAGCCACCCCCTAAATCCACCTCAGCACAGCAATCATTTTCAAATATATGCTCACAGGCATTTACACAGTTTATTGCTCACCCTCTGCTTAGTATTTTTCAATTTTGGCACTGTTGATGACTGTAGAAGCTCCTCTGGACTGCATTCTTTCCCACGATCGATGTTTCTGCCATGGATGGACTACAACACCGTGGTGAAGTTAGTTTGTTTGACCCTGGGAAGTCTCATGCTCAGCCTCTCTGAGACATTTAGCTCAGCTACAACACAGGTATCTGTGTTTCATTAACATTAAGGCCAGAGGGTATCATACACTACACAAACTGTAAAGTCCCCTGAGGCAATTTAAATTAGTGGTATTTTGAATACAGTCACTGTCTTTAAAGAAAATTGTAGATTTTGGGCTTCATGTAAGTACAATTTGACTTGACTTGCTCATTATTTGGCTAACTAGCTGGGTAATGACTGACATGTATCATTAATTAGTCACAAATCTGATCCGTTCATTCAACACATTACTCTAAGTGACCTGGTGAAAACAGTAAAAGGATCTCTCCAGTGAGGTCATTCCCCGTGTTAACTGTATTCAGAGTGTCTTGAGTAATCTAATGGAATACGTTACAAATTACATTTCTGGACATGTACTCAGTTATCTGTAATGGAATACATTTTAAAAGTAACCAACACAGCACATGATGATGGTGAAACACAAATTCGAGAGCGCTGCCTGCACGAGCTCCAGCTCCTCTCTCCTGCACTGCTGATGTATTTACCCGCCTGACAAATACATGTGTCGGCTCATCGATGAATTGAAAAAGATGTGCATATGAATAATAAATCTATGGCAGCTGTACATTTTTAATTGATTCTTCCCAAGTACAAACAGCATGGAGATGATAACCCTAACCCTAACCCTCCGGGAGCCAGTTTGATTTTCTTTTATCCACTAATGTATTTATTACTATTGAAGCTGGAATGAAACAGGGAGGGAAAAGGGATGTGATGAATATTTGACAAGGAGAGTTTGTGACGTGCAATATGTCAGTGAGGTTTCCTGACAGTCAGTTTTATCCTGCTGAGCTTGTTTCAGTTGTTCTTTCAGGAGCCGTTCTGTGACCTCTGCCTTGTTAAAAAATTTGATTTGCATTTATGTTTCATGATGGCTGGTCACCTGAGACGCTCTATCAAGTAGATGGATAATCTTTGATAATGATGGAGTCATAATATCATTACCACCATCAATCATTTTTCTTTCCTATTATTTTTCTGCTACACAGACCACCTCTTATCTTGTATCACAGTCCTGTCTATCAAATCCTAATATATGAGGCCTAAATAAATAAATTAGTTTGATGATGTGACAATGCTATGGTTAAGGTGTGCTTGGGATTAAGCACAAAAAACAACTTGTTACATTGAGGGAAAGACAGTAGTTTAACTATCAGTACGAAGGATTTAGTGTCTGTTCACACACTATCTAGTGCCAGTGTTTGGTTTGTCCATTCTAGGCTACTGTAGAAACGCTGTTAGGACAAGTAAGCCTTCAAGGCTTTTTGCCAGAAAGTCTTTGTTGGTTAGCTTTAGGGGGAAAACATCATGAAAATAGGAAGATTTCTGTCAGAAAGGGCATTCTGGCTGATAACCCCTAGAGAAACCCCCTGTAGAAATATGGCAGTACAACTTTGCAGACTCCATGGCAGAGGACAAACCCCCTCTGTAGATATAAAAGCTCATTCTATTGAAAACAGAGTGATTCTTATTTTCAG
This sequence comes from Lutjanus erythropterus, assembly GCF_056507025.1. NCBI lineage: Eukaryota > Metazoa > Chordata > Actinopteri > Lutjaniformes > Lutjanidae > Lutjanus > Lutjanus erythropterus. The sequence goes on along the minus strand of NC_139319.1, from coordinate 31,255,738 downwards.
GATATTATACACTAATGAAAATATACTTGTGAATCTCTTATTCCATGTCTTATACATTCTGCGAACAGATCTACGTAACCAGACGAAATGATGACTCTGTTGTTGAGTCTCCTTCAAGTAACTAGAAGGGCGATATAAAGGAGCAATGGCCATGTGAAGCTTTAATGACAAAGTTAGCCACTGGCTGATATAGATATTTCATCTTTTAGCAGCAAAGAGCCAAATATTTGCCTCAAGGTTTGGTGAGGACCCAAACTGAAGCCACTAGAAGAGTGAATATTGGTCTTACATTCATCAGGTGGACACAGACACAACTCCAAATGAATGGTAATTTTGCTGATGTGTCTACTGGATGATTAAATAGGAAAAGTTAGCCTGTCTGTCAGAATCCAAAATCCAAAATCTAATAAGTCAGTTAAGTTTAAAAGTGCTTCACATGGGACACAAACCCCGGCCACCTTAGTCAAGGTCCCATGTTTGACCCATTTATCCACTGTGACCTGCTCCCCTCATGGACTTGCTCTTGCTGTTACTATATCACTTGATTTCTTAAAGCCTTTCTCATGGAGCCTTTCTGGCAGAAACGTTCAGAAAGCCCTGAGGGCAAACTTCCCCCAGTACCATGAATAGGCAACTGTTTGTGAACAAATTTGCAAACAACTTACAGTACAAGGTGTATAGGAAAATTTTTTTGCTTGTATGTTGCCATCAGTATCAACTTTTATCAACAAACACCCCAGCGCTACATACAATCTCATGACTGTTTTTTTTTTTTTTTTTTTCTGTTTTTGGCAATCCTAATGAAGGAGTAGTTAATTAACGGTAATAAAAACTCACAGACACTGTGTAACAGTTCCTAATGAGTCAATCTACAACAAAAATCCTTCACAAATATTGTAGAACAATGTAACTTGTGAGTTGATTGTTTTACATTTAAAGTAGCCTGCACGGTTACCAGGGTTAAAAACAGCCAAACATATATGTGTGTGCCAGATTATATGTCAGGTTATTATTTAGTAGTGATTGCTCTGTTTAGTATTAATGGATATAGATTCTCCCACCGCATGTTCATTAGCTTCATCTATATGCAGTTATTTGCCTCCTCTTTGCTGAACATATGGTCCCTTCACTTTAGTAATTTCCTTCTGGGAGTCAATGGTAATTACAGTCAGCTCAATATGTTTGTTCACACACAGGGAGACACAGAATAATGACACTTACAAGGTCAATCTTTACCTTCCTGTAATGATTTCAAAAATGTCTTCCCACCCTGTCCACTCTTAACTAATTACTGTCAGTCAGTCCACTTTGGCAAAAGTTGGTTAACTAACAACACCTACAACACTTTTGCAGTGAAAGAGCAGCGTTTTGTATTTTGGGCTCTATATGGATGGTTATCCTCACAACATGCCACCTGAATTGGGGCAGGAAACGAGTGCTGAAGAAGATATTTTTAGACTTCTGACTCTTGAGTGGTATCCTCATTAACTAGATATCAGGAAGTGTAGTAGAAATCCCACTGAAAATCCCCACACCCCTATACTTAAAGAGAATATTTGACTACAAGTTGAAGGGCGTAATTTGCACTAATTACAACACATGTACAGCATTATGGCATTTCAACCAAAAATATATGGGGAATAACAATATGTGCAATACACAGAATATATTTGCATAAAGCAGTAAAATGAAAAAGGATGATCGAGAGACAACAATCTTGCTGTAAAGATGTAATTTGTTATTTCTCCTATTCATAAAAGCTGTAAAAAATCATACATTGCAATAGGAGAAAAAGATCTTCAATTCTAACACAATACATTATTTTGTAATTTAATGTATGACTGATTGAGCCAGTGTAACACAGATTAAAGGGAGCAATTCACTTAATTTCCCCTAACCGTTTTTCTGTTTTACCCCCACTTAGTTTGAGTTTTGTTCACCTCCATCCCAGAGTTTTTCAAGAGTCACTGAGACAATGTTTGTGGAAGAATTTTTTGTGCTGATTGAGGCCTACAAACAAAATTGCATCTTCACTGCATTGGAGCCAAGGGATTTCAGTGGTGGTTGATTTGGTGACCCCTGTGGTGACTCATTGTAAAGCTAAAGGCCTTTGCACACCACGTGTGTATTTCTGTATGTGTTTTTCAATCTGTCGTTGAATAAAAATTAAATTTAATTTACTAAATAAAAGATATCACCAAAAAAAAAAAAAAAACCCTAAAATTGTCAATCAGTAAGGAGCTGTTCTTAAAACTTCAATGACGTACGAAGTTTTCAGAGTTTGTGTATAAATGTAATTGACACAACATGAGGTCATATTTATTTTTAAAAGTGCAACAATTTCCGTCAATAACTATGGATGTTGTGCATCTTATCACTGAAGCCATGAAAAACGCAGCTTCTCCACTGGAAAAAGCTCATGTATCTGCTCATATTGCATGTTTATGGATTGCGATCAATCTGGTACTAGTACCATGGCAAATATGTTGAGTTGTTCTACTCTTCTGGATTGTCATATATCATTATGTGCCATGCACACAAATTAAAGGGTAATATGACAATGTGTTTGTTGTCCTCTAAATTTTGTCCACAATGTGATTTCAGGGTTTCAGGTAAATTTCTGTGTGTGCACTCCGTTTGAATGCAAACTACTATAAAGAGAGGAAATTATTGAGTTTAACTGCATTTAATAAATGGTACCAAAATTAGTTGTATGATGTGGTATGATGAAAATCTAAAAGATGATAACTAAGGTACATCATCTACAGAGGAAATAGGTCCTCTTCCATGGAGCCCGCCATGTTGAACCACTGTGTTTCTACAGTAACCTAGAACAGACAAACCACACAGAGCGAAGTTATCTGAAATCTCACTACTAGATGCCACTAAACCTTACACAGTGGTCGTTTCACAGGGCTCCTATTGTTTCAGCTTTTGGCATTACAAAACATATTTGCAATTAATCTAGCTAACTAACCCTAAACCCCAATTTTGTGTACCTGGATCCTTTGGGCCCCTTACGGTCAGGGGCTGTTGCCCCCCTTGCATGTTTGGTAACCCAGCCTTCCCTGTATGGTTATAGTAGATACCAATAGAGTTATAGTTGAACTTCTGTTTTTTTGTGACTTGGGTTAACTTTCACAGTGAACACCCTGAGATATTTTCCTGCTTCTTTATCATTGAGAAAGCAATGACTTCAACCAGCGTAGAGGACAATACAAGCAGGAAGGACAGGCCCTGGGCCTGACTGATAAGAACAGATGATCAATATTATTTAATTTAACACTCACTGTTTGATTTGGCTCAGTAATGTTATCATCATTCACAGGAAATACAGCAAAATGCCATCAAAGAATGACATCTCCTTCTGCATATGTCCTTGGAGCGGCACTGAGTTTAGATGGACGGACAAAGTCATTGTGAAAGACTTTTTTTAACATTTCCACATCGATGGTGAAGCAACAGTCACAGCATTAATGGATTTTCTGCCACTGGCATTGAGAAAATGTATCATGTGCATAAGTGTGATATGAACCGCTTAAAGGTAATTTTCTTCTGTTTGGACACTGTTTATTGACCTTCCTATAATATAACTATGCAATTTGAAAATAAACAGTATCACTTTCCATCAGTCCTAAAATGGTACCATTTGGACTTGACATAAAGATGTCACTGAATGAGTACAGTTCAAAAGTTACCAGAATTACTCATACTTAAAGGCCCAGTGTGTAGGATTTAGTGGCATTTAGCGGTGAGCTTGCAGCTTGCAAACCCTTTGTTTGATCCTTCCCTTCCAAGCATGAAGGAGAACCTATGGTGGCTGCGAAACTTATGAAAAACACAAAAGGCTATATGTAGAGCCAGTGTTTAGTTTGCTTATTCTGTGTGACAGTAAAAACATGGCGGTGCAACATGGTGGAATCCATGGAAGAGGACCTGTGCTCTTTGTAGACATAAACGGCTCATTCTCAGGTAACCATCACGCAGCAATTCTTATTTTCAGGTGATTATACACTAGTGAATACATGCTTATGAAAATGTAATAATATATTCTATGTCTACTATCTTCTGCTAATAGATCCCTTTGAATTTTACACACTGGACCTTTAATTTTGTATATTTTGTAATCATGTGAAGAGTACTGGGCTGTTCAGAAAGCTACTGTTCGGTTGGAATTTGAAGTAAAGGCCTCCTGCACCAGGACTCCATGGTGGCCTGGGATCCTAAACTCCAGACATGTACTGTATGTTAGACTGAGGCCTGTTTACGTGTGTTTCACCAACAGCAGCAGCAGCAATAGTTCTGCTGCTCTTCAACAGTCTGTGTACTGTCAGAAAGCCGGTTACGAAACACATCAGTCTCGCAGTCTGATTGTTCAACAGATGTGGGGCTGACTGGCTTCCAGCTCCTTTGATGTGACGCTGGAGTTTCTAGATTCCACGTCTGCCTATCTGCACTGGCTGACGATGGAGGCAGCCGAGGGTTAGATCTTATTTGCAGAGCTCGGCGTAAACAAGCCGGTTGCGGTGAGCCAAGTCAACCTGACATCCAAAGAACAGGAGTGTAAGCAACGTCGGGAGATGGGGCCGAGGCTGTCTGTAAGCCGCTGTAATCAGTGACACCAAGATGGAATCGGTGCAGATGTGAGATGGAGGTCTTGTGCCGGTACAAAGGGTCAGGGAAAGTTATATCTAATCTTGCCACAGTGTACTTATTTGTAGCATTGTTGGGTAAACAGTTGGCGTCTCAGGAGGTCCTCGCATCGGGCAGCAGAAGTTCAAAGGCAATTGAGAGGTCATGGGATGGAAGAGGCAGCAGGCAGGAGGGGATTTGGTTGGGACAGGGCTCTTGTTGTCCCCAGCTGTCCTGTCCATGTCCTTCCTGACCGAAAGGCAGCCCCAGGTCAGAAGGCCACCAAGAAGAAAGGAAAGAGGGAGAAGAGGGGGTTCAAATACAGGCTGTAGACCGGAGGAGGGGTGGAGTCTGCGCATGTGAGTGTGTATGTGTGTGTGACAGTGTCATCCACTCCCCTCCCCTGTTCTCACACACACAGGGACAGCGTGACCAGACGTCCCTTTGGCCTCTGATATATTTATATGCTCGGAGCAGTCTCTGCTCAGAGAGGGAGACCCGCGAGATGCACCTGAGCAAATATTAACATCCTCCATAAGGAGCCTTTGATGTGTGGGGGCCAGAGCCCGGGGTCGGCACCCCTCAGCGGGCTCGGCTTGGAGCGCAGGGTCTGCAGAGTCAATAGAGGAGTGGGAAGATACTGAGGAGCAGACGGGTCAGACTCTCAGTCAGACATAAAGGCTACACAACACATTTTGGGGTCAGGAAAATCTGCATCCAAATGATGAGAGTTATTCAAGTGAATTTTATTGGAGGTGTGATTCAGAAATAAAAAACACACTCACTGACCTGACAAATGTCAAAGCAGTGTGCATCAAATACAACGTTTTTGATTGAACAACAGAAAAACTTACTCTCATGACAGTTTACAGGCAATGCTGCAAAATCAAAATGACATATTTTCCCTCCAGCCTGTAGTGCTATTTATCCATCTAGATTGTTGTGGTGTGAGCTGCAGAGTTTTGGAGATACCGACCACAGAGATGTCTGCCTTCTCTCCAATATAATGGGATTAACTGATAGTTCCTATATGAAACTGCTCACAAAAAAGTCTGTGGACTATTTTGAGCAACCATGGAAAGAGTTTTGAATTTTTCAGATTTATTATTTTTGTGCTTTTGCAATATCTCAAAAACTCTGCAACTCACATGACAAAAATCCAGATGGATAAATAGCACAATAGGCAAAGGGAAAAATATGTATTTTTGACTTTTGGGTGAACTGTCCCTTTAAGATTTGTTTAAAAATCACTTTTACAATGGTTATGGCTAGCAGGGGGAATTCTGTCTCTCAGCCCTCGCTAAACTGTTGTCCTACTGCTCCAGGGAAACTGAATAGTCTGATCAGTTCTGTATATTTTCATGATTTTGTTCTCATACTGAACAAACAGATTCATGAAATACCTCAAATTACTGTCGTGTGTGTCATGAATATTACACATTTATTATTGCGATATGGAAAATCTGCATCTAAATGATGAGGGATGTTCAAGTGAATTTTATTTAGAGGCGTGTTCAAATGTCAATGCTGTTAACACCAAATACAACATTTTTGATTGAACAGCAAAAAAAAAAAAAAGTACTCTGATGACAGTTTTAAGGCAACGCTTAAAATTTTTTTTAATATTATCACAAAGGCCATAGTTAGCAGGGGGAATTCTGTCTCTCAACCCTCCCTGAACTACTGTCAAAAGTTCATAAAACTCAACAGCGCACACAAAAAAAAATCCACAACTTATTTGAAAGCGGAAAAAAGATTAACTTCCACAGACTTAAGTGTCTTCGCTGCTAAATCCCTTTTCAAACGTTGGGAAGAGACTTGAGGGAAATAAATATATAAAGTCATCCAAGAACCAGGCTAAGTGGTTTATCTCCTTTCATCTTGCCACCGCTGTATGAGGACTAATCCTGCCTTGTGTCTTCAGTGCAGAGCCGGGGCCCCTCTGAACTACATTAAATAGAATAGATTAGCTCCTCCAAAAAGTCACGAGGTGGCATTTCAGATTCTGCCTTGTTTTTTTGGTGCCATAGATAGTGGATGGCACAAGTCGGTATCTGTGCTCGGCTTTGTCTTTGCGGGTGTGTAGCTGACATCTGAACTCTCACCAAAGCGCGGGGAGTTTTTGCAGGATTGCTGACGATAAGGTGACATTGATTGTCTTTTGGTAACCAGGTTTATTTGAAGTGTGAAAAATCTTTTTGTGTGTGTTTGTGTGTGAGATCTGTGTTTGGGGGATGGCTGTGTTTGTAGCTGCGTGAACAGGGAATGAAGAACTGATAAAAACCCATTCAGCAAACCATCATCTGCAGGAGCATTGTTCTCCGTCTATTCATCACAATGTCCATTCCTACAGACGGAGAGGACAGTCCAGCGCAGGAAGTGGAGTGTGGGTGTGTAATGCAATTAAATGACTCCTTCATCTCGTTTGATCTGCGTCATTTCATTCGGTCGTACTAATTTGGAAGAAAAATCTGATAAGACGAAGCCGTCATGTGTTTTCACATCAAAAGTGATGGATGACAATGTTTCCACTATGTTTCCTCTTCATCTCCTCACTCAGACTTCTGAGGGCAACAGTGATTAGATCATCTCCAGCTCTCTACACAATGAGCTATTGTGGGGAAAAGCAGCCTTAAATTGGACTTGTCAAAGCAATCTAGTTAAGTCTGGATCAAAGGCTTTACTGAATACTACTACCTCTCATCCTGAGAAGACTTGTTTAGAGCCACTAATTTCTCCTTTTTCTGTGGGTGTAAGTTTATTGGCAGGAGATGTCCTCACAGACCTGAAATCATCTGAGGAAGATGTAACGGGAACAAGACAGTTTATCTGAGGACAAACACCGATTTAGTTCAAGCTATGAGTACAACTACATATTCACTATATGTTCCCATTTTTGAGCCTGTATATGGATATCATATGCCTGGGTCGTCTGCAGGGGCGTAAATATAGACAGTGCAGGTACACTGGGGCCTGTAGGTTGGGAAGGGACCATAAAGAGAGAAGGCCCTTGAACAACATGCAGACATCAGGCCCTTGTGAGTGAACTCACATTAAAATTGCCGTGTATGTCTTCGAAAAGGGAAACCCATCTCTGTCATGGTTTTCTTGGTTTTGGGGGTAAAATCATCAGTTGCAGTCTATAACAAAATGACATGGACTTTCTACATAAAAAATTTAAATAAACTAAAATTTTCTTTGGTAGTTTGCCACATACAGATATTATTTCTGGGCAATATGTTATGCTATGTAGATGCTGTTCACTGTCAAATCTCAATATGACTCTGTGACTTTTTTGTTTTTATACAAAGTTTTTAAACAGTCGAAAATTATTAGACAGCAAGATATCCAAAGGCCCATGGTAAATACACAAAAAATACACCAAAATAATATTAAGCAACCACAGTGATACAACCAGGGGCCTCATTTATAAAATGGACTTAGGATCAGTGTTGATCTTAAGTATAAGATAAGCAGTGAACCACATATAAACAGTTATTTATAAAACCCAAAGCGTAAAAATAGTCATACCTCTGAACAAAGTCTAGACTTGACTTAAATGATTTTCCAGCTGGTTATGTAGGGGTTTTGCAGCCTCTGGATAACTTTGCTTTAGCTTTAGGATCAATGTGAAAGGAATTATCAGTTAAAAGTGTGATGAATTAATAGTGTTATACTCCCAAGGGTTTGGCTTTGTACCCGATTTAGTGCACCAGAAAAAAAAAAAAAACACATGTTGTCTGGTCACATTCTTCTCTATCATTGCTTTGATCTTCTTCTGTCTTCCTTTCTCTTTTGGGTTCATGGCCATTCTTGACTAAACCCTCATCTGTGCTACCATTATAAAAGGGAAACTGCTGATTGTAAGGCACATGCAGTCAGTCAGGTTTAAGTTAATCTGAGATGACTCACAGTTGCTTACATTACTTTTATTTCTCAGAACCTGTGTAACCAAGGGTTTTTTATGCCCAGTTTTTTATGAAGCAAACTTAGGCTAAGACTAAGTTCAAGTACAAATCTAAGTACATACGAGGGTAATTCAAAAAGTTCTGAGACAAATTGAAAAAAAACTTTATTTATGAAAGATACTAAATTATTTTTCAACATAAGATCCACCTAACTCAATACACTTCTGCAAGTGATGTTTCCACCGAGAAATTCCTTCTTGATAGAATTCTGGAGCTTGTCTAGTCAACCAGGTCACAACCTCCCTCTTCGCTTCAAGTATGGACTGAAATCTTGTTCCTTTCAAACGTTCCTTCAACTTTGGAAATACGGCTCTAGAAGGTGAAGAGTCTCCATAAACATTTTGCAAAGCTTCAATGATTTCTGTAGGTTTCCATTGAAGTTTTGTTAGAAATTCGATGTTTGCTCGAACTTCAAATTGGCTCATTTTGGACGGTCAAAAAAGTTGGTTTTGTAATATGTAACCTGGAACATTGAATAACAAAGTTAGAATGCTGTAACTTGTCAAATTTGTTTATAAGTCATCAGTGGTACGATTCAAGGTAATTTTGTTACACTATTATGACTCAGTTTGAATTTATGTAATTTGTCATAGAACTTTTTGAATGCCCCTCGTATTTATAAATGATACAGGATTGTAACTGTAATTACTGCACACATTATATTTTGGGTTATTTTTATTACTTACGTTACTTTGTAAATTTGTATTTCTTATTAAACAGTACAGTAGATATATTATTTATATTTAAGTAGTAATATTTTTACAGCATCATTGAGTTACTGTAAATTATTATTTCATTGTCATTTATATTACTTTGTATATTATTTCATTTGTATGTTCATGTGCAGTGTTTTAAGTGGCGTATTCCCTTGGTTGAGTTAATTGGTTCCTCAACTATTACTCAACTACAAGTAAAAGTTGCTCAGTCAAAATTTTACTTGAGTTAAAGTACTAGAGTTCTTGCTTTTAAAAATACTTAAGTATTCAAAAGTACAAATTACAAAGAACATTTTCTATGCTACATGCTGTATTGTTTTCACAATGCAGTGTTGGTGAAACATATATCTAACGGTGTGTGGTTATTTGTGTTCCATAATAAGTAACTAGCATGCACTGGGGCTCGTCATAACTACTTTACACCACCCGTTGTCTGATACAGCTAAGGAGGTGTGCGGGAGGTTCTCCAGATGCACTGAGTTGGGGGAAGTATTAACAAGACCGCAGCTATGCCAGATATGCCCAAACCAAACAAGAGGAGCTGAACAGACTCACCGCACACCGAGGACTCGCAGATCAAGGGAGCGGGGAGAGAAAAAAGGGAAGGTAGACACAGATCTTACCATTATTTCTCTAATCTCATGTCAGATCAGGGCCAAGGGCATGGATTTCGACACATAAAGAAGGCTGTGACCCTTTCAAGGAAAATCATGAGGTTTTGATTTGTTGATTGTTGTTTCCCATGTCTTATTGATTTGGAGGGAGCATTTATTAGCATTTCAAAGTTCAAGCAGTGTAATGTTATTTATGGACATTCATAAATCAACATTTTACTTCATCTCAGCATGTCTGTGTTAGGCTACAGCATATGTGCACAACAATGTCGAACTTCAAGGTTTGTAAGACATAAAGCAGTCTGTATTAGAGGATAGCAAACTGCATATATATCTGCATCTAGTGACAGCATGTGACAATCATAGCACCCTGTGCTCTAAATTCCATCCATCCATTTTTTTGTAATGACTTATTCCTGAAGGGTCGCGGGGGCTGGAGCCTATCCCAGCTGACACTGGGCGAGAGGTGGGGTTTCACCCTGGACAAGTCGCCAGTTCATCGCAGGGCTGACACACAGACAGACAACCACTCACGCTCACATTCACACCTACGGGCAATTTAGAGTCACCAATCAACCTAGCATGCATGTCTTTGGACTGCGGGAGGAAGCCGGAGAACCCGGAGAGAACCCACGCAGACACGGAGAGAACATGCAAACTCCGCACAGAAAGAAACTCAGGACCTTCTTGCTGTGAGGCGGCAGTGCTAACCACTGCACCACCGTGCTAAATTCATGGCAGTAAATATATATATATGTATGTATACCTATGTATATATATCTATATATATATGTGTGTGAATATAGAGTCGGATCACATGCTTTATGTAGCTTATGATTGAAACATTCTTTAATACTTTGTGAAAAACAGTGACTACTAGAAAATAAGAAACAATTTGCTGATTTCAGGTCTCCCCATATATGCATAAACAAACACATAAATCAACATTGTCAACATAGTAGTGATGAAGAATATCTATGTGTAAAGTTGAAATCGAAACGTGAAAACCTCCCTAAGGCTGCTGTAATACCATCAAAGCTCTAGTCATGCTTTATAACATAGTATTGGGACTTGCCTGCTGTTCTATTTTGGTATGTGTAAACAGGGGCCAGTGGTGGACCTCTATCTGTCAGCAGAAACACATTTGCGGGAGCATCAAATGAGGGCCAGAGCTGGAGAGCAGGCCGCCTTATTTAATAATTAATCAAGGTGCAGTTCAAGGCACACAATCTGATGAAAGCGCCGTCTGTCAGGCAAAATTAAGCCCCTCTATCATTCCATTATTGTTGTTAGTTTAGGCTGATCTCTCTTTCATTCCTCAGCCCCTCTCTCCCTCCCTCCCTCCTTCCTTCCATCCTTCTTGCCCCACTCCCCTCTTCTTATCATAAGTTTGAGGCTGTCAATGTGTCAATTAAAACAGGCTGCGGCATGTTGTTTCATCGCATGGGACGTTTGATGTCTTGATATAAAAGTGCTTTGAAATCTGTTTATTTTGCCTTTGCGTTGCTCTTTCTTCAGCACTCTTCTTCTCGCTGGCTGCTATGCTGTGGGTTCCTGTTATCTTTTGTGGCTGTGAATTAAAGCACGGAGAAAAACGCAACAAAGGTATGCAAGAGTGTCGATGATGTCACATGCGGATGATGATGAGTTGAAAGTGCAGAAAGCTCCTCAAGGGCATGCAGACAGGGCGGTTTAATCAAGAGAGCAACATATTCCTTATACACAAGGATCAGGTGGGGGGTTCAGGTATGAAGCCAAAGACAAACCTCTGAGCCTCAGTCAATTTAAAAAGTGTTTTACCTACTTACTTGTGGCTTTGGTCAAATATTTCATGTTGTCTTGCCATAAATTCTGATTGCTTAATAAAGACTTTTTCTCAAATATGTGGAGTATTTTGATGATATCTCAGTAGTTATGTGTCGATGTCATGTTGGAACAAATATGCTGTTTGTGCTTGAGGCATGCATTACTGGAGTGAGTAAAATATACCAACACTGACCTATAAAAATCTGCCATATTGTCTGATTGAGCATCTTTGCTGTACTGGACTCTGCTCTGATATCAGATCTTACATCAGAGCTATATGTAAATAAATCTTTAAAACATTCAAAAAATAAAATGATCATTTATCATATTATCTGAAGAAATAACAGTTTTGACTTCATGCCAAAGGTATCTTTGAACTGCAGACACATCCACTTAAGTTAGTATGCTAACCTGCTTGCTCTGACCCATCCTGGTAATATCACTCTGTACCTCAAAAGGCGATAGTGAGTCACTGTAACATCTAGTCTGCCCCCAGTGTAACATGACAGGATTTGGAAATAGCGCTGCCCTGAGGGCAAGACACCATGTTAGGTGGTAAAGGAAGAAGTCATAGAAATGTCTGACAATAATTTACCCTCTGGAAGCAACAACCAATGTTTTGGGGCTTGTGGTGTAACTGGTGAATATCTGGAAAACATATATCTGGACCAAGACTTTCTCTTGCAGGTGCTGATTGTTGTTTACAATCTAATAAGCAACTGGAGACGTAAGAATGGAGCTGTTGGCTAATGTTCACAGACACATGTATCATGTATCTGCATATGAATGCAGATACATTTAAAAAGCTAAGACAATGCTAGATTGTCATCAGATGACAGCTGATAGGTTTGATTGCATTTTGGCCGGTGTGTTCTTTTTACTTGCATTCAACCAAAGCCACATGTGATTGGTCAATACCTCTCGGTCTTCAAACAGAAAACAGAAGACTTTCAATGCCAAAATCCTGTCCATTGCTGACTGATTCTGCATATGAATATGCAGATATCCACTGAAGAGATGAGCATTAGTGTTGCTTTCCATGGCTGGAGACTGGAGCTCTTGGCAAGTAAAGGGATGAAGTTTGATGTTGAACTTAAACCCTTTCTTCTAGACGGTAAGAAAATAGCTGTTAATGCTAATGTTGGCTCTTTAGCTCATAACATAGCTATAGCTATAGCTAACAGCATAAAAGTAGCTAACTGTATAATGTTACAGTGTTAATATATTTGCTAACTGTTTTTTTGGCAGATAGTGAATATCAAACATGTCATCTCAACCTCCTCTTCCTAGTATGTAGGAGAACCTACATTATGGTGGTCATGAAACTTGCAAAAACATGTAACCCTAGCCAGTGTTTGGACTGTCTTTTCTGGGCTACTGTAGAAATATGACGGAGCAACACGGTGACCTCCATGGAAGAAGATCTGTGTCCTTAAATGGCTCATTCTGAAGTAACAAAATTACAATGATTCTTATTTTCAGGTGATTATACACTACTGAAAACATACCTATGAACATAATATTACATTTCTGCCACATGTTGCCAGATGCTTGTAAATCTTACACACTGGACCTTTAAGTTAGTGTGTAAAATGTTGTCAAATCTGAAAGAGAAAGAGGCAGGTTGTAAAAAAACAAAAAACAACATAGGATTTTCTTTAAAGAGAGGAGCGCTCACTTTCTATCACCACCATCCATTAACATCAACTCTTGGCTCTGTAGTTAAAAGCCTTAATCAAATAAGTCTTTCATCATCAGGTGTTTCTGCATTCCAAAATGTTACCCCTGGGGTGTGTTTGTGTGTGAGTCAATGCACACACTCATTGTTCACAGTCTGTATATCTATCATATCCATATGCCTGTGCAGTACATTCCTCACTACCCACACAAAGAGCTCTCAGGCATATTTGACTCCGGTATGTGCAACAGTTATTCTTTTCTGCATACCTGTACAGCAGTGTTTCTTCAGTATGACAACACAGAAGGAAGATTACTACTTCTACTTCTACAACAACTACTACAACAACTACTACACCTACTACTACTACTACTAAATCTAAAAGAAAAGAAAAGAAAGAAATAGCTTGACATACACTAGTTATCCAATGAACAAAACCACAATGAGTGAGCACTGTCTTTATCTGTCCAAATAATAAACTGTTTTAGTGCGTCAACAAGTGTTATGTGAAATCACAGTGCAGAGCTACCTTAAACACATAGTATACATTAATAATCATTTAGAAGGGGTAGATGTTTATAGAAGTTAAATTGAGAAATATGTTAATGGAATCTGGCAGGCAGTCACTGAGCTCAAACTGTGTGTATTTTCAGAACAGTGGGGGTTTTGTTTTTCAGGATAACAGGCTTAGCTTTACATTGACAGACAAATGACAGTTATAAACAGCAGATCAGCTTATGGTGTAGGACTCATCATTGCTTGTCACTGTCCAGTTATAATGTTGAGAATTGTGAATGCTTGTGAATGTCCTTGAGCTTTAAGTCTGGGGAGGAGGGGGTGACAGGAAACAACTTACTTGAACCATAAATTATATATTAAATAGGGATTCAACTTATTTAATGTACCGTTTATGGCTCCACCTCAATATTTGGACTGCTGTACTCATTTTTGAACACTAGGGTCTTGCATATTGCTCCTTTAAGAACAGGTAGAACAAATGCCAAGATCATTTCTTAAGTCTTTGTTTTTGCAATACTCATTTTGGCCACAAGAGGCTGAAGTATAGGACTACCTCCTGTTCTAGCGTTCATTTGTTTTTTTCTGGTGAGTTGTAATTTCTCCATGTACTCTAAACTCATGAAAAAAAAAGAGGAACTTTGAAATATTTGTACCTTGGCGAACCCCCCCTTTTTTTAAACCTGTTCTTAAGTCATAAACACAGTAGAGAAAACAGTTGAGATCAGAGTTAGAAAATGGATCACCAGAATGTTTTTTCTCACTCGCCTCTCAGGGCTTCCGGCAACAAGTGGACACAGTCAATAAAAGTGATAAGACTGAAGTAAACAGTACATATGTGGTGCTGTTAAAACAAAACAGTTATCAAAATATACTAAAATGCTCTGTGAAGCTGAGGGGAACTGCAGAGCTGAGCGATAATTCTCTGTAGATTCGACAATTAAATGAACATTTCACCTGATATCAGACCTAATATTGTTCATGATAATAATAATGACAACTTAAAAGACATATTGGACATGATATATTGCACATTATCACACATACTGTACATGATAATAATAATGAAAAGTAATAGCGCATATAATAATAAACATAATATATGATATATAAGATGATATTGTACATGTAAAGTAGCAATAAAAGTAATATTGCACATTATAATGAAAGTAATATTGTACATGTTGAAAAAAGTTATAGAGCAATAATACTGCAGTAAAGTCACACTGCACAGAATGTTGTTATTATTGTTCTCAGTGACTGATGTTTCAGCTGTCATTCCTGCAGAAGAGGACGACACAGTTTGATGGCCACTGATAGAAAAGTCACAGTCACATATCTACAAATCTCAGGTGCTCAAGTCTTAGTCTGGTATTCTGAGTAAAAGTTTAATTTACTATTCTGTTACAGCGCACGCCACATTCCTGTTCATAACAACTGTCTCCTTGTTTTGCATGGATGTGAACGTCATGTTTTGTTTTTGAAAACCAGGGTAATTCATTCATTTAAAAAAAATCAGTTCATAATATATAATAAGTTCTTTTTATTTTTTTCAATTTTCACATCAGCTCTACCATCCTTCCCCGTGTCTTCAGGTTGTGAGTGGAACACGACAGGAAGGAGGGGGACACCGTTGAACGGACAGTGTCGGTCTGACAGCGAGACTCTGCTACTTCTTTTCAATTGCCCTCATGATGTTTTGTGTGAATTTGTCAATGTAACTTTACTTTGCAGAATCATCAAAGGCCATGTTTGAGAGAGAAAATCACATTAGATGTAAAAGGCCTTCAGAGCTCGCCTGTGATCTGTGACCAAGATTCATGATTCACACGTTTAGGTTTCAACTAAGAGGCCATGACTGCTTATTGGACCAGATGCATTGGCTATTTTAAACTGACACTATAACTCTTCTTCTTTTGCATGAACGCTGGACTCCGTCTTAAGAGGGTCAGTGTTGAAAAAGTTAACTAATATGGTTTAATGTCAAGGTACCAGTATTTGAATATGAGAAGATAATAAAGCTGATTTCATTCCACAGTTATTGGGATGCAATTAGATTTCAATTTTCAGATAACACTGTATCTGAATAACACACTGTATTATCTTTCTGTTTGCATCTGCCTATAAAGAAATACAATTAGACCTTCGGGTGAAATGCTAAGATTTGCAATATAGAAATTCCCAAATGGCTTCATTATGGACAGCCAAGAGAGAATTTACATTTCAATGGCGTAGTAGTATGATGCTGTATACATGCACTCACATAAATTATATATTATCTCAGCGATGGAAGAAACGGCCTCTGAATGATTTAACTGCTTAAAAACCATGAAAAACACACATCTCAGCAGGCATAGTGTGTCTATAACATATGGACTTTATTTATGAACTGATGCTCATTGTTTCTGTGTGATCACTTATCAGATATAGACCACTGTCCTATTAAACAACAAGGAATCATATAAAAATCAAGTCCAGGAATAAAATTGTTTTTTAAAAATGTAGCGAGGACAACAAACACCCCCAGGAGAAAGTATGATAGCAAAAAACATGAAAGGCCCTCTGTCTAGCTTGACTGGTTTGGGCACCGAAACACAGTGGTTTAATATGGCAGGTAGCAATGACACAATACCAGAAATCTTGCAGTCGATACCAGTACCATTGAACTTCCATGATTCTCCATACCCAGTTTGATTGAAACAATTAAAATTCAGCCATTGTTATTTTTCTTTGCCACCTGCAATAAAAGCTCTTCTGAGCTTCTAGGACAGAAAACTTAATGTGATATTTACTAAGTCTGACGCAAATCACTGTCAGGGGAGCATATTGCCCATGTCTGCAAGGTGAAATATAAAAATGATTTCTGCTGCTGAACTTTGAATATAAGTTGAAGCAGTGGTTAAAGAAGTTTAATTTACTGACATGGTGACTGGCCATTAGTCCAGTCGCGTTTTCAGAATTTTGGTTTTACTGACATCCCTAAAGGCCTCCATGGAATGGCTTAATGTAAAGTAACATTATTTTCAGGTGATTATATAGACTCATGAAAACTTGAATCAATATTACATGTTATTCTCTATTTCTGACATATTCTGTTAATTAATCCTTGTAAATCTTACACACTGGTCCTTTAAGTATCCAGACAATAACAGATGCATGATCACAATGTCAGATGTGTTTTTCCTGTGGCCTTACTCTTTGCTTTGCTGTGAATGTGAAGGTTCGTGTGTGTTTGTGTGTGCCTGTTGAAGAAGGCATACTGGTTAGGCCTGAGGCCCCGGGCCTTTTGTTAAGTAGAGGGGACGGTAATTAGGACGGTCTTCGTCTGGGGCCAACGGTCTAATTCAGTGGTGCTGTTAACAGCCTCACTAAAGATCAAATGCAGTGCAAACAGATCAAAGCGAGCGGTGGACTGGTTTTAAAAGGGAAGCTACAGCCTAAATTAATCAGGGCTTTTATTCTCCTCAGTCAGGTGGCTGAGAGGAGACAGGTATGTGAACAGCATGAAGGCAACACCTGGTCAATGTCCAGGGGTGCAGTGTCAATTAAGCTGTAACTGAGGAGGGAACGTGTGTGTCAGTGCTCGCTTGCACACCTGCCTTCTCCCTTGAATGAGGACACCTGCACCAACCCTTCACCTTCTTGGTATGCTCGATTCAAAGGATGATTTTTTTTTTTCGTTTTGTTTTGTTTTAGTTACACTAGGGCTACACAATCTAGCCAAAAATAAAATGATTATTTTAAAACATTAAATACAATTTCAAGGAGACTAAAACATGATTCAAACATGAGAATTTTAGGCATTAATGTGCAAGGCCATTAAGCAAGAATAAATTAATACCTGCACAATCTGCAAGATCTTAATGCATGTATATGCAAAAACTACAGTACAGGTTATCACATGTAGCTACAGACTGCCAGTGCTAGATAATGAGTGGATCACAGGCATCAAATTTAATAATTAGAGTCAGCACAGATAGAGCAGAAAAGTCCACGCACTCGTTCATCTGCTCTCGTTCTTTGCTCTTGGTTGTGCTTTGAAAGACTCCAGCCTATATACAGACTGTCCGTCAACACTGTTGGTTTCATACCTCCTCAACAAACATTTGGAGGTAAAATTGAAAATGAGTGCAGGAAGTTGGCCTCTAAAGTGGATGAATAATTTTACAATTCACCCTTGTTTTTTCTCCTTCAAATAAATCTGGTCTTATTGTCTGTTTCTCGTGCCATTTGACTTATTTTCGGCGATTCTTTTGGCAGTGTTTCCAGATCTCAGTAATTATCTTCATGATCAAAATGTTTTCATTACAGATAGGAACTGTGACCAAAAGTACGACTAATTAAGACCCTGATTGTGATAAACCAGAAATAACTTCTAACTTTTTATGTCAAAGACGTCTACATACGTTATTGCAGAGATATCTACTGAAGTTGGCATGCTAACAACCTCTCCAGCATATCTTTTCATGTACCTCAAGAGGTGATAGTGAGTCACTGTAGAGTCCAGTCTGCCCTCAGTCCAACACGAGAGGGACAGAAGTAGCGCTGCCCCGAGGGCAAGAAACCACGGCCGGTGGCAAAGAAAGAAGTGATAAAATTAGACAGCAGAACAAGAGTTAAAATTGTTGTTGCTTCCCATGGCTGAAAACAGCACTTGGTGAGTAAAGGGATGAGGTTTGATGCTAAACTCACAGCATTTCACTTTAGATTAGTAAGTAAACAGCTGTTAGAACGACAGACCAGTGGGAGAAACTGTGCATTTCCTTGTCTCTCAGGATATGGATAGACAACAAATCTTTCTGGTGAACTATGAACTTCACAGGTGGATAATTTGCACATAAGCACCTTTAATTGTCTTGGAAAACATGTTTTAACACAGTGTTTTATGTCTGACTCAACTCATTGATTTTTTTAATTGCATATACACCAGCTCCCTCAATCAAAAATAATGAATATGCAAAATATGTTATATTAGTTAAACTGCTGGAAGTGGATGCAAGGCGTTTCACTAAAAAGTCAGTTCTCAGTATGTGTGCACTGGACATCAACATTATATCACAATTAAGTAATACTTAACTTACTTAACTATGATTGGCAAACTGGCTGTGATGTCACAAAATCCTGCTTGTATTTACTCATCCTAAAGATGAACATGAAAACAGCCCTCCAGGTACATTTGTTTTATATCTGTGTGTAATGTCCTGAGGCTTCTATTTTGTTTTTGCAAGAAAATTCCAATCAACAATATTTAAATGGCAATAAAATATTGAATTTTGAATCATTATACTCTTGAACATTTCCCGCTGATGTCACAGTTGATCAGTTCCCATAGATGATGTCAGTGTTTACTCTTTGTTTACTCAGCTCCTGCCTGAGAGATATCACACCAGGCTACCACGTGGACTTGGGTCTGGTGAGTGGATTCCGCAGTCACCGAGCCAGGGCCTCATTTAAGGCTAATCTGTTTGGCCGTGGAAAACAATGACGACGTCATCTGCAATTCGGCCCCTTGTGTGAAGTACGGCAAGGGGATCTGGCTTTCATCTCTGAATTCCTTTCCCAAACCCTTTTCGCCGCAAATTTTTGACTCTGTCTGTACAAAATTCCCAGAGATTCCCCCCTTGGGATTCCTGAAATTCTGTTACCACTGAAGGAATTCCAGTCTTGTACCCTCTCTCCTTGTTGAAAACACACGTCTGTTTTCTTGAATGCTCTGTGTTACTGCAAGATGACAAACAACTTATGTGAAGGGACTAATGGCTGCCATGCATTTTGAAGGCTTATAAAGATTAGGACCAGTGCTAAGTGGAATCAGAGGGCTGTTGGGAGGTAATTACATGCCAGCCTTTACGAACACCACGTTTCCTTTGGGTGCAGCCAAACGTACATTAGTTTTCCTCTGAGCTGACGTAACCCCTGGCTGTAACCTGAAGGGGAATATACAGTATCCCTCTCAATGTGAGGCCACAGGACTTTTTAAAATATCTAAGATTGTCCTGTGGATTTGGAATCTGAATGAGTGTCTTGCTTCTCCTTTATATCAGATGCCAAAATCAACAGAAACTTCTCGACCATGCATGGAGATAATGACATCCAGTGGAGTTCTGCAACAAATACCACCCAGAACCTCCTGATCTCATGTCCTCCTTTTATATCTATCACCTCCTTCCTGCTCTCTTCCTGGGTGGGAGCCCCTCGAACGCTGATCTGACATCAACCTCCTTCTGTCACTAACCTCAACTGTTGTATGATGAATTATAAAGCCGGTGTGGGTGCAGTCGAACTGTTTTGTGCAGCTAACATCCCCTGGAGTCAGCCGGGTGTAGTGATAGATGAATGGGAGGAGACTGCTGACAGAAGGTGTGTATTTGGTGCCACCTCCAATCTGTCTGTATGAATGGTAATTAGACTGAAGGGTTTGGTGTTAATACCCAGAGAAAGAGGGGTATGTCTGCGCTACCTGCAGACACTTTGAGCGCACCGCTCTGATAGCGCAGTAAGATGTTTCCTAATCACTCCATGCATGTGCACACACTCAGTCTTTACGCAGCGCTGCACTCTGAGGACAAACAGATTGGGCTGAATAAATTACACCATTCATTAACAGCTGCCCAGTCTGGGAACCCGATAAATGACGAGATAGAGCGAGTAGTGTACGGAGGAGCTGAGCTAATTAACAACTAATTAAGCATTCACAAGCTGAATCAGAATGGGATTGGGGCTGTGGTGGGTTGGAGTAGCTTGGACGGCGCACAGGCCGTAGCTCCGTGGCTCCTGCAGTCGGCAATACGCAGTTCAGAGCAGGAGTAGGAGGTTTGCAAGGGGCAGGATAATCATAGCTCCGTAGCCCTGTGAACAACTTCAAAGTGGAGTGAGCAGCATGCAGGGTGCATATCAAGTGAACGGTGCAGAATGGGAGCTACATGGGGGTGTTGTGGAGACCAGCTAAAAGCTCTCAGATAGTAGAAAGAGTTGGGTTGTTTCTGTTTTCTTGCAAGTGCACTTTAATAAGCAATTGGCCTGTTGCAGAGGAAGTGTTTGCCATGCATAAATAGAGGTTGTTCTTGTTAAACTAGCTTGTGCTGACGGAAGGGTGATGCTCTGCAGTGTGGGATGGCATTTGTTTTCCCTCACTCTGCCTCTTCTTTTCTTACTCTTCCCTCTCTCTTCCCCTTCTGTTTCTGTTTAAGGTTTCTATTTCTCCATGCAAATGAGAGAAGCCACATTGATTTGGCCTCCAGTTTCATGTTACTATGGCAACAATATAAAAACTACAAAGTGCTTAAAGCGCAGCACTTTTATCCCTGTGTCCCTCTGATCATCACAGGAAATTAGCATACCGGGAAACAGGAGAGCTCACAGAGGAAAGCAATTGTGCATTTGGAAGGCCACGTTGGCTGCCTGAACAAAAAATGGGGGTTTTTGGGGGGACTTGGCGAATGAGTGGGAAAAACACACTGAAAAAAAGAGGAAATAATCATGAGGAGAATATCGAGAAGCAGAGGGAAAAAATCATTCTGTTTTTTCAGGAGAAAGTTTCATGGCATCTCATTCGTTGTTCTCACTCTTAATATGGTAACACTTTAACACTTGAAAGGGTGTGCATAAGACATGAGTCAAAATGCTGTCATAACCATGTCATTACAGTCTTGAATGTTGATGAGTGTTGTCATTAAATGGCATTTGGTCAGTTATGTCATTTTTAATGTAAAGTTATTTGAGATGTTTCTGTTATGACAACTTGACATAAAGAAACTGTGTGGATTTATGTTTTAACATTACATTTAACTGTCATATGTGGTTGGTTTTGACATTGGTTGTCATAAGACCATTATAAGTGTGTGAATGATAATATTTTCCTTGATCTCAACTAATGTGGTACCATTTAGAACTGTCATGAAGATTTCATTAAATATTATAAGGCCAGTTTGAGGAGAGAGTGCAGTAACGAGGTGATTTAACTTACAGAGTTAGCTGATGGACAGACAGTGGTTAGCTAGTTTACTTAGCCTTGGAGCTAGCTGACTCAACATGTAGATGCAAGAAACCAAACCCACCAAGAAACCCACCTCGGTACTGTATTTCCTGTTGTCAAACTGTGCATCGTTGGTCTTGGAAGCTGTGTTCAGTCCTGGTCCAGCCAAGATCTGCAGTTCAGCCCATAGACAGTAGGAGAAGAAGTGGATGGAGCTTCTGGGTCTGAAAAGTGAAGGCACCACAGAATTGCCCTGAACCTGCATCCTTTCTAATGGCAAGAAGGGGGCAACTACGGTGGCTGCAGATATATGTGGGATTGTGTGGACGTGAAATGAACCTACTTCTCATTTGATTTACGACCTCAGAAAAAAATTTCTTAATTAGTTTATGGTTTCAATCACTAGATTCAAGACTTCATTTAGTAAATTATGGCCATGTTTAAAGGAAAACGCAAATAAATTTGGGTACGCTTTAGGGCGGGGTGTGATTGAGAAATATTTCTCAGTGAGTCCCTCGAATGCAACACACAGAGCTCACTGCAGTCAGATCAAACTGCCAAACAAGACAGTATTGAAAATGGATCAAGTCTCTGTTACTACATTGCCTATTTCTCATTTCACGCTTAAAATGTTTTTTGAAATGTATTTTACTGTATTGTTGTTGTTGTTGTAAAATTGTGATCCGGCATGCTGTCATTATTTCGTGCTGAATGGATGAGCCAAAATGAAGCATCACCCGAGTCACAGTATATCATTCACCAGCTCCACACTCACATTGGTACTGTGAATGCTCTGGTTGCAAAAAACAAGATAGCAAGCAAGACTGTTCACTACTTAGTTATTTGCATTTGAAGCTCCAGAAAAAATGTGTTTAACTCAGAATGTTACTGATTAAGACTTTTTTTTAACATCTTCTGGATGCAGTCTGTTTTTAAAAGTCTTAATCAGTAACATTACACACAAACTAGTCACAAATTTTGTGTTGACCACATACAAACATAAAAAACAAACATAGGTGCACATTCTTCATTTCATCATCAGCAGAAAGCTGCAGGAAAACGAGGCAGTGAGTTTCCTGCTGGTGATGTAAATGAGTGAGTATCCGCCTGTGTGTGTGATGTTGACTGTGTGTAAAGAGTGTATTTGTGTGCAAGAGAGAGGGAGGATAGAGGGGTGGACACCAGGGCCAGAGCACCAAAGGAGATTTGAAGGCCAACATCAAACGCCACATCAGCTCATTAATGCATGTAGGGGTGACCCCGACCCAGCACGGAACAACACAAACACATCAAAAACGCCTTCCAAAGCCCCCATCTTGACCGTCATCACACCAAGCCATAGGAAGGCTGTGAAATCCGCCCACAAGCCCCATAGATTTGAATTGTTGCCTTGTTTATCATGTCTCACTGAGCCACAGAGACGGACAAAGGCTACAGATTGAGTTTGGAAGGCATGGCATGGGGGCTGACAAAATTAGATTCACGTCAACACCAATGTGTAATGGGTGTACTTTCGCCATGCATGAAAGCGAGCCCAGACTACTTTTCTGAAAAGAAAGGAGACAAAAAAATTGCCTTTTCTCACACCGGTATCTGAGCCATTACATTGGTCAGATATCAATATTGTTTTCCAATTTTGCCTGCTGCATGAGGTGGTTAGCCACAGATGAAAAACGTTACGCTTCAAACTGTCTCACTCACTGAATCTGTCTGCCTGAAGGCTACCCAGCATGCAATTCTGAAACAAAGAGGCCTCTTTTTGATTTCTACACAGCGTGACCTTTTTTGATTGGGTGAGATTGGTTGGCATGGAAATCAATACTGCGTTGTGCATTTGATGCAGCCTTATCTCTTCTCCACACTGTCTGCAGGTAGAGGCAAGGGAGGTTTGTGTATGTGTTTTTGTGTGTGTCTGCGGGTATATGTGCGCTTAGCACTAACACTCTCTCACAGCATTTGGAACATAACAATAGTTCCTCTTCATGAAGTAAATTACTTTTGTGTGCCAGACGACATGGACAGAAAAACAGTTTGAAATGATTCTGAGGAGACAAAAAAGAAAACAAAATCTACATTGTTAAGTTCGGTTTGTGACTCTGGAAACATCTTCACATGTTCTTATTTTATTCTTTTTACTCCAGCTTTAGACTGTTCCAGACTGACTGCAGATTTGTTCTACAACACAAATAGGTCTGATGTTGTCCCCATTTACAGCTTTTTTAATGTTTCAAACAATGGACCAAACAGTTAAATCGGCAGGATTAAGAATGAGGATATCTTCCTACATTGCGAGCTAGCTAATTACATTCCTAAAAGATAGCGAAAGAGAAATGGATCAGATTGACACAAGTGTTGCAGTTGTTTTAAGTTAACATACAGTAATAACAACACTTAAAGTTCCAGTGTGTATGATTTACCATGATTTATTAGAAGAATATGACAGAAATGGAAGATAATATTCACAGGTATGTTTTCATAATTACATAATCACCTGAAAATCAGGATGGTTGTGTTTTACTTACCTTAGAGTGAACCGTATGTCTACACAGGGCACGGGTCCTCTACCATGGAGCACACTGGTTCCTTAAAAGCACTATGTGGACTTTTCAGAAAATCCTTGTCATTAATGACATTAACGGTTGTTAAGCGATCATGCGTGTGCTCATATTCTGTAGGTGCACGTTACCATTATGGGCATCAGCCGAAACAGTGACATGCCACACAAGACTGAACGTGACTGGTACCACGATAAGTAAAGTTAGGCTTGTGTTGTGATGGGTGGCGGTCATTTGTTGCCAAAAGTATACTCTATTTCTATGCCAGTGTTAGCTAGAGTTGCACCCTGTTGTGCTGTAGGGGAGCTGACGAGAGGTAGAAATAAGGACACAGGCTGTTACAGGCAACCGAAAAAATTGACCAGTTACCAGTGCTCCACACTGTACCTGAAAAAGGACGTATTTATTTGATGGATGGGGTAAACATTAAAGCCTAATTTCTGTGTGTGCGAGGGTCCCCATGATGTAAATTCTCGTTCCCTGTCTCCAGAAAGTAGTGCAAACAGAACTACGGTATGGTGTCCACAGCTGTCTGTGCACACATCTGTATAATCAAGGTTTACCTGCTGTTAGCAACCTCTACTTTTCATGGTAACTGGTTGTATTGGGTCACTTGCTAGTTACTGACTGGTTAGGGCAAAACAACACAACCACCCCCACTCCGTCCCAAACAGAAATTGACTAACAGACACAATGCTCAGCTAAATAAACAAAGAGAAACAAAATGGGAATTCAGTTTTAGGTCATTTACTTTACAGCAGCTTGTCTCTCAATCCACCATTCTGCATCTCAAACCAGAATTATTTTCTAAATTAAACATATATATCTTCAGTGGAAAAAAAACATCCATGTGTAATAATTTTTAGAACAGTAACTATATCTGCAGACAATGCAGTACAATAAGTTCAAATCACATAAAGCGTGGACAACAAATCTATTTTCTTTATCCTTGAAAGTGAACACTCATACCATAGTCTTTCATGTGCAGACAAATATAGCTTCATAGTGTTATATCTCTTCTTTGTGTTTAGATGCCACATAAACATTAAAGAACGTCTCAGAAGACGCTCAGTATTGTAGGTGATAATAAGCTCAACCTCTTCTCCATGCTCAGTCAAGTCAGCTCAGTTGGGAGCTGAGATTGACTGAGCTCTGTTGACTGAGCTGAGCAGCATGTGACGGAGAACCATCAAAGGTGATCGGGTAGGACTATGTCCTGCTTGGCTGTCCTCTCTGCAGTAGCACGCTTTTTTGGCCTCCAAATCCCCCAGTTACATGCCCTGAGTCAGAGCGATCACCTTGGGTCATTCTGACCACAGACAAAGCCAAAGGACCCGGAAGGAAATTGAACTTTACTGGAGCCCACTACCGACTGAATCCTAAATCCCCCAAAAGACAAAAACTTCATAGGCTTTCATTCTTGTTATATGTGCTCACCAAGACGGTCAGTGACAAACTTTTCTCATGTTCAAACTGTGCCTTCAAGCGCACTGAGAATATAGAATCCTGCTAGGATATGTTTCAGCGTCGCCATTATGTGATTTTTTTCCCTCTGGGATATCTACTAAAAACCCACTTAATCAAAAGCAATCTAAAGTCTTTTAGAAGATTTTTTCAAAGAAATTTCTTGAAAGGAATTCGGCAGCAGATAGACTGGTGCTCATTGTTGCAGTTCAAAGCTTAACTGTAATTTTCATATAGTAATTTGACAGTATAATATGTATCAGTTCAGGGTGTTGGATAGTCGCTTTTATAAAAGGCCTGCAAATCAGAATGATGATAATCTACTAAAAACATCTATCTACATAACAAAACATGATACATAAGGATAAGAAGCATGTTTTGGCAAGATCCTGCCTGAATCCAGCCTACGGGGCTACTTTAACAGCCTCAACACTCTTTTTGTGCATATCAATAGCCACAGCAACCAGCTGTTTCTCACTGTGCACCTCCAAAAGGCGCATCTGAAACCATTTAAATCAAAAGCAGTCACAGTTTCCACAGTGCATTATAGGCATTCCAGCATGGCCTTTCACTCCATGCTGCGTAGCCTCGCTCGGCAGGGGAGCGCGGTATAAAGTGGGCACACAGCAACACAAATATGCGGCCCACTGCGTGTTCCCCTCAGGAACACTAAAGGAGGGAGAGATAGAGGGAAACAGAAAGAAAGAGAGAGGGAAAAAGCTGAACAACCTCTGAGTTTCTCTGCTCCGGCTTCTCGGGTTAAAACCTTTTCCCTGCCTCAGATAAGAACCTTTCTTCTTCTTTGAATGCTTTGTCTTCTGGACGGATCGGGGAGGGGGAAAGGGAGAAGAAAGAGGAGAGCTGTCTTACTGGCACACCCCTGTGGTGGGTGCTCGTACAAAAGGAGACAGAGGGAGATGACAATGGCTGATGCTTGCCTATAGAGACAGGCTTCGTTTACAACACTGCTAGGCATTTAAACACATGTGTAAAGAGATTTTAAAGCTCTGTTAAAGGATATTTTTTATGGTAACACTGAATCAAATGACCCCCTGTAGTGTCAACTTCTTCACTGAGAATCAACATATGACCCTGGAGCAGCATCAAACCAAGACCAAACCACCAAACCAGAGCTAAATGGTAAGGAAATGTGGGACTATATATAATCCATTTTGTAATCATTTTCATATATTGCCAAGTCTGCTATATTCCACACCAGGACACAGAGAAGTGACATACCACAGGCAGAAAGAGAGACTGTGACTAAATCATCATCAATATGTAAAAGGTGTTTGTAGACTTCACATGAACATATCATGAAGACAGATTATTGCTACAGCTTTATACATTTTAAAGGTGCTATATAACATTTTCTGCTAGAGGTCGCTGTAGAGCACAAGTGTTGGGTTTAATAAACCACCCCAAGTTTCAAACTTAAGTTTGCCCCCTAAGAAAAATATTCCCCCAAGCTATGGAGGTTGTCTCATTGACAAAGTATTAAAAGAAAGACATTCACAGCAGTTACCATCAAAATACAGCACATGAGCATTCTAGTTATGCTTCGCTCAGCATTTTTGTCAGTTGTTCGCTAGCTAAGCTAACATGTTTAGTTACTCTGTGCAAGCTAGGTCCTCCAAAACAAAGAGAAATAAAAAGAAATACTGACGGTAAGAATGTTGTTCTCTTTGAAGAATATGGAAAGCATAAGCGCATATTCCAAGGTAAACTGAACTAAGTACCCACAACAAGTACACACAAACAGAAGATGTGGCAAGACGTAACTGACAAAATCAATGTGAGAAATCTGCTGTGAAATAAACTGTATATTAAATAACAAAGAAATATGAAAATACATTCCTGTGAATAGAGAAAGGAACATTGACAGAAACTGGTAACTTTCAGTAAAAGCTAATGTTAATATATGAGAGCTTGCTAGCTACACTGTTGCTTGTGCTAACATAATGTCTTTACTCCCTAACAAGTTGCACATCGCTCAGTGTTCAATGAGTTTTCCCTGTTCGGAAAAATGTGTCTCTGTCTGCTCCTCATCTTCAGTCACCACAAATTCAGTTATGTACATAAGTTCCACAAATTGCTTCACTCTTCAGGGACTGTTATGGGTCTCTTAATATTTCTGAGAAAAACGGTGCTAAGGACCTTATAAGGGAATATGAAAATAGCTAATTGGAAACAATTAGTGATTGAAGGGGTTTCCCTTACAACATCCTCAGAAAATTCTTAGGGTGATTTTATGCAACTCATTTTTTCCCTAAAGTATCCTTAGATGAAAGACAAACCTTAGCGTTACTGTTTTTATGACAACATCTGAGATAAAAACAAATGCACACTTCTTTTACACAATAAACATGGTGGAAAAAAGTGAACACACACTGGTGACAAAACTCAGCTCAAACTCAGCTGTTCAAATATAGATCAAGATTATGTTACTACATTGCCTTTTTCTTGCATATTCTCAGAAACATATTTTAGTGACTGTTTAGTCAAATTGGAATTATTGTAACCAGACGGCCATTTTGGCTCTCGTGTCTGGAAGGGAACCTTGGACCCACATAAGATCTTGCAGTGATCATTTTAACCCAAAGTATGACTTTTCTCTAACCATAGCTAGTTTTCTATCCTTAAGACTACCCAAATCTTAAACAAAGCATTGTTACATTATAAAACATACTTAGTTTGTACAATGTGCAAAATGAGGAAAAAATCTTGTGAAAGTTTCACAAATCTAGGGTTCCTTTTCAGACATGTCTATTTCCAGCAGAGACTTGTACTCAGATCAAACTGTCAAATTAGTGTTGATCAGAAATGGATCAATATTCTGTTACCACATCACCTGTTTCTCACCTAAAATGTTTTGGAAACATGTGTCATATATTTAGTTGTAATATGATAAAGTTACTCACCATGCTGCTATGTTGAAAACAGACATGGGGAAGTTCAAGAGGGGCTCAAATACATGAACAGAGAGGACTTGATAACAACAAAAACACAAGGAGTGTGACGTCATTCTTGGCTCAGGACGCCACTACATCTTTACATTGCAAATAGTTGTTTACTGATGTCTAATGAGGCTGAATGTTATATTTACCACATTGAATGTACCATGTACACAATGAGAACTGGTTTAAGTTCTTCTGCATAACAGAACATGCCAGACAGTCAAATTTTTTTTTTTTTGTAGCCGTGGTATAAATGGAAGATAATTTCCCATGATTCTTTCCATTTCTGGCTTGAACAAATCCTGAGGATTTACATGGAGTCCTGGCATCTCAGGATCCATGTTTCATCAAGAAGGTCATTAGTCCTCTTGCTGGAGCTGGCAGGTTCAAACCATCATTATCTTCTTTTGATGAGGAGGACCAGCAGAAGCTAATACAAAGAGCTCACACAACACACACACAAGTCTTTTAAATTCATCCCCTTCTTTGCACTTAGGCACATGGGATTTTATTTTCTATGGATATTTTGCAGCAGCCTTACCTGTCTATAAACGTAAATAGCAACCATGCACAAATTAACAACTAGATGAAGGATGTCAGAATTTGTACAATTCCTGATATCAAGAATTCTCTTAAGCATGCATAGAAAGATTTGAAAATATAGTTACCATGAGGAACGCCATATGACCCCTTCAAGACATACAGTTAACACTGTAGGATCACACCAACACCACCAGTATACATGGGTAATGTAAAAAAAAAAACAAACAAACAAAAAAAAAAACTATTGCACATTAATTACATTTCATACAAGTGTTTTCATTGTGATTAGCCTGAACATGATAGTATGGCTTACTGGCTGTGATAATAATTAAGGATGTTCCTGTCATTTTTTTTTGCCTACTTAAAGGTGCAGGAAGTGATTCAAAAGAAAGATGAAACGAGAAGACCAAATGAGAATGGCTGCAGAGTGAGAGGTCATCCTTGCCTTTGCCTTGGTTGAGTCTCTCTCCCAGGTCCTCAAATACTGATGATTTGGCAACAAGACTGAACTATCAACAATCTTACCATCATGAGCTGGATTTTCTAAGCTGAAAACAGAACCAAGAGAAGGAGCAAAAGCCTAGTCTTCTCTCATGCCACTTGAAATGCATCATTCTGAAAGTTATTATGGCACTTTCGCCCAATGATACCAAAAATGCCTGCCTTAAGTTTCTGAAAGAGAGAAGTTGTATCATCTTGTTATTACCGTGAGAAACAGTCACAGCTGAACAATGAAGAATGGATGTTCCTCCCTCACAAACAACCTTTGACAGAGTGCAAACACCAGCTTGTAGAGCACTTTCACCAGACAATGGATACGTTTTAATTTGGGCCTCTTATCAACTTCCTCATGGAATGAATTGGCAACAGCTGGTATGAAAAGCCACAACCACCATTTGTTATTTTAACCAGAAAAAGTGATGGTCAATGTGAGTGCTTTGTACGCCGCTAATCATGAGTAAGGTTGGATATAGGGCTGTCAAAATATCAGATTTTCATTACACCATTACCATGACTAAAAAAATTCAAGATAACAATATCACCACAATATCTACAGAATCCTAAAAAAATATGTGACATATTTTTCTTTAACTTTGTCTGTTGTTTGTTTTGTCTATTTTTTAGCAAATAAAATACACTCAAGGTGTAGAGACATGGAGAGAGAGTCTGTGATCATATCTGTACAAAAACGGACAGAAGGTAATTAAAGTGATTTAAGAGCAAACAGTATGTTTAAGAAGTGCTGGATTATGAACAGGATATCAATATTTAGGTTTTTAAATATCACAGTTTTCATTAATACTGTTTTATCACGACACACCTACTTGGATATACAGTGAAATTCTGTGATTACAAAAGGCCTGACTGTAATTAGGAGAACATGGAAACAAAATAAAATAAACATTTTGTATGAATATATTAAAATGTGTGAGTGTGTAAAAACATTTTTGTTACATGAATTCAAATGTCTGAATGTGCAAAAAACATCTGAACAAACAAACAAAGATTTCATTTTTGAATCCACAGGGAAATCTGCAGCTGTGCATGACACTTTTGTAACGAATGAAAAAGATTTGCACAAATAATTTTCCATGTGAGTGCACAAAATGTATGTGTGAATCCCAAGGTTGCAGCCATGAATCTATGAGTACAAATCAGATTCATGAGTAAGTTTGTTTCCACAGGAGATCAGCGCTGCAACATGAGCAGGCTGAGGTGGACAAACACCACAAAATGTAGTAAAGACAGGTTCGGAGTTTGATCAGCTTTATTTTATCTGATACTTATCCATCAAAATATTTGCAGCTTGTTCCTGATACCAGTCATAGGATTGCCACAGTTTATCTCTAGATTTTAAGCACTTTTCATTTTGTATCTTTCTATATATATGTTGTCAAAAAAATTGCCTTATGTTAAAATATACTTAATGTGATTTGTGATATGTGCTGTATGAATTACAGTATAGTTATAGAATTTTAAAGGTCCACTAAGCAATTCTTTAGAAAGAGAATGAGACCCAATGTTCAACTCACCTTTCTCCAGAATGACCAACCCATTCTCAGCTTTGTCATGCCCCTCAGCGTCTCATAGTGATGCGCAAGATACACTTTCAAGGCTGTATGAGACTGAGAAAGTCTTTTTAACGTGTGGTTAACATTGTGAAACAGTTGCAGTCTGAGTAGGTTTAGGCCACAAAAGTTCATGTTAGGTTTAGGAAAAGATGTTTTGGGTTAAAATAAGAATGAGGAGTACTGTAAGTTTGGCAAGTTGCATCGTAAAGGAGAGTTGGGCGATATGTTAAAATTTTACAAACAATCATCATCAGCCTGTCCATCGGTGATGTCATCGTCCCTCCTCCCTGCTCCTCCCGTCCTCTCCAGTCTCAGCTGGGAGAAGTGTGCAAGTGGCGAATTCACTTTGTTACGCATGCTGTGTACGTTCACTACGACCAATAGACAAAATAAACCCACGAAGGACGAGAGTAGAGGCTGTCACTCTGCAGACTATTACATGAGCAAAATAACATGACAAATATTGTCCTACAAATCTGCCAGAAAAAGTGACTGTCGATGGATTCAGCCCATCGTCAGTAGTTGATACAGTCGCCCAATCACCCATCCCTATTATAAAGGTCACATGATGCAAGTCACGTGTCACATGTAACATTATGTACCTTAAAACTTTAAGTAATTTTTTGGTGTCACATGGGACATGAAAAAAACTGGTAATTGAGAATTTGGGAATGAGAATGGGCTGGAATTGCTTACTGCACTTCAATGACTTCAACTTGCACTGTCATTTGCATAGAACATTTATGAATTTATTCCATTAAGGTGAGGAGCCATAAGAAAAAAAAGATTTACCTGTCATTGGAACACTTCTCAGTTTAAAGGAAAAAAGCGTCTTTGTTCCTTTAACCGACTGAAAACTCTCTAATGAGAAGTTAATTTGTCAGTGGAAAATGTTGAGAAAACAGTTTAACTAAACATATTGTAGAGACAGGACAGTAAAATAGGCTGTCATTGGGACAAGTGATCACAGCACACCAAGGAGTTGTACTGATTGACCCAAACACATACAATCGCCATGAGAACACTGGCTTCTGATACTTATATTTTAATCGATGCTAAGTTGACACGGTGTCATTAGAGGAGCAGTGGATACTTCCTGGCATCTGAGAATTACATGTTTAGCCAAGCAGTGACGACATACTGAAGAGACATGTTATGTGAGATATGGGACAGCCGTGGACACTAAATGAGAACGGCCATAGAGTGAGAGGTCATCCTTGCCTTTGCCCCCAAACAACTGTATTACCTCTCCAGGCCCTTTGGCCAAGTTTAGGCCACCAGATGACTCCAGTTGTTGCCTCCCCCGGGGCAAAGGCATCCCGTCCTCACCCGGTGGTCTGCTGTCATCTCATCTTTCATAGAACACAAGAGGCAGGAAGTATCCATGGGGATCAACAGATGCAGAGGAAAGCCACAAAATGGCTTCCTCCTGAGCCAACCATGTGGCTTCTACCATCGTAAACCTTTGAGCCTCAAAACATACAACACACAGCACAATACCATGTTCTCTGGCACTTTGAGGTTACGCCTCAGTGAAACTTATTTTCTTGAGGAAAGTCTTGGCGAAAATCAGACAGGTGATGTGAACACAGAGTAAAATGACCAGATTTCTGAAATGAAAACCAGGGACATTTCTAGTTCAGCGGGACAATCCTGTTTCATGTATTTTGACCATGGTAACTGTGGTAGTGTAATAAATAAGGTGCAGGTCAACTGATAAAATTAGATACTAATGAAGTAAATTTGTTAACTGTGACAGAAAATGACATTTCATAGTACTGTGTCAAGTGAAGCTATGGAAGACAGGGAGGATCGAGAACACTACCAGACTGACACAAGAACAGACACACTATAACAGAGAGACAAAACTATGAGACAACACTAACCAACTCTTGTTTTCCTTCTCTTTACCTTTCCACTCCATGCTTTTCTACACTGTCCTCCCTTCGCTCGTTTTAATTTTTCCTTCTCACTCTCTTTTCTGTCCTCTCCAATCTTTAATAACAAATAGCACACTAAGGTAAAATAAATGTAGGTTAACGTTTTTGTCATGTGCAGGCTCTGTAATCCTTTCCTTCACTGTCCATCCTCACCACGCTTGAAAAGACGTTTGTGTTGTTGTGTGGTTTTAAACTTGCTAGCTTTGCACTGAGTTTTCCATAGCAGTTTTCTCTGAAACTAGTGCAAGCAATTCGTAAATAGAAGAAGACAAGTGATATAATGCTGCTATAGTGAGCAGCCCCCCTGTAGGCTAAAACAACCTAACCCTAACGCAATTGAGGTGATGGTCAACCGTTAGACTCTAGCATTTCCTGCCAAGTAAAATATTCTGCATGTCCTCACCAGAAAAATGTGTGTCTAGGTTGAATGTGCAAGCATCTAATTTTGACTCATGTTTCCAATTATTTTATTATGTGACGACCTCTAGTGGGTATATTAAGTATGACAGGAGAAGTAATTATCAAGAATGTCCACAGGAGGAGGAGGTGGGGTGGATAAATAGCTGAAACAAACACATGTTCTTTGAAAGCATAACTAAACACAAAATTTTTTTAAGATACTACGACGAGTTTTTAACTTGACCAACATTAGTTAAGAAGATTGGCGACCATGAGCTTTTTCAAAACCAACAGAAGTAGTGTTACTTCCTCAAATTAGCCCAATAGTTCTATGGTTAAAACTGACCAAATCACGACTACTTTACAGTATAAACCATGTGTGTTGAGCTGTGTGACTTACGTGATCTAGTGAGGCTTCAGTAAGTCTGTCGCTGCCGATACTCTCCACTGCTGACATATGTCACTTTTTTGTGTAACTGGCAATCCGCTTATTCTGCTGTGTAGGTATGTGTTGAAAATATCATTTCACTGTGTCCCCGGGTTCAGCAGGGGACAGGCCACAAAAAACTGGGGACTATGCCTGGAAAATGAGAACATCTGGTCAAAACAAAAACAATACAACAGTGTGAAGGTTCCGTTAATGGTGCAACACCAAAATCCAAGCAAATGAATCAGTCTCACTGGTTTTGATAGTGCGTGTAGAAAAGTTAGATTGCTTATTCAGACAGAGAAAACTTTTTTTCTGTAAAGCAGCACAGCCGGAGAAATTATTTTGTGTGAGTGTGGACGGTGGCAAGAGAGAAACCTGCTGAATGCCAGAGTAAATAAATAAAGTAAATAAATCGGTGGATAATGTGAAGCAATTGTAGGGGTGTGCATAATCAGGGATTTGGAGGCTGCTCACTCTGCTGCTCATCTTCTGACTACAAAACCAGGCCCGGCCACCCCTAACCCCTCCCCACCCCCCTTTTCTCTCTCCAGCCGGTGATAATCTGTTCCAGTACACTTGCCATGAAATGAGCGATGCAGGACTCTTAATGCACTGGACAGGCAAAGCTTAACAGATAACATAAGCCCCCTTAGCTGCCCCCCCCCCCCCTCCAAACTACCCGCCTCACCCGCCTCTCTCGCCATTACCAGCCCTCATCCCCTTCCACTGGTAAATCAAGACCCCTCAGCTGTAAACAAGAGGACACAGATTTGGTTCATTACGAGGGGAGTTGTTTTCTCTCCCCGGCTCTTCATCTGATATATAATATCTGTGGCGAGCTGTCTCGTCGCCTTATGCTTGCGTCATATTTCATCTTGACTCTCATGACCTTCGCTGTCAGGCATACAACAAGAGGCAGTTGTTGTGGGTTTTTGTTCTCTTCTCCTGTTTATAGTTGTGATTGTCATTTGGCTAATGTATGCATGCATACATACACGTGGGCCTTGAAGCAAAAGCCTTGCAGAGCTGACAGTGGTAGTCTGTAGTCTCACGGGGTGGAAGCAAAAGCCTGTTTTGATGGCGATGAATATATAATTTTTGTATTATTTTTCTCCTTTTTTCTGTGCCGTAGCTGTCTGCCTTTAAGTCTTCTCTCTTTCCTTTAGTTCTTTTGATCTGGCTTTGGTTTGAATGTCATACCATCTGGATGAGCTCACTCTGGATGAATCTCTCTCCAAAAACGCTCAAATATATATTAAATAAGGAATATAATTCCATATGTTCTAGTGCTATGCTTTAAAACACATACATTTCAATTCCATTTATTCATGATGATTAGCAGTGAAATCATATCTCAAACAGGAAAAACTGGCAGAGGTGTGAAGTAATGAAGTACAAATACATTACTGTACTGAAAACTATAATTTGTAACATCTCCACATTGAAATGTCTAAAAACAGCAGATATATGTTATATGTTTTGTTGAGCTGTGTACTTACATTACGCTGAATGTTTCCAGTGATGGTCAGAGGCAGAGAAATATGTTTTTTTTCCTTTTTTTCAAGGTAGCAGTATTCCACTAGCCATTGCTACCTGGTTGCTACTCAGGGAGTGAGGAAGGAAGTCAGCGAACGTGACTTAACGTAGCATAATTAAAACTTTAAAATTACCTCATCTGTGAACATTATTTGTCTGAGTTATGATCCATGGTCCTATCCTATGTCACAAGATAAGACAGGAGAGACTCCCAGCAGCAGAACTTTGTACGTCCAAGTAATAAGTAGAAGTGTTCAGGTCTTTGTAGGTGATCAGATGAGAATGGGTAAAATTCAGGACGGGGAAGTTGGGGGTGAGCGTGTCATGTCAGGAGGATTTAAATGTATAGAATAATTCAGAGTAACATCAGATTGTAACTCTGATAGTTTGTAATTAATATGATGAAGATCAGCAGATCCTGAGGATGATATGATGCATATAGTGACTGTATTTAAATAACAAATTAACCTTTATGCCCAGGTGACAGTTATGGCAGTCATTTTTAGCTGAAGAGATTGTCATGAAACTGTAAGAGTTTACAGACATATTTTATCACACATTCCTCCCACAGTAGCGGCTGCACTCTCTGTCATCAGGTTTAAACAGATTGAATTACATCAACAATCTGTTATGAAAGCCCAAACAGTGCAATAGACAAGTGAAAACACATTATTCTTAAATATTTTACCAAAAAGGAAAGGAACATTTTTGATAACTAAAGGCAGGAATTATGGTCTAAATAAGTGATTTGATGAGAATATGTTCACTGATTCATATGTTGTTCATATTATTCATTGCTATAAAGGATACATTTCGGGATGAACAGGATGGGTTTCGGGGTTTGGGACAACTGCTTGTAATCTGACACGACATCTGATCACCTCAGGTACCTGTTCTCCAGTATTTATTTTTCTGAAAACTTTGAACTTTCTGTTCCTTACTTTTGGAAAACGTGCTCTTTACATCTGTCTTAATGCATCTGAGAGGAATAATTGGTTATTTTTTTTATTTTGTGTCAGTGTGTGCCACCTTCCCAACATCAAGACCAAATTCAGCCTATATGGTTGGAACAGTAACTCATAGAAATGATGGATTATCATTCTATTCATGTGTGCATATAACAGACATAACAAGACAAAATAGATGAGAGGGAAACTCGACCACAGTGAAATGTCCTTCAGGGCTACTTTTAACTTTGAGTTCATTTCAGTGGCTGTACTTTCTCACGTTTACTTGAATCAATACTTCTACTTTTACCAGTACATGAGAAAATGCACTTCTACTTGAGTATGAATGAGTATGTTTGCCACCTGTGAAAAGTTTGGCTAACAAAGAAGAACCTACGTCCTTTAATTTCTACATACTTGCTTAAAATGTTAGGGTAGGTGAAATGAAAGTACAGCTTTAATACTATACAGAACAATTTATTGTGGCACTATAATATGGGGCAACAAACACTGATAATGACAAGATCAGGATGTCTGTTGAATTTATTGTGGGATTAAAACCGTCACTGTTATTCAAAAGCATGTACTCCTCCAAAGAAAACAATCCAAGCCCTACAGCATCTCACTTGGAATCTGTGTAATGTAGATCAAAAAATTTTACGAGGGCGAAGAGCGTATTCATCTCTGAGAGCGACAATTATATTCGACTGTTTAAGGGGACCTCCCTGGCAGCATGTTTGACAGCATACAGCAAACAGCCCCGGCTGTGATCGATAGACTCCCGGCCCCTGTCTTCCCAAGTGCCTTGTGGTTTTGGAGGTTCGGAAAATCCGCCACGAAGCGGGGCCCTCCCATCTCGTCTGAACCAAACATTGTCCGGGTGGCTCCTGCTCCCATGCTCCTCACTCCCTGGAATGCCGGCACGCTGAGGATAACAGGGTTTCCTAAGATCCGACCGGGACCTCTCTAATTTGGGCATCCACTCCTGCCACTTCCCCTGACCAGAAACCATTTTAAATTGGTGGCCACGTAGGAGCTGGCATTCCCCTTTTCCTCCTTTTTTAATGGTTTGTTCACTTCTGTGGCTCTTTCTTGGTCGCTCTTTTATTTCTATCTGTCTCCTTCCACCCCTGTCTTGGCTCAAACTAGAAAGTGAATTTATTTCCGCTCCATATTATTGTCCATCATATTAAACTGTGGGCTTCATGTACAAACACAAAACCCCACTACCACCACCACCGTCAATGCCACTCCACACACACAGACACTATCAGTGACAGGCACAGCACAACAGCAGCGATGTTTTAGCGCTCTCCCAGCTGTGTGTGCGTACAGGCAGGTTCTTCCTGCCAGTGAGCGCTGAGAGAGTGACAGACCACCCACCTGCTCTGGCTCTTCCTATTGATGTCAGTTTGGCGTCAGTGGGAGGGCAGCTAATGGGATTTCACTATCAGCACCTCAGTGTAGCCACCATGTCAGCTCTCCCTCCTCCGTAGCGCTACGCACAGTCAAGCAAGGTAAAACTGCTTGGCTTGGATTGCTAAAGACCGACTGTGAAAGGCATAAGACGTTAAACATAACATAATGCAGTTTTCAAAAACACTGTAAAGCAAGTAGTGACTCACAGGCAACGGAGGTACTGCAGGCTCAGAAATAAACCTGCCTGTGAGTGAACTGTCAAGGTCACCTTATCGTATCGCACCTCATCCAGCAGCTTTGGGCAGCAGTGTGTTACTGAGTGACATTTTACAGAAATTCATGATTTCCTTTTTAAGAAACAGGTCATGTAAGGGGCAACAATTTAAAATTCAGTAATTACATTACAGTAGCCTCTTTAACACAGTCTGCTCAAGGTGT
This sequence comes from Lutjanus erythropterus, assembly GCF_056507025.1. Lineage (NCBI taxonomy): Eukaryota > Metazoa > Chordata > Actinopteri > Lutjaniformes > Lutjanidae > Lutjanus > Lutjanus erythropterus. The sequence continues at coordinate 31,217,133 of NC_139319.1, read as the reverse complement.
AAATGTTATGCTGTTTTTCTGCCATGCTGTACTATATAAAAAGCGAGCAGGGGCATAGGGAGCCATTTTTGTTAGGCCTTTGAGCTGGCAGAAGAAGCAACAGAACTAAACTCAATCCGAGTATAAAAAAGAGTGAGGACAGGACAGGGATGTGATGCTGTGAGGACATTTTATGTGTGTGATGACGCACCACCAGGGACACAAACTGGGGACACAATAAGGTGCCGAAGCTTCTCTCAGCAGAGGACAAGATCAACTGCCAAATAAGACGGACAGTAAAGACCTTTGTTGTTGTTTACACAGCAGTATCGCTCGATGTGTGTGTTATACGTAACGCTAGACGCTGAAGCTGTGGTGTTACATGTCATGCCTCTTTTGCTTCTGGAACTACACCATCTAAAATAATACACGGAGACAGTATTACGACGCCATCGCTGGGTTCAATGTAAATAAGCAAAGCTGGCAAAATTATGATCTTCTTTATGGCAATAAGGGTTAATGACTAACTAATGACTGACAAATAGGGGAGTGGACAATTAGCTTTTGCTGCGTGCATTCAGAGGACACACTGGTGCTGGACGTGTTTGCTTGACACAGGGTGTGGAGGTGTGAGGATCAAGAGGTTAGCCTCTACCAAAAGAGAAGACATGCTCAATTATTTGCCAGTAAGTCAAAAGTTGAGGCTAGCTGCTCAGCTTTGCCCACATTTGTTTGGTAGCTGTCAGTTGAGGACGTAACTTGTGCTTAAGCGCTGGATGCAGTCAGCAGGGCTAAGCTAACATGAGCTGTTGATTGGCTGACTGCTTATTACACAACAATGTCTTCAATTCTGTGTCTACACCTGTTAAATAAAGTGTGTGAGTGTGGAGGATATGGAGTTGTTTAAAGGGCAAATCTGCATTTTTTTTTTTCAGTTTTTTTGAAAAACAAATGCCCACTCAACCATTAGCAAAAAACTGCTGGTTGGTTACAACGTTGACGCCCCCCTGTCAACCTGTGGGGTTCATACGCAGCAACGTCATCATGCAGAAACCTAGATCAGGTCATGTGGGATACATGTGTGCAATACGTGAATGAATAATACAGTATAATATAGTTGCAAAAATTGAATACATGTCGTCGTAGGAGAAATGATCATTTCTGACAAATACTGTCAGATATACTGCTGTTTGGTAACCTTGTTGATGCAGATCATTTTTATTTACATCGTCTTTCCTGTCAAATTGTGGTTTAGTTGGACGTCCTGTACAGTAACAGATTTTGAGCAGAGAATGTTGGCATTATCGTGTGTACAAATATACTGTATCAGTGTGAAGCTGCCACAGTCTTTCAGTGTGAAGCTGCCACATCTACACAACTCACAGGCTGAACTTCTGTGAATGGTGACTAATCAGTTCAAGGTGTTAAGAAGAGTGTCGGAGCTGAGTGAGCCTGGAAGAAATGAGTACCTCATTACTGCATCTAGTCACTATTCCGTCACCTGGCACTGTCATAACAACACTGCACTTTTAAAGCCTTGCCTCACCTTCTCTTTCTCTGTGTCTCACTTTGAGCTTTTCATTTTTCAGCCTTCTATGGTTCTCTCTTTCTCCATCTTTCAAAGTTTACAACTATTGTCTGAAAGTTCACACTTTAAGTTTGGTGACAGCGTTGCACATTTTTTTCTTTTCCCTTTTTCTTTCTTATTCCTTTCTTCCTTGTGTGTTGCTCCACATCAGAGATCCAGAGAGGGGCCTTTTGTGTCTGACTTTGCCCCAAAGGCAGTCGTCTTGCAAGGCAGATTAATAATTACAGAGTACACAACATCGGGGAAAACAATTTCAACATCTTTGATGTCAAACATGAGAGAAACCAAAATTACAAAGAAAAAAAGGATGACGAGGAAAGGTCTTGAAAGATGGTCTTTCTTTCTGTCTCCCTCTCTCTTGGCAGTATTTCCTGTTATTGTTGCTTTCTACTGTTTCGCAGTGCATTAAAAACATTAAGGAGAACTTAAAAGAGAGAGGCGTCTGCCCCCGGAGGGCCACATTTGAGAAGTGGCATGGCAAGTATTCTTTGTGACAGTGTCACTGAAGATGAGAGGGATCTATATATAATGTTTCATAGGATTTGGTCCATCTGTTTACATGTTTGGGCACATCAATAAGCCCATGAGATGTTGTTTGTTTAGTGTAGCATTAGGATAAATAGAAACCATGGCCAAATATAGGAGGACAGAGCTGTCGTGGCCCTGAGTTATGATTATGGGCTGTAATTGAAAGGTTGAGGGTGCTCTTTCCTTTGCTTCACTATGAAACTCCCTATAACTGAAAAAGCCATGGATCATTGGAATGACAATTTACAGTCTCTCCTGTCTTGTACTTTACGAAACCAATACTTTTTTTGTCTTGTGTAATACAGAATGATTGGCCTTGGGCTGTCATCCAAACACAGATGATTACTATCCCCTTTTAATAATAATATTGAATGAATATCAACAAATCACAAACAAAGCGACCACAACCACAACTGAAATTTAAACATGTTGAAAATCCCTTCTGACAAAAGCCAGGCCCTAATTTTGGTTTATTGAGGTTGTTCTTCTTCCATATATCAGTTCTCCTTGTGTAGTTGAAGCTGGATTATCAACAGCCAGTACTCAGTGTCTTTGTTTAAAATGCATCCAGTAATAATACTTTGTGTGATGAATGATGGGCACTGATTGAAAGAAACTGTAAACTGAAGTTATGTGGGGCCACTCCTCATTGGAAATAGTGAAACTACACTTTTCTTTCAAAGTCCGGTAGCAAACTTAAAGCTACTCAGAATTATTTTATTGTAATTTATATTTTTGTTGTGAATGATTACTATTGCAGGACTGTTGAATAAAATGCCTTTAGTTTCAGCTAGCTGTATCAAATGAACTGGAAACTTAGTGCATTCTGGTTTCAGGGTTTTCACTACAGTCCATGATTTTTAAACTACCTTCCCTCATAATAATTACAGCCCCAATAACCTACCTTTTTCTTTTGTTTGTCCTACCGTATTTCCCATCCATAGAGATAATGACTGCACTTTATTATCAAGTAGAAGCCATGTCTGTGTGCAGCATAAAAATATACAAACAGGATGAATGCTACCCAATATAATATACCTTTCTCTGACAAGGCATTAAGGCATTATAAACATATTTGTAATGCGTTATAATCTGCTTATAAAACTGTATGATTTTCTCTGTCAGATGGGATCATGCGATAGCTTGCATATGTGCGTGTGTGTGAGTGTGTGCAGGTGAGATCATCGGACCCTAAACTTGTCCACTGATAATCTCAAATTCTGCTCGACCACACTGCCTAATTTTTTGTGCACATTCTTATGTTGAAGGACCTCTGTGATTCAGAATTTTTTTAATTTAATTTTTTTTTAATGGCTCCACGGCTCCATGGCTGGAAGCATTATTTATTTGGGTTATTCCATTCTAGTGTCCACCAGGACTCAGGGATAAACTGTTCAGTTTGTAGTCAAAAGTCGCTGTGACTCATAAGACAGATTTTTGGCCATAATTTCATACAAGCAATTCTGGAAATTAATTACTTTATTGTAACTAGTTTCATTACTCGTTGTAATTAAATTAATGACAAATATGTAATTGAATTACAGTTATTATTCAAAATGTAGTTGATTACAAAGGGGTTGCATCCGAATAGTCTTTTCAAGTTTTCTAGACCTGAACTTTAACTGAGTGCACTCCTCTAGTTATATTATAAGCACTCATAAATATTCATAATGAATTATAACAGTAATCATAAGACATTTCAAAGTATTTTATAGTCACTTAGCCAAGAATAATAACACTTTATAATAGCTTGTGATTCTATGACATCAAGGATTATTGCCAAATTTATTGTCTTTTGTCCTTTTTGGCTGCTCCAACCACCAGTACTGTAACAGTGCGAATAGATATTCATCAAAACCAAAGCGGTCCCTGCCTTGATCGGGTTTTCCAGATATTTAAGCCTAGGAGTCCTACACAAAAACTATTTCTTTCTGTTTTCTTGTGTTTTTTTTTTTTTTTTGTTATGAAATGGAAAATGAAAATCAAACCATTTTTTTAATTTTCAGTCATCTATTTTCATCATGAAAAAGAAAGACGCACCCATATACTGTATAGAGTCCACAGTTTCCACATATATTATTCATAATCACACACCAAATCTCATTCCCAGCAACAGAAACATTAAATGGAGTTTTTAAGGTGAGAGAAAAGGCAATGTTGGCATTTTGAGCGTTAAACCTGCTGTACTCATAGCTGCTCCACTGCAGACATTCTGGATATACAGCAGTGAAGTTGACAGGTGTCAGTATGGAAAGACTTGTGTTTTGCTTGAAAAACAATGCTCGGCAGTGTTACACTGTGTGCTTTAACCGTGACAACAGGAACTGAGGCGTCAAAGCTAAAATGACATAGAAGGAAAGCCACAATGTACTTGAATCGTGACAGCGAGCCCCCTGTTTGACGGATGTTGGCACGTCATGGCAGATGTACAGTACTTTCTGAAAACACAACAGCCATCTGGAGCGGCTGCGACAGTTTTGATGTGTCTTCTGTTTATTTACTGTATCTCTTTGTATTTGGGAAAAACAACAATATAAATATATTGGAACATCCTGTCATATGGAGTCCATCTGATTGCAATTTGTAACATAGGTGAACGGGTTCATCACTGGCTCGCTGAAATTCAGATACAGGCTCTGGATTTGTAGTATCAATGCCAGTCAACACATGTGACGACTTTGCAGGCTCCAAACCTCATGTTTGTTTTAAAGAGTATCTGGAAAGGAGTTTCAGATAACAGAGTTGATTTTGTACAATGGACAGGATTTTATGTACTTCAGCTTCTCTGGAGTTAATACCAGTTATGGACGACTGATTAAATCTTTGCACATAAGCATTAGCAGACACAGTGTTCTGCTGTGTGTTCATTTTAAAGGGGCATATCTATGTTCAAATTTTTCCAGGTTCCTAAGTTCTATGCTAACCCCTTATCCTAACCCATTATGTGCTATATAGAGCTGGGGAACCTAGGACGCTGAGAACATAGGACCTCTGGAACATAGGATGCCAGGAACATAAAACTCTAGGAGAGCACATAGAATAAGGGAACTGAGAACATAGGACTGTGGTAACATACAACCCCGGGAACATAGGACCTTAGGCTAGGAAAGCATTTATGTAGAATAGGGGAACAAAGGACCTTGTGAACAGAGGATCCAAGGAGAGTCCATATGTAGAATGGGGGAACACAGGACATTGGGAACATAGGATTCTGGGAACATAGGACCTTAAGAACATAAGATCTTGGGAACATAGGACATTGGGAACATACTCTTGGAACATAGGATTTTGTTCTACCAGGTTTTTTAAATAACAATAACTGACATCAATCAGAAGTCAGTGTCCATCTGTTTTTGTAACATTTAACATTTTTGTCTGGTTTGTCTGGTTTCAATGTAAGTGACTAACTATAACCCCAATAAAATTATGCGCCATTAGCATAAATTAAACATGACATTTTCATCTGCTCTACATAAGAAAACACTGAAGCTGTTAAGTTTAGTAATGAAGAAAAAATGTTAAAGCTGCACAAAATGTTTTCAGTAAAAACGGTCTGGTAGGAAGGCAAGTGTGTATATCTGTATAGGGCGCTAACCACAACACTCATGCTTCTCATCACACTTGTGATTCGTATGTGCTTCAGTCCTTTTATTTATTTTTAATTCTTAGGTGCAGTGAGCACCTGCAGGTCTTTATTTAACCAGTTGTGGATGCATCTTATTTTTCCTTTGCAATGTTTGATCTTATCAGCCCACAAAAAAGTGATAAAATATCCAAATATACCCTTTTACTGGATCAGGAGTTAAAATGGATCACTTGTAACTTTTTCCAGTGGTTTTCTGATGGAAACAGCTGCAGGCAGTGTTCAAACTGAAAGAAATGTACAAACAGTATTGCTGCCCTGATAGTGGGACTAAGGAGACAATAATTAAACTCAGGCTGCTGATAAACCTGAGAAATTTCTGAAAGTTTGTCACATCTGTAATACTTTCTTTGACGCCCATGTAGTCCATCTCTGTTATGACCTGTTAAATACATTTCACAACATTTTGTGTGTAATCACATTATAATCCATTAAAACAGTGATTATAAAGCATTATAAAATAGTTATATTACACTTATGAGAAGCCAAAATAAAATGTCAGTAAATACCCAGCGATTACGAAGTATTCTGACACTTTAACTCATGTCATTATAAAATCCTTTATAATGTGTTTCTAATGTTGTAAAGCGTTATCAGTGTTTATAAATGCTTATAACTATAATTATACATCAGTGCATTATAAATAATTATAATGCATCATACACATGGGTGTCATAGAAAGTGTTACTGTCACATCTTTTGAAAATGGCATTTTCTCTCTATTTGTCTAAATAGAGAGCTGTTGAGTTTGCTGTGTCATGGTAACAGCCTGGATGATGTTGGGAACTATCACGGCAGCATTGTGGGTCAGGGTGGTTGTTTCCTGTCAGTTATGATGCTTTGTAAACTCAGCAAAACCTTGCACATCTACACAACCGTCCCAACACCCACGCGTCACGCAGTATTGATGTGGTCATTTCAGCAGAGCTGACTTTAAAGCTGAAATAAACCACTCCAGGGCATGTCTGGTGCGGTGGCACCCGCAGTCACAGGGCTGCCGTTAGGTAGCAGTGTTGATGGGAAGTAAACCAGTTTACAGAAAGTGTGGGCAGCTGTTCACTCAGCAGGTAGGAGCAGCAGTGAAACTGCAGCAGGTGTGTGTGTGCTGGGCGGTGAGGGAGCTGAAGAACAGCAGCAGGTGGGAAAGAAGAAGTTCTGGGCCTTAACTGTGAGGGTGCAGACAGACAGAGAGAGGTCGACTTTAACATCATGAACTCACATACCCTGATGACTTCTGTCCTTTCATGGACTAATGACGAATCAAGGTTCAAAGCTAAGATATATTTATCCCCAATATCCTGCTGGTGCTCGCTGTTCAACCTATTCAGGGAGACAAAGAACTCTGTTTATTATGATACACTTTGATGAGAAAATCCTTTTTAAAAGTCAATACACTGTGGTATTCAGTCACAAAAAATAACATTTCTTTTTTTATTCTAATTTGTTACACAATCATAAATTTTTAATTCCGAATATATTCTTCAGATTAACTTCTGAAGGAGATGAAAAAAAAAACACTTTTTACCTTTCTACAATATTATATTACAATACCTATATTGTACAAAGTAGTGTTGATAGTGTTTATTTGTTTGCTTGTGCTGAAACTGCATTTCAGAACCAGTATACCAACAACTAAAGTTACATCATTATTATTATTATTATTATTATTAGTAGTAGTAGTAGTAGTAGTGTTAGTATTATTATTATTTTGAGGTTTTTATATCATTCATGTCTGTAGTTTCCCAGTAGTGCACCTCTAGAATTCAAATCTAACAATCAGATTTTGGTTGAAGTATGTACTTTTTGGTGTTAAAATACTGTATCATTTTGATGCCAAAGCTATTCTAAAAATGTTTTCCCACATGACCTGATGGACGTTTCTGCATGATGAAGGTCCCCTGCAGATATGTTTGATAAAATCAATGAATAAATCATCAATTTGTAACTGAAATATTATTTCCACAAAAAAAGTTGAGTTATGTTGGTCAAATTTTCTGTCTGTCTCATGGAAAAAAAAATCCAGAATCTATGAATATGCAAATGTTTTACCACAGGCCATAAAAAAAATATCTTCTACTTTATGAAAAAAAAGTCTGTTCTCAGAGTGCTGGAGGTTTCAGGTTCTCACACTTGTAAGTAAGTAAGTGTAAGTTGTGATTGGCCATCCAAACTGCTGTTATGTTGATGTCATAAGAAGCTGTGTATTGGTGTAGGATGTCAGGCGAGCTCAGCAGATGAATATGAAAACAGCCGTCTTACGTCAAAGTCTGCACATTCATGCATCAGTCTGTACAGTGAAGCTCAAAAATCCAAGTGAAGTAACTATAAGCTCTGTTGTGGCTTTCAAAATGAAAGGTAATTTGAAAATACACTTGACAAATTGGAAGTATCTTTTCAGGTTTTTTTTTTTTTTTTCTCAATGCCATTCTTCAAGCGTCATCCATTTCCAGTGGAAAAAAGCAAAAAAAAAAAAAAAAAAAAAGCACGTTAGAAGGACATATAGATACGGAAAATTCCACTTGTGAAAGCTGACACAAACAAGTCAACTTCCAGCACTTTGGTTGAGATATAATGGGGGCAACGGGGAAATGTGTCAGCAGTGTTAGTCACACTCTGAAGCTGCCTCAGACTGCTCCGAAGATCAAACCGAAGCACCACTGATTGACTGTGAGCCTGACATCCACTTCCAAAGACCTGGGTTGTGATTGCGAAATTCCTGGTTTTCCCTGTAATGGTTGACGAAGACATTCTGCAAAAATCCCACAGAGGGCTGGAGGTGGGGGGAGGGCAGATGATACCATCCAATCAGTGGCATGAAACATCACTGGATTTACAGTATAAGCAGAAAACCTTTACTTCAGCAAAGGATCATGATGATAAGTCTTAATTCTTCTGCCTCATTTCCTGAAAAAGTGTGAAAAAAGCAGAAAGAGAAGAGGGAAAAAAACAGCCATAATACTGAAACAAACAACAGGGATGCAGCTGCATTCAATTTCCTGCAGCATGCTGTTTCTATCACAAGGTCTTTTCAGATGCACCAATTGAGTGGAGGTTGGGAATGGCCATGAATCTAAACCAGTCTTTCCCTCCACACTCGGCTTAATGAGGGCTACATGGAGGAATGTCGGTTCTCACTCCACACCTTTTCCCCGTGGGCTTTTTCAGAATGATATGGAGGAAACAACGCGTTCTTTAAATAATATTCCATCCCTTGAGGCCAAAAAGTGAAATTCATACACAAGTTAATCTGAATCATTAGCAAAATCATAAACAAATTGAATATTTTCCACTGAAGCTGATGATCCAGTGTGGAAGAACCTCAGAGCCAAACCTTTCAACTCCAAAAAGGAAAGAAATTCCTACTGACAACTCAAACTTCCCAAATCAGTCCCTGATCATGTACGCACATCTTCCACGCTTTTACAGCAGTGATAACTCCAAAAAAGGGAAAAAAAAAAAAAAAAGTGGGACAGTGAATTTTCCATCCTTAAGCTTTCTGAAATGATATGTTCCATCTGGTTGCAGAGAGGGATTGTTTTTGTATGGCCAGATGAAATTGCAAACATCCCTGCATAATTATTTCAAAAAGCATCCTGTTTTGAATAACACTATGCTATGAAGGAAACTGTGTGCTGGTAAACAACAACATATTCCTCACATGGGCCTGCTTTTCCTATTAGAGGTCTTTATTTCAAGTCCAGAACCTGTTTTTCATAAGATCATGAAGAACATGTCATTGTACTCTTTATGGTGAAATATCAGCAGTACAGAGACTGTTCAGAGCATTTGTGTGTATCGAATGTCCCTGGACCTCATTAGCTCGTGTCCTTATTAAGAGTCTCCTTGCTATCCCCTGGAGTCGGCTGGTGAAAGTCTTCCCATGTCATCCCCCCCCCCCCCCATCTCTAGCTCACTCCCTCTGTTTCTGTCTTCCTTGACACGCCCTTTGAACTTCCCTCAGTCTCCTGTCCCACATCAAAGCTTTGATAGAGGCTTCCTCTTTCCTCTTCTCAAGGTGAAGAGTTGGCTGCTTGTGCGTGTGTGTATACATAAGACTGAGACGGCCAAAACAATTAAGGTACTTTCTGTCCATTATTCATCACTACTTCCTTCATAATAGTGATGCAGGTGTTAAAGGGTGTTCATTGTTCATAGACTCCAGTACAGGTGCACAGAGACGTCCTTATGTGTATTTGTATCTGTATCTGTTTAACCAACAAAATGATCTGTGTCTTAATACAGATAGCAGTGGGTGTGGTTTATATCAGAAGTCAAGTTAAATCAGGCAAATGTATTTTCTAAGCTAATATTAATTTATAATACCATTGTGCTACAAAGCATCAACATGATTTAATATTGACATATAAATAATTATGAAATATATTTCACAATTAATTAGTTATAATATATTTCCACATCCTCATGGTGTACTTTCCATCTCTCTTTAGTTTTATCCAAAATAAATGTTATGAACTGTCTGAAGCCCACCGCCATCTCCCCTTTAACTGGGGGATTTTACAAGGTCAGAGACTGGGAAAAAAAAGCTTTATTGATGAAAAATTCTGTTTTTAAGTGAAAATATAAACTCTAAGGTAAAGGTATGCAAATATATAGAAATATATTTAATGTATATTAAAGGGAATAATCACTGTGCATTGAATCAATTATTGATCAAAGTAAATGCAACTATTAAACTATTTAAACTATTCCGAGGTAATCACAGAGATGACTTTTTCTTTCTTTCTCTTTACTAAAGAGGAACTTTGGATAGAAGAAAAATATGTATCCATTGCATTATCTGTGCTTCTCCGAATGACGTATTTGGATTTGGGTGCATCCCTAGACTCCAGTATTTCAAAACTAAATTAAGAAAAATCCTTCTGTCAGTATCTGTGATGGAGACCCTGGAGCAACAGCTAAAAAAAACCATAGAAGGTTCTATACGTGAAATTTTGAACATTAATATAGCAGCAATCAACCATTTGATATGTAGAGACATAGTGGAGAAATGAAAATTACTGAGCAGAGACTGTAGTCACACTCCCTCTGTGTGCGTTATAAACTGAGCTTCTCTGTTCTTTGGTGTGGTAACCCGACTGGCTTCTCCAAAATGTTGCATGTTCATTTTCATTAGTGACTGGTTAGAGTAGGTATGATAGTTAACTGCTATTACCAACATTATGAATTTGTTCTGCAAGTGTTGTAATGCTGAATGTCATATATAGCACATTTAATGTTGAAAACAAACCTGAGGGAAAAAAAGAAAAACACTGACCCCGACTGTAAAAACATGGGTACAAAAATATGGTGTAGGAAAATATCAATATCAAGGGCAAAACAGTGGGCCAACAAGGGAGCTCATATCGGACTGTCCGCAGAGATGCAGCACAAGCTGGCAAAATTTCCTTGTTTTAAGTCACGCATTTTTGGATCCCATCTTAACTAAAGGAAAACAAAGATATAAAAACCACCCTGTCAGAACTCCACTTTGGCAATAGTCGCCGTACACTGCCATCAGGATGAAAGTGCACAAAAGTACAGAGAGCTATATGTATTTTCAATCAGGATGGGTCAAAAATGCTGCCATTTGGGAGATGAAGGATGAGAAATTCTTCACTGTCAAAGCAAAGGTGAGTAGTAATTAGCTAATGTTAGCTATCTAACATTAATCCATGTTTTTAAGTTAGTTTCAGGGTTGTTGTAGTCAGTGTTGTAGGGCAGCATCATTTTGTTGGGTTAACATAACATCTCATGACATAAATCTAATCAAATCTTTGATAATGTGTTTACTGCAAAGCCGTGTGTACTTTAACAGCTCCCATTGTTTGCCCTTCCCGTGGACAGAGGTGTGCTCAATGGCACAAATCCATAATCAACTACTTTCTGGGTTTTCTTTGTCAGATGGGATTCTGTAGAAACACAGCCCGGGCTCAGCTCCTCGTCAGTTAGCGCTCCAATCGCACAACAACTATCCGGCATTTTGGCAGAACAACAGACACCATTAAGTTTGTAAGCTGGTGGCCAGTGGAAGATAGCATTGTTTTGCCCTCCAAGGGGACATTCCTATACGGACATGACGTCATGTGAAAACTCTGAATTGTCATACTAAGTTTTGTGATACTGTTAATATCTATCTTCACTGTTCGGTTGCATTAACAAGTTTATGCAACTTTATAAACTCAGTTTTTTTGCATATGGAGGTGTGTTCTTTATACTATGACAGTTTTCCTAAAATTTGACTGAAATTGCTAAATATTGCAGTATATACTGAATTGTAACCCATGTAACTTGATACATATTGTTTCACCAGATTCCGCCAAAACACAGCCCTAGTTGACAATACTTTTTATTCAGCACTACGCCCAAATAAGTCTATTTGAATTTCTGTTGCTGTAGGTTTACAACATTTTGTTCAAAGATGTCTTACAGGTCTTAGATCTCTTTGGGGACTAGTTCACCCCAAATATAAGGAACATCACTTACAACTTAAACATCCTGCATTTCATCACGTATAGCCCATAAAACACATTCATCACCTTCATCAATCCAGTTTATGGTAAACTGAAGGCCTACATATGGGGTTTCACTAAAGTCAAAAGAAAAGAAAAGGAAAAAAATGTAATTATTATTCGTTTTAAACAAACATCAGCGGAGTCTGTGAGGCTGAGAACGAAGATGTGTGGTAAATGACAATGAAAAGACATGACAAAGAGTTTTCTGTACACTGTTGCCACCAACAACCATTAATATTAGACATGGTCACAGCCAAACTTTATATTCTTAGACTGGAACTCATCAGATTCTCCATGTTTAAAAAATGGATAAATGAGACTCATTGTGTTTGGGGTGTCTTTCCTTGACTATTTTTAGATGAATCTGGGACCAGTTTTGAAATATTTGTATCGTTTCACAGTCATCTTTTATTTATGAATCTGCATTATTTTTGTACTCGTTTTCTTTTTAAATAGAGACAAACCACCCCTCCCCCTCTTTTGTTCCTCTACTAATGCTGTATGGTATGTTCTTTTTTATTGTTTATCTATTGTCTTTCCTTTTAAAAAATCGTATTTATAGTTCCTTGTCCCTTGAGCTGTGAAACCTGAAAATAGAAAAAAATCAAGAAATAAAATTGTAAAATGAACATCACGCTGAATGATAAAAATTTCAAGTAATAATTCATACCGCAAACAGTGATGTGTGCTGCTATGAGCACAATTTGTGTTTACAGCACACATACAAGCATTTCATGTTAATGTGTGACAGGAGGTGATTGGTAGAGAAACATGCTTATCTCAAGGTGCCTCACAGAACCTTTAATGAATGAATAAAAGTTGAGCTTTTTCAACATGCGGAAAACAAGCAATGCAACCGTGTGCCTGTATCTGCAGTTACACTTGTGAGGCTGAAATGCCAAACTCATGTCAGTGCAGCAGAAATAGGTCAAGCCCAACACACACTCACACACTCACATGCACACAGATAGATGAATTACTCATTCTCTTTCATGGCCTTTGTAGATGGAGGAAACGGATGCCGATGCAAAAAGATCAAAAACCCCTCTGCGCGAGAAACAAGTGTCCTCCTCCCAGCAGCCGAGCAGGAGGGAGGAAGAGTCGCTCAACAGGTTCATGTCACTCCTGTAACTCTGCAGCTTTTCGCGGCGTGTCCTCGGCTGCTCCGTCCTGCCAGGTATCTGTTTTTGGATCCTTTCTTTGTAGAAATGTCTGCGATCTGTGCATCAGTTTGAAGCTGCTTTTCCTCTTCCTGCGTCTGTGGAAAACACAATCAAAGAGAAAAATCAATGTAACCTCAAGCAATAAAAAAGTCAATAGCTTTCATACAATCTATATTTAGTGCGGAGTGATGTAGAGATTCTCAGTTCTGCCCGGCTGCAATTTGCGAGATAGATCCTTTTTTCCACATTCATTTATTCATCATTCATTATTCCTGAACTCTTCCTTTATGAATCATAACTCTGTAAATGTATTTTTTCCATCCAGCTCAGGCATGTATATGCATGGGTCTGGGTGTGTTTATGTGTAGGAGGCAGTGGTGGTGGAGGTGGTGCTGCTGATGCTAATGTGACGGTATCAATTTTCTGAGCGGATTGAGCGCTTGTACCAATTATTATCTTATGAATTTACCCAGGTTCATTCCTACTTTCATTATATGAGCTATATTACCTCCTGGACTTATCTAATATTAGTATCACCTAATCTTGATTAATAATCTTACCTCATTTCACTCTGTGATTGAAATATATCATGCAGATGACTCTGAGTAATATATGCAGAAAGCAGTTCTATTGTTTGGGGGTAAATGGTTTCTTTTGAAAGTAGAACTGCCTATTAAATCCTATCCGAAGCATTATCTCAGTGCCTGTGTGGTAAGTCATGTATACAATGCAGCAGCCCTATCCGCACTGGATAAAATGAATTAACCAATCACCATCACAGCACTGCAGCAGAAAGGGGTCCCTAGCAACAGCTGGATACCTGTTGGCCAAATATTGCTGCTGGCATCTGTTCCTAGCTGCAGATTCATTGGAATACAGCACATCCGACATAATACAGTATATCACTTATCCCTCGCTGCAACATGCCCTGCCTGCTGCAGCTGCACAGACTTGGTGAGAAAAAAGGGTAAAATCATTTAGAAACTTTTAAATGAAGGAGTTCCTTTGATGGGAGGAGGTCCAGGAAGGGTAGTCTGTATCCAAGTTATACTGAAGATCTGAAGCCAATTTATAATTTCTTAGTAATAAGTGTGTCAAATTCCTGATTGAATTTCAGCCAAGTCAAGTTCAGGGCCATGTGAAGTTGTGCATCTTCTTGGGCCATGTGTTCACACACATAGACACACACACACACACACACACACACACACACACACACACACACACACACACACACACACACACACACACACACACAAACACACACACTTATCATCATCATATAACTTTAAACCAACATTAAAGGCACAGAATGTAATTTCTGACACTACAGGTTTCTCAGTCAAAACAATAAAAAAAAAAAAGATCTTTGATGAAATTACGTGGGATCATCATTTTAAAATCATTCACACTGTATTACAACATGGAAAAACTCTGCTACACAAAGCCTATAGAAACAGCTATAAAAGCTTCAGCATAGAAATACAATCAAAAACAAAAAGGACAGCTGTTGTCGATTTCTGATGTAACTGTATTAAAATCACTGCATAAAATTAGATTGAAGCCAACTGTAAGTTGTTCTCCAAGTCTGTTAAATAACTGAGATTTCTTTCTGGCTTCAGAGGCAGTAAATATATTAATTATGTGGTATTTTTCACCCCGATAAAAACGATCCAACTTCAAAAGCTACCTGGAATAATTAGTAATTATAATAACATGTTGAGATTTAATTTTGTCTTTCTCCTGCCGTCACCATTACCGAGTTTTGTTTGAATGAAAGAGGGAGAGCTTGCTTGTTCTTGTTAGTGCGCCTGGACGTATTTCTGCTTTTACATCAGTCCCATTTGAGAGGAGCTACTGTGATTGGTTTCTTTCTGTGAGAAACACAGCAGGTGACCAACTGCATTTTAGAAAAGAAAAAACAGCAACAGCTGACTTCAAAGCTGTGCTTAGTCAAAAAGTAACAACAACCTTCCTAGAAATGTAGTGGAGTCAAAAGTACAAAATTGGTCTTTGAAATGTGGTGGAGTGAAAGTCAGAAAAGAACAAAAAAAAACAAATACTCAAGTAAAGTACAGATACTCAAATGTACTTAAGCACAGTACTCAGCGTCAGTCAGAACATGCAAATGGTAATGAATCTTGCTCAATCAAGAATGAGGAATACAATCAATAGTAAACCACAGAGTGGCTAGCTAGTTTGATAACTTCCTTCCTCGCTCCCTGATATATAATCTGATATATTCCCGGTTTCCCTGATAGTTATAGCAACTGAAAGGGGTAAAGGGGATATGATGCCATTGACAGGTATCCAACAGTTTTGGAAGCATGTATGATAATGTAATGACTCAACACTGTGTATTACACAGGTCTAGTAATTTCAGACATTTTAATGTGTAAATGTTACCTTTAACCTTCATGCCTTTAACAGAGTCAACTATAAAATAATTATGAAATAAAAACAAAAGTGTGTAATACCTCTTTAATAGGTCAGTATGTAACTTAGCTTAATTCCATTCTCCCTCGATCTTATTTGGCACTTCACATGTGAAACACAGTTCACTTGTGAAAAATCAATCATGAAAAGTGCCAAAGCTATGAATGCTTTGCCTGCTATTGACGAGATATCTTGTCAGTTACTATTTTCACTGTGAGGCAGTAGGGGACGCTGTGACACATCATCTGACAAAAAATTGTCAAAGAAGAATGTAACCACTGGAATGTGCAGCAGGGGAAGAAGATGGTGTTAGCTAGCATCAAAACGTCAGTGCTCAGCTGCAGATCGGCGGGTCAGAAAGCATCACGACCTGGCCACAGCAGCTGGGACACAGCGAGGCTGCTCACACCACAGTCCCTAGGAGTTACTCTGCAACTTGGTCAAAGAGCACCACAATCCGGGCACAGAGCCTGGGCACAGAACGGGGCTGCTCACGCTGCAGTCTCCAGACTTCCACAGCAGCCAGGACACAGCTAGGCTGCTCACACCGCAGCCTCTGGGATCCGCCCGTAGCCTGGGCAGATAGCGCTCCAGCCCCTGGGCCTCTTGGACAGTGTTTCAGGCAGGGGGCGGGACACACACACATACCTGTTTACCACAGTAGTGACAGTGATGTCACACACATAGTATTAAGTGATAAAAAAAACAAAAATAAAAATGTGAAGTTGATATTCTGTTTCTCCTTCTTCCTGTTTTTTTGTCTGAAAAGTGGATTTTTTGATGCATCCAACCAACATTCAAGTGGTTATAAAAAAAAAGACTAAATGAAGCTAGAACAAAACATTTTAGTGTCTGAAACTAGAAGATTTGTTCTTTCTTTTGATGTATTCCATGTTAACATATTCACAGAACTGAATATTCTGTTGATGTTGAAAAATCAATGAACTTTGTCAAAAGGGGAAAGAGTTAATGTTCCTGCTCTCTGCAATATCTGTGAATAGCTACTATGGTAAGATTTTGGTTAAAAGAAAATTATGGTTGTGGTGAACAAACTCTGGTTAGGGTTTGGCAGCTGACACAGTTGGTAAAGTTAGGTAAAGATAATGGTTATATTTGGTATGGCAGCCATGCAGATAGTTTTGGTTTTGTGATCTTCAAAATCTGATAATATTAGGATAATGGCCAAGATATTATGTTAAAGGAAAACTCTACCAATTTTATTTATTTCCATGTCTTGAGGATTTCTACTGCATGTGACACAAGTTGTAAGATGAAAAAAATGTGGATTTAGAAAGGAATGAGTTGACCAGACCTCTGTAGCCAACCTTTTGTCACTGCTTGAGGCTCAATTGTGAAAGTTATAAGAGAGCAGTGCTAAATAGTGGAATAGTCTTAAAACATGTGTGTAAGATGAAAAGTACAATTTCAATGGAGAGATATTGACTTTCATTTGTGCTGCTCAAAAAAAAAAAAAAAGAACTTTCCAAATTACTGTGGGTAATATAACAATATAGCTGTAATTGATTTTACCTTTCTGATAAGCACCAAAAATGAATTTCCATTTACCTGATATCTTAAACCCTGGGTCCTTAAAACCATAACTGTCTGCACGGCTGGATACCACTCAAGGTAAGTGAAAAAATAAGACATCTTTTTGAACTCACCCTTTAACCTATATTTTAGTACAAACACTACTCCCCAAACCTTGCACGTTTTGTGGTCAAAACATCGAGAATAAGTTTTAACAGCTGAATGTGCAGGTTATCCCACCCTTCACTGCTTCATCTTAATATAGTTCCAAGCTGCAGTCATTTGTGGTCCTTCACTGCTAATAGCATCCCCTTAAATGAGCTCCCATTTCCTCATCTCATCTGAGCCCAGCATGACCCACAGATCGGCCCTTGTAAATTCTCCCCCCATCTGGCTCCTTTTAAGTCTATGTCAGACTGTCCATAATCGCTCAGTCAAAATGGCATCCCGTCACCACCGCTTGTTATGAGGTAGCGCAGAGCAAGAGGCTGAGACATACCAGAGTTGGAGCAGTCTAGCAGGCCTGCCAGCCCCCTTCATGTAACATGAGGAAATGGGTTTGTGTCAGGACTATTTTGGAGTTGCTTTGAAGTCTTATTTTGCCCCCTTTTGCCTCCAGGGGGACAGCATAGAAAGCAAAGGGGGAGTTGGGGGGGATGGGTGGTACAATGTGGGGAAATCTGCCGAAATGCCCTGATAACCCAAAAGGCAGTGCTCTCCTGATCTCATGCCTGGGTGGTCAAAGCACATAGAAATGCATCACCAGTCAGATCTGATATGTATGTCACTGTGTCACAGACTGTTTCTGTGCTGTGATTTGTCTTTTTATGGCAACTGTGGTACCTTCTGCATGCTGTGATTCTTTCTGCATGCTAAACATGTCCTGAGGAGAGAGTTTCAATATCCTGAGGCCTTCAAGACTGTTTTATTTATGCATTGTTTACATTTTGCACACCTAATTTCTAAGTCAAATGTAGTTCTTTTATAGTGTGGTGCATTCATGTATATGAAGCAGTACTGTACAAGAAAAAAATGCAGTGTTCAGAAAAAAGCTCATGTTTTCAGTACAGATTTGCTGTTTGGGTGCATTCTCTGCTGTATTTGACTGCTGTTGCACATACAAGAGATGAAAAAAATTAAACAGACACATCACAATCCCGCTACTGAAACAGACATATTGTTATTATCATATTGTACAAATTCATAGATCAATAGTCAGCAGAGGGTCTGTCGATATGAGCCGGGAGCGACTCAGTCCTCAGTGGAGAGGAGGGGGAGGGGAATATTCCTTAGGCGGACCAAACAATGATTTTTGTTCACTCACAGGCAAACACAAATATGTACACACACTAGGGACTGGCTTAAAATTGCTTCACACACTGAGGCATAATACATTAAAAAGTAATAAGCCCATAAGTGGCTAGTCAGCAGCACCTTGACCTTGAACACAACTTCTTGTCTCGATTTGCTTCTATAGCATCAGCAGCAACAACTGCAGAAAAATAATGTCAACACGACATGAATTCACACATGCGCACATGCACACACAAAGCCACATGTACACACACAGAGACTCTTTGGTGAAGATGGTGGATGCTTCCCACCCCCTGTTGCGTCCGGAGCGATGTTCCTGGAGTGGGGACAGCGAGAGGGCATCCCGCAGTGCTGTTTGAGCGTCCTTGCCAGCGCCAGACAACTTCACTATCCCTGCCCTAGCAGGGGGCGATAATCACATCAAGCTCCCCTGACAAGAGGCATTGAATTCAGCTCCGGTCCCCTTAAGAGTCTGGCATCCAGCAGTCTCTCCTGAACATGCTGCTGACGTTACAATGAGAAGGTTTGTATTTTCATTTTTTCACTCTGTGGCATCGGTCTTCTGTGTTTTTTTTTCCCCCCTTTCTTTTTAGCCGCCGCCTTCGAAAGGTATTTGGGAACGATTTGGGATTCCATGTCACTGGGGTGAAAATCTGAATTGGCAGAATCGAGTGTTACCGCTATTGCCCTGTGAGAAGTGTTATTGTATTAGTTCCTTCTGTCTGTCATGGTGAATTCTATCCAATATCTAGCTTTTGTGAGTCTGTCCTGAGGAATATTTTTGGAAAGTTTTCCTGGGAAATCGCTTTTTTATCTCATGTTATTTGGAATTTCCATAGATTATATCCTGTGATAGTCACCACTGAAATGGTCAAAGTGCTGGCATTGACTTTACACGCAGAGTAAAAGGCTAGGGAGTTACACACTACCAATACGCTGACACGGGTTTACACTCCAACCCATGCTGGGCGGTGGTCAGAATAAAGAGGATGCTATCACTTTAAGAAGTCCATGTCCTCTCCCAAACCACGCTCGATCAATTTTTGCCGGCTCCTCTGGTTAGCAGCAGTATTATGTTTTTTTTTCACTTGTCAGCTTTTGTGTTTCCGTACTTGTGCTTCCATAATAGTATTAATACGAGAATCCACTGACAGGTATCTCGGATGACACTCTTTCAAGGGTTGTGGAAGACGTTGTTTACATTTTGTGAATACCCAAGGGTCTTTAATATGGCTATTTTTGGAAACTGCTGTCCACTCACCAAGACTTAAAATACCAAGGACTAAGCGGGGGCATCCTTTTTTCTTCAGAAATCCACCAAAACAGATGAGAACCACACTGGACTGTTTTAAGCAGCTTTGTGGGCCCGCAGAACTCCTCTGCTGCCCAGGGAGCCTGGCTTCCAGCAGTTATACCCCATTCATCACCTGCTTTCAATGGCCACCACCAAGCCGCCTCCGGCTACAAGGCCAGGTAGGGTGCCGGGTGGTGCACAATGTTTGGGGGATTAGCAATCAAAGGAGTGCGGAGGCTAGGGCCCTCCTTCCCAGCCCGCCATTCACTCCTAGCAGGGGAGGAGAGCTCCAGCAGTGGCCAAGGTCATCGTCTCCAGCTCGGCAGGAGGTAACTGGGAAAGAACCCTGGGAACCAGCCGCCTGCTCTGTGCTAATCGCAGGCTAGCAGGCTAGCAGCACAGCAGGTGTCTCACCCGCCAAACATTCATCTGTTTGTGCCGCTGATAGCACGGCTGACAACAAGATAATGCCTTGCTTTTACTTTTTTCTCACTTTCCCCCTCTTTTCTGTCTTCTTTCCATCTTTTGTTGATCTCTTTTGCTCTGTTCCAGTCTGATTCTGTGGGATTTGGTTTTCTTTCTTTCTTTGAATTCAACTGTATGTTGAGTTAGCAGAACGATAAACTCGAACAATAGTCTTTTTAGTCTGGCATAACTTGTCCTTCATGGGATAGATGTGGGTGAGAAATGTTGGGGCACAATGACAAAGGCCATTTGAGGATAGAAAGTGAAATGTCTTTCTCAGAATTTTCTCTGAAGTTACCATGGTTTCAAACAAACCTGCAGTCCCTTTGTAAAAATCCTTTTTATTTTTCTGTGGATGAAACATATAACGCTGTATTGGCTTAGGACATTTGAAGACTAAACTTTGTTTCTAGAGTTCGAAGTCTCTCTTTGTGTTTGCTATCGCCGTCTTGAATATCATGTGATGGAATAGTGATTATGGCCATCGCTTTAAGCTGATCTGGTGTCCTGTGGTGCGAGACATTGGGCTGAGAAACCCTGATGGGACAGCTGTTAACAGATTCACAGATTGTGGCAGAGTGGTCCGTGCATTCTCTGAGATCGCAAACTGGACAGATTAGCTTAGCCTGCTAGGACTAACAAGGGGGAAGCAAGCAATGAGGTAACGATGATGTAAAATGAATCGTTGTCGTGTTCCAGTCGGAGGCAAGAATGCAACCATGCTCCGCCACCCCACCCTCCCACAAACACACCCCTGTTGGGATATTGGCAAGTTGTCATGACGACAGGGATGTTCTCCTGATGAAGTCTCGCTTAGCGCTGTCCAATCAGATCGTGGAGCTACAACCGCAGCGTGAACAGGGGAGGACGCACCTATTCCAGTTGCACAATGCTGAGAAAGGACAGGCGAAACCCTGGACCACCAACGGGAAATTGGCAATCTGGGGGAGGCTGTCAATGGGCTGCCATGGTTCGACAATACACAAACAGCGGGGGTCGTGGATACAGGGGCTGCCAGGTAGGGGGTCTCCGTCATGTCTGATGCTGTTAGAGCCGCAATTCTTTGCTGCTATCAATACAAAGTATTAATGCATTATTTATTTTTGCTGTTGGCACGTAGTTATTGAACATTGCCATTAATGTGGCTTATATAGTGTTTCGGGATGTTGGTCGAAGCTATCGGACAGCTTCAGGTGCACTTTACCAAATTGGCAAAACACTCCTGCAGGTGGTTTTTACAAATGTGCTACAACCACAAGAACCACAACAAAAAGCATGTGGAATGATGAGAAAAGAGGGCAAATGTTATGTAGCATTAACTTAAATGCAATTCTGTATTCATTTCACTGCGGGATGTGGACCAGGACTAGAAGAGGCTAATATACAGAAACTGCAGGTAGCAAAGTGGACGAAAAACTCTCCTGGTGTTAGTTTGATTCAGGCCTTTTATTTCAAAACCAGGGGAGGTTTTTCTTTTCAATTTGCTGCTTGCTGACCAAAAGAGAAGCCGGGGTTGTTTGTAGCTCCATGAAAGATGGAGGGCTTGGTGGGGGCGCACTCTGGTTTTTTTCCAAGCACTGCAGGTAGCCATTATGGTCATCGTCCTCTTAAGCTTATTATTTCAACATATCGAATTGTAGCTGCCTACAATTAATACTCCATTTTGTCTTCAAATGCTGGCCTGTTCATAAGATTATGATTTGCATTTAATTCTTTTAGCAGTTTGAGCACCAAACCTCTTCTACTCTATTCTTACCCCTCCCTCGCTCAGCTCCAGTCCCTCTATCATGGGGTCTCTGTGGGACGCCATTCGACAGACTGACCCCCAGTAGTGGTTGTGTTTGACTCTTCAAACTTGAGAATTAAATGTAGGTTGTCAGCATGGCAAAACCACCTTTATTAGCTCCTGGTTGGATATCAGCATGTTTTTCTTTTGGAAATGTTCTCTGTAGTTGAACATTTTCGTAAATGATGGCTCCACAGTGCAAGGATCGGCCCAGCAGGATGGCTTTGGGGTCATTGTGTTGTTAAAAAGACTGGTGAACCAATATTTTATGTCATTTTAAAGACAAGGTTCATTTAATAATGTAAAACTATATTTCATACTCGGAGGACTTTGACATTTTGAATATCTGTACAACATTGCCTATGTTGTTGTCTCATAGCAGTTTATTTAACTGTGTTTTGGTAATTTAGAACAGACTTTTGGTTTCACACAATGCAGAGTAATTCAAATATGTGGTGAGTGTGGGCCTGAGCACAACTGACAAAATGTTTTATGCAGTATTGGTTATTTTGTTGTGGATGGATATTTCAGCCACTAATAATGGGGATAAAGAATGAAACATATAATGGTTTTGAAGTATTTTATGTAATAATGGCAGGCTATATGGCATGGTAAAGGTCAGTCTGTCCAGTTTTCAGCACAAAGTGGCAAAAGCCCCAATTTCTGACTCCATATTGAAGTAAAACAGTGAATTCAAATTTATGGAGCCTGGAAGTTGTCCAGGTCACAGTGATATCTGGCTTAAAGTAAGACACAGACTGGCTGTCACTTTCTCCACTAGGTCAGTATAATGTAACAAGTGAATATATTCTCACATCACATGAAAGAACTCTATATGAGGCCTAGTCTGCCAGTTTGATTTGAGATATTAAAGCCATTTGGCTTGAGCAGATACTCTATGTTTGAGCTTAATAATGGGAAATTGGATTTAGGCAGAGATGCCAAAAGCTGCTCATCATAGCAAGCCGATTGCTGGACCATTATGTCATTTGCGATGGCAATCAACATTACAGCTTTACTTGTTTAACTTTCTTGCAATCCCAAGTCTACTACAATCCAAGCTAATGGATGGAAACTGTGGAATCTACTGCTGATACTGACCTTGACAATAAACTCAGATTTATAAAGTCTCAGACTGATTTGACAGCATTGTTATTTATTGTTTTAGTGGGCAGTATATAAATGATATGTGTTTAGGACTTTATTATACTACATTTTCTTCTACAGTGAGCCTCACTTCATGCATGAAAGCATCTCAGTGGGTGTGGATGTCATTTTGCTTTTTGAAAAAAGCTAACCCAGTGAAAAGTTGCTTAATCACGGTCACTTCCAAGTTCCAAGGAAGGGGTTTTCCCATTGCTTTGAAAGTACACGCCACAAATGTTCTGGGGAATCTGTGGACAATGATGTCAGTCTGTTGCAGGGTGAGAGGGTTTGTAGCAGGAAAACCGCTGAAGTGAGATGATTGCTGTTCTTGTGATGCAGATTAGTAACATTTTGGCGACTGGGGTCAGATGTGGTGAGCTCTGCACCATCCTGTTTACTTTCTGACCTTGAGGCATTATGTTCCCTATGAATGGTGTAGTTTGAGCATGAATGATGCGTTGTTAGGAAAGAATTAAAGACATGTTTACATGCAGGATTATTCCTTTCATATAAATGTCTTAAACATTTATTAGATTCTTGTTTTTGTCATTACCAGTCCTTTTTTTCCCCAAAGACTCAAAAGCTTGATGAAGATGTCAAAGAAGCCACAAAAGCCCTTGGGAAACCAAACACAACCTGCTTGAAATTTATTTATGGCATCATGTAATCAACCGCCACTGTAGTCCAGATACATCACTATTTCAAACATCCTACTAAAGAGGCAGACTGGTGTTTCGTGGGCTGAAATCAATCGCCAGAGACACATGTGTCACTAAATGTCATCTTGAGGTTGATTGGACCACCCAGAGGTTGCCCATTAAAAGCCATGCGGTTTTCATTGAAGAAGTTCCAGGGTTGCACCCCAAAGGCCGTTCCCCCTGCCCACCAACCCCGCAGATCCAGATCCTGTGATCTATGGCTGGGGTCCCCTTCCGCAAATTACTGCGTTTGAAAAGAACCCGAGCATGGACGAAAGAGAAACAAGGCCCCCAGACTGCTCCAGAGGAAAAATGTCATTCCCAACAGTTAGCCTGCATTCCTCCCTAGAAGGAAGCAGAACTAGAACAAACCATCTGATGACAGTCATATAGCAGACACTTCACCGTTCACTCAGACCCCGGGCTGGAAATGTCTATTATGGCCATGTGAAGATGGGGGAAGTGGTTGGTGCAAATTAATTGCCCATCAGTTGTCAGAGCAGTGCAGAAATACTAGCACTGTGCAACTGTCTCTCTGAGAAGCTGTCAGCCAAGGACAATGAATGCATCCCATTTCTTTCCCACCTTGCTCTATCTGATTTAATAGAGAGAGACGTGGACCACAGACAGAGCTGTGAGAGTGCGTACAGCAGCAATGTGGTCAGGTTGTAAACACACAGACATGAAGAGGAAGAGCGGGATTACAAACAGGTTTGATCTCCCCCGGGCTGTCCAGACTGGCTGACAGGGAGGAGGGGAAAGGGGAGGAGGCGGGGGAGCGGTGATTTGGGCTCCTTTTATTCACTCCTCTCCCGTCAACTACCTCCCTCTTGCCGGCAGCGTTGTCATTTGGGCTGTCCGGATGCAACTGAAAGTCCGGCATTGAAAGAAGCACTACAATGAAGCAAGAGACAGACAAACAGGCAGACAAATGCACCTGGAGGCTGAAGTCTTGGAAAACAGCTGAGACCCACCAATTTGTTAACAGCACAATTTTCAATAGAGTCATAACGTTAGCCCCCTCCCTATCTCAATTTCTTTTCTCTGTTTCCCTTCCTCCATTGTTCATTATTTTGAAGGCACTGTAAGAGAAGCTACATTAATTTCTTCATCCAGAATGGTCAAAGGAGAACCCAAACTACCTTTAATGCCAAACAAATCAAATTGAATTCCTCATTATCGTTTCTTTTTCAAATGAATCAAAAGCTTGTTTTAATTCCAGTGAAATTGAGTTCCATTTATCTTTATCCAGCTGTAATATTATCCTCTTTGTTCATATCCTATTGGTCTAGGAACACCAAGGAATAGGCAGATCATGAGATAATGATGGTGGGCCTTTCTTCCAGTGATGAGGCCCAATGTGAGGATGACACGGTCTAAAGATGAAGAACCATCCTCCCCAGCCAATTTAGACAGGAGAATTAAAGGTCTAGCATAGCTAGAAAGTGAATCACGTCCTTCACATTAATGTGTGACATCTACAGTAATATCATTTGTAGCTGAAAGGCAGAGAAATTGTACATCTACAGAGAAATGTGACCTATCAATCAAATCTCATCTCCTTTAAAGAATTAGTATGTAAAATAGAGGATTTAGTGCTATAGTGCGATTTAAATTCATCTTCATTATTGTCTGGAGTTACAGCTACAGGAGCAAAATCATTTCATTATAAGGAAATAATAATTTTGACCAACGCATGTCACTGACAATATTTAATTAAAGGCTACCTTCATTCTTTTAACTGACCCAGTATAACTCAAATAACCAGTCAGGGTGACCTATTATGTAACTAGTTAATTTATAATTTTCCTTGGTGTAGGTCTTAGCTCAGGGCTAAGACTTGACCCTGGGATAACATCTTTTCACACAGACGTTGTTAACCCAGGTTTAACCTAACCCCATATGATTCACAATGCGCTTGTACATATTAGTCCTGCCTTAAATGTCTGTTGGTTCATACAAGTAATTCTACATTCTAGATTGATGCATGACTTCTCTTCAACAGCATTTAGTCCTGTTTCATACTGGCATCTTGTAGCCTTGTAGCCCCTTGTTTTGTAGATTTCCAGGGGATAACCCCACAAAGTCTGGACTATTCTGACTGCAGAGCAAGAGTTCTGTTAGAACTGTCCTAAAAGCTTAGGGCAGTTCTAACAGTGGTTGACAACCTTGACAGTGCTTTGGGTACGTCATTTGGTGAGAGTGGCTTAGCAGAGAGATAAAAGTCAACTTGCTAGTATTAAGCTGTGAAACAGTTAAGATTTACTTTAGTTTTCAAGTTTTTGCTTCTTATAAATCAATGAAGAATGATCTAATTCCTCATCAAAGGACCAGTGTGAAGGTTTAGTGGAATCTAGCAGCGCACTTGCAGATTACAAACAGTTTGCCTCACCCTCCTTATCCAGAAGTGTAGGATAAACTACACTGGTGATGAAACTGTCAAAAAATGCTGTACCTAAAGCCAGTGTTTGGTTTGTCCATCCTGAACTACTGTAGAAACATGGTGCTGCAACATGGCAGCCTCCATGAAAGACGACCCCCTGCCCCCCATAGATATAAATGGCTCATTCTAAGGTAACAAAAAAAAACCCTATTATTTTTATTTTAATGTGCTTATGCACTGATGAAAACATACTTATGAATATTATATTCAATTTCTGCCAAATTCTGCCAATAAGCCCCCATACATCATATATACTGGGCCTTTAAATATTTTAAGTGTTTGAATATTTAATGATTCCAATTCATGGATTCCCAAAACACATGTAAGGGTTAATTGCACCAACAGAAAAAAGACTGAACATACTGTAATTAGATCCCTAGTCAGAAGATACTGTAACTAAACTGCAGCAGGTCTGTTATCATCACACCAAATGCCATCCTATAATGTAGTAGAATATATCTTACTGGACCATTGGTGTACCATGTGACTGCATGAACTACACATGCAGCCACTGTAAAAGTAAATCTGGTTCTTATGAAAATCTGAGCCCATGATGAGTTTATGTATGTAAGCAGCCATGAAGGATCTCCAAAGACAGAGGTGAAGGAAATGACAAATGATAATGTCCTGCCAGTCAGTGCAGATGCACAGACTCATAGAAATGCACACATATAAACACACACATGGGCATTGCACATGCACACATCAAATAGAGCTGGAACATCTGTCAGACACCGGACCAGTGGTTAAGTTAAAAGATGAGGAGGGGTCTGGTGAATGCTCTGCTATTCATTTATCTCGCATTGCTGCCCATTGGTTTTAATTATGGTTGGTTCTTTCAAGTTAGAAATAGGCATGCTTCAAAAACAGAGCTGTCCTTTTTGTGTTTTACCATTGTTTCTGTGGGACTTTACGCACGGGAGCAAAGGGTGTGTGTGTGTGTGTGTGTGATTGCGTGAGCTTTCTACGTCTCTTCAGTTTCTGTCAGTCTGCCTCCCTGCTCATCCATCTGTCTATTTGCATATGTACACACATTTTTGTAATTGATGAGCATTTTGTGTGTGTGCATGTTAGCGTGTGCTTCGCCATGTATGTGCAGAATTGCTCTGCCTTATTTTCCCGGCACAGCTGCAATTGGACTGGATTGATGTGTAACCCAAGCCGGCACTTTAAAGGGCGAGAGGCCTGGACAGACGTGGTCTTGCTAGTATACCAGATGGGGCTTTATGATGAAAAGAGCATAATCCCCATCCAGGCATCACTTCCATCGCTTGTGCACTACAAAGCCATTCACAGCTTTTTTTTATTGCAAGAAATAATCTCTTTTTTCAACAGTCCCAAACACTTTTTTTTAATATATTTCTCTCCTCCTCCTTCTCTTGCTTTCTCTCCTTTTCTATCTTTATCTTCCCCCTCTGTTTCTCTATCCCTCCATATCTCCCTCATCTCTCTCTTTGCCCCCCACTCACCCACTCTCCCTTTGCTCTTGAAGACTTGCAAATGTGGCATTAGCTAATATTCAGAGAGCCAGGCAAGCGATCCCTTTTTATCCGCCAGGGCCCTACTGATTGAGCTACAGTGTGTGCATTGGAAATGAGTGCTGCGCTGGGGCTGGCAAGCCCCATGCCTCTGATTGGTATTCAATATACATGTCACTGCAGGACATGCTAGTTTGGGGCTATGGGTTTACTCTCTCTTTCTGTTTCTCTGTGTCTCTATGTCTCCCTCTCTCATCCTCTGCTAATTCCAGTCATAGAAATGCTTTTCTTTGCCACTGTCACTTACAAAGAAGACAGCAAATTGGACACAGGGGCAATTATGCTGGGCCAGGCTTGTACTGTAAATGTTGTGACATATTTTTCCATTTGTGCTGTATTAAGTAGCTTTGAGACAGTCCACTACATTTGGATGAATCCCCTCCTCTCACTGCTTGGTACAGGGCTACAGTATGTTTTATAGATGACTTTATAGAAATGTATCTACATGAGAGCTTTATAGTACATTATGATATAAAATGTAGGTCTCTCTCTAATTTCACACGCTCCCCCTAGCATATTTCTTAGATATATATCGTCCGCTCTCAGAGTAGTTGTAAATATAATCATCAAACATAATAAATGCTATTCACATTGCACACTTCAGCATGATATTTTCCCATAAGATAGTTTCTATTTAAATGTTTGCCCGCAGTGTATATCTGTGTCCTACTCTCTGAAGCCCCCTGCTCCTTTTACACTAAGTGATTCAGTTTTTTTTTATCGTAAAGCACATACAGCGAGGTCCTCCCTCATCCTCTGGGTTGCCTGTTTTCCTCTTTCTTAGAGCTCCACTGTGAGTGCCAGGGGAACAGAGGATTTCTTTCTGTCTTAGACTTACATCACACTTGCACAATATGTCAGGGATTGGACTTGCATTTACATGAGGTGTGGCGTGCATGAAAACTGACATGGCAGAAGTGGTGTGTGGCTTAAGCACTAGTTAGCTATGATATCCCCACTGGGAGTCATGCAGTGACGTATGTCGGAGCACCTGTGCATCAGTGGTGGATTTGCTACTGTGATTCAAGGAAATGTTAATCACGTTTTAGAAAGGGAGTGGAGAAAGGAAAATAACCATCACACAAAAATACAAGCCATACATTTTCTATTTTAAAGCATCCTGATAAAATAATTTAAAAAAATCTGCATGAGTGAAGCGTCCACATTTAACTTGTCACTGTACGCCAGAAAAATGTTAATCAGAGGACTTGAAGGAGCAATGTGTAGCAATTGCTCATCCAAAAGTGAGTACTGTGGTCCAAATAGTGCATTGGAGTCATAGATGGTAAATTAAATAGTTTTAATCCTCGTTTAATTTACAGTCTATGGTTGAAGCAAGTTCATCAGCCGTTTATCACTGTCAGTTGTCAATGTAAAGCTAAGCCCATGACCCTGAAAACAAAAACCCAATGCTCTGAAAGTACACACTATCTGCCAGATCCATTAAAGTATTACTCAATTTAACTGTTATAAACATCTACTCCTTCTAAAAGATTATTAATGATTTCTTACAACTCGTAAACAGATAGTTACTCACGCAGTGAACATTCGGCATTAATTTTAACTATAATAAACATGAAACAGGCAAACAAAAACAGACGTTCTGGCTCAGAATGGAAATTTCAAGGGAGAACTGTTGTGGCTTGCTGTGGTGTTGCTGTCAGAGAAGCAACTATTTTAACTTATGCATGTTTCCTTAATCTCCTATGACATATGCTCGTATGCTCACATATGATTTAGTACAGTAAATAAGTATTTCTCCTTTAAAGCATCCAAAAAATTATATTAAAAAAGAGCGCATGAATGAAGCATCCACACCTAACCTCTGTTTAGTCACTGTATCTCAGAAAAAATGTTTATGAGGAGATTTAATGTGAGGAGATATTTATGTGATGAGAGAATACTGCGTCTTAGTTTTGCGGGCCAGCAGACTGTCGAACACATGGATCTGTTTCTAGTCCAAATTTCCTCCTCTGTTCTTCCTTTAGGAGAGAGAAAAAGAGTGTGGGGTGGTGTTGGTGGTGGTGGTGAGTCAATACTCCACTCCAGCCCAAGACACAACCACTCCTCTCCTGCTGAAATCTAAGGCCCTATCTGTTGGTTCCTTCTCGTGGGCCTCGTTCCAGGTTTGCCTTGGCCCTCTTCCAGGTGTGGGAAGTGAAGTGTAAACAGTTTACAGATCTGCTGTGGCTGGGGAGGGCCAAGGGCTTTAGCTGGGAGGAATGTAACCTGAACACCACTTCACAGGGAGGCAGCGCTGCGAGATGGAGCATTCATGCATATTGTGTCAGGGCCTAACAGGAAACTGACCCAGCAGTTCAAGGGAGAGCCGGCTGGTGAGAATGCCTGCTGACGTCAGTGATCATGTGGGGGGTTTCTGGCAGAGGCAGGGAGGCCGCTTGCCTTTTGCCCCATAAACTATTACTCCTGATACTTAACAGCTGACTAGAGCTGGTCTAACATTGGTTTCACATCAAATACATAAGCATGTACGAGTTGCTTGATGTAGGGTGTAGAATGAGGCACTACTGTATGTTTGTATTTGCCATTTCTTCTGACAGCTGTGAAATATAGAGATGCTGATTAAACAGAATGATTATTGCTCAGGTGTGCATTGGACTGGTCACAATAAAAGCCAGGGGGTAGTGTGACCACCACTTGCCTCTTGCAGCGTGACACATCCCTGCATATTGATCAGGTTGTTGATTGGGGCCTGTGGGATGTTGGCCTACTCCTCTTCAATGGCTGTGTGAAGTCGCTGAATATTGGCAGGAATAGACCCCTTTAGTGTAGACGTCATGATTTTGTCATGGTGTTAGCTGGAAGCAAAACAAAGAAAAACTGGAGGCAAACATGTATCTCCTCAAAGTAGTAGGCCAGCAAAAATTTGTGTTGTTGGCTGTCAGAATCTAAGTAGTAATGGCTAAAAACTGAAATTTTATCGCATACCAGCTGCCACTGTCAGTCAAACAAACAAACAAACAAACAAAGGACAACTATTATTATGGGTATTTTTTTCAAACTGTAGAAAGATTCACACAAGACAAATAATCTCACTATGATTTCAGTAGTACTCCTGCTGCTGCTTTTGGCGTGAAAACAGAGTTAGCGGTTGCCTGACACTATGTTCATAGTAGTCAATTGCTTGTTTTGTTCTGCCTTAACCAGTAGAGAGTGATGTAAAGCCCATGTTCTGTGGGCTATGTTTTCAGTCGATACAAAAGCTGGAGGAGCAGTTACTGGGAGCAGCCAATGTCATTCACAAAGATCAAAGAAATACGTTGATTTTAGAGTTATTACGTCTATAAGGTGAATTACAGCAGCCTGTACAGCTGCGTCAATGTCCTCCAATTTGGTTGCCATCTTTGTAGCAATTTTTCTTTTGCTACTTTTAATGGATGTAGCTTGGCAGTTAGCCAGCTATGAAGAAAGATAACTGGAGCATTTGCTGGGTGCTCAGTGTATTTATATGATAGCCATAGTCTGGAAACCAGACGAATCTCTATTATTAATCCTGCACACAAAGCTCTGATTGGTCAGCTGTCTCTACAACTGGCTGAGAGGCCATCAGTGGGCATGACAGATCTCTGTGAATGCTAAATAAAGGAGTTAATTTAGAGGTCTGGAACCAATCCAGGTTAGTGGTATTAGCAAAGCTAAAAGACCAGCTGCTTGGTGAGGAAATACTGCAAAATACATTTTTATTTTGATTCAAATGTGTACCTCCACACACACACACACACACACACACACACACAAAGGAGCTACTATATGTTCAGTCCGGAGGTGGTCATGTCACCTGTATTCATGAGGTGCATGCTTCTGTGCCTTGCCCACACACACACACATATCACTGGTGTATTCATCATACATGTTTAAATATACTTGGTGTCACATGATGTGGATGTGCTGCTGTTTCTGTTGTGTGAGAATGAATGCAGCTGAGCCTGTTGTTGCTCTAGCACTAAAACTCAGTGCAGGAAAATGAGGTGCTGGCAACAAAGAGCTTTGAGGAAGTAGACACGTATCTCCAAGGACACATACCACCCTGCAGATCAAAGGACCTAGAGGACGTGTTTGATGGGGAAACCACACTGGTTTTCAAAGCATTGTAGTCCTGCATCTCACTAGCCCACCAAGGCCCATGATAGAAATTCTAATACATCCGCCTGTCAGTTAATTGAAGCCCCATTCTGTCCCTTGGGGGACAGCAGGCTACTCTTTAGAGAGCATCTTTGTCCTGCTGCATGCTCATCATTAATTATAATTCCTCAATCACCTCCTCAATAACACCATTTATTGTTTGAGTGTGTTCTTGTGTCTTGTCACCAATCTCTTGTCTTGGGAGAAGACACTGATGTTTGACAGAGAAGGAGATCACAGCTATCCACATATTCACTCATATCTTATCAGTCTACCTTTGGGGATGTTGTGTGTTCGCTGTGGAGATGTTTGCTTGTCAGTGTTGTTGCATTTGATCATGTGGGGGAGTTCAGAGTCTGTACCTTTGTTAGTCTGCATAACAACACAATATATGGTAGAGGACATGAGGAGGACATGAGAGGAGATTCAGCTCCATATTTGAAGGTGATGGTATGCAGAATTATAAGATATATATTACTGTAGATAGATAAATGCACACACACATTCACACACATACACACAGAGAGCATGCCTGTCATCGCAGATACATGTCCCCTTCCCCCTGAGACAGACAATCTTCCAGACAGACAGGAAGTCAGCCCTGTCTGTGTGTGTGAAGTTCGCAGAGAGGAGGAAGTGATGAGTGATGGCAGCCCATCTGAGCACAGCCATGGTTCTACATATGGCAGATGTGGTGTGCAGTGTGAAGTATACACTTGATCTCTGCAAAAATATACACAGCTCAGCATATCATGCGTGTATCAGCGTTACCATGTTGGAAATCATATTTGACATGCACAAACCCATGTATGTTTTCCAGCTTAACGTGTCTGTTTAGCCAATGAGGGGGTTGACGCTTCATTCTGCTGACAATCCTGACAAATTGTCTCTTAAACCCCTGACGAATGGTATTCAGTTGCAGTGATATCATAGCTTGTCTGCAGCTGTGTCAGCCTCGAGCATTCGCTGGGTGCTCTGTGGATGCATATGATAGTCCTAGCCTGGAAACCAGACGAATCTGCTGAGCTCATGTTTTCATTTGTTCTGGCAGACGTCTGTAGGCTGTCTGTGTCTGGACCTCCTTCAATCTAGACAGAATTCCACCTGCCGTGGATCCTTTGGGGCCACTAATGCACTTTTATTTAATATGGGGTGGGTGCTGTATGATGATTGACAGAAGCACCAACAAAGCAGATGAAACTGTCAAACTAGGCAGTGCTAATCAACTATCAGTCAAGATTCTGTTACTGCATTCCTTATTTCTTGCTTAAAATTTTTTCAGAAATATTTTTTACAGTACAGTTCAACTGTAATACAGCAGACTGAGATCAGGTGGCCGCCATTTTGTGTCATGATTGAAAACAGACCAAGCACTGCTATGATACTCATTTTATCGATTGGTTGTAGGTCACATTTCATTGCTCTGATTGGTTGTAGGTTGCATCCAGATGCATTTTGGCCTGTGTGTCTTGATAATGCCCCTAGGAAATCCAAACTGAACTGAGATGTTCCAGACTAATTCACATTTTTGAATTAGCTTGGCCATGCCAGGCCAGGATAGTCCAGTAATAGATCAGTTCTTGTTTGGGGTCCAAAGACCAGTTGGAACCCTTGGACAGATCACCTCCCACACCGTGGTTCATTGCCGTAGCGCACTGCATTTCTATAGTTTCCCACTCTGTCTCTGTGACCTCCTATCTCCAGACCAAATGACCGGTTAGGACATTGAAAGGGAAATTGCGTGCATTCCTCCATAATCGTAAGAGGTATTTAAATATGCTCTCTAAATAATTATGTGGTCCAGCCGGGAGCATCCAATGAATTTTTCACAAAAGCACTTTCTGCTATTTACATTCCTAAAATGTAATGTGGTTTACTTATGCAGCTGGACAGCCCGAATCAAAGCATTCATTCCCGGGGACCAAGTGCAGGCGAAAAGAGAGGGAGAAAGACAGAAAGACAGGAGGGGGGCTGAGGAGAAAAAGTTCAAAGCATGTGAGGTCAAGCTTGAGGGTCACTCTCTCTGTGCCTTTTCACTGCCTGCGTGAATACATAACCGGCAATTGACTTTCTAATCGGGAGGGGCCTCATAAAATATGCAGTTTAATAATAACGGTTATCATGGGCCCTTTTTTGTTTCCACCCTGTGTTTTAGTCTAGAAGCATCTAAAGCGAGCTGTGTATTAAATAATGATGGGGCTGCTGCTGCCTGCCTTCCTTTGGCTCTATGTTTTGCCTCTGAAATACAAAATGACAGCCAACCATTTCCCTCTACCCCTCACTCATAAAAGCCCGTCCCTGCTGGATTTTCCTCTGATTGGATCAAAGCTTTGACCTGTGTTGCCAGGTGACCTTTCCTGATCTCACCGGTGCCTCCAGAGTAGGGACCCTTGCTGGGGCACCTGGGAATTACCTCAACAGTGGCGTAGTCGGCGGCTGTCACCTAGCCCTTGTCTTTTTGATGTCACCTCTGACACCGGCCTCTGTAGCGATCGCCAGGGAGATCTGACGCCCTTGCTGGGCTGTGAATAATAGAATATATCTACCTGTCTTCGACCAGCGTTGTCACCTGTGCTCCCCATGATGAAATGTTCCCATGCTTATCTTCGGGGGTGATGTGTTCTTCCTGTCTGTTCCAGGGTACAAAGCGAGGCGTCGGTTGGTGGTCGGCCATGAGAAGGAGCTGTCGACAAGGTGGCTCAGCTGGCAGTGCCCAGGGCTCCCATGAGGCCAAGAGCTGCCTGAAGTGGGGACTCAAGGATGCTGAAGGATGACAAGGGACAGCTGGAGAAGCGGAGGACACCTCAGTCTCTGAGCAGACACTATGGATCGCAGTCAACAGTGAGAGACACCAAGTGATGTTCAGTGTCCTCTCATTTCCCATTTGTTCAGTTCCCAAGCCGACATAGGAATCATTGTGTTTGTCAAGTTAAGTTTCTGTTTGCACTTGTTTTCATAACAATTATGTGTCAGGTGTATACTATAAGTACTTCTTTGAAGAATATCATTGCATTTTATGTTTTATTTCAACTGCTCATGTTTTTCTTAAAATATCCATTCTTTTCATAGGGATTTGTAATAGGCAGACGCTATTTGTACTATTTGGCTATTAATATCAGAGTGTATTTAGTCGAGCATGGCAGAGACAATCACCCAGGTGTCCACAGCCAATAATGCTATTGCCAATGTGGCTGTTTACACATACAAGGCAAACAACAACCTATGATCTTTCCCTCAACCTACAGAAATAGTTTTGCTACCTAAAACTAACCAAGTAGTTTTGTTGCCTAAATCTAACCAAATAGTTTTGTTTCATAAACATGACCAATTGTTTAGTTACATCAACCTAACCAGGTACTTTTGGTGCCTAAATTTAACCAAACTGCAACTGTCGATTTCTGCTTTAAGCCTCTGTGCAAATTCCCAACTTGAAAGGATGAAAATCCCAACTCAGAATTCACTGGATTTCACTCAAATGATGAAACAGTGTTTTTCCTTTTCTTCCTTCTTTTATTTGAAGATAATTCAGTCCATTTCGATCACATAGTTCACTTAGCTCAGTTAGTGCCTAGCTCAGTTAGTTCACTTATCTCACCCAGTTCATTTAAGTGAAAAGCCTTTAACAGAAACAAAGAAAACTCAGAAAAAGACAAATATTAAACACTGCCCGTAAACATGTAACATTAAATCAGTGCAACCAAGTGCCAAAGATAAATAAACAAATGAATAAACACCTTTAAATATTTTGACCCATATAAGTGCCCTAATTTACCTTAAATTATATTAAAATGCAAATAAAGAACTTAAATGCTTCACATCCAATCATGTGTTTTAACACTTCATGTGTTTTAGCAGTTATTGTAATTTAATATTTTAAATCAAACTTATTATAATATTTATCATATTTATATTAATCGAATGAAATCATATGATGTTTTAAGTTATGCAGGCATGTGTTCTTTACCAGTACAGTATTTTTAAATTATGCAAAGTATTTTAAAATATGAAATATTTTAAATACAAAATGTTTTAACTATGAAATGTTTTTTAAACACCCAATCATGAATTGAAAAATTACAATCCTAAACACATTGTATCAATTTGCAATTAAAGTGAAGCCCTTTAAATGCATTCAGTAACACCCATTTCTTTCACAAGCAGCATATTATTAATCTTCAAACATTTGACACCGTAGGTAAACTAGCCACATGCTCTCCAAGGGTTAACACACTAGCCACGTGTTGCAGAGCGACCGACCCCGTGGCTAAGCTAGCGGTAGCAAACAGCAATGGCTCGGACAAAGTCTGGCACAGCCTAGGCTTCTAGTCCTGCCATCTTACCGGCTGCCTCTCTGTTGTTGTTGGCGTCTTCAGTTGCACAGGACCAGTGTAAGTTTCAACAGGTCACACCAGCTCCTCATTCAAGTGGCGTCTTCACCGGCACTGAACCTTTCCCTTCCGCTACATAGCTGTGCGCCACTTTCATGGGTCCGGCCAGACGGGGCGATCGTGCAGTTGTTCCTCCTTGGATATTTATTTGCCGGAGATGGACTCTTGCAGTTTATTTTCCTCAATTGTTTGACAGCTCAGTTGTTTAATTGATGTTGTTTATGGTTTGACTTGACAGCAACTGAAAACTGAATAATGAAAAAAAACAGTTAATAACAGATACCACAGACATGTAATTTCTCATTACTGTCAAATCTGAGTGTCCTAGAGCAGGATTCAAATTCATGCAGGTAAGCCTTGCACCCAAACATTCATCCATCAAGGCTTCTTATCAACTGTGAATTTGTCACTCTTTTAAGCTAAAATAAGTGTGTGTGCCTATTCATAACCGGTTACACAAAAACGCTCCATTTGGAATATTCCTTTCACAGTATTTCGCCCTTCTGAAACCTTTCGCTTTCAATTAGTGCAACCAGTCCTATCAATGACGGCTCCCCTTGTCTTATCCTCCTGCCAGTGGTTGCTGACAGACCTCTGGCCTGTCAGGCTTACCTCAGCAATCCTTGGAAAGGGATTCCGCCGCTATTCACAGCCGTGTAGGAGGTCAACACTTTAGCATGTCAATCCCTGCGAATGAGGTTTGAGGTTTTTACCAAGTGCCGATGCATGGATGGATGGATAGATGGATCTGTGGAGTCTGTAGAGGGTGAGGAATTGTGTGTAGCAGCCATGAGACAGAGAGAGCTGTGGTTTTGGCCCAACGTGTCGCTGTTTCCGGAGCTGCTGTCACTCCTCGCATTAACCGACCAAGGGCTTATCATTGCCAGTTGGCTCATGATGTGACGTTTTATCTTTCTGAGTTAAAATCAAAGTACCCACTAGGTGCATTCACGTGGTTTTAAGGCATATTTAGGAATGGTTCACCCACAGTCCATGGTATCAGCTATTAGAAATACTGTACATCACAGAAGCATGTACAGTAAATCAGTGTGCAGGAAATAATGATCATGGCTGTGTGGCCATGATGGTTTCTATCAAAGCCACTGTCCTCATGGAGCACATATGTGTGGCAGGCATCATCTGCTGTGGATTATTGTGGTCTGGGAATGTCTGTGGCTTGATCTGGTCCCCACCATTTTGTCACCATATGTCACCCCTTACAGCCTTTTGAATAATTGTGATATATTCTGTATGATGTGCATAACCCACCAAATATGAATTTCAGTTGTCAACAACTCGTTCTTTCTCCAGAGCATTCTGAAATAAAATGGGGTTTCATAGTATTTTTACTTCCCCTTGATTGAACAGCCTATAATTCATAACAAAAATATGACCCACCACCACAGACAATAGATGTAGATGCCACATTGGTCTTTGGAGCGTACGCCTCCACCATCTCCACCATACTGGCATGCGAACTCCTACAAGTAAATGGGGGAGGTAGGTTTTTTATGGATAAAAAAAACTTTCTCAACCAATTTCAATGAGTCGATTTTGTATTCAAGGGTACCTTAAAACCTTAATCTAATTTAAACAGTTAAACCCCTTTTACCGGACAAAAAAAAAACACTAATGGTAAAAGGATACAATCTGCATTCATTCTCAGGTCAAATGACTCTGCAGTACTCACAGCTATTTATTGGCTCCAGCTCCCATCAGCAGTGATGGAAACATGCACGCTAACTTTCGCCCCTTTTCCAGTGGAGGCATTGAAGGCTTGTTGTCTCTGTCAGTAAAAAAACGCAACTCTTTTGCTCCTTTTTCATCCACATGTGCTGCTTGACTTGACTCTGTTTGACTCGTTGCATCAGCCCAGACTGGTGGAGTTTGCACTTACTTGAAGGTGTGTAATTACTGATGAAGTGCTCATCTTTAGTGAAGTGGCTGAACTGTGGATGAACATTTAATTTTCTATAAATTCTTCACACTTATCTAAAAGCTTTTAATATGAATTTGCAAAATCAGGAAATGTTGGGTTTAATCAGCAGTAACTTAACATGACTCCTATCAGCTGAAAGCAAACATGAAACAGTAGAATAAAGCAGATACCTGAAAGAACAAACAGAGATGCAGCAGATAAACTAAACTTCAAACTAAAGAGATTCATTTAGAAGCTACAACAGTGCTGAGCACACAGACACAAAAACCTCTTTCTGCTCTCCTGCACAGACATGAATTGAGTCTCGTCACATTTTAGAAAAAAAAACATAAAGGCAGACTTGTCTACTGGCAATGGGAAAAAGGTTGGTTATCTATTTTTGGCAGGTTTACCCGTGTTTGTGCTAATATGGGTGTAAAAACCGTAGTGAATAAAAGTTAACTATAGAGACCAAAACTGTTTTTGTTGCAAGCTGTAAAGATGATTATTTCTGGTGTTAAGTTGAGCATTTTAATACGGGGGTTTATAGGGATTGACTCACTTTTGGAGCCAGCCTCAAATGGGCATTCGAAGAACTGCAGTTTTTGGCACCTCCAAGCTGGCTTAATTTATCAGCCCCCGAGGTTCCTGCTTGCTGTCCACCCTACATGCTTGCAATAATCAGAGCTTTGAATCCACATTAAGCAGGGCAAATAAACCAGGTTTATGCTCTGCTCCATACCAGCGTCAAGAATAAGGATTCAGTAGTCTGCTGTTGTCCTGGTATTGACAACAAGGGAGTCCTCGATTGTTTAGCACAACAGAGCTGCATTGATGGCGAAGGTGCAACACATTGCATGACTGGAGTTCTTTCTCTCCTCCTGTCTTTCTGTAATACTCTCTCTACCACTCAGATCTTCTTTAATTTCTACCTTTCTTTCTCTCTCCTTTCCTTTCCACCTACCTCTCCACTCCCTACCTCTACCCCTCTTTCTGCCTCTCTCTAAGCTGGTTGGAGATGCATTCCTCATTCCTTGAATGCACACAGAAATGCTCAGTGCTCTGGCGTCAGCACTTCTTAAAATGGGCTGCTGCCACTGCTGCTCCAGCTGGAGCTTCAGCACTTTTCTCCCCCCCACCAAAAAAAAAAAAAAAATCCTGGGGAGAGAAGGCGGGATGAGAGTGGGAGGAAAATCCGCTAAATCTGCCAAGCTCAGGAATGTATTTTCATTAAAACAAGTTTGTTTGAAGGGATTGGGAAGGTGGAGGAGAGAGAGCCGGTATCAGAAGTGATCAGACCCAATAGCTCAATGGCTGCACAGCGCTACAAGTATTAGAGGAGCAGAGAATGAGGATACATTATATCTGCTGTGCACACATATACACAGGCTGGAGACTGTATTTGGCTGCAGGACTTGCTAACAGGAGTTTATCAGTCAGCTAAGGAGAAAGCTCCTGTCTCAAATCCCTGTTTCACCGCTTCTCGCTATTAAAGGACAGTTTCTTTCTATGTGAGTACATGTTTATGTGTGTGTGTGCACATGTGTGAGTCACCTCTACCACTAGCTAAAGCCATCATCCCTCTAGATCTCCCATTATCCAGTCCACACACGTTTAGATTTATTTCTTGCCCTGGTCAGTCTCCAGGCGAGGTAATTACTAACCAGGGAAACACAGGACTTCCTAGAAGAAGCTTATTGGAATACACACACCATCCACTGTCTTAAATGTGACAGGCGATTCGGGACTGAGAGCACAGAGCTGCATTATCGCCCATGACTCCTGTACAGTTGGGTATCTGGTTTTCTCTCTTTATATCTACAAAAAGGGCGACGGTTTCTTTTTCTCACCTTGTCTGGCCTAGTTTTTATGTTGGTGATATTTGGTCTGAACGTCTAAGACATCTTTTCAAACAGCTAAAATGCAAATCAAACAGCAGTGTGTCACAAAACATAAATTTGTTTAATCAGAGCAGATCTGATCATCTGTTGAGTTGTAGGTTGAAAGAGAGACATTATATCACCAGTGTATCCAGTATATCATCAGTGTATGAATGACTTAAATTCAATACTCTCATCCAGAAGACTGGAGTCTTTTTTCCATCTTTCAACTGAGAACTCTGAATGTTTCTCAGTGAGACTCAGAGGTGACTATAGGCTATTATTTGCGTATTTAAGAGGACGAAAATTTCAATATTGCAAATCCAAGTGAAATATGGTCCAAATGTCAGTGTTAAATCAACGTCTTCAAATAGTTTTTTGCTTTCTCCTTTGAACCTTTTCTGATTGTCTTTTCACCAGTGACCGTAGTCAGTTATTAAACATCTTTTAAACATAAAAATGCTTCCTGGAACTAAGTTTATCATGTAAGGTGTCGCATATAGGGACAAATCCTGGCACTAATTCCTCTCAGCTTTAACAAATTTTAGCGTCTTTGAGCTCATGTTTTAGTTTTTACGACTTGCAGGCTCATCAACCTTGTTTCCAGCAGCAGCAGGCAGCTCAGATTAACCAACCATATAATACCTGCTACAAAACATGAATTAAAATAGGTTTATAGAATCATTCTGGTTTGCAACAACTTGGGTCTCATTGGGCTTTTCCATTTCCACTTTTGGCCGTGAGACAGAAACACAAACAGTCGTAGATATTTTTTTTAGTTTCAGTTTTAGTTTTCAGTTTAGCAAAGCTAATTTGTAAGAGAAAGTGAATTCTTACTCAACTGTCCATTGTAGACATTTATCACGCTTTAAATTTCAGGTTTGCCTTCAAATAAATATGTTTTAACTGTTGTTTGTTAACAAATCTGATCATCTCACCAAGCACCACTTTTTTTTTTCCATGTTAGATGTTTGTAGTGATGTCATGATGTTCCCAGATCTCAGAAATTACTTTTGTGAGCACAGTTGTTAGAATAACTGACAAAAACGTGGCCAAAGCTACATAAATTAGGCCAAAGATGTAATAAAAAAAAAGAA
This sequence comes from Lutjanus erythropterus, assembly GCF_056507025.1. Classification (NCBI taxonomy): domain Eukaryota; kingdom Metazoa; phylum Chordata; class Actinopteri; order Lutjaniformes; family Lutjanidae; genus Lutjanus; species Lutjanus erythropterus. The sequence goes on along the minus strand of NC_139319.1, from coordinate 31,175,644 downwards.
TAATCATTTAACACCCAAGCCAGGTGTCTGCAGTAACATCAGATCCTGTATTTTGGCAGATGCCTCTCTCTGTCTCTCTGTTTCAGCACTTTGTTGCGTGTCTCAAATAACTCCCTGAGGGTGTATATTATCAACTAACAGACTGAAACCAGGAAGAAATGTATCAATCAATATCATTCTGTGGTTTCAGTAATCCCTGCCTAAGTGTGATAGGCTGCTGAGATCCACTTTTTCTACAAGCTGACTCAGTCAGATGAACAGACCCACCAGGCCTTTTTGGCTGCTCCTCCCTTGCTGTTCTGCCCTTGATCAGCCCAGGGTGGTGGATGCACATGGGGACCACCCCTGCATTAAAAGAGCCTATTGCTTCCTTGATCAGTGGGAATGAGCGCTTGCCTGGCTTTAAACACAGACAAACACACAGAGAGCTGCATATGTGCGTGATTACATGTACACAAAACAGGAGGGGACATCATATGGCTGAATAATATGCATCTAATTTGATGACACAGAAGAATACACACAAATTGAAATATCTATCCATCACCAAATGTGTGTACACATTTACTGAGGCATGTGTGCAGACGCATTGCCAAGAAGTTAGGCATGCCCATATTTCAAGGAGAGACGTCACCAAAACATAAAATATAAATCCCTGTTCATCACAAGCACAGCAGCACAGAAATGAACACAGAAAAAGCCAAAAACCAGGAATGTCAGACAGCAGCACACAAACACATAGAGAGGGGTACTCCTCATTAAAGCCGGTTCCACAGTATGGTGTGTTGGTGTCTCAGGCTACTGGTCGTGATGAGGTGCATGCCGACTTCTTCACGTCATTATGCCAGTTTCCCTGATTTGCAATTTAAGTTGTTTGGAAAGCAAAAATTGGATATCAGTAGCTTTAATGACGTCAGTGGGCTGCAGCATACATGATCTGTCGAACAGCATCAGGATCAGGATAAATGTTGAGTGTTTAATGAATGATCAACACAATAATCTGGAAATATAGAGGAGAGGCTAAAATAATCACAAAACATCTGGAAATTAATACTGGCAATGTTCAATTAATATGTTCAAGTGAAAGGAAGTTCGCCCCACAGACACCACTGAAATGTAATCATGACTAAATCTCTGTGACTCCTCATTTGTCTCTTCTGTCAAGTAATTAACTAAAATTATATATCATCTTTCTTTTATCTTTATGTTTGAGTTTGTATAATTTAGGACTTGAATTGTAGAAATTTGTCTCAAACAATATAAACATGAGCAAAATATGTGTTATATAATAATATTCATTCAATATTCATACAATAATACTTTATTGTTATACTATAATTATGCTATATTATTGTTCAATTGAGCCTATAGATTCCACTGTGTTGGTCAAATACCACAGAATATGTCTCTGTGGTTATTACATTGTTTGAATGTGATCAGGTCAGTTTGTGTTTGTTGAACAGCACAGGGACATAATGCTAATCCTGTCCTGGCTGCAGTGGGCGGTACCTACTCTTCCTCTCTGATCTCCATCACCTTTTCTCTTTCTTTCTCTGCCTCCTCATCTTTTCCTGTATCTCTTTCCTCTGCCTCTACTAGCATTGTCTTGCAATATCTATCTATCTATCTATCTATCTATCTATCTATCTGTCTGTCTGTCTGTCTGTCTGTCTGTCTGTCTGTCTATCTATCTATCTGTCTCTGTCTGTCTATCTATCTATCTGTCTATCCATACATACATACATATACATTATATATATACATATGTGTTTGTGTGTGTGTGTGTGTGTGTGTGTGTGTGTGTGTGTGTGTGTGTGTGTGTGTGTGTGTGTGTGTGTGTAAGTCATAATCTTGAGTTATTTTTAGGTCATTATTTAATAACTTTTATTGTATACACCTCAGAAAAAAATATGAAGGTCCAGACCTCCGCGACCTCAGCGGTGTGTATAACCATGCTGCTGTCATTAGTGAGCCACACTGTGTGGGCCAGTCACTCAGTATCACTACTACCAGTTTAACTCCCACAAGACCTTCTGAGACACCACCTGTCAATCTCCTTGTCTTTCTCCTCCTCGCCTCCTCTCTTGGCTGTTGCCATGGGGTGCAGGTGGACGATGGAGGGTGTTTGACGGCTGATGTAGAGAGGGAGGTACTGGCTGGAAGGACAAGTGAGAAGTGAGGAGTGGGGCAGGGGAGACAGATAGGGATGAAGGAGTGCGAGGGGGGTGAGAAAAAAAAGATGGAGAATGAGAAAGATGAGAAGAGGAGAAAAAGGGGTAAGAAAAATCAAAGAAAGGGGATGGTGGGTGTTTCTCCTTTTATTGTTGTTTCCTCAGAAAATAGCTTTAGAATCTGTGCTTGGCTGATAGCACGGCTACTGGCACATGAACACACATTATACATGCATACACACACAGACACACGCTCATTTTGCTTGCTCTACATGGCAATCACCATGGTAACAAAATGTACAGAACACAATCGGGGTGGGATATTTTTAAGTTTCAAAGGCATGGAAACAACAATAGGGATGACAAAGGGAGGAAGAGACGAGAACTGGGGGGAGAGAGAGAGTTACACCAGTTTAAGTACTAGCAGATGGACGTGTATGTGTTTGTGTCTGTGTGTGTGTGTGTGTCCAAGGTCACAGCACAGAATCATCTGTATGGGTAAAGAGGAGAATGAGAGATGGAGGATAAAAGTCAGAGAACAAGGCCCAAAACACATTAAAGAGTCCTTTTATCCAAAACAGAATTTCTACATATTTTCTCTTTTACCTCTATCAGTATTTCTCCATAGAGAGTTTTGGTTGTATTTGTCCAGACTATGAGATTTCTAAGTTTCAGATTGTTTTTCTGAATAATTCACAAACCTGACCGTCAGTGTTGTAGTAAAGACCACCTTAAGTCATGACAACTGACTGTAAATAAAGATTGACATCACGGCTCCACTTCCTCCCACTTTACTGTAAAACTGAAGCTACATTTTCCAGATACGAGCGCTGATGTCGCATGTTGGTGATGTCATTTGGAACCAGAGTCTGTTCAGTAGTGACCGGTGTTGGAGCCATGCTTTCGAGTTCCCACCCACACAGCTGGCTGACTAAATTGTAAGCATAGATCAGCTGTCAATCATGAGCTTAAACTGCCGTTTTACAGCATTAAATAACTGATTAAAACCAAACTAGTGAGCAAAATGAACACTCAAACACACATCAGACCTACCTAAAGTGGCAAAATGTATTTAAGGTCTACTTTGATTTAGTTTTGCCCATGTTCTGTCTATTGACATGGAGGAAGCAGGATTTAAGACCTATACTGCAGCCCGCCACCAGGGGGTGATTAAGATGCTTTGGCTTCACTTCTGGGGACTTGTTGTTTTCTATTTCTAATATATGTCAATGGTCATGACCAAGACCAGAGTCTATCAAGACTGAGACGAGAACAATATTTTCAAGGGTTGAGACTGAATCAAGACCAACTGCTGTCACATCTCTACCTTTCTCACCCAAGTGAGGCATGTCAGAGTGGTGACATGCCACGTTTATGTCAGAGCTGACTTTAGTTCATGTTGATGTAACCTAACTATATATATATATTAGCTATATAGCTTTATGTGGCCCTTCTTAATGCTTCTGTTGTAAGTGGCATGAGACGTCTGACGTAGTCCCAGCTGTCTCAGTTGTATTGCAGTCCAGAATTTACATACTGCTATGCATTTTCTTTTCAGTGCTGATTTGCTGAAAATGCTGATTTAACTGACATCTGACATTGATTATCTTGCAGTGCGTTCAAATTCGAATTAGAAATCAGTCAAGTTCCTGGTTGCATTTCAAGAGGGAAGGTTTCATCCAATCACAGTAATGATGTTAACAAATAAGTTAGGCGATGCACAGCCAATTTAGTAATATCCCAGAGGTTGTGATCTTGACCAGTCTTGAAAGAAAATCTCAAATTGTCTTTGTCTTAGACAAGACAAAGTCAAAATGCAGTCGATTCTTAGATGAAACCGAGACCTTCAAAAAGTGGTCCCGAGACAGGTCTTGAGACCAAGACCAAACTCGAGCACTACAACACTGACTATGAACTGGAGCCACATGTTACTGAAGAAATAGTCAAAATAACCTTTTGACAGTGCATCTTGTGGAAAAACAAGCTGGTTTTAAATGAACATTTTCAATGCTGTGAGAATTAAAATAGAATATCAATTGTCTTTGCATTGGATGCTTAAATTGCAGCAACAGATGTCTCAAAACGGGTCCAAATAAAATCAGAACTGTGTGTTTGGCAAAATAGTACTGGACTTGGTGAGAAAAAAAAACATTTTTATGTTTGTGTAATTTGAGTAAACTAATGTTTTAAAGGCCCTGAAAACCTGTTCAATCTCAATCAGCAATGGAATCCTACATAAAAATACTTACATATTTCTGCATATGTGTTTTCATCTTCATCTTTCTCAGTTGACTGAAAAGGTAGGAGGGGCTCATTTGGAAAAAGATGGTGTCACAAATGTTTGTGCACCAGTCAGAGTTCAGCAAAATTTGAATCAAAATTGGACGACAGTTGGTGGGTTGTGTGCTTATGTTTCCTGCGAGTCTGATCAACCCACACCCACATAGTTATAATTAAGTTTTATAGTGTTAGCCTCTTAATTAAAAATGACTAGGATTATTCAACTTTATTTTTTGCTCATTTAATCATTCTTATTTAATGTTATTAAGAAATACAGTTTACAGAGGCTTTAAAGCCACAATGTAAAAGTGAAATTAGCTCGCTCTCTTCCTGCTCCATCATGTGAAGTCTTTTTCCACCTTGTCTGATGATGTCCATGTGCTGCATTCACATGTGTGGGTGGTTGGGTACATGCACACGTACCTGAATGTGTTTGTCATGACCTAAATGCAAGCATGTGTGTCTCTGTGTGTTTGTGGGTATGTTTGTGTGCGTGTGTGTTCCCCCCAGTAACAGCTCATCCCTGCTGTCTGGGTGTAGATTTAGCAAGGACAGCTGAGTTCATTTCAGGAGTTGAAGTGGGTCAGAGGTCAGACACTGGTGTAGGTGGCCTCATGTACTCAGACCACCATCTAGCAGTTGCCAAATAAATCAGAGTCTTGCTGAGTGGTTTGGCGAGCATGACATACCTCCCTCCTTTGCTGCCTCACACTCTCTCTTTCTGCTTTCCCTTATCCCGCTCTCTGTCTCCTCATGCTCTCACACACACACATTTCCAAGCCAACAGCAACCCATAAAGCCACATCTGGCCCACTTTTCCCCACTGGACATGAACAACACTGCCACCTTGAAAATCCTTTCCTTTATCTGTAGTGTTTTGATAGTGAAGTAACTTTTGTGCAATGCTCTACATCCACACATTTTTTTCTCTAAATGTTTCAATGCTTAGATAAAGTTTAATCTATGATTAGTTTATTTACTTGTGTGTCTTCTATATGTGTCAGACTGCAAATCAAACCCAGATGTTGTGACTTGTGCAGGAGGAATTCATGTAACACACACAGTAGCTTAACTACAGACATGCACACACACACACACACACACACACACACACACACACTTGCACAGGTATACAATAAATGAGCCTTCACATGCTGTACAGACCAGAGCTCAACTGTCCCCCCTCCCCGTGACCGCGCTGCTCTGCTTTCACACTTGTTTACTGTTGTTCCGATTTGTGGTACATTTACGTAATGCTTTTCCCATCAAAGTGCAGCTGTTTGCCCCTGTTGCCAGGAAACGATGTTGGCCTACGCAGGGAAAATGGAGAACAATGTAGGGGTGGGCGGAGCCACGTGAACATGACTGATGGAAGTGTATCCATCCGGATGGCCAGCAAAGAAGTGACATCGTCTGCCATCGAAGCAAAAAATATAAATTGGCATCCTGTCAAACTTGAATCTTTTTCTGCTTATCATTTACTATAGTGCCACTAATGATGTCATGGTGACACAGGAAAATTAGACTTCTTCCAGTGGGAGGATGGATCACACTGTGACTGACCACAGACAGTGTTGGGAGGGTTACTTTGAAAACGTATTCCACCACAGATTACTGAATACATACCTACAATACTGTTCTGAAATGTAACATATTCCATGAGGTCACTCAAGTTTAGTAACAGATTTTAAATACTTTGAATTACTTTTGGAGTAGTTCAGAATTGTCTTGCAGAGCCTATTTGTCTGAGTCACTCTGAATGTAGTTAACACTTGCTTTTAGATGTCTTTACTGTTCTGACTTTACTGTAACTCAGGTTACAAAGAGGAACTCTTGTACACCACACACATCCAAAGAATAAAACATGAATCGTGTTGAATGAACAGATCATATTTGTGGATAATTAGCTATTCATATTGACATTTCAGCTACACTAATTACCTGGCTGGTTAGCCAAACTAACAAGCAAGCCAAGTCAAATTTTACTTATATAAAACCCCAAATCACAATTGGCTACAGGGGGCTTTACAAACTGTACAGCATATACAAAAACCCCTGTCCATAACTTTAAATACTATAACTTATAAAAAACTCTTTATGGGAAATGTGCTTCATATGAATTTTAGAACAAATACAATAAAAACAAAGTAATCCCCTCAAAAATTCAGTTTTTAACAGTTGTATTCTGAATACTACCAGTTTGAGGTTTGAGGTTTCGCTGTCAACATCTGTGTTTGGAAAAAGAATTCATATTACAGAGTTTTTAAGTGAACTACTTCTATATTTAACAACTAATCACAACAATCTGGACACTGGTCACTAACTGGACAGTAGATAAACAAATCTGTGGATCACAACTATAATAGTAGAACACTGACAGGGACCATTTCACTGCACAATAAGTACTTTTACCTTTGGTACATTTTTCTGATGATACTTTTTACTTAAGTAGGGTTTTGAATGTATGACTTTTACTTGTAGTTGAGTATTTCCACAGTGTGGTACTACTACATTTACTGAAGATCTTAAGATCTTAATACTTTGTCCACCACCGCCTACAGGCAGCACATACCATAATCATACAGAAACTAACATTCCCATCAATCATGGGGCCGATGGTGAGCTCAAAGTGTTGAGCCAAAGTCATCCTTGTGTAGATCTGGACAAAGGTGACAGAAACAAGGCACAAAGGTCCCCACAGGTCCTCAGCTTCTTCATATCAACATCGAGCCTGTGACTTCTACCGCCCTCATTTTTTGGAGTAATGATCCAAACTGGAGACGACAGACTGGCGTGGTGTGCAGCTACAGATAGGGCAGGTTGAGCTCAGCGTGCGTGCGACTTTTACCATGACGATATGCTTCAAAAGATAATTTGATGATCTGTGTGTTTCGCTGCCAGGTTAGCCCACCACCTCCACCATCTCCTCCCAACCCCTCCTCCTCCAGTTCCTTCATCGCCGTGGTAACTTATTAATTTCTGTCAGCTGGTTTTCCCTGCCATTTAGAGATACTACCAAATCACATTATGTCTGTCATGGATTACGTATACAGGCAATGCATCTCCTTGAAGAAGAAAGGGAAAAAAAGATCAAAGATGTTCTTACAATCATCTCTAAGTGAATATGGGAGGTGGACGTGTTTATGAGTGTGTGTGTGTGTGTGTTTGCATCCCACATATGTTTTATGGGGAATGCAGATAGCCAACAAAAATGTCATTGATATTATACTCAGTTTCCTCCCCATGTTATATAATTATCAGGATTATTAATCACTGAATACTGTTTTTGGGATTCTGCTGAGAGCACTATGTTACATTTAAAGGAGAAATCTGTAATATTTATATTATAATAAATCATAAGATGACCATGATATGTCATCAGAGATTAAGGAAACATGCTTCTCTTTTAATAAATGCTTAAGCTGCTATCCCGGCCCATAACTTGTATTCATTTTTGCTCATTCCATGTTTATTGGAGTTCAAATTAACGCAGAATGTTCACCGAATGAGTAAATTTCTGATGATGAGTTGTAATAAATCATTAATCATCTTATAGAAGGAGTAAATCTTTAAGTTAAATTGAGCAATGTGTTACACTCCAACCCCAGTGTGTATGTTTTGGAGCAGTGGGCTTTTGTGTTCAGGCTTTACATCAACAGACATCTGACAGTTATAAACAGCTGATCAGCTTACAGTGTAGGAGTCATTGTCACTTGATTTGGATGGGCAATTGTTACATGTTGCCCCATTAAAGGATGTCCATGCTGTTATGTTAGCTGAATGAAATGGGAGATGCGTGTCTCAGGTTTCACCTAACTGAGCTCAGAATCGGAAAGGCTACAGAGTCATATTCCCATATTTATCCATATTTGGCTGTGTGTGTGTGTGTGTGTGCGTGTGAGTGTGCGCGCGCGCGTGTGTGTGTGTGTGGTAGAGGATTTGAAGCTGTCACTTTGTAATTACCTCAGCAAATACAGGCTTGGAGAGAGTTGACTGAAGTCTTCCAGTTGGACAGCCCTGGGAGAAAATGAGAAGTGACAGACCACATAACACAGCGTGGGACGTAAATAACTTTTACCCCCCTTTCTCTCTCTCTCTCTCTCTCTCTCTCTCTTGGATACATTGGATGATACTTCAAGGATTTTGAAAGAGAGAGAGGGAGAGATGAGCCGAAATGAGAGAATATCCCTCGCTTTCATCTTTAGAAAAAATCTCTGACATCCTCTCTCACTTGCTGTGATGAAAGTCTTTGGTTTTTTGGTGTTTTATCCTCTTACACGAGGTGTATGTATTATAGTCTCTGTGTGTGTGTGTGTGTGCAACACACACACTCACACATGTTGTGATGAACACTGGCACGCAGTGATATCATTTTCTCACCAGAATGTGTGTAGGTGGCATGAGGAATCTTGCTTTGTGTGCGTGTGTGTTTGAGGGACTTTTTCTCAGCACCAGTTGGCGTTGGAGGGCCTGAATTTTTCATTCCACATCCTCATCAAGTACAAAAAGTCCAGGGGTTTGTGTTCTACCCACTGGCCACTCGGCTTTATTTTGTTGTCCAGGATTCACTTCATCGTCCTGTGTTCTTTGAGATCCGGGCAGGTTGTTACTGAGACAACAACACTGTTGTTACAGCAGGCGTGTGTGTGTGTGTGTGTCAGTGTGAGTCCAGCATTGATCACTGAAAAAACACTTCCACATTGAGAGGCACTGATGGTTTGTCTTCCAGCTACCTCAAACAGTGGTAGAGGAAGTATCTTTTACTTGAGTTAAAGTACAAAACTGCAGTGAACAAATACTCAGTTACTTGGTTGACGAATTTTTAAGTGGTTATGAAACATCTCAGTTTATTACTGATGCCTTTCTATGACCAGCATAAGCAAAAGATCATCTGTTTAGTTGTTTTTAATGCCTGCCACCGGGTTGGATTCTCACTGATTTCCCATAAAACTGGCCTGTATTTACATTTTCCCCAGCAAAGATACAGTGAGTCATACGTCAGCCAGTTTAAAAGAAGAAGGAGGAGATTTTTCTTCAGATAATTTTATTTTTAATGTTATATTTTGTGGTTACACAACTACTTTTGTCCACAGGGGCCTCCAAGATCAATCAAATATGAAATATTAAGTAAAATACTGTATTTATATTCTTATTTAATTAAACATACAAAAGTATTAGCATCAAAACATTCAGACTGTACTAATTTAAAGTACTCATTATGCAGAATGGGCCAATTCAGAATGTTCCTGATTATAATTAGTGATGCATTTTTTATTGTGTTTTTAAGTATTTTTAAAATCAAATTTACCTAATAAACACACAAAACATATTGATCCAAAACATTTCTAGAAGTAGAAACATGAATATAATTTTTTATTACTCTATATACTTCTGGTGACTTATTCCATGATAATACATTATAATTTACTAGTTCATTTTTATTTATAAGGACCAGTGTGCAGGATTTAGTGGCATCTAACAGTGAGTGTGCAGATTGCAAACATGCCATACCACCCTCCGCTTCATCCGACATTCATATTTATGGGATCCAAATTATCCTCACTTTTGAAACTTTTGCTCCTCTTCAGTGAATAGGTGTCTTCTCCTGCATAGCTCAGCATCTGATCCTGCAGCACTTTGCACAGCCTGAAAGACCATCACACACACATCAGCCTTCTTTGTCACTGCAGCCTAATCTCCCGTCATACTAAACTGAACATACTATCTGTCCCTCATACCTGGGAAAATAGTGTCAGTTTATTTTCACTGTGAATTAGAAAATGGTCAGAGGGCCAAACAAGACCCTATAGGGGGCCAAATTTGACCCACGGGTCTCAAGCTGGATATCACTGGTGTAGGAGACTTGGCTTCTGCAGGAATGTGGCAGAGTAACATGGCAGACTCTGTGGAAGAGGACCTGCACCCTGTGTAGATATAAAGGGCTCAAAAGGTAACGAAATCACAGCAGTTCATTGTGTTCCATTTCCACCATGGTCTGTCAATAAATCCTCCTAAGTCTTACACACTGGACCTTTAATAATGTGTATAAACAAAGCAAATTATGTCAAATAAATGTAGTTAAGGAAAAAGTACAACCCTGGCTTCCACAATGTAGTGCAGTAGAAGTATGAAGCAGCATGAGATGGAAATATTCAAGTAAAGCAGAAGTCGCTCAAAATGGCACTTGAGTTTAGTATTTGAGTAAAAGTATTGCGTGACATTCCAACACTGACCTCAACCGCCATGTACATACATTTATACACACACACACACACATATATAGCACATCCTTTCAAGCTGTACCATCCCGCCTCTGGCTCTATACCACCAGTGTCTTTCTCTCTTTCTCCTTTTTCTCTCTTTTCTCCCACCCTCCTTGCACCTCCACTGCTCTGCCTGGCTTGAGTCCAGCTATAGATTGTTAATTATGGTTTGTACGTGATGCGCGGTCTTGCCTCCAAATACTACAGCAGTGTTCTTTGGCAGACATCAAAGTGTCGGTGTTTCATTCCATGGGGATTAGTGATGGTAGTGTGTGATAATGCCCCTGCCTGCTCGCTGAATTAAACGCCCATGGCTGGGCGCAGGTAGCGGGAGTCTAATGAACACGCACTCTTACAGGCTTTCATACATGGTGTATACACTGAACAATGAAACAAGATGCCGAACCAGACAGGAAAGATGTTAGAAACAGAGCAAGAGCATGCTGAAATTACTCAGCCTAATTAAAGAAAAGTTATTCATCTGTCATGATTAAACTGTGGACCAAATATCCAAGCAAACTCTCATCCCTTTCATCTGTCTTCTCGAAGAAAAAAAAAGCTGTATGTTGGTCAATGTCCACCGAGATCCGCAGTACATTGACTGTCCTTCACTCATCTCTCATCTTACACCCCCGTGGCAAATTGGATTTTTAAACGGCTCGTTTTTGATCATTCCCTCATACTCATAATTGACTGTGGTTTTCTCGCTCGCTGTCTGTTTTCCTCTCCTCCTCTCTTTCTCTCTGTCTCACCAGCAAACTCAATGAAACAAGAATTGGTTTAAAAAAAAAGTAAAAAAAAAAAAAAAAAGATCAGTCTCTATAGCAACTCTTGCCATGATTTGTACAAAGGACAAATGACAAGTGTTTAAAGGGCTGCAGGGCGTTTTAATGTTCAGTTTGTGCTTTCTCTCGTCGACTGAGAAGGTCTCGGGAGACAGCAGGAAAAACAGCCATGAAAGGAAAATTACAGAGAGAGACAGAGGGAGAGGGAGAGGCCGAGGGAGAGACAGCGATGGAAACTCGTCCTTGGTGATCAATGCATGTGCTATTGTCTGTTCTATTTCTTTGTCCACAAGGACGAAGGCGGTGGAGGAGGCAAGTGATGCACATGAACAGTGCTTCGGACACTTATACCAAATGCCTCACCACAAGCTTGGTATAAAAGTAACTGCTGCTGAAAGCATATAGCATTGTCTGTGTGTCCTACCTGTACAGGACATGTGGTATGTTGTCTGTATGAATATTTTGGGAAATTTCGAATGTGTCACCACTTTTTTTGGGTGAATCAAACACTTCAGGTCATTTCGTAGTTTCAGAGGAATCAATCCAGCCTGTTATAACTTGGATCTCATTTTTTTCATCACTTTGCAACTGTAAAATGTTCTGCTCAGTATATACTTTTCTCACAATAAAGGCCTAGTGTGGAAGATTTAGGGGGATTCTGCTGAATTTAGGGGATCTATTGGTAGAATATGGCAAAAATGGAATATAAGTTTGTTTTCATTAGTTGAAAATTACCTGAAAATAAGAATTATTGTGTTTTTGTTACCTCAGCATGAGCCCTTCATAAATACAGAGGGTGCAGGTCCTTTCCCATGGAGGCTGTCATGTTGGACCGCCATGTTTCCACAGAAGCCAAGCACGTTTCACAGCCAACATAGGTTCTCCTTCACACTTAGAAGCGGAGGGTGAGGTGAGTGGTATTCAGCTGATTCCAATCTGCAATCTCACGTTTAGATGCCAATAAATCCTATATACTGGTCCATTAATTACCAAATTATCAATTTTATCTCTATATAATGGGTGTATTTCAAAAAAACAAATGTTGGATAATATATTATTATAGGTTGTTTAAATTTCATATATTAATATTGGTATTGGCTTTAAATATCCAGTATCAGTCAGGCTAGATAATTTCGCCATCTATACTACCAGTTTGATTACAGTTGATTTCTTTTCACATCAGACTTCACTTCAGTGTGTGTTACTGTGTCTCTGTTGTCATATGCAGTGAAAATGATGCCCAAAACTACAAAAATCAAACCCAGGTTGTAATAATAATATAATCATAATAAAAATAATAATAATAAGACCATCAGATGTAGGATTTACTGCCATCTGCTGGTGAGGTTGATGACTGCAACCAAGTTTTGCTTCACCCTCCCCTTTCAAGAATCTAAGTGAATCTACAGTGTGATGAAACTCGCAAAAAAAAAAAAAAAATGTGAAAGGCCCCCTCTAGAGCCAGTGTTTTTTGTTTGTCTGTTCTGGGCTATTGTAGAAACATGGGGGCTCAACATGGCAGCCTTCTTGTCAGGGAACCCACTCCCTCTATAGATACAGTTGTATAAAGAGCTAATTCTAAGCTAAGGAAATTACAGCTACTCTTATTTTCAGATGAATTTACACTAATGAAAATATGCTTAAGAATATTGTCCATTTCTGCCAATGCATCCCAATAAATACTACACACTGGACCTTTAAATCCTAGCGTTTCAGCTGTTCTTCCATTTGTTTGGTTGGAAGTGACGACAGCCTAAGAGGTTGACAGGTTGTCACTAAAGTAACACTCTCACCTCCCATACCAAAAAAATACACCAAACAAGTCATTAAACCCTGTTATTTGATCCTACTTAGCCAGAGGTACAAGAGTGTAGAGTGCTTTGACTAGTGATGTGAAGCTTGATGTGATTTTTTTTTTCAGAAAAACAAAACAAAACATGTACATCAAGCCAAACTGTTGCCTGAATAAGAAAAAAGCGAATAAAAGAAAGAACTGTGAGCCTGTTAGGCCAAGTTAGAGGTGCTGTGGAAGTGTAACCTGCATCATTTATGTGATTATTTCTGCTCTTCATGGACTTTAAAATGTGTCTTGCTTACTGACAACAGTGTAATCCTCTCCTCTGTTTGTTGTCATGACATCCTCATCATTTGTCTGACGTGCTCCTTCAGTCTCCAGCCTGTCATTCACGGTCACTTCCTGCTTCTGGGATTTGGTTACTCTATATGTGTGTGTGTGTGTGTGTGTGTGTGTGTGTGTGTGTGTGTGTGTGTGTGTGTGTGTGTGTGTGTGTGTAGTGAGGCAGTTCAAGACAAGAGAGAGGGATGCAGACAGACAGATGGACAGAGACAGAAACACCTCGACAGAGACAAAGAGGTGACCTTTATTTGTCCTTGTGAACTGGTTTAACAGCACACGGTGGTAACGGAAAGAAAGGCACAGATAAGCATGGCAACAACAAGAGGAAGAGAGAGATAGTGAAAGAAGCAAAGATAAAGAAGGGCACACAGGAGAAGAAAAAAGAAAACACCAAACAAAACTGTCTTAGCAGCCAGACAAATACCTCTCTCCACCTGTAATCACCTCCTGCAGGTCAGCTTCTGCCTCGCCTCACCTCGACTCGCCACAATCCTCCAACTAACACAGAGCCAAGCCATCAAATGGCTATCTCTTCTCCTACCTCCCCTTCCCTCTTTTCTCTTCTTTCTCTTTACACAGACAGAAAAGACCTTGATGTTTTTCCAATAATTGGCAGCAGAGTTTGACTTTTTTTTTCTCTCCGTCCCCCCCTCCCTCTTTTTTTCTGTTTATCTTTTTTTTTCTCTCTCTCTCTCTCTCCCTCTTTCTCTTTTTGCTCTTCCTCTTCCTTTAGAGATGAATACTTGGCCTGGGATCAAAGGCAGACCCCAACCGGCCACTCTGGCCCCCACAAAGGGGCGTTGGGCGCTGGCATGGGGCCAGGGGCTGCACATGGCCACATAGCCGGGGACAAGCCATGCAGATGGGGCCTGCGGAGCCCTTGTCGCCTCCACCCCCACTCCCATGTACAAGAGGTCAGTGGCTGAAGTATCAGAGTGTGTGCTTCCTGTAAGATGATCCAGTCTGGTTCGACTGACTCCCTTTTGTTTCCATCTGTCTTTTTCTTACGTTTGTGTTTCTCTCAGCTGGTTTGTTTACTGCCTCAAACTACTATGACACTCCTCTTCTCTGACTTTCTGTGTTCTTCTTTGCTGTTCCAGATCCGAGAAAGACTGGCGGCCTATGCAGCAGGGAAAGAACAGCTGAGGTAAACATCTCACCCCGCGAACAGAGCTGTGTTTAAATGTTTGAGGAGACCCGACTAGAGTTTAGTCGAACACTTCCCTCTCCCCTCAACGGCCCTTGTTTAAATATATAAGCGCTACAGCCAAGTCCGATGTCTCCAAAGCCAGTACAAATAAATTGAGGTGGAGGACACAAAAAGTGGGATAGATAAAACAAATGAACAAGCCCTCGTAGTCCAAATATATATGCAACACCCAGCTTGCATTTCAACTCCTTCAACTGACATGTTTGCAGAATTTCTCCGAGGACAGCCAAGATGATGTTACTGAGCGAGAACAGGATGGTTGGACTCTTGAATTACAGACCAATTGTGACTCACTTCGTTAAATTGTAACAAGTCATGTGAAAAGACCACAGTGAGAACCTTCTTTTCTCACTTTGCACGTCAGAAAACATCCTCTCTGTCAGAACCTTGCTTATAAATTTCCAATATAGATCTCATCTGTATTGCAGTTGCAGTGTTGCAACCTATAGGCCTAAGAAGACACAGTATACACTGAGATGGGAGGTAACTAAGTACAAATACTTAATTTCTGTACTTAAGTAGATTTTTCAGGTCTGAACTTTACTTGAGTTTTATTTTTCTGACAACTTTATACTCTAAATCCCTATATTTTAACACAAATATCTGTACTTTATACTCCTTACATTTTTACCTCAAGTTTTAATGTGTTTGAGGGGCATTATTGATTATTTAAATTTCTTTGTCATTGCACACTGCCTTCCCAACAACAAAGCCAATATCAACCTGTGACAATAAAACTGGGAAGAGACAATTCCTTATCACTGCATATCACATATGACAGACATAACAAGAGCTGAAGTTGAAAATGTTACATCTTTTATGACATAAAAGACGAAAATGACGTATTAAGGCCAAAAGTGATGTAACAAGACAAAAAAGATATAACAAGACCAAAGAGTAGGTTAGGTTGGTGTGGTCATTGGAGTCTTTTTGTACATTTGAATGTATGCTTAAGTAAAGGATATGTGTAGTTTTGCCCCATCTGAGTTTACAACATATAGACTTGTGAGTCCCTGGGCATACCAATCTTTCCCTTTATCATACACTGTAAGGTCCTTACGAGGATTAATCAAACGGTTCTTGATCAGATTGTTCATTCATTTGTTAAATAAAATGCACAGTTTATGTGTCATACTGCTGAAATGTCTAAAAAACAGCAAAAACATCCAGGACGTAAAGGAGCAGACATAAATTTTTGAGAGAGAAAAAAAGACAACAGCAGTATTTTTCCACACTCTGCATGCTGTCATGCATGAATCCCCGGCTTCGGCCATATGTTTAAGATTAGATGTACTTTTTTGTTAGACGAGAACACAGTCAACAAAGTTCTACTGGTTCCCCGCTGGTCATGAATCAACTGGGCTCTGTCCACACCCTCTCTTTGTGGTCTTAATTCTATTAAATACTATGATAACAGTAATCATATGTGTGAAGAATAACACAGCGTTTTTAGTATAAATGGTGGTGTGAATTATATTCTTCTGAATGTTAACTGACACACAGTATGTGGATAACCTGAGAAGAACAGGATGACATGACTTTAGTGATAATATATGGCAATTTCTTCCTCTCTCTCTATCTCTTTCTGTTTTTACTTTAACCTCTTGCTCTACTAAAGCAGCTCAGTTGTGCTGCCAAACTGCAGTGAGGTTTTCATTTTGTATGAAGCCTCTATGAATGGAAATTGCAAATTATTAAAATGATTCTCATCCAAACTTTAAAGTTGCATTCATTAAATTATTGTCCACTAGGGGGCAGCAGATCAAGCTGGAAACACATATTGTCACCACTTCATAAAGTTGTTGGTTAACATGTCAGCAAATAAGCAGTTAGCAAACAACCACAGAGCAACATTAGATTTAATTTGAAGCCATGTCTCTATTCACATGACAAGTCGAATATTCACTATTGTTTTCAGCAACACAGTATGGCTGAATGCTAAATGGGTCACTGAGTTCACTAGCTAGCATCTGTTCTCTGTTTGGTTCTTTGGAGGTTGTAATCGGTCAGTTTATTAGAACCTTTTACGCTGAAACTATCTGCCTGCTGCTGCTGAGTGCAGGTCGAAAAACCACAACAATGACCAACTGAAAGGTGCTACAGCAGTCTGAGGACTTCAACAGGATGACAAATAATGTGGTAATTATCTGTTGGTTTTTAAAGTTGATTTTATAAAGATAGATGCCACGTCTCCACTTCCTCCCAGTGTTCAAAAGTGAAACCCAAATGTCCTGGATACAGGCACCGTCATATTGCACTGATGATGTAACTTGTAGCCAGAGTCTGTGCAGTAGTGATCGAGGTTGGAGCCACAGTATTGAGCAGGGCTTAGCTGTCAATCATGACGTGAAACCCCCTTTTAATCAATGTGACAAGCCAGAGGGTTTGTTACACAGAACCATCTGGGAAATCATCCTTAGAAACTGCTTGTAAAAGGGTTGGCACTTTCTAAAGATACTGGTGGTTGGCGGCGATTGGATGGACTGTCTGTATCCGATCAAATTCTTGCCAAAGCTGGTAAAAAGAAAAGCAAAAAAAAAAACTTTTCCATCAAGAAAATCAGGTGATCTTGCGAATCCAGCTGCCTCACTTGGTAATCTTTTTAAAAAATTAAAAATTAGTTAAAATAAACTCATCAGAAAAATAAGCACTTGAGCAAACATCAGCGTGACAAGGACAACTTAAAATGACAGAAATCATGTTAGAGAAAAATGTATTCAATGTATACATGGATGTTTTCAGCCCATGACCAAACATGTAGGGGAAGGGATTTATGACCCAATGGTTATTACTAGTGACTCCTTTCACATTACATTTAGTCATTTGATTGTTTTTATAATAATTTTGATTGGCGAAGCTTTAAAACGATACTTTCCCAATCAGTTATTAAAGACATGTGCCCAATAGACTTGACATGTAGGTATAGAATGTTTGTAGTTTCCTCCATTATTGAGTGTAGAGGTCAGTGGTCAGCAAAGATTTATTTTACATACAGTGGATTCCAATAGTGACAGGTTTTCAGAGTAGAAAAAGTAACAAAAATGTCCAAGATATCTTTCCAGCAGCACAATCCACTTTTCTGCTATTATCATTACTTTTTTTATATTCAGCATTTTTCAAAAAATATGGTTACAAGCAGTGCTACAGCCTCAATCCACAAGACCCTGTTGAACTTGTGAACAGGCACTGGTTAGCAGACTAGAAACATCGACCCCTGCTCTTCCATTAGTCTGAACCTTTCTGTATTAGCTCCCTCATTGACCACCCTATTGCAGCTTGTTTCTGACCTGTTTGCTTTCCTGGAGTCCTGTTGTATTTTAATGAATTCCTCCCAGGTAGTTCACTCAAACTGTTGCTTCCTCTACAAACAAGACAGTTAGGTTTTTTTCACTTCTTTTAATCTTCAGTAAATGTGTAACTCTAAACTTTTTTGGAATTCTAATCTTTTAGCCATATTGGTAGTGTTGTAGGGATGGCAATTTTGGTTTGTGACATTTCCATCAGCCTTACCTATACTTGTGTTAAAGTTCCCAGGCATGTTTTAAAGTATGATTGATATTTTGTTCAGTATTGTTTCCCCCATAAAATATAAAAAAGGGTGGGCTGGTGACCAGTGAAATAGCAGTGTACATTGAGATGGCAAGCGTTAGCTTTAGAAGAAAACATCAAAGAGATTTAGCCATACGTATTTGAGCCTCGGATGAGGAGTCTGTTGTGCACCAAAATCGATGACTAGCTGACATGTCAACATGTTTATGTTGTTGGTTGGCTTGTTTGCATGTAACTAGTAATGTCTGAATCAGCTAATGCTAACTCTCTGTCTCTCTGTACTGATCACTCTGCACTGAAGGTTTCAGGTGTCTTTGTCGGTTGCATTTGCATATTAGACAGCAATAAGCTTTTGTATTTGTGAAGCATCAAATCTAGCTTGTCCAAGTACGTGCAAATTTCAGATTTGAGTTGAAGTGCACTGACACCTCTATTAAGAATATAGCCTTTCCACCTCTATAAGTTAGAGAGGTACTCAAGTTCATACTAGATGCCAATAAATCTTACACACTGGTCCTTTAAGTCAGTGAGTGATCTAAAAAGAGCAGTTCCCTAAGATATACAAAACAGTATTTGAGATCTCTGTGTTGCAGAACTGTAGCTAGGAGTTTTTCGTAGCTTTTTTAATATTCCATTGTTTAAACTTGTCATTATTAGAATCAATTTAAACAAACATGAATCAAAGCTAACTACAGTCTCTGCGGACTATAAAGCAGCAACCTCCAAACCTATTACTGCTACTTTTCAAGCTGACAAGGGGTGAGTGGTATTGGATGGAGTATTACTGTAACTGCCTCTTGATGTATGGATACAGCCAAAAAATAAGATAGAACTATAACCACTTTTGACATAATCTGATCATTGCCAGGCTACATAACTGCAACAAATATGCCTAATGTCATGCAATGAATGTGAACCAAGAAACGAAATGCTACCAGTAATTACACTACCGAGAGACAGAGATCTGGAGAGATGTCATTTTCCTGATCCTTTTTCTGGCTCAAATTAAGGACATGCATTTGAAAATTATTTGATTTCCAGTTGCTTTCAAAAGACTTGATCAAAGTATCACTATGTTAAAAACATAGGTCTCTGTGAGTAGATCCACTGTACTGTATATACAGCTCAGGTAATGCTAACCCCCTGCCGTGAAGAGGTAAATAAAGCCAACTAAATAAAACGACATGACAGACTTAATATGACCACTATGGAAAAAGCAGTTACTTCCAGCTCAGATAATGGCCCACTTAACACAGAAAGCTTACTAATTAAAAGAGCAGGAAAAAATGATAATGCAGTTACCTAAATAGGGTCAACTGGTTGGCTGTTTAGTTTCAGTGGTAACTTCTTGGCTGTTAGAAAATTATGAGCAAAGAAGTCTGATGTTGTTTTTCTGTAATAATGGGCATTATTTTCACTTTTATGTGTTCCTCCTACAGAGAAAATAGGCCTGATCTCTCCCTTTGTGGTTGCTCCAACTGCTCACTTCCACCACCCACACAACACATTTTCCCAGGCAACAATGTTCCTCCAAAGTTTACACACAATAAATAACGATATGCCCAAAGCAGTTAGCAGTGGCCCCGCTCTCCGTTTCCTGGCTGGAGTTGAAATGAAATGGTAATTTTGACTTGAGGAGGATTTCAAAGGGATGGCCTCTACTTTTCATCTTGGTGCATACCACGAGCTCGCCGACACATTCACGCTGGGATTTGAGAAAAAAAAAAGGAGAGGAGTGAAAAAAAGCAGAATTTTTAAGTTTTTCTATGAACTTCCTTCTTTCTTTTTTCTGCCATCTCCCCACAGAAAAAGAGATGTAACGCTGCCGAGATCTCTCCCCCAGATGGACAGCATTTATATAAACAACCAGCCCCGGTTCAGGGAGCATTTGATTGATGTGTCATTGTCTAAAGATTGTTTCCAGGCATTTGAATAGATAATTCAGAGTATTTGATGTAGACATTTTTCTTCAAAGGTCAGTTGTGGGGGTAGAGCAGGGGTGTCCTCTATCTCCCTTGCTATTTTTGCATCCAAGGCTCCAACCAGCCTGCCTGCTTTTCACAGGGGAGATTGACTGACACTTGAATCGTCCTTCTGCTGAAGATTACAAGGTGCTTTCCAAAACTCCATCTGAGATCTCCTCGCTAGCTCTGTTATGCAAAATACCTTTGTCTCAAACAAAAGACCATAACACTGCTGTGGATGTGTCCTGTGCCTATTTGTTGTCTAGGTCGGCCTGCAGCGAGATTGGAGGGAGACCAAAGATGCAGAGGAAGGATTGGCCAGGAACTCCATTATCTCTGGAACAAGGGAGGAGAAATGGATTAAAACACCCCAAACAAGGTCTGTCACACATCAGCAGCTCTCCTCCTATGTATATAGCAACTTACACTACGGCAAATCCACTCCGGAAATCAAAACAGCCTCCCACTTTGTACAGTATCTTATTTCCTACATCACAGCTCTGCCTGCGCTGACCCAGCAGCCGCAGCAATATCGAGGGTCCACTTTCCCCGAGTCTGCTGATCACATTCCATTGTCAGTCAGCCATGAGGGAGGCGTCTGGGTGACAAAAGCAGAGTGTGAAAAAAACTAAAAAAAACACTGTGGTGTCTTCATTATCTCCTAGCTCCGCGGCCCGTGAACGAGGCCAGGGTTAATTGCTGTTGATTAGACGTCAGTACGCATGGCTGAGTGAGCCTACAGATCTCACTGAGGGGGCCACAGAGGGAGAAGAGGAAAGGATGAGGTCGCTCACAGACAATGATGTGAAATCAGTGTCAAGTGCTCCTCCTCGGTGGGTTTAGCTGGTTGGTAGGCAGATAAGAAACGAAGATGGGGCAACATGTAGATGTGTTTTATCTGCTTAAATGAGGAATTGTATTCAAAATTGAGGCGGAAAACCTATCATACCATAGAGAAAAGAAGGTAACCATGTTGATAAAATAATACTCAAACATACTGGATTACTTTGTATGATGTGTCTCAGTTAATCATTTATTTACATATCAATCGCTGTTTCAGTTTACATTGGTCTGCTGCTCTCTTGGTCGGTCCACCTTGGGTCCGTACTGAAATATCGCAGAAATATTAAACGGATTATCACGAAATGTTGATTAGATCTCCATGGTGCCCAGAGGATGAATGCTAATGAGCAGTGTTGGGGTGTAGTTAACAACATGTAGTCCAATTATTAATTAATTATTAATTGTGTGGTATATTTTAGTTTAGGTAGTTAATACATACACATTCAAAGTATTTTCATGACGTTCTGTCTGTGTGTGTAGTAAAGAATAGGTCTGTTGCTGAATAGTTGGGCTTATGGAGTTCAGCGTGCCAAGATGTCGCCATAATGTTAAAAACTATGGCTATACTGCACGCCTCTGGTATCTGATAAGAATAATTGCATAAAATGTGAATGTGGATTCATATTACAAAAATGTTTCCCCCCCACCATACACTGTCATGTATGAAAAGACCCAAAATGAACACTGCAAGCTGATCACTGTCGGTTTAAACAGTACTTGTGTAGGAAAGATCATGTGCCAAGGTTTTTGATCCATACATGGTTGATCACTGTAACTGTGATCACTTACAGAGTTTTCTACTGAATAACTGAATCTTAACTGATGGTGCATAAATACATACTGATTTTCTAACATAAGCTCCCAGTTGTGTGAGATGTAAACCACACTTTAGACTGTTGCTAGTAAATAATGTCTGTCTCCGTTTGTGTGTAATATATAAACAAGGCCCTTGGTTAACCCTGGGTTATATTTGTCTTTAATGTGTGATTTTTATCGCTCTGTTTGTCTTGTAGCCAAAATAATAACAAAAATAGGGGCGCTTAGATAGGAGCAGGAGTGACTGGCAGACAAGGCCGGGCAGGACATTGTAACCTTCACACTGTTTGCAGACTGAGAGCTCGCTTTGTTTAAATCTCCCAGATCAAAGGGTGCAATGCAAATTCCTGCAGCTTCCACGCCACCATTTGATGTTTCGTGGAGCCAAATTATTGTGGTGATTACAGTAGCTGTACACAACCGGTGAAGCAGGCCAAACAAGGGTCCTTGTTGTGACTCTCAATTAGTGGTGTGACATCTCAACACCCAACGTCTGAGAGGCATCCCACAATAAGAGAGGCTGTTTGGGCTGATAAAGTGATTTGGCTTGGTGGGGTCCTTTCATCTGCACCGACAGTGGGGTATTTGAGGCTTCTGGGTATTCTCTCTGCACATCCTCACACCTCCCCGCATTGTGACAATAGTGCCACTGCGTTCAGCGTTTCAAAGAGGCTATAGGCCGACTGCACTGTGAACAACTTCAGCTCAGTCCATTGTCATATAGAAGCGTTACCATGACTTGGAGAAATTTGCGAGGATATACGGTAAAACTTTATAATACACAAGTTAACAGTTACTTTACTCTCACTGAAATTGTAATTAATTATATTTATTGATTATGAGTAATGCTATATTTTATAGTATTTTATCATAAGTTTGTGTAATATGAAATAATTACCATTAACACTTTGTTAATGATGATGATGATGATGATGCTAATACCTTACAACATTACGCTGCATTTCATTAAACTACAAAACATTGTGCTACATTAGGTTATGTTACATTAGGTTAGGCATCACCTTTACCAAAACCTACCTAAGTATTTTGTGTCGCCTAAACCTACTCTAGTAATTTTTACCTGGACATCCCAAAATTTAAAATCCATATTTTTCCAATTACCTGTTGTGCAATTCATCCATCTAGATTCTTTTGGTCCGAGTTTCATGGTTTTAGAGATGTCTGCTTTCTCTCCAGTATAATGGGACTCTATGGCATTTGGCTTGTGGTGCTCAAACTGAACTGTGAGCAGTTTCATGGAGGAAAATCTTTCTTTCTGCAGTTGAATCTACGGGAACTACTTTCTTTCTACTTTCTTTCTTTCTTTCTTTTTGGCACTTTGAGGACCACAAGCTGTGTGCCATTTAGTCCCATTATACATGACATCTCCACAGCTGATATTTCCAAAACTTAGCAACTCACACAAAATGATCTAAATGGATAAACAGTGCTAGTGTTAAGAAGAAAAGCACATATTTTTGATTTGGGGGTGAACTGTCCCTGCACATCCAAAGCTGATTTTAACAGCATCAGTTTGAAGTGTAGGCAACTGATGAAGCCGCCTAATTGGATTAGTTGGGAGTAAGAATCTGTTGTCTATAAACATTATCTGGCTGGTTTTAAAGTTGCAACTAATGTTTAGAATACTTTATAAATGGTTAATAAATACCATGAAGTGCATCTACAAACATTATTTAGATGTCCATTACAAGTTGCAACTGCTTTTTATAAAACTCTTCTTTATTCTAAACTAATTCTTTATAAAGCACATATAAACATTATTAGAATGTTTGTTAACAGTTAGATAACTATTAACTAAAGTTTAAATTAACTATCATTTTACCATTTATTAATGATGGTTTCCATAAAGTGTTACCAGATACCGGCATGTGAGGATAAAAATAAAAATACAATCGTATACATTATTTTATCAGCTTGTGGCTCTGTCTTTCATTTCCCCAGAACAGATATTGGATATCACACCATTAGCAGTATTCGGATGTTGTCTGAATATTCAAACACTCAGCCATCTCTGAAGTTGACGACGCAGGCGTTATTTTTTGTTTGTGTGTTACTGAAAGCCACAGTGAGTTGAAAGGATAACTTTGCCTGTGGGAAGGACAGAGCACCAGAGGATCAGGTTCAGCTGTATTTCTGATAACACTTTGCATTCTGCAGGCGCCAGTGACAGCTCTGATGCCTCATGTTTGATTGTCTCTTTCATGTTTTCCTCCTGCCTTCAGTATAAGCAGCCAGGCCGGGGTGGAGGTGAAGCGATGGCGAGCGGACTACAGCAGTGGAGAGAGATTGAGATGTGATGTGTTTCTGCCAAGGTGATGGACAGGGGCACTGGAAGGATGTTGGTTTTCAGACACTCCAGGCTGTCTCTTATGTGTAACAGAGAGTTGCAAAAGGCCCTGGCAGTGCAACAATGTCAGGTGCAATTAGTATCATGACAGGAATCTTTCATTGTGGAGTGATACTGGATGTGCTGGAGCATTTGAAACCATTAACCTGTTAGAGGAAAGCAGTTTCTCATTTTCATGATGTTTCAGAGAAAGGGTTACTGCTGAAAGCCTGGAATAATAGACCATCTTTTTTCTTATTGTCAAAAAATCCTGTGAAAAAAACAAACTAACAATAATTGATTCAGCAAACAAATATTGTCCATGTAACAAAAACCTGATATACAGTTCCCCTCTGTGCCACAGAGCTCCATTTTTGTCCAAAAACTGTTAAAAATATAAATGACCCACACTGTTGCACTGGCTAACATTCACACAGCCTTTGTAAGTCAGTCTCATACACACTGTTGTAGTGCCTTAAAGGAACAGTTCACCCCCAAATCAAAACCACATATTTTTCCACTTGCCTGTAGTGCTATTTATCCATCTCAATAGTTTTTCTGTGAGTTGCCAAGTTTTATAGAGATATGGACCATAGAGATGTCTGCCTTCTCTCAAATGTAATGGGACCAAATGGCACTCAGCTTGTGCTGATCAAAAAATCAAAAAAAACATTTGAAAGTTTGAATTCCACTGAGTCTCTCCACAAGTCATGATCGTGTTACTCAAGATACTCAAGATCCACAGACATTGTTGTGAGCAGTTTCTAGTAGAAGAAAACAGTAGTTCAGGTAGATTCCGCAAAAGTACAACAAGGTCTGTTACTGGTTACTCAGTTATCTTAAGTAACCAGGTCATGCTTTCTGAGAAGAGACATTGCTTTTGAATTTTTCAAATGTATTTTTTCATGGTTTGAGCACCACAAGTGGAGTGTCATTTAGTGTCATTGTATTCAAGAGAAGGCAGACATTTCTACAGCAGATAATCTCCAAAACTCAGCAAATCACACCAAAACAATCTATATGAATAAACAGCACTACTGGCCAGAGGAACATATGTGTATATATATATATATATATATATATATATATATATATATATATATATATATATATATATATATATATATATATATATATATATATACATATATATATATATTATTTTTTATGTTTTTTGAGGGAGAAATGCCCCTTCAACAGACACTGTGGTCTGCAAACTTTTTGAGTTGTGACCCCTGTGAAAATCAAGTTGTTGTTTGCAGCCCCACACCCCTCTGCTCGAGACTCTTACTGAATAACATGCAACAGTAACTAAACTCACATTACATCGCTGGTACAGGTGTTGTAATGTTCACTTTTCACTACTCACCTAACAAATGTTTTATTTCTTCCTATTTTTCCCTAATTTAAAAACAAACAAAGTATGTATTTATGACCCATTTATTACAGTTTAAGCCTTCAGCAGGAATGAATGGGCTCGGGGCTGAGTGCCACAGACAAGCTGGGGAAGTCGGAAAGCAGTGGTGGACTAAAAAATACACCACCTATAAGTTGTAATGCATTTATAGTTCCAATCCATAGTTTAAAATAAAATTCTTTTATTGCTAATTTAAAATACAACAACTACTACACCTCTGTAATAAATACACACTGGGAATGTTTTCACCACATATAGGCAGGTAGAGGTCAAATCATTTTTTAGCAGGTAGAGCTGTCTATATAGAAATTTATCATGTTTTGGCCACTGGAAGGCACCCTAGAGGACACTTAATCATACTTCATCTACCACAGGGGCATCCAAGAGGGCACTTTGTGTCATTTTTTCAAACATGGGGGGACCAGGGGGGCGGTGGACCCCGCTTGAGTCCACCACAGTTGGAAAGTATTGATTTACACTCTGGTTTTGTTAAAATGGGATTTACTGACAGAAAGGAAATACAGAATTATTGTCAGCCTTACTCTGGCTGTACATGCATGTAAATGCTGTGATTGTAAGCTCAAACACAGGGCGAAGTTCATCATTCTTTCTTTGAGGTCAGCACTATCAGGCACATTTGAATCTCTGAGGCCTGCAAGAGCAAGTTTAAAAACCTGCACTGTCCTGTTCCTATAGCTTTATTCCTCTCTGTGCAGGGCATTGTGTTGACCTGGAAACAGCTATTCACTGCTGTGAGAAAGAGGCCCCTGAAACGCTCCTTCTCACTAAGAGAAACATATAACAGTATTAGATCTAGTTTAATTACACAGGGGCTTGCGGATGGGCCCCTCTTTTCTCTCGGCGGTGAAAATGCTTAGCGTTTGTTGTCGGTTCAAGGCTCTCTAAAGGATGTGCTGGCATGTGTAGGGTTCTGGCAGAGAGGAAACTTGCGGTGGGGGGGTGAACTGTTATTGTTTGAAAAGCGTGTAAGCGGCCTTCACAACACCGCATCCACGGAAATGAAGCAAAGACAGAGAGAGAGAGGGAGAGAAAGAGGCAGAGAGAGAGCAAGAAAGGAAAAAAAAAAAACTCTCGCGCAGCTTTGACTGACGACTTAACAGGCGAAACCGAATTTGTCTTTTGCCGGGAGATGTCAGATGCCTTGCCAGTGAGAGAGAGAGATGGAAAGAGGGAGAGAAAAAGCACACCACAGAATCTCTCCTGCGTCTTTTTCGCCCTCTCTTTTCTCCTCCGGTTTAAGACGGCTCGGTGAATGCAACAACATCAAAGGCCCAGCACTCAGAATGTACATTGTTGTTCCAGTAACCACATGAAACAGAAAGGGAGAGATGGAGAAAGGCTGGGAGAGATGGAGCAAGTTTTTTTTTCCTCTTTCTTTCCTTGTACATAAATAGGGAGCTATGGAGGGAATCGGTTTAGAAACGGTAGAAGATTAACTCTTTTATCTCTTCATTTCAAACGTCCCCCGTATCCACATCCTCCACATGCTAACCACTGTCAGGATCTTCATGCCTGACCAACACCACTACAAAGCAGAGGTGTCTCCTGTATTAGGACACGTATGACTCCTCCACAAACAGAGCTGATGAGAGGAGAAATGGAGCCGAGGAGGAGGTTTATGTAGCGTCAGTCCTGACTCATTGTCATTAAGAAAGCTCTCTGTAATCGCAGCTAAACTTAGAAAGCTGCCACAGACATTCCACATGTGTGTAAAAGAGGAACATAACGAAACAGTCCTGAACTTGTGCCTCGACGTAACCAACCGGCTTTATTCATGCCTGCCCTTATCTTTACACAGAGACCACCCAGGAGCAACAAGTCAGCTCTCACCTTTAGTCTGTGTGTGTGTGTGTGTGTGTGTGTGTGTATGTGTGTGTGTGTGTGTGTGTGTGCGAGCTTTGTACTTTATAAGCACAAGTGTACGCCTGTGTCTGTATACAGTCTTGTGTGAGTGTGTGTGTGTGTGTGTGTGTTTGTGTGTGTGTGTGCGCGCGTGTGTGTGTGTGCATGCGTCTGTGAATGAATGTGTTTTCTGTGTATGTGTGTGCTTCTACCTCCCACCATCTGGGCCCTGTTTGGAGAGATTTTCTGTAAAAATCACAGTCACGCCGTGGCAGGATTACCACTGTGAAAAGCAGCACCTGGAAGAAACTCAGTGCTCCTGCTCCTTTCCCTCAGATGCTCAAAGAAGTTTCTGGCTTCCCAGCTTGAGGCGCAGGATTTGTTTTTGACCTACATGGGCGTCCTAGGCCTCATGTTCCTTTCCAAAAAGCAAAAAAGCAAAAGAACACATCTCAAATTCACACTCGGCTACATCCAGCAAGGTTACAGTATCACCACATTACAGTAGATAAACAAGTGCATGTGTGTGTGTGCGTATGTGGGGGTGCACACCAGTGTGTGTGTTTACACCATATATATCATATTCCCATGTTTTTTTTAATAGCAAGCCAAGACACTGAAGGCTGATTATCCACACTGAGATATAAGCCTGTGAATGAAAGAGTTCAATAATCCCAGATGGAAATTGAGTCGGAGCATCCCCACTGAAGATTTCCCATTAGAAATAATCTTAGTCCAGGATTAGCCACAATTAAAACTGTTTTGATGTTCCCACACATACACACAAGGAAATACCTCATGCAGCCTAGCAACTATGTCATATCTGTGCTTTTATTTGTATGCAACTTCTTCAGCTGTAAAGGGTAAAATGAAGCTTTCATAATCACGCCTGTAACTTGGAGTAAAACATCCATAACAGTTTTAGGTCAGTAGCTTCACTTCAAAATCACAGCTAGTTCAATCAAGTACAGTTAAATGCCACTAGGGGGCCGTATCTGAGGCAAGACCCCTTATAGTCTGATTTAACCTTAATCCTACCAACCGGGGTACCCACAGACTCCAGATACAGGCCTGTATTTCCTGTCATGTCTCACAGGTGCTGTATTCTATTATTCCATTTTTTTTTAGTTTTCAGTGGTAAATCAGTGTATATTCCCAGTGACTTCATATCATTGTTTTCTGTTTCAGTTTTCATCTGACCTTTCAAAAAATTGCAATCAAAAGCACGCAATTCTGCCTATGTGGTTGAAGTAGATGGAACTTTTTTTTTTAATTGAGTTCATGTTTGCCACGGGTTGTCACCCACTGCCAGGGGGTAGGTGTCAGTCATTTTGAATTAGACAGACACAGCAGACACATAATTTTAGATACGGTTTTACACGAAGTGAAAATTAACTGTAAAATATTAATTACATAACTAATAATGTTATAACAAAGAAGTCTCTGTAGTAAGAGTTTAAATAATAAGGTGACAAAATTGTTGCTTTAGTCAGGGCTGTGCATTGAGAGAATGTGCACACAGTGCCACATGATTGCTGTACGAGATCATGGCTCTGCAGCAGATCAAAAGCTCATCTTTTGTCTCTCTGGTCTGTATCTCCTTCAATCCTTCTGTTTCTATTCATGACTGTATACATAGGTGCAGATTTCCATGAGAGTGCAGGGGACATGTCCCCCTCAATATTTGTCCCTTTTGCCCCCCCCCCCAACAAAAATATGGAAGTAGTAGAGGACTTTTATTTTGACAAACCACTAGACTGCGACTCACTGACACAATAATACCTTCTCTAAAGAAAGTGGTGGTAGTATGCAATCTCAAAAGCAATGGCTGTAATCTGCTATAATATGGAAAGAAAATGAAGCAACTATGCATGGTTGATAATAATTCGCCATGTTCACATGGTGGCCACTTTGCTTTGACGTAATCAAAAGGATAACCCCAACTGAAAAGACAATGGATAGTAGTAATTCCAAGTAGTTTCAAAGTAGTAGTTCCAAGGTAAAACGACATATTTTATAACCAGTTAGCTACTGTGAGATGACAGCTTATGTTAGGATTCAGCCACCTCTTAGCTATCATTAATGCTGGTACATAATACAGTATGACAGGTGTAAATTAATCTGAAATATCAATGAAAGAATTCATTTACATCTTTCTGATCATATTGTGTAAAACTGGCTGTAGTGTAATGGTAGCTGCGGGGTTATCAAATATGCTGTTTTACCTTAAAATATGACTCCATGTATCTCTGGATTGCTGATCAATCAAGAGTCTGTCATGTGATAACAATTTGTCAAGCTGAGTATGTTTATGACCTGCAACCTGAAACACAGCAGTATGCCATTATTCTATTGCTAACAGTATTTCAGTTTCCCACATTAAGCAAACAAGATGTCCTTCCTTTTACGTTGTTGTGATTATGACAGCAGTTCTTGCCTACTGTAATATTTCCCCATTAATAGGATGCTTTTCACGACCATTTGTTTCATACTCAGGTTTCAGACATATTAATAGATCTCAAACACTTTTGTAGCACGTTAACTTTGGTAAGCTAATGCTATAAAAAAGCTAATGCTATAAAAAATGTTAAGCCTGTGTTAAACAAGACAGAGAAAAAAATCTCCATCAAGCTAATTAATCACCTGAAGATGCTGATGAGGTTGTTGATGCTTCATTTAAAGTTTTGTTGTGTACAAAGGGTTAAGTTACACTGTACAGGTACTAGCTGCAGACAAGCTAACGCTATGTGCAGCTGTTGTTGGGGATTTGGCTTTAAAGCTAAACATGGTAAACTCTTCAGCTTTTAAATATACTGTAATTTATGTTTGGTTAGATGTGCTTGCCAGCTTTGCATTTCACATTTCGAATCTTGCAGTGATTGAGTGTGTTGAGTTTTGAAAAGTTAACCGCCCTGGCGATTGCTTTCAGCTCACTACTGCCCTGACTGTGACTGTAACAAGCTGCGGAAGTATCTCACTTTCAAATCACTTTCTCTATTTTTCTTTCTCTTTATACTCTCTCTTTCATGTGCCTTCAGGCACCAAAATTTAGCACTGATTAATTTAATGAGAACTGGTACTAAGTAGAACTGACACGATACGGTTGGTAACCTAAGTACGGACTTCAATACCAAACCCTAGTACACATACTGTATTTTGCTTAGAGTGTGTACTTCTCTCAGCTGTAACATGACCACACACACAGACACGCACTCTCTATTCATGCCCCTGCAGCCCCTCGACCCTCGGCCCCGTGTCGCTGTTACCATTTTTCCATCCGCCCTCACTCTTGACCCGCTGACCCTCTGTTTGGTGTCTGGCAGTGTCAGGGGTCTGATGTTGGTGACATCATCCGTCACAATGAGTCCACTGCCACCTCCAGCTCCACTGTCCATTGTCTGGCTGACAGTGAGCGGCCTTGTCCTGGCAGAGGACGGCACTGGCGCGGCACGCTCCCTCTGTAAATGATGAAAGAGAGCGAGAGAGTTGTGCTGAAAGCGCAGGCCTTGTTTGGCCAACCGCGCTGGCCGCTGAGCTGATCGGAAGGCGCCTTTCTCCCCTGACAGTAACTTCTGTGATCTGTGGAGATAAAAAAGAAGAAAGAATGTGTTTGATGTCTAGATTTGAATAAATACCCTGATGTTAATCGTTTTACAGCGTTAATCACATTTGGTGATAACATAGCTCCTTGTGTGTGTGTGTGTGTGTGTGTCACCATGAACACATCTATTCAGTATGAGTAAATTTGAGTCACACATTGCATACATGAGCATGATTGTTAGTATGTGAGGATTTATTGTTTTCACATTGAGTTTGAGGTAGTGTTCATGGCTCAAGTGTGTGTCCTCGATCTCCTGTGCAGCCTTTAAATTTTTATGACACTCCCATGTTTGTTTTGTTTTAATGATGTGGCTCTCCTTTGGTTAACGCAGAGGCGCATGATTAAATCTTCACATGTAGTGGCTTAACAACATGCAATTAAGACCCTCCATACAGAGCAGAGCCCAGAAATACTTTGATAAATCCACTTTTGAGAGATGAAACAAGAGAAGTCAAGAGCGGCGTGTCTTTGCAATTATTTGCTGGTGATTGAGTTTAACCTGTTGTTAGTTTTTGACACATACGAGGCATACATGTGGATGAATAGATTGGTGATGTGTGTTTCCTGGAATTCCACAGGGATCCACATCTGGAATGGATTTTTACTGCGTTGTGAAAGGTCTGCCGAGCCGAAAGCTGAAATGAACAGCAGCAGCTCACATGTTGTGGTTTTTACCCATATTCTCCACGTCAGGTAGCCTGGAGAGCAGCTTCACCATGGTAAACTTGTAAGCACCTGGCTATATATTACCATGCTTCTAAACAACTCTTATAAACTGTAGCGAAAAAATATTTTTAGCCCTGACTGAGCTTTTAAAGCAGATGTCTTGTCCGTCTTTCACAATCTGTTCTTTTAGATATTGATGTTTGATATATCTGATGTGCCTGTTTGATCATCTGTTATACCTTTACTTGCTGAGACAGTTCAGGGTCTTTTGTGATGTAAATTCAACATCCTATGGCCCATGTCCTTTGAAGGATGGAAGAGGCTCAGACAGACCTCGACAGAGAATTTTCACAGGTGTCACAGAGACAAAGCTTGCCCCCCTCCCTTGTCAAAAAAAAAGAAGAATCTTGCTTGCCGCCACAGCATATGGAGAATTGTCCCAATTTCTTTTCCTTTATATCAAATGCAGTGCGTTTCAAGTCGAACCTTTTGTAGCATATACCACATGCGATTTGGGCTCTTGTGTGGCGACGCAAACTTTGTGACTTTTTGATATCTCGGTGAGTGCTGTCTGACAAGTTTCTGTCACTCACACTTCTTCCTTTTTCTCTCTCCACCAGCAAGCATATTTTCTACCCCATCGATTGATTAGCATACATCAAGCCCCTGTCGTCATGGCAAAACTTCATTTGAATCTTCAGTACTTTCCCCGTGTCTTTCAACCAGCAGCTGTCAGCCACATCAACACTAGACACGCTCTGCGCCAGACGAAGTTAAATTGAAGCACACTCTAACACTATATATAGATAAAATGTCACTTCTTTCAAGAGACAAGGCACCTTCGAAGTCGTCAATACGGAGCGCTTTATCACAGGCAAAATAACTTTGAAACTGGAGAAAAGAGTAAAGATGAAACGATTATTCTCTCTTCCCACTTTGTGCTTGAAAGAGGGAAAAAGCGAGATTATTCTAAAGTGGGTAGAAGCGTTTAAGGGGCTTGCTTTTTGATCTGCCTGTCCGTCAAGGAAAACGAAGAGCACCTCCTGATGCTTCTGATCGTTAGGTGTCCTCAAAGTGTCTCAAAGTCTCTTTGTTATCGCTGAGTGCGTCGATTAAAGGGAGGAATATCATTTATTCATTTTGCCATTGAGCGAGAGAAAGAAAGGATTCAAGAGCTTAGCATTCATTTTCGTCAAACTCTCGAGGTGCGGTGATGAAGTCAGCTTTCTTTTGAGAGACGAGCGGAGTTGAGGCAAAAAGAATTGGAGTGAAAGTTTTTGCTCGGCAAATTTTGAAAGGCCCCACTGATCTCTGAGATAAAATAAATGGTGATCAAACTTTATTAAACTTTTCTTTTAACGGCACGCTGCAGGACGGCAGTTCTGAGAAGAATTCTGTCTAACAAGGTGTTACTGATGGTTGTCTAATACATAAACATATGCACATCTCTCTCTCTCACACACACACACACACACACACACAATCACTCTCTATCTATTATGTCTATCTATGTCTGTCTCATACAGTCACACACTCAGGCACATTCAGACTGAAAATATATAGAAAGCTTAAGTACATGTTTATTGGGAAATGTCAAATTGATTTTAGGGATGTGGGCAGACAAAGCGAGCCAGAATCAACACGCTCTATACGTGCCTGGTTCCTCTTTTCACCGGAGGACAATGCCATATTCATCTTCGCTCCGTTTTCCAAACGCGGTATCTGATTCTTTAACATGCCTCTCAGTCTGGAAGTCCCTTCCATTCCTACTGTTTCAGGGTTTTTTTTTTTCTTTTTTCAAATACTCAGTCCTGTTGCGAGGTGTCTCTTAGAAGTTGAAAAGTTCTTTTCAAGCCCGAAGTTTTTGCCGTCTTCACTTTTCAACTGGCAAGATGAATATCGGTGGGACAAAGCATAGAAAGGAAAGGCTTTTGACAAGACTTCTGAAGGCCCAGGAGCTCGTCCTGTCTCTCCCTTTTGCAGTTTTCCCATAACTGGCTTTCTCGCGTGGCTGCTAAAAAGACACCATATCAAATGCAAACTGAGAAGTCACAGTCTTTCATGATACATCAGTGGGGCCCTTGTGGAGATGCTGCTCTGCTTAGGTTTTTCACAACTTTTGAAAAATGAGAAATTGGTGCATTCTCTCTTGTGTTATCAGAGCTGCTGACAGTAAGTTCATGTTCCGTATGTGCAGAAAGACGTTGCCATGAATACATGACCCAGAGCAAAGTCGAGTTTTAAAGTGCAACTTGTCAGACTTTATTTTATGCCATATGCGATTCATATGTCTCTCACTGAAATCACAGAAGTGGTGCTTACTTTTATATTATATGCAGACATCTCCCATTCATAAAAATGTGTAAAATGCTGTCATGGTTAAAGGAGCAATATGAAACAATTATATGGTGAATGTTTTTACTGTAATAAATCATAATATGACCATATGTCATCAGAGATCAAGGAAACATGTTAAGTTGAAATACTCACTATTCTGACATCAAAGCTGCAGCCACAGTCTCCACCTTTGAAATTTTTAGTTTGCCAATTTAACGTTAATTAGAGTTCATACTAATGAATGAGTTTATGTCTGTTTATGAGTAGTAAGAAATCATTAACTCAGTAAATCATTAAATCATTAAATTAGTCTTATAGAAGCCGTAGATGCTTATAACAGTTAAATTGAGTCATATGTTAATGGAGACTGACAGGCAGTTAGACAGGCAGTCACTTTACTCAAACTCCAGAGTGTGTATTTTCAGAGCAGTGGACTTTTGTTTTATAGATAGCAGGCTAAACTTTACATTTACAGACAACTGACCGTTATAAATGGCTGATCAACTCACAGTGGAGTTCTTGTTGTCGCTTGTTATTGTCAGTTTACGATGTTACGTGTAACTTGTACGTCTTTGGAGCTCCTACAGCCTGTAGTCTACCCTGTCTGGGGAGGAGGGGACAGGGAGACACAATTATTCATTTATTAATTAAATAAATGAATGAATTGAAAATATTTGGACTGCTGTACTCATTTTCACACATTCAGTTGCTCCATATTATGCCTTTAAATAGGTTGAAATCCTATTTAACATAGAGTCCCTCCTCCCCAGACTCGAGGAAGTTCAGGCAGGCTGCAGCAACGTTGCAGGAGCAGAAGACTAGTGCAACAATGTAATCTGATAATAACAAGCGAAAGTGAGTGCTATACTGTAAGTTAATCAGCTGTTTATAACTGTCAGTTGTCTGTCAATGTAAAATTAATCCTTTCATCCTGAAAATAAAAGTCCACTGCTCTGAAAATACACTCTGTGCAGGTGGAATTCAGTGTTTTCCAGGCTTACTGTCTGCCAGATCCCATTAACATATTGCTCAGTTTAACAGTTATAAACATCTACTCCTTCTAAATATTATTCATGTTTTCTTACGACTCATAAACAGGGATTTACTCATTAAGCAAATATATTCATATAATCAATATTAATTTTAACTCTAATAAATGTGAAATGGGCAAAAGGACAGTGCGGCTGAAGCATCATTGTCAGAGAAGCAAGTATTTCAACTTAGCGTGCTTCCTTAGTCTCTGATGACATGTCATGGTTGTTTTATTAATCAATTACAGTAAATACATTGCAGATTTCTTCTTTAAGGAATGTACGATGGCATTTTTGGTATAAAACAACATAAATGCCCAACTAGTTTACTTTCTTTTCATTCAGGCGTGAGTTGCTCTTTGTAGTTTGTGCTGTCTGGACAATCTGTGTTGGATATTTGAAGTCTAAACAGTCGGTGTTTTGTGTTCACCAAGGCTGGGGGCCCCGTGGTTTAACACTTTCAAGAATCACTTTGTGGGGCGACATCGTGGGGCAGCCTCAAGAAAACCTGAAATAGCTGAAACTAGACCTCTATGCAAATAATCACCCTAGGCCTCTGTAAACCATCATGTTTATGCATTGTAAATTGTGAAAAGGAATGCTTTAACATTGTGTGGCATATGTATTTCAAGGCTTTGAACGTTGGATGGTATCCGAATTTCACCCACACAACCACAGGCTTTTGCTCTCGCCTTTTGACTGAAATATCATTCAGATTCCAAGGGGACTAAAAAAAGGCTGCCTAAAGAATGTGTCTGAAACCATTCCCAAGTGGCTTCCATGCATTTAGCTATCGCTGCTGCAGGGTCAGAAACCTTCCACCAACCTCTCACTATTCTAAGTTTTGCTTTGGTGACCATGCATTTCTGAAATTACACAACAGACTTTGAAAGGTTTGTCCTGACTTCAAAAATGTTCTAAATCCATAGAAGACATATTATAATCCTTCAATCCTCCACTAAAACTGGACATACAAGGTAACAACAGGGCTGCTTATATAAACACACAGTGGAACATATTTAGATGTTGCGTCAACCTCTTTTCCACCTTTGAAGGAGTTTATAAAGAAAGGTTTTTGGCAGGAGTGCAGTCGCCACACCGGTTATCTCCTTCCTACGCTGTAATTCACCTCATTTGTAACACACCTCCTGCTTTGATCTGCGGTCTTGAAACCTTGTCTCACAACCTGTTTACCCACTGAGTCCTTGATTTGACTGGGAACAGACTTGGTGATGTCCTGACACACAGAGAAAAGGTGCACCCACTCCTTGTATCATCAACAGGTTATATTACCTTCAGTGTGTCACAGGCTAAAACACAGACGTCTCAAAGATTTGTTGGTTTTACACTTATAAATTCTCTCCCTGAGCTCACTTTACTTATTAGTCCAGGCAAGTTCAAGTTTACTTCACTTATATCCTAATGTTCAGAAAGACAAACGTTTGAATTTTTGTAATTGACTCCCAGATGGCCCTTGTATTATACAAAATAAGAACAGAGATTGGATATTAGTTCAGATTTTAGGGTAATACAGTCATTGTGTGTAGTGTGTAGGATTTTGTGGCATCTAGTGGTGAGCTTGCATCACCCTCCCCTTCCACATCCAGATCTACAGTGCCCGTGTAACTTGTAAAACACAGGAAAGGGAACATGGCAGCCTCCATGGAAGAGGCTCATTCTAAGGTAACAAAAACAAAAAACAATCTTATTTCTAGGTGATTATACACAAATGAAAATATATTTAATAATATATTCCACTTCTGTCATATTCTGCCAATTGATCCCTGTGAATCTTGATCTGAAATTAGAGTTGATTTGAAATTTGAAGTCTCACTTTTTGTGTAAAAACTACCAGTCTGCAGTTATTATGCAAATTTCTCCTCCTTTAATGGCCCTTGGAAATGTTTGACTGACGTCTGAGGGTCAGCATTACCTACAGTACCATTAATGGTCAGCTTTTCTGGGTTGCTGCATTTGGAGGACCCATCATTCTGTTAAGTGTGTATTCTGCTTGTCAGCTTGCTAATGTTACTGACTCCTACTGTTATTATATCTTCATGTTATTTCACTACCTGGAGTTGCTGCACTACTGTTGTCTTCGTCCTGTATTAAAGAAAAGTGCATCAGCGGTCCACATGTGATAATGGGAAATGACATGACGCACAGCCACAGGTAGTCCACTAACTTAAGTGCTAAGTCAGAGTATCATTGTGACTAAAGGCTGATTTATAGTTGTACATAGGGCAGCGCTACATATTGGCCTACACAACAGTTGGCGGTAGGATTTCTATATATCGCTGTGGTGAGCTTCTCCCGTCTTCCTGTAGTAGAGTTGGAGCAAGTAAATCTTGTACATTTTTATTGATAACACTAATGCTGAAGAAAAGAGAGAAAACATCAGATGCCACGTTGATACCTCAGCTATTTAAATGCCTGTTTGGCCATTGGAATTCAAGCTTTATAATAACTTTTTTTTGTGTCCATGCACAGATATTTTGCCACTCAAATTACCAGTACTGACCCACAATGGGTGCTATCAATATGGAAAACTCTTTGAAGACAAAGGATGTATATAGATATAATGCAATGAAAATGTGATGTGATTTTACCTGAACCTAAATCTGTAGACCCAACAAAACGTGAGAAACCAGCCCATGTGCTCCCAGTGAGTGGTCGCCATTTAGCACTGGATTTTTATTCCTGTGAGTTCATTCTTGATCCCCCAAAAGATCATCATGCTCATACAATCATACAATTAATGTCACAGATCCTAAAATAATCTTCTTAGAACAAGGGGCAGTCTGGGCAAGGTGCCCAGACAAAAACTGTCAACGTGACAGGTACAACCAGTGTGTTAAGATCTTAAAACTCTGCAGACATGCCTCTCTTGCGGCCTTGATCTTGCCGCCTTGACGTTTGCACATACATATAAATGCATGCACATGTATGCGCTTACACACACCCAGGTGAAATCCTCTCTCCTTTGTGAAGCGGAGAGGTGATTTTTATCAGGCAGAAAAGCAAGTAGGGTGACATTTTGGAGCTTTGGAGCTCAGAGGGAGCTTTGAAAGGAAATATATTCGGTTATGTCTGTGGAATGTCTTTGCAAGAATGTGCAAGGATTTGAACTCTCACCTT
This sequence comes from Lutjanus erythropterus, assembly GCF_056507025.1. Lineage (NCBI taxonomy): Eukaryota > Metazoa > Chordata > Actinopteri > Lutjaniformes > Lutjanidae > Lutjanus > Lutjanus erythropterus. Next base: position 31,137,226 of record NC_139319.1, on the reverse strand, counting down.
GTCTGTGTAGCTGTTGAACTCTGGTTGCAGTAGCTCGTGCATTCCTGTTCATTTGACAACATGCAGCTAGTATTTTTTCAAGTCCGTGCCATATCACAGATTATCCCACAACTCACTGGGTTACGGAGCCAACAACAAATGAGCTTGAGTGTGGGAACAACTTGCACTGGCATACAACTTGCTAAAAGTTATAAAACATGAGAGGTTTTAAAATTTGTAGTTTGTTTACTTTGCTTTTGTGTTTGTTTCTTGCAGATGGTAGTTGACATTTTGGTGGAAACATCGTAAGTGTAGAGCTTACATACACCAGTGGGTAAGTACATGTTTGCGGCTTTAAAGTGCTTTAAAGTGCTGTTATGTCAGTCCAACTTTCAGACAATTCGTCTGCATCATCGTTCCCTTGAAAAGCTAATTTATGGTACATGAATGATCAAGCATGTTTTATTTAAGTCATGCTGGAAAAACAACCCATTTCTCTTTCCCACCTCTCACTAAACCTTTGATTTCAAGTTTGAACATATGGTCATTCTTTTTGTGTCAAGTATTTTTTTGGTCATTTTAGCCTTTAGCATACAGAGAAATGACAGGAGTTAAGGAGAGAGCGAGAGAGAGAGAGAGAGAGAGAGAGAGAGAGAGAGAGAGAGAGAGAGAGAGAGAGAGATGGCAATGATGATGATGATAATAGTTTGACAGAGCAAGTTTAAATTTTTTCTTGCATCACAGCAGCTGTATTTTCAACATCACATAAATGCATATATTTTACATTACATTCACAGAACACAATAATCATGAGTCTTCAAAGTACAAGTGGGATTAAGCTCCATATTTAGTTTTAGGATTGATTGGTGTCAAAAGAGTTCTTCAGTCTAACCTTATTAAATCGCTGAGTTTCTCCGGTGTTTCTCCAGAGATTCTCCTACAGTCTTTGCCCAGATTTTCATTTGGTGGAGCAGTTTTGACTTCAAAGTAGTGAACAAACACTTGCACCACGTAGTATTACAAAACTGTAGAACATGCCACAATAATGGCATGCAACAAAGATCCTTAAAGGTTCTTCCCCTGTTAATGTTGTAGTCCTGCTGTCTCGCTATCTTAAAATATCACAGTGAATACTGTTAAAAAATAATTACAGTTTATTAATTACAGGTTCATTGCAGAGATCTGGAAACATAATAACATGACAGAGCATTAACCACAAACTGCCACATGATCAGGCAAGTTGTAAACAAACTCCCAAGTCGACCAAACTTATTTAGAAGAAAAAAAATCAGGACGAACACTACAATGAAATTAAAATGATGCCAATTATAAACATCCATCACAGTTTACAGATGGACCTCTTGGTTCATTGTTGACCTAGAGCTGCAACACTTAGTTGAAAGAAAATTACTGCACAACTATTCTGGTCATTGATAAATAATAATTTTTTTAAGCAAAAATTAGTTGTTTCTTGTCAAATGAAAGAATTTGATGCTTCTCTTTGTAATATATGACAGTATATGAAATGTCTTTGGGTTTTGGACTGCTGGTCAGCAGTGGTTGGATGTAACTAAGTACATTTACTCAAGCACTATACTTACATTGATGACATGCTTGTACTTAACTTGAATATTTCTATTTTTTGTTACTTCTGCTACTACTATTCTTCAACTCCACTACATTTCAGAAGGAAATTTTGTCCTTTTTACACTGCTAAATTTATTTGACACTTACAGTTACTGGTTACTTTAAATGAAAGAAATGTGATATATGAAATATGAAATATGATGCAGTATTATTATTAATCTATCCAGTGGTATACAAAATATCTAAAGTTGGCTCCACATTGACAAACTACATCAAAATGGTTTTACTGATAAACACAGAAGAAAACCTAGAATTCTACTTCTATGATAAAAGTGAAAGGAGCCATTCTACATGCATGAGTACATTTTACTGATAATACTTTGACATACTTTTATGATGTGCTTGTACTTAAGTGACTTTTGAACTCATAAAGAAAAGTAAAGTAAAGAATCTAGATACTTCTACCACCACCGCTGGTCAGACAAAACAAACAATATGAAGATTTCACTTTGTGCTCTGGGAAATTACACTGAGCAGATAGAAGATCTGTTTGGCAGATGAATCAATGCTACATTATTAGCAACGCGCACAATCACTCACCTTTTCAGTTTTATTTCTGGATAAAGTAGGTTCTATAATCTGGCTAAACCTTTGGCTTTTTTTTTTTTTACTAACTTGTCTGATCATCACATTTCTTGTCTGGCTTTGATGTAGTTATGTTATCATGTTCCCAGATCTCAGCAATGTTAATATAACTGATAGAAATTGTGTCTAAATCTACATATGAAGGAAAATAAAATAAAAAAAAAAACAAGTTGTAAAAAAAAACAGTATTTATCCTTTAAAGTATAGGATGATCATGGGTTTTGGAGATTGAAAATATGTGATTAAAAGGGTTCAAAACACACACACACACACACACACACACACACACACACACACACACACACACACAAACACACACGCCATTAGTCCCCAGAGCTCCAGCTGCCCAGGGCTCTAAAGTCATGTTGTCCCAGTGTGATTGAAGGTCCAGCTGGTAGACCAGCCCTTTTGATCCCTTTCCCTTTTATGAGAAAGACAAACAGCTCCTCGTCGTCACCCACACTGGAGTGATTGATCCACACACACACACACACACACACACACACACACACACACACACACACACACATACATACATACATTGTGTTCACAGTTAGGCACACACATGCATGCACACATTCACATGGTGATCACAGACAGGCACATGTGCACATACACTCACATTTCCTTAATGGATGCCCTCTTTCCCACTGTAATCACTCTTATAATGACCTGCATGAACTCTGAATGAAACCCAGAGGTGAGAACAAAAGACTGCAAAGATTCATTTTGGCCCACTGTTATGAGCCGGATATGTAGATTATAATGTGCTGAGGTTATTATCAATATGATTTAAATTTCATTTCTTTTACTAACTTGGGGTTCAAACCACTGCCTGATTTTTTTTTAGTTAAAGAATCAAATTCCAGCCTACTATAAATATCATGATATTTAATGTTTATTTAATATTTGTGATTCCAAAAACTGGAAACTCGAGAGTCTAATGTTTTGTTCAGTGACTCAGTGAAACAAAACATGCTAATATGTTAAAGACTTCCTTGCAATGCAACAATCAAAAATCCTGACATGCCTCATGAAATGAACATGGAATTGCTTCAGCATATCACTGACAGTCCTGACTTTCTTTTAACCAGCTTCATGTATCTTTCATGTTCAAATTTCTAGTCCAAAATCCCAGAAATTCATTTTTCTTCCCATAGCTGCTAGGGCAGTTGCAGCTACTTTCTTCTTCTTGCATTCAGTGGACTGCACATCTGCTTCCAAGTTGTGTCCTGGTTGTTGTGTCTGGCTGGTGACGAGCTGCTCTTGTTGTGACTCTTTCACTTCCTGGTATTATTTATGTCATTTGTTACTGATGTGTTTTGTCTCAGAAAACAGAGATTTGTTTTGTATTGTAATGTTAAAGGAACTTGTCTGTATGGGAGCAATAAACCATTCCTTCAACAAGCATAGCTCCCTCTGAACAAGTCATTCCTCCCATTGCTGTTACAGCTCTACATATATTCTGTCTATTACTGAGTTTTTTTTTCTCAAAGAAAGTAAAAAAAAAACTATGATTGTTAAACCCGCTACCAGCAGTCATGGCATGGTGATGACATTTCTATCATGTGACCCACAGTAAACAGGAAGATGTCTTCTATGTGCTGTAAACAAAACGCTGAGATTTCCACTGGGTACTTTTTGTGTCATGTGCTGTCCCCCACTAACCCCCACTGTTGAGTTCATAGTTGAAAATGGTACACTTTCACTAAGACACACTAATATTATGCTCAGAAGCATTTCGACAGTGCTGACAACCAAATACAAGATTATGTAGTTATGATCATATGTGGAAAAATAACAAGGGAAAACACTACATGGCTGATGTAAACAGTTGGCTGAAAATGATGCATAAATGTTAGGATTGACATAAGCTGTGGTGGAAAGAGTGCTGAAGATCTGTTCTCAAGCACAAGTACTGTTATATTACTGATATATTATTCAACTACAAGTAAATCTACCGGTGTTAAAAATGTCTAGGTAAAAGTACAAAGTATTCTTCTCAAAACTACTCAGGAGAACTACTCAAGCTAGCAATAATTACACAAAAAATATAATTTAATATTTGGTCCATGGCCACTTTGAGCCAAACAGGACAAAGGAGCAGCAGTGTGAGCCACTTTACTGGCTTTTACAGCATTGACAAATCATCCATGGAGGCTGGGATCATTTTCAGCATGCTGATACAAATGAAACATTTACACAGATCTGGAACAGTTGGTGTTATATAAATACTGTTTTAGTTTAGTATAACCATTGATCTTATAAACACTGAATTACAAAACAGGAACAAATCATGCTATGATTGTGAAGCTATAATATCCAACCTGATGTTTGAAGTGGGGTTTTCCAGTGATGGGCTCTCTCTGCCTTTGGCAAACTGAGGAAACAATAGAAGAGCAATAGTGGAGAGACGGGAGGGGAAGAAGGGAATGTGGTGCCAGATCTACACTTCCTGGGTCCCAGCTGCCCTCGAGGTATTTCAGGGCCTCCTTACACGGGAGCCATCCATACATGGGATTTGCATTAAACTGACTTTGATGGGATCTCCCTGCAGCTAAAGTGCTGGGACACAACGTGTGCTCAAATTCACAACTGGGCACTGCACGGCAGATGAGAAAGAGCTTCCGCTCAGAAAAGGGTGTCATCTTTCTCATTTTTGCACCACGGGGCGTCAGGATGTCTGAGTTTGCTTTTAGACGGCCAGTTTGTAACGATCATCCATGAGGAGAGGGACACAGCCAAGAAGAGTCTCATACATACACCTGATGTGCTGTAAATGCCTATTTCACTGTGGATATATAGAAAGAGCACAAGAGGCAGGGAAGGAAGGGTGGACAGGGTGAAAGACAGATGCAGACAGAAACAGACTACAAATAAAGATGGAAAAAGATAAAGACTTGAAAATCCACTAAGGGAGACAGACAGAAACAAAGGGAAAAGAGAGGCGAAGGACATATGAAGCAAAACGGACAGAGGTAGAAACAAAAAGATGAAAAGAATGATTTGAGATACTGTGAGTCCTATAGGGGTCAGCTTCTTTTTCTCTTTCCTGTCCTCTCCCTCTTACTCTTACGGTAATCCCTCCAGTAGCAGTGAGCTGTTAGGCTCCTCCATAAATCAGCGTTTGTATGAAATACCAGCGGGAGCCAAAGGTCAAAGGAGAAAATTAGCAGCTGTCTTTTCCTCTCCTTTCATGTTAGCCGCAGGGCTAATCGCCAAGTGCGCCATCAGCCTCATTTCCACTTTAAAACAAACTCCCCGACAAGCTGGGGAGGAGCTGTTTGCCCGCTCTTACATTTTATGGCACTGAATTTTATTCTGTTAGGGAGGAGGAAGGGGAGGAGGAGTGGTGGGAGGGTGCTCCTGCTCTCTGACACCTCTCTCTCCGTCTACACTGTTCTTTGCTTCCACCTCTCCCATCATCCTCAGGTGTGGGAGGGCAAACAGTGGAGCATGCTCCTCTCACACTGCTTTGTTGACGCATTTCAGCAGTGCAGGAGCGGTGATGATTGGCGGTATTTCCCTCTGCTCCACTCCGAAGCGGTGCTGCTCATTAATATGAGGCCTTGTGAACTTTGTTGACCTCTTCACTCCTACTGTTTCTTTAATTTTCCTGCCCTACTGATAGGACTTCCCAGTAGTTGGAATACTCACATTTTTGGACTAGATGTGTTATTATTGGCCAACATTAGTACAAGGAAGGTTTTAGTAACATTTACAAATAAACTGAACATTGAAGTCAATTAATTTATTTTTGTTTTTCAAGAATTGGAACCACTCCCTTACTTAATATTTGCAAATATAGATGCAAAGAGGCAGGAAGTCTCTTATAAAGGCAAGGTCAAATTCCAATTGCTTTCAAAAGAAGTTGCCCACATTGAGCTCCTGAAAAGTGATGGAAACACTACACTACGGTGCACACACTATTTTTTTTTATTGCTTCTACCTTTTTTGGAAAAGTAATAGGGCTTGTTAACGTGATCAGTAACTTCTGTGACTCCTTTGCTCCCTTCATTTTTCCATTTTGCTTCATAAACATGTGCAGCTTGGCTTGACTCGGTTTGACTTGGTGCATCCACACAGTACACAGAGTTTGTACCTGCCTGATGGTGTATATTTAAGAGCCTGATGAAGTGTTCATATTCAGCGTTCAAACATTTTACTTCTAATAAATTCTTCACAATAAAAGCCCCCATCAGAATGCTTTTATTATGAGGCAGCAAAATCAGGAAATGTTTTTTCATCAACAGTAACCCTAACCCCTGCAGCTGAAACTGAACATGAAACAGTAAATAAGACAGAAACCTTAAACTATAAACTGCGACACAGGAGAGAAACTAACCAAACAGAGATACAGTTAGAAGCTACAAAAGCACTGAGAACTGAAGACACAGAGACTTTTGAAAATGTTTTGACACAAGTTGAATCCCGGCTTTCCAGTATGCATCAGAGAAAAACCAGAAGGGCAAATTAGTCTAATGACAATAGAAAAAGAGTCAATCGCCTATTTTTGCAGGTTTACCTACAGTATATGAGAGTGACACTACATTCTGTAGCCCAGTAGTGTGATAATGAACTTAAACACTTGGGAATAAGAATGAGAAATTTTCAATTTCCTACACACTCAATCTTTTAAGCCTTGAGGGTATTGAACACACAATTTCCAATCTGAGCCCCGATTGTGCATTTATTTTCTCATGTTTCCACTACTGTTAAGTATTAAATTTAACAAGCAATGTGTTTCCATACATCTTTATTTGTTCAAGGCGCAATAGTTAATTTAAGTTTTTTAGAGAAAAGTCAGGAAGGCCCTGACCGTGAAGATCACAGTTTCGTCTTTTACATATGAGTGGAGTAGAAAACAACAATCCAAACTCCATTCGTTGGACTATGATTGATTGTCTCCAGGTTGTTGCTCCCACAATGATCACACATGTTCATAAAGTTGAACCCTTCTCAACTCCTCAAATCACTTTGCTGGTTCTCATACTTTGAACTGTGACAAACAGGTTCAACTCACAGTAAATGAGATCCATTCGCCATTCACCAAGTCACAGGAACTGAAATTTATGGATCTAGTGGAGTTTAAAACAGCTCAAGTCATGTACAAAGCAAGATATAATTTACTACCTGGCATCATAGAAAATATGTTCTTAGACATAGAGGGGGGTATAACTTAAGAGGTAAAGGTTGTTTTCACACCACTCTGAAAAGTATTTGCATATCAGTTTTTGGGGTGATTTTGTGGAATGCACTGGGTGAAGAAATCAAACAAAGTAAAGTACATAGTAAGTATGTATATGTATATATATACACACACACACACATATGTATGCAAAGATTCATGGCAGTGCTTCATTTTGTGTTGTGTATAAACCCATGACAGTTCAATAGTACTGTTCTTATCTAGCTTCTAATTACATGGTGTGTTCTTTGTACCATGACAGTTTTCCTAAAATTAGATTTAAAAAACAGCAATATATCACCTCGCTTCCAGTATCGCAATATATCAGAATATATTCAATCATAACCCCTGTATGGTGATATTTTATTGCCAGATTTTTGCCTATAGACTAATCCAGTGAAACAGCAGAGGTTAAGAAGCCACCATTACTGCTGTGTCGTCTCCATACAGTTTGAGTCAGAATGAATGTGAGCTGTCATAAGAGGTTTACAATTTTCTACTTTTACACCTACATTTTTGTAATGTTACTTTTGACAACAGCATCTAGGAAGTTGGGAAGGACCTGTGCAGTTCAGTTGCTTCAACTTATACATACATTTCTGTCTGAGCCCAGAGACTCTACAAAGGTTCTCTGGCTGTTTTCACAACCAACATTTAACTACTGTGTACTGTGTGTGTCACTATTAGCGAGTAAAAGCAGACACAGTGTCTAGAGGGGAACCCCAGATCCACAGGATCTCACCAGAGTGAACTTTTTCTTCAAAACCATGAAAAATCATTTACAGAAAAAAATATTTGAAAAGTGCAAACTACAGCATTACAAGATGTCAAATTGTGCTACAATTTCTCACACAGATTTACCAAAAACACTTATACTTCACAAATGTTGTGTTTGTTGTACAGCTGCTGTACCTGATAACGATAGATTATACAGGTGTCTCCATTACTGTTCCACAACCGTATCTTTGTGTTTATGCCTGTATGTCTCCTCCTATTCTCTGCTGCTCTCTTCTTATGACACCTCAAATTTCACTTGCCTTGTTTCTGGCATGACATGTAAATGGTGATCCCAGCTTCAATGTTGTTAAAGCATATAGACAAGACATAAGACATGAATAAAATAAGAAGCTCTGTTCCTTCTCTCTCACTCTCTCATCCATCTCTATGTCTGTTGGTGTCTTCTCTCTTCTTCGACCCTCTTCACCTCCATTCCCTCTCTCTTTCACTTTACGTCTCTCTTCTTCTTTTTCTTTTTTTTCTCTCTGTGGGAATGTTTTCCCTGTCGGTTGTCAGAGCAGTCAGTGAGGTGCATAGCAGCAGTGCTTTGTTGATGTTCCTCTTTGCCTATCTGCTGTGCAGTGTGTTTTGAAACTCACCCTCCCTCTGCACACCTGCTGAGTAGCTGCATGACACTGGGAAACATCCCACAATAGGGTCAAAACACTTTTATCTTAGTTTTAGTTATGGATTTAGAAACTCTCTCAGGAATAAACGAACAATATGCAGCTGGCCAGAGCCGAGGTCCTGGATGGTTGTTCTCTTTTGCTGTATCCGGGACTTCCTTTATTCACAGTAGGTGGGTTTAACTCTTCAGCTAGAAAAAATATCATAACCTTACATAATAAATTCAAGAACACACACACATTTATAAGTTTAGAACTCCATAAAAGCTAACAGAGATAGACAATATGCATGCACACACATAATGTGTGTGTGGGCATAAGCTTGAGCACTAGTGTGTATGTTACACGGGAACATATGCATGCACACCTGTTAGAAAATGATCTTTTTAACCTAATGGCCACTATCTTTGCATGTACAGTTTGTAAAGACTACAGATCTGCAGACACACAATGTTTGCCTAAAGTGAATGATCTGCTACATCGTCTTGATTTTCTAAATGTTAACCTTGAGGTTTAATAATGTGATCCACTTTTACACTGGACAGAAACCCACTTACACCCACTAATATCTGGCTTTTGTCTTAATGGGCTTTCATTCCCAGGTCAAATGACTCTGCTGGGGCAAATGGGTATTTATTTGCCTCAGCTCCAGTGGGCAATGATGGCAACATGACATGCGGCTGGACGGGTTAATTTTTGTTCCTTTTCCACTGTAGGCAGTGAAGGTTGTGTCTGTCGGTAACTTCCGCTACACTTTTTCTCCTTTTCCATAAACATGTGCTGCATGAACAGACATGAGTTGAGGTGAGTTTCCTGTGCATCCTTGACATCCTTGAAAAAAAAACAGGAAGGCAAACTCAATCACTAGATCCACTGGCAATGGGAAAGCCAATTTTAGCAGGTTCACCCCTGCTTAAAAATCTACATATACATGTTAATTTTGGTGTGAAAACAGAATAAGAAAGAGCTATTGGTGTGGCTTTTCAGACATTGCTCCTCTCATTCTCACAAAAATACAAAACTAACAAATCTAATGAACAGACCAAGTCTTACATCAAGTTAAAACTGAAAAAAATGGCAATTTGACAACATGACTGCCAACCATGTTCTGTTTTTCACAAAATCACAATTTTATTTAACTTTTAGCCTGTTTTGCATTGTAATTGCAGTTTCTGCTTTAGTATGAGATACTATGGGGGACTGTAAAAGTGTAAGGCATAGCCTTAAAAGTGTATGACTCACACCAAAGCCATGAGAGCCTGTGTAAGTACTAGTTAACTTCAAAAATTCAAGCAATCTTGTTGTTGTTGTGTTCCTTGACTTTTCTGTCAGGCCTGTTGAGTTACACTAAGCTTAAGGTACAGACTATATATCAGTAAAAACTCCTCCATCCTTTATATTCACATGCCACTTTCATACATATTTGCCTAAAAGCATAAGGAAAATTAAGAAAGAGAGTATGCGTAATGTGTGAGAATGAGCATGTTTATGTAAATGAGCCATGTTTAAACAATCAATAGGAGAGCTGTTCTCAAATCTAATCAATTAGGAGCTGGCAGAGCAGAGCGAGCCATACGCATACTGTAACATTTAGGATGAATAAACACAAACCACCATCACCACACATGATTGGCAGGTAATCATCTCATATGCCAAACATCCACTTGACAGCTACAATTATTATGGATTTTTATGACAAGCATACAGTATTTGTTCCCTCCTGTTCATTGAGGAAAAATGCATCTGTATACATGATAATCACACACTCATGTTTCCACATTTCTGAGCTCTGATACACCAAATATTTTTTCCGATTTTTCTTCTTTATCCTGGAGAACTTTGCTGAGCACACAAACAAAAAGACTCTTTTGTACAGCAATACACAAAGTGGAATTTACCCAGGGAAGCTAGAGACTTCAACTATTGAGCTAATTAATTAGAAAAATTTACAGAATGAATGCTTTGCTGAAGGGCTTAGCAGTAGCTGTTGGGGGATGGAAGAGAATTACTCATTCCTTTTCAGTTTTGGTGTTTCTGCAAGTTTTCCTAGGAATCTTATGTATATTGGGCATCATGATTTATGTCCAATGCCAAAGCAGGAAACACTGTGCCCTTAATGTATATTGTAACACAATGGAAAGTAAGGTTGTGCAGATTGGGTTGGTGGATGTCATGTGGCAGACCAGCGTTCATGTTCTGTCACATAACTGCAACTCATGTTACTTTTTATTAACCCTAACCCTCATCATTTCCTGATCTTAACTGTTTTAGTCACTTAGTGACAATCTTGACTGTTTTTCAGCAACCAGACTTTTCCTGAACCTCAAATAGGGATGCACAATATTGAATTTTTGCCAATATGCTGATTGTGCCAATATATTTTTTCCACTTATTGTAGAGAACAAGTCTCTCATGTAGTGGCTGCAACATATTATGTCGACTCTTATCATGATGGTCCACTATTTTTCTTTTGTTGTTGTTTGTTTGGTTTTTTCTGTGTCTTTTTGTCCTTTTTGTAAATATTAGTATTAGTAGTTAGTTGTATCAGTAATATTAGTATTTTGGAAATAGTTTTTATGTTTTAGTTATTATAATTTTGACTGACTTTGTTTCATCTTTGGGTCACCCCCAGGCTCCTGTAGGAGGGAGCTGGCCCACAGCAGTCTTATTGGGCTTTTCCACCAGCGCTTTTGGCTGCGCCGAGTCAAACCGTGCCACGCTCATGTTTTCATTACCATTTTATCGCACCAAACTGCGCTGAGCCACACCCGAGATGGACCTAGTCTGGAGTGGGGCCATAGCAAGCCTGACCCGCCTCCAAGTGGGCTGCTCTGACGTCTCGCCAGCTGCGGTCAACCTGTGATGAACCTCCTTTCTCCCCCTTGAACAAGCGAGTGTTGTGATGCTGAGCTTGTGTGTGCAGGATAGCAGAGAGAAAGATATTTCTTAAAGTCTCTGTATGTTCGGCTCCCAGTGCTTTTGTAGCTTCTAACAGAATCTTTATGTTTTGAAATGTAGTTACTCTCCTGTGTTGCTGTTTGTACGGTCAGGTATCTGCATTGTTTTACCATTTCATTTTACTTTCAGCTGTGTCAGTGTCATGTTAAGTTTCTGCTGATGAACCTCCTGAATTAAAACATTTTCTGTTTGTGGTGCTTCATAATAAAAGCGTTTAAATACTGAAACAACAGGGGACTTTGATTGTGAAAAACTTTTAAAAATGTGCATTTATCCCAGAGGTGTATATGAACGGTTTATCCACTGCGTTACAGCTGCTTGATTCAAGCTTTGTCGAGCTTGTGTTCAGTTAAAAGACACACCTTCAAGCGGGTAGCCCTGTTGTAATGGAAATGCAAACCCCTGCCATGCTGGGCTGACAGGCCGAGTCAAAACGAATCGAGCCAAGCCAACTCTGTGTATGGAAAAAAAAAAGGACCCTACAGAGAGGGCCTGTTCGTTAGGGATTGACAGACACCATCAGTTCTGATGGTAATGGCTCTTTAAGAGCTGCATTTAAAATTGCAGCGCTGAAGAAATGTGATTTAGTACCTCCTCTTACAATCAGTGTGGAGCAATCATCATGAATAACAACTTCCTACCCACCTCAGACACTAAAAAACATAATGTAGTTGTCATGCACTCACATTATGGCCCTGTCTCACACTAATCTAAAGCATAAGTGTAAAGTGTGAAGCACATTGGATTTAATTTGTTCAAAATGTGTCCAAATTCACCTTTGCCAGCTTGTGCCAGGGGTGCAGGGGTATCCTGCACAGTGGGATACACCTATCAGCTGTGCCCAAGTACCTTGATTAATTCACAGGCAAGTTTAGACCGAACATGCAATGAACCAATCAGAAAGTCAGCTTTCATCACATTCAAGAAGGTGTGCCAGGAGCTGATTTTTAGCGAGGTGACAGATCTCCTGGTTCGAGAAGTGAAAGTGCAAGAGCGTGCAATATATGGAGATGGCAGAATGTCTCCAAAAAAGCTCCATGTGTAAATAGTTAATTTTACATGAATGCCTGCAAAAAGTAATACATGAATGATAAAAGCCATGCAGATATGTAACTGGTTATGTTTTACACTAAAGCACCTTGAAATTATGTTGTGCTTTATAATTCATTTTTATCCTCATCATTATTATACAGCTCTGATGGCCGAAGCTCCTGAAGAAGGAGCCAGTGGGCAGCAGGGGGAGATGAGTGAGTAGTGAGGGAGAAGTGAGACTGGCCACAAAGCTGCACCTCAATCCAACTGACCACCCACCTGAGTCAGACTGGGCACACGTTATCCACCCAGCACCACACGCTGATAGATATAACAATATAAGATCATTGCTCAGTCCTTGTTTTTTCTGAATCTCAATAAACACGCAGACACAAACACTACAGCTGCTCCAGCTGTCATGCGACTGATCTGTTAAAGATGGTCTGACAGCTGTGATCCATGCACACTTTGCAGGTCTGTTGAGATTTATTGGGCTTTATAACTATAATACATAGACATAAATGAAGGTATTTTGTGATTGTGATGTGTGTCTGCCTTGGCCAAACACGCCGGGTGCGATCTTGTGCAAGCAGACCGATTGCGCCATAGAATTTGCGCTTCAACCCAGTTTTAGCTGGTCTAAGGCACAAATGGTTATTACTCCAATGCGACAAGCACAAGACAGAAAATGTGCGTGGCCACACCTTTGTTTTGCCTTCCTTTTTAGACCTCACACCTGTGGCCACACAGATCAGGCACAAGTTCATTTGCTATCTTGCAGAAGTGGCAAAATTGGCAACTGCGCTGGTGTAAGATCGCAAATCCACCTGTGCCACTGGTGAAAAGACTTTGCGCCAGGTGTAAGATAGGGCCCTATATGTTGAAAAAAACTGCTGCTAAACATAACCCAGGGTTTTGTAGATTCATATATTCATATATATCATCATTCTTCTTTGGCACTAGGGTTGTATAGATTGTATAGTACAACCTCCTTAATTGTTTTTTTAAGACTTGTGACTACTGTCACTCATTACAGAAGCTATGAAAAGTGGCGGATATGTGAATAACCTTTCACTTTTGTTAACATTGTGAGTTAGGTCATTTGGCCTTGGCAGAATAAATGCCAGACGTTGTAAAATCCAAGAGATGGCATATGATCACTCTGTTTGACAGTCCACATTCACAGATAAAAGTAATGCTCTGAGGTTAAGTGCACATGTAGCTGCTCAAACTTCATAAAGAAAGCAGTCATTATGCTTGGTTAAAGTGGTGCAGTGGTTAAAGTGAGAGAACTAGAACAATTGAAACAATGCTTTTTTTTCTGAAACAGTGGTGTGACTATGGAAGCATAAAGACATATATATCATGCAAGTAATTATACTCTTATTCACATCCAAATGTGAATTGTCTGCGATAGACATCACCCGAGATATTAAGGAGAAATGTTTAAACTTTAATCTTAACAAGAACAAGCAATAACAAACAATATTGACCACGTTTGTACTAGCAGTTTTGCATATCGTAGAAGAGTGGGCTATTGGCTTTGGCAGAGATCTGCACTCTCTGAGTATCCTTCTAGTTTGGTAATATATAGACTCTTGTAGCCTCTATTTTTTGTATTTTTACAGTTTTAACACTTGCATTTATAATCCAGAAGCCATCTATTTTGCCCCTTTGGAACTGATAGCTGCTTTGAAAATTCACATATAAAAGTGTCAGTCATCAATCCACTTTCAAAGCTGACACATACTGCTAATTGGCATTCAGCTTAATTTGCCTGTGTAGCTGCCTTTGTAATTGTGGTCCACTTACTTCAAAGTTGGGTTTTTTCATCTGCAAACCGCCTCTTCATGTGGTGTTTTCATTATTTTGTCCACCCTTTGGTATTTATGCTCTCATCAAACTCAATTCCTATGATTGTGACTTTTGTTGTTGTGCCCTGTGAAATGTTTTGTGACAAACAGTAGGAAGCAGCTCCAGGCGAGCAGGGCTACATGTGGATATAAAACAGGTTTTACAAAGATAACAAATCCTGTGTTTCAGTTCACACAGGTGATGAAATACGTGTCTGGTTCGTGCTAACCACTCACTAAATTGTTTGGTTTTTGCCACACAATCTGACACTGTGTGTGGACATAGCAATCATCCGCACTTTTCTGTCAGAGCGTGTCTGAAACTGCAGGATGTAGATATCTTGTTATCACAAATTGAATAATGAACCATTGTCATGTCCGTCTGTTGGTTTTATGGTCTCACTGTCTGTTGCTGCTGTCTTCTCCAGAAGTCAAACAGTTGAACACTAGATCATTTGGTCAATAGGGCCATTTCATTTACCTTATTAGCTCATGGATTTGCTGTCAGGCTGAGTCTCGGCCAGTTAGTTGTCCGTTTAAACCAGCATTGGTCTGTAACAAGTTTTGTTCAGCCTCTAATAGGCCTGACTGTTGCTTCATATCAAGCATTTTTCTACATCATTTGTCTGATGCTCATTAAGGATGGCTAACTGAGCTCAAAGTGAACACTAGCACATTTCTCTCGCTTTCACAATCAGAAGAAGAATCACTTGATTTGTCGAGCATGATGCATTGACAAACATAATAATACACATGAAATTGTTCAGTGCAATTACTGGCAGGAACAACTGGCACAATTACACAGAGCATTCAGATTATGTCTAATGTGCTAAATATGGTCATTACACGCTAAAAATAATTTACGATATAAAGTTTTCTACTGTTCTTTGCATTAATGAAATGAGGTGGTGTTTGCAGACTGTTGTTGTTCTATATTATTTTTCAGCTATACATATTATCTTGTACTGAGAAAAGACAGACAGGCTCACACACTGTCTGTACACGCTGGCTTGGCAAACATTTGCTCACATCTGATAGGGTTTCGGTTACCACAAAGGTTTGCCAAGCCCACACGGATTAGGCCAAGCATCACAGACATTGTTTCTATACATTATTAAACTTTTAAGCCACCGAAAAACAGGATTGTAAGAAAAAAGAGGGAGAGTGGGAAGAGAAAGTAATTATTCATCGTCAGTGCTCACACGCACCCCCACACCTTCTTTAGCAAATCCCTCACTCAAGTTTCAAAAAATGACCATTCAGTTTTTTTGTTTTTGTATTTTTTTTTTTAACCTTGACGAAAACCTCACCTGATTTTCGTCATTCTTGATTTATTTAGACCTTTCCCAAAGTTGAAATTAAAGTTTATTTTCTCAAATTGGGCCTTTTAAAAGGAATGGTCTTAACAAGCCATAACAAGCGGATGAATGGCTGGCTTCTCAAACTTTATGGGTGTTATGCACCATGTCCAACTTCAAAGCCCGTCTTAACTCCACACTTTAATTGTATCTTCTTCAAGCCTGTCTGCCTGACCGCCATCTGATTCTGCTGACAACTGCACTCCTCTCTCCTCTTCATGCTCATCCCTCTATCTTTCCATTCCTCCCTCTCCGTCTTTCTCCATCTGTCATGACAGATACCCCCCCCCCCCCCCCTCCCTCCCTTCTTCTTTCCTTTAGCTCCTCTAAAGTCACTCTGCTACAAGTGTCAACTCAGGCACGAGCCCTAAATTACTTTTTTGGATGAGTATTGACATCTACCACTCACCCCTCAGCTCATGCAAACAGAATGATGCTATTTGTCCCTCTTTTCCTCTTCCCACTCTATTTATTTCTCTATCACTCCTTTTTTTTTCTATTTCTCTCTGAGCCTACAAACAGACATTCACGCTTCTCTCCATATGGGCTTTAATTTGCCATTGTCCCCCAAGATATTCCTCGCTCAGGCTTGAGATAAAGGGATAATCACTTCAAAGGGAAGCTAGGGGGGAGACTGCCCCCTCCCTCCCAGCTGAAAGGACAAGTGGACAATACGCTAATTGAGAGGGGGAACTGATCACAGGGTCTGTTCAAAGGGACGCCTGGCCACGCCCCCTCCTCCCCTCCGACGCACTTAATTTTATTAGTGTTTATGGTGATGCTTCAGCCAAAATTATCACTCAAACCCACCACAGCCTTTGAACTCCAAAATATTGGGTTATTTGCAATTAGCCACCCTCTCCTCTGTTTTTCTGTGCTATTTTAGCACAAGTGTAGGATTTGAGAGGAGGGAAGAGTGATAAAATGGGCTGTACAGAATTTATTGTTCACATTGTGGGAACATATACTGTGGGCTGCAATATGATGCAAATCCAAAACTTCGTATGAAAAAGCGACAAAAAGGGAGAACACAGGCCTACTGTTTGACTGATGCAACTAATGATACACCATCAAAGACTTCTGCAGTACAGTGCTAACAGAAAGAAAGAGATAAAGAAAGAAAGAAAGAAAGGATTTTTTCTAACAAACCATTCCTACACACTACTATAATTAAAGTCCTCTGTCTGGTTCCATGTATCCTGATGCGACACCTGTACTGACAGCAGTGAAATGCATACTTTCTCCGTGCCTTTAATGCTGGCTCTAATTAAAGAGGAGCTTTATTTCCAATCTTTGGTGATGCACTAGGTGCCTTTAATTTCTCCCCAACCACAAGCTCTCAATTAGCCTCCAGGTCACCCCGTTTTATTGGGGCTTCATAGCAAGTCAGTGGCAGCACTCTTGTCCTGTATTGTGCTTTTAAAGCGTTTGGATCTTCCTGTGAAATGGTTAGGGCCCCAACAAAGGGGTCAGGGCAGGGTCAACATCAAAAAGGGGTTTCTTGTGGCTACTTTACAGCACCCTCTCTCTCTTTTGTCACTGCTAAACACAAGAGTGGGCATTCAAGGGTCAACAGGTGTGGTCTCATGGGCTTAGTGTCTCATGACACTTCCCAAATGAATTTTAAAAAGTCAGTAACTTGTATTTTGGCTGCATCTTTGGTGATCGAAGCAATTTTGTTTATAGAAATGCATTAAAAACAAAGACACCCTTAATAATTGAGTAGCCTGAACTTAACATGTCATTAAAAGCAAACTGAGCAAAGCATGAACGAAGCTTCCTGCCTGTCAGCAAAAATTGAACTGTCTGTGGACTTTTTTTTTCTTTTGCAGTGATATGTGCAGCCTAATTTAATTTGAGTGAAGATAACATCTTATCCTAAATGTGAATATCCCACTTTTAAGATTGTCCTGCACTTCAAAAATTACATTTTATAACCCCTCCATATCTCAATTCTCCTTTCAAAGCAGACTTTAAAGAAGTTAAAGCGCAGATAACAGTATAGCTACATATTTCATGGCTTTAATTTGGGCCGTGCTGATCAGCCAAGTGCCCCTTGAACATCACAGTGCCAACACCACTGACCCATTTTGTGATTTCACGTTCCATCTCGCGCCTCCCATTGCAAAGTGTGGGCTTTTGGTGCATTTTTGGTGCTGGATTGTTTGGATTTGTGGCAGCAATGTTTGTTTTACGGAGCCCTCCAGTATAAACAATGGCTATGAATGACATCTTCACATTCACTCTGTCACACACACGTGCACACAACAGAAACAGACAGACAGACAGAGAAAGAGACCGTACAGTCTGATATCATACAGCTTTGTGATAACACCTTTCAGTGAAAATTTCGCAAACGATTGTATTTGAACTAAGCTGGACTCAACCATCAGACAAGCTCACAGCATGCAGGAAGTGGTTGGCAGGATTTCAATATAATCAACTGGACTCCTCTGCTCTAGCAAGAAACCAAGGAAGGCTTGCTGTTTCACACATTTGCAAAAGCTAGATTATGTGAAAAAATACTCAGCAGCACATTTCAGAGCTAACATTTACAACTTGGCTGGAGGTTTTAAAGATCTAAATTGAAAATAATAGCAGTCTATGGTCACTGAATATTCTTTCTCAGCAGTCAACAGTGCCAACCCGTGCTGGATAAGATTACATGTCACCCTAAACCATGTGACCAAGTGTAAAGACTTGGACAAGCAGACAAAGATGCTGACACAACTGTAAATCCACATGGGAACTAATGCACAGCAGGCTTATTTATCTATGTATAACTCAACATGAATTAATCACTACTTGGGGACCTCAAAGAAGTTGCATTTCATTAGTTTCCTTGTCCTGTACCATCATGAGAGTTTTGTGAATTTGAATCCTCTGACTTATATAATTATATTCTCCTTTAAAGTTGATTTTCAACATCAAAGGGACAATATAGCCTTTGAAGTACCATGGGATTGGATCACTGTCTAACCCACTCTTTAAGATTCTGTCACAATGACATTAGGAGAGTCATGTGAATTAAAAGACTAGAGAACAGCTCTTGCCTTTGCTCTCTGTCCAATTTCAATCAAAATGTCATGCTGTGCCATTTTCCCTGAATGTGGAACTGGCAAGTGTGTTAGGTTGACATCTTTGTGGCTAAAAGCCTGTGACTAATATGTAAATTATTTGACAGTTACACTCTATAGGATTATCAAATCAGGGCTATATCATAAAAGAATATGTTTTAAATAGTTGTGGATGTTGTTTAAAATTGTATTTAACCGCAAATGCTTTACTGTCACTCCCTTATTCTGGTAATTCTGTAATTAACAGGGAATATTACTGGATTTACAAAAGGATAATGTTTCCATACTTCCCAGCCTTGAGACCTCAAAAGACTTTGTTTCTTGATGACCTTTAAAGAATGAAAACAACAAAATAATAGTATACTGCAACAGCATTCATTTTACGTTTTACTGTCAAAGATTACAAAATAATTCATCCCTGTAACCTGAACTTGACTGACATACACTAATATTCATCAATTTTCTTTGATCCTTTTTTTGCCTCAGTCCCTAAAAGAATGGCCTTTTCCTTTAAAACGTTCCTTAAGAAATGTGAACTCTTCCTTGGAAGCCTGGTTTGGTGACACTGTGTTGTTGTCTGGGTGCAAACAGAAGACTTTTAGGGCTTATGCACGCTGTACAATGTCAGAAACAGGTTCTTATAATTCAAAGGGAAAATCTCTAGTAAAAAACATCAGAAATCAGAACAAATACAGAAGAATAGTGATGCCAGAGGGAAATAGGAAAAGTATCGATGTCCCCAAACCCTTGCAAAATACTGGGGCAGATATTCGCCTGTCCAGCTATACTGGTACTGATGAGTATTGGTCAATAAATATCGGCTATACTACTATCTGATTTAATTGTCAGAGCATTTCATTTTAATTCTTATGCAAAAACCCCAAAAATACTCTACAAAACCAATGTATATTTATGACGGTTTTTATGTACTTTACTGGAAAAAGTAAATGATGATTTGAAGAGTCAGAACTGTTCTTGTTTTTTCTTGTAATAGTGATGTCACTTCAATTCGGTTTAGTCAAAGCTATTAAATATCAATCATCCAGCCTTTCTTACCTGACAGTGTGCATAAACTATAAGTAATATGAACTTTTTTTAAATACAAAAATGTGAAATTATCAGTTATCTTATCAGAAATTATGGGTTATCATCTTATCACCTTAAAAAATCCATATTTCGCATCCCTATTGTAAACTACTATAGAAAAAATAACATATCTTGCTTTACAACAGGAGATAATTATATGCCACTTGAA
This sequence comes from Lutjanus erythropterus, assembly GCF_056507025.1. Classification (NCBI taxonomy): domain Eukaryota; kingdom Metazoa; phylum Chordata; class Actinopteri; order Lutjaniformes; family Lutjanidae; genus Lutjanus; species Lutjanus erythropterus. The sequence continues at coordinate 31,116,891 of NC_139319.1, read as the reverse complement.
TGATGAAATGTATAATGTTGTTGTAATGCAAACCCTGCCACACGGCTCCTCCTTAGTTAGGTGAACAGACTAAACTGGCTCCTGTCAGCTGAAGAAGCCACAGGCAACAAAAGTATCGCTTTTGTTTGCTTTGTGTTTCTGTTGAAACTTTGTGTAGTAACAGACGGACTGTAAGAATAATGCTATTGGCGCGGCAGATCACTTACTTCTGACGCTCCAAAGCCTCAGGGAGTTGGCTCTAGATTGCCCGTCTTTGATAAGGTCCTGGCAAACGTGTAGATCCTTTCCCCGTCTAGAAAAGTTTAATAAACCTCAATGAACCTCTAACTGCAGGGGTTTGCACACTAGAAACTGCTGAGCGGGAGATATGTTGTAACTCGTAGCTGTTCCTACTCCTTTATCTTATTTCTAGTTCATTTTATTTCGTTTTATTTCACTAGTTATTGGGAAGATGAGACATTGTGTTTTTATGTATCTTCCGGGACCAGGCCAGCGGTTCCTCACTTTGAAGTCCGCAGTTAAACCTTCAGCCCAGTTGGTTTAGAAACAGCCCGGAGGATTTCTACCGCCTGCCATGACTTCTTGAAACACTACCTGAGGAGAAAAGTCGAGGGGAAAACGATTCTCTTCTTTTATTCGCGGCTGTATTAAAAATTGTCCAATGTGATAGGACATTACAGGACAGAGAGCAGCGCGGTTGTAGGCACAGCCTGTTGTTGGACTACTTTACTTTAACGTTTTCAAAAAGGGAGGCTACTCGGGTACATGGATGGTAAGTTGTAGGAAAGCTGTTCCACAGGCCCCCTCTCTTGGCCGCTTTGATGTGCTGCTGCTGAGCTTTGAAGTTGAGAAATGCGGGCTATGTTTCTTGTTTGTGGGCGAGAAATACGGTGAGATAGATAAGAAGCTTATGTGTGTGTGTGTGTGTGTGTGTGTGTGTGTGTGTGTGTGTGTGTGTGTGTGTAGCCCAGATAGAAAAAAAACGAATATTTGTCGGGTGGTGCGTCTTGTAGCTGGGAAAAAAGTGGGATGTATTCTTCAATCAGAGCCCCCCTCCACCTCCTCTTTTACCTCCTCCAGATTTTGACACCCCTACTGATCTACATAGGGACTGAGCCTGCCTACTCTGAGGTCAGTTGTTGAATGGGACAGGGTACAGCAAACTACAGCGCTTGTTTTGCAGCGAGATAGGACACATGTGGCACGACACAGGCTTTAAATAGTCCGTCGTCGCTTTTTGTGCTGGATTATTTGGACAGTTTTGGACTTTATTAGACTCTACTATCAATGGAGTAATTATTCAACTTTTTAACGGGTTTTTACTCCGGTTGGATCTGCTGCCCTGTGATGGTATGTGGTTTTTACGCACGTTTATTCAGCTTTCATCATCGGATGTCAGAATCGGCTATGTTATAATGTAGAGTTACACAGCCTGTTGAGACAGTATACATTATTAGGTTGCTTTTATGACAATCAGCGGCACAGTTTGTGTCGTTTTAGCTGCTTGTCGGTTAACGTAACAAGTCTCTTTAGATTTGGCGCTGAGGCTCCGATTAAAATCACTCAGCTTCTGTTCTGAATGAGGTTTTACTTCAAATTTATCAAGTCTTTCTGTCGTGCTGGTAGTTCAGACACGTTGCCGAGGCTGTGGCTTTAATAATGTGCTGTAATAGCCTTCTTGGGCAGATATTAAGGCGATTGATCGCTTACATTTACGCATGAGAGACTGCCTTTTCCCGCGGGGCTTTTTACCCCTCGTACATTACAACGTTTAAGGTCATTGTGGTGCAGATCAGATGCATTTCCACTCGTCTGTACATTTCTGGGATGGCGAGGACAAGTGTGGGCTCCGAGTGGAAACGAGTCTATGTGTGTATGTGTGTGTGTGATGCAGACAGGGGTAGGGTACGGTCGTCCGAAACAGATTGGGAATTAATTGGAGTTGAAGCCTGTGACATGGACTCGTTAGGAAAACACGTGTAAGCCACAGTTGTGAGAATACGGTTTTGGTGAGGAGTGAGGCTGTGTGAGATGATTATTCTTGTAAAATGTTTTTTGATGTGACAGATCAATGCACGTTGAGAATGTAGGCTGCAGTTGATCTCTCATTTAGATTATAAATAGATAAATGAAACGAAAAAAAGCCTTTCATATTTCCTTTCTCTGTGAACCCGGCGAGGGTTTTGAAAGGGACTGTTTACTTGATGTCTTTCTTTGAAGTTCAGCAGGATCTGGCTTTGATTAGATCAATACTTTGTGTTTCAGAGTGAAGAGGAGCTGAGAAGCTCCCCCGCTGCTTTTAGAGAGTGAGGAGGATTAGGCTGGAGCTCAGTGGAGGCACGACGGCACTCTCATACGGCAACCGGAGCTGGAGCCATGAGCAGGGCGCTTACGGAGCACATCAGCAGTAGCTTCCGAGAAGATGCTCCTCGTCCTCCGGTACCGGGGGAGGAGGGAGAGGCGTCATGCTACAACCCCAGCAGATCTGCCAAAATGAGAGCCCAGAGCAAGGTTAAAGATACCCCCGCCGCCGCCGCGCCTCCCGGCTCCACACCGCGGAGGAACGAGGATGGTCTCGGGGAGCCAGAGGGCAGCGCGTCCCCGGACTCGCCACTAGTCCGATGGACAAAGTCTCTGCATTTTCTCCTGGGCGACCAAGACGGCGCTCACCTCTTCAGGACCTTTTTGGAGCGGGAGAATTGCGTGGACACTTTGGACTTTTGGTTCGCCTGCAACGGCTTCAGGCAAATGGACTTAAAGGATACCAAAACGTTGCGAGTTGCCAAAGTTATTTTCAAGCGGTACATCGAGAACAACAGCATTGTCGCCAAGCAGCTGAAACCCGCCACCAAGACCTTCATAAGGGATAGTATTAAGAAACAACAAATAGACTCTGCCATGTTTGACCAGGCACAGACGGAAATTCAGTCCAACATGGAAGAGAATGCATACCAGATGTTTTTGACTTCTGACATATACCTCGAATATGTGCGCACCGGCTGCGAGAACGCGGCGTACATGAACCACAGCGGTCTCGGCAGCCTCAAGCTGATGTGCGGATACCTTCCTCCTCTCATGGAGGAAGAGGAGTGGAGTTGTAATGACCTGAAGGCAAAAGCGTTAGGGTCCGTGGTTGGACTGTCTGCGAAAACCCTGAGGGCTACTGCTACCATCCGGACAGCAGCTGAAGTGCTGGAGAATAGTTGCAGGTAAGAGCAGCGCTCACCTAGAGCGTGCATGACCGTGTTATCACACCTTAGTGCATGTAGATTTTAAGTACTGTTCCCTGTGCTCATGATCAGCATCCCATCATTAGTTAAACTACAGTGAATGTGTGGCAGTTGGCAGTTATTTCACAAATGCCTAAGAGAGAGATAAAGGCACTTGATCAAAGGGTCTCAGAGGAACATGCCTGTATATTTGTGCCCTCCTGCCTTGCAGTTAGTCAAGGGGTTGGAGGGGTGGAGGGGCGGGGTGGGTACAAAACATCAATGGATCTGAGCCTTCCTTTTAAGTAAATGGTGTCTTGCAGGCAGCCCTCTGCTGGCTTGCTCAAGTTTCCTGTGCTTTGAAACCCTTCCTCCGGTTCAGGCACGAATTCAGACACCAAACCTCATGACTGTTACGGCGACATGAAACAGTATGATGCTATTGTAGAGTTATGCTGGATTTCGTCTCTTTTTCCTCTTGTCAATAAGCCATATAGTTACTGTACAGCATATTGTCACAAAATCTCCCTAACCCAAAGAAATGCTAATACAGAGTTAAAAGAACTTGTGCAGTCAGTCTCATGCCAAGCGGAGATATTGTTCTCTTGGTCAGAGATGAAAGCAGAACTGTTTGTGGAAAGCATTTGGGCTTTTATCTTAAGAGCTCGTCCCACACATTGTCCAACAGCTGAAATCTTTTCAAGCCAGGAACATTTTCAAAAACTGGATTTTATGCATGAGCCTGCATCAAAGGGCACTTCAAAAGTTTTTCACTCAACTACTTTGTCCTCACATCTGGACGCAATTGTTACTCAGAGGTTTGACAGCGTCTTGATTCTTTGGTTTGGAAGGAAAAGTGCAATTTATAGATAATCCTTACTTTCCCTGTCAAGTTAACTAAACATTTAGAGAGACTAGAATATACAAATAGTCTCCAGCATGATTTTTAATAACAGTGTATAAACTAGTTGATTCACACTAATAACTCAACTTAAACACTCCCTTGAGGATTTTATCTTTCATGTGAGCAAATGTCAGTTAAGATCATAGCACAGTTATTCAGTTGCTCGAAAAGTGGCCATGTTGAGTCAGAAACCAATAAGCACAGGGTTTGTTGACATGTGGGCATCTCCTGGTTTCCTGGTGTGATCCCCTGCATTCTTGTTTTTCTTTTAAAAGAAAAGCGAGAGCCCCCTCTTTCTCCCTTCCGTCACCCGCGTTCTCCCCCTTTCCCCCTGCCCCTCACCATCTCTTCAGGTCAACCAATTTCCATCTCAAACATGTGGAACTAATTTTGCCACTGCACAGATTCCTTGTTTCCCCTCTTTTTGAGAAACCTCCAATACTCAACTCCAAAGTGATAGAAAACACAACAACAAAACATCCTCAGCTCAGTTCCGCAGCTTCAACCACTGATCCCACTTTGTCATAGATTGTGTGTGTGTCTCAGTGTTTTCCTTCCTCTTTCTTTTCTATTCAGCACTTTTATCTCTCCTTTTTGAAAAAAAAAATCTGTCTGACAGAGACTAAGCATGCTTTGGAGTGAGACAGGGAGAGACAAGAGGAGGGGAAGGGGGAAAGACAGGAAGGGGGGGATCATGAAAGAAAGAAAAGAGATGGAGAAAGAGAGGGGGGCAGAGAGCCCAGCTGTGCTAAATACCTGACTCTTTGCGCGGACCTTCCAAAGGTCAGGTTTGTGCTTGGGGCCTACGGCTTTAGTCATGCTGGGGTTCTCCTCTCAGCACTCCCGGCAGAAGGCATTCTCATAAAGAAAGGGGCCCTCCTTCCCCCTTTCCCTCTCTCCCTCTCCCTCCCTCTCTAAAGCTCAAGTTCCCCCTTCCTCATCTTCCCTCCCTCTTCCTTGTCCACCCCCTTCACTGCTGAAACAGGAATGCAACACAGCAGGAGAGAGTAGAAAGACAGAGAGGGAGACTTTAGAAAGGAAAGCAGGGGAGAGTGGGTAAAGGAGGGGCCCCAGACTGGATGATAGAGAGAGACGGGGAGATAGAAGTGGGAGAGCATGGAGGAGAAAACACTCCAAGGAAAGAGAGAGTGGAGTTTCAGAGTGGAAAAGTGCAGGAGTGTGGCCCTGGACCAAACAAAAGGGTGAAGAGATAGCAGAAGAGAGAAAAAGAAAGTAGGGAAATGCTGGTGTTCATTCACACACAGCAAGGCTGCTCACTTCATCCACTCCAACCATCACCCCTCAACCCCCCAAACACACAACCTTTGTATGTTAGGGAGGAGGACATGAAAGAGAGAGTGGAAGAAAAAGAGAACCCATACCTCCATTTCTAATATGGTTGTCACATTCCTCAGGCCCAAAAGTCTCACAAAAGTGACTCTAATTGCAGAAATCTGCAGAGAACATCAACAAAACAAACTCCAAGCTGTCATGTTTGCTTTTAGAATTTTTTATAAAAAATGAACAGTAGAAGGAAACACGGAGCAAATAAACTTTACCCAACTGTCACTTTATCCCCTGTCTTCAGTTCAAACCACAACCTAGAGAGACATCACATTAAAGCTTTGCAAATGTCTCCCTGGGTCTTTCGCAGGTCCCACCGTCGAGGAGACCCTGCCAGTCCCTACTTTGTCAACTCTGGCTACATTTTTGCCCCTGCCACCAGTGCCAATGACAGCGAGATCTCCAGTGATGCTACGACAGATGATTCCATGTCCATGACGGACAGCAGTGTGTAAGTCTTTTTACTTTTTATTGAAATCAAAGAGTCGTTTCGTAAGTTTTATTTCAATCCAGCTCACTTTGGAGATAATGTAGCTGCTTCAAAGGGCTCATTTCCATTCAGCTAACCCTGGCCAAAGCTCTGTGAATTTTATTGTTTCCATAATATCTAAAAGTGCCTGGACCAGAGTTCAGTCAACACCTTTCCAGGAAAAAGTCTAGGGGTGTGAGGAAAAATATTTGGCCTTGTAGTTCAACAGACTCAGCTTTTCTTGGGGCCAGGGGACTGCACTGTTGCGCAGTAATGGTCCGTAATGTATTTTAATTATCCTCTATGATTGACTCCAGGTAACTCTATTAATGTGTAGTTGTTTCTGTGGCCTCCAGGGAGATAACTCTGGGAAAGTCATTATGTCTGAAGACCTTTTGAAGTTTATTCTGATGCGTTACAGGCTGGAGAGAAGAGAGAAAAAAATGAGAACGTCTTGATGTGGGTGGGGGCGTTGCCTCATTTTCCTCAAAGTTGAAATGTATCCATCCCACCCACCCTTCTGCCACAACAGACTTGTTTTTTTCATATTATCTAATCGCTTTTTCCCTTTGAAGAGCTGGAGGAGAGGGGGAGGGAAATGGCCATTCGGGCCTCAAGACAAACTCATTGAAAAATGTTGGCACCAAATGAAAGGAGGCTTACTCACATGGTGGGTCGGTTTCCTGCCACTGGCCTCTGCGGCGTGCTGAGATCATGTGTCTGTGAGGCTTTCACAGGGGTTACTCATTTCTAGACCTTGGGACGAAGCATGAGGAACTCCCCCTGGCCAGACTAGGGCACCCCCAAAAAAATCACCTCTACCCACCCACCCAACCCTCCACAGCCTCTCTCCTCCACCCTCCAGAGCCAATAGCAGGAGTGGTTAGGCTCGAAGTGCAAGGGAGTGAGAAAATAAAGTGCATGGAGTATAAAGGGCTTAACTGAATCGCTTTCAGCCTATTGTTAGGTGAGGGGAGCTTAGGGGGATAAGAGGGTGGCTGGCTGCTTTGAAAATGACTTGCACAACTGAATAGGAGATCCCCATAAAGTAAGGGCCCATGAAACCCTGAAAGAGTCCACGGCTGTTTTCTCTTCCCCAACCTGGACAAAGTGCCCAGCCGTCACATGGCTCACCAGGGTGGGACAGTTTGGATTGATAATAACATAGTTAGTGATCGGGAAGTTGGCGAGCTTTGTGTGGGAATAATGTTTTGCTGCTAAGTTTGGGGTGCTTGTTAGCGCACAAGTTCCTCTGGGCTGTTGAGTTTTACTTTTGAAGAGTTTCCTGTGTTTCTTCCTGCGCCTTAAGGGATGATGGCTTGTAGTCTCAAGGGTACAGTTTGTGAAGCATTGATTTTGGTAGTAGGCCCCACTTACAAGTAGCTTGCTGCAACACGGGTGATATTGTCAGCTTGGCTTCCTTTATCTATTCTTCTTGTCAATGTCACTCTGAAATGTGACTTGCAGAACTTGTTTAGATGAATGAAGAAGAAGAAAAAAGATTAATTGTTGAAGAGCGTCATGTGTCAAAGTCATATTCTTTTAATAGTTCTCACCAAGGTCTTTGACACAGAGATCTCTCCTGTCCTTGTCCCTAGCTCTCTCCACCTCTAACTGATTTTAATAAAAAACACAGCTTCTTCCTCTCTCATTCAGCGAACAATTTGATTAGTGTGTCCTTTTACAGTGGTTAAAAGGCACACTGCAAATTTGAATCTCATTTCCCAGATAAAGAACAAGAAGAGGAGGATTTGGGAAGGGGGGGTGGAAGAAGGGGTGGGGGGATTTTTTTTCTCTTTTTGCTTATATCTTATTTATGGATTTACTTGGACGCTGGGGAATGCTGCTGCACCAACTTCAAACATTACCTTATCTTACAAACCAGCCTTTTGATGTTGCTGAGATCAGAGGCTCACAGCACAGCGCTTGCCAAACGAAGATGGCAGCGGGTGCATATGTGCATGAGTGTGAGATTTCAAAGAGGCAGCAGAAAAAGTAGCGTTTGGGCTAGGTCAGACACTTCTGAGCAGCCAAAACGGCCAAGATAATTGGCCCAGCTTAAGTGGCAGCTGACTGGAAAAGCTAGCAGACACAGAATGAAAAATGGAGAATAAGATTCCCAGAATAATTGCTTAATTGTCCTGAGACTACTGGTATTCCTAGCTACATCTCTATTCTCATATTAATATATCAGAGCTACAAAGCCAGCAACACTTAAGCAGCATTTGCTAGCCTGTTGTAGTTTCCGATTCTAACCAGCCTCTGAGGTTAGCATTTATTCTTCTGCCTTTTAAACAACCACTGTCAGAGTTGACAAGGACTGATGTCATCTTATCAGTGGGGCTCTTCTTTTGAAGCCCACAGTGGGATGTTTAGCATATCTCTCCCATTGTCCTGGTGTGTTTTGTTATGTGTGTTTTTGTTGCCTTGGCTTCAAGGGCTCCCCAGCCTTTTGATTTAGCTGTAATGTGCCTAGTGGGTGGTTACTGGGTGGTGTTGTGTCGGTCACTTCAATGATGAACTGCCTCCTAAGGGCTCTTTTTCCACAAAGATTGGATAATGGCGCTAATGCACCAACAGTTGGTGTGGAGGTATTGTGACCTGCATGATGAGTAGCGGTAAATGATCAAAACTCAACTCATTATAACAGACCACATTAATAGTAAAGGGCCATTTGAGGAGTCTTTCTTACCAACTGTAAACGTGTAATATCTTTGTTTTTTACAGAGATGGAATCCCACCATACAAACTGGGCACAAAGAAGCAGCTCCAGCGAGAGATGCATCGCAGTGTCAAGATCAATGGCCAGATAACGCTACCCCACTTTCCTGTAAGTCCTACTTCCTTAAGTTCTACTTCCTGTCTCAGTGTTTCCTTTTTTGTAATCTGCTAAACTCAAACTTTTACACGCTGACAGACAGCTGGGTCCTGATTCCCTCGAGGAGTTTTGCTTTATTTTATTTTATTTCTTCAGAGCTCATGTTGTGTCAGAATACTATATTTCATTCCCCCCGCTCGTTTTTATATAAAAGTCGGGGTAAATGAAAGGCAGGATTTGCATACCACTTCACTTCTTCTTCTGCTGTTTCAAGCCCCCCTCCCTTCTTCACCCATCCCAGTAGCTTCTGTAGGGCTGTAAATATAAACTTGTGTTGTCATCTTTAGTTTTCTGTCTCACTAACTGTAGTATGTCACAGAGTGTCATGCATGTTTTATGCATCAGTGATAGCTGTGGTTATAGCAAAGGTAATAGACATCACAACGGTGTTAATGTTAATGCTGAAATTCAACATTAAGATTATTCTTTGAACTGGATAAATGATTAGCTAAACTACATCTCAGCAGATGAATGGGAGGCACATCACTATTCACTTCGACTTTCCTCTACTCCCAGCCTGATATCTGGTCTCCTTAGTATTTGGGTCATACAGTGTATGTGCTTTGAATCTGAGATTCTGTTGACCTGCTCAAGTTGTTTTGGGAAGGTTTAAGGAAGTAGGTTAGAACAGATTGACACAGGTTAGAAGGTGGATTTGTTTGAGACAAGAAAAGAAATGTGAAATTCTTTTGTCTTCATATCCAAACAGGTATGTGTACGTGGAAGAGTTGTGTGTGTGTTTGTGCATGCATTTGACAGTGTTGTCTGTTCCCCCTTTTTTCTCTCTTCCTCTCTGTCTTTTCTCTCTTCCTCTCTGTCTTTTCTCTCTCTCAATCTCTCTCTTTTCCTTTCCCACTTGCACTCCTTTAATGTCTCCCTCCTGATTTGGAGATGGCTCTGTCTCCCATGATGCACCAGCCCCAGGCAGCGGGGGCCCCGTGCAGGGCTGGCGCTCCTTTGCCAGCAGCTCTGCTTGCCTTTCTTCTTCTTCCCTTCATCGTGTCTACAAAGAGATGAGAGGAACAACAAAAAAAGAGTCAAAATCAAGAAAGCCAGTGTGCCAAATAACAAAAAAGTAAGAAAGGGAGAGAGAGAAGCCGGCGCATATAGTTAAAGAAAAAGGAGGATAATGTGACTAGAGTACCTCTGAGCTGCCCTGCATGCAGCCGGGAAATAAATTACTACTTCCCCTCAGATCTTCCCAGTATTTGACTCCTCTATCCTCTCCCTCCCTCTTTTCCCTCCTTCTCTGTCTCACTCTCTCACTGTGCCACCATTGCCACTTCACCAACGCACATCTCAATCCTCTTCCTCTTTTTTCATGCTGTTAATTTTGTCCCCCTCTCCCTTTTTTCTTCCCCTCTCCTCTCCTCACTCTCTCTTCTCTGTCGATATCTGGCTTTTATTCGGAGATTTAAAGCTGCGTGTCCCTCCCACCCCTAGTGTGCGTTTGATGTTTGACAAGGGCCCTTTGAAGTGTGCTGACTTCAGAGGCTGCCTAGCTGATGGCTTGGTCGGGCTACAGAGGGTGCAGGCAGGGGGCCTCCCCTCCGAGCGAGACCAACTGCTACCCCGCCATCACTACCCCCTTCTCTCCCCCTCACCCAGCAGCCTGGCACTGCCAAGGGCACTGGGCATGAGAAGATCTGGGGAGGGATGGGCGGCGGAGAAGGTTCAGGTTAGCTCGAGGGCAAGGGCATCTGGATTAGGCCTTTTGGAATAGTAGCAGGCTTTTTGGAACAAGATAGGATTAGGGCAAGGGCAGTGGATTAATGCAACATATTGCATCCGTCAGAAACACTAAGCACTTACACTTGCACACACACTAAAGTGTCCTTCCCCTTGTGTCGTTTGCCCTGCAGAGGACACACCGGCTGCCTAAGGAGATGACTCCCGTTGAGCCCTCTGCCTTTGCTGCCCAACTCATAGCCCGACTGGAGAAGCTGAAGCGAGAGCAGGACACCATGAGCTCATTGGAGGAGAGGCTGCAACAGATCCAGGAGGTATGGATAAACCTGTTCAAAACAGTCTGACACTTTCACTAACATTCAGCAAGGCTGCCACTTGGAAATTCTAACTTGTATCCAAGTTAACTTGGGATGATTTCCATATTGCACTACACAAGCCTTTATGCCAGCGTTAGCATGTCGAAGAACAGGGAAAAGACCAAGGGATTTGAAAGTCTGTCTTGGTTTAGCTACTACTTTCCTTTTCCTCTCTGTCCTACACTACTTCATCTGTAGGAACTTTCAAACTTATGTTTCTAGGCACACTTGAAGTTCCTTCAAATAGTTAGCACTTAGCTACTCTCCAGTGGCACGTTTGCTGAGTATGTGTAGTGCCAGTCTCTTTGTGAAGCACAGGCACACTCTGCATTATAGATGAAGCACACCCAAAGCCTGTTAGCGAAGATAACAGTGTGGCAAAAAGGAAACTCAAATCAAGTTATCCAGCCGTTTGCTCTCACTGACTTCAGAGGACGATAGATATAAGTTGGTGTAAGTTGAGACATAAATTCCTCTGTTTGCTGCTTTTCCCCACATGTGACTGTGTATGAATGTTTTCTCAATTGCCTTACCTTTGTTATTTTATTCTTTGCTTGTCCAGGAGGAGGAAAGGGAGGAGAGTGGCGACCTCGCCAGCAGTACCTCCCTGCATCACCCCCTACTCCCATCTGGCAGCCAATGCGAGGAAGACCCCCAGGCTATCCTGGACGAGCACCTATCTCGTGTCCTGAAGACACCTGGCTGCCAGTCACCAGGTGTGGCTCGGCACTCACCGCGCTCAAGCTCCCCAGATCGGACGGGTGCAATGGTGTCCTCTGGCCACGGGCCCTTCTTTGGAGCTTATCCGGGGGCTGCCAAGGTTCTGATGACAGGCAGGCAGTCAACAAAGCACATCCACCACCACTACATCCACCATCACCACGCTGGGCCCAAGACCAAGGAGCAGATCGAGGCCGAGGCGGCTCAGCGAGTGCAGTGCCTCTGCCCTCCAGGGGGCGCCAATTATTCCGACTTCACCCCTGCGTGAGTGTAACTTCTTACTTTCTTTAATTATCCTAGTGCTAAAGCTGCTCTGTCTCTGGACCTAATTTGCCTCTACCTCTACCTCCAGTCGCTGCAGCACTTTGTCCAGACGGCCAGTGAAGGCCACCGATGAGGGCGTGTCTTCACCACGCCTTCCCCTAGATGCCACCGACCGCTCTCAGAATGTTTGGCAATGGATCCTAGAGAGTGAGAGGCAGGGAAAGCACAAGCCACACAGGTGAGCATCTTTCAGGCATTGTCACAACATCAACACTAATGTCTTGAGTTCCCAACTCATGTTCATGTATCAACCCTTTTTATTCTAACAGCACTCAAGGCCTAAAGAAGTCCAACCCACTTGACGCCAAGACTCTGCCCAGTCGGACCCATTCCTCATGGGGTGGAGGTGGCATCGGCAGTGGCTCTCACCTCCGTGGCCACCATCCAGGCCACCCATTCATCCAGGACCCTGCCATGCCACCACTGCCCCCACCCAACACCCTGGCACAGCTAGAGGAGGCCTGCCGCAGACTAGAAGAGGTCTCCAAGCCGCCAAAACAGAGGTAGGCAAACTCGGACATACTTAGGACACACTGCCAATCATACATATTTGATTGACCACATCAGATTACCTTGTAAATGTGTAAAGGTGTGCAGTGGTTCCTCTTCATATTAATGTGACTAATAATTTTGACATTGATCTCTGTGATTTTGACAGGCAATCAACAGCAGCCAGCAGCCTTCAGAGAGACAGGAGCCATCCTGCAGCTGCCTTCCCCACTGGAGGCAGTCCTCTACCCAGCCCTGGACTCCAAGCAGACGAGTATGTGTCTCTTCTTTTACTGCTCTCCTTTTCAATCTATAACACAATTCTTTCGTTGTTTCTGTACCTCAGTTTTTCTTAATTTGTTTCTCAATAGCTTTCTAGCTTTCTAGTTCATTTCTCATACACACAGGCACTATTTTTGAGCATTCCCTCTCTTTCCAAGCTTGTGTTTTCACCCTCTTCCTCTCAGATTTTCTCGCTCTTCCCTTCAAAGAGAGATGTGAGTCAGCATAGCTATGTCTTTGAACTCCTCTTCTCTCGCTTTTTAATCATTTAAGATTAAACATGCTTTAATACGGAATCCCAACTAACCCACCCGTCTCCCAACACACACACACACACTCACTCACCACTGGAACCCAACAAAGATGTGTTACGCAGCCCCTGGTAACTAAAATTTATCAGCCCCCTTCATACATTTGTTGTTTAACGGGTTGGGGTGTTTGATGTGAAGCTACAGCCACCTGACTGTGAGGCCTCTTAGTTTTAATTGGTTGACCCTCGGTGAGCCAGCTGTCTGTAGGTGTCCTTAATTAATAATAGTCCACAGATTTTTTGTCTACGTTCAACAAACTGACCCTTTCTCCGACAAGTGCAACTGTTAAAAACTAGTTTTAATTTTGCATTTTCAGGTCCAAGGAACTAGTGGTCACCTACTTCTTCTGTGGTGAGGAGATTCCTTATCGCAGCATGATGAAGACCCACTGCCTCACCCTGGGACACTTCAAGGAACAGCTTAGCAAGAAAGGCAACTACCGGTAAATATGAACCACTGACAACAAGCACACAGATCACAACACACTAGAAACTTACTTGTATAGATGTTTGTTCATACCTGTTTGGATGGTATGGTGCCGTAGCAGGGTTTATTATCTATGTATGTATGTGCATTTTTATTGTGTTTGTATCTGCTTGTCTGCTGAGTGGGAGTGTGAAATACTGGAGCCCAATAGCTGAAAAAAATGGGCTGATCCACTGTATTCAAGGCTTACAGAGAGAGGGGGAGAGGAGGGGGGGGGGGGTCTGGAGTGAATTTTTTCTCACATCTGGTACTGATTTCCATGGTAAGGCAGCCTTAATAAATATGGCTTTGAAGCCTGGGACATTTTATTTTGTGCACAAAGACCATTGCGAGGCCTTCAAATTCCTCCTCCACACTATTGCATCAGGCATTAAAATCAAATGCCGCAAGCACCTTCTTCTGTTAATGACTGATAGCAGTTAACACAGCAAAAATACCTCCTGTCAATGTCATGATGATCAGGGAAATTTCCTAAACAATGTAAGGACTTATTAAGTAATTTAAAACATAACAGCTAATCAGTTTGAAGGTATTTAAATGAGGAAGTCCAGGTTTGCTTTATTAAGTCACTGTTCCAGTACTGCGTAGGTTGTATGCCAGTGAAAAGACACAAAGTATACATACCCATGACATCAACATTAGCTTACAGCCACATCTGCTTGTTAGGCAAGAGAGAAGAAGGCCTGCAAACAAGTCATTGCACCCCTGCTATCCCATAACTCTTCAGTGAGTGAAATGGGAGGGGGAGGTGGGGATGAAGCGTCTGGCTTCAATGGCAGCAGAATGTGTGGAGTTGGTTAATTTGGACATGGCAGCAGTACAGTGGAGAACAGTACGCCGCAGCTCTGCCAGACGATATTGGTGCCAGATGTTGCGAAGAGAGAAAAATCCTGCCACATAAAACATGTTCCAGTGGAAAGACTCCTTCTGTCTCTCTCTGTCTCACTCTCTGAAACAAAGTGATGACTTTGAAGTATTTGTGAGTGAAAATGTCACATTTTCTCCTGGAAAACAAATTCACCCAATTAAATTGAGAGGGGTGATGCATTTATTTGGTTTCTACTAATGAAGATGAAAAGACCAAATCCTACCCAGCAAAGCCTAAACAGCAGAGAAAAACTTTGCTGAAATGCTATATCATTAAATAAAGCCATCACCCCTCTGTCACACTGCTGCACACTCGAGTAGAAAGTCTTGCTGCTGTGGTAATGCAACCTCCTTCTCCTCCTTCATTTGTGTGTAATCACAATCAAGAAGAAAAATAAAACTGTATGAGTGCGTTTCTGTACGCCCCTCCTTACACGTGTTGTTTGAATGACTCTAAGCTGAGTGATTGCTCATAAAACACAGAGCTTTTTTTTTGTATTCTGAATGCAGACACACATGGGCAAAATGAGGCATTTTTCCATTACAAAGCTTATCATTAAATCCCCTCCCGCTGATCTTTTGCTGGGTTTAAAGTAGAGAGGAGAAATCATTAGGAGCTCTAGGAGACTTCACAGTCACTGGGACCAAGCTAACCCTGGGAGTTATCTCTGCTTGAGAGAAGAAGAAGAGTGGGCTAGCTAGGTGACCTGTGACCTCCAGGAGACTGTCTGAGCGGTCGCCACCCTCCCCCCTCCCAGGGTAAAGCCCCTCCGGCTCGGCCCACATCCAACCTATCACACCCACTCAGTGAGCAAGGGAAGGCCTGCACTTCGCTTTTCCCCCGCTTTCTTCCCTTCCTGCTCCCTCTGTCTCCCTCTGAAAGCTGCCTGAAGTGTGTGTGTGTCTGTGACGGCGAGCGTGTGTGAGGGAGAAACATAGGGCATGTGTGTGTTTATGTGCAGGCAGCGGAGTGTGCTCTTGCAGTCACAGGCAGACTCTCAGGCACCTGAAATGTCAACCTGTGTGACAGAAAGGCCCTTCATTTGACAGCCAGCCCAATTAGAAGCCATGGAGACACAGAGAGAGGGAAGGGGCACTGCTGAGGAGAGAGGAGGGGGGGCCTTAAGACAGCCTCTAATTAACCCTTCAACTTTAATAAGACCTTGCAGGACAGATAGGGATCTGTAGAATGGCCAGCAGTCAAGATGAACAAGTGGATGAGGAGACGAGCACACATGGATAAATACACACACACACACACACACACACACACACAAACAGGCTGTTTCTAGCAGCTTGAATTATCACAGGGAGTGTTTAAACGGAGGGTTCAGCTCTGTTTGTGCAGCGGTGTGATGTGGAGTCAGGCTCTGCCTTTGAAGTGTGCAGGGATGGCATTGAAGGCTATGACTAAGTTGTTTTGAGCAGGATCCATTTCTGGCTCTCAGAGTGTGTGTGTTTGTGTTTGATTTGGACTAAAGGGAGTTGTGCGCGAGCCTGTATATGGAAGTAGTCGTGTAGGTGCCTCAAAGCGGTTTTAAACACGATGAAATGTATCAGATGCACTCCTGCTGCCACTCTTGTCAGTATTCGTTTGAGTTCATTTTTTGCTTCTGTTTTTTTCACGCACACCTACGCTCAACATTTTCTAATCACAGACCTCTCTTTTGTTTTTCCTCCTCAGGTACTACTTCAAGAAAGCCAGTGATGAATTTGAGTGCGGTGCTGTGTTCGAGGAGGTGTGGGAGGATGCCACCGTGCTGCCCATGTATGAGGGCAAGGTCCTGGGCAAGGTGGAGAGGATGGACTAAGAGCCACTTTCTTGCCAACCAACCAATGCCCTTCCCCGCCCAACCAAAAGCTAAACTGTCCCGAAAAACTTGAGCAAAGAGACTGTTTGTAATTTACGAACAAAACACTCTGGACTCCTTTTTTTGTTTTTTTTCCTATTTCTTAATATTAAGCTAAACAGAGTTAATATATCCAGCACAAAAGGAGTGACTGAAGGAAGACGAGCCAATGAAGTATGCCGAACCCAGAGGAGGTGCCGCCCCTCCTGACTTTATCAACCAATCAGCCTTAGAAACACAAGGGAATGACAGGAGAGACTTTAAAAGACCAATACAAGGATGATTATGATGATGATTGGAGGCCAGTGGGGGGGGAGACCCCGCCTCTTCTTGAATATAACCACTGAAGATGTAGATGACTGTTTTATTGTGATGTAATGAGAGACTGATGGTGCGTTCACGCCGGCTTCCCGGCCGAGTGCAATGGACTAGCAGGCGCTGAATACAGTGCCACCAACCTGCTCTTAATGTTATACTCCAACATCGTTACAAAAACGTCTGTACATGTGCATATACATACATGCATATATGTATATATACATGTATTTTATATATAGATGTTTTTTGTCATGAGTTGAAAGTTTTTATTAAGTATTTATTGAAAAAAACAACCCTCTCCTTTCCCCGTTGTCCCCCCCTAAGTCTTCTTAAACCTGTGTCCTCTCCCCCCCTCCCTATTTCCAGCCAATGGGCAAGCTGCTTTGAATGTTGGGAGAATACTGTGGTGATATTGTTTAGTGTTTGTTTTTGTTTGTTTTTTACTTTACACAAAGGACGTGACACTAGCCTAGCACCTCCCATAGCCTTGTAGCCCCGTCTGACCCGAACTAACAACCTTAGCAGTGGTCTTGTCCGAGGCGCACTCCCTCCACTATTCTAATGGTCAATCCCAGTCTTATATGCTGCTGATAGTTTATAATGTTGAGTTTGTCACACTAGTATCCCCCCTCGCCCCCCCCCCCCCCACCTTCTATTTCTCTCAGTCCGGCGACAGAGCTCAATCTTTTTTGTTGTGCCTTTGTTTGTGAACCAGGCATTGCACAGGGGGGGATGAAAACAGTTGCAGATACACACAGAGAGGAGACCTGGAGCACAAGTTGTACCATCTAATAATGGCAGTGTTTACAGCCCGCACACCAAAATAACTTGTGCTAACAAGAACCAGTTTGGGTCACTGAGAACGACTTCTTGAGGAAGTCTGCTAGCGTGTCAAAAACAGACAAAAAAGAAAAAAAAGTGAATATTGAAGAATTGTGGCTCCGATATCCTTTGAATGTTGTTACAGTAACATCGTATATAGCAGAGCTCCTGTATACATTGTAATTATGCATTCTGAAGTATGGATACTGACACATGTGATGCACACATAGAGTACACACACACACACACACACACACACATAAACAATACACACACACACTCTATCGCTGGTGTTTTATGAGTACAGCACCTGTGCCTACATGGATGCCATACCATGTGCTACCCTGTTTCAGGGTTTTAATATATATCCCTTGGTTTTCAGAAGGGTTTTATGTTGAAAAGATATTTTTATGCTTTTAATAATATCCTGTAATCATGTTTTGTTGTTTTGTTTTTACACCACGGCCTTTTTTTTTGTTTTGTTTCATTCTATCTAAACTGTAAATTATACATTATATAAAGAGTTTCATTTAAAGATTTACATGGACCTATAATTATTGTAATTATTGAGAGATGTAGCCTTTATTAAAGTTTTATATTTTTCAAATGAAAACTGTTGTGCCTGGAATTGCTTCTTTCATGATTGCACAGAATAATATGTTACTTCTTTTCACTGCATCTCCGATGTCCTCATAATATCTATCTTGTCATGTCATGTACAGTTTATACTGCACAGCAAACGTCTCAGCATTAGTAAGAGATGATTTTCTTTTCTGACAAAATTGCAAAATGGGTGGGATTGTTGTAGTCACACAGATTTAGAAAAGCAAAAATCATGGATTCAGTAGAGTATTATTTAACAAGTGTTTAACACCAGGTGTCAGGAGCCTCAGGGTGTCCAAGCAGCAAGACACGTACCAAATAACTGGAACGTCCCTGACATGATTCTGGACAGAGAACTTTGTTGCATATCATACTCATGCTGGGTAAAAATCTGCAAAGCTAATCTTAAAAATATCTGGCTTCGGTCCAGATAATGCTCAATTTTTAAGGAATATTGTAAAGGCATGGAAGCAAATGTAATTCCAGTTAAACCTCACTAAAATATCTGTATCAGCTGTCCAACTGAATATATAACACTTAAACTAAATGCTCAGAAATTGTATTGTGTCCTTGTATTTAATTGTATAGTGGAAATTACTCTCCACACTATGCTATAGTGAAATGATTAATACTGAAAGTGACAGAATTTGCTAAGTAGGACAGGTCTATGGAACCTGTTGTAAATACTCCCACGAATTATTCTTGACAGTTACCTGCCTTGTGTGCCACCTTCGTGTCTCTCTCAGTAATGAAGAACGTGAAATGTTGTTATAGTCATCACTATTAAAGAGGCACGGTAGTGTTCTGCTGTGATCACATCACAGTGTGGATTGAAGGTGGAGAGGTGACCCTTTATTTGAACCAAATGATTAATAAAATTCATTGCGGTTGTCACGTCATACAGTCATTATTGCCAAAACTGAAAAACCTGAAAAACACGTCTCGTGGCTGACAAAAAAATGACAATTAAATTCATGAATGCAAGCTGTTAATTCACAGTGTAAACAGGAATAACTAAAAGCCTGTAACCTTTTGATGCGTTACAGCTCCTCAGTGGTTAAATGTGCGTGTTCTGTATTCAGCACTTAAATGGGAGACATTAAGCATGGAAATGGGGGCATGGGCTAATTGGTCCTATTAAAGAGCAATGAGGACCAGCGCTACTCTCTGACAGTCAACACAAACATTAATGAAGCACCCTGCATCCCCTATCAGAGGGCCTAGCCATGTTTGCCTCAATTATCTGGCTTTATTTCAGCAGTGGGGGGGGGAATCGTTTAATACAAGGAAATAATTCAGTGGTGGGGATCGCGCGTGCTGTCTGCTGCATGTAGACTCACTCACTTGTACAGCTCAATTCAAATTGTTGACATAAAAAGAGACTTGCAATTGGCAAAAAGCAGAGGTAGCCACGTAACAAAGATAACAACAGCCATTACTGACAAGCTTTCACTTCCCACAAAATGATTTTCTCATTTCTTTCTCCCCTGGTAGCTGTTCCTGGCAATATGGCAAAAAAAAGAAGAAAAACAGACAAGCCGCCAATGCCTGTCACATCTATGAGATACTGGAGGTTTTCTCTTTCTTAAACCATATACACACTTCTATTTTGTGCCTTAAAAAATAATTTTACTGCAGGAATCCATCCTTGAACAGTCTGTATTTTTAACACCACAAATTGCAGATTAATTTCCCCAACTCTTTTCATCAAAGGCACAGTGCGGGGAAACTTCAACACATAATCAATGCATTACATACTCCCCAAACCTTAAAATCAATTCCTCCATGGTTTTAACTTTACAATGAGGAGGGTTTAATCAGGCTGAACCAGCTAGTTTCTGTTGAACCGTCTGAAACGGGGCAGGTGTAACCCTCCACCCTTCCACCCCCACCCTCCTCGCCTCTCCCCAACTCTATTTTTACAGCCTCTTGGGGCTCTGGCTTTGAAGGGAAACCTATCCAGGAAAATTGCTTGCATTTTTCCCCACTGAAGCGTTGATAGATGGACATTGACTGTCGCATTCCCTCTCTCGCACATCAGGAGCTCGGGCTTCTCCTTCCCCCCGCTATCTCCGTTCAGCCTTTCTGTGGCATTCCAGTCCTAATAGGTGCTTTGTTGAAGTGCAGTTCAGGTTATACACAGGTTCTGAAGTTCCTGCCTTCACGGAAAACTTGACTTTTCACTCCTTAAACTTATGTTTTTATGTAAAGCACACACTTGTTTCACAGAATCTTTTCATCAATGGTGAACATTTCTGTGGTATATCTTTGATTTCATTGGCAGCATATGCCTTTTCTTTCCTGCCACCCTGTACACCCCATATGTCTCATACGCCGCTACCTTCATCCCTGTCTTTTCTCCAAACACTGGCATTCATTTCTCCTTGCATTGTGGTAATTGGCATAGCATGGTTGAGGCTATTGTAAACATGGCTGTGTGAGACTGGTATAAAGAGGCACCAGTCACTCCCCAGGCTAAGCTAGTGTGCGAGGCAGGCAGGGGCTGCTGCCTATTGTGCTGTTGAAGCCTTTGTAGATTTGCAGTGGGCCCCTTTTTAATCGCCTTCTCATACACCGCTTGCCGACTCGCTTTGCATATTTAATTGCCAGGTAAAATCATTTTGTCGACAATCCGTTTAATTATTTGATTGTACAGTAACCGTAAAGAGTGAGCGAAGGGAAGAGGAAGGGATAAAGGGGGATAGAGAGAAGAAGAGAGACAGAGAGAGAGCAGCAGGCAGCAGAGAAAGAAAGAGGTCTGTTGCCAGAATAGACATCAAAGCTGTGCCTTGATGTTGATGTTGAATGGGCATTAATGGTTTCTGAAGGCAAGAGATTGCACAGGAAAAAAAAGAAAGAGAGAAAAGAAAAAAAAAATAAACCCTCCTTTTTCTCTGACAATCCCGCCAGCAATCTCAGTAAATGCATAAACATTGGAACCCGGTGCCAGATAGAGGGCTTGAACAGAGAGAAAGAAAGTGAGAGTGAGAGAAGATAGTTGGATTGTTCACTTTCATTTCCTGTAATGACCGAAGGGTGAGTAACAGAGAGGAGATGGGTCAAATGGCCTGATTTGAGGCTGGCAGTGATTAGGAGGCTATCGCCATGTAAAACATTTCAGTTAAAAGACCAGAAGATTCAAATATTCAGCTTCTGATAACTTCTCTGAAGTCACAAGGACATCAAAGAACAATACATCACATTATATGTCATCCTCACAACTAAAACCATTAGCCCGTGCTGATTTAGCACCAGTGTACATGCATGGAGTCATCTGAAGCACTGAGCACAATTTGAACTTCTTTTGATTCAAATATTGGATAGAGGGCCATTGAAGTTACCCTGCATTCTAAATATATAAAGCATAAACAAAGTCCAGGCTTGATTTTACTCATATAGCATCTTATAATGTTTAGTCAAATGATGCAAACAGGAGATGGTGCTAAAAACTCATTCAATTCAGATGTTTTATTGAGATAGTTTGACAGATATGATATACCTAAACCTGGAATAATAGTGTGCTGCAGGGATGAAATGTTTTTGTGGGTCAAACCAGAAGTTAGCATTGCTTTGGTTCCCTCAATAAAGACCCAATAGGATTTTTCCATTGGATTTTGGATTAGTGCAGAAAATAATATTATTAACCTTAAAAACTTTACGATACTGACATGTTTTGTTCAACAATATAATCTTCACAAATTAAGACCACTTTTTTTCTGAAGTGTAAATACAATGGCCAGAGGTAAAAAGGTAACATTAGGCAATAAACTAACTACACCACAGTCACGAGTGTTCAATGTGATGACGTCTAATGTCACAGACAACTTCTGCCATTTCATTTAGCCACTTGTCACAAACCACCTCTTTTAAGACACATAAAACACACAAGTGGGGTACTTAATGACATACTTTATGTCGTAGAACAAAACATGAAAACTCTCACGCTTATTTAAGGCATTTAACTAAAAACCAGTGGCAGCTGGTCAATAGAGGGCACCTCCTCTCTAACATCCTAAAACTTCAGGGAAGAAGACTTAATTATTTTAAAATATATACTGTATATTTCTTTAAATGAGCAACGACAATATTGTGTAGTTAGTGAGTAAAATGTATAATCTGCACTAAAAATGTGCTGTTAAAAATGTTTTACGATGACCAAAGTTACGGATAGGTCACGTGTTTCCGGCTTGAATTTTTTCATCCATTTACTCGCTATAAGTTGTACATGCGCAGTTTGATCCTCTCAATACAAGAAATAGGAGTTTAGTGAGGCGCACAGAACCTGCGCCCTCAGCATTCATCTGAATGATGCTGGTTTACACATCATCAACCTGTGGGTGGCAGCAGAGAGCGACTGGCTCGATGTACACCTGATAATTAATACAGTAGAGTGAGATGTGTTGATAGTAGGAAGAGTTTAGCGCGTCAGCTGCTACAATGGAGACATAAAATCCGCGAAGTCACCATAAGCAACGTGGTTTGAGAGGAGAACGAAGAGAAGCTGAGAGTTAAAGAACCTGATCAGCTGACATTATAAACCAACAACAATCAGAGGATAATGATAAACTCTCGGTGGAGAACATGGCGACAGAGTAACTCCAGGTGATCTTCAGACAGGTGAGCTGTGCTGGATAAAGTATTCACGTCCTTAAATTCAGTAAAAATCATTAATGCCACTCTGTGAAAATGCTTCACTACAAGTAAATATTCTGCATTGCAGGATTTTTACTTTACTTTTTTAAGTATGTAAACATTATCAGCTGTTATCAGTATGAAAAGTAAAAGTAACCACTGTGCAGTAAAATTGTCCCGTTTCAGTAACAAGTAACTGTACCTGTTAGGTAAATGTAGTGGAGTAAAAAAGTTAAGTGGAACTATAAAGTAATATAATATGCATGTAATTTGAAATTAGACTTAGATAAAGTACTTGAGTAAATGTACTTAGTTACATTTACCCACTGGAGATGACAGAAGCTGATTGTGTGGTGTTGGTCTTTTACAGACTTTTAAATAGTTGCTGTTTTGTGCAGAAAAGTGGGCGACACCTTAAAGTAGGTACTATATATAAACCTGTCAAAGACAATTAACCACAGAGTCTCTGAGAAATCTCTCAGGGAGAATTTATCAACAGAAAATACATTTTAAGCCACAAGATGGCAATTTTTAATTAATTAATTAATTTATTTATTCTTAAATCTTGTTATTTTCTAATAGATTTTAGTGTGTTTATAATTTTCTTTCATTGTCTAAAGGTTTGTGGTGTCAGATTTCTTTCATACTTACTGAAGTACTTTTTGCTGACTTTAGTCTTTAAGCATAAATTGTAAAATAAAATGTAATTATTATAAATGATTTACACAAATTGAAGTACCTTAACTTACCTTAACTAAGCAAGTTCCATTAGGTTATGAAACATGTTCATTTAGTTCTGCAAGTGCAAATGATGGCCCTTTTCGTATATTAAAATACACTGGTGTGATACTTTATGATGTTTGCCTGATTTTCGCTATAACTCCTCCTGGAGAAAAATTCACCAGCTGCCGCTGCTAAAAACACATTCAAAAATCCATTGACTTCCAGATGAGGGAACCAGAGTTGCTAAATGCTAACTCATTTCTGGGTTTTACGGTTCCTGCAGCAGCTGAAAACACAATAGTGTTCTTATGAAGTTAATCATGAACATGTTAGCGAACAATTGCTTAAGACGCAGAGCAACAGCATCTTTCATTTTTAGTTGCGTTTCTGTTCATCTACTCTCCTTTCACCTCTGTTCTGGTCTGGTCAAGAGTAATATTGGGTTCATTAGCTGCTAAACGCTCCCCTGTTGTCACCAGCTAGTTGTTGCAAGTTGCCTGCATGCTGTTTGGTGCTAGGCAGGTAGAGTACGGTTGAATGATCAGAGCTTTTCCACTGAAAATAGCTGCCTGCTGTTGCTGGAAACAAGGGTGTTGAGAGCAGTGACAGTGAATCAGAAGAGTTAAGTTGTGGACCGTTCAAATCAAAACAATGAGCTGAAAGATGGTAAAGCAGGGAAGGAAATTTCAGAGTTGCGGGATTATTCTCTGTGCAACACACGAGCAACAGCTTTTATATTACACAAGTACAGTAGGCCATTGCCATTTAATCGTTAAGAAATTTTTGATTACAGCATCTTTAAGGGTAACCTCTTTATAGACATTGAACAAGCACTGCAAATGGTGTTTATAAAATCTAATCCCCAAATGGATTTTGTGATATAATTTTCTTCTTTGTTTTTTTTTTCAGCATCATTTTTTAATTAATTTATTTAAATATATACATACAATTCTGGACTGGAATAAATAAATTCTAAATTATAAATAAGATTTTTTAATCTCATCACACAGTTCAAAAACAGTATGTCTCTGGTTACATCTTACCATTATGTTCTTCATATAGGAACATTTTGTCATGGCTGAAAAGTTATGCAATGGAAATCATCTGTTAAAGGAGAAATTTTTGATGTATTTACTGTACTAAATCGTAGAATACTATGTTAAATCAGCAGAGATTATAGAAATATGCCGATTTGAAATACTCGCTTCTCTGACAATAATACTACAGCCACAGTGACTGCCTGTAACTTGTGTTATTGTTGTGCATTTCATGTTAGAGTGAGGCAGGCAGTCGCTGAACTCAAACTCCAGAGTGTGTTTCTGCAGCAGTGGGCTTTTGTTTTCAGGATAACAGACTTAGCTTTACATCAACAACTGACATAAACAGCTGATCAACTTACAGTGTAGGGCTCGTCGTCGCTTGTTATTGTCAATTAACAGTGTGCTCATCTTGCTCTTCTCTGCCTGAGCTTCCTTGAGTATGGTGGGAAACAACTTGCTCGATAGTATGATAACTAGGATTTAAACCTTTTCTATATACTGTCTATGGCTCCCAGTCACTATTTGGCCTGCGGTATTTTATTTTTGAGTGTGCAACATATCGCTCCTGTAACACACACAAGTGAGTTTGTTCTTTCAGTATTAACTAGATGGAAAAGATAAAGTGCAATATGACAATAGTTCCTCCACAGGATGCAAGGATACTGCATTTGTATTCTTGAAACGAACCCCAAACAGTGTTTGCTGTCCTCTCTCCTGTCACCAAACACCTGAATGTTGTCTCGTGTTTCATGATGTGTGCGGTGGGGCTTGGCATTTGCGTGTGAACGGTCCAAGCTAGGGGCTTTAACTGCAGCTTACCTCTGAAACTCATCCAAAACCACCTTGATCCTCTTTTCGGCTGGCACTGCTGGAGATCTCTCTCTCTCTCTCTGTCTCTGGCTGTGTGTCTCTCTCACCCGCTCTCCCCTTCTCTTGTGTTGTCAAGTTTACTTATCTTTCCAGATTCCCTGAACTATCTTGTTTCTCTGTCATTCTGTTGTGAGGGTGATGTGTATGTGGGTGTTAGGGTGTTGTGGGGGTATCTGTAATCTGGAGGGAACATCTAGATTCAACATAACCTTGACTAGCATGCATGCCTGTTGAGCAAGTACATAACTCTGCTCTTTTTATCGACTTTACCTGAAAACACATCCAGCAGTGTCAGATTATGTGCACAAGATATGAAGTTAAAAACAGCAATGGAGAGAGATTCACTGTCAATAAAAATCTAATTTCTTTCAACATGTTATGGGAAACTGCTTATTTTTCATGATTTTTGCATTGTTAGAATTAGAATTTATTTTGGACTGTGTGGGAAATATAAATCAGCATATTATGTATAAATATACAAGTTTACATACATGGATAAATAGCCTCTAACAGAAAGTGAGAACATCACATAAAGTAACTTAGCATAACTTAGAAATGTTTGCAGTCCAAAAAAGGTGTAGGCTGAAGCTACAGCTTTTAACACCTACCATTTTAACAAGACATCATATTCAAAGGGATAGTTCACCCAAAAATTCAAATTCAGTCATTATCTTCTCACCCTCATGCTGATTGAAGATCAGGTTTATTTTGTTAGTCCACAAAACACTGCTGGAGTTTCACAGGAAAACAGTGTTGCAGAATCTGTTGAATGTAAGTGAATCATGACCAGATTTCAAACAATTAGAGAAAACATAAAATGCCTCCATACTGCTTGTCTTGCATAATCCAGGTCTCCTGAGGTCCTGACATTTTCACACTGTCACAACACACACTCCCAGTTCAGACAGTGTTCATGTACATATGGATGTGGCTCCAAACTAAGGATCTACAGTGAGGATTCAGGCCAAAAACCTGGCTATATAGCATTATATTATTATATTACATTATATTACACCAGACAAGCAGTATGGAGGCATTTTATGTTTTTATTCTGTTGGATTTTTTTTACATTTGAAAACTGGTCACCATTCACTTCAACTGTTTGAGAGATTCTGCAATGCTGTTTTCCTGTGAAACTCCACCAGTGTTTTGCAGACTAATAAAATAAACCCAACCTTCAATTGGCACGATTGTGAATAGATAATGACTGAATTTTCATCTTTGGCTTTAACAGGGTAAGATTAAACAACAAAGGTAAACTGGTAAAGGAAATCATCTGTTAACAGATCATTTCTGTCAGATCTGCATAAAAAATGCTGAAAAAAAAAAAAAATTTAACTTGGCAAATTGGCAGCTAAATAACACCGGGATATTGAGCAGTTATCCATTCTTCAACTGCATATATACACATTTCCAGGAAAATACAGAGGGCTTAAAGAGAAATCTGTCAACAAGATGAGGATGCCAGATCCCGTTTTCACTTGGCTGATGTGTTGTGCATCTGCACAAGCTCTGCATAGTTGCCCTAAACTGTTGGTCTGTGGTAATAAAAAAAAATGAAAGAAATTTGTTGTTCATAAAATGCCCATCTTTTGATCTTAGAAAATTAAATACCATAAGGCAAGGTAAAGACAACAAATCATGAGCAATTTGATAAAAGAGTAAAACAAAAACAAAACAAACAAATTAATTAAAACTTTATGTCTAATTTCCAGCCTTTTCTTAAGTTTGTGAACCATAGTCAAACTCCTTAAATCCAGGAGACAAGTTCCACTGGGGGCCCTGAGAGCCACTGGAGGGGCGGGTGTGAAAACCGAGGTAGAAATATAGATTGAAACAGAGTTAATTGAATATAATTTATGTAGGGGAAATAAACAAGAGTTTGTTGATGCCATCATGCTGACCTTTATTTCACTAAAACTGAACTTGAATTCTGTTTAATTGCTGAAGGGGGCATGCCAGAAAAATCTGAGGAACCACCTAAATGACATGCAATTGTCATCTTGTGACCACCAGAAAGAATGCCACGTAAAAAATAAGTGTTTTTTGCTTGTAATAAGTAAAACAAATTGCTAATGGAACGAGTGAAAATTCACTGGTTAATAGATAAAGAATTCAAGATGCACTATCTACAACAAGTCACTAAAAATGTTACTTTTTAGTAATTGTGTCTTAAATTAAGTTTGATGAGCTTGGCAGGGGGTTACCCCGTCTGTGTCGGATGGTCTCACTTTTTGTCACGGCTAAGGGTGAACTTTCCCACTGTCTTGAGTAATTCTGGATAACACAGATTATCTCTATGTATACAGTAATCACAAACTGTCCAACTGCCCACACCAGCTTAAAGGAGAAAAGCGTATCGTAGCTCTCTGGCCGTCTCTGCTCTGATTTAAGAGTACTCTTTTTGGACAACTTTTGTTCATTTATTTTGGGAGCATCCATCCGTCTCTTTCCCTTTCTTTCTACCCCTGCCAACTCTGTGTCAGCAGTGGATAGGCATTATCTATTTTGTCTAACTACCCCCTGTCGGGTCGCAAACCACCCCCAAGGGAAGCCTGTGTTCTTTGGGCAAGATAGAGCTTTGGGCCCAAACCACTGTCAACAAGGGGAACAATTTGGCTGGCAAGGGCCATATTTACAGATCGGTGAACCACAGCTCCATTTAGCAGTGTTCTTTCGTCAGTAAACACCACAGGACGGTATCTGTCTCAGATCTCAAGAGGAGGAACAGAGATAGAATTATTCCATGCGGCCCAAAGTTGGTCTATGCCGACCACCACTCGGACCGCCATTGTTTAGAACTTAAGAGCGCCAAAATGATCCGATAACACGAGTTTGTTGTGGCACGCAACTTTGTCCACATTCCTCAGTGACCCGACGGAATGCAGTCCCTCGAAAGGCTTCGCCTGTGGCCTCAGTTTGGAGGGTGTGTGGTGTATTTTGAATCCATCAGACTCTTGTCTTTTCTCGTACGATTCTGAATATTGGGAGCGGCATTTTCTAAAAATACAAAGATTAAGGCGCTGTGGTTTTTCACATGAATGCTCAAACTAAACTCCCTCAGGGCCATTGTGCTCACACAAAGTATGTTAATGTGTCAAGATATGGGAACCTTGAGTCTTGTTAACACATTGGCCCACATTACATTGTGGGTAGCATGGTATGCAAACAGAGAGCTGGTTTGGAGTTTGGGGTCAGAAAAGGCTTTGAAGCTAAACATACTCCTGTCATAAAGTTATATCTGGGACAGATGAGACCAATAAACCAGCATCACACTGAAGCCATGCAAGTCCAGTCATGAGTTGGTGGCAAAGTCAAGTGGGAAAAATAAAAATCTATTACAGATAAAGGCTGCTTCTGCGATTTCAGTTTCCTTTTTGGTTACAAGTGGCTTAACAATTTCTTTTTAATAATACTGCTGTCAGCAACCATGTTTACACACAAACAATATTCCTACTAAGTTGTTTACATGGCTAATGAAAATGAAATTTCCTCGAATATTCCTGTGTGCATGTTGCTGTGTATACTCTTGATTATGGCCGCATCTTTGCATCAAAATAGCATTTTTTTTCAAAGGTAGCGGTTCTCGGTTCAGTAGTATTTCTAGACCAGTTTTTTCTGTGACGTCAGAGGGGCGCATTCAACCCGAGAAGTAATAGTACACAAAGTACCAGCTCACAAAAAACATCATAAAATACAGTAATAAGAAGTGACTCCTGTTCATAATGTTTAAAAGAAGGTGTATTTCTCCCTCGGACCAGAAACGTGGGCTCGTCTTTGTGCGTCCATCTCTACCGCAGCCTTGCAAGCTGTTGCTTAGCTGGTCTGTTTACAGCTCAGAGCTGACCATAAACAGACAAGAGGCAATTAAAAATCCAAATGATATGCAGAAGCATATTCTGAATTCAATGTATACATGTCCAAAGAATGCTCCTACAACCAAAACAATACCAGTGTATCCCACATGTCTTAATTAGAATATGCTCCATTCTGAATCAGGCCTAATTCAGATTATCAAACCAGAATATGCTGTTTACACGACCTGTATCAAATTCAGAATTATTGCCATATTCTGAATAATAATGGAAAATTACTGTGCATTTAAATGTAGCCAGTAGCGAAAAGTGATAACTTGAAAAGACTAAAATTAAGGTTGAACTCAGTTCTCATTCGGGCGTCAAGAAGAAGAAGGCATTAAAATGAGAGAGCAGTCAGACTGTTGTTACTAGAACAAGATTTGTTACATTTTTGCTGTTGTGGTTGTTCCTTCTTTTGTTGGGTGTGGATATACAACACAGAGCTGGCAATCCAATCTGTGATTTAGTTTGATTATTGTCATATTATCACTTCAGTTGCGTACGACTGAAATTACAAAAGTGCACAGTGGAATTTTTTAAGTATTACTCCCGCTGTGCACACCTAAACATTACCCTATTTGTGTTTTGTTTGCCAACTTAAGATGACCATGTATTGATGAATGTATTGATACATAGCACAGTGAAAACTGAGCATTAAAGTAACATTTTTATATATATGATTTAAATATATAGCTCAATATGTAGCTCAAGACCATTCGAAAATATTTCACATTCTAAGACCCCAACATGAACCGCAGAGGACCTGCAGCAGCAACCAGACATTGTGATCCATACATGTTGTCTCGCTTGGGTGTGGCTGCCACAGACAATACTGAACGGAGATTTTTTTTTTTTTTTTTTTTTTTAGAAACTGGGGAATTTCTCTGCGCTTTTATCCTAAGACAGCCTCAGTGCTTCAGTGTTGTGCCTCACACATACCTTCAGGTCCGCAGTCCATTCCCCAGACGGCTGTGGGAAATGTGGTGAGGCCACTCTGGGTTTGGAGGCCTCCCAGGCACCACAGGGATAAAAACTAGCCTCCATCATGTGACACGGTCATGTGACTCCCGCGGAACTGGTATCCCACCAAGAGGATAGACAACAGGGATCAGAGGATTTTCATCACATCATTCGATATAATGACATAGGAGAGATTCCACTGTGCATATGTCAGGTAATCTTAATCAATGATTCCACAACGCTGTTGTCTTCTGTCTCCTGTATATTTCCTTGCAGCTATGATGGAAGCCAGTAGAGGTCCACATTATTCATATCTGGATCTGTTCAACAAACAAAATGTATCTGTATTTGAACAGAAGACCAAAAATGGGCGTGGTTTATACTAGAAACAGGGTGATCAGATGAGGATGGGTGAAACTGAGGGAGCTGGAGGTGAGCGTGTCATGACAGAAGGATAGAAATAGAATACTTTAGAGTAACATCAAACTCTATTTCTGATCTGAGCTCGCAAACACATTTTTATGTCTATGTTATGTTATGTTATGTATATGTTTTATCACGTCTTCTGCAGTGGCGTCTGCGCTGCCTGTCATCTGGGTTAAAGCAAGAGGAATTACATCGACAATCAGTTATTTATGAGTAAAGTGAAGAGTAGAGTGAAAACACCAAAAATACTCGTATTTTAATAACTAAAAGCAGGAATTATAGCCTACATAAGTGATTTGATAAAAATATTTTAACAGATTTAAAAGAAAATGATTGATCTACTAATTAGTGTGGACTGATTGATAATTGAATGAAAGAGTTTTCTCATTTGAAGAGTCTTCTTAACAGCAGCAGCTGTTTTTCCGTTATATTATTAATTATTAATTATTCATAACAATTTGGCAGCGCTCGAAAATAGACAACACGTTCAGTGCAGCAATTTCCAATTTTACTGTGTCACAGAGTCAGGTGTCCTCGGCACTTTTGCCTTCAAGTCTCAAGTCAAGTTGAGCGTCACAGCACACAGCCAGCCCTCGTTTTGGTCATATGATCTACTACTGTAACGGTTCACTTTTGGGACAAACAGAACAGGATTCGTAATATGGGACACCTCCTCCTGTTTTGGGGTTTTTTGTTTTTGGTTTTTGGTTTTTGGTTTGTTTCACAATACCAGAAGTCACATTAAATTTGGCAAATGTTTTAGTTTTTTAATATTCATGGCAGTGCAGTTGATGTCTTTACAAAGCCTAAAAATGTTTACATATTCCACAGCCTCATACCGTACTTTTCCTCTTTCTCTTTCTCTTTTTGTTTTTAGTTAAACTAAGTTTTATGAACTGTCTGAAGCCCACCACCATCACTAACCCTTTAAAAGAGGGATATTGAAAAATAAGAAAATGAAAAAAAAAAGTTTTTTAAAAGTTTAATGAATCAAAAGATTTTGTTTTGCATTGGAAGTAGAAATTCTACAGAAATACAAGTAAAAATATCCTTCAGTTGAAGAGAATAATCTCTAATCTTCATTAAGGTAGATAGAACCTTTTCTAACTATGCCAAGGTAATCATGGAGCTGAACTTTTCTGTTTTATCTGTTTCAGTCGCATTATTAGTGCTTTCCTGAATAACATATTTGGATTTGGATGCATCCCTAGAAACTAGATCATGATTTAATCCCTAAAATGATGTCAACAAGGGGGTCCTCAGAGTAACTGCTGGGGGAACCTCCAAATTAACTTTTTTTTTTCAAAAGTTAAAATATGTCTGAAAATACATGTTAATGTGAATCTAACATTATCAGATATAAATTTGCAGAAACATCAAAACAAAACAAAAAGCATTTCATTTACACAAAATGCTACCCATGAATCCTTGTCCAATCATGTGAGTTAGCTAAACTACTAAATCACAGTGTGGCAGCTCTCCATAAAGACACATTAGTTATCAACATATTATTGAAATGTGTTGGCCAGTTAGCAATTTCATTATCCCAAATGTAAAGACATTTTGTGAGCAAAAAGATGCTGACATAACCTCCACTTCAGAACCCACTGGCGAAAGTGCAGAAGGTAATGCTAACACAGCTAACATTAGCCATGATACAACTGCTGCCAACTCAGCTGCTATGGGCGAGTACAAACAAGAGAAAACCCCAAAATATTGACTACAGTTTATGTGGTAGGGGGTCTCTGCTCAATGTCTCTATATCAGCTAATGGATCCACGGCATAACATATATTGAAGACCCCTGACGTAAAATTAGTCTTTTATTTCATTCTTTTAAGTTTTTCAGACATTTTCACCATCTTAAACAAGTTAAAGCACACCAAGACCAACCACACATGCCTAAATGAACCTCTGAATACCACCTGGGTTGTGGGTGTGTGAGCCCTAAAGCTTGACTGTTTCCCATAGTAGATGCTCTGCCTGGCAAAGCTCAGGGCTTAGCCACCATTGTTTACTCTTTACCCACAGAGCCCAGCACCTGTTAGAGATTGAGCTGTACACAACCCAGCTGCAAGACATTTTCATCTAACACCCAAGAAGATAACTACCCCTGAAGCACAAACGATTAGGCTAATCGGCCTTGATGATGGGAAGAGACTAAGTTGGATGAGAAGGTAGAAAGTTGCGGGCAAAAAATGGCAGCCTCTGACGGAATCTGTCCATCTCCAAACAAGCTAACGGACAACCGCACGATTCAGTCGTCTCTTAATGAGGACTGTAGTGGCCCTGTCTTTCCTTGTTTGTGTTCTTCATCTCACATGCCACTTACTGATGGGCCAACATGGCCCCCCTGGCACGACAAGAGGCCACCATTGTGAGGAAATGGCTTTGCAGTCTGCAGGAGCCCACAGCAGCTCTGTCTGTTTTTTTCCTCCTGGCTCCCTGTCGCCAGCTTGTCCCTCTTCTCCTTTGCTTTTCACACACAGGCAATTAAGTCAGTTTCCCAATGCTGTGATCCCCTCCAACATTCTTTGTTCTTGTTTTTTGTTGTTTTCCTGTTCCTTAGCTTTTCTCCCTCTCTCCCTCCTTCTTGCGGGTTTGTTTCTTGGGTGAGGAGGTCGAGGCTGGGGGCGGAACAGAGAAAAGAAGGAAAAAAAAAACGAGAGGGGGGGGGGGTTACATTTGCAGCTTTATGACTAACCACATGTGTTTCTGGGTCTTTGTATTTACATGTTTCTCATGGAAAAGAGGGTGGTGGAAGGGGATGACGGGAGAGGAAAGACAAGCATATGGTTCTTGTTTGTTGAGTTAAATTCAGAGTCGGACTGTTTGTTTCCTGCGATGAGCAGAGGGAAATACGTTCTCGTAATCATCTTCAAATTTGACTCCTCCCCAGGCAGTGGTTAAGCATTTCCTTGAAATAAGATATTTACATAAATATATACACAATACGTTGTTTTCATGTACACAAATATACTGCAGGCTACATCTCTCGTTTGATGCAGAACCATTGCCATTTTGGTCCTCTGAAGGACATTCACTCAGTTTGATTGAAGGTTTTGTAAAGTGAACATCTTTGCTTATTAAAAGCTATTCAAACTCTCCCTCTTTCACGTACTCTGTTTCTGTCTCTGGCTGAGGCTCAGTGGTGCACACTTCCCTGCTGTTACTCTTTCACTCTGTACGCCTTGGGCACCTCAACTGCTGGCACCGGCCTTGCCGGTATAAAGCCTTCATGAGAACCAGAACCAGGTAGTTTACTCCCCCTTCTTCCTCTTCTGCCTCTGAGGTGTGCCAGCCCCTACCCACATGAGTCGCTGATTGTCCAATTGCCTTGTAGGGGTGGGATTCGGGGCTGGGAGGGCATTCCATTCTCGTTTGCACACCTTTGGCTTGTAATCTGCTCGAGACCAGACTTTACATACACTGTGGGAAGTATTATTGTCTGAAATCCTCGTAATTTCCACAGATTGTGGGAGGTAAAGGTTTTGTGTGAGTTTATTGGACCTGTTGGTCTGGTTTTATACTGAGAGAACTCCACTCTTAGATACTCTTATACTGTAAAACATCATCAATTAGTAATTCCAGGTGTTATTTTGTGATGCAACAGCAGTTTAAAGGTTGTGTGATTTACTGTTTTTGGTGTAGCCACTTTCTGTACTTCATCTGTAGTACTTAATGATTGGTGGTTAATGATTTAAGTTTCAAAACCCTTAAACCAAACCAAAACTCTTAGTTAAAATGTAACCTCTCTTGTAGTTGTTTTGCATTATTGTTTATCAAAATCAGTATCTCTATCCCTTTCAATTGATTTCTTAAACATAAAAACACAAATCAAAAAGTCAAAAAGAAGCACATGTTTTCGATCCTGAGGGACTGACACCGGATCATTTAACTGCAAATGGCTGCTGATATCTACAAAGCGTCCAGTTACCCAAGTTGCTTGTAGTTCAAGTGGAAATATTTCAACACTGTGCTGTGTCGTGTTTTTGGACTCAGGCAAAAAGTGTTTATAGTTAACAAATTACTAATACATTCACTGATCTGGTGAAGGAACATGCAATGTGGCATATTTACTGTGTCTGGACAGTCTCAGTTGTGCACTGGAGAAATGTTTATTGGCTTGACCTTGAGTTGGTTCTGTCCTTGCTGATGTCTTTGCATTACATTGAAATCATAGACTGTACAAATACGGTACAGTGCTTCCAGGTCTGAAAAGTGACACCATCACAAATGTGCAAAGTTTTGGTGTTGGTAAAAAAAAAATCTGATTGTTTGGACTCTTACAAGAAAATGATCCTACTCCTCACTTGATTTATTAATCCAATAATCAGTTCCCTTATGTGTTTATGGTGTGAATCACTCATTTCTGGTCTTCCTCAGTACAGCATGATGTTCATTTGGCACATTATGTTCCCATTTAGAGTAAAAGAGACCATAAAGCAAGGTAGTTTTGGTTGGCTATATGACTGAGAAGTTATTCTCAGTGGGGCTCACAAAACTCAGATCAAACCGTGAAACTAGGCAGCAATCTACATTTCCTATTTCTGTTTTCAGAAACATATTGTAGTGTACTCATTAGCTGTAATATGACATAGATTGTGACCAAGGTGCTGCCATTTTGAGAGCAGTCCTGCACAGAGCCTCCCGAAACTCAACTCAAACAAGGCAGCGATGGTCAAATATGAATCAAGATTCTGTTACTGCACTGGACATTTCTCAGAAAATTATCTTAGTATATTGTTTAGTTGTAAT
This sequence comes from Lutjanus erythropterus, assembly GCF_056507025.1. Taxonomy (NCBI): domain Eukaryota; kingdom Metazoa; phylum Chordata; class Actinopteri; order Lutjaniformes; family Lutjanidae; genus Lutjanus; species Lutjanus erythropterus. Next base: position 31,081,705 of record NC_139319.1, on the reverse strand, counting down.
ACAAGAGACTTTGCAGGCAGGAGCCAAAAGCAAACATCGCCAAACTCGCATCTGCTCCAAGCTCTTGTTCTACAGCGCATGTTCTGGTTGCAAAAAAAAAACAAACCAAAAAAAAACATGGTGACTCCCATACTGCCAAACTCAAGGCCTCAGAACAGTACTCCAGAAATCAAGTTTACACTTGATTGAATATGGCAGCGTTTCGGTCACGCCTTGTCTTCCTGATCACTGCTCAGAATTCCCTCAGTAATGTGCTCATAACTTTTGATTCATAGATTTACCAGTGTTTGAAATGATTATAAAGCTTTATTTTAAAATCATAACAAACCACTGATTCCACAATGTGTTGGATGTTGCGATAGGATCAGTTGGGTCAGTGCTGAATACGTTGTTGCCAGGTGTACCAGCCCTTTGAAGAATCAATAATTATAAATCATGTACAATAGCTTCCACATGCTATACTATCATTCTATAATGTGAAATGATAATGACCAGGTTTGGAACCAGCCTGAGGCCCATTTCACCAAATTTGCAACATGAGATCATTTCCTGTGGCTCATTTTGAAACATTCCACAAATCAAAACAAACACCACACTTGTGACTGTAAGACCCGTAGGACTCACAAATGTATCTGCAAATTTACATGCAACAATCACTTGTGAAACATGATGCTGCCACAAGTTGCATCAGTGCATAAGCAATGCTGGCAAATCACTTTTGAGAAATGTGTCCTTGACTGACTGTTGAGTTTTTTGAATAAATATTTGGTTTGAGGCATCTGACAATGTTTAATACATAGTAAGAGGAGTAGGAGAGATGCTAAAGAACCACGATGAGTGATGACAGATGAACATATCTTGTACTAACAGATGTGGTACCAACAACTGTGAAAAATCTGTATCTTGAACTTCCCAAAGACAATATGTGACTTCACCAATACTGTTTGAATCATTAATGCCTTTGCTAGATTAATTGTGTTGAAATTCAAGAACAATTCATTTGCATTAGGTTGTGTGAATTTTGAAGCAAACATTTTGTGAGTTATATATTGGCTTGGTGGTAAATGACATGTTGCAAGGCCAAAGTGTAATTTATACACATAGCAAGTTACAGACTTTTTTCAAAAAATGCCAAATGAACCAAAGGAAGTAAGATTGCAAACCTCTGCCAGGTCACAGATGGCAAAGCACCTACTGCAATGCCACCACAACTGCCAGATGCAGCCAGCAGAGATTTGCAAAGTTCTGAATAAAGTTTTTTTTTTTTCTTTTTTTTGGTTTGTTTTGTATAGTATAGTTTGCGAAGCTCTCAACCTACTGGTCAAGCTTCGTTCTTAACAAGATCGCAGATACAAGCGGCTGAAATGGGTGTCTGGCATCTCCCTTAGGGATAGGGTGAGAAGGTCAGTCATCGGTGAGGAACTCTGTGTAGGGCCGCTGCTCCTTTGTGTAGAAAGGAGCCAGTTGAGGTGGTTCAGGCATCTTGTAAGGATGCCACCTGGTCGCCTCCCTAGGGAGGTGTTCCAGGCACGTCCAGCTGGGAGGAGGCCACGGGGCAGACCGAGGACTAGGTGGAGGGATTATATCTCTGCCCTGGCCTGGGAACACCTCGGGATCCCCCAGTCAGAGCTGGCTAATGTAGCTGGGGAACGAGATGTCTGGGGTCTCCTGCTGGAACTGCTACCCCTGCGACCCAATTTTGGATTAGTGGTTGAAATGGATGAATGGATAGAGTTTGCCTATTCATTTATTAGAGCCTGCATTGTCCACAGGAAGTTATGTATTACTAGTCAGAAGGTTAACGTTTTGGCATAGAGCGGATTAGATTGCCCCAAGTGATGTGTCATGTTGAGGTTTTACAAAATGGCATTACAATAAAAAGGCTACTATATACAATTAATACAATTGGGCTCAATTAATCCACAAGAGTCTCTTTACAGTCATATCCAATTTATTGAATTCCAATACTGTTTAGAGACCCCAGTATGCAGAAATATTAAAATACAGCATTTTTAGAATAGGTAAAAATAACACATCTATACAACATGCAAAAACTTGCTTTGCTGACTGGTATCAGATGGATGGTATCAACCAGATCATCTACTTTCACATGGTGTCAGTATCTTCACTCTAGCTCACTGTAGCATCACAGTAATGAGCTCCTTACAGCTTATAAAAGATGGACAGATAACAATGACACACACACACACACACACACACACACACACACACACACACACACACACACACACACACACAACCAAACACATGATCTCTTTTAGTTTCGGCTGAACTTCAGAAGCCTTTTAAAACTTAGTGATTTGCTGAAAATTTCTTGAATCATAGGCCTGCTCAATATTTTTGATAATTCCTCAGCAGCTGGTTTCAGGAAGCAGCAGATGTTTGAGCTTTTTTGAACACGCAGTACAAAAACGTGATCTGTTCCTGTAGATGAGGGAGACGGTGGTGTGAGCAGGTTACATTCTTTTATTCTCTGTGTTCGTTGTGTTTGCACAATCAAAATTGTGGTGGCCTAACAAACATTTCTCTGAAATTGAAACTTTAATTTGATTGCTTTAAGAAAAATATCAGTTTGGGGGCAAACTTATTAAATGGAGGCTCTGCACAGCTCTCTTCAACAAATCCACCATCAGAGGTCAGAGAGTGATAATGTGCGGAAAATTACAGATTTTAACACAGACTAATTATTGCAACATGTAATAAAATTCAAGCTTGTTCAAGATGTTTGCTGACATGATATTTGATTTTTATTGTTGAGGGGGCTCCAATCAGTGGAAAATTATAAAACAATAGAACTATAAAGACATGTCAAACCTCAGCCAAACATCAAAGAGACGGGTTCATTCGAAACAGTTCAGCACTAAATGAGTCACAGACATCTTTCAGGAAGGATGGCCTGTGGTTTGTCAAAATGGGACAGTGAAAAGGCAAACAGATTATTTATTCATGTGTTGATTTGGTGGTTGTTTTCGTCCCTCTTGTCACACTTCCATTTCAAATGTCAAAGGACCTCATTTGGGTTGTGTCAAAATGCACCACGTGGAGAGAAGAAGAAGTTGTCACTGCTTTTGCAGACTGAGACGGCTCTTTCAGAGGATCCAAGTTTAGCTTTAGCTTCAGCTGCAAACTCTTTGGACTCACTTCATGAATATGGACCGAGCAAGCGAAAGGAATGGGCTTCTTGATCCTGCCATCCACCTGGGAGTGCTGGAAGGAGAAAAAAAAAAAAAAGCAGAGCATGTGCAGTGAGCGGAGGTGGGAGGTCATGTGTGATGGCGGACGAGTGAAAGCCAGGAAAGCGAAAGAGAAAGATAGTCAGCATTGCTTTATTTGTCAGGGTGTAGGCTGATGTAAACAAACGCGGAGCTTATGCAAGCTTTTGATCTTGTGAACCGTGAAATCTTCTCGGTGAAAACAGGAAAATTAGGCCTCACTGCAGGGAAGGAGGAGGGGCACAGCAGGCAAAGGCTCATGGGAAAAGATATTTAGTCTGAGATCGGGAGTTCCAAGCTATTAAATGAACTTCCCCCTTCTGACTTAATTTGATACAGCTTAACACTGTTTCCCCCAAAATGTTTAACCCCGAGGAACTCATAAGGAATGGTATTGGTGGAATTATTGTTCCCTCATCAAAGTGGCAGAGTTGTAATCGAGCCCTTTGTAGTTTAATTGTCTTTATTCAATGCCAGGTCCTCATGGCGAAAGACCATTCAGCTGGGGCAAACTGTGGATAACAAGGCACCAATAACTAGACAATTAGTTCATTTTCACCATAGATGAGGCTCATAATGATAGATACGGAAATCTGTGCTGAGACGCTGTTCTTTTCATGTGAGGATCCCATTGAGCAAGCTGATTTTCATCAGACGGCCACATTCCCAGCCCCAATTTTGTTGACATTGCAATAGTGGCTTGAGGGGATGGGGGCGGCGAGGGCGGTTGGGTGATAAAAGGGGATGGGGGGCTACTTGAGAGACAGAAAAGAAGTAATCAGTTGCTTTGCCCATGAGCTGCACTTTTAATTTTTTTTTCCCCTCACGTAGCTCTCTGGTAGGATGTGTGAGTTTGGAATAGAGGTGAGCAAGCTTCCCTCCCTCCCCCCCTGGAAAGCTTGTGCCCGAGAGCTATCCATTTGAACTTCAATGAGAGGCAGCCTTCTTGTGAGGACTTAAAACAGGCATCTTTGGGAGGCTGTTAGAAGTGCCTGGGCATGCCTTCTTTACCTGATGTGATGTGAAGCTCACTTTTGTTTGATGATTCCATACATAGATACAAACTGGTATCCTTGGCTGGGAAAGAGTGAGAGAAGGAGCAGAGAGGGGAAGTGAAGATGGCAAAGGGATGAGACTGACTTTATAGCCGCATCACACCTGTTACAGAGGGTGTCGTTGAGGTTGAGGCAAACAGGTTTTTAAGGAAACTCTGGATGTTTTTCAAATCTTTATACAACACTAACTTGATATATGGATGTACAAAGAGTTATTGGTCACAGTAATCAGTCCTTCTTTCCATACTGGCCGAGAAACAATCCTTTTGTAATGTGACTACACTGTAATGGGACAAACTTCACAGGCTCTGCTCTATGCTTTCTAAAGTTCAGCCAAAGCTAACATGTGAGCAGCAGTTTGACTAAGACAAATCATCCTCATGAAACACTGTTCATGACAACACAAAGAGGGATTGTCATTCTAAAAAGGCAATAACTCTGGAAGATACCCAGACTTATGGTCTGTCTGAGGATTCTAAAGCTGCAGCGATTAATCAATGACTAATGAATAAAAAACAAATATTAACTAAACTCCCAGTTATTTTGATAATTGAGTAATCATCCTGAGTCCTGAGTTTCTTTGAGGGTATGGATTAAAGCAAGACGTTTGAGGACGTCATCCTGAGCTTTGAAAAACCCTGATCAACATTTTTCACCCTTTTCTGACATTTTATTGACCAAACAGATAATAGAGAAAATAATCATTAGTTGCAGCCATATGTAGCCTTATCACTTCAGTCTGAAAACAGTGTTAAAACAACAGAGGGCAGCAGTGGTGGGGCACTTTGTTTAGGCGCTGGTGAAACAATGAAATATGATCCAGGTAGTCCAGTTTGAGTAACAGATTCAAAGGCTTATAAGATGCCAAAATGCTGCACAGCAGTTTATAATATACAATTTTACAACTCTGTGACACTATCACAGTGTTATCTTTAGTTTTGATGATCCTGAATTAAACAGTAGCAATATAGTTTTTACATTACAAAGTAACTATGTACATTTACATAAGTGGCCTGCTGAGTGTTTTCCCTTTGCTGCTTTATGCTTTTATTCCACTACATCTCAGATGCAAAATATTGTACTTTTTACTGCTAAATTTGTCTGACAGCTTTAGTTACTAGTCGCTTCTAAGATTTCAATAATTCATAACTTTTCTGTTCAGTGAAAACAATTTGAAAATGTTCCCTTGATGGGTTGAGAAAAGGATCATATTTCTTAAGCTAAACAAACTTTTTAAAACCTGTTTTTGATTAGCTGGAAAATACATTGTCACAAAGCTGAAAAAAAGCCAGTTTTTCTTGACTTTCAAAGTATATAAAGTAGCGGCTACATAAGCAACATGCAACATACACATTAATGCAGCACTAATATTAATCCAAATTACAGTAACTACTTTTACTTTTCACACTCTAAGTACTTACATACTTTTATTTAAGTGAGGTTTTGAATGCAGGATGTTTACTTGTCTTGGAGTGTTTTCCCCAGGAAGCATGAGGATTTGAATACTTCTTCCACCACTGATGGTGGTCACCCAAGAATGTGCACTTGCACAAATTTGACTGGCCACTGTATAATGTTTGGTGCAAAAGTGGAGTCGAGTTTAACTTTTTTTTGTAGGATGACCATGTATTTTTTTTGGTGAAGCCCTCTAGGGTGGAACCCCTACTGCATCACTGGACTTGTCTCATTGAAATTAATGAGGAGGTGTTTTTCAGGCAGAACTTAAGTCAGTCTGAACACAGTCTCAGACTCCTGGAGCCTCATATTCACTTTTCGATGTATTTTTACTTAATGAAGACTGAATTTTGTCCTTTTTCTTTAGATTAGATTGATTTTTGTCATTGCATCTAAGCAGTGCAAAAAGCAGCGTAGATAGCAAGCAATGTACACACTGACTAGGTGTGTGTTACTGTGTGTTTGTCAGCTTTGACTGATCTCTGAACTCATATTCTCAGGTCTGTCACTGATTATCTCTCCTATCTATGCATCTATGAAACAGAGTCATAAAGTCCTGCAGTCAGTGCAAATTTTTTCCATAAGCTGGAACATTTCTTTGGCTCAATTTGTGCCATGTAGAGTGACTTTGTATCTGTTGACACATTTACATTGACTTTGTATATTATAATGCCATGGAATTCACTTCTTGTACCATCTGTACACATCCTTAGATTGTACATGTAGAGAGAATCTTTTCACAGCCTATATGAACGGGAGGGATTAATACAGAGGCGATGACTCAATGATTTATGTCTATTGTAATAACAACCTGAAAACCTGAAAAAATCTGAACCTGCCCTTTAATTTCCAGTCTTCACATTGCAATTGGATAGACTGATTGACACTTCACTATGAAAGTTTGATATCTCTTCCCTTCTTTCAACCTTCCCTCCTCTATTCCTCTCCCTCGTCAATAAGTATTTGTAAATCCATATGTCTTCAGTTTCACCCAGTTGATTTCTCCACCAGATGTGTGGCAGATGCCTCAACACTCGATGCTGAATACCCCAAATTTCACAACACAACTTAGTTTTCTTGGCCTTAGTCTGTGCTGGTTGCTGTTCAACTTTGTACGATAATATATCAAAGGTTTCCCAATCTAAGTTTGTTTGCCTCTTGAAATGCAGTCTTTGTCTGTGTGCTTTGTAGAATTTCTTTTTGAGTGCACAAGAAGTAGCCCTAGGATGACAGGCATCATGTTAAAATGGCCAAGTAGCAAAAATGTCACCAAAAAGCACATTCGGCATTACTTTTGATGGAGATCCGCCTTTTAACAAGTTCTCCTTTTAAGATCTTTTCATATCATAAAGAGAGAAAGGGCAGAAGACAGCAGACAAAAGAACCCAAATGCAGAGACTTCACTTCTCCCTTGAAGATGTTAAAATTAGTGTCTTAAAAAAAAATCAAAGGCTCAACATTAAACGCTGAAAGATGCTTGAAATGTCGACACTGCAGTGTTTTAGAAAAAAGGACATAAGATGAGAGATACTTGCAACAGACTTTGGTGTCACTTCAAAGCCTTGACTTTAAGAAAGTGGGCTAATATAATACTGATAGGAGAATCTTTACCTGGCTCTGTTGACCTCGTCTGAGGCTTCTGACAGTCCAGCCACAGATCCTGGGACCATGCCTTCACACCATGGGGTAAGGGGGGCTGCGAGGGTCCGTGGGTCGTGGGGGCTAGGTTTGACGTGTAACCCTGGAGGTCGTCTTTGGTCTCTGGCTCTGTGATGGCCTCTTTCTTCTCTTGTTATGCCCAGAAAAAGATGGCCGCCTTTGAACTCCACAGTAGCTATAGAAACGGCTGGAGTTCCTCCACTTTAGCGCTTGGCTGTCAGTGTCTGACTGGGCCATCATGATGGGCCAGCATCATTAGAAGCCGGCGCACACAAGACACACATTGACACATTTGCTGACACAGGGTATATAAACAAGGCCCTGCGGAAGTGTGTGTGTGCGCGTGTGTTTGTTTTTCGGGGGGTAGGGGGGTCATTTTAATTGGCTTGGCCTACGAACTTATGAGCAACAGAGAACCTATGAGCAACAGAGGCCTGATGTGTTTGGACTACTGAGAACTCACTTTTTCATGTCAAAGATTTAAGACTTTGCTAACAAAATAAAACTTTCACATCTATTGATGCAGTTACACGCTGAATCAGGGACAAAAACTCTCTGCAGTGTAGTTAAAGGGACAGTTCACCCCCTCAAAACACATTTTTTTTCTTCTTAGCTGTAGGGCTGTTTATCAGTCTATATTGTTTTGGTGTGAGTTGCCAAGTTTTGGAGATATCAGCCATAGCGACATCTTCCTTCTCTCTAACGGCTTGATTCCAAGGGGCCCACCTGTGCCACATCCATCGGAGCTGATTGCTGCAAAATGCCTGTGATTCCACCAGTAGTGCCACAGTGCATCCCAGAAGAATCTCTCCGTTTTGCTACACTTTAAATAGGCACCGAGGCTGTTATTGACAGATGCTGCTTCAATCTGCACAGAGTAGATCGAGCGGGCCGGAAGCCAGAGACAGAAAGAGATAGAGAATGCGGTCAATTTTCAAAATAGAAGACAACGTGTTGACTTGCGATCATAAAAACAGACAAAAAAAGAAACAATTTAACTAGAAAGCCTACTTATCCATGGTAGAAGCACAAAAAGTGAGCAAAGAGGACCAAGTCTACAAATCTAAGCAAGTCAGCATAATCATGTGGACAAAACGCTCGGCCCGTGAAACTCTTCTGAAATGCTGCTGGTGGGACATGTATGGAGGACGGATCAAAACCATGGTGCAGATGTCTGGTGCCCAGTGGAATCAATGAGTAATATATCAGAGTAGATAGCATTCAGCTTGTGATGCTCAAAGCACCAAAAACTCAAGATACTCAAGATAATTAACAGACCTTGTTGTGAGCAGTTTCATTGTTCTTTATAGTGGAAAAAAAAGTAGTTCTGATAGATTGTACCATAGTAAAAAAAAAAAGTTCCCACAAGAAACTGCTCAAAACAAGGATTTTTAGCATTTTGAGCACCACAAGCTGAGTGCCTTTTAGTCACATTATATTTGAGATAAGGCAAGCATCTCCAAGGCCAAAATTCGGCTCACACCAAAACTTTCTAGATGGATGAAAATTGTTACAGTTAAACAGAAAAGGATATATTTTTAATTTTGGGGTGAGCTGACCCTTTAAGTTCCTCGTGGTTCAACTGGAAGTCACCACTGCCATAGGTAGAAGATCTGAGGTTACCATCTGCTATGTGGCACGATTATGACAAACAAGATTAATAAATTCATTCAACATACTTGAAGCACTTGACATCTTCAGCCTTGTGTTCCCTCGCGAGTCTACTGAATCATAAAACCTTTCTCCTCCTCTAATTTTTTGTAAAGACTTTAATTTTCCAGTCTCTGGAACTTCAAAGAACTGACTATTCGCAAGTCCACATCCCTCGGAGCACTCCGAGAATCTCCATTCTTTCATTTCGACGGCCCCTTCAGTAAATATGTGCAATCGCCCCGCTTTTCAAACAGATTCGTTTCTCATGTATTTATTTTAAATGAATATTATTAGCTGGCCTGGCAAGAAAAGGTTCTTATGCTAATCCACAGGAATCGCAGGCATTTCCATTTAATGCCTACTTATAGGCCATTCTTTAACGACTATTTGCCTCACAGTCTTAGCAAATGAGCTCTGCACCCGAGACTCCTCTGTGCTCATAATTTCATTGGAAAGAAGAAGACCCCCTCCTCCCTCCCCTTTTTACTTTGATCCCAGAATGTGTTTTTGAATCTGCTGGTTGTGTATTCGAACATCAATGGAGACGCGGTTGCAAGTGCTTGCTTTCATTATTTTTCACAGAGATAAAACGAAACAACAGAGGGATGGGAGGGGACAAGAGGGGAGGGAGGTGGGGAAGGGGGGAGAAGGCATGATGGGAGGAAATGAGGCAGGGTAGGTGACCGTCCGGGACGAGCCTCGCATTGCTGGAGAGACAAAGTGTGTCAATGTGGAGTCACATCCTTATCAGATTGTGTGTCCTGCTTATTAAAACCTGCCATAACTCCCGCTTGCCTCACTGTAGCTCTCTGTCTCTGCACAGCCTTATCTGTGGGCTTTCTGAGAAAAGAGACAGAGGTATCTGTGTCTGAATTCTTTCACATGAGGGGAAGGTGCTGCTTCAGCCTCGCTGCCGACACCAGTCTCAGCTGTACTATCTGTTGACAAAACGTTTTCAGTCATTTTTTAGTGAATTTAGGACACCATAATTACAAGTTTGACCATTCCCATCCTATTGAGCCTGGAGTTCCGAGTATTTTAAATGCACAATATTTAAGTTCTACCATTAGGGGCAGAGGCAGAACTACCATATATATGCAGGTAATGCAGTTGCATTAGGGCCTGCGCCCACTAGGACCCATACACATGAGTCTCTAATAATTTATTATATTGATGCAGGCTCTAGTCTTCAAATGCCAGTGTCTCAAGGAGCTGACAACGCCGCTTAGCACATATTGCAGCAAGGAGCGTGGAAAGTATACACAGTGCTTATTCAGTCGAGACAATTCAGTGAGTTCATGGTGTCACATACTTGATATCATTCACCAAATAAATGCTACAATAAAAATTATAATGACGCAACCTAAGTTTTACATATACAAGCTTATAGTTTACAGACTCATACATCAATGTCACATTTCTTAATTAAGTATAAATAAGGATTAATGGGCGATTTTGTGTTCAAGAACGAATAAAGTGTGCCTGTGTGGAATTCAGGGCTATTGCAGTTATGGACGTGCAACACTACCGCGAGGGAAAGTCAACAGAAAGTTAGCTAGTGAAATGTCAAGACAGCAAGTAAGTGAGGAACAAGCAATATACAAAACCAAAAGTAAGTTTGAGGAGCAAGAATTTAAAGAAGCAGCAGAGAAAGAAAGAGCAGCTTCCAAAAATAGTTTTCTTTCATAAAGTTTCAGAAAGACAAGCAGCACAAGTTGTTCCCATGGATGTATTAATGAGTGCACCCATGATGTAAGCAGAACTTTAGTATTTTCTTTGACAAATAATCAAGCGAAACACTTACGTTTTTGATTTTTTGCTAATGCCAACATGCAGACATGAAGATTGTTATCGATGTTAAGGTGCGCTGACACTTGTTAGTTTACTGTATTTTAATCTGTGTTAACGTGCGCTGTCACCTGTTAGTTTTTATACAGTATAAGAGAGGTTGCTCTGATAGTGATGATGCTTTAATCTGTTATGATGCTCCAACACCAGATTTTGTCAGGGAGGCTAGATTATCACTATCTTGGCCTTGCTATTATGAATCCTCTTATCTATGACGGTGGTGCATTTTGCTGCTGTTGGTCATTTTAAAGCTGCTTGCTTTCACTTCTTTCATTCGCTGACATTATGTTATATTATGTATAATTGTGATGGTTGTGATGGGCAGGGCCTGGTTTGATCATTTTGCATTAGGGCCCGGAGCTGACTCGTTACGCCATTGACCAGGGGTCTCTCTCGCATTAAAAGCATAACAAAGGGCATAGTTTGATGACGTTGTGGAACAGCATTGAATAACAGAAGTTGTTGTCTTCATTGTTAAGCAAATGTCATTGCCAATGAAACTCTGACATGACTAAGGAAGGAATCATATTCACAGATGAGTTTATGATAAATTTTTATTCACGTTATGTTTAGATCGACTTTTTTCCTCACTCTCTGACTTATTCGATGTAGCCCGTGTTACAGCAACTAGCGGCTGGAAGGAAATTACTTTGAATAAATGATAGATTTATCTGGGTTTGACCATTGCTGGAAACATTTGGGACAATATAAGTACGCAACTCAACAAAATATATAACATAGGTCTAGCTTTTTAAGACATTTTAATGTATAAAATGTTACACATTATAGCTTTAACCTGGTAAAACTAAATGATTGACCGCTGTCATTCCAAGAAAGGATTGCAATAAGTTTTGACCTTCACCTGGAATCCTCTGTCCGCCACTCATGTGGCCTGCGCTGTGACTGTGGCGAATGGAGATTGAGGCATCCCACCAAGGTATAATGAGTGATGGGGCTTCTTTGATTCCTAGAAAGCTTTCATCTTCAGTCAAGGCCTCTACTGGTAGACTGCACTTTCTCTCTTCCTGCTCTTCTTTGTCTCTTGCCTTGATGTTTGATGGTGAAGACGGAGAAAAAGATCTTTAATATGGTCCCCATTCGATTACCACTCTCCTCACTGTGATGCATCCCTTCTCCCTGTGTTCATGGTTTCATAATTGGGATACCATCACTGAACCACAGGAACCAATTTTGCCTGTTGTCAGTGTGTGTTAGAAAGTTATTGAGGCAACCTTTTTCGTATGCAACAGCTCAAAATCATTATTGCTCGAGCTCATAACAACCCTCTGAGAGAGGCTTTTTGGGGGGCTTTAAGAGCACAGCGAGTCACTCGGAGGCGAAAAAAGATTGCAAGATTTGTGGTGAAAAAGAAGCAAACTTGAAAGGAAAACAACAAAGAAAGCATTTGTTCTTTCTCCACGCTTGCACCCTCAGTCTAGGGTTCTAATCTCTTATTGTTTCAGACCCAAACAGAGACAAAGGAGTCGCAGATCAAAACAAATGACTATCAAGCTATCAAACAAGCACCACCCTGCTATGATTCCAAACGCTGACTGCGGGAGAGCAAGAAGAGAGTCAGAGTCAGGCGGGTCGCGTATTGTTTCCAGTCACTTTGATGCAGAACTTAAAACGTTGGCAAAAAAAAAAAAAATCAAACGTCTACCATGAAAGAAGGAGAGAGGAAAAGGAGAAGAGAGGGAGAGAAGAAGAGAAAGAGGGGGTGGTGCAAAACATGCTAACACCGTTTGCATATGTGCACTCGCCTTTGTTTCATTAGTGGTCCAGCTGATAACCTTTATTGAGCCTGATCTGGAATTAAACTCATGGACCAGTGGTGCTTTGAAGCTACAACTGGCTCTTTTCCTGTTTGTGCTGTAAATGCAGGTTGTGGTGCGAAGATAAAGCACTTCTGAAGGATATTAAGACTTGAAAGTCCCTTGGCTATTCATTGGTACATATTTGATGTTGTTCTTTTGCTCCTTGGCTAAATTAGCATATCTCTTTCAAAGCCCCCTCCCCTACTGACAAATGTAATCCTCTGCCATCATGTGTTCACTAAAAGTCATAAATGATAGAAATACATTGTGTACGCCACTGACACATCAAAGTATGATAACACGATTAACGATGATGACTCGAGTTTGTTTTCGCCCCTCCCCTCTTCTCTCTTTCTTCCTCAACATTGTAATCAGCGCCCGTTTGCTCCCTCCTGTATTTTTGTCTCTTTCATTTCCGCTCACATCATAGTCACCGTTTCAAAGTCGTCTTACCAGTTGTGGTGGGGTGAGACAACCTTCGCCTCAGTTTGTTCACTTTCATTCAGTCTCTCTCCAGAAAATGTTATCACTATCTAATTTTAGTAGCGATCATATCGTCTCTCAGTGTGACAGCTCCCTCTTATCCCGCTCCTTTTCTCTTCCCAAATCGAGTCATGTGCGGTGGGTGACAGGGCAAATGTGCCACACTACTGTAGATGAGCAGTAGTCTGTAAGTTAAACTGCAAGGCACATTCTCTGCCTCATCACAGTGCACACATCAAAACAAAAGGCAGTGACAGCCCCATTGTGATCTATTATTTAGCCCCCTCCGTATTTGATCACTAGCGCGTGCCATTGTGATGATCATGCAGATTAGGCCTGTTTCTTCCAGCCGCCCCACTAAACTCCTTTGCTTTTATTGTTTTGGGATCTTCATTTTTGCCTCTTTTGCAAGTGTCGAGTACGAGCCAAAGTGGTGGTTTCTCAAGAACGACATGTTCCCAAAGGAAGGTTGACACAGTAGGTCATTATGTAGCAGTACATCAATAAGTAAAGCGATATGTAAAACTGAGTATGCACAAGGTGAGCAGTCATCGAGTCGCGTGTGAATGTGAATAGCCCACCTACTGTGTTTGTTAGTCTTTTTGTCTGACTTTGCACTGATAGAAGAGCGAGCTCACTGGTTAATGTGTGATCTTGAAGGTCCAGTGTGTAAGTCTCCATCCAGCCATCCATTCATTTTCTTCTGCTTATCCGATGTCAGGTCAAGGTGGCAGCAGGCTAAGCAGGGTATTCCAGACATCCCTCTCCCCAGCAACGCTGTAGTGTGTAAGTGTGTGTGTACATATGTGTGGCAGAACATGGCAGAAATGGAATATATTATTCTTAAATATGTTTTCATTAATGTATAATCACCTGAAAATAAGAACTGTTGTGTTTTTCTTATGTTAGAAAGTGCCATTTAATCTACAGAATGCGCTGGTCTTCTTTCATGGAGGCCACCATGTTGTACTGCCATGTTTCTACGGCAGCCAAGAACAGACAAACCAAACACTGTCTCTAGACAGGGCCTTTTGCATGTTTTTTGCAGGTTTTGCAACCACTGTAGGTTCTCCACATGCTTGGAAGGGGAGAATGAGGCGCAGTTTGCAAACTGACTGCTAGATGCCATAAAATTCTACAAACTGGTCCTTTAAATAACTGCTTGAGACTAAATCAAAGTAAACTAAAACTAAAGACTAAAATCACAGTTTACCAATAAAACGTTTTTTGTTTTTTTTTGTTAAACAGCTATCATACTACAGTAGATTATCTAGATAACTGGATAACAAAACTGCCTTTTTATATTCTGCACCCTGGGAATAATCAGAGCACCTTCATTTGGAAATGCTGCCTTTGTATCACACATTCAAACAGCAGACAGCATTCAAAAAATGTCTTATGAGGAATTGTTTCAAATAAACAAGGATATCATTTATTTTATTCTATTCAGGTCTTTTTTTATTACCTGCCACAAGAGCATGACTGGCACTGTTTTCATAGTGTGAGTGTGACATGGCAAAATGTGGACCTGGAGACACTAGCTGAATCTACCACGGATGTAGTTCGGAGTGCTTTGCCAGGTGTTTATACTGCCTGTCTGCCTGTGGACAGATTTTGTCAAAGTGACAGCATCGCAGTCACACACGATGGAGTCATGAAACTTCACCGGTGTGTAGCTGAGATCAAGATGAAGACTGAATTTGTGTGGTCAGTAAAAGTGCTGGAAGTAGGGGGGTTTGAAACATAGTTATCACGCCATCTACTGCCAAAAGGAATTTACAGGCCCCGTGGTCTCAAAAATTGATCATAATTTAAAGTCTGTGTAAAGGAAAAAGAGAGTTTTTCTTCCAAAAACATACATGTTATAATATAGTTGATGAAAACATAAAAACACTGAGAACTATGTAAGTACTGAATTCTGGAGTTGGACCAGTAGTCTGACAGGCAGAACTTTTGGGGCCGACCTGCAATATGGCTCGGCACCATCACTGTGGTCCCCCAACACTATATAAGCCCCACAAACCGACACACAAATGTCACCACTCTGCCCTCCCCTCACCCTCCCTAATAATTAGTTACACACCACAGAAACATGTTATCAGTTCATTAATGACACGTTTCTGTGGTGTGTCAAATTCAGAACACACATTTATTGTTGCTGTACAGTATCTTTAATCCTCTTCATATGTGGTTAACAAAGTCTTAAGGCCTTGGTGATGCTAAATTGTGAAACCAGTTGGGAATTTTCATCAAACACTATTTACATGATGGCGCATTATTCACGATGAAACAGGAAGTTGTGACTTGAGTGTACAGCATGAGGGTGGGTCTGTGTGTGTCGTAATGGCAGTATGTTGTCCTGCATACACTTACTGTAGCAGGAAGAACAACAAAAGTGGTTTTGAGTATTTTTGCTTGTCAACGGGATACATTCAATAGTGGTGCAAGATGCAGTAAGGAAACTTTAAAGGTTAGAAATGAAGGCCAAGTTCAAGGATGGGTGCGCAGCTCACTTGCATAATAATTTAGTAATGATTACTGAGTACTCAGTGGTTAGAATGTCAGCTTGTTTTCAGGCGTCATAGCTGCCTGGTTGAATAAAGATTTTTTTAAAAATATGTTGCATTCATCTTGTTTATTTCGATTATACCATGTAATGCACTTACAAATTGAGGCTGTTTTAAAACGTTTCCCGGAGCCTTCAAAGAGGAACAGCAACCTGTATACTGCAATGAATGATTGAGGTCTCTGTATACTTTTGACAACTTCCATGTTTGCTCATTGTTTGCCTTTGATTTTGTGACTCATGAATGCTTATACAAGCAGACTCTTGGATGTCAGAGTGTCCTTGAATGCATCACCAAGACATGTTTGCAGTCATATTATCGCACAAGAGGAGTATGTGACATTATTTATTTTAACCAAGTTGGCTTTACAAAAACATTTTCACGCTGTATTGAGATGAATAGACTGATGTCCCTCTAGATGGCAGGATATCAGTCCACAAACCTATGACACATCCTGCAAACTGTTCAGCATTAATATACAGTGCACATGATTTGTGGTTAATGGTTTAAACATGTAAAAACCACAGTTTAAGAAGGAGAGAGAATGTTTAAACTGCCTCAGAACATTTTTCTTCTCACTTCCACTTTTGTCTACAATCTGTCTCTTCCTCTCCGTTCCTCTCTTTTTTCTCCAACTCCTGATTAATGAGTCACTTGTTATTTAGGCCTAAACACAGACAAAAGAGGCTGTGAGCCATTTCATTTGCACAAAATTAAAATAAAATCCTTCGCTTTGTGCTTCTTTGCTTAAATCTGGGTTTGTTAAAAAAAAAAGATATTGTGCCTGAACATCTACATTGCCAACAGAGAGCTTTACTTCATTTTTTCCCTTTCTGGCTGACTCCAAAAGAAGAGGTAGTTCAGGTACTTTATTAGGTAAATTATTCCTGAGAGGGCTGAAGGGACACACCAATCAGAGCTAATCTCGTTTGATTCCAAACATGAACGCTGCTCCCTTTAACCTTAACCACTCAGCTGTGCAATTGTTCACTCAGCAGAGAGAGCAACTCCATGTGTAATTAGCGGAAGACCCCTTTATGAATGGAATTAGCATCATCTTTGTCCTCTCACCAGGAGTATAGCCCTAATTATCCATCTGCATGTTCCAAGGGAGGCCATACACAAGGCAGAGGAGGACAAATGCATTCTGGCCCTTCTGCTGGCCTTCGTTTGTTGAGCTGAAAAAAAAGATTGAGAAAAAAGCGCAGACTTTTGTCCAGCGAAATGAGGGCAAACTCTCAAGTGCTAATTGAAGTCTGACTGCAGATGGGTCTCGTTAATTTTCCACCACTGGGTCACACTGTAACCCCCGGCATGGCCCTTTATGTGAGTGAATGTGTGTGTTTGTCTAAATGTGTGTGTAGTGGTGGTCTTTATGAGTGTGTGTGTGTGCCCAGTGTTTTGGGTGAGATCATTTTAAGGGGAGAAGTGGGGGCGCCCAGAGATTAAAGAAACAATCCAGCGCTGGGTGCCTGCACAGCGCCCAGCCTCGCCTCTGATTAAAAATGCTAATGTGCCTCCTTTGTGCTTTGATGTGGGACGAACAATGGCGGCTGCATTGGTGGGGGGGCGTTACCGTGAGACGATGTAATCCTTTATTTGTCGCCATGCAATGACACCCAGCTGAGCGCTGTGACAGTCCAAATCAATCATGTCACAGGGAGCCGCCATGAGTCCGCCAGCTAACTATCCCCCCTACTCCTCAACTTCCAAGGCTGCGCAACTCTAATTAGCTTCCCTCTCTCAACACAGTTCAGAAGGAGGGAACCAAGAAAGATATTAAGACAGAAAGTTCTTCAGCAACAGCATGAAGTGCAGGCACTAAAAACACTCTCAGGCATCAGATACATGAAACACGCTAACAAGTAGCACATCACACTGTCACACAGTTTAGGAGAAAAAGGAGCAACTGTGAAAATCTTTTGTTGAGTCTGATGGACATTTAAGGTTGGGGAAGTGGCTCAAGGAAGAAATGCACCTCCTGTTAAATCCTAAATTGTCTTATTTACATATTGTGTTTTTTAGGTCAGTAACTAGTCACTCTAGCTTCCGATTTTCCAGGGAGTCTTGCATTTTTACAATATATTAAAAACAAACAATTCAAATTATCAAATAGTATGTGGAGCCTATTGTGTACATTTTTCAGGTAACTTATCTGGGACAGTTCAAATTAAAGATATGCATTTTTCTCTAACCTGTGGTGCTGTATGGTTTGAGTTGCTGAGTTTTGGAGATATTGGCCACAGAGATGCCTGCTTCTCCTCAATATATTGAAGCTATCTAACAGAGTTTCAGGAGGAGGACCACACCTCAACCACACCTCTTCCAGCAAAAATACCCACCTAACCCTCTCCTCCTCTTTATACTGAATTGCACCTGCACACCGTTACTATTTACATTCTGTGCTGCACGCTTCCTTCGGCGCAGTGATACAGTTGGTGGATGGTAGAACGAAAATAGTCCACAGATGGAGCTATACTCACAACACGGTCTGTGGATTACCATGAGTAACTGGGTCATTATTTCTGGAAAGAGACATTAGCTGGTAAGTTTTTCAAATGGGTTTTTGAGTTGCTTTGAGCACCATAAGTTAAATCTAGTTTTCTTATATTCAAGAAAATGCAGATATCTCTACAGCCAATATCTTCAAAACTCTGCAACTGACACTAAAACAATCTAGATGGATGAATAGCACTATGGGTAAGAGGAAAAATACACACAATACAACTGTACCCTTGTTGTAACACTGGTAATACTGTGCTGTACATGAGTTAAGGTTGAAAATCAATAATTAACAAAAAACATAGAATAATAATCATGACTACAGTTATTTATTAATATTAAATGCTGACTTGAATTCAACATTTTGATGAATTTCAGACCTCATACTTATGTTACATGTTGTAAAACCTCCACCCACCACTTTTAGCTGGCTGTTAAATGAACACAGCTGCCAAAATGTAAGCTGTGGTGAATGTAATGCAGCAAAACATATCGCATTGATCCTGAGAAAAGCAAAAATAAGTGCATAAATAAATGAAAAAGAAACATTTGTAAAATATTTATTGAGAGTTGTGAACTGAATCCAGTTAGTAAGAGCCATAAACATTTCTGTACACTACATCACTGTAATTTCCTGTTTCTAGTTGTGTCCTTACCACAGTATCTTTGTCGATTCTGTTTTGAAAGTCATTCATGTTTGTATTTTAAGACTTTTTTTCTATTTTCCTCTAAGATTTTTGAAAAAAAAAAAAGGATTTTCTTCATTTTTTACTTATATACATTTATGTAGAGAGAGCACATGTAGAGAGAGAGAATAAATAAGAGTAGTTCATGCTTCTACACTAATTACAGATATTTTTTGGTTTCACCTCTCAGGTAGGAATCACACTCCCATTCTGCCACACACTGTGACTGAGACACAGTGTACAGTTAGTCCACTGTCAACCCAACTGTGGATAGAGACTGCTTCACTTTTCAGACACTTGCATCCTCCTATTGTATTGCTCACTTTCAGAGTTTTGACCAAAATTTCCTGGCATGTTTACCATGTTTACTCTACTTTCATCACGCCACGATCAGGATGTGACACTGCCGTGACTCTGTTTCAAGACGTCTCCTCAGCTTGAAACCATCATCGTTGTCACACCCTGGCGATCTGTCGCTCAGCTGCACGCGCACAAAGCTTGAAGATATTCTCTTCAGAGAGCTGCGTGTATGGGTGTGTGTGTGTGTGTGTGTGTGTGTGTGCGTACGTGTGTGTGTGTGAGAGACAGAAGAGGGGGTGCTGGGATATGAAGTAGAAGGGCTTTTATCAGCCTCTGAGTTGGAAGTCTTTGAGGGCCTCCTCAGAAGCTCAGCATTTCTTCCATTGTTCTATTTCCATCCCTCGCTTCGCTCCTGTCACATGTAGAATTACAAAAGGCCTCCTATACCCCCCCACCGCCCATACCCCTCCTCTTCACTCATATCCCACCCCTTTTCCCCATGTTCCAACGTCAGAGAGGCATATAACCCACTTAGATTATTCTCAAAATACTTCAAAACTTTACAGTGTTCCCACCGCAAATTGGAGTTCAGGCAAAGAACTGGAACTGGAAAGCTGAGGTTGTGAACTTCTTTTGGTTTGAAGAGAATCTCCTAATTTAACCCCAGTCACTCCCTCATGCAAAAAACGATAACACCCCTGCGTACTGTAGCTACACTGTGCCACATGCCATGTAGGGGAAACTGGGTTGTGTTGTAACACCAGGTTAGTTACCACTCAGCTTCACCAAAAAGAAAAGTGCCATGGTGATATCATCACTGTGGTTACTCAGCTCACAGGAACAGTGGCATGGATTTCAAAACAAAAAAAAATTAAGGTTAAAAAGTAAAACTTCTTATCAAAATTATGTTTTGTCTACTATTCATTGTATTATAGAAATTAATGGTTTCACTTACATAACCTCAAAAAGCAGTTTCTCTAGTTTAATTTGATGCTTTGCTAGTGGCTGTTCATGGTGGGGACAGTTGGAACACTTCAAGGCCAAAAGAAGTCACAGGTTGTTGTTTTTTTGTTTTTGTTTTTTTTTTTTTGACCACTTACATGCAGAGATTTCTATGTATTCTCTGAATCTTTAAATGATATGATGGGTTGTAGATCGTGAAATCCCTAAATTCCTTGCAGTTTTGTGTTGAGAAATGTTGTTCTTAAACTTTTGGACTATTTGCCCATGCAGATTTTTTCACAAAGTGGTGAACCTCACACCATCCATGCTTGTAAACAACTGAGCCTTTTGAGGACAACCCTTTAATACCCGATCATTATACTGTCTCCTGTTACCAATAAACCTGTACAGTTGTTTTTGAGCCTAACATCTATCATCAGCTAGTGTTTTAACTCACCCCAGTAGGGGGGGTAGGTTATAACCTAACTCTTTGTACCTGACAATAAGTCCCATAATTTATGGCTGTGTAGTAGATGTCTAAGTGAGTTTATCTGTTGTAGACAAATTTGGGTACCAAAGTTTGACAGGTTGAGCACAAACAACAATTGCGTTACTGATGCTCTAAAGAAAAGTGTTACTACCACCCCCAGTCTCCCCTACTCATGGTAACATTTTTATGGGATGTTTTCTTGCCTTTGTGTCCATAATGGCAAATATGTGAAGACGAGTGCAGCTATAACATGAAAAACACATGAAAAACACACCTCATACACTCATCATCTAACCTGAAGGATGGGTGGAGAGACTCTACCTGGTGTCTGCATATCATCCTCCGGCAAGACGGTGTGTTTACTGTATACGGTAAGGTGAAATCCTATCACAATGGGACCTGACTGTCTTTCTCTCAGACACACACACACACACACACACACACACACACACACACACACACACACACAGAGACACACAGATATCTGAGACCTTGAAAAGCCTGCCTGCAGGCCTGCACCCGTTCACAGGTGATGCTGATGTGACATCTCGGCTACAAGAGACAGAGCCCCTTCCTTTGCTCTCCTATCTCTTCTTCTATTACCCCTTATTTTCCCCTTTATCTTGTCTCAGCTCCTCTGTCTTTCCGTGCTCTTTTTGTTTTTTTTCCCTTCTTCTGTCCCCTCTTTTCTTTCCCTTCTGACCGTTGTCATCGTCCCTTCCCCCCTTTCTGCCCTAAGGTTAAGAGTGACTTCGGGTTTCAGTGGTAGACACAGGAAAAAGAGGATTAGTTGACCATTTCCCTAAACATAAACTTCAGCAGGTGTATTGGAAATCCCCCCCCCGTCTTGCTTTTGTGCAGTGGAGAGATCACTTTGATTTTTGAAACACACTGCCTGAGAGCATGTGAAACCAAACTATGAGCCAGGGAATGCAAGTAGAGTTATGTCTCTGTCAGTGATACGTACTAAACATTAACCGTGCGTCGCCGGTGGTGTAATACCTCCTCCTCTGTGCACCAGCCCAGCTGATCCTCTGTCCGACCTAATCGAACATGACACCAGCTTGTGCAAACAACAACTTGGCCGTGTTATCTGTGCCACTTTCCTCCCCTGACTCCCTCCTCTTCCTCCCTCACCCACCCGGCTACTTTTCCTTTTTTCATTCCGCCACCGGAGATAACGAGAGGCGATTTCAGACCCTCTGTATTCTGATGCTGTCGGAGAGCTCGTTCTCCTGCATGTCGGCGTGTCGTGTGAGAGTTCACGTGTGTGTGTGTTCGCGTGCGTAAGGTGAATAAAGGTATCATTGTTGGTTGCAGGTGTGTGCTTGTGCCAAGCAGGCTTCAGCAGAGGATCTAGAGAACAATGGCTCTCTGTTGGAGGACACACCTGAGTCAGAGAGGGGAGGTGAGAGGGCCTGATCGCAGGAAGATTACACAAGAGCAGACTTCATTAAACCTGAGGGGGGCAACGGAGGGATGGAGGGAGGGAGGGATAAAAAGGTGCAGGAACGTGGAGGTAGGGATGGAAGGAGAGAGGGACATGGAAGGAAAGACAGAGGGACTAAATACTGGGAGGACTGAGGAAACTGCAAACACAGGGTGGAGGATTAGAGTCTCAAAGTGAGTTGAATGTTGAATGAAAACTAATGTAAGTGTGTGAGGACGGAGGAGCCATGGTTACTGTAGATGCACAGCAGGTGCAACTTTACATGGCGAGTATTTTGGCTCTGTGTATGTGCATGGCATGATGGGATAGGTGGTGACAGAAACCACACCCTCTATGAGATGAATTAAACTTCAGATGTTGTTCAGACGAGGCTGCAGGCAACAGCAGTTGCCAAACTTGACTTGCACGTCTTCTTCAAGCCGACATTAATTATCATTTCCACCAGGCAGTGGGTGTGTGACCAGACTGGGCTGGACCTATTGGACCAATCAGCCTGATATTTTTTGTGTACCTTTATGACTGTAGGCTGTGACTCACAATTTTTGAAAAACACTGACAGACATTTTTTTTATTGACAGCTCTGTTTCATACCAACTGCTGGCTTCTCACTCATCTTAACCGAACAGTTTAAGAACCACTGGGCAAAAATCGATGCACGACGCATTAATAAATTCCTACTTTGTCAGGGTCAGGTATGCATCTGTGCGGTTGCCATATTGGAGCATTCAAGATTTCCTAGTAAACAGATGAGAGATGCAGGTTTCAGTACAGAATCAACTGTAACTCACTTAATTCAATGATTTTCATGAAATTTAGTTGAATCTGGTTATGTGCTGAAATTAAATTCAGTTACGGGGGTGTGATCTAATCAGCTAATCAGCCAAAAAAAAAAACAACTTTCTGAATAGCCACAAATTCCACTAATATATGCAGGCTCTGACCAACATTAAGTGTAAACTATTTAGAATTTCAGATTCTCAGTGTCTCCAAAAATGTAGATTTCTATATCGATTATATTGTTGGAAAACCGCCTGGTTGCTTCTAATATCCTAAATAAAAAACAACATGTTGTAAATAAATAACAATGTTTAAATTTTAGAAGTTTGAACTTATCATCCTGTACACTTTATTTCTTTATTTTCTGCTCCATTCACAGTCACTTGCAGTGGCTGTGTTGTTGGATCCGGCCTGATCCAGTCCTCTTCTTGTGTTGCCAACTATGCACTGAGCTTGCTGCTTTTTCAATTTATTTAGGTTAATAGTTACTGACAGAAAGTAAACTAAGACACCTCAGGGATGTGGTTCATCATTCATTGTTCATCACATCATACTTATGGGCTCATATCTCTATTCTGCCTTCTGACAGACTCATATAAAGTTGGCAAATGACAGTCTGTGACTGTGACAGTGGCGACTGGCAAACATGGAGCAGTGTTGCAGAGGGTGGGAAGCCGGACAGGGATCACAACATGAGCCCCAAGAGTGAGACATGCCCTGCTGGTGAAAGTGCTCACAGGCAGGTGAAAAGAAGTAACTACTGATGCATCAGAGGAGACGTCACAGTCCACACCCTCTTCAGCTGTGGTGTGCCAAAGTATTAAAAAAAATAGGTAATTATGAAATAAGTAATACAAAAATGCAATTAAGTTCAGTGGATTTTATGAGTCTTAGATGTGAAATTGCCACAGTTTGGTTAGGTTTATGCAACGACACTACTTACTTAGGTTTAGGAAAAGATCATGGTAGTTATGTAAGTTATGTACATGATTAAAGGAAGGGTATAAATTTAAAAAACACTTCCAAACCAAACTCCAGACACTTCCATTTTACCCCTCATTTGTTATAAACATGCATTTCCCCTTTTTGTATTTACATGAAATTTTATTCAGCCTGGACGAGGAAAAGTGTTGTCATTATTAATGACCTGTATACTGATAATGTATTCTCGTCATTTGCTCAGCTTGAGGACAAATCGCAGTCATGAACTGCAGCCATCCCATTTTTTCAGGTATCTACAAATAAGGAACTATGTTAGAAGAAACATTTCAAATTTTGAACACCTTGATTCTCCTTGTGAACTCTAGCCCTTATTGATATCTCAACCTAATACCAGAAAACTGGTCTCTAAGTTTGTAGATGTGTTCACAGGTTAGACCGTTCTTTCTACACAGCATCTGAGGGAGCCCTGGGAAAGTGAAACTGGAATATGAATTTCAGCATACAGTCTTGCTTGATTAACTTGAGACATCAATTAATTCAGTATAAGGTCATATTATGCACATGTTAAACTACATTCATTTTATCCAACCACTTTTTATTGCAACTTTGCATTAACTGCAAAGCACACTCTGACCGAAACTGGCTCATATTTTCGATTCTGTACCAGACTTGTCAATTTCTGATTAGGTGTTTTCCATTGCTCTTCAAATGTTTATGGACATAATCTTCATCCAGAAAGGCCCATTCCAGGCTTTTCACAACTAATGTGCTAATTGTGTTACATAAGTTAACTCGCATACTAAAGTTGAATTAAGTCAAAATTGACTTGGTTTTACATGGGACATGAAGTGTAGTCTTCAGGGTAAAAGTCCTGTGTTTGTTTGACCCATCCCTCCTCCATATACAGATTTTTTTTCTCTGAGACATTCATATCTAAAATGACAAACCATCTATGCAAGTCAAGGCAGGAAAGAAGAAATATCATGAAATGATGTGGTATTGTGGTAAAACATTAATCACTGGTGTGTTGCACCACTTGATGAGACCAGGATGACCAGTTTTGCTATAAACAAAGCAACCATTGCTTTCAGTCCATTTCATTCCACTGTGGACCTATATGGACATTTTGACAGCTCACAGCAGGAGAGGCAGAGGTATAATTCATAACATCAGTTATGACAGCATTACACTTAGTTTCACTTCATTATTAGTTACAACTGCACTTTTCCTACTATGACAAGTCAAAATATCTGCTGTGCAAAGACTTGAAATGTGTTTTAGATGCTGCAGGTGAGTCATTACAGTGAACATCATTCTTTATTCATTATTGTCAAAGTTATACTATCATTATGCTTGCACTTAAAACAGCAGCTTGATTTCAGTGTGGTGTCATGTGAGACTTCAGAGCAGCTCAAAGCACGTGGTGTTCACAGACTGCGTTGATGGGACTTCAAACTAGGACAATAAACAGTAAAAAAGAATACTGATCATTAAATGATTATGAAAATATGTATTGCTACCTTCCAGTTGTGAGTTTGTTTTCCAAGTTATACTTGTACATCAGAGCAGCAGTGCATCATTCATCTTGATGTACTTCAAACTTGGAAATATTTTTCCACTAATTTGTGCTTTCAAAAGTTTTACCACACCACGATTAAACATCTTAATAAAATTTGACTAAACACTGTTGACTAGCTACATATTATGAGCTTGTTTCAAGTCTGTGGATGTTTGTTTATCTATTTATTCAAGGAAAAATGCACAAATATCTAAAACATGTGGTAGGCTTTAGCACATGATGTGTGGTTTAAAACTATGTTTTTGCGAGTCTCAGACGAATTGATTTGTTGACATGCTTTTTATTCATTGAAATTTTTACAACACAGATACACACTCAGTGGCCACCTGTAAAATCTAATTGAATCCAACAGAACAGCTCACTCATATATTCTACCTTTACTAAGATAATTAATGCTCAGATTTTATTGACAGAAGTATTCATTTGACTCTGTTTTTATCGTTGAGGTTGTTGTTTGCAGTCGAGTTGAACTGGACTTCACTACTGAATATTAATGTGCTTCTAATGTTTCCTACACCCGACTTACACACAAGGGGGAAAGAATATTAGAATGACATTATACTACAATACTATTAAACACATTTTTAGTATAAGCTTTGTAAATGCAGATTATGTGGTACTGGATTGCATTAGATTGTATGTGGGTACCATTACAAAATTTGCAATGAAAATACATAAAATATCCCATCACTGAAATGTTTCAATATCAGCCTGTTACATAGTCACATCTGTCCACATCATCCATCGGCTAATTACAAGCTAAAATGTGATGGCAAGATAGTTGGCAAATAGGTTGGCGATAGGTGGCAAAAGTCCACACAGTCTTTACTAAAGAAAAAGTACAGACACTAAAAAAAGACCCTGGTGAAAATATACATACTGATTCAAATATAAAAACAAAACATCTTTTACATTTGTCTTTCTTTTTTTCACTTGTTGTCTTTTTATTCTTGTTACATATTTTTTATGCTGTTGTGTCTTAAACGCTGTTTTTTGTTTTGTCACGTCTTTTTCATCCTGTCATGTCTCTTTTGTCTTGTTACATATTTTACTTTTGTTATCTTGCCGATCTTATCACAGTGAACTGAGCACAAGAGCTAGTGACTACTTAAGATGCACCGGTGATGTGTTCACTAAAGCTGCTAGCACCAAACGATGCAAAACAGTGAGGTGGTACTTGGAGAGCTCAATATTTTCTGGGGTGGTACGTGATGTAACTTTGAGAAACACTGATGTACATTATTACATTGATTATCAGGTGCAATAGTACTTTTTAGTACTTTTCAAAATCACTGTGAATATTACTTTCAGTGTCACTGACAATATCGCACTTTATTTGAGTTTATTTAAGCTTACATTTTTACTTATGTTTTACTTTATGGTACTTATATTATTATTTTTTCAGGCACTGTTGTTTTGCATTTACACTTTATACACTTTATATTTTAAATTTCACATTATATTTAAAACAGATTTCTATTGAATTTATTCTATGTTATATTTTTGGAGCAATCTCTGGAACAAGAATTTTCTTCAGGATTATCTTATTTTATCAGGCATGTGTTACCAAAAGCATATTCAAGCAGAAATAAAAGCATTTTATATCAATGTGTTCAAACTTCTATCAGTCAATGCCAGTGGTGGTTACAGTTATTCTGAGTATTGAGGAAAAATCTTGTTATAAAATAGTGTTATTTCTCAAAACAGACCAAAACCATGCATGTACGTAACATTTCAGTTTAATTTAGATATGCCTGGAATAGATGTTTTGGCTTATTTACATGAATTTACAGGACAGGGAAGAGTTTTAAAAGCAGACTGTGCTGCTTATCCAAAAGTTAATCCAAAAGCAGCGTCTGTCATTCCCTACCTTGAGTTCGTACAATATGTCTGCAGTATATGCTGGCATTACACCCTCATTTAAATCATATTAAACATGTATGTATCAGCGCAGATGAGTCCTACCACCTAATCTATCGAGTTAAAGTTTAAAAGAAGAGACACTGCTGCACCACCGATTCAAGATTTGCTGTATTTATATCAGGCACACACAGGACTGAAAGGAACTCCTGTGTAGCCATCTGATGCTGAACGTCCATCTACAAACAGCTGGAGGGACGTAAACATAACAGTTCCCTCCGTATGGAGAATGTAGAGCACCAGCTCGTAAGTGACAGGCTTTAAAATAACACTGAGGCCACTGGGGAGCAGCGCAGGACGAAGTGTGATTGTATCATAAGAGACGACTCAGGATGTATGAGGAGACGTGGACGTCTTCTGCTGCGAGATGTGTAGCTTTATTTGATCACATGAGTGCTTCATGAGCAGCCAAACCCTGTTATGAGGTTATTGATATGAAGCGGTGATGACAATGAACATGTTTTATACCAAGGCAGATGTATTCACTGCACATGTTTTACTTGAAGACAGACAGAGGGGATACATAGGAGTGTGTGAGACAGATGTTCACCAACTGAAACAAATAAAAAGTGATCAGTTTGGTGGCAGACTCAGTGTCTGAGGGACAAACAAAAGAAAAAATGAGTATTGGCTGAATTCCAGTGTGCCAAAAGTCATGATGGAGTTTATCACGTTGTGTCTACTGTAAGGGAACTATTCCAGTTCCAGTTTCTTTACTGGAGGGTGATCTTACTTTGTACTTTATGTTTTGTCCACTGCAAGGGCCCTCTAGTGGGCACTTCAACATATTTTCTCCACTGGAAGAGCACTGTAGAGGGCACTTTATCACGTTTTGCCCACTGGGAAGGCCAGAGGGCCATTTTCCACATTTTTTTCATTGGAAGGGCACTATATCGTGTTTTACCCATCATAGACACATCTAAGACAGCATTTTTTAAAATATTGGAGATAATCTCATACATTAGTCAAGAAAGATAAATGCTATTATGTCTTGTATCGTGTCAAGCATATAATGAAGTACTCCAGACACGAGGAATGTTTAGTGCTGCTGGATTACAGAGAATGATTACAGACAAAAGGGAGAATCTCATTCAAAGGCTTTTGTTTCTAATTTATGACATGTTCACAGTAAAGTTGGATAAGAAGGAGGAGAAGTAGTGACAAGATGACAAAAGAAAATTGCACTGAAAAACTTTGAGAGTAATTTTGTTCCTCATCTCCCCATTCTTCAATCATCCCTCCCTCCTGTCTCTCTTTCTGCAAAAGTTCAGAAAGTCAAAGCATCCCTACTTTCACACAGGATGAACACTGTATCTGTCTCAACTCCTCAAACATGAAACGCAAATGGTATGTAAATGTCGTCTTTGATTCTGTTTAATGTATCCGGGGTACAAGGTGCAAAGAATAAAAGAGCCGCTCTCCTCTCTGCCTATAAAAGCGTTACGGTACACCTTTACAGGACAGTGGACCTCCTGCTGTGAGGATAATAGGAAGAAATTGTTTTGCTATGAGATGAAGTGATAAAGGGAAAAGTATGATTTTTCAAAGACTTTGCCGCTCCTCCTCAACACCCTCCACGCATTCCTTCTGGAGAGCATGAGAGAGAAATTGTCGAGCGCTAATTGAGTGATAGCTGATTGTTGAAGTGTTCATCTTTGATGTTTTTCTCTTTTTTCTGTGGATGTAAATGAAACATCAAGAACGTGGCAGATGTTTTGCGAGGAATTAGGATGAAGTTGGAGTTTGAAGGAGGCTAGTTTGTGTGAGTGTGTGTTTGTTTCCATGCATGTGTGTGTTTCAGTGGGCATGTTGCTTCTGAATGAGGTTCGGGAACATAAACATAAACATAAAGAGGCAGCCACACACAGCTGATCCCATGTCAGGTAGAAGCTTCTTGTTTGGTTTACAGCAGTGGTGGTAAATGTATACATATCTGTACCAAGACATTAATACCAGTAAGTACAAGTCCTGCATTCAAAATTGTACTAATGTAAAAGTACAAAAATATAAGCAGCAATGTGTACTTAATTTATCAAAAGTAAAAGTATTTGAAATGGAATGTCCCTGTGACTGATGTATGTGACATTATTAGATGGTTTTGTTGTAGCTGATTGAAGTACAGCAAGTTTTAACTAAATTATATACAAAGTATTTTAGTCCATTGGTTCCAAATCTAGAAGTCAGTCCCCTTCAAAAGGTCAGTAGATGAATCTGTGAGTTCATGACAAGATAAATGTCTGAAGAAAGATGAAAAACAGAGGTTTTTGTTTTTCAGTATTGGACTTTTTCTTCTTCTTTGGGTCTTACATATGGGAGGTTTAGAGGAGAAATCTCTGCTGTATCTATAGGAACATCTACCAGCTAACAGACATCTGAAATGTGAAAAGAAGCCCACTTTACACGAGTGTTCTGCATGAACATGCTCAAAGAGTGCACTCCCTCACTGTGTTATATGGCGCCCAGCATGCTGGCCCAGGTAGGTCTATCTTCAAACTCACAGCAGCTACAGGACACACCTACTACATGATACACCTTTGAAATAAGACAGAATGTCAACTACATCTGCAATGAATTTGAAATAATACATCAAGCTGAATCACCCAGCAAGTCTTGTGAATGATGATCACTAGAGTTCATTAACAACAGTATGACCACGAGCCAAGGTATCAAAGACAGGATCATGAGCCAACAGCCACAAAGATCCTCCACCCAAGTCAAACTTCAGGCATTTTGCAAAGGATTCTGTTTTTCTTCCCCAGCAAAAAGTGGAATGACTTATTCTAGACTTTACTGAAAGAGAAAATGGAAGAAATTAATTTGAACTAGTTTATTTTGGGAGCTTAGTGTGAACTTAGTTCAAAATTCAAAAGTGTGAACTATGACTGTGAAATAGCTCATTTTAGTCTGTGTGAACTTTCTCACAAGCCAAAAAGGTTTCACCCATCATAATTAATGCAGCTGCAAGAGGGCTTTGTCTCTTGAACTAAACATGTGTCTTTTGGGGGCGATTTCTAAAACAACTGATGCTTTTCCTTCTTTGAAAGGCACTCTTATTTAATTTTGCATTGCACTTTATAAGTTTCTTGTATGTATTTGAAGGGGATTGTTCACCCCAAAATCAAGCATGAATGTTTTTCCCTGGCCTGTAGTGCTATTAATTCATATATTATCTTTTGGTTGCCAGAGTTAACCAGTTTTGACAATATCGGCCGTAGAGATTTGTGCCTTCTTTCCAATATAATGAAACTAGACTGCAGTGGTCCTGTGGTGCTCAAAGAGCCAAAAGAATAGATTTGAAAAACTCAACAGAAAATGTCTCTTTCCAGAAATCAGGACCCAGTTGCTCAAAATAATCCATACACTTTTTTGTGAGCAGTTTCGTGGAGGAACTAAGTTCTTGCAGTAGAATCTAGTGGAAATACTCTAGGATGTACGAGAATTACTTTCTTTATTATAGGGAGTATGAAAGAATGAAAATGCTCACATCAAGGTCTGTAGAATTTAAAATGCATTTTTTGATGCTTTTAGCACGACAAGTTGAATGCCATTTAGTCCTATTACTAATTCAGACAGAGACCTGCAAAAAGCGTGGTTCATCACACTGCCTTTTTTTTTTTTTTAAAAGCTGTTGTTTTTTTAAAGTGCAGTGCAGTGTTTTTTTCAAATTGTTGTTAGGCAACCACAGAAATACCTGTCCTTACTCTCCTAACTGTGGTTTTGGCATGAGAAAACCCAGATCTGTACCTTTTATTTTAGATAGCTAGAAGTAGTTATCTTATTGGTTTATAGTTAAATAGCTGGCTACCTAAACGTCTTCATAAAAAATCAACAGGCAGAGGGCACTTGATTCTGACTGAGGGTCAGAGAAAGTTTTCCATAGTACACCGGAGGTTCTAGGTTTTAATTAGTTATCAGTGCTTTTTCAGGTTTACAGACAAACTCTTGATTACAATTTATTTTTGCAGCTCAGGCCATTAGTTCTATTTTAAAGTACCAGACCTCTTTCACAGCAGACAGTTTGGCCTGTCTTAGTAGGAAAAGCACAGGTGTAATTAATAACATTTAAAACGAGTGCAGTTCCAGGATCCTGGCTCACTGTCATGACTTGCTGACTCAGGGAACAGAGCCATCGTTAACAAAATCTGTTTCACCTGTGCTTTTCCTGCCATGATGAGTCAAATGTCTGCTGTGAAAAGGGTCTGTTGCTATGTCAGATAACAATCATGAGCAGTTTTGGTTCCTCTAAACCTATTTGTTATGTAAAAAAAAAAGAACAGTACTGTTCAGTGAAGGGTTATTAGAGATTTTTGTTTTATATCCAAACTGGTTGTGAATGTTATAAAATGTTCTTATATAACACTTATGGTTTATCTGTAACATGAGAAACAGACTTCAAACACTTACTGAAGAGTCTTTAACAAGATGTATAATGAGGAGAATTTCTAATGACAGTGATTAGAGGGTGGACCTGACTGAAGTCAGTGAGTCTAAGCTATATTTCACTGCCATAGCAAGCAGACATTCACATTCACACACCTCACCGTCCACTTTCCTCTCTGTCCTACTGTAACCAGTCCACACAGTGTCTCTGTCCCACTGTAACCAGTCCCTCCCTGACCCATTATAACCAGTCCACTCAAGCCCTGTTCTACTGAAAGTGGTTCTGCAGCCTCAAAGTTTAGCATAAGTTCAATCAAGAAGATAATCTTTTCCCTTCTTACTCTCTTTACTGCTTATTCTCAATCAGCTGATTTTGAGTGTTCATTTGTCAGTTAACCAACCATAGGTAGCCGCTGTCTCCATCAGCCAATCATGTCGCTTATGACAAATTTTAAAATCTGTTCTCCTCTCTGTTGTTGTCAGCTGTCATTCCACTCTATTCACCTCCAGTTCTTCATATCCAGAGTCCAGGCTGAGCTCGTCAGAAGTCCAGTCCTCATTACATCCTGATCTTCAGCCATCCCTTCATCACTACCCCCTTAAATGTGATGAAATCACAATTGGGTCTAATTGCTAAAGACTTTCCACCTTTCTCATCCAGATTGTACATGTCAATTAAATATGTTTTACACTCAGATTGAAGTCTCTTCTGATTCAACTGTAGTCAGTCAAGGCTGTGACAGGGATTATTATTAAGATTTTCACACACTTCACTGAAGGTAAAAGTTCCCCAGTGAATGCAGAAGTCACCACTGGAGGCTCCACCAGGAGCACATTAACATTTAGACACAGGGTACTGTTTATTATGCTGGCTTATGTTTCCTTGCATCCTCTCTCCTGTGGCCCTCTGCCATCATGGAGGATCTTCCAATCCATTAAACTCCTGGACATGACAAGCGAGGAGAGAGGAGCCTTTTGGAGGATCTATGAGCAAGGAAACACAGATGTATCATACGCAAGTCTTCTCTTCTTCTTCCAAGTGAGGGAAGCAAGGACAGCATATTGAAACATACCCACAACATGCACCTGTTGGTCCCGCAACTTCATGTTTAGTTTAGTTTAGTTTAGTTTAGTTTAGTTTATTAGGATTCCCATTAGCTACAGCAAATGCTGCCACTATTCCTACTGGGGTCCAACACGTGCATAAAATTCTACAATATATACACATAAAAATACATACATTAGAACATGAAAAAACAAAAAGAAACAGTGCTGGGTGCATTTTATTAGGATCACATAGAATACTTGCTGGGTGGTGCATTAAACCAGAGATTAAGGAATGTTTTTTTTTACCTATACTGACATACATTAATGATATTCTCAACCCATAATAACATTCATTTCATTGTTGTAACGGCCCAACCTGGGTGTGATCACACCTCCTGACACTCATACATTTAAACATGTTTGTTTTCCAGAGTGTCGGCTGAGTGCAGAGCGTCTCCTCTCTGGAGCTCTGCCTCCCTGCAGCCGCAGACACACCAGCAGCTCCTTCTCTCCTGCAGCTGTTGAATTGGCTCCTTTCTTTTGTTCCATTCTCGCACAGTTTATGTGGACTTTCTCATGTGTCTTTTCGTTTTTATTATAACAGATGCATCTTGAATGTAGCCCACAATACTTGAGATAAAAAAAATTCTATAATACATGATCCAGTGTGTAAGATTTACTGAGATTTATTGGCAGAATATGGCAGAAATTTAATATGTTTTCATTAGGGTATAATCACCTAAAAATAAGAATTGTTGTGTGTTTGTTACTTTGGAGCTGTTACATGGGCACTGGTCCTCCTCAGTGGAGGCCGCCATGTTGCACTGCCATGTTTTTACAGTAGCCCAGAATGGACAAACCAAACACTGGCTCTCAAGAGTTTTGCTCCTTTAGTGGTTCTGGCATACCCCACTTCAGAAGCTAAAAAATGTTTAACTGAAGTTGAATTTTAGTCAAATAAACATTAGCAAACTCTTGTTAGTTTATTTCCCCTCATGAATCATATTCATTCAGCTTAGTTTCAATCCATATTTTTCCCCTGTGCCCCACCAGTGGAGCCTGCCGTACAGTTTAAGAACCACTGTCTTACATGTTTGGAAGTAGAGGGTGAGACAAGTAGTATTCAGTTGGCTGCAATCTGAAATCTCACCACTAGATGCCGCTAAATGCTACACAGTGAGCAAAAGTTGAGTGACAGATTTGTAAAAATACTTTAAAAGTACACAAAAATGACTTTATTACAGTAATGAGAGTGAATGTAATTAATTCATTAATGTAATGTAATGTTTTATAATCAGTCTACATGTGCATGTAAAGACACACAAAGCCTACAGGCACAATACACATACGCATATGCACAAACTGCCAAATAACTGTGACAACTACAGGACAAATCAACATTCAAAATACTAATATACAATGGAGAAATATTTTCAGTCTGCTTGTGAATAATGAGCACATCTAATGCAAACTGCTTGAGAGGTCGGAGGGGTTTTGTGGATGTGCTGTTGAGAAGGCCATGTACTGGAGGTTTTGTAGACAAAAAACGATAGGTTGTTACAAATTCTGAAATTAATGGGTTTTATATGATATTAATTGTTCTTCCATGTAACAACCATTTTGCTGTAGTCACCCTTGTCTCCTCCAGTGAGGAGGGTATTGCAATAGTCTAACCAACAGGAGAGTTCTTCTGCTTCAGCCTGAGACGAGATGCCTCTTACTCTGAATATTTCTTGAAGATAAAAAAGGAAGCTTTGTTCATTAACGTCAAAGATAACAGCAAGATTTCTGACCTGTGTGGTACTTTTAACAAAAGGAAAGGTGCACTAAGAGCATACTTTTTCTTTATAAAAATCATGCTACGTGCCATGAAGGCTGTGCATGTGTAAGAAATTGAGAATATTACTGTAACTGTAACACACTGACAAAGAATCAGGTATGAAACTAAGTCACCATGCACTCTTTCAACATCATTTCAGCATGTTGAAAGGCCTCATAAAAGACACAGGTTTCTCCAGTTTACCATCAGTAGTTTAGCGCTGCTTGTTTCTACACCAACAAAGACTGCATGTGACTAGACTGGCAGGCCTGATCCAGCTGGGCTTGACAGCAGAGCACACATGAAAGAAAGGGATGGAGGGATGGAGTGGTGAGAGCAGGGAGAAAAGCGAGGGATGAACAGAAACACACACTGGGATCCTGCTGTTCACAGCAGCAGGTGCAAAGGGAGAGGAGGGGGGCTGGAGGGGGGGTACGAGCGGTTTTGTGGAAAGGAGAAAGCGAGCATGTGAGGGGGGGAGAGGGGTGGGGGTAACATATGGGTAGCATTCAGTTAATCAAACTCAGTGCCTACAAGCCAACAAGGTGGAGTCCCTGCATGGGTCCCAATAAGTAGAATCCCTGTTTGATTTTGCGCGGCCATGAGGCTTTTCATTATGATCTGTTGAACTTCTGCGCTCTGATGATGCTCTGAACTGCGAGAGGCAGTAAAGCCAACACGGACAACAGCAGGAAGGCACACACTTAAATGTCCTCTGCCCGCTGTGTGAAGGGAAACAGCGGATACAGCGGTGTCAAAAGCACATCAAGAAATACCTTTTGACTTGCTCGAAGATTGTGAGTGCAGCAAATACAACACAAATCGTCACACCTAAATGACAGAAAAATGTCAGTTACTCCCAAAACAACATATATTATCGGTGGAGAGTACCAGCAGAGACTCACCAGACCTTAAGTAAATCATATAAGTCACATGACATAACTTACAAAACATTACACTTGGTTTATGTTGTAAAATGGTCACAGTTTGGTTATGTTTAAAAACTATAGGTTTAAGTAATAAAGCTACTTGGTTAGGTTTAGGTTAAAATAACTATGTTACATATGTCATGGAAGTGATGCAACAGACATCACATTGAACAAAAATTTACTCAAAACTTAAAAATATACATCCATTCACCCCACTTCCTCTAAATGTGGACTTTCTCACTCCTTATACTTCTCCTGTTATGCTTACTACATCCACTAGGGGGCGCCACCTAACAATAAACTGACATATCAGTCGGAGTAAGCTGCCTACACTTTTGACTAACGTGCGTGATATCTGGTGAGGATGGGCTGGCAAATAACATGCTACAATTCTTTTAATGTGCTAGCCCCTCCATGATTTTGCAGGCTTTTTTGTGATTGTCGTGGCTTAAAATGCCTGATTTCATGTCATCTTTTCTAAATAAGCATGTGTGTGCATGTTGCAATGTTTTTAGGCATTGCTTGCATTAAATGTGCAGGAGCCGGTGGAAATTGTTGTGATTTTTTTTTTTCATATGATTCATTAAAAATCAAAGGAAACTTGTTCCAGGGAGACTAAAACTGCACTCTGTTCTGAGAGTTAATTGTTGCATCATTGCGACTTCCTGGAGGGACTGATATGTGATCCATGTGGCCACAACAGTTCCTTTCTGCTGGCTGAGGGTGTCACACTCAATTCTGCAAGCATGACATTTAATGTTTTTGCAGAAAAATTTGTCTTGAACCCTTAAAACTGTGTAAAGAAGACTATATGTGTCACTTTTAAACAATAGTGTTCTTGTATATTCATGAAAAATGTGAATTTTCATGTGACTAGGCTGCAGGTAAAGCAACTAAGGGTAACCTTTTTCATTGGTTACTCTGTTTTATTATGCTGTGAAATGGGATAACTAACTGACTGAACCAGCACTAACATCTTCGCCTGCACTCCCCTGAGCTAGCTTGTGCCCTAACAAAGATTTTTCAAAAAGCCCCAGAGTAGGGGAGATGGAGCAGGGGATATATCAAATTACAGTACATCAGTCTTGAGGAGAAGCATCTTTCTTGAAGACTGGGCGTTGACAGACAGCAAGAGAACAGGCAAGGGAGGATAGCTGAGGATCTCTGCCTTTGATGAGACATAACAATATCCAAATCCCCGACCGCCTCTTATTTAAGTTACTGAGGACTCTAAAAAAGGGAAGTTCTTCCAAAGTCGCTCAGAAGCTTGTGCGCTTTAGGTGAAGGGAGGGAATGGAGGGAGCAAGAAGTAGAAGGGTGGGGGAAAGAAGATAATGTTTATGCATTAGATTTTCAAAGCGCTTTTTTCTGCAAGGAAATTCAGATTCAAAGGTGTACTTCTTGCAGGAAGATCTAAAGGATTCTTTCTCCCTCTCCCTGTTATTGCTTGAGTGACAAAGTCTCTCTGTAGCTTAGCCAGGACTTTGTATGCACATGGTTACTGAGTGTGAGTAGGCCCTACATAGCTACAGTACATCCACCAAGGGGACTGAGTGATGTGTAAGTGTATATTTTATATATAATATTTTCTACGCTCAAACTACACATTTGACATCAAAGAGAACAGTAACGCTAAAGTAACACCTCGGCTAAGCAATCAAATGCTACTGTCAAGTCGAGTCAAGCGCCCTGCCGCCCACAAGCAATGCCACTGTGCTCACAATGGAGCCTGAACTGTGTGCCCGCGCTTATCACTCCAAATTCAAACTCATCGGAGCAATATTAGCTGAGACTTTTTATAAGTGGAAGTTTGAACTCCGAAAACTTCAGAGGCAGAGCACTTTGAAAGAGCTGAAGGAGCGGAGATGAGAGCGCAAGGGGTGTGTGTGTATGCACGACTTGCGTCGGATAGTTGCTGAGCGCAGCACTCGTACATACGTGTGATTAAAAATTCAAATGAGCGCCTTTAGAATCGATGGAAGGCTTTGAGGCTCCATAATGAGGCTGATATATGAAGTTTAAACATTCGGAGCCGCTGGAAGTGCCACCGTGGAAAAAGAGACAGAGAAAAGGGGAGGGAGGAGGCAAAGAAAAAGGGGAAGATTTGTGGCTTTGATGCAGGGATATCACCGTGGGGCATGGCTGGTTAGCTGGTGCCGGCTGGTATTTGGGATCCGGAGCGCTTTCAGAATGTTTGCAACGTTCCCCAAGACACCATTTCGAGCAATCCCTCACCAACAGTCCAGGACAAACTGGGAGGAAGGAGGGATAGAAGCGGAAGAGAAGCCGAAGCGGAGAAATCACGTAGAGAAAGAGAAGTGGATGGAGCTGGGGAAAGTGGTACAGAGTGGATGAGGAAAGGCAGAAGAGGGGGGGGGGGGTTAAAAGAAGTGTGATCACAGAGGCAAACGAGAGGAACAATGAGAGTGACAAAGACGTGCCTGCCATCAGTCCTGCATATACACACTTCAATTAGATACACCCACGTACATGTACAAACACACACAATAGCACAAGTAGGACGGGGGGACAGAAGGAGAGAAGT
Source organism: Lutjanus erythropterus (assembly GCF_056507025.1). Lineage (NCBI taxonomy): Eukaryota > Metazoa > Chordata > Actinopteri > Lutjaniformes > Lutjanidae > Lutjanus > Lutjanus erythropterus. The sequence goes on along the minus strand of NC_139319.1, from coordinate 31,043,627 downwards.
ATTAGTTCACATGCTACTGTGTGTGTGACCACATTCGGATGCGGTCTCACACACACGCACGCACACACACTTTCACACACACTGTTCTACTTCTATCTCTGGAAGCAGTGGGAGTCTAGTGCCACTTTGAACTTTCCTACCATTAAAAGCCTGACAGAGTTTTGAAGAGGCCTATTGAAAGGGAACCTGTGCATTTATGATGTAAATGTATTTTTTTCCAACCCTTTCTTCTTCTACCCCCCTTTTTTTTATTTTGACAGCCTTTGAAATTTGTCATATGCACATCCAATTTAACAGCCAGAGAAGACTTCTTTGGCCCCCTTTTTTCTTTTTCGCAACAATCCATTTTCATATCAACTTGAAAGGAATTGGCTGAATATTTTTGCTTGATTTCCTTTAATGTGATCATCACTGTTTCAGTCGCTCAACGTGTCGGAGTTATATTCTTTTAGTAAGGTAATTTTCTGTCAGATTTGCTCTCATACCCAATTCTTCAAACGGGGGAAAACAAGCGATTTCTCAAAAGGACAACACCATCTGCAGTCCTCATGTGTAGCCTTTTCGCTCGCTTTAAACTGGACGTTTTAACCTTTCCTTTCATTTCTGGCACATGTCCCCTTTAACCGCTCTGAACTCCTGGGCCAAACAGCATTCGAAAATAGTTTCTGGTGTTTCTTTTAACCCACTTGCAGCTCCAGATTAGTGTTTTTACTGGGCCAAACAGCAGGGATGGTCTCCATTAAATTGTGACAGGCAAGGTATGTTAAAATGATGACATTATGAGGATCACTGTAACATCTGTGTTGTGGTAGACCTTCATCAACCCAGTGTTCTTAAGATTTATGTATGTTCATACTGGATGATGCTGCACCTCACGGTTTTAGTGATGGAAATTAGAGTTCTTTGAAGAGAGACAGATTTTATAGCTCTGTAAATTTCTGAGAGCAGTTTAAAAGAACGGCTCATCGTTCTTGTAGGATTTGTCTATTGTCACTTATGGTCGCACCAAGTTAAACCATTTTGCACCTCCAGAAAGTTGCACTTGAAATAAATTAAACCAATCCCTGTGAATTCTGCATGACAATGCATTTTTTTTCCAATTGCAGCAATTTTTTTTCCACAAATTTGACCATCATCATTTTCACAAGTTCTATCAATCATAGCAGTCCCCCCTGAAATTGTCACATATGCACCTCTCAATAAGCCAACTCAGTGTTTTATTCTTTATTTTTCATTTATTTATTTATTTATTTATTTTGTCACAAGTACTGAAAAGAACACCAGGCTTGTCATTGTTTTTGACATTTATAAATACTCTGTCCACTTTTATATTTTATGATTTTGTGCTCACTGTTTTGACTGACATTGGGCTCCAAAAAGGTTTAATTTCTTTGTGAAATACCCCCAGGTTCATTTCTTTGTTTACAAATAAAGCTTATTTTGTTATAATTTTTGTTATCCTGAGGCATTTTGGTGAGGTTATTTAGAGCAGAACAGAGTGCGCTTTCATTATCACCAGAAAAAGTCACCTTTGATGATTAATGAATTGCACAAAAAAAAACACACACACACAACTTTTTTGCAATTTCCAGTCACTCCTTCAGTTTATTTGCAAAAAATGGCTGAAAACATTACAACATGCATCACAGTTTTTCAGAAGAACTGCAGTGAAATTGGGCATTTTAGGCTGCAACAATCCCCAAAATCCTGGATGGACTGATTACCAGTTATGACAGAGCAGAGCAATCACTCGGATAATGATAGGGTAAGATTTTAATTAAATCTAACCTCCTACCAATATAATTTCATTTTGCACATGTAGCAGCACTAAATTACTCAAACTGGCAGACTTAATGTTAATGATCTGTATTATATACTTCACACAAAGTGACATCATATCGTTCTGCTTTAGGAATTTACTACTGAATTCACCCTCTGTGTCATGTAAATAAGGATTTTGATTTATCAGTATACAAAAAGCAGCTAAATTATGATTTGATAATTTTATGATTGAAGTCTTCCATACATTTGTGACATAGATATGCCATTGGAATACTGAATAAATGTGTATCTTAAAGATGAAGAAATAGATCGATATTTTCACTGAGCATAAATCATATTAGAACTGAATTGATATATTGATCCAGGTCAGTGTACTGTATCACTACATCCCTACTACTTTGTATGGTTCATTAATCTGATTGGGTGAAGAAGTTTGTTTGAGGTGCTCTTTGGAGAGGGACGTGTGTGTCAAAAATCACACACAGAAAAAAAAAAGGCGAAATAACAGCTCTTAATTAACAACTATTAAAATGCCTTTATTGTCATGGCATGGTCATGTTAGACCTTAAAGTCAGATGGGTTTTGGAATTAAGCGTTCATCAGGGAGTCAAAAAGAATTATATATTATGTTGGTCTTCCACTTGGTGTTGTGCCCGTAGGGTGGATGTATACATATAAACACTCCAGCAGATGGTGTAGTTTAGCCAACAATATTCATCGAAAACTGAATTAAAGAGCAACATAGAGTAGTAAATACAAACAATGGTAATGGTTACAGAAACAAAATAACCAATAGATGTTCACAAAAAGCAGAAAATCTATATCATCATTCAGGTCATTGCTGTGTGTTGCCGTAGGGTAGTTTACTTTTCCTGTGCGAATGGTATACTGCTAGTCTGTCCTGCAAACAGCAAACTAAATAAAAAATTTTGATGAATATTGTGGGCAAAACAACACCATCTGCTGGAGTGTTTATGTCCACACCCTCTCTTGCGTCACAACTCCAGGTAGAAGACTCCTATTGGTGGACTTCTCCATCTGATTTGTTTGGCTCCCTGATGAAGGCTTGATGCCAAAACGCGTCAGAGTTTGTTTGTTTTAAGGTCTAACATGACCATGCTATGAAAATATTGGATTTTCGAGTGCCCTGAAATTTTTTTGTGATTTTCGAGTTTCCTGCCAAATAGTTTTAGAAAGTGCCTGCCCTTTTCCAAACAGTTTCGATGAATGGCCTCTCAGTTGGTTCTGTGAAACAAACCATCTGGCTCATCAGGTTTGTAAAATTTGGGCACAGTGATAAAAAGAACAGCTCTCACCAAGTATGACTCAGTTCCCTTCATTCATACCAAAGAGCCATGGAAAAGAATTGCATTGTTCGCAAATGTCATCACTACAATTTACATCATATGCCAACGTTCAGTGCTGAAGTAGGAAGTAACGAGCCCTTTGAATGAAAAACATGCAGCCTTTGAGATTTGTGTAGATCCTCATGTTTGTAATGAAAACTGTTTTCTGTTGCAGTCACTTGCTGTCATACTGACCCACAGTGTCTGGAATGAGCTAATTTTAGTTTTGTTTGGCCCTGCGACCCTTAGGCCGCTGTCTGTGGCGAAGTCAGGTTTGCCTATTCATTTTCTATGGGGTGCTGACAGCATATGATGTGCATCGGGACATAAAAGCTGTCGTTTTCAGTGCAAACACATCAGCGGCATCTTGACCTTGAAAAGCAGCAATTTGATCACATTTGCTCCCAGAATCGAGACATCCTAGCTACTATATTCTGACTATTTGTTGTCTGTGGCGTGCGTCTGATGTGGGCTGCACAGTGTGGTCAGTGGAGTTTCCCCGCCTGCCATCCTAAAGTGCAGCAGACAGACAGAGCGAAGTGGTCAAGGAAGAAAATGTTTACAGAAAAAAGACACAGATAACAGTGAAAAGTACCATCCACATTTTCCCAGAGTCCAAGGTGACATTTCAAATGACTTGTTTTGTCAGTCAGTCAATTAAACAATTTAGAAGCCAACCCGTTCCTATCCCAACTCGCCAAACACCAACACTTTGTCACCGCCCCTCATTCTGTTGCTTACCCTTTGGTGGCCAGAAAACATTATTCAGGCACAAAAACTGTTCGGATAGGTTTAGAATACGGCCATGTTTGGGGTTACAATATGTATGTTACGTTCCGTATGTCTAATAATGTTTTGGTTTTCACATAGAACACAAACCCCAATCTCCCAGGTGAAATTCCTGTGTTTGTATGAGACATCGATCCACGTCCTCCATCTGCTGACTTCTCCCTCTTTATACTACTCACTACTTATTATTATATCTCTACTTATACAGCTCTCTCCGTCATGGGGATCTTTGTGTGTGTGTGTGTGTGTGTGTGTGTGTGTGTGTGTGTGTGTGTGTGTGTGTGTGTGTTTGGACTGGTTCAAAGCTTCCAGCTGGACACAGCAGTGGTTAGATGAGAGAGGATAGTTAAGGCATGAGAGTGAAGGGGGGCGGTTTATTGAGCTTGACGTGGGAGTGTTATAGTGTGTTTGGGGGGTTCACGACAGCTGGAGGCCGACTCCGCTTCACTTGCTCTCCCACCTGTCAGTAACCCCCTCTTAAACAAAACGCAACTTAAATATGAAGATATATGCAAAGTTGGCTCATTCACACACTGACACATTGATTACAAAGGGCACGGGGCAACTCAGAAAGCCTTTAGTCATCCTGGAGTTATCATAGTGGTAGATTTTTTCTAAACTTCTGAATAATTAATTTATAGAGTGTTGAAAAGAAGAAAGATTCACCGTCCAACCCGAGAAAGCATGTTGAGATGTGTAAATCCTTTGTTTAATTGCAGATAACCATTTTAAATAAACATTGTCTGTGCTTTTAGTGGTTGCAGTTTTTATGCTATAGTTGGTCAAATGACTTTTTATGGATTTTTATGGATTTGCCAGCCAAGTTGTCGTATTGGGTCTGAGTACTGTGTGAACCCACTGCTGACGCATAACATGACTAATAGCTAGTGAAAATGCACAGTTAACATCACCTACTGAAGTATTTTCAAAATGTTTTTAAATATTAAATAAACACAGTTATTTTAGTAGGGATCGGTATTGAAACCCAGTTTTTAGTAAAATTTGACTGAACAACTTTCACTTGTATTGTATATAATATTTGACCAGGAGTATTTATACTTTGACTCAAGTAATGGATCTGTGCACTATGTTCACCTCTGCTTGCTAATATGGAAAATGCTTGAAAAACAATTGTGAATGCCTCACATCAGCCAAAATCTGTAATCACACAACTGTCTTCATGACATGAGGAGCGGTAATTAGCTATAATATTTAACATTTCCACAGTAAAATGTTAAAATATGCTAGATATATGTTTCTATTTCTATTTCTATTTCTATTTTGTTAAGCTGTGTACTAACATTATCCAAAATGTTTCCAAGAATGTTCAAATCCAAAAAAATAATAATATTGTATTTCCTGCTGGCTGTTACTAGCTAGTTGCTAGTTGCTATTAGGGAAAACACGGGACAGACTGTCTATGATAAAACTTTAATATTACTTTGTTGAAAAGTGGAGAAAACAGCTTCCCTGATCCAACACTACCTCACAACTTCAAACTATGTTTTTAGTTATTGTTGTTATGTAAGAGACCCTGAAGGCAGAACTTCGATATTGTAAATCTTAAAACTGGATATGACGTGTATGTGTCATTATCACCTCTGTCTAGGTCATGTTTTCAATGCTGTTTGTCTGTCTGTTTGTCAGAAGGATTATGAAAAATACTACTGGCCCAATTTTCATAAACCTTGGTGAAACTTTGTGGAGTGTAGCATGGGCCAAGGAAGAACCCATTAAATTTAGGAGTAGATGTGAGTCACAGTGCAGATACACAAATTACTTTTTAGTTTTGGTAACATTGCAGGGTATGGTATTTGGCCTCGGCAGAGGTATGAGCCTCAAAATGCAGCATCACTATCAATAGTACAGCTTTTTTATTTCTACTCCTTATATTCTGTTTTCTGTCTGAAAAGGTCTACTTGTGTACATTGTTTTGTTGTATTTTCAGTCTGTTTTAAAGTGAATAATGTGATGTTTTTAAATCAATCATCCAGGCTTGATTACATATGTGTACATACAGATATCTGTGTTCATACGTAAATGTATTCAGAGGTGTGTATATACCCATATATATATATATATATATATATATATATATATATATATATGTGTGTGTATGTTCATTTATTTATTTATTGAGGTGACATTTTCTAAACAAGTAAGGCAACACTTTTAGACATAAGATACCTATTAGAGCTGATGTGTATCTTACTTCACTGGGGGACCACCTATAGGTTGAGAAAGATACTTTGTGCCGTATCCTTCACTTATTCACTCACACACATCCGCATGCTGTGTTGTTGTGCCCATCCGTGGTGGCTGAGTCTTAATAAAGCCTAATCCCTACCGTGCATCCTCTCTCTGTTCCACAACTCCTGCTGGTCGTCTGTCTCAAGAGCGCCGTAATTTACTGTCACAGAACTCCTCAAACCGGCCACCACACAGTGCGCTGAGGGGGACGGGAGACTAGGTAACACAGATCAGTGTCAAAAAGAAGGAAAAACATTCCTACTTCCCCCTCTGGAAAAAAAAAAAAAGAATAAAGTCTTAAAAAATAATGGAGGGGGGGAAAGAAACTGTTTTTCACAGACTCAAACACACACAGCAGTTCGCCCAGCTTTGTTTAGGTTTTCTCTTTTTTTTCAGAGAAGAGAAAAGGAAGGGGGGAAAAACTGCTAGGTGGTTGTCAACGGTTGAAGCTGCAGCCGCACCTGGCATCGTGCGACTGGTCTTTGATCACTTGTCGAGTGAAATTCCGCCACTGGATTAAAGTGAAGGAGGGGGCAACCGAGGGTGGGAGGACTAGAAAGAGTGACAAAGGAGGAAAATAGAGAGAGGACGACTTGTCTGAAACGTAGCCCTGTGTGTTTTGTGCCTTTAATGTTGCATGCACTGCCCTGTTGGCTGTAATTAAAATCAGCATGAATTGTTGAATTTGTCTAAAGCCAACCCACTCTATTCAGGCCCTACTTACTGCACAAGCTTTGTGTTTGGATGTGCATGTAGAGTGATAAAAGTCACCTTTGCAATACAGAACCTAAGCATTCACTTATGTTTCAGACCATGGTAGAAAAAATGGGCTCACACAGATATCTGAGAAGGTAGAAGTTTTTTTTATGAGCCGGAGAGGGAATAAAATCTAGATTAAATCCTCCCCTTGACAATAATGTAAAAGAATGCAAAAGGCTCATAAGTACCTCTCCATGTGTGTATTGTATGGTCATGCATGAATGTGTCACTGCACCTACAGGTGTGTAAGTAAGCAAATAACATTCACACAACTTAAGTAACTTTGGTACCTGGGTTTGAGCAGTGGTTGGATTAATACCAAGAGTCTAAAATGATAGGGCCAATGGGAGTGAGATTTTAAAAGACAAGGCTAGCGATATATTAGATTTTTCTTCTTGTCAACAAATTCCTTAACACATGTGGGCTCTAGTATATAGGTGTGGTGCTGCCGGAGTGCAGTGGAATAATGTACCACCATTTTTTTTTTTCTCCAAGTGAGGAAATTGAATATGCACAGTTCATGTTATCTGTTTTCCAAGCACTTGAAGATTGAATCATTACTGAAGTGCCTGGCCCCAGTCAGACAGAGCTCAGTTTTTGCAGAGAGAGGCATCTTTTCCCGTTGTTGTCATTAGAAAAATGTGATGCAGACTTGCAGTTGCAGCAGAGAGAGAGAGAGAGAGAGAGAGAGAGAGAGAGAGAGAACGCTCTGGTGGAGTGACAGCCGTATAATGTTCTCAACATAATAAACCTGTTCATAAAGTCATTATCATGCGGTCAGTTAGAGCTACTGCAGAATGTATGTGGATTTAATTCAAAATAAAATATATGTTTGTTGTAATAAAGGAGAATGTCACCGAGTGCAATGTTTCTCATTGATGTTCTGGACATGAATAGAGCTCTGTGGAACAAGGTTGAGCTATAGTTGTTGGTGGGATGAATCTATTGTCAGTTTTGGTTCTCATGGGATTTGATAATAAGAACAAAATATAGAATACTTCCAGCTTCACCCTGCAAACATATTCTTCATGTGCAGTATTTCCAGTTATTAATTATGTATCAGCATGTAAAATTATTTTTCCCTGATCAAGAACTCCTTATACTTTTGTTTGTCTAATCAGGTCTGCCATCATCAGAGCTATCTTTGTTTTTTCATCATTTTTCCTTAAAAAAGAACAGGTAGCCTGTGTGGTTCCTGGTCCATCTGAGACCATGCAGCCCCAGGGAGACATGCTGTGTTATGTGACAGATGACAAACACATACTGTAGCCTTGCTGTGTGAATGCAGAAGCACCAGTTAAGACCCTCTTTCAAACATGCCAGAACATCCAAGCTAAACTGTTAGCGATACCAAGTTAACACCTAGCGTGGGAGTCATGACAGAGCACCATAGCTCTGAATGGTGGGAGCGACCTTGAGTGAAGCACTAGGAATTCCCTCCACTTGACAGCTGGCTCTCACGTACGCCCTTGACTTAGCATGTGCTAATGCTGTCAGAGATGTTTGGGAAGAGAACTGCTGGCATGCTAATCTGCGCTATGTTTGCCACAAGGCTAAGCTGAGCTGTCCGTGGCATGTACAGGGAGGTGTTGACAGTAGTGCTACCAGTTGTTCAATCCTCCACTGGGGTGGTACTGGGAGATGAAAGGCACCAAAGATTTCCCAGGTTGCTGTGGACAGCCACAGCAACTGGATGAGTCGATGGTGGGAGGGGCTGTATTAATGGCAGCTGCTTCAATGGCGATATCACCATGGGGGTCCACCAGCATAGGACATGCAAGCTACACTATTACTCATTATAGCGACATATATGAGGATTTGTGTGCAACACAAGGCCCATCCTCATCTTCACAGCGTTTTAATAAAGTTAACTCACATTACAGCTGTCACTAAGATGAAGCGCTTTATCAAAGAAGTGACAGGTTTGAAAGTAATCAGAAAACCACAGATAATATAATGCATCATTTCTTGCACTGTTAAAGAACAGGCAGCCTGTATATGCAACTGATAAAAAGCCAGGCTTGTGGTGTATCTCAGTATCTTGTTCGTACACATTTCAGGACGTTTTCTCCCATTGTTATCACATATTCTTTAGGACACATGATTCAGTAACACAGACTTTGCTAATATCCTCTGAACTGTTTAGTTCTTTTAACAAGTACATTAGTCACAAATGCTCCTCTAAGTTTAAAGCACACTTTCAGATAAACAAAGGCTAACATTAATAGGGGAACAGTCTTTTTAAGACCACTTTTTTGACTCTGAACAGAACAAATGTAAAGTGTAAAGCCGGGGCCAAACAAAACCAAAAACTGTATGTGAAAGATTGGTATAAAAGTACAAGAAAATTACATTTCATTTAATATTGTAGTTTGTATTCAAGGAGAATGGCAGGGTAAGGGTTACAGAATCAAAACAGTCAAACATGAATGGGGAAATCAGCTTTTCAAGGACCACAGAGAGGCACATCTCTGTCCTACAGTAGTATATCATTCCTGCTAGTTTTCTCGGAGAAGAATTAATTTTCCAGCAGGATAATCACCCCAAGTACGCACCAAAACTATGCCAGGACTGACTGAGGTTCAGCAGAGAAAGGAGAGCGCACGTTTGTCATTTTCTTCACAGTCACCAGAACTCAAACCCATTAAACATCAACAGAAAGGATTACGTGGATGTCACAAGACACCAGAGACTAACAGCAGGAACATTTTTCAAATTCTGTTAATACATGAACGATGATGAGACACAATAATAATAAAACTTCACTTCATGATGAACTTGGGATCATTCTTATTCACCAAAAATTACAAGTCTTTGGCTGGTCCAGCAGATGGCAGCAGCCACACCTAATGAGCATTCAGTGTCTTCTTCAGTAAGAGGCTGTGAAATCTTAGACAGGACCCATGATGCTTATGGGCATAGAAGTACATATTGTTGATATAATATTCCCCATAATGATGTTGCTGTTATTCAACCTACCTTCATTAATAAAAACAGCCACTGAAGCAACACCTCTTAAAAAAAAAAAAAAAAAAAAAGTTTCAGTACAAACTGAACCTTACAACCTTGTAACTTACAGCTGAACACTGGTGGGCAGTGTGGTGCTCTTTAAATTAAAAAATGCTTCAAAAGTCACAGCACATGATGAAGGCCTTTACAGTGGCACATTGTGCAAGGAAGTGCCCCCTGGGATGGTGGAGAAAATGTGATGCAGAATCATCAAACATGTTAGAAAGTAAGTTGGCCTCTGTGTGTCTGTAAATGGTTAAATAGTTAATAGTGTGCAGGGTATTTTTGCAGAGGTATAGTAATTTTACTTGTGTCACACAATAAAACAAATGAATCTTAACCTGGGTTTGGAACCATTTCACCATAAATGTAACTTTCTGCATGTTGGTACCCCAGAATTTTTGTGTGTTTTTTTTTTTTAACCCTGTCCTTCAGACAGTCCACCACTGCTCATGAATGTAGGATTTATTGCAGGAAATTAGACTGCATTAGATTCAGCAAGATGTACCAAACAAAACGGCAACTGTGTGGTACAGTGGGGATACAGACAGGAAACATGGAGAGCAGGGGCGTTCCCAGACTTTTTTCATGTCAAAAGCAGGACCCTGAAACTGAAGCAGCTAAATGGATTTCAGCCTTCACTCTTTCTGTTATTTACTGTGACCTGTCAAAACGTCTTCATTTAAAACACGCTCAGTGAGACTTCGGACTCTTAAACTGTGTTAGTCTCGGCCCATTCACCCAACTTCTCACCTCGAGATCAGTGTCTAATCTTGGTGAAGGTGTTAGGGAGGATCTTTTTCTACCAGCATAAATAATGTGCTGGAGACAGATATTTATTCTATAAAAAGCTGTTCAGTATTACTAGGCAAAACTCAGTTTCCTAGTTACCTTGGCATAATTTAAAAGGTTGCATCTACCTTAATCAATCACTGATTTAGTCAATCCTGTCTTTACTACAAAGCTTCAGTTTACAATACAAAACAGAATCTTTCAGTCCATAAAACATTTTCCAGTTTCTGATTTTTAAATATGCCCCAGTTAAAGAGGGGGTGGTAGTGGGCTTCAGACAGTTCATAAAATTTGAAATGTTGAAATGAAAATAAAAAGAAAGAAATAGATGAAACATTCAAAATGATGATGTGGAAATATTTAATTATATCTCAATATTAAATCATTTTTATATTTTGCAGCACAACAACTGCATTGTCAGTTAATATTAGGTTAGAAAATAAAACATTTACTCAATTTAATGTGACATCTGATATAAACCATGCCCACTTCTGGTCCAGTATCCAAATACAGATACAGGTGGTTTGTTGGCTATCCTTTCCCAACAATTTGTTGTTACTCAGATATTGAAAACATTTTAGCTTATATAACGGTAGCCGGAGGTTTATCTTTACACCATACACTGATCTGTCTGCATATTGTAGAGGAAAGTCTCGTTGGTAAAATAGAAAAGTCAGGCACTTTGTTGTCAAGCCAGCCAGTGACATGGCGACCTTATTGTTTCTGTGCCCATGGTAATATACTTTGAGAACAGGTGTCTATTCTTGTATGTATTCTTGTTTGTATGTTATTGTGCATGTGTATCTACATGCATGCATGCATATGCAGTCATGCAGGGGTCTGGTAACCTCTGAAAGCCCTCTCCACCTCGCCTTGGTTCCATGGGAACCTGCGCGCAGCTAATCCTCCTTTTGGCTGCAGAGGGCTTCTCCAAACAAATCATACAGCTCTAAGACCCAGTGCTCCTCAAGTGGGCTCCTGGCTCTCTTTGCCAAGCCTCACCAAAAAACCTCTCTCCTTTCTTCTCTCTTTTCTCATATGCTTCACATAAAACAGCTACCTACCGTGAGGCAAATCCCCTTGTCTCTGTCTCTTTTCTTCCAGGAGCAAGGGAAGGAGAAAGGAATGGGGTGTGGATAAGCCGGGCCAGCAGGAGATTGTCAAGTTGAAGAACTGAGATGACCTGTTTTGGAAGAGCGGGTGAGTCTGAATAATGGGTACTGGTAAAGGGGTCGTTGTTTGATAGCAGGCAAGAGGAAAGTGAGGATAAAGAGATGGATCTCAGTACTTTGATGTGGCTTCTTTTGTTTTGTTTTTTTCATTTTTTTATTGTGCATCAAGATCTGCCTATCTGTTTACAGTATCTGTTACTGGACTCTGCATTTCTTCTGCTGTGTACATTATTTAGGACACCTGTCATAGTATTTAATTTAATTGAGGTGTAAGATATATATCGATACACTTGAGTATTACATCATCTGAATAAAGTCATAATTTTGACTTTTGGTTTCTCACAGGACACAGACCCCATCCTTGTGGGTGATATTTCTGTCTTTGCAATATTTCAAAACTTAAAAATACACAGTTTTGCACTGATAATTAGCACAGGTGCTTTGTCACAATACTGAAACTTACTAATATTGGCTACACACTGATGGACAAGAGTGGTTATTTTTAATATTTTTGATCAATATTGTTGCTAGGAACAATTCATTAGTCCCTGGATATTAGCAGGGACATATCCTGCCCTTATTATGCACTGATTTAGGACGGGTGGTTTAACAATTGACCAGAACTCTGTTTAAAATCACAGTAAAACAGATCCTTCAGATGTGATTGGATCGCTCAGAGTGGGCATGGCTTAGAAAGCAATATGGAGCTGTGGTGAGATATGGAACTGCAGAACAATGACAGGACAGATATTTCGGACAGATATTTTAGATATTATTATTCGATATTATTATTTATATTTATATATTGCAGACATCTGAGTGGTATCAGTCTTCTTATCCTTATTCACAGCAAGAACGCGACACACCATTACTTTAAAATCTTTCAGTTTTAAGCAAGACAGCCACCCCAGGTTACACTAAACAAAAGGTCACCAAAACACTGAAAGGACTTTGGGACTGATCATTACATTTCAAAAGATAATTGAATTTGCTAGTATCCTTGCAACTATGATGGATCATTGTCACATCAGATCTTTTTTTTTTTTTTTAATCTCATATAACCAAACTGCAGTATTAACTAAATTGCTCACTCTAAGTAATAGTAAGTGTGTGTAAGCATTTTAATTCTCCCTTGTGGCACTAGACAGCTTGATATGCTTTCAGTGTTTTTTGCGTCCTGTCAGCCCAAGGCTAACATACTTTGTACATATTTGATACATGCTGCTATTACACATGACAGCTTTGATGACCAGTTTGATGATACACACATGCACAAATGTATTGTCGCTCCTCCAATCCCTGCACATAAAACCCAGTATTGACTTGTTCAATGTCTGCAGCTGGGAGGTTACTGTCTGTCTTTTAAATGATTAGCTTTGTTCATTGGGCCACAATAACAGAGGTATGTTATTTACTTTGTAGCACATATGATTTTCTCAGTGTTGTTGTAGAAAAAAACATTTGGCAGCTAACTCTAGTTTTGCTGAACTCATTACTAAATGTTTTTATTGGATTATAGGCATGTGTCATCAGCTAACTTGGTAACACTTGGCATGTTTCATGCTAAAAGCATCTAAAAGACCTATGTAGGAACTGCATGTCCAAAAATGACCACTGTATTCCAAATAGTGACTTGAAGCCATCGATACTATATTAAATAGGTTGAAATCCTATTTAATATGCAGACTATGGTTGAAGCCAGTTGTCCTCATCAATTTTTATTTTATGATTTATTTCTGTATATATAATATTTTACAGATTTTTTCATACTAGATGATATATAAGTTGCTGATATCTGTAGTATTACTGTAGTGGAGGAGGACTCTTGTCAGCCAGTGCAGTTCTATATTTAACCAACCGCATTCAGACATTTTTACTTAACAAATGTAGGAAAGCATAAAGCATAAATGTAAAAATCATATTTTATGTTGTACTTCTTTGTACCCCCCTTTTCTCTTTGCTAAATCTCTTTGAATCAAACTATTTTTTTTTGTTTTCTGACAGCTGTATTGGCTACATGTGGTCTTCTCTCAGCAGCACTCAGTTTAAATTGTTAGCATAAGTCAAGGTCTATCACAGGTCATGGAAAGTTAATTTAAGTCTTTGCACTCATCAAACACTGAGACAATTTGTGCATGCAAGTACAAGTTATGTTGTAAACCATAAAATCACACAGAGACCAGTGTTGTCTTTGTTGATGCTTTGCTTATGACACACATATTACAAAGAAAAGAAGCATAAAATCTGGATTATCAGTTTTTCACAAACTATTTCATATAACTGACAAATCATGAAGACATATGATTATTTTGCGCACAGAAGTCAAAGAAAAAACAAGATTAGCAATTTAAAATCAAAACATATACTAGCAACTACTGCAAAGTAATCACTGTGAAATCAGATCTTTATATGTTTCACAATTCCATCTCATAACAACAGCAGACGTCAACCAGACTGACTGACTTATTTATCACACTACATCCCAGACTCTCCAGCAAGGACCCCATTTCTGGTGTGGAAGATCTTGGCCAGAGAGGGACTCATTGGGCTTGGTATGTACTCTTGACATTGCTGACCACCAAGACTTGGTGCACACTCAACTATGTAGGAAAAGAAGAAGGTACCATGTGTGAACATGCAACTGTCTGACACCGTGCCACTGCGCAGATTAAATGAACACTCGCCAAGAAGATCACTGTTCCAGTAAGAATCCTCATCATAAACACTGAATGTAAGTTTGTCTTTCATATTGATTTTGATGGGTCCAAATTCAAATTTCGTGTTCCACACCGGATTGTCATTGTTTGTGATAATGGCAGTGCGCTTAGTCTGATCACCATATCTAACCTCCACAGAACCATCTGTCTGCGTCCACTTATCACCGTACAGACCACGTGCATAGAGGCTGAAGACCTTCAATGTAGCGAGACCTTTCCCAGCGGGACAGCAGTTTGACTTGATATTCTGATTACTGTTGCAAACACAAGCACAAGGATCCCTTTTGCTGGATCTGTACCCAATCTTACAGCTTTCTGAGCATTTTCTCAAAACTGCATTTTTCTTGATGTGCTCCTCCACCTCTTGCTTCAGTCCGGCCACGGCAGGATGACCACCTGGCAGTATGGTGTGCAGGGGCTTTAAGTTGTATCGGACCACATCAGGAGTGATTTTCAGTGAGTCAAGCCAGTTGTTGTAGACAGAGGGATTTGATTGTTCAAAGAGGATGTCAGCACCGTTGATACTCCCACCAATGACCTCTGTGGTACGCTCATTAAACATGGTGCTGAAACTCAGGATAGAGAGCTTCTTCTTCTTTGCCTGACAATGTTGCATCATTGACTTAACCCTATCAGGATGTGCAAAACTACCCGAGGCCTCAACTAACAAACAGTCATTGACTTCTGTTGGTGAGAGGTCATTCATGGTCGCCACGCAGGTCTTGATGGAAGTGACTGCCTTTATTTCTCCTCCTAGAGATACCTGTGTGATGTAATGTGTGCCATATGTGTCGATCAGACCGCGATATAATGGTGCGGTCTTCACTGAATATGGAGGAAGGGAGTTCACTGCTGATTCAAAGTCATGACTCAGTGGAGGTTTTGTTACCAGTCTGTAGCTGTGAAGAACAGAGACCAAATAAGTTCTGAGTGATAAGTGTCATTCAGATGCTGTAATGGTATTCACTTAAAGGGATAGTTCAGATTGTTTGAAGTAAGGTTGAATAAGGTACTTATCTGTCAGTGTATTAGCTACAGTAGATGCTGATCAGCATGCCCCAAGTTTGGAGAACCAGCAATGAACTGCTGTGGACAGGTTCAGCAACAAAAAGTAAAGTTAAGCATGCACTATATTTAGTATTTTCACCTCTTAACTTTGACATCAGATAGCCTTTTCTGGTGGGAAACCACCATTATATAAATCAAATACCGCTGTCTCTCCAAACCAATCAAAATCCATTCCCAAAATCAGTCACAGAACACGGGAGCTGCTGCTTTACCACTGCCTTGATCTGGGTTTGTTTGTGTTATTGTGTGACTTTGGTCAGAGATCAAGGCAGCAGTAGACAAGCAACTCCCATGCTCTGTGAGGTAAAATTACTGATATTGCCTATAGAGTTTGGCTGGTATGGAGAGAACTATACTGGCTTATATGATGGCAGGTTCCTGTCAGAAAAGGTTGTCTGACGACAAAGTAAAGCAGTGAAAATATTCTAAATGTAGCATGCATTTCAACTGATATTGAGCTTTTTCAGGTGGAACTTTTTTAAGTGGCTTAAATACCTGACAAATACCTGTTGCTGACAATGTCCACAGTATTACACAGCTTAACTTGCATGCAAGTGCCCCTGTTTGCTTCTCTTAACTGGGGGTGTGGAGGGAATACACGGGCTATCATTAAGTCCCTCATATAGCCCTCTATCAAATAATCTGTACTATCCCTTTAAAGCAATATCAATATCATTATTGTCACATGCAGTACATCTTTGTATATATTTAACTGCATGCTTATTTATTTATTTTTAATAAATTCAGAGGTAGTGATGCAAAGACAAATAGCTGTCCACATACTCACCTGTAGAAGTTACAGTTGACAGAATGGCAAAAGAAAGTGTAGCGGTCTTGTTTTGACTTTCGCATGGCAAAGATGGATTCTTGGGAACGGGAACCTCCATAGGCTGCCCCAAAACGTACAGTGGTGTCTGCAGGTAAATTGAGGTCGCCTTTCCAGTCATTAGACACAGAGGATGTGGAATCATTGACAAGAGTTTCGGCAGAATCGTAGACTATACTGGAGACCTTCAAATTGCATTTGGGGAGGTTTCTCCAGTCCACCACAGCAAGTGGGACCTTCTGCTTCTCTTTCTTCATGTAGCTGTTTCTGTAGAGCCGACAGGTGCCATTGCCAAGCTTCCATGTTTCAGTGTCGATGACATAGGCACCTTTCCGCTTCATTGTGACGATGTCGAAGCCTTCTCCAGCCAGATTGTAACCAGGGACGAAGTGAGCCTTTTCACACTCCTCTGGTGTACCAGTGAAGTGTACACTGGATGGCAGACACAGAGGACTCCATGCCCAACACAGGAGCATGAGATGCCACAGCCTTGCCATCTGTATGAGAGAAATGAAAAGCAATCAAGGTAAAAGCATGGGCATTTAAACAATGCAAAATTGTTAAACAATGCCTTGTTTAAAACTTTAAAAGTACAGTATAAATAGATATAGATAGATTTTGAACAACTGTGAAGAAGAAGAAAGTGCTGATAACAGAGATGAAGAGACTCAGGTGTCTGACCTTATCTTGACTGTCGGCAGCGAGGTCTGGTTAGCGACTTTAAAGGTCTGACTTTTATTGTAGTGATGATGAGATGGAGGTGGAGCCTGTACTGACAATCTAATCTATCAGTTCTAATCTATTCAGTTCTGACAAGTGTCTTATTTGACTGACTTTATTTATTTACATTTTCACTTACTTTGCACCATGATAGCGTGAGAAGATTACATAGGGGTTTTTTGTATGCTTAAAAAATGTAGCTGGTTAGGAGGCTGGTTAAAACATCTGTAGCATAAATGTTAAAAGTATTCAATGTGCTATTGTCCTGTAAAACATAAAATCGACTTTTCTTCATTTTCCTTTCTCTCTAAATGTAGATCAACTACTTTTTTCTGTGTTATGCATGTTGATGTAGAATTTAACCCAGACCAAACTGAAGTCTTGAAGTCTAAAAGACTAGAGGTCTATTTGGCTAATTTAAGCACAGAGAATAGACTGCAGGTCCAATGTAGTTTTCTTGCTGGGTTTGGCACCCAGTACCCTGGGGTTTAGTCACAGCTGACCAAACTAATGGCACATTGCAGTTAGCCAACTTACTTAAGCAACAAGTAAAGCTATCATTCCATCAGGTAACTTGGTAAATGATCTTGAAGGCTGTGATTGTCCCAGTGACCGGTAGTGTTAATTTGGGGGCTGCTGAGCCCAGTTCTGTGGCCCACTAACAGCTAACAGTTACAGTTAGTAAACTAAACTTATCTGTAAATCAGGAAACTCTGTAATCAAATCACTGGGAGCTGAAGCTAAGCAGCTGCAGGACATCAGAGGGGAGACCAGAAAATATTTTCTCCATAAAATATGATCTAGTTTCACCATAAGCAGTGAATAAAGTTATAAAATTGTGCTTTTGGACAGCAATGCCTGTTCCCCAGAAACACTTCAGTCCGCTCCAGTGAATGGGTGTATTGTCATAAGTGAGAAAGCATTTCGAAAATATACATTAAATATACATTATAATGTACACTGGCCCACCTGAGCCAGGCGGAGGAGCAGTTATGCAGCTGTCCCTGCTCCTCCTTCTTCTCCTCTCCCACCTAATCCTCATCTCCTCCTCTCATCTTCGCTCCTCTGACCTGCTGCGAAACAATCAGTTTAAAGTGTGCAAAATTACTCAGGGATATAACCGGCTCTGACAGGAGCATACATACCTTTGTCTCTCCGGATCGGGCCGGATTCATGCGGTCAAATATAGTGTCTTGTACATTTTGTATGTTATAGATCATAATTGTTTAATCCTTGATTTTCTGGATCACAACAAACATGCAGACACAAACACTACAGCTGCTCCAGCTGTCATGTTGACTCATCTGATAAAGACAATCTGACAACTGTGATCAAGTCCCATGTGCACTTTGCAGGTCTCTTTAGATTTATTAGACTTTATAATTATAAAATAATTTCTTTTTCCTTATTAGTGAGTTTAATTTCAAAGACGCACCCATGCATGACTGTTTAACATAAATGAAAGGTGTTCTGTGATTGTGGAGATGTGTGTGCACCTCAGTCAAGTGCAAGACACACGCACACTTTTAACTTAAATATTTACACTTTACTGCTGATAGAAAATCTGTTCAAATAACACTTTACTGATCCACACTTCTGTGTGAGGAAGAAAAATGAACATAAATGAAGGTGTTTTGTGATCGTGAAGATGTGTGTGTTTCGGCCCAACACACCAGGTGCTATCTTGTGTTGAAAGACCACAAACTTTGCGCTACAAGCAGGTTTTGGCTGGTCGAAAATGCAAGCAGTTTTTAGTCCAATGTGTCATGGTTTCGTCTTGTCTTGTCTTGTCTTGTCTTGTCTTGTCTTGTGTTGTCTGCATTTGGGTCCTCCACCTAGCTGATCTGTAACCGTGGTCTCTTGTCTGTTCCTCATGCCCAGCTGAAAAGTAAAAGGGACAAGGCCTTTTCAGTCAGGGCCCCAAAGCTCTGGAACAATCTGCCTGAGGAAATTAGGTCAGCCGAGTCAATGATCTCCTTTAAATCTCTTCTTAAGACATACTTTTATCGGAGAGCCTTTCCTAATTTTATGTTTTCCTAAAAATGTTTTTACCTTCCTATTTTGGCTCTGTACCATTTTATTTTACCTGTTTTAGCTGTTGTGTGATGCTTGATCCTGTCTGTTTTATTTTGTTGCCTTTGTGAAGCACTTTGTAATGTGAATTTTGAAAAGTGCTCTATAAATAAAGATTATTATTATTATTAACACAATTTGCTGAGTACAAGATAGCAAACACGCCGGGCCACACCTTCATTTTGCCTCCATGTTTAGACCTCTCACCCACAGCTGCACAGACGCAGCGCAAGTGTATTTGTTATCTTGCAGAAATGGTAAAAATGGCACTTACGCTGGTGTAAGATAGCAAAAGCACTTAATTGCGCCAGCAGTACAACGGCTTTGCGCCGGGTGTAAGATAGGGCCCTTTGTGTTAGCTGACATCAGATAATTTTGACTCCTTCTATTTAAAAAAAAATACTCAAAACAATTAATTAATTAATTAATTAATCCTGTCACAATTGTGTCCCTTGAAAAATAGGTCCAAAGATGTGGAGCACACGGGCGTACGTCCATGTGCTCCACATTACCACCTGTTTTTCAAGTCTTTCCTTTAATGATTGCTTTCCTCATCAATTTATCTGTTGACCGTTTTCTCTATTAATCACTTAGTTATTTGTTCTATAAAATGTCAAAAAATGGTGGAAAATGGTAAATATTCACATTTAAGAAGCTGAAATCAAATAATTTGGACTTTTTTTAATTAAAAAATGACTTGGACTGATTAATTGATTATCAAAATAGATGCAGATTTATCTATTAGTCGATTAATAATAGATTATTCATTGCAGTGTTTTATGTCCGTTGTTTGGTTTATTAGTTTCCAGCAGTCCTTTCCTTTCAATTTATTTATTGCTTGATTATTTTACAGACAAAAAGGTCATGATTATGAATTGGTAACTGTGTGCACTGTGCATGGTTGTATATTGTTCTTAATTGTAATCCTACTACTAATCCTGATCTTTAATAAATGTAACTGTAATTTAATCTGTAGTCTTTTTTTTAATCTGTAAGTATAGTAGAATACAGTTACCTTTTTTTATGTCATTCTGTTGCATGTAACCTGTGACTCTCCAAGATTGTGAATGTGTTTTGACCTTGAGTTTGACAGGTGATGCTTCAACCATCAGTTCAGCATGCTGGGTCAGGCTCTAGGGTCCCACTACAGCATAAGTGAATAATGTGTAATGGAAGAATCAACTATGTTTTGATCTACTGAGAAGTTAAATAGTGACTTTCTCACAGTTTCAGCTATCAGTGAGAATATCTTGTGTGACAAACAACACTTTAGTAATGGCCGTGTTAAAAAAAAATAATAATAATCTTTTCACTATTTGTACAGAAGCGACTACAAATGAGTGATCCAAATGGAGTGACAGTTCACACTAACAACACTCACCTCACCATCAGTTCACTAACATCCTGTTTGCTCCGTTCTGTTGACACTTAGTTGGAAATGTGAAACTGTGGCTCTCCAAACTTGTTGCACAGCTGACAGTCTGATGTGAGAATAACATTTATGTTCATACAGTGTTAATCAGTAGTGTTTCACAGGTTGCAGAATGCCAGTATGCAGTAGTCATCAAGTTCCAAATGGTTGAGCGAGTAAGTTCAACCGAAGGTCTCTACTCCTTGACAGTACCTGTTTTCATTTTTGGTCCTGATCCAACTGTGTATAAAAAGTATCCACCTGGACTTTTCTTTCATTTTTTCAAAGTAATTATTAGGGGTGTAACGATTCACTCATGAGTCTGATGCATCAGACTTTAATGTGTTAGATATGAGTGCATCGGTTCAGACGGCCTGCATCAGTAAAAAGCTGAACATGAATTGGAAACAAATCGATGCAGCACTAGTGTATCAATACATCTCATTAGGATGTGCATACGTTTAATTTTGGCATCAAGGAGCTGCCACTGTTAACTTTCCTCCTTTCTTCTCTCTCTGTCTCTGCCTGCACCGCTCTCACTGGACGCCCGCTGCCGCGATCACAAAAACAAGCGCTCCCTCCTCCCTCTCCTGTGTCTCCTCTCCATTTACTTAAAACAGACGGCGCTGAAAACAGCGACAGAAGTGACATTGTACCGCGTCGCACCACCAAACTTTCATAACGTGCAAGTGTAGAATAAGTTTGGGTTTTCTAAGAAAGATGAGAAACGCTGCTGCAGATCATTTATGCAAAAGGTGTCAGACAGCAGAGAACAGAGACACGAGTCTGACCCACAGAGACGTCATGTCACTGTGAGAGCAGGTAACACTTCACTGTTCCTCCACACTAATCAAAACCACAGCACTCTTCATATGAAACAGAGCAGCAGATCATCTTACTGCAGAAATACTGATATTTTAAACAGTTTTAAAGTTTCTCATTTATCTCATTTACACATGAGACTCATAATAAGATGTTAACATCACTGTAATGTCTCCTTCTCTCTGTCTCTCCTGTTACTATATTTAGTAAAACTATCAGGATTTTTTTTGCAACTAACAGCACTCTACAAATGTAGCATTAATTGAATCAAAATGTAAAGACTGACACACTGCATTGTCTTGTATTGCATCGTGTCGTATTGTATCATATCGTATCGTGACAGAGCTGAATTGTATCGAACCGAATCATTGGCCACTTAAAGATTAGAAGAAATATATTGTATCGTTGAACATGTATCAAGATACGTATCGAATCATCTCAGTCAGTGAGATACACACCCCTAGTAATTATGTGTGTTGGCACTAACTCACAGGGCCTCTTGCACAGGAGCATCCACCCAGCACTGCCAGGCTGAACAGAGCAAATGGTGTGTTTCTGAGATCATGCAACATAGTTTTCAGTGCATCCAGAAAGCTAAATTTTGGTGTCATGAAACCATAGAAGCTTCTTCCAGTTTGTTTCACACCTGCCTTCAGATTTTCTTTTTCCATAAAGTGCAGCCTTCGCTTTGCCAGTCTGCCATTAAACTGCAACTCATGAAGCACAAAGTTGCCTGTCTCAGCTGTGAAACTCTGTAGCATCATAAAAGTTGCTACAGGTCCTTGTGGTCTCCTTCATTAATGCCTCACTCATGCAGACTTGGTTTTGAGGCCTTGACTTTTCAGTATTCTTTGCATTTCAATTATGAGCTACCTCACTTAGGCTGTAGACTAAGGGGCTCTTTCGGCTCCCAAGTGGCTGCTCATTTTTTTTGTTGCTTGAATTAATTTATTACCAAAAATAATGTAAAAATGTGTGTAAAATGAATTACTAATGTAAAAAGCATATATTATATCAAATGTTTATTATTTATATAGCTTTATTTATATACTCAACATACTCAACGTGGAGGAGAGTGCTTAATTTTAACGACAAACACAAAATATTGTATAAAATACAGAAGGAGGATCTCTTCTATTTTAACTTCAATCAGTGATAAAGAACGCGCTTTAATTCTTCAGCTATGAACGTGGTCTAGAGACTACAGGTAACCTACAGGTGATCTAACAGGATGTTAGTGTCTCTTCCTTTATTCTCTCTGAAGTCTATTAAACACTGTCCGACAAGACTGCAGATTTTCATCTCCACCTCCTGCTGCGGCCTCCTGATCTCATCTACTTTCCAGGCAAGGTGCAGTTCATCTTGAAACGAGCCTATTTTCTCACCTTTCCAGCATGTTCTCTCTCGTCTCCCTCCCTCCTGTGTGCTCACTGTGCTGTGTGTCTATAACCCCTCCCCTCTCACTTCTGCTCAGTGTGGACACACACGCCACCACACATCTTGACCAATCACGAGCAGCTTTAACACAAAAAAAAGAGGCGGGAAAAAAAACAAATCGGCTCGCAATCAAGAGCCGGTTCCCGTCGTTCGCTTCAAAGAGCCGGCTCTAAGAACCGGATCGTTCGCGACCGACACATCACTACTAGGCTGCTGCCACTGTGATCCAGACCCAGAACACACAGAGTTAAACTCAGTCTTGACATTCAGTTTTCTTGTATCTCTCCCCTGATTTTTCCTGTTTTGTTTTTTTTTCAGTATTCTTGCTGCAGGTTTGTTTTTAATGCCCCTTTTGTTTTGTACCTCTCATATAAATTCAACATCAACAGCTAAATACTAACTTAACTTTGTTTAAACTTGAATATCTTGCTTTTAAAGTACAAGAAGGAAAATGACAAACCAGCTGTTGAACTGGCTGCAGATCACTTGTCATATGAATGGATATGTGACTTATGTCTGCTTATTTACATTATTTTGTAGATTTCTTGTTACATGTACAATATACATACAAGTGTATTTTCTGTGCATTAAAAAGAAATTACAGCCATTTGGATTCCAGTAAATAGCCTGTAGTTAACAACTGTCACATTTGAAGATAGTACTTGTAGCACTTAGTCATACTGGCAAACAGTTTCAGTTAGGTGACAACTTTAGAGGGTGATCGGCTTGCTAAAAAATAAAACTTATCTCCAGGAAGGAGTTTATTAAAAGGAGTGGCCTTGTAACTTGACTGTCATT
This sequence comes from Lutjanus erythropterus, assembly GCF_056507025.1. NCBI lineage: Eukaryota > Metazoa > Chordata > Actinopteri > Lutjaniformes > Lutjanidae > Lutjanus > Lutjanus erythropterus. Next base: position 31,019,856 of record NC_139319.1, on the reverse strand, counting down.
TTTAGATGATCTCAATGGTTTTAGAATTCTCAGTAATCCCTCAATTGAGACTAAACCTGAATGTCAACAAAACTGTAATTAGAAAATATTTCAGTGACGGCAAATATTAATTGTTAATATAAGTTAAATCATCATAATTGGTCCACCTAACACAGTATTAGTATGAACTACATCCTAATTTGTGGTGAAAAACAAATACCTTACTATAACATCATTACAGAGGTACTGTATTTAATACAAATGAGGTATTTTCCATTTTATGTCACTTTCTACGTCTACTTCACTGCTTTTCACAGGAAAATATTGTACTTTTTAATAATTTTGCATACAAAACGTGGTCATCATATAAAATGTCATGCATTTCATGAATATAACAACCCAACAGGTAGTAAAATGTGTTAAATTATTCCAACCTTAGCTATAACAGTAAAATGTAGCTACATGAAAATTATTTTCTTTATATTCTGAAAGGATTATTTTTACACTGTAGTGTCATGACCATTATGTAAGTGAAGGATCTGAATATGTTTTCCACCACTGAATGTATTACATAAAACAGTACAGTTAGTAATACACATGTTATACTGTACAGCATGTGTGCTATTCATTTACATGGTGACAGTGTTTCCCAAACAGGGGGTCGTGCTGCAGGGTTGAACATGGAAGACCATGGGAGAAATATACAGTATAACTAAGGTGAATGGATATGATTTGTGTAGGAAAATAGTTTGCTGGCCTTCATTTCAGTAAAATTCAACTTGAATTCTCTAATAGTTGCTTCCCAAATAAATGTTAATAGGTTTTGTGGGATGGGGGAGGCGTGCCAGAAAAAGTTTGAGAACCACAGCATCATTGAGAGTTTATGGGTGGAAATGGTATTCTGCACATAAAGTGGTGTGCATTAAATACAGATGTGGTTTCCTTACACTTGCAGAACATGAAAATGTTCCCCCTCTGCTGCTGTTCATCCAGTATTACAGGCACCCACTCATCTTTACTCAAATATTCTGGCACTTCTGAGAAGTTTCACTTCATATTGTTACCACAGAGGGGCACTAATGTCATGCAGAGATATGGGGTATTCACAACAGCTGTTTGGCATCAGCACTCTTTTGTGCAAATCTCAACGAGTTAGAAATCTTTAATGTGTGTCTATGCAAGAATCACTAAATCATTATGAATATGTTTTTATTGAAGAAATAATTTTATGTAATTATTTAATTCCAAAGAAATTGTATTATTTCTTATGTTTGTGTCAAAATTAAACAAGATAGTGGACCCAAAAATGCAGACAGCAACACAGGAAACAGTTCAAATGCATTTAATAACAAAAGAGAGTGAACAAAAGCTTACAGAAAAGTAGTCAGGCCAAAACCAGGGTCCAGAAAAACAAAAGAATCCCCAAAAGGGCAAAACACAAAAACAGTCCAGGTAAACCAGTACAAGGTCCAACACGAGAAGGAAGGATGACACACAATGTACAACGATGAACTGAAAAAGAAACAGAGAAACACAGGGACTAAATAGACAAAGAACTAATCAGACACGGGTGGACAGACAGGTGAAACCAATGGCAATCAAAAAGAGTGGGAAAAGGACAAAGACAGGAAGTAAAGACAAGACACATGAGGGAGGACCAGGACTACAAAATAAAACAGGAAATAACCAAGAAAACCCCAAACCATGACGGTTTCTACTAGGGAAGTCATTATATGTATTATTATTATTTGTGTTATTATTATATGTGGCCAGTGACTATAAACCCCCAGTACATACATTATAGCCATGATTGTGTAGTAGCAGGTTACCACTGTTTATCAGTTATCGTCTGTCTTTGTGAAGTGTGTCTTCTGCCTTCTGTCAAAACAGAAGTTTTTGAACTTGCGCTGTGTGACACGAGGGAATTGATGTATCCACGGTCTATTTATAACACAGAAAGCAGGTGTACCGATACACAGAGGCAAAGTGATTGGTCGGGATCCTCAGAGGATCCTCTGTGCTTGTGTAAATACAGACACACACACACAGTAACATACTTGGATGCAACCTATGAAAACATGCATGCACACTTACATTGATCCGACACAGAAAACCTTTTAACAGTGTAGGCGTATGCATGTATACAAAACAAAGGCGTTCCCATGCATGCATACATTCAGACAATACAAGATTTACAGCATGTTGCTGGCACCCACACAGATATCCAAACAACAGTCATTTCCATCCAAGCAACTCAAACACATTTTCAAGTGTTGTCAAATGGAAAGGGAGACATGCTCTTCACAGCATCAGCTTCTTTCTCCCCTGAGGGTAGAGTAGATCCACACCCACAACCAGATCCTCTGCAACACTTCACTCAAATGATCTACAGCACCCAACAAATCAACAGATCTTGTCCTGACACAAATGTTTCACAGACAGTCTCACCATCATGTAAACAACTATTCACACTACCACCTTTGACCATATTTCATGCCTCCATCAGTGAGGTCAAAGTGGTCAAGAAGAGACAGACAGGTGGTTTGGAGTCATGAGAACATGTACCCACAGTCGTTTAACACCTCAGACTAAAACGGAAGAGTACTTCATGAGAATAAAGAGTGGGAGGGAGGCAGCTTTGTTTGCATATGCTTGTTGTGGTCATTTGCACCTACCTCCACTGAGAGCAGTCTCAAAAAGGAAGTAGGCAAGGCCTGTTTTAATTTTTTTTTTTCAGGAAGTACAATTTTGGCACTTGATGTAAAAAGGATGAGGCAATGATAATAATTAGCCATCCTCCATGATACATTCAGAGAAGATCAAGTTTGCACCTTTGACACAGCCCTGTCCCAGAGTTCTTTGGCCAACAGTAGCCTGAAAAGCACAAAAAAACACATTCTGATTATTCACTTTAATAGAGTCACTCAGCTGATTTTAAAGGTCCCTTACTGTCAGCTTGGAAAGTAGCCAGACAGATGATTCTTACAAACCCATAAGGATTGCATGAAAAGCTTTGGGTTGATCAGATTGATGCGGGTTTTTGGTGGGAGACCAGGTTCTTTGTCTTGTGCTGCAAAGTGCTTTTTTCAAGGTTCCTTGCACTGTTTTGAAAAAGGTTATAGAAAAGCAATATGTTCTCGAATAATGGATTGCTGTGCAGTGTTTTAGCATGTGATAACTCTTTGATACATGCAGTTGATAAGTACAAGCCACTGTTCAACTTTAGTGAGACACTCCTTCATGAAGTCACCATCTGGGAATGGTTTTCCAAGCTGTTTAAGGTGCAATATGTAAGAATCAGAATCAATCACTTTGTATTGTGATCAGATTTTAACATATCTTCAAAAACAAGACCTTCCCTGGCTGTCTTGGTTGCTTATAACAGCCTGTGGACTTATATGTACCACGTCTATGTGAAGGACTCGAGCCAAATTTCACCTTTCATGCACAATTTTACCTGTACTGCCTGTTACAGTTGCTTTAGCAGTTGTGATGTGTTGGCTGGCCGGGTGCAGAGTTTGACTATCCTCCTGCCCACCTGCATCCAGTTAGAGCCCCACACCAGTGGTGGTGAGTAGGTTATGACATCACAATCTTAATGTACAGTATAATGAACCCAGTGGTAGCACCTTTCGAAACTCCTCCATGTAGTCTGTCTCTCAACAAGTGGCCTCTGCTCAGTTTCTCTAGTTTCTTTAATTTTGCTTACGACGCCTTTTTTTTTTCACCATTAATTAAAATCTACTGCCTAATCAATATTCAAGGTTCTCTGAGGTATTTCCATGGGTGATTTTCCCCTGGTGGTGTTGTCTGGCTTATTCTCTAGTCTCCCCTTACTGACATCATCATTACACCATACCATTACATACCCAACCCCACTGTTTATGATGACAGCAGTGCACTTAGTCTGATCTCTGTATCTAACCTCCACTGAACCGTCTGTCTCAGAAAAGCTATCACCATACAGATCCTCTGCATAGACTTTTAATAATGTGAGACCTTTTGCAGTAGGACAGCACTTATACTTGATATTCAGATTACTGTTGCAAACACAAGCACAAGGATCCCTTTTGCTGGATCTGCACCCAGCCTTACAGCTTTCTGAGCATTTTCTCAACACTGCATTTTTCTTGATGTACTGCTCCACCTCTTGCTTCATGTTGCTTCAGTGTTTTGTTTGTATTTGTGCATTTTGGCTGTTAGATTAGCATGTCAGTAAAGAGAACTGCGTAAACAGTTTTGAGAAAATGAACTCACTATAGAGACATGTGAATCACCAAATGTAAAAAACTGTAATCGACTCCCAGTTTGTCCAGGAGATGGTGCCATTGACTGGACTAAAGGAGATGACTGATTCTCAGGTAGAGGCAACCAGAATAAGTCAAATACACTGCCTGGTCACCACCTGGATTTACCTAGGCAACAAGATTAGAGCCTTCCTTGGATAATTACTGCAGTAATTAATAAGTTTCAGCAGACAACAAGTTTTTTTTTAACCCTAACTGATGCAGTGAGTAGCTTCTCGTTTCTAACAGTAAGTGATTGTACACTATAGGCTGTGAAGGAGGCAAATTGTGATTTGTAATACTGGGCTATATAGAATAAATTTGATTTGACTTGATTACACACTTGATTTTACTCAAGCAACACACATTTTAATTACATGTCATGGCAGAGGTAGTGTTCCTGTTTAAGTGTGCATATATGAATGGTTGTATGTTTGTCATATGCAGGCAGCATAGCATGTTTACAGTTAACACTATCTTATAGAGCTGCACAACTTCATACCTTCAGCAGTATTTTTTATGTCTGTCAACCGAAGGACAACACACTGTGCACACTTTAAATGCATGCTGTGTACAGTGACAGCAGCTTTGATAACCCATCTGATGACACACGTAACCAAATGAATTGTCCCGCCTCCAACCCTAACACATGAAATCTTGTTCAAAGTCAGCAGCACAGAGGTTACTGTCTGCTCCTCAGACAATTAGCTATGGGACATAATGAGAGAGTAAATAATAAAAAGCACCAGCTATTTGCAACACGTCATTTTATTAGTCTTAGTTTATATAAATCGCTCCTAAATTTAGGATTGTGGCATGGCATGTTCCACAAGAATACTCTATATTCTGTATTTTGTCTGTCTTGATTTGATTAGTTTTTCTTGTGTATCACACCTGCTCTTTACCCAGCAGATGCCTTTCTCTTCCTGTGTTTGTGAGTTTCAGTTCCTCACACACACACATTAAATGATTCCTCTGACTTTAATGTGCATTCCCTTTAGATTCAGCAGTGTCACCATGATAATGTGTTGATTAGAAGACATTTTATATTGAATTACACTGCTGACTATAGGATCTGTTTTAGTCCCTTACTTCTCAACTTTAATAACCAGTAGAAGGACAAAAGTCCATGTAGTGCATGACCTCAGGAAACAGTATTTGGTCTGTACTGTACATGTTGTGATTAGTGTAAAGGAAGGGACATTTGAACTTATACTTGTTTAGTGATCAAAATTATTCCTCTACATCTCAGCCTACAGCAGGGAAGACCTTGACTGTTCATATTACTGTACACAAAAACTCAACAGCATTTGATAATGCAGGATAAAAGTTATTATTTACTTTATAACTAAATTTCTTTCATTGCTACATATATTTAATAATGATAAACTGAATTTATATAGCACCTTTCATATGTTACATGTTTTGAAAGGAATAAAAACTGAAAAAATAATGATTAAAAATCAGGCAATTTGATAGATCGGCTAAAAAAATACATTTTAGGGGAAAATCTAAAAAATAAAGTTATTTTAGGGACATTAAGGGATTAAGGGACATTTAAGGTATAGACTGTCATTAATAACAGCATACAAGGTTGTTTATAAATAGCCTGTGGGACACCAAGAGATTGACACAGAAAGGTAGAAAGGTGAGATTAAAAATATGTGCTTTTAAATGTTGTGTCAAATTCTGAATAGAGCCTGCCCCTCTGATATTTTTGTGTAGGCTGTGTCTGGACAGTCTGTTTATGAGAATACATTTCAGTGTTACACATAAACCCTCAAATTACATTTTTAATATACAAAATCAGACAGACAGCTGTGTTGTCTTTGTTGATGCTTTATTGGCTGATTTTGTTACTAATAAAAAAAAAAACAAGCAGGAAAAAAGGCAACTTTCTCACAAAGTGGATCAGATTTGAGAAATTAGTAATGTGTAATTTTTTTGCAAGCAAAAGTCAAAGAAAGGAAGATAAGAGTAACAGTGTAAAGATCTCATCGACATGTATCATATCAATGGATAAGCCTCAACCTTACTGACTGACTTATTTATCAAACTGCTCCACAGTTTCTCCAAGAAGGATGCCGTTTCTGGTGTGGAAGATCTTGGCCAGAGAGGGACTCATTGGGCTTGGTATGTAGTCCTGACACTGATGACCACCAAGACTTGGTGCACACTCAACTATGTAGGAAAAGAAGAAGGTACCATGTTTGAACATGCAACTGTCTGACACCTTTCCCTGACGCAGATCAAATGAACACTCGCCAAGAAGATCACTGTTCCAGTAAGTATCCTCATCATAAACACTGAATGTAAGTTTGTCTCTCATGTTGATGGCTATTTCTCCAAACTGAAAATTCTCACGCCATACAGGATTGTCATTGTTACTTATGATGGCAGTGCGCTTAGTCTGATCACCATATCTAACCTCAACTGAACCATCTGTCTGCGTCCACTTATCACCGTACAGACCACGTGCATAGAGGCTGAAGACCTTCAATGTAGCGAGACCTTTCCCAGCGGGACAGCAGTTTGACTTGATATTCTGATTACTGTTGCAAACACAAGCACAAGGATCTCTTTTGCTAGATCTATGTCCAATCTTACAGCTTTCTGAGCATTTTCTCAAAACTGCATTATTCTTGATGTACTGCTCCACCTCTTGCTTCAGTCCGGCCACGGCAGGATGACCACTTGGCAGTATGGTGTGCAGGGGCTTTAAGTTGTATCGGACCACATCAGGAGTGATTTTCAGTGAGTCAAGCCAGTTGTTGTAGACAGAGGGATTTGAGTGTTCAAAGAGGATGTCAGCACCGTTGATACTCCCACCAATGACCTCTGTGTTACGCTCATTAAACGTGCTGCTGAAACTTTGGCCATAGCCTAAGTTCTTCTTCTTTTCCCGACAGTGTTTGGTCATGGCCTCAACACTGGCGCTATTTGCAAAGGTAGCCGAGGCCTCAACTGACAAACAGTCACTGACTTCTGTTGCTGAGAGGCCGTTCATGGTCGCCGCACAGGTCTTGATAGAAGTGGTTGCTTTTATTTCTCCTCCTAGAGATACCTGTGTGATGTAATGTGTGCCATATGTGTCGATCAGACCGTGATATAATGGTGCGGTCTTCACTGAATATGGAGGAAGGGAGTTCACTGCTGATTCAAAGTCATGACTCAGTGGAGGTTTCGTTGCCAGTCTGTAGCTGTGAAGAACAGAAAATATACAAATTAATTGCAATCTATTACAGTCACGTTTGATCTGCATCACTGTTTGTGTTGTTTTATGTTAAATTGCTGGCATTATTGTAACTGGCCACAGCACTGTAAAACAAAGCATTTAAATTCAGAGTTAAGTATGCAAAGACAAGTATCTGTCCATATACTCACCTGTAGAGGTTACAGTTGATAGACTGTTGAGTAAAGGCGTAGCGGTCTTGTTTTGACTTTTGCATGCCAAAGGTAGCCTGTCTGGAGTGGGAACCTCCAAGGCCAATACCAAGAGTGACGGATGGTGAAGGGATTTTAAGGCCAATCTTCCAATCATTGGATACAGAGGATGTGGAATCATTGACAAGAGTTTCGACCGAATCAAAGAGTGTACCAGAGACCTTCAAACTACACTTGGGGAGGTTTCTCCAGTCCACCACAGAAACTGGGACCTTCTGCTTCTCTCCATTCATGTTGCTGTTTCTGTAGAGCCGGCAAGTGCCATTGCCAAGCTTCCATGATTCAGTGTCGATGACATAGGCACCTTTCCGCTCCATTGTGACGATGTCGAAGCCTTCTCCACCCAGATTGTAACCAGGAACAAAGTGAGCCGCTTTACACTCCTCTGGTGTACCAATGAAGCGTACACTGGATGGCAGACACAGAGGACTCCATGCCCAACACAGGAGCATGAGATGCCACAGCCTTGCCATCTGTATAAAAGGATTAAACAGTGAGAGCAGATAAAATTGGATAGGCAGCTAAACAATGCCACTTTGAATGTTAAATGTCAATATAAATTAGATTGCACTCAGCTAACAAATAGGAAAAAATTTCTTTGAAATATTACTCAACTCAAACTATTATTGTCAGATGTAACTTATGGGTCTTACCGTAAGTGTTGACAGCAAGTTGTGTTACGTGCATTGAAATATCTGACCTATGTTATAGCTTTACTCTGGAGGAGGAGTCTTGTTCGCTAATATGACTTTCACATACTTTATATTCAACTCTCTGCATGCCTATCACACCCTGTTAAGGTGTGAAGCCAAAAGAGGAAGCTGGGGTCTTGTGAGAACATCTTAATGTTTTTTAGCAAGTGCATTTTTAAAAAAAAAAATAAACATAAACCTAGAGAAGGAAAAAACTTGCAGTGATAAAATCTAAAATATTTCACAGCGTTGTGATTAAGCTACAATAAGATAACATCCTAATTTCCTGGGAAACTGGGGGGCACAAGGACAGAGTAAGTACAGATAAATAGAGAAACATCAAGAGAATAAATAATTAAAAGTACATAAAAAATAAGAATAGAATAAAATAGAGACTATTATCTGGAGCATGGGGAGAATATGCAAACTCCACACAGAAGGGCTCCACCCAGCCAGTGAGTCCAAACATCAATGATTAAAAAGTAACTGAGTGATTTTTCAGCAAAATTGTTTGTACTTTTAGATGAGCATTTTTAATGCTAGTAGATTTATTTGTAGTTTAGTAATACTGCAGTAAGGCGAAAGTGCTTCTACTTTTTCAGCATTCATTTCAATATTGCTTTAAGTGCAAAATATTGACAGTGTTACACATTCAGTCCCAACAGCTAGTATTGTACTTGAACTAATATTGTAATAACATCTCAAGAAAAATGACACAATGGTGTGATTAGTAGCAGCAAAGTCAACAAAGTAGCCTACAGCATATGTAAGACTTCAAGTTAACTGTTTGTGTCTGCACCAAAAGTGGTAAATAAACATTGTTTACAATTATTGGGAATCACATCTGCTGGTCTTAAGTGTATTAGAACTTGTGTGACTTCTTCAGTGTAGTAATTCAGGTGGCATTGTTGGCAACCTAAAAACTAATCCCATCTCCCACCTTGGCTACACTGGTATTATGTCAGTATGATGACAGTTTTTGGTGTCCACTGGTGTTGTATAGTCTGATAGCAGTGGGCACAAATGACCACCTGAAGCACTCCATTCTGCACTTAGGCGAGATGATGTAAATAAGCTGCCCATTTGGATGGCTTTTATCTTGTCCTTTATCCTCCTCTCCACCACTGACTCCATCCAGTTCCAACCCAATTTATTAGGTACATGTAGCACCCTACCCCAGTGATTAAGAATAAATTACCTGAGTTGAAGGTATCACTCTGGGCGGGCTCTGGGTCCTGGATTTTAATGTTTGGTGGTGCCGTATTATCCTATGTATTAACTATGAATAGATGTACTTTATCTCACAAATAAGGTAAGTACACACTCTGTTGGTGCCTCCACTTAGTAGATTAATGAAATAACATACGAAAAATCCACTAAGGAAACACCATGAACTTACATTAGTCTTGTACCTTTGCTTTATGTAGCTTAACCCTGAACACTGACTTTAATTACACACCCACACACAGTACTCTTTAAAATAAAACCACTGTATTAACAAAATGTAAATGACACTCACATGAAAATCACAGGTCTTTCATTCAATGCACAGTACCACTCAATAAACCACAGTCAGTACCCAAATACTGTATGAGCTCTGCTAAAATCCGCTAAAATTAAAAAAAAGTCTTGAAAATGAAACATTGCAGGCCTGAATTGATGCTGGCGTGCGGTGAGGTCCAAAACTGATGACCGCTTCGCTTTTCCAAGCAAACATAAAATAAACAAATGCACGTGCACTGAGTTTTGTTTTAGTACTCACTTTCCTCTTGGGTTAATGTGAGGGGTGTGTGTGGAGAAGAAGGCTGAATGAGGGGTTTTACTGATGAAGATGGAGGGGAATGGAGAGGAGGAATGGAGACTGGGACTCAGCTACTGCTACGCACGCAGCTCCCACAGATAACCGATCTCTGCGGCTCAGAGGGGGAAAAAGGTCAAAGGAGGGCTTCCTGGTCCGGTCTGCTCTGACAACATACATTTACATCCTTTACTCACTGATAAATTTCTATGCACTATGATGAAATCAGTCCGAATTCACACAATAACCCGTACACACACAGGTAAACATGAGTAACGTGAGGCTACTACAGCAAACACTGTGTAAATACCAGCTGCATGCTAGCTAATCGCTAATCACGTTTAGCATTTACTTTATAACATTAGCAGTAATACAGTCCGTAATTACCACACACAAATAAGCATGTACCTTCTGTACACCGTTATACTTCGGTTTGTACAGGTAACAGAAATACTCCGGTTTTTCCAACACTACGCAAGTCGTTTTTTCTCTGGTGCTCTCTCGGCCTCTCCTGTCTCTGCCGTGATCTAACCTGCTTCCTCCAAGTCCCCCCCCCCCCGACAACTCAGACAAAAGAGCAGACGACCAATAAACAACCTATACAGTGATGATTGACAAATAAAACACCAATGGCTTGCACATTTTAACCAAACACATAATATCATAAACATAAACACATTTTAAGTACTGTCTTCACTTATGAATGTTTATATATATATATATATATATATATATATTTATATTTATATATTTATATATATAGTTTCTTCTTCCAAACTGAACTCATAAGCATTTTTTTATATATATAGAAAGAACTTGTTATGTATTTATTTACTCCACTTATTAACTTATTTACATTAGACAGGGCTACATACATCTACTGTACTTGAGATAAAGACTTGCAATAAATCCTGTTTTGTTTCTGTGAAACTGGCAAAAATTAGAGGTGCTGATTTATTTAACTCAATGTTCATTGTTGAGGTCATAATTTGTTCTTCTATAAACTTATTGTGTTACACCTCCAACCCCTTCTCTCTCATCCGCTCAGTGATAAACTGGACACAAAAAAATGAATGGATTGATGAATGAATAGTGTTTGGGCCTGCAGCAGAATATAGAGAAAATAAATGTCACGTTACTTTTTTCCCCAGCAGCCATAAAGCTGTTACAAGTGAGACATGAAGAATGTATGTAATTTTCTCCCATGTCACAGGTGTGTTCTGGACCCAAATGCAGCACACAATACAACAGGAATCATTGGTAATAACTTCTATTCAAACACAGGCAAAGAGGAACTTAGGCAGATGGGAAAAAGGGGCTCAGGGGCCGAACCAACCTGAAACAGGACCATGAAAAGGGGTGTGAGCTCAGTAACCAACACTCTTCAGTTCATCAGAGAGTGACGGTACTTGAGAGAGGCAGGCAGGCTGGAGACATGATCGACAAGGCAGAGGGTCCAGAACCAGGTGAGCAGGTGGATGAAACAGAGGGACCGATGTGGGATGAGCAGAAGGGAGACCAGCGCTAGGCAGGGGAGTAGAAACCAGGTAAATACAGAGTCCAAGCAAAACACTCCAGCAGGAAGCAGACAGAGAATCAGGGTTCCACTGGTGAGGTGAGTAGATTCTCTCCAAGGGAAAACAAGAAGAAACACAGAAACTCACACTATAATGCCAGACAGGACACCAAGTAGCCAGGGGGACGCACAGACAAAAACCAGGAACACTGAGGCAGGTCTAATGGTCAGGGACAGAAAGCTGTGGTGAATTATCAGGTTTCAGACAAGGCAGATTAATTAGAGACAGGCAGGGTTGGCAACAGCAAAACAGTCCAAGACATAGTGCTGGAGAATTTTGCTTAGAATGCTGAAAAACAATCTAGTGAGGAGTGAGTGTGCTGGAGATGTATATATACTGGGCTGACTGGGAGTAGCCGGCAGGTAGAGTGGAAAACTACTGAGGCAGAGGGACAGGAGGGAAGCTGGGAGAATAGGGGACTGAGCAAGGGAAACTGGGCCTGCAGAACTGTGACACCCCAGGTAGAAGGAAAAGTGACACCAAGGGCGGTAAATCACTCTGTGACTTGAATGAGAGAAGTGAAATGTTACATTCATTACTATAAAATTAAACAATTAAATGTCCTGGATTCTGCTTCACTTTCCTCAGTAGGTGTTTATACTTTTTTATTGTGATTAAGTGTGAGCAAGAAAATAGTTTAGTGATCCACAGTTCAGTCCACACTGACTTCTGTCACACTGTGTGAACATACATGAATCGTGAACTGAAAGAAGTGCCCTTATTTATACTGTAATGAAATCTTAGTTTAGTTAGTCTTACTGTTGAGAAATTACTGAGAGAAATGAAGCTCAGCATAAGTTAAAACAGGAAGACCATCCTTACACTTCATTCATTCACATTCAAAAAACAATTTGACTTCATCACCCCCTTAAAATATATTTTATATGTATGTTATTTATACTACGATGGGGTGTAATTGACAAAGACGTCATGTTTCTCACGTTTTATGCACATGTAAATAAGAATATTTGTTCACTCAGAAGAAAGACTCTCCTGACTGAAATGTTGTCATTCAAGAGTCAATTCTCAGATGTGTATGAAGTGTTTTGTTTGTATTTGTGCATTTTGGCTGTTAGATTAGCATGTCAGTAAAGAGAACTGTGTAAACAGTTTTGAGAAAGTGAACTCACTATAGAGACGTGAGTCACCAAATGTAAAAAACTGTAATCGACTCCCAGTTTGTCCAGGAGATGGTGCCATTGACTGATTCTCAGGTAGAGGCAACCAGAATAAGTCAAATACACTGCCTGGTCACCACCTGGATTTACCTAGGCAACAAGGTTAGAGCCTTCCTTGGATAATTACTGCAGTAATTAATAAGTTTCAGCAGACAACAAGTTTTTTTTTTAACCCTAACTGATGCAGTGAGTAGCTTCTCGTTTCTAACAGTAAGTGATTGTACACTATAGGCTGTGAAGGAGGCAAATTGTGATTTGTAATACTGGGCTATATAGAATAAATTTGATTTGACTTGATTACACACTTGATTTTACTCAAGCAACACACATTTTAATTACATGTCATGGCAGAGGTAGTTTTCCTGTTTAAGTGTGCATATATGAATGGTTGTATGTTTGTCATATGCAGGCAGCATAGCATGTTTACAGTTAACACTATCTTATAGAGCTGCACAACTTCATACCTTCAGCAGTATTTTTTATGTCTGTCAACCGAAGGACAACACACTGTGCACACTTTAAATGCATGCTGTGTACAGTGACAGCAGCTTTGATAACCCATCTGATGACACACGTAACCAAATGAATTGTCCCGCCTCCAACCCTAACACATGAAATCTTGTTCAAAGTCAGCAGCACAGAGGTTACTGTCTGCTCCTCAGACAATTAGCTATGGGACATAATGAGAGAGTAAATAATAAAAAGCACCAGCTATTTGCAACACGTCATTTTATTAGTCTTAGTTTATATAAATCGCTCCTAAATTTAGGATTGTGGCATGGCATGTTCCACAAGAATACTCTATATTCTGTATTTTGTCTGTCTTGATTTGATTAGTTTTTCTTGTGTATCACACCTGCTCTTTACCCAGCAGATGCCTTTCTCTTCCTGTGTTTGTGAGTTTCAGTTCCTCACACACACACATTAAATGATTCCTCTGACTTTAATGTGCATTCCCTTTAGATTCAGCTGTGTCACCATGATAATGTGTTGATTAGAAGACATTTTATATTGAATTTCACTGCTGACTATAGGATCTGTTTTAGTCCCTTACTTCTCAACTTTAATAACCAGTAGAAGGACAAAAGCCCATGTAGTGCATGACCTCAGGAAACAGTATTTGGTCTGTACTGTACATGTTGTGATTAGTGTAAAGGAAGGGACATTTGAACTTATACTTGTTTAGTGATCAAAATTATTCCTCTACATCTCAGCCTACAGCAGGGAAGACCTTGACTGTTCATATTACTGTACACAAAAACTCAACAGCATTTGATAATGCAGGATAAAAGTTATTATTTACTTTATAACTAAATTTATTTCATTGCACATATATTTAATAATGATAAACTGAATTATATAGCACCTTTCATATGTTACATGTTTTGAAAGGAATAAAAACTGAAAAAATAATGATTAAAAATCAGGCAATTTGATAGATCGGCTAAAAAAAATACATTTTAGGGGAAAATCTGAAAAATAAAGTTATTTTAGGGACATTAAGGGATTAAGGGACATTTAAGGTATAGACTGTCATTAATAACAGCATACAAGGTTGTTTATAAATAGCCTGTGGGACACCAAGAGATAGACACAGAAAGGTAGAAAGGTGAGATTAAAAATATGTGCTTTTAAATGTTGTGTCAAATTCTGAATAGAGCCTGCCCCTCTGATATTTTTGTGTAGGCTGTGTCTGGACAGTCTGTTTATGAGAATACATTTCAGTGTTACACATAAACCCTCAAATTACATTTTTAATATACAAAATCAGACAGACAGCTGTGTTGTCTTTGTTGATGCTTTATTGGCAGATTTTGTTACTAATAAAAAAAAAACAAGCAGGAAAAAAGGCAACTTTCTCACAAAGTGGATCAGATTTGAGAAATTAGTAATGTGTAATTTTTTTGCAAGCAAAAGTCAAAGAAAGGAAGATAAGAGTAACAGTGTAAAGATCTCATCGACATGTATCATATCAATGGATAAGCCTCAACCTTACTGACTGACTTATTTATCAAACTGCTCCACAGTTTCTCCAAGAAGGATGCCGTTTCTGGTGTGGAAGATCTTGGCCAGAGCGGGACTCATTGGGCTTGGTATGTAGTCCTGACACCGATGACCACCAAGACTTGGTGCACACTCAACTATGTAGGAAAAGAAGAAGGTACCATGTTTGAACATGCAACTGTCTGACACCTTTCCCTGACGCAGATCAAATGAACACTCGCCAAGAAGATCACTGTTCCAGTAAGTATCCTCATCATAAACAGTGAATGTAAGTTTGTCTCTCATGTTGATGGCTATTTCTCCAAACTGAAAATTCTCACGCCATACAGGATTGTCATTGTTTGTGATAATGGCAGTGCGCTTAGTCTGATCACCATATCTAACCTCAACTGAACCATCTGTCTGCGTACACGTATCACCGTACAGACCACGTGCATAGAGGCTGAAGACCTTCAATGTAGCGAGACCTTTCCCAGCGGGACAGCAGTTTGACTTGATATTCTGATTACTGTTGCAAACACAAGCACAAGGATCTCTTTTGCTAGATCTATGTCCAATCTTACAGCTTTCTGAGCATTTTCTCAAAACTGCATTTTTCTTGATGTGCTCCTCCACCTCTTGCTTCAGTCCGGCCACGGCAGGATGACCACCTGGCAGTATGGTGTGCAGGGGCTTTAAGTTGTATCGGACCACATCAGGAGTGATTTTCAGTGAGTCAAGCCAGTTGTTGTAGACAGAGGGATTTGATTGTTCAAAGAGGATGTCAGCACCGTTGATACTCCCACCAATGACCTCTGTGTTACGCTCATTAAACGTGCTGCTGAAACTTTGGCCATAGCCTAAGTTCTTCTTCTTTTCCTGACAGTGTTTGGTCATGGCCTCAACACTGGCGCTATTTGCAAAGGTAGCCGAGGCCTCAACTGACAAACAGTCACTGACTTCTGTTGCTGAGAGGCCGTTCATGGTCGCCGCGCAGGTCTTGATAGAAGTGGTTGCTTTTATCTCCCCTCCTAGAGATACCTGTGTGATGTAATGTGTGCCATATGTGTCAATCAGACCGTGATATAATGGTGCGGTCTTCATTGAATATGGAGGAAGGGAGTTCACTGCTGATTCAAAGTCATGACTCAGTGGAGGTTTTGTTGCCAGTCTGTAGCTGTGAAGAACAGGAAATGTACAAATTAATTGCAATCTGTTACAGACACATTTGATCTGCATCACTGTTTGTGTTGTTTTATGTTAAATTGCTGGCATTATTGTAACTGGCCACAGCACTGTAAAACAAAGCATTTAAATTCAGAGTTAAGTATGCAAAGACAAGTATCTGTCCATATACTCACCTGTAGAGGTTACAGTTGATAGACTGTTGAGTAAAGGAGTAGCGGTCTTGTTTTGACTTTTGCATGCCAAAGGTAGCCTGTCTGGAGTGGGAACCTCCAAGGCCAATACCAAGAGAAAAGGATGGTAAAGAGATTTTAAGGCCAATCTTCCAATCATTGGATACGGAGGATGTGGAATCATTGACAAGAGTTTCGACCGAATCAAAGAGTGTACCAGAGACCTTCAAACTACACTTGGGGAGGTTTCTCCAGTCCACCACAGAAACTGGGACCTTCTGCTTCTCTCCATTCATGTTGCTGTTTCTGTAGAGCCGGCAAGTGCCATTGCCAAGCTTCCATGTTTCAGTGTCGATGACATAGGCACCTTTCCGCTCCATTGTGACGATGTCGAAGCCTTCTCCACCCAGATTGTAACCAGGAACAAAGCGAGCCGCTTTACACTCCTCTGGTGTACCAGTGAAGCGTACACTGGATGGCAGACACAGAGGACTCCATGCCCAACACAGGAACATGAGATGCCACAGCCTTGCCATCTGTATGAGAGAAATGAAAAGCAATCAAGGTAAAGGCATGGGCATTTAAACAATGCAAAATTGTTAAACAATGCTTTGTTTAAAACTTTAGAAGTACAGTATAAATAGATATAGATAGATTTTGAACAACTGTGAAGAAGAAGAAAGTGCTGATAACAGAGATGAAGAGACTCAGGTGTCTGACCTTATCTTGACTGTCGGCAGCGAGGTCTGGTTAGCGACTTTAAAGGTCTGACTTTTATTGTAGTGATGATGAGATGGAGGTGGAGCCTGTACTGACAATCTAATCTATTCAGTTCTAATCTATTCAGTTCTGACAAGTGTCTTATTTGACTGACTTTATTTATTTACATTTTCACTTACTTTGCACCATGATAGCGTGAGAAGATTACATACGGGTTTTTTGTATGCTTAAAAAACTAAAAGAATATAATTGAAAATGTAGCTGGTTAGGAGGCTGGTTAAAACATCTGTAGCATAAATGTTAAAAGTATTCAATGTGCTATTGTCCTGTAAAACATAAAATCGACTTTTCTTCATTTTCCTTTCTCCGTAAATGTAGATGAAAGCAACTACTTTTTTCTGTGTTATGCATGTTGATGTAGAATTTAAGCCTGATTTAAACCTAGTTGTAGCAAGGCTGAGCCTTATAATTCTATGAGGATGCCATGTTGCAGAAGTTTGACAAAATGAGTCCCAGACCAAACTGAAGTCTTGAAGTCTAAAAGACTAGAGGTCTATTCGGCTAATTTAAGCACAGAGAATAGACTGCAGGTCCAATGTAGTTTTCTTGCTGGGTTTGGCACCCGGTACCCTGGGGTTTAGTCACAGCTGACCAAACTAATGGCACAGTTAGCCAACTTACTTAAGCAACAAGTAAAGCTATCATTCCATCAGGTAACTTGGTAAATGATCTTGAAGGCTGTGATTGTCCCAGTGACCGGTAGTGTTAATTTGGGGGCTGCTGAGCCCAGTTCTGTGGCCCACTAACAGCTAACAGTTACAGTTAGTAAACTAAAGTTATCTGTAAATCAGGAAACTCTGTAATCAAATCACTGGGAGCTGAAGCTAAGCAGCTGCAGGACATCAGAGGGGAGACCAGAAAATATTTTCTCCATAAAATATGATCTAGTTTCACCATAAGCAGTGAATAAAGTTATAAAATTGTGCTTTTGGACAGCAAGGCCTGTTCCCCAGAAACACTTCAGTCCGCTCCAGTGAATGGGTGTATTGTCATAAGTGAGAAAGCATTTCAAAAATATACATTAAATATACAATATAATGTACACTGGCCCACCTGAGCCAGGCGGAGGAGCAGTTATGCAGCTGTCCCTGCTCCTCCTTCTTCTCCTCTCCCACCTAATCCTCATCTCCTCCTTTCATCTTCGCTCCTCTGACCTGCTGCGAAACAATCAGTTTAAAGTGTGCAAAATTACGCAGGGATATAACCGGCTCTGACAGGAGCATACATACCTTTTTCTCTCCGGATCGGGCCGGATTCATGCGGTCAAATATAGTGTCTTGTACATTTTGTATGTTATAGATCATAATTGTTTAATCCTTGATTTTCTGGATCACAACAAACATGCAGACACAAACACTACAGCTGCTCCAGCTGTCATGTTGACTCATCTGATAAAGACAATCTGACAACTGTGATCAAGTCCCATGTGCACTTTGCAGGTCTCTTTAGATTTATTAGACTTTATAATTATAAAATAATTTCTTTTTCCTTATTAGTGAGTTTAATTTCAAAGACGCACCCATGCATGACTGTTTAACATAAATGAAAGGTGTTCTGTGATTGTGGAGATGTGTGTGCACCTCAGTCAAGTGCAAGACACACGCACACACTTTTAACTTAAATATTTACACTTTACTGCTGATAGAAAATCTGTTCAAATAACACTTTACTGATCCACACTCCTGTGTGAGGAAGAAAAATGAACATAAATGAAGGTGTTTTGTGATCGTGAAGATGTGTGTGTTTCGGCCCAACACACCAGGTGCTATCTTGTGTTGAAAGACCACAAACTTTGCACTACAAGCAGGTTTTGGCTGGTCGAAAGTGCAAGCAGTTTTTACTCCAATGTGTCATGGTTTTGTCTTGTCTTGTCTTGTCTTGTGTTGTCTGTCTTGTGTCATCTGCTTTTGGGTCCTCCACCTAGCTGATCTGTAACCGTGGTCTCTTGTCTGTTCCTCATGCCCAGCTGAAAACTAAAAGGGACAGGGCCTTTTCAGTCAGGGCCCCAAAGCTCTGGAACAATCTGCCTGAGGAAGTTAGGTCAGCCGAGTCAATGATCTCCTTTAAATCTCTTCTTAAGACATACTTTTATCGGAGAGCCTTTCCTAATTTTATGTTTTCCTAAAAATGTTTTTACCTTCCTATTTTTGCTCTGTACCATTTTATTTTATCTGTTTTAGCTGTTGTGTGATGCTTGATCCTGTCTGTTTTATTTTGTTGCCTTTGTGAAGCACTTTGTAATGTGAATTTTGAAAAGTGCTCTATAAATAAAGATTATTATTATTATTAACACAATGTGCCGAGTACAGGATAGCAAACATGCCGGGCCACACCTTCGTTTTGCCTCCATGTTTAGACCTCTCACCCACAGCTGCACAGACGCAGCGCAAGTGTATTTGTTATCTTGCAGAAATGGTAAAAATGTCACTTACGCTGGTGTAAGATAGCAAAAGCACTTGCGCCAGCAGTACAACGGCTTTGCGCCGGGTGTAAGATAGGGCCCTTTGTGTTAGCTGACATCAGATAATTTTGATTCCTTCTATTTAAAAGAAAATACTCAAAACAATTAATTAATTAATTAATTAATCCTGTCACAATTGTGTCCCTTGAAAAATAGGTCCAAAGATGTGGAGCACACGGGCGTACGTCCATGTGCTCCACATGTCCACCTGTTTTTCAAGTCTTTCCTTTAATGATTGCTTTCCTCATCAATTTATCTGTTGACCGTTTTCTCTATTAATCACTTAGTTATTTGTTCCATAAAATGTCAAAAAATGGTGGAAAATGGTAAATATTCATATTTAAGAAGCTGAAATCAAATAATTTGGACTTTTTTAATTAAAAAATGACTTGGACTGATTAATTGATTCTCAAAATAGATGCAGATTTATCTATTAGTCGATTAATAATAGATTATTCATTGCAGTGTTTTATGTCCGTTGTTTGGTTTATTAGTTTCCAGCAGTCCTTTCCTTTGTTGTGTGCAATTTATTTATTGCTTGATTATTTTACAGACAAAAAGGTCATGATTATGAATTGGTAACTGTGTGCACTGTGCATGGATGTAAATTGTAATCCTACTACTAATCCTGATCTTTAATAAATGTAACTGTAATGTAATCTGTAGTCTTTTTTTTAATCTGTAAGTATAGTAGAATACAGTTACCTTTTTTTATGTCATTCTGTTGCATGTAACCTGTGACTCTCCAAGATTGTGTATGTGTTTTGACCTTGTGTTTGACAGGTGATGCTTCAACCATCAGTTCAGCATGCTGGGTCAGGCTCTAGGGTCCCACTACAGCATAAGTGAATAATGTGTAATGGAAGAATCAACTATGTTTTGATCTACTGAGAAGTTAAATAGTGACTTTCTCACAGTTTCAGCTATCAGTGAGAATATGTTGTGTGACAAACAACACTTTAGTAATGGCCGTGTTAAAAAAAAAAAAATCTTTTCTCTATTTGTACAGAAACGACTACGAATGACCGATCCAAATGGAGTGACAGTTCACACGAACAACACTCACCTCACCATCAGTTCACTAACATCCTGTTTGTTCCGTTCTGTTGACACTTAGGTGGAAATGTGAAACTGTGGCTCTCCAAACTTGTTGCACAGCTGACAGTCTGATGTGAGAATAACATTTATGTTCATACAGTGTTAATCAGTAGTGTTTCACAGGTTGCAGAATGCCAGTATGCAGTAGTCATCAAGTTCCAAATGGTTGAGCGAGTAAGTTCAACTGAAGGTCTCTACTCCTTGACAGTACCTGTTTTCATTTTTGGTCCTGATCCAACTGTGTATAAAAAGTATCCACCTGGACTTTTCTTTCATTTTTTAAATGTAATTATTAGGGGTGTAACGATTCACTCATGCGTCTGATGCATCGGACTTTAATGTGTAAGATATGAGTGCATCGGTTCAGACGGCCTGCATCAGTAAAAAGCTTAACATGAATCGGAAACAAATCGATGCAGCACTAGTGTATCAATACATCTCATTAGGATGTGCATACATACAATTTTGGCATCAAGGAGCTGCCACTGTTAACTTTCCTCCTTTCTTCTCTCTCTGTCTCTGCCTGCACCGCTCTCACTGGACGCCCGCTGCCGCGATCACAAAAACAAGCGCTCCCTCCTCCCTCTTCTGTGTCTCCTCTTGTTTTACTTAAAACAGATGGTGCTGAAACAGCGACAGAAGTGACATTGTACCACGTCGCACCACCAAACTTTCATAACGCTCAAGTGTAGAATAAGTTTGGGTTTTCTAAGAAAGATGAGAAACACTGCTGCAGATCATTTATGCAAAAGGTGTCAGACAGCAGAGAACAGAGACACGAGTCTGACCCACAGAGACGTCATGTCACTGTGAGAGCAGGTAACACTTCACTGTTCCTCCACACTAATCAAAACCACAGCACTCTTCATATGAAACAGAGCAGCAGATCATCTTACTGCAGAAATACTGATATTTTAAACAGTTTTAAAGTTTCTCATTTATCTCATTTACACATGAGACTCATAATAAGATGTTAACATCACTGTAATGTCTCCTTCTCTGTCTCTACTGTCACTATATTTAGTAAAACTATCAGGATTTTTTGCAACTAACAGCGCTCTACAAATGTAGCATTAATTGAATCAAAATGTAAAGACTGACACACTGCATTGTCTTGTATTGCATCGTGTCGTATTGTATCATATCGTATCGTGACAGAGCTGAATTGTATCGAACCGAATCATTGGCCACTTAAAGATTAGAAGAAATATATTGTATCGTTGAACATGTATCAAGATACGTATCGAATCATCTCAGTCAGTGAGATACACACCCCTAGTAATTATGTGTGTTGGCACTAACTCACAGGGCCTCTTGCACAGGAGCATCCACCCAGCACTGCCAGGCTTAACAGAGCAAATGGTGTGTTTCTGGGAACATGTAACATAGTTTTCAGTGCGTCCAGAAAGCTAAATTTTGGTGTCATGAAACCATAGAAGCTTCTTCCAGTTTGTTTCACACCTGCCTTCAGATTTTCTTTTTCCATAAAGTGCAGCCTTCGCTTTGCCAGTCTGCCATTAAACTGCAACTCATGAAGCACAAAGTTGCCTGTCTCAGCTGTGAAACTCTGTAGCTTCATAAAAGTTGTTACAGGTCCTTGTGGTCTCCTTCATTAATGCCTCACTCATGCAGACTTGGTTTTGAGGCCTTGACTTTTCAGTATTCTTTGCATTTCAATTATGAGCTACCTCACTTAGGCTGCTGCCACTGTGATCCAGACCCAGAACACACAGAGTTAAACTCAGTCTTGACATTCAGTTTTCTTGTATCTCTCCCCTGATTTTTCCTGTTTTGTTTTTTTTTCAGTATTCTTGCTGCAGGTTTGTTTTTAATGCCCCTTTTGTTTTGTACCTCTCATATAAATTCAACATCAACAGCTAAATACTAACTTAACTTTGTTTAAACTTGAATATCTTGCTTTTAAAGTACAGGAAGGAAAATGACAAACCAGCTGTTGAACTGGCTGCAGATCACTTGTCATATGAATGGATATGTGACTTATGTCTGCTTATTTACATTATTTTGTAGATTTCTTGTTACATGTACAATATACGTACAAGTGTATTTTCTGTGCATTAAAAAGAAATTACAGCCATTTGGATTCCAGTAAATAGCCTGTAGTTAACAACTGTCACATTTGAAGATAGTACTTGTAGCACTTAGTCATACTGGCAAACAGTTTCAGTTAGGTGACAACTTTAGAGGGTGATCGGCTTGCTAAAAAATAAAACTTATCTCCAGGAAGGAGTTTATTAAAAGGAGTGGCCTTGTTGTAACTGCTGCTGCTGTTCATCCAGTATTACAGGCACCCACTCATCTTACTCAAATATTTTGGCACTTCTGAGAAGTTTCACTTCATATTGTTACCACAGAGGGGCACTAATGTCATGCAGAGATATGGGGTATTCACAACAGCTGTTTGGCATCAGCACTCTTTTGTGCAAATCTCAATGAGTTAAAAAATCTTTAATGTGTGTCTATGCAAGAATCACTAAATCATTATGAATATTTTTTATTGAAGAAATAATTTTATTTAATTATTTAATTCCAAAGAAATTGTATTATTTCTTATGTTTGTGTCAAAATTAAACAAGATAGTGGACCCAAAAATGTAGACAGCGACACAAGAAACAGTTGAAATGCATTTAATAACAAAAGAGAGTGAACAAAAGCTTACAGAAAAGTAGTCAGGCCAAAACCAGGGTCCAGAAAAACAAAAGAATCCCCAAAAGGGCAAAACGCAAAAACAGTCCAGGTAAACGAGTACAAGGTCCAACACGAGAAGGAAGGATGACACACAATGTACAACGATGAACTGAAAAAGAAACAGAGAAACACAGGGACTGAATAGACAGAACTAATCAGACACGGGTGGACAGACAGGTGAAACCAATGGCAGTCAAAAAGAGTGGGAAAAGGACAAAGACAGGAAGTAAAGACAAGGCACATGAGGGAGGACCAGGACTACAAAATAAAACAGGAAATAACCAAGAAAACCCCAAACCATGATGGTTTCTACTAGGAAAGTCATTATATGTGTTATTATTATTTGTGTTATTATTATATGTGGCCAGTGACTATAAACCCCCAGTACATACATTATAGCCATGATTGTGTAGTAGCAGGTTACCACTGTTTATCAGTTATCGTCTGTCTTTGTGGAGTGCGTCTTCTGCCTTCTGTCAAAACAGAAGTTTTTGAACTTGAGCTGTGCGACACGAGGGAACTGATGTATCCACGGTCTATTTATAACACAGAAAGCAGGTGTACCGATACACAGAGGCAAAGTGATTGGTCGGGATCCTCAGAGGATCCTCTGTGCTTGTGTAAATACAGACACACACACACACACACACACACACACACACACACACACACACACACACACACACACACACACAGGAACATACTTGGATGCAACCTATGAAAACATGCATGCACACTTACATTGATCCGACACAGAAAACCTTTTAACAGTGTAGGCATATGCATGTATACAAAACAAAGGCGTTCCCATGCATGCATACATTCAGACAATAAAAGATTTACAGCATGTTGCTGGCACCCACACAGATATCCAAACAACAGTCATTTCCATCCAAGCAACTCAAACACATTTTCAAGTGTTGTCAAATGGAAAGGGAGACATGCTCTTCACAGCATCAGCTTCTCTCTCCCCTGAGGGTAGAGTAGATCCACACCCACAACCAGATCCTCTGCAACACTTCACTCAAATGATCTACAGCACCCAACAAATCAACAGATCTTGTCCTGACACAAATGTTTCACAGACAGTCTCACCATCATGTAAACAACTATTCACACAACCACCTTTGACCATATTTCATGCCTCCATCAGTGAGGTCAAAGTGGCCAAGAAGAGACAGACAGGTGGTTTCGAGTCATAAGAACATGTACCCACAGTCGTTTAACACCTCAGACTAAAACGGAAGAGTACTTCATGAGAATAAATAGTGGGAGGGAGGCAGCTTTGTTTGCATATGCTTGTTGTGGTCATTTGCACCTACCTCCACTGAGAGCAGTCTCAAAAAGGAAGTAGGCAAGGCCTGTTTTGATTTTCTTTTTTTTTTTTTTCAGGAAGTACAATTTTGGCACTTGATGTAAAAAGGATGAGGCAATGATGATAATTAGCCGTCCTCCATGATACATTCAGAGAAGATCAAGTTTGCACCTTTGACACAGCCCTGTCCCAGAGTTCTTTGGCCAAGAGTAGCCTGAAAAGCACGAAAAAACACATTCTGATTATTCACTTTAATAGAGTCACTCAGCTGATTTTAAAGGTCCCTTACTGTCAGCTTGGAAAGTAGCCAGACAGATGTGGGTTTTTGGTGGGAGACCAGGTTCTTTGTCTTGTGCTGCAAAGTGCTTTTTTCAAGGTTCCTTGCACTGTTTTGAAAAAGGTTATAGAAAAGCTGTATGTTCTTGAATAATGGATTGCTGTGCAGTGTTTTAGCATGTGATAACTCTTTGATACATGCAGTTGATAAGTACTTGCCACTGTTCAACTTTAGTGAGACACTCCTTCATGAAGTCACCATCTGGGAATGGTTTTCCAAGCTGTTAAAGGTGCAATATGTAAGAATCAGAGTCAATCACTTTGTATTGTGATCAGATTTTAACATATCTTCAAAAACAAGACCTTCCCTGGCTGTCTTGGTTGCTTATAACCAGTCTTGTGCTAGTTACTGAAAACCAGTAACTAGTTACGTTACTAGTTACTTTATTTCAAAAGTAACTCAGTTACTTTACTGATTACTTACACCAAAAGGTAACACAGTACTGTGAAAAATAACTTTTTAGTTACTATGAAAAAAAAGGTCTTCCATTAAGTTTTAAGTTAAGTTTTCTTTAGCTCGATTTCCATTTTTGCGTATTCGCTCTCCAGGGACTTAGAAAAAGTGTTTCGTCCCACTTGCCATGTGACGCCCGGTATCATGCTAACTGGCTTCCTGAAAGCGGGCGACTCCACAATAGAAATTGGCTGCATGTCTTTTTCCTGGTTAGCAGGAGCAGTCAGTCACTCAGTTAAAATCCAACCACTGTTGCTGAGGTGGTGGAGGTGAAGTGGCATCAGAGTCTGCGTCTGTACTCTTAGCTACTAGCTTTATCGTAGCATGTTGTTTCTGTAGGTGTTTCAGCAGGTTTGAATTGCTATTTTGGGCCGTAGATAAGATCTTTGATCCAAGACACAACTTACATTTAACTAAAACGCTCTTGTCTTTGTGCTCGACAAAGGTACAGTAGTGAGAATATCTGCATGTAAAGAAACTTGACTTGGGCTCCGCCACCGACGCCATGATGATACCAGTCTTGTAAACAGACACGCCCACACAGCATGTATTCTCCCATCTCCCCACTGACACACACACACACACAGAGGAAGATTCAGGACTACACGGCTCTGGCTGCAGCTCAGTCTCTAGCCGAGACTACACAAAAAATAACGTAAAATAATGGAGTAACGCATCATGGAGTAACGCATCATGTAGTAACGTTAACTGAGTTACTGAATTTAAAAAATAATGCGTTAGATTACTAGTTACTGCAAAAACTACCAGTGTTACAGTAACACGTTACAGTAACACGTTACTTTGTAACGTGTTAGCCCCAACACTGCTTATAACAGCCTGTGGACTTATTCGTACCACGTCTATGTGAAGGACTCGAGCCAAATTTCACCTGTCATGCACAATTTTACCTGTACTGCCTGTTACAGTTGCTTTAGCAGTTGTGATGTGTTGGCTGGCCGGGTGCAGAGTTTGACTATCCTCCTGCCCACCTGCATCCAGTTAGAGCCCCACACCAGTGGTGGTGAGTAGGTTATGACATCACAATCTTAATGTACAGTATGGTGAACCCAGTGGTAGCACCTTTCGAAACTCCTCCATGTAGTCTGTCTCTCAACAAGTGGCCTCTGCTCAGTTTCCCTGGTTTCTTTAATTTTGCTTACAAGGCCTTTTTTTTTTTTTTTTTACCATTAATTAAAATCTACTGCCTAATCAATATTCAAGGTTCTCTGAGGTATTTCCATGGGTGAATTTCCCCTGGTGGTATTGTCTGGCTTATTCTCTAGTCTCCTCTTACTGACATCATCATTACACCATACCATACCCAACCCCACTGTTTGTGATAATGGCAGTCCACTTAGTCTGATCTCTGTATCTAACCTCCACTGAACCGTCCGTCTCAGAAAAGCTATCACCATACAGATCCTCTGCATAGACTTTTAATAACATGAGACCTTTTCCAGTAGAACAGCACTTACACTTGATATTCAGATTACTGTTGCAAACACAAGCACAAGGATCCCTTTTGCTGGATCTGCACCCAGCCTTACAGCTTTCTGAGCATTTTCTCAACACTGCATTTTCCTTGATGTACTGCTCCGCCTCTTGCTTCAGTCCGGCCACGGCAGGATGACCACCTGGCAATATGGTGTGCAGGGGCTTTAAGTTGTATTGGATCACATCAGGTATGATCTTCAGTCAGTGATGGAACTACTGGTCTACTGTAATATATGAATCAAAACTTGTTCAGATAAATCCAACACAATACAGGGATCACAGAAACAAGCAAAAAAAAAAATCAGTCAGACAAGCAGAAGTCACTAACAACAACTATCATGTCTGGCTTTGACAATGTCTAATGTGTTAGGTGGTATATGTTACATCTGTTATTTTTTCCCCTAACTTTTTAACAAATCCTTAAAAGAAATTCATTATTAATGTTCATTTGGAAATGTTATATAGGAATTCAAACTGAGAAAAACATTAAATCTAAATGTCTCTCTAGTGTTACCCAGTGCTTACCATACAATGAAACATTAAACATAAAAGTTCCAGTGTGAATGTGAACATTAAATCAAAATGTAACTTTTTAAAATGTAATATTCCCTCCACTCAAAAACGTGTTTCTCATGTTTATGTCCCCTAAAATGTCTGATCTTGGCCACACTGACTTTTGTCTGACTTGTGTCAAAGTTTGTCACAAGAGAGTCACATTCCTCTACTGAAGGAGGAGATGTTTCTGCACGGAGAGTATAAGTCCTGCCATTGGCCACTTGTTTTGAGTGGCATCAGCTATCTACATTTTCAAAATCCCTGGGAAACAAAACAAGAACAACCTTTAATACCAGAGTTCACCCATGGGCAAATGTTCCACCAAAACAAGTTTCCCCTCAACAGTATTTTGCAGCAGCACCACCTAAGGTTGGTTTAAAAAAAAAAAACTCAAACTAATGTTCATGTTACAACCAATCTTTTATTGCCAATTTATTAGGTACATCTACTGTACTTTAGATAAAGACTTGCAATAAATCCTGTTTTGTTTCTGTTAAACCAGTAAAAATTAGAGGTGCTGATTTATTTAACTCAGTGTTCATTGTTGAGGTCATAATTTGTGCTTCTATAAACTTATTGTGTTACACCTCCAACCCCTTCTCTCTCATCCACTCAGTGATAAACTGGACACAAAAAAATGAATGGATTGATGACTGAATCATCTTTGGGCCTGCAGCAGAATATAGAGAAAATAAATGTCACATGACTCTTTCCCCAGCAGCCATAAAGCTGTTACAAGTGAGACATGAAGAATGTATGTAATTTTCTCCCATGTCACAGGTGTGTTCTGGACCCAAATGCAGCACACAATACAACAGGAATCATTGGTAATAACTTTTATTCAAACACAGGCAAAGAGGAACTTAGGCAGATGGGGAAAAAAGGGGCTCAGGGGCCGAACCAACCTGAAACAGGACCATGAAAAGGGGTGTGAGCTCAGTAACCAACACTCTTCAGTTCGTCAGGGGGTGACGGTACTTGAGAGAGGCAGGCAGGCTGGAGACATGATCGACAAGGCAGAGGGTCCAGAACCAGGTGAGCAGGTGGATGAAACAGAGGGACCGATGTGGGATGAGCAGAAGGGAGACCAGCGCTAGGCAGGGGAGTAGAAACCAGGTAAATACAGAATCCAAGCAAAACACTCCAGCAGGAAGCAGACAGAGTAGGTCAGAACCAGGCAGAGAATCAGGGTTCCACTGGTGAGGTGAGCAGATTCTCTCCAAGGGAAAACAAGAAGAAACACAGAAACTCACACTATAATGCCAGACAGGACACCAAGTAGCCAGGGGGACGCACAGACAAAAACTGAGGCAGGTCTAATGGTCAGGGACAGAAAGCTGTGGTGAATTATCAGGTTTCAGACAAGGCAGATGAATTAGATACAGGCAGGGTTGGCAACAGCAAAACAGTCCAAGACATAGTGCTGGAGAGTTTTGCATGGAATGCTGAAAAACAATCTAGTGAGGAGTGAGTGTGCTGGAGATGTATATATACTGGGCTGACTGGGAGTAGCCGGCAGGTAGAGTGGAAAACTACTGAGGCAGAAGGACAGGAGGGAAGCTGGGAGAATGGGGGACTGAGCAAGGGAAACTGGGCCTGCAGAACTGTGACACCCCAGGTAGAAGGAAAAGTGACACCAAGGGCGGTAAATCACTCTGTGACTTGAATGAGAGAAGTGAAATGTTACATTCATTACTATTAAATTAAACAATTAAATGTCCTGGATTCTGCTTCACTTTCCTCAGTAGGTGTTTATACTTTTTTATTGTGGTTACGTGTGAGCAAGAAAATAGTTTAGTGATCCACAGTTCAGTCCACACTGACTTCTGTCACACTGTGTGAACATACATGAATCTTGAACTGAAAGAAGTGCCCTTATTTATACTGTAATGAAATCTTAGTTTATGCCAAATAAATAAACAATACTTCAAAGTGATATTAATTTGTTGCCCATTGTGACAAAGTGTTACTGTTGAGAAACTAAAGTGAGAAATGAAGCTCAGCATAAGTTAAAACAGGAAGACCATCCTTACACTTCATTCATTCACATTCAAAAAACAATTTGACTTCATCACCCCCTTAAAATATATTTTATATGTATGTGATTTATACTACGATGGGGTGTAATTGACAAAGACATCATGTTTCTCACGTTTTATGCACATGTAAATAAGAATATTTGTTCACTCAGAAGAAAGACTCTCCTGACTGAAATGTTGTCATTCAAGAGTCAATTCTCAGATGTGTATGAAGTGTTTT
The DNA here is from genome assembly GCF_056507025.1 of Lutjanus erythropterus. Classification (NCBI taxonomy): domain Eukaryota; kingdom Metazoa; phylum Chordata; class Actinopteri; order Lutjaniformes; family Lutjanidae; genus Lutjanus; species Lutjanus erythropterus. The sequence continues at coordinate 30,990,103 of NC_139319.1, read as the reverse complement.
GTTTGTATTTGTGCATTTTGGCTGTTAGATTAGCATGTCAGTAAAGAGAACTGTGTAAACGGTTTTGAGAAAGTGAACTCACTATAGAGACGTGAGTCACCAAATGTAAAAAACTGTAATCGACTCCCAGTTTGTCCAGGAGATGGTGCCATTGACTGATTCTCAGGTAGAGGCAACCAGAATAAGTCAAATACACTGCCTGGTCACCACCTGGATTTACCTAGGCAACAAGATTAGAGCCTTCCTTGGATAATTACTGCAGTAATTAATAAGTTTCAGCAGGCAACAAGTTTTTTTTAACCCTAACTGATGCAGTGAGTAGCTTCTCGTTTCTATAGAACAGTAAGTGATTGTACACTACAGGCTGTGAAGGAGTCAAATTGTGATTTGTAATACTGGGCTATATAGAATAAATTTGATTTGACTTGATTACACACTTGATTTTACTCAAGCAACACACATTTTAATTACATGTCATGGCAGAGGTAGTGTTCCTGTTTAAGTGTGCATATATGAATGGTTGTATGTTTGTCATATGCAGGCAGCATAGCATGTTTACAGTTAACACTATCTTATAGAGCTGTACAACTTCATACCTTCAGCAGTATTTTTTATGTCTGTCAACCGAAGGACAACACACTGTGCACACTTTAAATGCATGCTGTGTACAGTGACAGCAGCTTTGATAACCCATCTGATGACACACGTAACCAAATGAATTGTCCCGCCTCCAACCCTAACACATGAAATCTTGTTCAAAGTCAGCAGCACAGAGGTTACTGTCTGCTCCTCAGACAATTAGCTATGGGACATAATGAGAGAGTAAATAATAAAATGCACCAGCTATTTGCAATACGTCATTTTATTAGTCTTAGTTTATATAAATCGCTCCTAAATTTAGGATTGTGGCATGGCATGTTCCACAAGAATACTCTATATTCTGTATTTTGTCTGTCTTGATTTGATTAGTTTTTCTTGTGTATCACACCTGCTCTTTACCCAGCAGATGCCTTTCTCTTCCTGTGTTTGTGAGTTTCAGTTCCTCACACACACACATTAAATGATTCCTCTGACTTTCATGTGCATTCCCTTTAGATTCAGCAGTGTCACCATGATAATGTGTTGATTAGAAGACATTTTATATTGAATTTCACTGCTGACTATAGGATCTGTTTTAGTCCCTTACTTCTCAACTTTAATAACCAGTAGAAGGACAAAAGTCCATGTAGTGCATGACCTCAGGAAACAGTATTTGGTCTGTACTGCACATGTTGTGATTAGTGTAAAGGAAGGGACATTTGAAGTTATACTTGTTTAGTGATCAAAATTATTCCTCTACATCTCAGCCTACAGCAGGGAAGACCTTGACTGTTCATATTACTGTACACAAAAACTCAACAGCATTTGATAATGCAGGATAAAAGTTATTTACTTTATAACTAAATTTCTTTCATTGCACATATATTTAATAATGATAAACTGAATTTATATAGCACCTTTCATATGTTGCATGATTTGAAAGGAATAAAAACAGAAAAAATAATGATTCAAAATCAGGCAATTTGATAGATCGGCTAAAAAAATACATTTTAGGGGAAAATCTAAAAAATAAAGTTATTTTAGGGACATTAAGGGATTAAGGGACATTTAAGGTATAGACTGTCATTAATAACAGCATACAAGGTTGTTTATAAATAGCCTGTGGGACACCAAGAGATTGACACAGAAAGGTAGAAAGGTGAGATTAAAAATATGTGCTAAGTGTTGTGTCAAATTCTGAATAGAGCCTGCCCCTCTGATATGTTTGTGTAGGCTGTGTCTGGACAGTCTGTTTATGAGAATACATTTCAGTGTTACACATAAACCCTCAAATTACATTTTTAATATACAAAATCATACAGACAGCTGTGTTGTCTTTGTTGATGCTTTATTGTTACTAATAAAAAACAAGCAGGAAAAAAAGGCAACTTTCTCACAAAGTGGATCAGATTTGACAAAATATGTAATGTGTAAATTTTTTTTGCAAGCAAAAGTCAAAGAAAGGAAGATAAGAGTAACAGTGTAAAGATCTCATCGACATGTATCATATCAATGGATAAGCCTCAACCTTACTGACTGACTTATTTATCAAACTGCTCCACAGTTTCTCCAAGAAGGATGCCGTTTCTGGTGTGGAAGATCTTGGCCAGAGCGGGACTCATTGGGTTTGGTATGTACTCCTGACACTGACGACCACCAAGACTTGGTGCACACTCAACTATGTAGGAAAAGAAGAAGGTACCATGTTTGAACATGCAACTGTCTGACACCTTTCCCTGACGCAGATCAAATGAACACTTGCCAAGAAGATCACTGTTCCAGTAAGTATCCTCATCATAAACAGTGAATGTAAGTTTGTCTCTCATGTTGATGGCTATTTCTCCAAACTGAAAATTCTCACGCCATACAGGATTGTCATTGTTACTTATGATGGAAGTGCGCTTAGTCTGATCACCATATCTAACCTCAACTGAACCATCTGTCTGCGTCCACTTATCACCGTACAGACCACGTGCATAGAGGCTGAAGACCTTCAATGTAGCGAGACCTTTCCCAGCGGGACAGCAGTTTGACTTGATATTCTGATTACTGTTGCAAACACAAGCACAAGGATCTCTTTTGCTAGATCTATGTCCAATCTTACAGCTTTCTGAGCATTTTCTCAAAACTGCATTTTTCTTGATGTACTGCTCCACCTCTTGCTTCAGTCCGGCCACGGCAGGATGACCACCTGGCAGTATGGTGTGCAGGGGCTTTAAGTTGTATCGGACCACATCAGGAGTGATTTTCAGTGAGTCAAGCCAGTTGTTGTAGACAGAGGGATTTGAGTGTTCAAAGAGGATGTCAGCACCGTTGATACTCCCACCAATGACCTCTGTGTTACGCTCATTAAACGTGCTGCTGAAACTTTGGCCATAGCCTAAGTTCTTTTTCTTTTCCCGACAGTGTTTGGTCATGGCCTCAACACTGGCGCTATTTGCAAAGGTAGCCGAGGCCTCAACTGACAAACAGTCACTGACTTCTGTTGCTGAGAGGCCGTTCATGGTCGCCGCGCAGGTCTTGATAGAAGTGGTTGCTTTTATCTCCCCTCCTAGAGATACCTGTGTGATGTAATGTGTGCCATATGTGTCGATCAGACCGTGATATAATGGTGCGGTCTTCATTGAATATGGAGGAAGGGAGTTCACTGCTGATTCAAAGTCATGACTCAGTGGAGGTTTTGTTGCCAGTCTGTAGCTGTGAAGAACAGAAAATATACAAATTAATTGCAATCTATTACAGTCACATTTGATCTGCATCACTGTTTGTGTTGTTTTATGTTAAATTGCTGGCATTATTGTAACTGGCCACAGCACTGTAAAACAAAGCATTTAAATTCAGAGTTAAGTATGCAAAGACAAGTATCTGTCCATATACTCACCTGTAGAGGTTACAGTTGATAGACTGTTGAGTAAAGGAGTAGCGGTCTTGTTTTGACTTTTGCATGCCAAAGGTAGCCTGTCTGGAGTGGGAACCTCCAAGGCCAATACCAAGAGTGACGGATGGTAAAGGGATTTTAAGGCCAATCTTCCAATCATTGGATACGGAGGATGTGGAATCATTGACAAGAGTTTCGACCGAATCAAAGAGTGTACCAGAGACCTTCAAACTACACTTGGGGAGGTTTCTCCAGTCCACCACAGAAACTGGGACCTTCTGCTTCTCTCCATTCATGTTGCTGTTTCTGTAGAGCCGGCAAGTGCCATTGTCAAGCTTCCATGATTCAGTGTCGATGACATAGGCACCTTTCCGCTCCATTGTGACGATGTCGAAGCCTTCTCCACCCAGATTGTAACCAGGAACAAAGTGAGCCGCTTTACACTCCTCTGGTGTACCAATGAAGTGTACACTGGATGGCAGACACAGAGGACTGCATGCCCAACACAGGAACATGAGATGCCACAGCCTTGCCATCTGTATGAAAGGATTAAACAGTGAGAGCAGATAAAATTGGATAGCCAGCTAAACAATGCCACTTTGAATGTTAAATGTCAATATAAATTAGATTGCACTCAGCTAACAATTAGGAAAAATTTTCTTTGAAATATTACTCAACTCAAACTATTATTGTCAGATGTAACTTATGGGTCTTACCGTAAGTGTTGACAGCAAGTTGTGTTATGTGCATTAAAATATCTGACCTATGTTATACCTTTACTCTGGAGGAGGAGTCTTGTTCGCTAATATGACTTTCACATACTTTATATTTAACTCTCTGCATGCCTATCACACCCTGTTAAGGTGTGAAGCCAAAAGAGGAAGCTGGGGTCTTGTGAGAACATCTTAATGTTTTTTAGCAAGTGCATTTTTTAAAAAAAAATAAACATAAACCTAGAGAAGGAAAAAACTTGCAGTGATAAAATCTAAAATATTTCACAGCGTTGTGATTAAGTTACAATAAGATAACATCCTAATTTCCTGGGAAATTGGGGGGCACAAGGACAGAGTAAGTACAGATAAATAGAGAAAGATCAAGAGAATAAATAATTAAAAGTACATAAAAAATAAGAATAGAATAAAATAGAGACTATTATCTGGAGCATGGGGAGAATATGCAAACTCCACACAGAAGGGCTCCACCCAGCCAGTGAGTCCAAACATCAATGATTAAAAAGTAACTGAGTGATTTTTCAGCAAAATTGTTTGTACTTTTAGATGAGCATTTTTAATGCTAGTAGATTTATTTGTAGTTTAGTAATACTGCAGTGAGGCAAAAGTGCTTCTACTTTTTCAGCATTCATTTCAATATTGCTTTAAGTGCAAAATATTGACAGTGTTACACATTCAGTCCCAACAGCTAGTATTGTACTTGAACTAATATTGTAATAACATCTCAAGAAAAATGACACAATGGTGTGATTAGTAGCAGCAAAGTCAACAAAGTAGCCTACAGCATATGTAAGACTTCAAGTTAACTGTTTGTGTCTGCACCAAAAGTGGTAAATAAACATTGTTTACAATTATTGGGAATCACATCTGCTGGTCTTAAGTGTATTAGAACTTGTGTGACTTCTTCAGTGTAGTAATTCAGGTGGCATTGTTGGCAACCTAAAAACTAATCCCATCTCCCACCTTGGCTACACTGGTATTATGTCAGTATGATGACAGTTTTTGGTGTCCACTGGTGTTGTATAGTCTGATAGCAGTGGGCACAAATGACCACCTGAAGCACTCCATTCTGCACTTAGGCGAGATGATGTAAATAAGCTGCCCATTTGGATGGCTTTTATCTTGTCCTTTATCCTCCTCTCCACCACTGACTCCATCCAGTTCCAACCCAATTTATTAGGTACATGTAGCACCCTACCCCAGTGATTAAGAATAAATTACCTGAGTTGAAGGTATCACTCTGGGCGGGCTCTGGGTCCTGGATTTTAATGTTTGGTGGTGCTGTATTATCCTATGTATTAACTATGAATAGATGTACTTTATCTCACAAATAAGGTAAGTACACACTCTGTTGGTGCCTCCACTTAGTAGATTAATGAAATAACATACGAAAAATCCACTAAGGAAACACCATGAACTTACATTAGTCTTGTACCTTTGCTTTATGTAGCTTAACCCTGAACACTGACTTTAATTACACACCCACACACAGTACTCTTTAAAATAAAACCACTGTATTAACAAAATGTAAATGACACTCACATGAAAATCACAGGTCTTTCATTCAATGCACAGTACCACTCAATAAACCACAGTCAGTACCCAAATACTGTATGAGCTCTGCTAATAAAATTAAAAAAAAAGTCTTGAAAATGAAACATTGCAGGCCTGAATTGATGCTGGCGTGCGGTGAGGTCCAAAACTGATGACCGCTTCGCTTTTCCAAGCAAACATAAAATAAACAAATGCACGTGCACTGAGTTTTGTTTTAGTACTCACTTTCCTCTTGGGTTAATGTGAGGGGTGTGTGTGGAGAAGAAGGCTGAATGAGGGGTTTTACTGATGAAGATGGAGGGGAATGGAGAGGAGGAATGGAGACTGGGACTCAGCTACTGCTACGCACGCAGCTCCCACAGATAACCGATCTCTGCGGCTCAGAGGGGGAAAAAGGTCAAAGGAGGGCTTCCTGGTCCGGTCTGCTCTGACAACATACATTTACATCCTTTACTCACTGATAAATTTCTATGCACTATGATGAACTCAGTCCGAATTCACACAATAACCCGTACACACACAGGTAAACATGAGTAACGTGAGGCTACTACAGCAAACACTGTGTAAATACCAGCTGCATGCTAGCTAATCGCTAATCACGTTTAGCATTTACTTTATAACATTAGCAGTAATACAGTCCGTAATTACCACACACAAATAAGCATGTACCTTCTGTACACCGTTATACTTCGGTTTGTACAGGTAACAGAAATACTCCGGTTTTTCCAACACTACGCAAGTCGTTTTTTCTCTGGTGCTCTCTCGGCCTCTCCTGTCTCTGCCGTGATCTAACCTGCTTCCCCCCCCCCCCCCCCCCCCCCCCAACAACTCAGACAAAAGAGCAGACGACCAATAAACAACCTATACAGTGATGATTGACAAATAAAACACCAATGGCTTGCACATTTTAACCAAACACATAATATCATAAACATAAACACATTTTAAGTACTGTCTTCACTTATGAATGTTTATATATATATATATATATATATATTTATATTTATATATTTATATATATAGTTTCTTCTTCCAAACTGAACTCATAAGCATTTTTTTATATATATAGAAAGAACTTGTTATGTATTTATTTACTCCACTTATTAACTTATTTACATTAGACAGGGCTACATACATCTACTGTACTTGAGATAAAGACTTGCAATAAATCCTGTTTTGTTTCTGTGAAACTGGCAAAAATTAGAGGTGCTGATTTATTTAACTCAATGTTCATTGTTGAGGTCATAATTTGTTCTTCTATAAACTTATTGTGTTACACCTCCAACCCCTTCTCTCTCATCCGCTCAGTGATAAACTGGACACAAAAAAATGAATGGATTGATGAATGAATAGTGTTTGGGCCTGCAGCAGAATATAGAGAAAATAAATGTCACGTTACTTTTTTCCCCAGCAGCCATAAAGCTGTTACAAGTGAGACATGAAGAATGTATGTAATTTTCTCCCATGTCACAGGTGTGTTCTGGACCCAAATGCAGCACACAATACAACAGGAATCATTGGTAATAACTTCTATTCAAACACAGGCAAAGAGGAACTTAGGCAGATGGGAAAAAGGGGCTCAGGGGCCGAACCAACCTGAAACAGGACCATGAAAAGGGGTGTGAGCTCAGTAACCAACGCTCTTCAGTTCATCAGAGAGTGACGGTACTTGAGAGAGGCAGGCAGGCTGGAGACATGATCGACAAGGCAGAGGGTCCAGAACCAGGTGAGCAGGTGGATGAAACAGAGGGACCGATGTGGGATGAGCAGAAGGGAGACCAGCGCTAGGCAGGGGAGTAGAAACCAGGTAAATACAGAGTCCAAGCAAAACACTCCAGCAGGAAGCAGACAGAGAATCAGGGTTCCACTGGTGAGGTGAGTAGATTCTCTCCAAGGGAAAACAAGAAGAAACACAGAAACTCACACTATAATGCCAGACAGGACACCAAGTAGCCAGGGGGACGCACAGACAAAAACCAGGAACACTGAGGCAGGTCTAATGGTCAGGGACAGAAAGCTGTGGTGAATTATCAGGTTTCAGACAAGGCAGATTAATTAGAGACAGGCAGGGTTGGCAACAGCAAAACAGTCCAAGACATAGTGCTGGAGAATTTTGCTTAGAATGCTGAAAAACAATCTAGTGAGGAGTGAGTGTGCTGGAGATGTATATATACTGGGCTGACTGGGAGTAGCCGGCAGGTAGAGTGGAAAACTACTGAGGCAGAGGGACAGGAGGAAAGCTGGGAGAATGGGGGACTGAGCAAGGGAAACTGGGCCTGCAGAACTGTGACACCCCAGGTAGAAGGAAAAGTGACACCAAGGGCGGTAAATCACTCTGTGACTTGAATGAGAGAAGTGAAATGTTACATTCATTACTATAAAATTAAACAATTAAATGTCCTGGATTCTGCTTCACTTTCCTCAGTAGGTGTTTATACTTTTTTATTGTGATTAAGTGTGAGCAAGAAAATAGTTTAGTGATCCACAGTTCAGTCCACACTGACTTCTGTCACACTGTGTGAACATACATGAATCGTGAACTGAAAGAAGTGCCCTTATTTATACTGTAATGAAATCTTAGTTTAGTTAGTCTTACTGTTGAGAAATTACTGAGAGAAATGAAGCTCAGCATAAGTTAAAACAGGAAGACCATCCTTACACTTCATTCATTCACATTCAAAAAACAATTTGACTTCATCACCCCCTTAAAATATATTTTATATGTATGTTATTTATACTACGATGGGGTGTAATTGACAAAGACGTCATGTTTCTCACGTTTTATGCACATGTAAATAAGAATATTTGTTCACTCAGAAGAAAGACTCTCCTGACTGAAATGTTGTCATTCAAGAGTCAATTCTCAGATGTGTATGAAGTGTTTTGTTTGTATTTGTGCATTTTGGCTGTTAGATTAGCATGTCAGTAAAGAGAACTGTGTAAACAGTTTTGAGAAAGTGAACTCACTATAGAGACGTGAGTCACCAAATGTAAAAAACTGTAATCGACTCCCAGTTTGTCCAGGAGATGGTGCCATTGACTGATTCTCAGGTAGAGGCAACCAGAATAAGTCAAATACACTGCCTGGTCACCACCTGGATTTACCTAGGCAACAAGGTTAGAGCCTTCCTTGGATAATTACTGCAGTAATTAATAAGTTTCAGCAGACAACAAGTTTTTTTTTTAACCCTAACTGATGCAGTGAGTAGCTTCTCGTTTCTAACAGTAAGTGATTGTACACTATAGGCTGTGAAGGAGGCAAATTGTGATTTGTAATACTGGGCTATATAGAATAAATTTGATTTGACTTGATTACACACTTGATTTTACTCAAGCAACACACATTTTAATTACATGTCATGGCAGAGGTAGTTTTCCTGTTTAAGTGTGCATATATGAATGGTTGTATGTTTGTCATATGCAGGCAGCATAGCATGTTTACAGTTAACACTATCTTATAGAGCTGCACAACTTCATACCTTCAGCTGTATTTTTTATGTCTGTCAACCGAAGGACAACACACTGTGCACACTTTAAATGCATGCTGTGTACAGTGACAGCAGCTTTGATAACCCATCTGATGACACACGTAACCAAATGAATTGTCCCGCCTCCAACCCTAACACATGAAATCTTGTTCAAAGTCAGCAGCACAGAGGTTACTGTCTGCTCCTCAGACAATTAGCTATGGGACATAATGAGAGAGTAAATAATAAAAAGCACCAGCTATTTGCAACACGTCATTTTATTAGTCTTAGTTTATATAAATCGCTCCTAAATTTAGGATTGTGGCATGGCATGTTCCACAAGAATACTCTATATTCTGTATTTTGTCTGTCTTGATTTGATTAGTTTTTCTTGTGTATCACACCTGCTCTTTACCCAGCAGATGTCTTTCTCTTCCTGTGTTTGTGAGTTTCAGTTCCTCACACACACACATTAAATGATTCCTCTGACTTTAATGTGCATTCCCTTTAGATTCAGCAGTGTCACCATGATAATGTGTTGATTAGAAGACATTTTATATTGAATTACACTGCTGACTATAGGATCTGTTTTAGTCCCTTACTTCTCAACTTTAATAACCAGTAGAAGGACAAAAGTCCATGTAGTGCATGACCTCAGGAAACAGTATTTGGTCTGTACTGTACATGTTGTGATTAGTGTAAAGGAAGGGACATTTGAACTTATACTTGTTTAGTGATCAAAATTATTCCTCTACATCTCAGCCTACAGCAGGGAAGACCTTGACTGTTCATATTACTGTACACAAAAACTCAACAGCATTTGATAATGCAGGATAAAAGTTATTATTTACTTTATAACTAAATTTATTTCATTGCACATATATTTAATAATGATAAACTGAATTATATAGCACCTTTCATATGTTACATGTTTTGAAAGGAATAAAAACAGAAAAAATAATGATTAAAAATCAGGCAATTTGATAGATCGGCTAAAAAAAATACATTTTAGGGGAAAATCTGAAAAATAAAGTTATTTTAGGGACATTAAGGGATTAAGGGACATTTAAGGTATAGACTGTCATTAATAACAGCATACAAGGTTGTTTATAAATAGCCTGTGGGACACCAAGAGATAGACACAGAAAGGTAGAAAGGTGAGATTAAAAATATGTGCTAAGTGTTGTGTCAAATTCTGAATAGAGCCTGCCCCTCTGATATTTTTGTGTAGGCTGTGTCTGGACAGTCTGTTTATGAGAATACATTTCAGTGTTACACATAAACCCTCAAATTACATTTTTAATATACAAAATCAGACAGACAGCTGTGTTGTCTTTGTTGATGCTTTATTGGCAGATTTTGTTACTAATAAAAAAAAAACAAGCAGGAAAAAAGGCAACTTTCTCACAAAGTGGATCAGATTTGAGAAATTAGTAATGTGTAATTTTTTTGCAAGCAAAAGTCAAAGAAAGGAAGATAAGAGTAACAGTGTAAAGATCTCATCGACATGTATCATATCAATGGATAAGCCTCAACCTTACTGACTGACTTATTTATCAAACTGCTCCACAGTTTCTCCAAGAAGGATGCCGTTTCTGGTGTGGAAGATCTTGGCCAGAGCGGGACTCATTGGGCTTGGTATGTAGTCCTGACACTGATGACCACCAAGACTTGGTGCACACTCAACTATGTAGGAAAAGAAGAAGGTACCATGTGTGAACATGCAACTGTCTGACACCTTTCCCTGACGCAGATCAAATGAACACTCGCCAAGAAGATCACTGTTCCAGTAAGTATCCTCATCATAAACAGTGAATGTAAGTTTGTCTCTCATGTTGATGGCTATTTCTCCAAACTGAAAATTCTCACGCCATACAGGATTGTCATTGTTTGTGATAATGGCAGTGCGCTTAGTCTGATCACCATATCTAACCTCAACTGAACCATCTGTCTGCGTACACGTATCACCGTACAGACCACGTGCATAGAGGCTGAAGACCTTCATTGTAGCGAGACCTTTCCCAGCGGGACAGCAGTTTGACTTGATATTCTGATTACTGTTGCAAACACAAGCACAAGGATCTCTTTTGCTAGATCTATGCCCAATCTTACAGCTTTCTGAGCATTTTCTCAAAACTGCATTTTTCTTGATGTGCTCCTCCACCTCTTGCTTCAGTCCGGCCACGGCAGGATGACCACCTGGCAGTATGGTGTGCAGGGGCTTTAAGTTGTATCGGACCACATCAGGAGTGATTTTCAGTGAGTCAAGCCAGTTGTTGTAGACAGAGGGATTTGAGTGTTCAAAGAGGATGTCAGCACCGTTGATACTCCCACCAATGACCTCTGTGTTACGCTCATTAAACGTGCTGCTGAAACTTTGGCCATAGCCTAACTTCTTCTTCTTTTCCTGACAGTGTTTGGTCATGGCCTCAACACTGGCGCTATTTGCAAAGGTAGCCGAGGCCTCAACTGACAAACAGTCACTGACTTCTGTTGCTGAGAGGCCGTTCATGGTTGCCTCGCAGGTCTTGATAGAAGTGGTTGCTTTTATCTCCCCTCCTAGAGATACCTGTGTGATGTAATGTGTGCCATATGTGTCGATCAGACCGTGATATAATGGTGCGGTCTTCACTGAATATGGAGGAAGGGAGTTCACTGCTGATTCAAAGTCATGACTCAGTGGAGGTTTTGTTGCCAGTCTGTAGCTGTGAAGAACAGAAAATATACAAATTAATTGCAATCTATTACAGTCACGTTTGATCTGCATCACTGTTTGTGTTGTTTTATGTTAAATTGCTGGCATTATTGTAACTGGCCACAGCACTGTAAAACAAAGCATTTAAATTCAGAGTTAAGTATGCAAAGACAAGTATCTGTCCATATACTCACCTGTAGAGGTTACAGTTGATAGACTGTTGAGTAAAGGAGTATCGGTCTTGTTTTGACTTTTGCATGCCAAAGGTAGCCTGTCTGGAGTGGGAACCTCCAAGGCCAATACCAAGAGAGACGGATGGTGAAGGGATTTTAAGGCCAATCTTCCAATCATTGGTTACGGAGGATGTGGAATCATTGACAAGAGTTTCGACCGAATCAAAGAGTGTACCAGAGACCTTCAAACTACACTTGGGGAGGTTTCTCCAGTCCACCACAGAAACTGGGACCTTCTGCTTCTCTCCATTCATGTTGCTGTTTCTGTAGAGCCGGCAAGTGCCATTGTCAAGCTTCCATGATTCAGTGTCGATGACATAGGCACCTTTCCGCTCCATTGTGACGATGTCGAAGCCTTCTCCACCCAGATTGTAACCAGGAACAAAGTGAGCCTTTTCACACTCCTCTGGTGTACCAGTGAAGTGTACACTGGATGGCAGACATAGAGGACTCCATGCCCAACACAGGAGCATGAGATGCCACAGCCTTGCCATCTGTATGAAAGGATTAAACAGTGAGAGCAGATAAAATTGGATAGCCAGCTAAACAATGCCACTTTGAATGTTAAATGTCAATATAAATTAGATTGCACTCAGCTAACAAATAGGAAAAAAAATCTTTGAAATATTACTCAACTCAAACTATTATTGTCAGATGTAACTTATGGGTCTTACCGTAAGTGTTGACAGCAAGTTGTGTTATGTGCATTAAAATATCTGACCTATGTTATACCTTTACTCTGGAGGAGGAGTCTTGTTCGCTAATACGATTTTCACATAATTAATATTCAACTCTCTGCATGCCTATCTCACCCTGTTAAGGTGTGAAGCCAAAAGAGGAAGCTGGGGTCTTGTGAGAACATCTTAATGTTTTTTAGCAAGTGCATTTTTAAAAAAAAAAATAAACATAAACCTAGAGAAGGAAAAAACTTGCAGTGATAAAATCTAAAATATTTCACAGCGTTGTGATTAAGCTACAATAAGATAACATCCAAATTTCCTGGGAAACTGGGGGGCACAAGGACAGAGTAAGTACAGATAAATAGAGAAACATCAAGAGAATAAATAATTAAAAGTACATAAAAAATAAGAATAGAATAAAATAGAGACTATTATCTGGAGCATGGGGAGAATATGCAAACTCCACACAGAAGGGCTCCACCCAGCCAGTGAGTCCAAACATCAATGATTAAAAAGTAACTGAGTGATTTTTCAGCAAAATTGTTTGTACTTTTAGATGAGCATTTTTAATGCCAGTAAATTTATTTGTAGTTTGGTAATACTGCAGTAAGGTAAAAGTGCTTCTACTTTTTCAGCATTCATTTCACTACTGCTTTAAGTGCAAATGTGACAGGATATTGTGTGACAGACCAAGTGATTGATCTTTAGATTTGTTGTTTTTCAGGTGAAGTGTTTGGGAAAAAAAGGGGTTCATTTAATATTTCTTTATTGTCATTAATATAATATGTTCAGGACATTTGTTGTTTTTTCATTACTTGTGGGTTACAGCGTTGGTTGGTGATACAGAGCTGTAGATCGATTGCTCCGCAATCTGCTAGTGATGCCTCAGGGCTCTGGTAGGGGGACACGCGCTCCGCTTCCTTCATACAATTGAGTCAAACAGAGCCGTGTGTAGTTTGTCGTTATTCATCTCTTGCTATCATCCCCCCTATTTAAGGTAATTGATGGACACAAAGCATTGTGAATGTACAGAACACCATAGCAGTAGTTACTCTGTGTTACTGTAATGTTGACTGGAAGGAAATTATATGTTTTGTGCTCGTTTGAGGCGATGTGTGGACTGAATACCGCGTGGCGGCGCGGCCATATTAGACTGTTTTGTTTTTCAGTCTCGCCATTTAAGTTAGCTGTTGTTGTGTTGGTGTTTGTAAGATGATGAATGAATTTTGGTGTTGAGTTGTTCATGAGAAATTATTTTAATACAATTGAGTGAAACAGAGCTGCGTGTAGTTCGTCGTTATTCATCTCTTGCTATCATCCCCCCTATTTAAGGGCACAACATTTGGAGGCACCGCTGGGATGCTTGGCTTGAGGATCATCCCTGAGCTGTAGTGGAAACCTCTCGTCGATCATCCCTCAAAATTACCCAGGCATCGGAGAGAGTCCGGCAAGGCAGTCAAGGCAGGCGGTCTTCAGACAAACTGGTAACCTTCATCCTGAAGTGAGCAAAAGTGACCACTAGGGCCAAAGGGCCAATAAAGTCAACTAAACCCCTGTTTTACTGCTTATGCTCACTTCTCTGACTAAATGGAGTCTGAACTTGAGAACCTGCAGTTGGAAATTAAAGGAGCACTGTACAAATTGACTGTAGAGCAACTGATTAAAGTGAGCAATGCACTTGAGATATCAGGACTGGAAGAAGAAAATGTGACTGGTAAAACTCGCAGTCAACTGATTGCATATGTAATAAAGTATCTTTAAGGGAAGAATTGGCTGACTTGGAGGACGAGGGCATGTCAGACCTCCTTAATGATCAAAACATTATAGACAAAGTCCAAATGATAAAAAAAACCTGAATGAAGGGAAAACCATATGAACAGCAAAACCTACGGAAAGAAGTAGAGGCACTGAGGTTATCATTACAAGAAAAAGAGAATGCCTTATATGGACTTGTGAGCACAAGCACAACCCCCCCTGCAAAGTCCAGCACCCCAGTAAAGACTATGCCCCCAGCCCCCACTAGTGGCAATATGTGGCGCAAAGACTTTAAAATATCAGGCCAGAAAGGCGAGCCAGGGAAAAAAGATAGGTTACCCTTTTCCAGTCTGGCCAGACAAATTGAAAGTGGGCTCAGCAAAGGCTACCCAGAATCAGAGATCATCGATGTTGTTATACGTGCCATCACACCAGGCCTGCAGCTAAGGAGTTACCTTGAGGGGAAAGGAGAACTGACACTGCCTGCCCTTTGTAGAATCCTTAGATGTTGCTACCAGGAAAAGGGGTGCCACAGAGCTATATAAACAACTCACATCTGAAGTGCAGGGAAGTAAAGAAACCCCACAGAATTTCCTGATTAGGGCAATGGACTTGAGACAGAAGATCCTCTTTGCCTCACAGGAAGCTGATTCAAGCTTAAAATATGACCCAGCACTAGTCCAGAGTTTATTCATGCATGCTGTCCGAACTGGTCTACAGAACGATAGTATTAAAAGTGACCTACAGCCTTACCTCATGCAAACAACCACTTCAGATGAACTACTGTTAGAGAAACTGAATGTGGCCTGTGCCAATGAAAAGGAGAGACAGGACAAAAAGAAACATGCTGCTCCATCACAAGTAACCAATGTGAACACAGTCCAGTCAAGTGAAGTTCCTGTGGAAAAGAAAAGCACCACCCGACAAAGCACTGCCTCTCTGCCTCCTGATCTGCTGTCTGAGATCAAATAAATACGCTCTGATATGGTACTGTTGAAAGATTTGAGAGCTGAGGTTTCCCAAATCAAGGAAACCATCCAAAAGCCCACCCCTCCACTCCCAATGTATCCCCCTCCACCCCCAATGTATCCCCCACCAAGCTGAGAGCCAGGAACTGTTTCTGCCCCCTACCCAGCGTTTTCACCCCCCCCCCCCACCTGCAAGGAAGAACCCTTTAAACTAAAAGGGGTTGCTCCCGAGGGGCACGGAGCAACCAGCAGTATGAATAAGACCCAAATTTGTGCAAGCTGTGAAGAAGAGAAAACAAGACAGACACTTAAATGTTGTTCAGTTTGTAAAATCACACTGTACTGCTCAAAAGAATGCCAGAAAGCTCACTGGCCTGCTCACAAAAGACAGTGTAAGCCATACACATGTTCAGGTGTTAAGAAGCAGACAACAAAATCAAGTGAGAAAGTTAAGTGCCAAGAGAGTAAAATCTCAGAGAAAACACCTACTGTAAGGGAACTAGTAGGAAAAAAATGCATCATCAAGTGTTACCTACACAAACAGAAGGTTCAGGCACTGTGGGACACAGGCTCACAAGTTTGTACTATAGATGAGGTATGGAAAGCAAGCCACTTACCTGATGTGCCACTAAGAGATGTTGCAGAGCTTGTTGACCCAGTTAACCCTTTACAAATCGAAGCTGCCAATGAGACAGACATGCCATACGTTGGTTGGCTTGAAGCACCCTTTAAGCTTGCTGCTAGTGATGACGAGCTGATAATACCCATATTAATGCTAAAAGGAGGCCAACAACAGTGTCCCATTATAGGTTTTAACGTAATTGAACGCCTTGTATTGGATAGTTTGCAGGGCAAGGAACAACATGGAGACAAAGAAAAACTTGTGAGAGCAGTAAAAATGGCTTTTCCTCATCTAAGGAAAAATAGAGCAAAAACTTTCATTAGAGCAGTGAGTGCAGGACAGACCTGTGAGCATAATGTGAGAACAGCAAGTGAAAGAATCAGTGTGCCTAGACGTAGTTCCATGCAGATTGAATGTCGAGTGCAAGCTCCACCTTTCAGGGAGGATAAAACCCTCATTTTTGAGCCTTATGACAACCCACAGTGGCCCGAGGGACTAGAGTTTTGTGATACTCTTGTGTTAGTGAAGGCAGGCACGACCCCAAAAATCATTATCAGTGTGCAGAACCTTACAAGTCATGACATCACACTGGCTGGAAGGACTGTAATTGGAACTGTGCAGTTTGTCAGATCAGTGTACCCTGCCAACATATTTAAAACAGACCACTCCCCAGCTACATCCATCCACCATGTTCAGGCACAGAGCTCCAGTGCAACCACCCCTGCTCATGAACAATGGGACCCTCCTGTTGATTTGACTCACCTGGATGAACAGCAGAGACAAATTGCCAGCCAAATGCTGAGAGAGGAGTCAGAGTCATTCTCCAGGTCTGATGACATAGGCTGTGTGGAAAACCTGCAAATGAATATTTCATTGAAAGACCATGAACCAGTGTCAAGAACATATCTTTCTGTTCCAAAACCCTTATACAAGGAAATGAAAGACTACCTACAGGACCTGATAGCACAAGGGTGGGTTGAGAAGTCCACTTCTTCCTACTCTTCCCCTGTCGTCTGTGTAAGAAAAAAAGATGGCACCCTGCGCTTATGCATCGACTACAGAGAGCTCAACAGGAAAACACATCCAGACTGCCACCCCATTCCCAGAGTGCAGGACATTATGGACAACCTGGGAGGAAACACTCTCTTTACACTGCTTGATCAGGGTAAGGCATACCACCAGGGGTTCATGGCCAGGGACAGTAGACATTTAACAGTGTGACCCCCTGGGGCCTGTATGAGTGGGTCCGAATCCCGTTTGGCCTCATGAATGCACCAGCTGCATTCCAACGCTGCATGGAGGAGTGTCTGGAGGGTTTAAAGGACGACATATGTGTGCCTTACCTTGATGACGTCCTTGTGTTTAGCAGAACATTTGAAGATCACGTCAATGATGTTAGGAGGGTGCTGCAACGACTGAGGGGGCATGGTATAAAACTGAAACCTCTAAAATGTGAACTGTTTAAAGCAGAAATACGATACCTTGGGAGGATTGTGTCAGCCACTGGAAGCAGGATGGACCCAGCTGATACTGTTGCAGTCACAGCCCTGAAAAACAAACAGCCGTTGTGCCAACAACCAACAGCTAACAGCTGTTGGTGAGTTAAGGGCTATCTTAGGACTGCTGAGTTATTACCGGCAGTACATCAAAGATTTTTCTCGTATTGCCTGCCCCTTGTATGATCTCCTTAAAGCACCTGTACAGACTGATGCAACACAAAACAAACAGAAAGTGGCAAACAAAATGAAACACCAGAGGGATTCCATCTTGTACACCCATAGAGTGGAAGGGCGTGCATCAGTCAACCTTGGAACAGCTGATAGACTGTCTCACTCAGCCTCCTGTCCGAGGCTTCCCAGAGTTTTCGCAGCCTTTTATTCTCCACACTGATGCATCTAACCAGGGATTGGGTGCTGTTCTGTACCAAAGGCAGAATGGAAAGCTCCGTGTGATTGCATATGGCTCCCGTACTTTAACTGCAGCAGAGAAAAACTATCATCTACATTCAGGCAAGTTAGAGGTCCTGGCCCTCAAATGGGCAATCACGGAGAAATTCCGTGATTACCTTTTCCACGCACCATTCTTCACAGTGTACAGTGACAATAATCCACTTACCTATGTATTATCTACTGCCAAACTGAATGCTACAGGGTGCCGCTGGGTAGCAGAACTCGCAGACTTCCATTCAAATACCGCCCTGGCAAGGAAAATATTGATGCAGACAGCTTGTCCAGAATGCCTTTAGACATGGAAACATATATGAAAGAATGTTCAGAGGAAGTTTCACATGATGTTATTGGAGCAGCTACACAAGCAGTAGGATGAATCCAGTGTGTCTTGGTCCATGGGTGTCTCAGTCAAATGTGCAACAGTAAACGAATGCACACCCCTCACTCCACTGACAATAGCACGGATCAAAAATGATCAAAGGAATGATCCCACTATTGGACCAGTGGTTCAATACAAACTGACAGGAACAAAACCATCAGGCCCAGAACTAAAACAACTCAGTTCACAGGTCACATGTCTCCTCCGGGAGTGGAACAAGCTTGAGATTGATGAGAGTGGAGTAATGCACCGGAAAACAGTGAGCAAAAACCAGTTGGTGCTTCCAGAAAAACATAAAAGTACAGTGTTGAAAGAACTCCATGATAATATGGGCCATCAGGGAGTAGACAGGACTACATCGCTGATTTGGGAACGGTTTTACTGGCCCTATATGCAACGAGAGATAGAGGATTATGTCACAAAAAGATGTATGTGCCTGAAACACAAACAGCCAAGCTATGTGACAAGAGCACCACTAACGAACATTGTGACCAGCCAACCATTTAAACTTGTCTCTGTTGATTTCTTGCATCTTGACAAATGCAAGGGTGGTTATGAATATATTCTTGTTATCATTGACCATTTTACTCGTTTTGCCCAGGCATACACCACAACTTCCAAATCAGGCAAAACAGCTGCAGACAAAATCTTTAATGACTATGCACTGAGATTTGGCTTCCCGACAAGAATCCACCATGATCAAGGTGGTGAATTTGAAAACCAACTGTTCAAACAACTGAAAGAGTACTGTGGAGTTGTTGGGTCCAGAACTACTCCCTACCACCCCCAAGGAAACGGGCAGGTTTAACGGTTTAACCGGACTCTACTTCAGATGTTAAGAACACTCACAGAGAGACAAAAGACTAACTGGAAAGATTCACTGAACAAACTGATTTATGCATATAACTTACAGTTACAGGTTTCTCCCCCTTCCACTTGCTGTTTGGGCGCTCCCCACGGTTGCCAGTTGACATGTTGTTCAACCTGACCCCAGGACATGGGAATGGTAATCATCACAACCGAATGGAAAGGTGGAAACAAGGCATGGAAGAAGCATATGAGATCACATGAGAAAATGCTCACAAGGCTGCCAGGAGAAGTAAAAGACATTATGACGGTAAGGTGAAAAGCTCAGTGTTACAACCTGGTGATCGAGTTTCAGTCAGGAACCTGACACCTCGTGGCGGCCCAGGTAAACTGAGAAACTACTGGGAGGATACTGTCCACACAGTCGTGCGTCAAGTGAGTGAAGACATTCCTGTGTAGGAACTCAGACCTGAGAAAGGGAAAGGGAGATCCAGGATTTTACATTGTAATTTTCTCCTCCCATGTGACCACCTGCCACTAGAAACTTCTGTGCACCCACGAGCAAAGAAAAGAAGTGTGGAGGAAGTTCAGGAAGCAGAAAAGTCTGAGGAGGAGGACGACGATGATGATGAGTATTATCCAGTGTCACCTCAGCAGCAATCCAGGCTGTGCTCACCTGAGACAGTAAATCCTGCCTGTACCACCACACCTCAAGAGCTTGGATGCATCCAGCCTGAGAAAAACATGCCACCTGAACAGGAGGAAGAACAAGGACTGACAAATCAGGAGGAGACTTTACCAGAGCTGGAGGATAACTACATTGAGGATCCACCTGTGGAAGCTGCTATCCCCTCACCTGCACCGAGTGTTCCCAGCGCTGAGGAGCTCCAGCGGCCTGGGCGACAACACAGACGGCCCAAGATCTTCACATATGATAGGTTAGGTTCACCAGCCTGTTACAACCTGAGAACATTACAACAGCATAACAACTGCAGAATGTCATGGACACACACTGTACAGCCATACCACTTCCAGCATCAGGGATATGCCTAGTAGAAACACTGTACATCACAGTATATGCACATGGACTGTTTAACATAGCGTCCGCACCTACATGGACTGTTGAACATCACTGTATATGCACATGGACTGTTGAACACAGTGTCCGTATCTATATGGACTAGCTATCATCCCCCCTATTTAAGGTAATTGATGGACACAAAGCATTGTGAATGTACAGAACACCATAGCAGTAGTTACTCTGTGTTATTGTAATGTTGACTGGGAGGAAATTACATGTTTTGTGCTCATTTGAGGCGATGTGTGGACTGAATACCGCGTGGCGGCGTGGCCATATTAGACTGTTTTGTTTTTCAGTCTCGCCATTTAAGTTAGCTGTTGTTGTGTTGGTGTTTGTAAGATGATGAATGAATTTTGGTGTTGAGTTGTTCATGAGAAATTATTTTAATACAGTTGAGTGAAACAGAGCTGCGTGTAGTTCGTCGTTATTCATCTCTTGCTATCATCCCCCCTATTTAAGGGCACAACAGTAAATATTGACATTAGTGTTACACATTCAGTCCCGACAGCTAGTATTGTACTTGAACTAATATTGTAATAACATCTCAAGAAAAATTACACAATGGTGTGACTAGTAGCAGCAAAGTCAACAAAGTAGCCTACAGCATGTGTAAGACTTCAAGTTAACTGTTTGTGTCTGCACCAAAAGTGGTAAATAAAAATTGTTTACAATTATTGGGAATCACATCTGCTGGTCTTAAGTGTATTAGAACTTGTGTGACTTCTTCAGTGTAGTAATTCAGGTGGCATTGTTGGCAACCTAAAAACTAAACCCATCTCCCACCTTGGCTACACTGGTATTATGTCAGTATGATGACAGTTTTTGGTGTCCACTGGTGTTGTATAGTCTGATAGTAGTGGGCACAAATGACCACCTGAAGCACTCCATTCTGCACTTAGGCGAGATGATGTAAATAAGCTGCCCATTTGGATGGTTTTTATCTTGTCCTTCATCCTCCTCTCCACCATGGACTCCAGTTCCAACCCAGCCACAGTGCTGACCTTCTTTCCAGCTTGTTAAGTCTGCTACCATGGCGAAGACCAGAGCACTGGCTGCTACAGACTGGTAGAATACACTGAAGGATCTGGGTCTCCTCGAGAAGAACATCTGCTCCATCCCTTCTGGAGGAGAACATCAGTATTGTGTTTCCAGTCCAAACTGTGAAGAGGACCGGTGACAGAACAGTTGCTTGAGTTGTGCTGGTGTTGCTCATCACAACCTCAGAGACACCACCAAGGATGGGACGGTTATTTATTTATTTATTTATTTATTTATTTATTTATTATCTGTTTGTCTGGCTATTCCTTCCTTTGTCTTATATGAGTGCATGTTTATGTTAATAGTAATAATTAGTTGCATTTAAATGTACTTTGTCAAGTATACTACTCACACTTCACACTCAAACTTCAAGTAAACTGACACACCATCTTGGTCACCAGTATCACCACCTACAGTCCCAAAATATTTTCCAGTCATAGTAGTTGTTGGTAGTAGTTTAAGTATTCGTAGACAGTTCAGCTAGCTAACTGCATTTCTGTGTAGCCAATGATTGCAGCTGTTTTGGGTAGCTAACATTAGCATTTGGCATATTGTAGCTAACATTAGCAGTTGGTCTGTGTAGCTAACATTAGCAATTGGTCTGTGTAGCTAATGTTAGCAGTTGTTCTGTGTAGCTAACATTAGTAGTTATGTTGTGGCTCAGGCGGACTCAAAGGGGAAGTGGGGGGAGCCCCCTTGGTGCTCCCATGTTTGAAAAAATGCTACAAAAATGCAATTAAGTTGCTTTTAAGGTTCATCTTCCAGTTGAGAAAACGCAGTAAAGTGGCTTTTAGGGAGATCTTTAACTGAAGACAATGTGTTGGCCTTTGTTTACCTCTAAATACTGTAGTGAAATAGTTAATAGTTCCCTGTGTGTTTTATTACAGAGGTGTAGTAGCTGCTGTACTTTTAGTCACATCAACGGATGGTGAAGTACCTACTGCAATGCCACCACAACTGCCAGATCCAACCAGCTGATATTTGTTAGTTCTACCAACATTAACATACATTATCTTGACCTACAACAAGATTTCAAACTGAAGCAACTTTGCTGATCACTTGTGGACCACACTAGCAGCTGGTTAAGTAGAGTGAAAAGTCAACGATCCATTGTCATTGGGCTGTCAAAAAAGAAAATTACTGCTTCACAGTTGTATGCCTCCACCAACCAGTCAAGTTGCAGTTTACATCCATGTCTGTCTGGACTGATGTGAAGACTTTGAAGGAATTTAATATGGAAGTTATCACTACATTGACTTCATTTTGAATGATATTAACTGTCTTTTTTTTTGTAAAAAATGGAAGTAATCGCTATATTAACATGCATGATTCCGGTCATAATTGAATCCTATTACACATCCTATTGTATGTAATTATGAATGAATTCTTGACAGCCAAAAATGTGTTTAGTGAGTTTATTGTGACCTTCACCTTTGACCACCAAAATCTCATCAGTTCATCCTCAAGTCCAAGGGGTTATTTGTACCAAATTTGATTCCCTCATAGCATACAGTCATGAAGATGCACAAAAAAAGATAAGTCTAGTTGTATTAGATCAGCACGGACAAGATGCAGGTCCGTTGGTCATGCACACACTCATGCACACACACTGTAATCTAAAGCAGGTATTGGAACTATTGAACTACAGACTTCCTACTGAAGTCTGGACAGCAGAGTCAGCAGAGCCTGTTTTCTGTCACAAGTTGAAAAGTTCATGAAGTCTCACCTCTGAAGAAAGAATGAAAGAAAATCTGGCACTGTGTTTCTTTCTATGTGAGTTTTGATTTCTAAATTATTGCAGTGCAACATAGGCTTCTTATGTAAATTAGCAAACAGTACTGCAGTCATTAGGTACAAGGACAGTTTTACTAATTTAACTGTGTCTATGAGGCCAAACTCTAAAGCAGTACCTGTTTGAGCTTTTCATTTAAAGGTCCAGTGTGTAAGATATACAGGGATTTATTGGCAGAATGTGGCTGAAATGGGATATAATATTCATATTGATTTTTTTATTAGTGTATTATCACCTGAAAATAAGAATTGTGGTGCTTTTGTTACCTTAACCATTTATACCTACAGAGGTTATGGGTCTAATTTAAGCCACTGTGATTCAGTGCAAAGCAACAAAATATGTACATGCAAATACCTACAAAGCTTTTTATTGAACAAGGCCCTTAAAGTACTTAAATTCAGTGGAAATAGCAATCATGAATACAAGTGAACAGAGATGCAGACAACACTTCCTGTATCACACAGTAGATTTGTGTTGCAAGTTTGCAGATGCAACCCACTGTAAAACACTGCAAACCAATATCTGAATTTATATGTCAAATGATATGTGAACCAATAAACTGTTTAAAAAAATCATTACAAGAAGCAACATGTGTTATCAGTAAACTGAATATCTTTGTCAACAGAATAAGAAGGCTGAGTACACATTCTTTCTTTTTACTACTTATATATTTCTCTGTAATTGCAGCAGCGTGGCCCTGTTCGCTTCCCACATAACCAAAATGTCACACATTTGTTTTTTGTTCAGTTTTCTTCATCTGACGAATTTCTCACTATGACTTGTGGTTGACCACATTTACTTGATTGAGGAAGCTCTGTTTTGCAGTAGACTTACTGAACAGTATCTCTCTAAAAGGATGATTATTGTGAGTTATTGCTATCATTATTAATTAAGCAGCATATCAAAAATTTAACTTAAGGCATTTTATATTCAACCCACATTATGTTTCCAATTAGGTTACACTGAGCAACACACAGTAATTTTTATTTATATTTATATAACATTAATATCCATAGGTTTTTGTCCACATTTGTGTGCCTCTTTTTGATTTATGCCATATCGAACCTTGAAGAAAAGTTGCACAATAAACCATGTATGTATTTTAATATATAAGTAAGCTCCGAGTAGCTACTAGTGTAACCACAATTTGCAGTAGCTGGGTGGTAGTTTACATTCAGATCTCAGTAAACTCCATATTTATGGTATCCTCATTATGTTTTTGACATTCTATATGGCACAAAGCCACAGCTCACTGGCTACGGTCATCAAAAACACAGACACTTTACTCAGTGTCAGTTCAGTTGTACTTTTGTGTAACAACATGAGTTTGCATTTAAACTACTCTTTGGCAGCAGTTTTATTTTGACAAGCTACTTTTTTAGAGGAATAGTCAAGATTTAGTTTAGCTACTGACATAGCTGGTAGTTTGATAAACTACAGTTTTAAAGTAGTTACTCACTGTGAAGAATTGCCAGCTGACTTTTCAGATTTAGTTCTTTAACTGCAAACTATGTACACTTAACATATATGCAGTTTGGAAATAATGTTGCACCTTCAAGATTCAGTGCAGGTATATAGGTATATGGTATATTTAACGTTTTGATTTGATTTCACGATGATGTTTGCATCCTCAATTTTCTATATTACTGTACATGGCTACTTTTTCATCAATGAATACAAGCAGTCAGATAAATATGAACTCCCTTCTTGATTGTTTGAAAGTGCTTCAGAAATCAATAACATAAAAGTCTTAACATTAAATTGTAAAATAAATAAATTTTATTGGTCTAGCCTCCTTGTATTTGTGTGAAAGTGGCATTTTCAAGGTGTTATCCTAATTATATCCATCATGATTGAGTGTAACACACTTTAAAATAAAAAGTGTGGGAGTGAGTTTTTTGCTCTGTAAATGCACTATGGTTGAACAAATGCAACACTGAATTATAGTTTCTTTAACGTTTACAGTACAAATCATAATTGTGTATTTAGAACAGTGACAGTCATCTCAAGAGATGCATGCACAAGACTTCCTGTGTCACATAATGGAAGTGTGCTTCACTGTCAGCTCTGCAGGTTTGCAGATGCATCCCACCCTAAAACACAACAAAACAAGTTTCAATGTGTGAAATAATCACAAAATCTTGTCTTGTAAAGTTTGTCTTATGTAATATGCTTCATGTTGGATTCTAGAAACCTTCGAAGAAACAGTTTCTTTTACATGAATGCACAATCAATCGATTGTAGCACCGCTCCGAAAACACATGAAGCAAAATGTCACACATTTGGTGTCTGCTCATCTGACATGTTTCACAGTTTTATGTGGTTGAGCTGTTTTACTGAAATGAGGAAGTTAAAATTTCCATTAAATGTTTTATTTATCACATTTTTTGTGGCTAAGTACCACTTCAAATTTATTTAACTTAAGTTTAGTATTATTATTCTTATTAAGACTAAATACCTATTTTGTGTAGCTTGTTTTCAGTGACATGCAAATAACTTCCACTTAAAGTACTATTTATAGACAGACCTTTTAATTAATATTGTTCAAAGAACAGTAAGTAAATTAAAGTTCCTAAGCACTTTGTAAGCAGTTTTTAAATACACTTCTAGTTTATTTGAGATAGTCGTACTTGCAATATATGATGACATATGTAGCTCTTATTCCTTATTCTTACTGCGACTGAATGCACTTATTGTGATTCACTTCGGACAGTGCCTAAATAAATTATAAATTATAATCTATGTAAGACTCGTTAGCAGTGCATAACAGGCTGACATTGTTTTATGCTCCAGTGAGCTGAAATTACATTAAAACAGCTCTACTGGAAGTTAAAAGAGCTGCGTGTAAATGGCACCTGAGTACTTTACTGCAACATTAGGCTGTCTTGGCTCAGTTTTGGATTGTCTGTGAGATCCAGTGTCACACTTTGAAGAGGTACTTGTGGTTAGTACGAATGAGGTTTCCTTCTGCTGCATTTGTGCTCATAAATTGAAGATGTTCCCCCTCTGCTGCTGCTCCGTCAGTACTGCAGGCAGCTTTACTTCTCTACTCAAATATTCTGAGACCTCTGAAAAGATGCAATTCACATTCTAACCACAGAGGGGCACTGGTTTCATGCAGAAATGACTAGAGATGTGAGCTTGTCTGTTTTAAATACCTCCAGCAAATTTAATCTTCAGGCATGCAACAGAGACCTTCTGTGTTTCTCTGTGCATTAATTATCAAAACATCATTAACATCTAATATTGATTATATAATTTGGGAAAATAATTATGAAATTAAGTGTCAGGCTCCCATAAAGGATCACACACTTAGTTCTAAAGTTCAGATGATTGTTATCTAGCCATTATTATGAAACTGTTCCCATAACATAGTTTTAAATTTGATTAAGTTTTTAAATTTCTTTATTTTTGGTACAGTAGCTTATCAAAAGGAATACATGAAAATAAACTTGTGGGAAGGCAGGGCTCCCCAGAGGGACTCCAGACAGTTTCAGGGGAAGCTCAGTGAATGGAAGTGAAAAAATATTACATTAGTTATCAAAAGGACATTGCATAGATGTGTGTGATTTGGTTAAACAGTTAGTTCAGAACAGGCTACAAAACAGACATTTTTTAAGTGTTTGTTGTAGGTTAGTCTAAAGTTAGGCAAAACAGAAATATTAGGCTATCTTGGCTGAACTGTTAAGTATCTATGGTAGTGATTTCTAAAATGTGGCCCACTGGTGGGCCGTAAAGGCTGTGCAGGAGAGGTGAGGAGAAATGGTTTCAGTTCGTTAAGTTTGAAATTACCATAAAAAATTAATTTATGCTTGATTTCAAAAAAGTAATCATAACTAAAAAAAAAAATCAAAGCCATGGGATTTAAATATCATGCTATTTCTCATTTATCTGACCTATGTTAACAGGTGTTACCCCATATTTGGTGACCTGTCACACCGGAACACATCTTATATCTCGTCATTGGCATATTTAGTGTCATGTGAAAGTTCTAATCAAAGTTGTAATTAAAGTTTTAGATGGGCTGCAGAATATTTTCAGAATCCAAATTGGGTTATGTGTTCTTCTTTGGGAATATGCAGCTCTGTGAGATCAAATAATGTAATCGTAAGCCTATATGTGTCCAGGTATTCACCCTTACTATGTCCCACCAGTTCAGTTCTGTGCTCATACAACAGTTGGGCATGTCTGGTACCCAGCAGAACCTTGGTCAGCACTATGCTTTCCTGTACTTGTTATGTGCTAAGCTCATCTGTGTTGAAAAAGAAAAACACATTTTGAAGATGGTTAAAAGATGTTGCTGGTGGACCTGTAAAATCGACATAGTTGAATCTTAAGTTGGCTAATTTTAGCAAAGATTTATGTAGATTAGCTAACTAGTTAGCTAGCTTTTTGCTAACAGATTTGATTTTCAACATTATCAGGACACAGGGATGGAGAAAGTTAACCAAGGTTCCAAAATTGGGGGACTAAGGAATTAAACAAAGGGGGCACCTTTGTCCAAGCTTTGGAGGCCGACAGTCTCAGTCTTCGAAAACCCCTCATTTAAATAAACTGCACAACTGAGCCTTTACCATGGTGGGCTGATTGGTTATATATTTTATTAAGCTGTTGGCAAATGAAAACAAGCCCTTGGCACACACATCACAGCCATGATTGTGTAGTATCAGGCTACCACTGTTTATCAGCTATCGTCTGTCTTTGTGGAGTGTGTCTTCTCCCTTCTGTCAAAACAGAAGTTTTTGAACTTGCGCTGTGTGACACGAGGGAATTGATGTATCCACTGTCTATTTATATCACAGAGAGCAGGTGTGCCGATACACAGAGGCAAAGTGATTGGTTGAGATCCTCAGAGGACTCTGTGCTTGTGTAAATACACACACACACACACACACACACATACTTTCATCTGCCCTGTGAAAACATGAATGCGCACATACATTGAAATGTATATGTAGGCGCATGCGTACACACCCATATGTAGGCTATATAAGACAGAGGCGTTTCCATGCATGCATACATTCAGATATTAACAGCTTGCCACTGGCACCCACACAGATATCCAAACAACACACATTTCCACATGTTGTCAAATGAAAAGGGAGACATACTCCTCTGTGTATCAGTTTCTTCTCCCCTGAGGGTAGATCAGATCCACACCCACAACCAGATCCTCTGCAACACTTCACTCAAATGATCTACTGCACTCAACAAATGAACTGATCTTGTCCTACACAAACGCTTCACAGACAGCTTCAAACATCATGTAAAGAACTATTCAGATTCAGCCACCTTTGACTATATTTTATTTCTCCAACAGTGAAGTCAGAGTGGTCAAAAAGAGGCTGGTATGGGGTGTTGGAAAAAGAACGTGTACCCACAGTAGTTTAACACCTCATAAAAAAGGAACAGCATTTCATGAGAATCAAGGGTGGGAGGAAGGTAGCTTTGTTTGCATAAGCTTTTTATTGTGGTCATTTGCACCTACCTCCAGTGAGACTGAAAGCACTGCTGCAGCCTCAAAAAGGAAGTAGGCGAGGCCTGTTCTGACAGCGACGGTGCTACAAAATATATTCCAAGAGATAGTATTTTGAAGTTTTACTCTGTTCGTAAACAGGATGAGGAACTGGTGAACAGAACAGAGAGAAAGCATGTGTTTTTGATGAAACCTGACGGTTCAAGTGAAGATTTGTTTGAGGTGACTAATTTCATGGACTGTACTGGACTGTTTTTCAGAACGCACTGTTAGATGGATATTTTGGGAACTACACATAGTGTTTGACAAAATTTTTGATAACAGAATCTTTAAAAAATCTAGAGGAGCTGAGACTGAAGCATTAATTCACGCACCTGAGGATATTTTATCTTCTTGGATACTGGATCACTCAGATTTGTGAAAATGCCTGTGATTGTACTCGAGGCCAGAGACTTCACCAGCCCCCTTTTTCTGGTGCGGACATTGGAAGTCTTATGTGGATGTACCACCTTCAGTCTTGTGGCCTCGCCGGAACCTTCAGAGTTGAACAAAAATCAGTCTAACCTCGAACACCTCAACAGGTTCAAGGTCTTCTGCATGTTCACCTGGTGCTTCTTCTTCACCCTCACACTCCTCATCCACATTCTCAGCATCATCCAGTTTCACAGCCTCATCCCAATATCATGGAAGAACCTGACTATAACAGTGGCTGTCTTTGGGACTCTCATGTGTTTCAGTGCATCTGTGATTTTCCCTTGGATCATCATGGATCATCACAAGCTGTCGTCCCACTCTGTGGCGGCTGCTGTCGCTGCCTGTATCACCGCCCTGGCCTACACCTCAGAGTCCTACCTTCTTTGCACCCAAGCCCATGAGCAAAGAGGCTACATGGGCAGCATGCCTGGTCTCCTCAAGATACTCCAGCTTTGGGGTGGCTGTCAGATGATACCCCTGATTGTGGAGCTGGTCTGTGGACATTCTAGTGGAGTACACACTTGGCAGCTGTGGGTCTCTGGCGTGTCCTACGGTGTGTGTGTCCTCTTGTCTCTAGTCACACCAGTGGTAATATTGGGTGACTTTGCCGGGCGATGTCTTTTACCCTTTGACAGATTTCTGGCTGGCTTCAGTCTGATTGGGGTGCTGCTCTACATGGTGGCCACAGTGATTTGTTTCACCAAGATACTACAGCTGAGAGAGGTCCAACTTCAACAACTGTCCAGCAAGAGTGTAGAATTGGTCATCATGGAAACAGTGGTTGCCAGTATTACACTGCTGGCTTATACAGTGGACCTTGCTTTCTCCATTAAACTGTTATGTGACAGGAGTCATGCATGAAATAACACATTAAATGTCTTACATGTGAAGTTAATCTTGTATAGCCCTGAAAAGTTTAAGAGGAAATCATGTCATGTTAAGTGTGTAAAAGTCAAACTGAATGTATGTTTTTTGCGCCGTTGCTGTGTAATCAAACTCTCTATATAGACCTATGGATTACTAACTTATAAGACCAATACAAGGTGTTCATGTATTAAATATAAAACCTGATCATCATGTCCACACCATTGTTCTGGTGAGCTCTATGAATGGAATTTGTTTTGGTGTTTTGTGAAAAAGTAATATGACATTTACGGTGCACCTCAGTATGACACACATAATATACACCCAGTAAATGCGACAGGTGCACTGACTCATACGGACAAGCATCCTTTATGGATATACTAATATGGTTTATGGTAATGGTAGCTGAATAACAGTAATCACTCATAAAGATTAAATTATAAACTGTTGACTGACATATAATCAGTGGTAGAGGAAGTATCCACATCTTTTACTTTGGTGAAAGTACTAATACCATATCATAGAAATACTCAAGTAAAAAAAAGTACAACTTAACAATAAGACTACCCTTATAATTGACTTATAAACTGTTTATAATTAGGTTATTAATTAGGTTGTAAACATTTAATAAATCACTAATAAATAATTCTAAACAATTTGCAACACAATTTTCATACTGTACATTGATGTGGGTTCACTATTTGTCAAGATCCAAGTACTGCTTACTGGTAATTAAGTGTACTAATGAGTTACTACCATCTATAATTGGCAAAGGGGAGCCTTATTGTAAAGTGTAAAACGGCGCATGATGAAAATGCCAACACAAACGATACTGCTAATGCCAAAGTGTATAAACCTGACAATTTGATATGCAAATGAAACTTTTTGACTATTATGATTTGTTGATGGTGGTTAAATGCAAGTAACTTATTAACAAATGTCTGACGAAGATGACAGATATAAATGCTGCTGATGGAGAAGGCTCACTATTTGGTAAGTAACAGGTCACTGTTGCACTTTTTATCCAAGGTTGTAACAGTTTATTAATGGTTTGTAATGTGTTTACAACCTGTGTTTATAACCCAGTTATAAACAATGTATAAATCGTTTAGCCAATAAGGATGTTCTTATTGTAAAGTGGTACCGGTAAAAGTCCTGCTTTAAAAAATGTTTCTAGGTACGTAAAGTATTAGAGGAAAAAGTTGCAAATGCAGAAAAATGTCCCCTGTGACTGTGATACTATATTACATTATTAGACTATTAGCACTCGTGATTTCATGTAAAAGCAGGATTTTATTGTTGTAGCTGGTTGAAGTAGAGCTGTTTTTTGTTGTTTTATATAGGACTATGAGTATTGATTATTTTCATTATGGATTAATCTGATTTTTTTTTCCTCCATAAATTGATTTATTGTTTGCTTTGTAAAAATATGTTTTTCCAGTCCAAACCTCAAAATTATCAACATACATGAAAATTATTAAAATAATTAAAAGGAAAAGCAGCAAATCTACACATTTGTAAAGCTGGAACCCATTAAATGTTTTAATGTTTTTATGTTTTCATGAAAAATGACACTTGTCAAAATAGTTGACAATAAACTTTCTGTCAATTGATTAATTGATTAAATGGCTAATCATTTCAGCTGGACTTGTAGAAATTGTTTGTAAGAAACATACTTTATCAGTTATTTATATGTATTGTGTACAAAATTCTTAATGCATAAAGTAGCTAGTACATAACGAAAGCTACAAGTACAGCACTTGAATACAAGTTACATTACTTTACATTCCACTTCTACATATAAATTACATACAATAATCAAGAAAACTCACACGACTTATAATAAAAATGCTTCTGCCTTATCACTGAAAAATCCTGAACATTTCAAGTCTATTTTCTTTTTTCCTTTTTTTTTTCAGATCATACACTCTAAAGCCTACAAATCGAGCTTTTACTTTGGCCCCAGTTTTATGAGAACAGTTGCAATTCATTAACACTAGGGGGCAACACTCTATTAGCACGTACCCCTATTTAAATCAATGAACAGGACTTCAGGTGTAGAACATATCACATGGTTTTCTACAGCAGACATGCACTGGTTTCATCAATATTTTGTACTGGCACTTTTGATCAGATATATAACAAGCTTTAATATAAATAGTTCAGTAAGACTAAGAAGCTCACACGGTCTACACGCATTACATTGATCTGCATATAGAACATACACAGCTTGATTTAACTTTTTTAAAATAAAAAAAAATCCTCTGGTTTTTGTTAAATTGTTGTTTTGAAGGGCACGCTTTTGTCCATGACAACGTTTCATAAACACTTCTTAATTATGAGGTGCTGCAGATTTAGAGCTAACTTATATGAGCTGACTTTTTTTGTACTGATCTTGTTTCAGGCATCGATAAGCCTGAACTCATTGGGCAACACTGTACAGTAATAACTTATTTACATTTTACACTGTTTACCTTCTCACATCTGCCTCATCTGCTCTCCAGACCTTTACAGAAGCTCTGTCGAAAAATCGATCGCCGACCCTCGATGAGGCAGCAGAACAGTATTCCCGCGGCTCGGAGTCGATTGCTCTGGGCTTGACAGACGTTTTTCCTTTAAGGAACTGACTCCAGTTCTAGTTGTCAACAGGCTGAGCGAGAAAACGACTCGTCGATTCAACTTGGTACGTGGAACTGATAACACAAACGTTACCGTGTTTAGAGGAGCCCCTTTAGTCATTTTGGAAGTTAAAATTTTCGTTTCGTTTATCCAGACGTAGCTGAAATCGCCTGGAAGCGGTAAGCTATCTTTGCCTCGCTTCTTTTGGAAACATTCTCCGAGTTTGGTTAGACTAGATTACCTCGGCCAGCAGAGACTTTAAAACAAATTCGTGATTTAGTTTATAGCAAGCTCGTTTTTATTTCCTACCACCCCTTCTGTGTAGTTTAACACAGAGGCGTATTTAAACGAGTAAAGGCAGAAAATGCCTGCCAGTTAACGTTGTTAGCTTGTTATCTGCATCACAAGATGGGCTGGTTTCAGTTGTCGTTGTTACTGTAGTTTTGCTAATAAAAGCTTGACAAGTCTTTGCAGACCGTTAGCATGTTTATTAGGCGATATAACTCCCAACAGTAACATCCATAATGTGAACTGCTACGGCAAACGCTTGTTGTTCTTTGCCATGTGGTCACAGTCCACAAACAAGAGCTATCAAGAAGCAAAAATACGTACTGTCAGTCTTAATATTTGTGTATTTACGTCTGCATTTCCCTTGCTGGTGATGTGTTTTCTCAAAAGCCCTCCGAGCTCCATGAACATGTGAAACTTGACTCTTCAGTAGGCAGATGCAAGTCCCAGGCTGGATTGAATGGCACTGAGGATACAAGGTAAGCACTTTGCCAGTAAATTTGAACTCATTATCGATCCGTTTCCTGAGCTACAAATGACCTTAGGGAGGGCAAAGTCTAGATAGACAGACAGAGAGAGAGAGAGAAGGGAAAGGAGAGGAGGGAAAGACGAAGGACAAACATAGCACAGGAGGATGAATGTGAAAGAAGAAATACACAAATGCATACGAGGGATCAAAGGAAAGTTAAGGGAAATATAGATTCCATATCAAGTGATATTCATAAACTGAAGGAGCACAGAGAGACGTGGGAGATTACAAAATGTTGTGTTTGCAAAGGGCAGGATTGCCATCTTCATCAACCAGCTGCAGTGATGCTTGGGCTTGAAACTCAACTTGATCCCGGACCACATCAGCAATACAGCTGCCCTCAAAGGGCTGGTTGTATTTGTGAGACAAAATAAATGTATCTACTTGTCATGACAGTGCATAATTTCCTATTATTGGCTTATCAATAACTTACTAATTCATAACTAGCTCTGAAACGTCTAGGAAAAATCATGGCAAGCAGATGTCAAAGTGTGCAACTATTATAGAATTTATTTAAAAATTACATATACAAATTAAAATAAGTAATCAAGTCAAAACAACAATAAGTGTTGTTTCAGGTTGAATGACAGCATTTGCTTGGCTAGCTACGACCACTTGGCTAGAGAACTACAGCTGAAAATAGATATATGACAGTGAGATGCTATCAAACTAATATTGACATCTAGCCTCTAGACGCCATCAGTTTGTGAATAACAAAATTGGTTTTCATTCTGACATGTAATTTCTGGACACTGTCCTACTGAAATGTAGCTTTCAATTTTAATGTGCAAATTATATTCCTCGCAAGCTCTTGTGGGCCACATAAAATGAGGCGATGGGCTGGATTTGGCCCACAGACCTTGAGTTTGACATTATATGGCATAAACCTCTGAAAGTGCATTAGGTTGACCAGTTCTCAACAAATCTGACCTCTAGAAGACTGACTCTAACAGCTTTAAGAGATGCCACAGATCTTAAGGCCTCAAGCAAGAGGAGATACTTATTTAGTACTCAAAATGTTTTACAAGTGAAGACCAAGGCTCCCCTCTGAAGCCAACAGTTACACTTCAGGACCTATAAGTAGAGGCCCTGGAGTATGGATGGTTAAAGTCAATACCAGCAAGGTGTTCTACAGGTTTCTTTGCACACATTGACCTCAAGGTATGTTTAAAATGTTAAGTAACTTGCTATGCAAGGTTTCTATACATAATAACCTCCTCCCAGTTAACTAGTTTACTACTGACAGTGGTCTTTGTAGGTTTTCCTCTCTCAGTTTTCCATTTTGGCATGTAGCTGTTGATCTTATATAAAAAACAACAAATATACATGCTGGTTGGATTTCACTGTCACCTAAGGGGAATTTCAACATGTCACATTGGCGTTACAGGGGACGAGGCTACAGCTGCTGCTGATTGTTTTAGACCTATAAACAGGCTTTGATATCTTGGGGCAAAAGTCATGTAATGATGATTTATTGATCACAAAATCTGCTCAAGGGACCCAATCCCCCACATCTCCCAGCTATTGCTCAATCCAACACACCACACCATGCTTTTTGGTCTTTGTCTCTCTCCTTATCCTTGTGATATTTTACCACATGATTATTTGCACATCTTAGGTATATTGCTACACTATTCTGCTCCTTACCCTTGTACTCCTGCAATATTCTCTTTGTAGTCTTGTCTTCCCTCATGTCTTTGCTGAGTCTTATGAGTGATTGTAAACCCCTGTTTAGTTCAGAAAACTGTTGCTGCTTTGTTAAGTCAATAATACACAATAAACAGTGATTTGACTTTCAAATTTGCATGAAACATGAGATACTAGATCTTTTGTAATATAAATAGCCTACTGTCCATAGTGCAAATTTTCTTCAATACCAATTACTTTTTTTCTGAGTAACTATTCCAAAAGCCTTCTCAGGGTGGTTAAGGTCAAGATGTTGTGAATATCAAGGAAAAGAGACGGCATCAGATACTACTAGCCTGACATTGAAGTCCAGCAACATTGTTGTCTAATTTATAAGCTGACATTTACACTACAGTATGTTGTAGTGTAACGTAATGTGTGGTGTTACCTTTCTACATATTTCTATCCAAATAACTGGTTCCATGTAAGAAGCAATTAAATCTAAACAATTAAACAACAATTAAAACAAAATTAGACCTGAATGTTATTACTTTGCGTGTATGACAGTTTGTAATATGAAAACAACAAAAGTGAAACAAGTCATTCAGGGACCAAAATTAGCACCATTCACCAGTCTAATGTTGGTAAAGTATGCAGTAGCTGGTAGATTTGCTTCACTCACCAGACAAAAAGATCCAGATAAACGATGGTAATCTTTTCAGTGTCTGTTTTTAAAAAGACAAAAAGTTAGTTTTGAATCCTGAAGTAATTGCACATCAATTTAATTATTTTATGCAATTCTAAAAAATATATTTACCATATTTTACAGGCAATTATATTAATTTAATTAGAATACATATAGCTGACATGGCACTGAATGGCAAAATCTAAGCTGTCTAATGTGCAACTGACGGAAAAACAACTTACACTGTAAGAAATTGATGTGAACAAAAAACGGGAGCAAATGATTGAGTGCATTGGGTTATTTTAGGTCTGGGCTAAGTTTAAAGATAAGACCAGCATGTATAACTTTTTTCACTATCAAAAAATACCATGACAAGACATTTTCCATTTGTTTAAAGACATTTACCATTTGTTTAAAAACAATACAATACCAAAATCTGATAGTAGAAAAAAAACTAATTTCAGTCTTTATTGTCCTGCTTGAAATTTGGTTTCCAGCTAAATCAGACTGTTCAGTGGCTTTTCTTTACCAGCTGTGTTTGTTTATTAGTTATTTATTTATTTTTAAGGGAAAAAAACATATTGTTTGTACCCAGGACTGTTTAGTTTCTTTTTATCATCATATTCTCTATGACACTGAAATAAAAATGAATTGCCAAAATTTTTCATAATCAATTGATCGTTGCTAGTTCCACTTTCTTAAATGTAAGGATTAAGGATTTAATATAGTAAATGAATTATGCTTGGGTTTTTCAGTGTTGGTTAGAGAAAAGAAGCCATTTGAAGACATTACTTTGGGCTCTGGGAAATTATGATGAGCATTTTTCTTTCTTTTTTTTGGGACATTTTATAGACTAATTGATTAATCATAAAAATAATCAGCAGATTAATGAATAATGAAAATAATCATTAGTTGCAGGGCTACTGCACAAGCTCTGAAACATTTCACCATTTTTACACTAGTTTACTATTTTTCCTTCCAATACTACTGATACTTAAAGATTACACTCTAATCAGTATGTCTCAAAAAAGGGTTGGATTTAGTGGAATTGCCCAAAATATTCATCCGAATGCAGCTGTACAGCTGCTTTATGGGGTTTTTTGATAATGGGTTTTGTACAAAAAATAATTTTTGTTTCACAGATGTGTAGGTTGTATCAGGCTTTGGCTACATAAATAAACACCACTTGTTAATGGTATGAATTCTCTTTTTAGAATAACAGACAGATTCCTGTTTTTTTTTTTGTTTTTTTTTGTGGATGATAAAAAGATAAAATAATCCTTTGCCTTACACCTGTCACAGATAAAACACAGCTCCAGTACTCTGCGTGTGCTTACCTGTCACGATAGAAGGGTGAGTGAGAGAGGAAGGTGTCAGTCTGTTAGAGAAAAGAAAAACAAAAACAGGATTTGAACACCCGCGAGAGACAGAAGGAGGCTCAGGGAGCAGCAGGTGCAGCGACCTTTTACCAGTGTTATTTTCCTCAAATGTGTGTGTCATATTAATCTTTCACACTGAGACGAGGAACATTTGCTGCTTATCATTAGTCTGCGTAATAACTGGTCTACACCCCTGTTGACTGTACACCTGTTCATAGCTTTGACGCCTTCCAAGTTCACACAGGGTCTAACCTATTTTTATAAAAATGAGATGTTCACATTTTGGTCAAGGGTCTGTCAAAGTGTTGACCAGCGGAGATGTACATGGTGTCACATATTTATAAGGCTTTTCACTTTCTGTATAGCCCTCTTGGGGACAGCTGATGTGGAATTAACATGACAGTTGGACTACCTTGTACTTACAATACATTCACAGCATTGCTGAAATTGATCTCTTCCCTTCACAATGGCCCATTGCAGCCCAATACAGTACATTGACACCTTACAATAGAGTAGAATTTCAGTGAACCACTTTAGACCATTTGTCTAATTAAAGTGGCAACAAAGAATTTTCATATTGTGTTGATTTTGGAGGCCACTGTGGACAAAAGTGGTAGCATTTCCACCACCATAACCACAAAATATAACGTCAGAAGTAAAATTATTTAAAGAAAAATCTCCTCCTGTTCTGACCAATGTACTATTTACTATAACTATGCCACAGAAAAATATAAACATAGGTTCTACTGGTTTGCAAATGATCTGATTTAAAAAAAAAAACTTTTACAAAAGTAATGTACAGTTTGCCTTTTGTCATATGGTAACCTCATTTGGCTTTTTGCTCTTGAACACGTCACCGTTTTAAGACTCCTGACTCAAGGCTAATGGATCAAAAATGAAACTGCACAGCCTTTTGATTTAATTAATAATAATAGGTCAGTGCCATGCTTCAAGGTTACTCGCTCAATGCTTGTTCAGTTTTCTGTGTCAGTGTCCAAGTCCACATTTAGGCCTATATTTGTTTGATTGAGAGAATTCGTTCAGACAGGTGAACATCTTTGTCCATAAACTGGAGGTCAAACTATATGAAAGTTTCATATCACGATTATAGATTATTTATATATATATAAAACTATCACGGTTATCAGTATTATCATGGTATTATTTGCTGAAAATGTTCAGAAAGTACTGATAAACACAGTGAAATCATTTTCCCAAATTCCCATGTCCTTTGTGATGTCACTGTTTTCATTGACTCAAAACCAACTCGATGCTGCTGCGTCTGTATTTGGGCAACTGTTGCTAACCTTGGTTGACAATGGGAGTTTTTCAATGTGTGGTAATCAAACCCAGTTAACACAATCATTTAAATTTTGAAATGGTTTTATGAATCATCAGGAATTCTGTCACAGTTTATCATTGTTTCATCCCTACCATAAATGCTGGCCCTGCTTGACACAGTTAACAATTCAGACAACAGTGCAAAAGCAATAAGCCTCACCTATTGTCACATGAGTGTGTGCTTGTGGAGGCAACTTAGTTTTTATCAGAGCAATGTTCAGGGCTTTGTTGGACATGTGATCTTTCCAGAATTCCAGAAAGGGGTGTGTCTTTTTGATTTCTATAGACAACTGTGATGTCTGTCAGTAGGATACTGATCATGCGTAGAACAGAGCAACATAAACAAAGCCAAGATATGTATGTAGTTGTTTAAACACAACTCTAGATCTCAGTCTGTGTTGACATTATTTCTCTTCCTTGACTACAATAAAGGAAAGTCTGCCATTTAAAGTTTGTAAGCCTTTCATTATGTATCTTAGCATTACTTCTCCTGAGCCGCCTGCTCATTTTGCAGGTGCCAGCAAACATCAGTGTTGTTGCAGACAGGTGTTACCCCCCCCCCCCCCACCCGCACCTATCCAACCACCAAAATAATGACCATTACTGAGACATCATGGGAATGTGTCAGCCAGCAGCATTTACAGGCCTGTTTCAGGTGCTGTTTCCATTGTGCGCTGACAGAACCATTCATCTGGCTCCCGTCATAATAATCACTATCAGAGGAAAGAGACAGGCAAGGTGGGAGGTGGGAAGATGTATAAATATAGCTCGTCTATAAATATTACTTCTCACTCGAAACTGAGACTTTATTCACAAAGCTACAGTATTTTCACAGGCAGCTTTTTGTGTGAGAGCTGAAATGCTGGAAAAAAATAGAGATATCGGAGCATCGCTGAATTTATTTGCTGTGTTAATTTGAGCCCTGAGGAATAGTGCAGCAAAGCCATTCCTTTAGAATTTCAGGCAGTCATTCACCATAATCTACAGATATAACACAGACCCTTTCAGTCTCCCATGAGCTGTTCTCACACTCGATAACAATGCAGTCTTTTGTCTTTACAGTTTGGCTGAGAAATGCTTTCTCCCGGTTCCTTTCACTTTGTCCAGCACTGATAACAATAGATGTATGATTACCGCATTCCATACTTAGAGAATTTTCTGTTGTATTTATTCTTGAACAAAAGTGTACAATTATTGCTTTGTGAAAATCCTAATTATTTTCAGAGATACATTTGAGAAATTCTGATGGTATAAGGAACAAACATTTTGTTTTAATTACATCAGATATTGTAAACGAAATCTTTAAGAAATGTAAAATCAATAGTTTTATGCATAAATTAATGATCAAATGTGCAGTCCTACAATCTGTTGTTCTCATCAAAGCCTGCTGGTGTGAAGCTGTATTGACATGGAGTCAAAATGGAAAAAAGAAAAATCCACGGCCCCAAGTGACCCTTCATGTGTCCTACCCCTTTTCATTTTGTGCTTCAGTAAAAGTTTGGGACCCAGCAGAGTGTCAGTCAACTCTCTCTTTTCCTGTTCCCTGTACTTAAATATGCTATATGCTAGGCTAGTATATGTTAAGAAAAACTATTTTGAACATGATTACACAGAGGCCTATATTGTCACATCTTAAGTCAGGTAATGTCAGCAAAACTAGCATTAGCAAGGTACTGATAGATAATTAGCTAGTGTTAGCTAACATTAGCTAACTTAGGATGTGACTATATGCTGCTTTTATAGGACCCCAGCAACATCTTTTCACCATCTTGAAATGTTGGTTTTCTTTTCAACATCAAGGAGCTTAGCTTAGTGGTGTCTAGAAGGGAACCCTTGATTTGCGAAACTCACAATTTGTATGCCTTGTTTAT
Organism: Lutjanus erythropterus; assembly: GCF_056507025.1. Classification (NCBI taxonomy): domain Eukaryota; kingdom Metazoa; phylum Chordata; class Actinopteri; order Lutjaniformes; family Lutjanidae; genus Lutjanus; species Lutjanus erythropterus. The sequence goes on along the minus strand of NC_139319.1, from coordinate 30,949,743 downwards.
TCATTTCTCAATGGTGGACAAACTAATTATGTTTTATAATATGACAACACTGTGGTTAAGGGACAAAAAAACAATTGAGGGAAAGATCACTCTTGCAGATCTTTTGTGGGTCTGGGGCTCCGTTCTAGACAGCATATCTAAGTACAGGAAACAGGAAGGAAGAAAGCTGACCAAAGTTCCAATAGGGTCAATTTTACAGAGAGAGTTCATTCTGCTTTGTGACAGTCACATGAACTATGGTGGTTTATGTCATTGTCTGTTTTTCATTCAGTATTTGAGGAAATTAATGATTGTGGTATGTTGACATTTGGCATGTAATGGAAACTGTTTGGATAAACAGACGTTTTTTGTGAAGACAAATCAGGAAGTTGGACCGGTCCTCTCCTGGGTTTGGCCAGATGTGGCTTGCTGGGCTGATGGCTGCCCCAAGGCCTGGATAAGAGCTTGGCGTCCAGCACCATTCCCATTTTCTTGTCTTGGGTCGAAGGCTTGGTTTCACTGTTTCATTTGTTTTTGGCTATATCTTTTTGTACCTCTCTGTCAAACTTGTGCTGAGGAGATATATTGGAGCTGCTGACTGTTTTACATTATTTCTTCATTAGTTTTATCAGAAACAGAAACCATAACTAAACTGAGCAGTAGGCCAAGGCCTTATGAAAAGAGAAAAGATGAAAAGAGGCCTGGCTCGTCTTCTTAGTCTGTCTGCAAAACATGATTATATGCTTGACCTCTTACAGGCAATGAAATACAGTTTCTTGTTTTTAATGACTGAGCTGGTTTGAAGCCCTACATGTGACTGGCTGCTAACAAGGTTACTGAATAGTAATCCAAGCAAGGCTAAAGCAGCAAAGGAAGAAGTTTAAATGATCAACAAAAGCTATATAGTGTGCTTTAAAAACAAGTTAAAGTGCTGTTCATCAAAATTCTTTACTGTGAAAGTGAAAGAGATGCCGTGTTAAGGCTGGCCGAGTCAGTATCTGTAACTGGAGCAGAGAGACTGTGCTTGATCTGTGTCACAGTTTTGTCACCACTGCTGCCAAGGAGTTCATTCAAAAGTAATGAGGGCTTGTTGATGGGGTTAAGCAGTTAAGTGAGGAGTGCATTATTTAACACGAACAACATCTGGGTCAGTGAACTGGCGTGGTTTGAAAAGGGCTGAGCCTTACAGAGTATTAATTGCATACAAAAAAAAAAACAAGTCTTCTTTATGTTTAGTAAAAGCAAATGGTAGGCATATGAAGGTCTACAGTTACAGGCTCTGTCTGTCTCTTTGTTTTTCTTTTTTTTTTTTTACTTCCTAGCCTTGGTGGAGGCTGTGTCACATGCTCTCCACAAGCCAGTGTGTTCTCACTGTTGTGATCCACAACAGCTGAGCTATTGCAGGCTATAACTGAGCAATCCAACAATCCTGATGGCCATTTGAGAACAAATACTTACTCTTTCAAGTCTGTTATAACAACCTTATCATCAGAATGTTTGAATATTAGTAAAACGAATAAGAAACTTGCATTCAACAAGTTATTTGATTTCAGTACTTGTACTTGTACTATATATGATGGCAATATGAATATCTTTGGACCAACTGCTAGATAAAACAAGAAATTTGAAGACATCACCTCACCTGGTAAATTGTAATTGACATTTTTCTCTCTTTCTCTGACTTTTAACAGACAAATTTCTAATTGAAAAAATCATTTGATGAATGAAAATAATTGTTGATTTCTGTCCAATTTATCTACTAGACCTGGTTGTTTTTTATGAGAAGTTAAACGTCCATATTAGAGGAAAGAGTTAACTCTCTCAGTTGATCTTACCTTGTGTGTTTCTGTAGAGATTTTATTGTCTGTCACTGCCATTGTTTTTTTCCTTATCCACTGACCAGGCATGACACAGCTGATTTGCTCTAACTTGGCTCTGTCATGGGACAGACACCTTCTAAAAAGCTATGCTTCATGAATTTAGGAAAGGCTGGTTATTTTTTATGTACATTATGTTTTTGAAATTATACACTGCACATCATTTTATTAATTTTCCAGAGTCCAAGTGCCACGCATTCACTCATTTCAGTTCAAGGAACAAGCAAAAGAATAAAAAGAGCTTTGTGGTTTTTACAGCTGTGATAGTGAATGGGGCCAAAACAAAATAAAGTCCTGCTAGTTTGTGTTTTAACTGTGGCTGTGCAGGATAATAGTGTGCTCCACTGGGCAGAGGAAGGCTGAGAGATAGTTGATACCTGTAATGATCTCACCGCCTAACATTTCAATCCCCACCAGTCGCACCAGTTTGTCAGCATTCTTGAGAACAGTTTCAGTTCTGTTGGGCTTTCATTGTTTATTTGTCTCCAGAACCTGGAATCTGAAATGACTCTGTGAAATGCATTCACCAGTTTAGTCACTCTTAGTCACTCAAACATGTCTGTACACACTGACACACACACACCTTTGTCTCAGCTAGTGCAGTTAACCACATAGAGTGCTACCATACTGCTCTGCTGACTCCTCTACACTCTTTATTTCTACAATTACAGAAACAAAGAGTGAAAGAATGAGAAACATGAAGACATATTATTTCAGTGGTGCCCAACCAATACTGGATTTTTGGGGCAGATGCTGTTACAAGTATTAGAGAGAAAAAAAAATGATATATCAGCCTATATTTTTATACAGAATGTAAACAAACCTTTTTGCTGCATATAAACTAACAAATACACCAATCTGTATTCTGTTAAAAAAAAAAAAAAAAAAGTATTCATATAGTCGCATATCAGACAACATGCTGAGACTAATATACACCAATATAGCTGTGATAGGCCAATATCAGGCCAATAATATCAGCTGACCTATACATTGGTTCGGGCCCTACATACCAGACCTGCATCCACATAGCTGAAGATTATTGCTTTCTCTTGTATTTGTCATCCAGTTAAAAGTTAAAGGTTCACATAATGAGAGGAAGCTCAAATGGACACAGAGTCATTCTACAGAAATATCTTTAGTCATAGCTTTCTCCCAATGCAACATTTAATTCTGAATAAAATTTTTGCCCAAAACAATGGGGCATATAATCCTTGTGGAGATATTAGATATTTGTGGATTGTTATCACCTATGGGGTCATTAACTGTTACTGCTAGTGTGGCAGCTATGTTGGCAGTCTCATTAATGTGAGCACTGGGCTATGAGACACTTTGCAAGTCATTAGCTAAACTGTCAGTGTAAGCACAGGGAAAGCCATTACTACTGCAAATACACAGCAGGATTTAACGAGGGACGACTTCTGATCCCTTCCTTGGCAACCTGGTTAAGGTATAGTGGTCTGGGATTTCATTATGTCTTCCATGGGGGAAAGTGTGAGGCAGGTTTACAAGTTCTCTCATGTTTTTTTTTTTTCTCTTCTAGTTTAATCTCTATCCCTTAAGCATCCTCTTAATGCCACTGATGTCATCTGAAACAGTGGTGTATGACATTTGAGATGCTCTGAGTGGGCTGGCATGTGGTGTTGTATTGGCAGAAAGCACAGGGCAGGATGACTTGCAAAAAATACTCTTACAGCGTGGTTACTGAGCTGCAAACACCGGAAACACTGTCAGCCAGTTCTGCTGGAACTTTAGGCACACATGTGTTTAGGAGATAGGGACAGTAATGTAGGGAGTAGGGCTGCAAGTTTTGTGCATTTTCCTTCACTGATAGTTGAAGACATGAAGGCAAGGCAAGTTTATTTATGTAGCAACATTCAGACACAAAGCAATTCAAGGTGCTTTACAAAAACATAGAAATACATTGAAATTAAACTTTAAAAGAACATTCAAATTGCATTTGAGATAATTATAAACAAAAGCTAAAAGCAAGCCAATAAATAGTTTAAAACATTACAGAAAGTACAATTAAAAAGCAAACAAAACAAAAGCAACAGCAGACATATATAAAAACCATAACTAGACATTATCCTAACAATAAGTTTACATATCTACTTCACTGGAAACTGGAAAACATTTAACCTACTTAGCAGCTTTCATATTTTGTTGATTTTTTTTAGGCACCTGTGGACAAAAGCATGTGTGTTTCCTCTAGCCTATCCACAAAACATAACACCAAAAATAAAAACATCTAAAGAAAAAATCCCCCGTTTCCTTTTAACATGGTAATGTAAATCGTGGATGTAATAAGTGAGAACCGTGAAAATGTAAACATAGGCTCTTCCAGTCTGCATGCTGTAAATCGTTTCATCTGATTTCAAGGAGAAACCAACCCAGTGGCAGACTTTGAGAATAACAAGAAATAGTCAGTCTTGTTGCAGATGGTTTCATTTGCTTATGTAGGTCATATAGAGGCATCAGTATTAAATTGGGACCGTTTCATAATCAGTTAAAAAGTCCTTGTTGTGCGTTGACCGATCAATCAATTCATCATCAATAAGATACAAAACATGTCTTTTTCTCAGTTGAAGTTTTATATAAGCAGTTCTAGTGGCACATTAGTTATGTGAAACATTCATCCATGAGTTGCAAACATTTTAAATTAACTGTATAATAACACAATCAGGCTCTTATCCACCTGTCCTTATTTAACAAATGGCTCGGCCATATGTGGTTACATTTGGTTAAATTCTTAAAGGTCATTAATCAATTAATGATTAATCATTAACAACCAGAGTGGGGATGACTACTTCTGGATTTATCCTTATATTTTCTTATGTAAACATTTACCCAGAGAAACCAGGAATCACAAGATACTGACCAGTCTCTATGCAGACTTTGAAAAACAGACACATTATGTGTGATCATTGTTTTTTGTTGTAGACTGTGAAGGTTAGTGGTGTTTCCCAGCAAGTATGTCTTTTTCCAGAGTCACATAGCAACAATGATCCTAACAGTTTTGTTTATTATGATTCAGGGTCAGTCCTAAGTTAGCTGCAAAGAGTTATTGACCTTACTGATCCAAGGCGTTTGCATAGTTCGTCATTCAGAGTGGATTTAGTCAGACAGAATTAAGGGGTTTAGGGAAAGTGACGTCTTGTTTGTGTCTTGGGAAAAGAATCATATGAAGAAGCAGCGTCTTAACCACCGAATTGTTGAGGAGCTGACTTGGTTTCAAAAAGTTGTACTTTTCTAAACGTAATAGAGTTTAAACATTTTAAGAGTGCATTCCACAGTCTTTGTGCTGCAGGACATGTGAAGATTTAAAAAGAGAGCCTGAATCCCCTTTTACACTTCACCAAAAATTCACTAACACCCATTGACATCTGGCTTATGTCTTCAGTGGGAAAAAGTAAAACTGGCATTCACTCACACCGGGTCAAATGACTCTACAGCAGTCACGGTTATTGGCTCAAGCTGTGATCAGCAATAATGTCAACATGACACCCAGGTGGACACACTAATTTATGGCCCTTTTCCGTAGAGGCAGTGAAGGCTTATTGCCTTGGTTAGTAACAACTGTGACTTTTGTTCCTCTTTCATCCATACATGTGTGCTGCTTGACTTGACCCGGTTCGACCCGGTTCGACTTGTGTCAGCACAACAGAGTTGGCAACCACTTGAAGATGTATACTTCACACACTTGTCTTTCGTCAAGTATCTGAATGGTGGATAAAAATTTGGTTTTCTATGAATTCCTAACAGTGAAAGTCTCCCTTTATTTTGTTATCTAAAAACTTTTATTATGAAGCAGAACAATCAGGAAATGTTTTGTTTGATCAGCAATAATTTTACAAGACTCATATGAAGCTGAAAATGAACATGATTAAATAAAGGGGATATCTGAAAGTAAAAACAGAAACACACCATGCCATTGACTTTGCTAATGTGTTGTGAGGAAGAGGTAAAATAACTGAATGACATAATATAATATGAGGGAGGGTGTCTTTCCTTCCTGACAGATATAAATCCGTAGCCCTTTGAGCTTCTGATTAGGTCATGCAGGAGGTGGTCACATTATGAGAAATTGACTCATGCTGCACCTAGAACTGTGGCTATTTCAAGAATCCAACGTTTCTCAAAAATGACAGCTTAGTAACATTGGTTCCAAGAAAATATAAGACGTTGATCCTGCCATAACATTGGTCAGTGTTGATTGAAATTTTCCATTTATCTGTTATTAAAAAATCCTATTTCTTCTTTTGGTTTGCCTACTTTTCCTCATCTGACTACATTTAGCCATTTTTGCTTCACTTAGGAACTTCCTACATTTCCTATTATGACATTGTGAAATCTTTAGATAAAGGTTATGAACTTGTGTTCAACTCAGTGGTCATTGGTGACGACAGTACAGATAAATGAGCAAGAGTTCATCTAGTCAAGCAAAATAGAGTTGCACTTCCCACTAAGGCAATATGTCATGTGGTCACATTGATTGTCGTCTACTGGTAGCCCTGTCAAAGCTGTCCACCACAAGAAATTTCTCCTCATATATGATAAAGGATTATCGGCATTAAATTACAAATAGAAAAACACTAACATGACCTCATGTGAGGTAGATCATCCAGCCTTCAAGTTTCATTGCGTTACATTGCATTAATAGTTGGCTGAGCTTTCTCCGTGATGTAATACACAAAATGAGAGACCAAAACCAACGTTATCATACATTATGATTATTGCATGTTAAACTTATTGAAATTTTACGCATTTTTAAATTAGTACTCTGTGCAGTATTTATTTTTGGCCAGATGTAGGGAGGGTTAGCAAAATTGCACCTCTAGATGACAAAATGATATTGGAACAGCCTGAATGTCCTCCTTTTTAACAATGCATTTTAGCCTGGATTTTTAATTTAACTATAGATTGTCAGTTCCCATGGATCTGATTTTTTTTCTAATTTTGTGCTTAACGTTTTTGTAATTATTTTGTTATGATCTCAAAGCTTTGGCAACTATTCAGTTGACACTGCAGTCTTAGATTAATAAGTAATAGACTTGTTTGTACATTCTGAGATGTGTTTTGTTTACTGGACATCAGAGGTCAGGGGTTGTCATGTTCTCAGAAAAAGACACTGAGAGAAAAAGAGGTCAACAGTCAGTTTGTTTGCTTGCTCTCAAAGCAACTCGTTAGTTGCAGCATCAGTCTGGAAGCCAAGTGGGACTATTGGTTCAGATCCTAACCTTGATTGTGAAGCTTCAAACCCACAATCTATAGTCCATAGTATTTTAGTTTAGCCATTTTCTAATGACTGCCATTCTTGTATAAACACCTCCACTAATTAGGATGCTACATCCATGTTATTTTCATTTTCTACAATTCAATTCTAATATGAATTTTGAAGACTGCTAGCAAGTAAACACAGATGTAAACAGCGATGGATTTAAAATACTGTTGCCTTTGCATATGTTTCCTGAGGAAGGAAATGCATTCATGTTTGTTAGACTGAAGGATGCCATGTGAATGGGGTGTAAAGAAATGTAGTTGATCCGTACTGATATCACCCACATGGTTTGACACGTTTGTAAACCACAAATTAATTGCAAGATGTTACCATCATAATGTGAAATATAATTTTACTGTTGCTGTTCTCATGTGAAGGGGGCATGTTGAATCCTAATGCATCAATCAGGAATTCTTACGTTGCAAATAGCGTAGTGACAGTCATTGCAGAGGAGCAGCAGAACTTGAAGGGGCCTGCAGAATGCTGTCATATGTACTGCAGATTTTGTGAAAAAATGCACTTTGGTTTTATGTCCCATAATGTTTTTCTTCTCAGATACTGCTTTAAAATATGAGACATGTTTATTTATAAATGCATGAAAGATTAAATGTAGAGATTAAGCCCTTCAGGCAGTAGATGAATCTATTTTAGGGCACTCCACATTTTATGACTTCCCTGTCTCAAAATAACTTTTATATTAAATTACAGTTTTTCACGACAACTGTTATCTTCTCATCTCACCAGCAAATCATTCTCCAGTTCAATTCAACCATAAATTCAACATGCCATGTGTAGCTACTGTGTAGTTTGTGCGCATGGATGTTGACAGTATGTGTAATAGCTTTGTGAGTCTCTTCTCATTGTCAGCAGTGTGTTCTGCATGATGGAGAAGAAGTCAGCTGTGAACATGTCTCTGATGAGTGCAAACATCAGGGTTAATGAGGCTGGCTTGCTTCTGTAATTAGCTTCATCAGCATCAATGGCAAGATTTCATTCTGCACTGTCCACTTAGTCTGTTCATTGGCTCAGAGAAAGGCCCTGGGGACATGAGACAAATGCAGAATTGATTGTCAATGTGTACATACACACACATGGAAATGTGATAAACATGCTAATATACATGCCCAGTCTTTTTTCTGTTTATTTGTTTGTTCCATTTCCATAGTGTTAAATTAGAACCAGCATTACAGACCACACACACAAACACATACAGTACATACTTAACCACTTTATTACTAATCCTAATGTGAAATTAGCAAACGCTGCTAGGTCCTTTGAGTCTTGTATGTTAAAATGAAATCCATGTCCAACTGGCAATCTAGTAAAATGGCCTCATTGTGTTGCTGCTGACTGAAGGCTGGCTAGCTAGGGACAGAGGTGGCTGGCAGACTGCCTGGCTGGGTAACAAGCTCACTCGTGACCCATGTGACAATGAGTGGCCAAGTTGAGTCTGTATATGAGTTAGCCAGCATGACCTCATGCCACCTCTGTTGTCTGGACAAGGATGTCATTGCCAAATGTCAATGAGACATTACCATAATTTTATTTTCACTACCAGAAGATTTCACCTAGATGCCAGTAGAGGCAGTTAAATCACGCTGTGTTGCCACATACTGTATATCCTAGCATAATTTTCTTGGCAGTATAGAACATTTACATGTATATGTGTGTGTGTCTGTCTGTCTGTCTGTCTGTCTGTCTGTCTGTCTGTCTGTCTGTGTGTGTGTGTGTGTGTGTGTGTGTGTGTGTGTGTGTGTGTGTGTGTCAGAGCCATGACATTTGAAACACTGATCATTAATTATGTTGTTTATGTCATAATCAAGTGTTCAATGGGAATGGGGAAGTATTTTAGACAAGGAAAGGTACAGATTAAGAATAAACTCCCTTCTGTCACAAGAACATTCTTCTGCAATACACTGGGCAGCTTAGCGGCAGACTCAATCCACAGCTAAATTTAGAAATCTGGAAGTCTGAAAGCTGATCCACAAAAAAACAAATTAGACAATTGGTGCAATTTTTCCCTGTGCTTTGCTTGGCCTGGGCTTATCTTTTCCCAGCAATCCCTAAAGTAAATGTACTTTCTATGGAAAGGTATTTGGTTTTGAAAGATCATTATGGTAAGCCATTGTATGATGTCTCCAAGTGCAAGGTTGGATCCTACTATTTGTTCCATACAGATACACATGAAAATGCTGTCAGTTGACAGTCCAGAGTACTTCAGGCATATTCTCATGGGACCCAACAAACAGCATCGTAATGCATTATGTTACATCATTTCAACCTCCATTTATTATCTGGACTTTGGCCTCAGGCTGTGTTGTAATACAGTTAATACATTCCACACAGTATGATTAAGTTATAAACACTTGTCAAGACTGTGGGAACATTGTGGTTATTGTTGAATGTTTGTTGGCAAAGATCTAAAATAGGAAGTAAAGTCACAAGATAAGTAAATAAGTAATATGCAAAAGCAAGAGCCTGCAACTAATTTTATGTAACTCACAAACTGTTGTATTCTTCATATCGCTGTAAAGTTGTCACATGTCAAATATGAGGTTTGTTTTCCAAAGGCACCTGTAGCATTCACATGTAGTGTAATCCTTGATTCTTGTTTTAGCCTAGCTGTCTCCTCATTGAGCTCCTTGGTTTAGCTGAATATTTTAGCAGTTTGTGGTAGGTGTGCTACAGTGTCAGCAGGAGGTGAGTGGGACTGAGGGGTCTAATCACTAGGTGTGTGTTTGTGTGTGTGTGTGTGGTGATGATTTAGGATGCCTGGTTGCTGCTAGCTGAAATGTGAGACAGCCACTTTGGTTGAGATATACAGCACTGAATTTGTCAGCACCCACACAGGCATACATGCAAATACACACTTTTGTATGGAGATAGCATAATTAACATAATATACTGTTTTTGGCCTTCTTAGACAGATGGTTAGTGGATCAGTAATCTATTGGGATCAAAGGTGGTCTTTTGAGAATTTTGTGATTTTGATGCAATTTCCATGAATTGTTCAGTCATAGTACTGACAGCAATTTGAATCTGAAATACATGTTATTGCCAATCACTTTTTAACCTGCAAGTGGTCCTCCTGCTAGTGAATTAATAAGGATGTGCTCCCTCACTGGTTTCGTACCAGGGAGCGTTACCACCCCTGTTCATCATCAGAATATAAAGCTTTGGGTTTTAGAATACTTTGCAGTGTTGTTTCTAGATACACTGAATCATCAACATCTATAAAATATCAGAAATAGTGAAAGTGCTGGGTATAATTTCTCAGAGCCCAAATTGACATCTTCAGAAGTCTTGCTTTGCCAAACCAACAGTTCAAAACCCAAAGGTAGTAAATTTACAATCATTTATAATGATGAACAGCATCATATCCTCATATTTGGCACTTTCATTTGAAAATAACATGAATGAAAAGATTATTTGATTATCAAAATAGTTGCTGATATTTTTTCTTATAATCAACTAGTCAGTTTATTAACTAATCATTCCAGCCTAATTTGGTGTTGTCTCTTTTCTGTCTTTGCAGACTGCGTCTCAGTGGGAGTACTGCAATGACTAGCCGACATTCTAGCCATGCAGAGAGTGCTCACTCCACTAAAAAACAGCCCCCTGCTGTGTCCCCCAAGCTCCATGTCCAACGATCACCGTCAAAGGAGACCATCACCATCCACTTCTCAGCTCTTGGGAAGGAGGAAGAGGAGGAGGAAGAAGGGCTGTACATGACAACTGTCTCCACTACCTCAGCCCCTCAAGATGATGCAAACATTGTGACAGGCTTAGAAGCGAGTGAGGAGATGTTCGAAGGGGTGCCATTGGACTCTGCAGCCGATGTTGCTGTCATTCCTGAATCATCCAGACTTTCTCCAGTTTCTAGACATCACACTAACACTTCTCCCACACAAACTCCATCATCACGTATTGCTGAGCAAAAAGGCGCAACTTCCAGTTCCTCTCCCACCAAATCTTTGAGCTTTCCCTCCAGTGACAAACCCTTCCTCAGCTTAGTGAAATCTCTCTCGTCTGACATAGAATCTCGTGACGGGTTCTCTTCTGTTACTGCTCCTACAGTAAGGCATAGGCAACTCATGAAGAATCTTGTCAAATCTTTATCTTCAGATACATCCCAGGACTCAACCTCCTCCTCCTCCTCCACACCCTACCGCCTTCCAGAACCCCGCCTTAACCTGCAACTCTTCAAGCAATTCACACAGTCCCGGATGCCATCTGGTACAACGTCGTCAGCTAGTGACTCTAAAACCGCACCTTCATCTCCATTAACCTCACCAGATAACCGCAGTTTCTTCAAAGTCTCTGAAGTTGAGGCAAAAATTGAAGACACCAAGCGTCGTTTGTCTGAGGCCATTTCTGAACCCCTCCAGCTGCTGAGTAAGATTATGGATGAAAAGAGTAGCAGCTTGGTTGGCAGCAGCATTTACCGGCCCAAGGCCCTCTCTGCAAGTGCCACAGAACTCTCCACCATTACAGCGATCAATGGTCACCTGGAGAGCAACAATAATTACTGTATCAAAGAGGAAGAAGGAGGTGACTGGGAGGCTGAGAGCCCCAACAGTGGGGCTTCTGCTCCAACCGAATCACCTGTCCTCCTCTCCTTTGACACTAAGAGCCCCAACAAATCATCCTCACTCTCCATGTCATTGGATAAATGCTCCATGTCCGCTCTTGCTAAACAAGAGGATGATGACTTTTGCATCCTGGACAATGAGGACTTTGAGATTTGTACTGACACAGAAGGTGATGGTGGCGATAGAACTGATGATACTGGAACTGGGAGTCAGACTAAAATGGCTGTAAGTGGTAGCACTGAACCATGCAGCGAAGATGAATCTGAAAGTATTGAGTCGGCACCCAGTGTTCCACACTACACTCTCATCATCCTCACTGTACTGGTCTATGGGTATTTTATATTACCTCTGCCCAGTTACGTAGGAGGAATGCTTCTTGGGATTGGACTGGGATTCCTTTTAGCCATTGGTGTTGTGTGGCTGACAGGACCAAAACCTTCTGGCAGTAGTTTCAGACATTCCAGACACCATGGGAAGCTATGGAATCTGACAAAGTTGGACATTAAGGAGCCAGATATCTATAAGGTCAGTGAATATTTTAAACTTCACCTTGATTCATTTTGTCATGCTGCAAAGGCCTCAACACCGTAAAGAATTTGCTGGTTGATTAGTTTGTTCTTCCAAAGTGTTAATATGTATTCCATAGGCATTACGCATAGGGGTTTAAAATACACTTGAGTATCTTGAGTATCGTGATTTTATGTTTGATGATTCTGTTTTGATTCTCAAAAACACTGGAACAATTGTGGAAGTGGTTCCTTTTATGATGTGTTTAAACCAGACTGCTAGATGGCAGTGTTGTTTTCTCTCCTCACTGTTCTGATTGCATAAAAAGTCGACTTTTAACTCAGATCTTCTGCATTTGGTGGGTGTCCCTTTTACTATGTCAGCTTCCTAAAATTAGATTAAAAAAGAGCACTATATCATCTTGTTTATAGTATCGCAATGTATCATTTTGAATAGTAATCCCTGTATAATAATCCCTGTATGTAATACTAGGTATTTCTTCACAGTTGCAGATAAAGATTTGGCCACACTAATATTCTCAGGATTATAATATTTGTAGAATAAGATTGAAGTGGTGGCTGTCTAGGATAGTTTCTGGAATTATTGAAAATGTTTGGATCACTGAAGTCAGAGTGTAAATAAAGGTATAATGCAACATTTTCCTAAAAAACATTGTATAAATCACGTTGAAATAATCCTTTTCATCATCATCACTTATAACTGACTTGAAAGGTATGGTGCTGGCTACATCTGCCGTCACCCTTGCAATTTTTCTCATTATTTTGCTATGCTCTGGGAATGCTCTGTCAATCCAAAACATCAGCATTTGATGTTGTGGTGTCCTTCTGGTGCATTTATGGACAGCTTGGGCAAATCCTATCAATCTATCTTTATGTCCAAAACTTAAAATCTATTGAGAAAAGACAGATGTAATAATTTCCAAAACAGTTTCCTAAATCACAACATGTTTTTGAATTAAGTATTCTGTCTCAATCGATATTTTTCTGTTTAGCCTGTCAAAAACAACATTTTCACTGCAGTCAAAAAACTGACATGCATTTGTATTAACGGGGTGGTCTAGCAGCCATTTAACAGAACCATAAATTACATTTATAATGATGAATTTGATGACCTTTGTTCATTTAATTTAATTTTATTCTATTATTTATCTCATAAAAACATGAATTGTATGTGTGAATATGTCTTAAAATGTGACAACAGACATTTGAAGACTCGTTTGAAAACCTCTGTTGAAGCTTTGAGTGTAAAAAAAAGAAAAGATACTATATTATTTTACACATGCACAGACACCCTCTGCATCAGAGCTGCAGTATTTAATGAAAATCATTTGAGATCTAATGCTGACTATAGAACTCTGTACAGCATCTCCCATAGATTCACAAAATATCGAATTTATACGTCCATCAATTTATTCCATATCTTACCCACCTATACTGTGCAAGCTCATGGTGGACTAAAGCTTTCCAGAGCAGACACCAGGCAAGCTGTGGAGAGGTCTATAGACAGGCAAATGTTTACACTTATCCACCAAATTTAAGAACTTTCATACTGAAAGAGAATTTTACTTCATCATCACACTATGTACAGTTGTATCTATGGAGTGCTGTGAATAAAGGCAAACAAGAAATTTAAGATGCATATTGCTGTGACACTTTTTATTTTGAAGTGACAACGCAGCAAATAAACTAGATGTGAATCCTGGGCTGAATTTAGCCAGACGAACTTCAAAGTCTACCACAGAAAGCAAAATGACAGCAAACTGTTCATGTCCCCACTTGAAAAGACAGTGGTTATAAGACACCCTCTTATCAGTCTGAAGTAGTTTGTAGAGACAGGTAACCTTTTCTATCACCGTAGAAACATGCTACGTGGGTTGACAACACACTGTGAGCAGATATTTACAGTGTCCTCATTTTCCAGGCACAGCTTTGGATTGTTATCTTCTCTGTGTTTGTAGTTGTTTAAAAGCATTTTTCTCCTCAGATGCTGGAAATCACACACAGCGAATTCTAACTGCATTTTTAAAGCCACTAGAAACCCAAATCCATAATAGCCTTCTACCTATGTAGTTTAGGGTCTTATGTACACACTAGTAAGTATCTTAAAACGTATTAGAAATTCGTTTGAATCCAAATTTGATATACTGTCATTTAACCTACATCAGGTTCCTGATATTGTATATGAATTGGCCATGGTTTTGCTCAGACATTTATTCTGAAAACCGTGCATTTAATTCCAAAAATGTTCCAGTAACGTTCGTTTGGACCTGAACTATCATGTTAGCATGACCAGCAACTCCTGTGTTCAGTGAGGTAAAATTGAAAATTCATTCATTTATTTATTTATTTATTTATTTATTTATTTATTTACTTGGGTGGCTAAAATATGTTTTGCTGCTGTCCCTGTAAACTGCAGTACATTGCTTAACCTTCATGCTGGGACTCCAGAGGGAGAGGTCAGTCAAATGTCTGCCACTCTCATGCAGTCTAGAAAAATAATCTAAGCAACAAAATGTGTTGTATTCTTATAGATATGAACTCTTATTTTCACTGCAGATGTTTGACGATGCTTTAATGAGACACTCAACTTTGATGTCATTTTTAACCATTTCAGTCCAAAGACTGACACATCTATATGGAAAAACATATTTATTTGTATAAATATATAAATATTTATAAATAAATGTATAAATAAATAGTTCTCCAGTAGTTTTGGAAATGTAAAGTACATTATGTAAAATGGTCATGTCTTCCCTCCAGGGCTGGATGAATGAGATATCAAACTATGACCCAGAGACATACCATGCCACGCTGACACATTCTGTGTTTGTCCGATTGGAGGGCTCCATCATTCGGCTCTCTAAGCCCAACCACAACATTGCCCGACGTGCTGCACATAATGAACCAAAACCTGACGTCACCTACATCAGTCAGAAGATCTACGACCTCACCAACAGCAAAGTATGTTGTTAGTATAATTTAAAAAATTAATTGGAATTGTTGAAAATTGTTTCACTAATTTTCTTGTAACTTCAGCTGTAATTACGTATTGAGCTATTATATCTTGTAAAGGATAACACAGGTAAGTATATATATTAGTATATAATAAAAGTATTTAATTAAAATTATTTCATAGACATTTAAGTCTAAGTCAGCCTAATTCATTGGAGCACGCTTTTCACTAAATTGTGTTACATTTAACATGGATAATGACATTTCCTATGGCATGAATACTATCGTCTGTGTCTTCAGTCTTTTAACAAGCATGATGAATCCCAGTTTTGTGTCTTCGATAATCCTCCCCCAGGTTTATTTAATGCCTCAGAGCCTGGCCAGGAAGCGCTTATGGAACAAAAAGTACCCCATCTGCATTGAACTTGGCAAGCAGGATGACTTCATGTCAAAGGCCGAGGGTGACAGGTGGGAGGCCAGTGAGAGCTTCAACACGAGGGACAGAGGAGAGGGGACAGGGGGAGCACAGGACCGAGGGTCATCTTCATCCAGTAGGGACATGACCCTCTATCTGTTTGGAAGGACTGGGAGAGAGAAAGAGGAGTGGTTCCAGCGGTTTCTATCAGCTTCCAAGCTCAAGGCAGAGTTGAAGAAAGCCTCAAGCGTTGGGGTGACTAAAAGTGGTGAGTGGTCTTAACATAACATTTGTCTCCTTCGGCAATTGTGAAACAATTTTTTGAGAACAAAGATTGTCTTGTTTTTCAATACACTCGAGAAATGGCAATCAGAAGTTTTTAGTTGTTTAGAAACAGCAAAAACTGTAAGTGCAGTGTCTAATTCCTCACTTTTTCCGATGGCCCACAGCTCAGAGCTCTCACAGTCGCAGCAGCAGCCGCAGCAGTCTGGATGAGTTACTGGCGTCTCAGCCCAGGTCAAAAGACTCCTCAGCCTCCTTAACTACAGCAGGCAGTGCCAAAACCAAGCTGCAATTGGAGTACAGTGTATACATGGCCTCCATACTGCCAAAACAGGTTGCAGTCACACCTACAGCTGCCAGTCCTGCTCTCCAGAGTCCTCAGAGCAGCCCTGGGTCTGATAAGAAGGTAGCACATTATTCATCGTCCATAACACCTTTTCTTTTCTAATTTCCTCTGTTAGGTGACAAACTCATCATCACATTTGCAGTTTAGGCTTTCTGTGTTACAGGCTGTATAATTACAAACAGCAATAAATAGCTGATATTGAGGTGTAGAATAAGTTAAATTGTAGGCGCTTGCATGTTTTAGAATTCAATAGTAGATTAATATTCTTTTATGTGTATGTTTACGTGTCTACTGTGTCATTAGCTTCAGAGCAACACCCCAGCTCAGGTGCAGCCCAGTGCGGAGGAGGAGGAGGAGGAGAAGGAGGAGGAGGAGGAGGATACCGTTGCCTGGGTTAATGCAGCACTTGGCCGTGTCTTCTGGGACTTCCTGAGTGAGCCCTACTGGGCTGAGCTGGTCTCCAAGAAGATTCAGATGAAGCTCAGCAAGATACGGGTGAGTGGAGCAAAGCATATAACAACCGTTCGCTCTAAAAGTGGTTGGAATTTAAACTGGTGCAAACTAGAAAATTTTAAGGAGTAGAGATAACGTAAAAAAAGAGCCATGCTCACCATTCTCATGTTTCTTTATGATCCTATCCTCCAGGCAAAAATGTTTTGCTTGATTGTATAATCTGTTTTGGTCTGTCCACCTGGGACTTGGATGCAGAGACAGTTGAATATAAGGTGTGGTAAATGGCAGAGTGTGTCATCCATGCTTAAGTGTGTATGTGCATGAGCTATATTTATTTCATGATTTGTGTATCCATTTTCACTTTTTCTTTTTTCAAGCTAACAAACTCTGAAAGATATATGGTTTAGAACTACAGTCTTTGTGCCTTCTAATTTGGTTATATCATAATCTACAACTGAATTATTCCTGTGCCGTGTGCTCAGCTCAGTAATGTGTTTTTGTCTTTTTTCAGTTGCCTTACTTCATGAATGAACTCACCCTGACAGAACTGGACATGGGTGCAGCCACTCCCAGAATCCACAGGGCATCCAAACCCTCCATCGACTACAGAGGCAAGAGAAAAATCCATTTCAAACATGAGCTGACACAAACACACACAGGTGGTTTCTGTGAAGAGACACTGGCATGTCTGGCTGCTAATATAGCTTGCTCTTATTTGTGCACTATGTTGTGGGAAGTCCCCTGTCATTGTGTAGTATTTGCTCAACTACAGAGCACATTTGAGCACCCTGACACAGACTGCCCACCAATCAATTAAGTATGTCCATATGTGAGATAAGAAAGATAGATAGGTGATAATGCTAGCTAGTAATAATGCTGTAGAGTTTACCTATATTAAGTGTTTACAGTGGTGGGTTTTTCCTCAGGAAACTGGTTAGTGGAGGTGTCGAGCTTGCATCCAAGCCATACCCTGAGTGTATCCGCTAAAGTGCATATATGCATTTCTGCCATCAAGTACACACACATGCTATAAAAAGAACTAACTAGTAAAAATTTTCATGTTTATTGAATGATTACTCAAACACACACAATTTATTCCAAAATGAATTAATTACACAAACATTTTCAGAGGGTCTGTTGAAATTTGCAAAAGATAAAACATTGCTCCCTCTTGGAAGTAACTGGCCAATAAAGGAAGTAGAATTTCCACACATGCGACACCCTCAGGTTGGCAGCTGTAAAGATATGATCAGATTCATAAAGATGTAGAAATGAATCGGTTTTGGTATTACATAACTCCACACTTCTTTAAATACCTGCACTGTAGAACTGTTAAGCAAAAATAGAATCAAAAAAACGTTAGCATTACAGCTTTGGTAAAGCCAAGAAAATGTGCTTTATCAGGCCCAATAAGTGAGCCATAGTAAAACCATAACCAATAACAATATAAACGGCTTCATTCAGTGTGCACATGCAAGAGTAGGTTTAGCATAACATGAACTTCCACCCACTCAGCTTGGTGCCCTCAAGGTTAGAGAAAGAGAGATGCTTGTGGCTTGTAGGTTCTCAGCTGGCTAAATAAAGTCAACCTTCCCCTTCCTCTCCAGCTGCTGCCAGACTGTCTGACCAGCATAACACTGTTCAGAGTTCAGTAGGGTAATGTTGTTTACTGGGTAGTTGTGAGTTTTCAGTTTGTACAAAGTCTTGAAAGTTTGTAAGATACCTAATTTTGAAAGTTATGTGTTCAAGGTTAGACATATGCTGGTGTTTCATCTACACAATCATTAATTTAAACCAAAACACGTGTATTATTAAAATGAAACAATAGCTGAATAATTCCTCTGTTGAGCCATTACATTAAATTATAATGATGAGGACATGCAAAGCTAATATGAACAGCTGCTTAAATAAAAGAATTTGCAGTTGCTTTTGTAGTAACAATTTAGCTGTGATGATACAGGCTTTGAGAGTCTGGACATTTTTATTTTAGGTACCTTGACAGTACTTCAAAGTGCTTGAATTCTACTCTTAAAAAGCTGCACGAGCACTTGAGTGTTACAAAAAGGCACATTTGCTCAATTAATATGAAGACCTCTTTGTCACCTAACTTGTTATGTAGTAAAGATTCTGGTAAACACTTGATAACTAAAAGCATGTTTCACAGTGTAATAGAATTTGATTGATCAGTGAGCTCTTAGCTGAGTACAATACAGCCAGGCCCCAAGCACTTTAGCAGGTCTTATGGTTATCTGTGGATCGGATAAATCGAGGCTTAGCTATGCAAGGTCTTAGCTTTTTGAGGGGCCATAGATTTGCCTGCTGCAGTTGCACAACTATGTTGGCTCAAATGGTGAACAAAACTTCAGTTATACTTAGTTAACTGTGTTTTAGTTTTGATCAGAAAAAGCTTTGTACTTCATTTTTAGAAGAATTCTTCTATGATCATTCAGACATTCATCAGCATTGAGTTTTCCATCCCTTTGTAGCACAGCGCTTTTCTCTTTCTCCCTTCCATTTTGTGACAGATCTCTCTTCATCTGTTTCACATGTACAGTCTCCAACTGTCTGACTAGTTTTCTCTTCCTCTTGCATTCCCTTTCATTTCATCTTCCTCTTTGTGTCCTTACTCACTCTTTAGTCTGTGTCTCACTGCCTCCCTCCTATGCTGTGAGTCATCGCCTCCTTTTTGTCACTGCAGCACTCACATAACCCCATAATCAGAGCATGAATTGATTGCATCTCCAACTGAGACGGCGACAGCGTTTATTGGAACCATTCCAGGCAAAACACACCTCAGCTCTACTACTCCACTATTCCAAACAAAGTCAGCGTTTATAGACGCCATTTTGTTGATGTTGTGAATAGCTCGTCGTCTTTAATTGCACTTTCATGTAGAAACTGAGTATGTTGCCAAATCTTTTGATTTCTTTCTATCACATTGCAAGTTAATTTATCCAGATCACCCAATGTCAACCAAAAACAGCAAAATGACTCATTTTTGGACTTATGCCTTAGATATGAAAGGAAGCAGGGAAGAGGCACAAGCTCCAAACAAAAGACTTATTAGCCACATGGCTAAAGATAAATGCATGCATTTAGCTTTACTGAGTCCTGTGGACGTTTCTGTTTTCTACAGAATGTTTCATATTTATCTTCCTTTTACCTTGACTTGGTAGTTAGAAAACTTTTAATGGAAAGGGTCAGTTTAATTTTCCTTTTGAAATTTCCACCGGTGTTAGTGGCTGTATCCTCATCTCAAGTTCTGCCTTTGCCTTGTCTCACCCCACTCCTTCCTGGAACAAACATGCTGAGTGCACTGGATCGATGAACCTCTCTCCAGTTGTGGGGAGAAAGCATCTGCCTGCTTCTACGTTTGTGTCCATGCACATTTGTTTTTTTGCAAACGCTTCTACCCCAGCTCTTTCTGTAATGTCCATTTCTGGTTGTATACCTGCTGTCACCCTGCATGCGTTAGGGTATTTCTTTGCAGCATGTGCGACACAATCTCCCAAGTCTTCACCGTGCGGCTTCGTCCCAATTAAGGAAGCACTGCTGTGGTCCAGCAGCTTGCACGGATGCTCTTCTCTCCTCTACCCAAACTAACAAACCTCAGTGCCCTGCACACACCCCAACCCAGCCGGACACGGCCTTATTATCCATGACACCCTCCAGGACAGGCGGGTAGAGCAAAGCCCACTGGGTTCAGCAGAACCAGCCTGTTCACCCTGCATCTATTTTTACTCTGTGCTCTCTCAAACCTTCTCTGACTTCTAACCTTCTGTTCTTAAATTTTGCTTTCTGTTTTTTGGTTTTCATTAATCCCCCACTTTGTTTCTCTTTGACTTGATTTGTTTCTCTGGCACATCCAGCTGGTGTTCAGGCCTCAGCATAGCAGTGAGATTTTTATTTGATACTATAGGCCTGGGCAGTACAACATTAATTAAATGTATATCATCGTCATGTAGTGCATAACAAATACACCCTGGTTCACCAACAGTCTCATATCCCTTGATAATGGCGTCGAGATGTCACATAACATCAGAAACAGTGTGATGTGACAAAATGAGAGCAGATGGTGAGGAAATTGTTAGTTAAAAAAGACAGTTTTTTTGTGGTCTATAAAAAGCAGGTCATTATAAATAATCAGTAATTATCTACTGAAATGAAACATTTTATCATGATACATTTTTCAGCTGTGTTACCCAGCCTTGACACTGATATTGATATTAGGTCACATTCGATCTGAAAACGGTGCGCACTGTTTTGCAGCAGCTTCTGTACTGAATGACGTGTTTCCTCAAAATGGTGTGCAACAGTGTGCAACGGCTTTGAGATATGTCTTCTCTCATTCGGTGGGTGTGTCACAGGTGTTACCCAACCAGTGGCGACATGTATATAAACACTGCTGTATTGAAAAGCGGGGCAGGGCACATACACAACAGGGTGTTCAACCCATCACTGTTTCTGTTTAAATAATTGTTTTGCTTCGATTTGTTAGGGCTGAAGCCCTGATACTGCTTATCAAATCAATTCAGTTCATTTGTGTTATTGGCATGACTGCATAAAATACAAACTTTTACATTGTAAGAAGCAAAATAAACAATAACAATGCAAAAGGGCATGGAGAACAAGAAGGGTTATGGAGTGGTAAAGGTTGTTGTAACTCCATCTCTTGATTAACCTGGAACAAATTAATTTTTGATTAATAAGCAGCATTAGTTATTGGCCTTGTGGGACAGGCGGTTCACAGAGTTGCAGAGCTCATGGCAGGCTGTAACATATCTTGCAAGTCTACAGCAGTTGTCCCTCTCTCCCATTAAGGCAGGAAGTCAGTTTTTGTCAGATAGTGTACTCTCTGTTTAGTGTGAGATAGGTTTCTGTTTTGTTATGTTTTGTACTGCTGCTCTATGCCAATACTTAACAATACTCTTATTGATACTTCTTGCTATAATTTGTTTACCTTTCTGCAATTAAGTTAAATTGTTTCTTGAGGTATAGCATTTAGCTGCATTGTCACAAATTGTAGTCAACTGAACCCACAACATTTTGCTCTGTCATCTTTTTATGTAACGTTACATAAATACTACTAGCGGTGCCAGTTGTTGAGGAGTTTATCTATTTTGGTACTGACCAGTCTGGAACAAGTACCAGTTTTGTACTGGTACTTGATAACTAGCCGTAGTCTTTATGCAGTTTTTCCTCATGATTTTACTTTCCTTTACTACATTTCTTGATCCTGTCTGAACAACTGTTTACTGTTTCCATACGTGCACCTGGGCATGTTGTCAGGAACGTTATCTAAATTTAATTAAGACTCCGGCAGCTGTGCGCTAAATGTAGCTTCATGTATTTGTACACACTTTATGGACTTTTACAAAGCATGTCAGCTTATGTGCAGCAATTTGTTTTAGTTTAGAGCCCCTTGATGGTTTTCATCCTGCATCATCTATCATTCTCTGCTGCCTCCCAGTGTTTTAAAGAGAAATTACACCCAATTCATGGTTAGCTGTGGCTCTTTGCACACAAAGAACATGTGATCCCATGTTGTAAAGACAGTAAAGAGTGCACATAGTTTGCTCCATGCAAGTCAGGCTTTCGATGGAGGCTTTTGAGGAGTTTGTATAATCCAGATTACAGCAAGTTCAGTACAGTAGAGCTAAAAGAAATAAGAGGGAGAGAGGGAGAGCCCTGTTTATGCAGCCAGTCCCCCCTGCTGATATCAAACGGGGGCTAGAGGGGAAGATTGCGTGCCACCCCCAACTGTTTCTACTCTGTTCAAAGGACCTTGTGATCTCTCCGTCTCTCCCTCTCCCCGTCCTTCACCAAGTCTTTCACTGAGTCTTTCTTGTCTAAGTAGAAGGATCAAGAAAATAAAATCTGTCGGGGTCCCCTCTTCTATGATGGACGGGGGAAAGAGTAGTGCCAAAGAAAGGGCAAGATGGCAATGGAAGAAACAAAGGAGTCAGAAAAGGATAGAAAAAAATATCAGACAAAGGAATGTGGCCTCATGCTTTCTCTGTGTCTGCTTCTTTTAAATATAACTTGTGTATATGATCACATAATACAATGATATTTAAGATGAGATAGTTATTTGTGAACTAGTTCTGTATCATGTAGTGCCTGGGGAGTACCTGTTTTACTGCATATTTGGCTTATATCCTCAAATCTTCCCCTTTATAGTTTCACTTCTTTCATTTTCTCTCACATCAACATTTCTAATAAGCACTGTGTGCCTCTGTAGGTCTGTGGTTTGACCTGGAGATTTCCTACAGTGGTTCCTTCCTGATGACCCTAGAAACCAAGATGAACCTCATCCGCCTTGGCAAGGAGGGAGAGAGCGTCCGCGTAGGGGAATTTGGCAAAGATGGGTAAGATGCTCAAGCCTCAAGATGTTTTTGGGTTGGATTAGATGTTTTCCCTCTTCGTGATGCTAAAAAGTATATCTGACTGTCAGGTGTCTGGCTCCTCCTCAGTGTCTTTGCTGTCTTTTTTTATCTGCTTCTTTCTTTCCTTTGCTATTCCCTCTCTGCCCTCTGGATTCTACTCTTAACGTGGCTGGTAATCGGATGTATTTCTGCTCTTGGTGAGTGCTCTGAGTTGATCTCTTCTGCTCCACTTTCATTTTCTAGTTTTGTATGTCTGTAGTTTTTGGTTTGTTTCATTTCATCTCACCACCCAGCGCTTCATCCCATTAAGTATTCATTTCTGGGTGTGTTCAGTCAGTGCCTTCATCAGTGTTTCTGGTTGTTTACATCCCCCAAATCCATTCTCCACAGTGAAGAGGAGCAGAATATCTTAATATAAGTCAGGCTAAAGACAGCAGAAATGCACCCATCAAACATTTTTCCTCCACATACCAATACCTCAGTGTAACTGATAGCTGAAGAAATGAATTTGATAGTGGCATTGATGAAGAAATGGCCGATACCCATTCACTTAATATGGTCAGTGTCTATGCTGTTCGCAATCCACTGTATTGGTTTGGTGCATCGATAAAATACAGTGTGTCACTGTCGCAGCTAGTTTGTTAGTCAGTAAATGAGAAGTGAGCTCCTTTCTGCTAGGCCTCACAAGGAAACACATTTAGATTCAGTTTCACATCAGATAACATCTGACACACTGCTTAAAACGCGCTGAATAGCAGTTTTTTAGGCCAACTTACTGAATTACTTCTGGAAAGACATATGTTTTCAGAGGTTCAGTGTTTATACATGTGACCATACCTTATTTGAGCATTGTTTTGTTTGGACAGTACAATAGAATTCAGGCCCTACAAAACACAGCAGAACAGTGTGTGTGTGCTAGTACGTGTGAATGCACACCACAATCCATCAATATGTGTTTGTTGATGTGTGTCCAGTTACAGGCCAAGGACTTACTGCCTGGCTGATAGTGATGAAGAGTCATCCAGCGCAGGCTCATCAGATGAAGAAGACTCCTCAGAACTCTCAAATGACTCAGCTGGAGCAGAGGGGTGAGAATGACTTTAGATTCACTATCTGTACGCAATACATTTCCACATTCACAAGATTATGGAATATTAAAAGGACAGTCCATCCAAAATCAGAAATGTATATTTTTCCTCTTACCTGTAATGCTATTTATCCATCTAGATTATTTTGGTGTGAATTTCCGAGTTCTGGAGATATCAGCCGTAGAGAAGTTTGCCTTCTCTCCAGCATAATGGAATTAGATGGCACTCAGCTTGTGGTTCAGCAGGCGCCATAAAAAGCATTTAGACAAACTACACCTACCAGCAGTATCACCGCACAGAAGGAAGCATGCATCTACTCATGGACAAGAGGCTACAGCTCAGCTGACGAGGACATCATTAATGTTAAAATTCAACGCTGTCGTGAGCACGAGCCTCTCCTCCATGAGCAGAGACTGCTTCCTTCTGCACAGTGATTTGGCTGGTGGGTGTAGTTAAAGCAGAAAGAAAATAGTTCCTACATTTAATTGCTCACAATTTGTGCTGATCAGAGTTGTGAATTTGGGAAGATTTGTAGATGGATTAAGGGAAAATGTGTATTTGGAACTGTCCCTTTATGAAAAGATATGTGTATCATAATCATTTAAGATAAATATTAAATCAGACCTACTGATAGAGAAGGCCTTACAGATAAAATAAAGTGCTGACTGAGTTATTTTGATTACTGACTGAATTATTTTAATTAAAAAAGAAGACAATAACAGTATTCGGGCAGACATGGGTAAGAATTGATTTTTAAATCACTTCACTCTCTTCACAACACAATCTTTTTGTTTGTCAGATAAAATTGATAAAAGATGATATGATCATTAGATTTCATGCCTGCACTGAATTTATGGCAACACCGAATAGCAACACTGAATTTATTATGTGACTTTAACCCTAACCCTCCTTGTATTGAATAAAGTTGGGCTGGAGGTCACAAACCGAGCAAGATCATGCGCTTTGTGGACAAGATCACCAAGTCCAAATACTTCCAGAAGGCCACAGAAACAGAGTTCATCAAAAAGAAGATGGAGGAAGTGTCTAACACTCCCCTCCTGCTCACAGTGGAGGTGCAGGAACTCCAAGGAACACTGGCTGTCAACGTACCCCCTCCGCCCACCGACAGGATATGGTAGGTGAAGGAAGTGCAGTTTCTGTATGTGCGTAATTTGTGGAGTGAATTTCCGTGTCTGCCAGAGGCAAATAATCTCATCTTCCTCAGAGATGGAAAACACAGCCACTCTGTTAATGGCAATGGTTTTCATATGACTCTTAATTAGTTGATTTCCTGTCTTATGTTAACAGTTACTTAATTTTAAGACACATACTTGGAATTTTACATTTTGGATAAGTCATGTGAAGCATGCACAGTAAGGATATTTGTATTCAGAACAAATGGAATTCATTCTAACCTTAAACTTCATGTTTAATGTAGCACTTGGTTTCATACATCACTGCCCTCTGCTGGTGGTGTCCACACTTTGTGTTGCTACAATGTCTTTATTTGTCTACTCTTTATGTGATTGTGAGTAAACAATTTTTCGACCTTTTCTGTTGCAGGTATGGCTTTAGGACACCGCCTCACCTGGAACTGAAGGCACGACCTAAACTGGGAGAACGAGAAGTCACTCTGGCTCATGTAACAGACTGGATAGAGAAAAAACTGGACCAGGAATTCCAGGTATTCATTAACACTACATTTCCATTTTTCAGTTTCTGTAATTCAGGGACACAGCACCTACTGACACCAGAAAGTTCACCAAAGCTGTTTTTTTTCTTTTTTTTTTTTAAGTGCACTATGAGAGTTATTATTAGTGCCTGCCACATGGTCCTTGACATCAGATTAAACTATTGCATGGTGTCCAGACCGGAAAAGCCCATGTTTACATTTTTCCAGGCCGTTTTTGCAAAAAAAAAATTATTTTATATAGGATTACAAGTCCTAAAATGTAATTTGTAATGTATTCCATTAGATTATTCAAGTTAAGCAATGTATTCTAAACACTTTGGGTTACTTTTGGAATATGTGAATCCTCACTGGAGAGATCCCTTTACTTATCTCACCAGGTCACATAGAGCAGCTTATGCATGCCACACACATCCAGAGATTTAATGTTGAATAAATGGATCGTATTTATGGCCAATTAGTGATACATATCAGCAATTTGGCTGAGCTAATTTGCCAGGTAGTTAGCTAAACTAATGACAAAATCAAGACACAATTTGTCTCAGGGGGCTTTACAATCTGTACAGTGTGTGACATCCTCTGCCTGTAACTTTAGACCCTCATTCAGAGCACACTAACATGACAAAAACAACTTAAAGTTACTCAAGGTACTTCTTAGAATTAGAGTCTTGTGTTGCAGAAAGGTGTTTGGTTGCACTGCACTGTAAGGTTGGAACATAGTTGTGGGTAAAATGTTCCTCATATTTACAGGCTAAAAATGCCTTTGTGACAGTGTCCTGGCTGTCTCCACTTCTGTGGCATGTGGCAGGTGTACTGCACAACAAGAACAAACTGTTTCTTTTAATGTCTTTATTGGAAAGGCCTGACTCAAAAACAAAAAAAAATAGTAATCAATTTTAAAGGCAAAAACTATTCATAATACCACCAATTTACACTGTAACTGAAAGAAGTTGCTCATATTTTGTATTTGAAATATTGTATTCCATTACTTGTATTCTGTGACTCCCCAACCCTGTCCCAGCTAACGCCATGTTAGCCAGTTAAAAAACAGGAGATTCTTTTTTTTAGATGAATATTCATATGAAGAATGATCTTATAAGAGACTCATTAATATTTTAAATTAAGTAGTTGCATACTAGCTATTATGTGTTTACAATTTATGGTTCAAACTCCATGACATTACATAAGTCAAAAATGTGTCACGAATACTAAAAAGTGATCACTGTCCATCGATCCTTCTCTCTCCTCTTTTAGAAAATCTTTGTTATGCCAAACATGGATGATGTATGGCTGACTATCATGCATTCTGCCATGGACCCACGCTCAGCCGGCGGACCATTAGTAAGCCCTCCGGTGGACTCAGAGCCTTACCAGCCGGAGAGGGACAGCACCAGCCAGCCATGAAGATTGTTTACAGTATTTTCTAGAGCTTATGAAGTCTCATAATGGGATCTGGAGCCAAAGTGAATAGGTCAGATGCTACTGTTATACAAATACATTCCCATAGTGAGTGCAGTTCTTACTGGCTTACCGTAGAGGAGACCACATGAATTGCAAAGGCACAAGGTAGAGTCGCCCAAGGAAACACTAAAGACAAACTGTTGCTTGCTGCTCTGTTCTGTTGTATTCATCTTGCCTGAGGAAAAGATGATTGTCTTTGAAGGATATATTAAGACCTATTAAATAGGGACTGACATGTGAAGAGAGTCTGTTTGGCTCCAAATTGGGGGTTTAAGTTAATAAGGGGAATAAATGGGGATATAGATAGAATTATATAATGTCCTATGATGTGAAAGCATTCACCAGATACCTT
Organism: Lutjanus erythropterus; assembly: GCF_056507025.1. NCBI lineage: Eukaryota > Metazoa > Chordata > Actinopteri > Lutjaniformes > Lutjanidae > Lutjanus > Lutjanus erythropterus. The sequence continues at coordinate 30,922,065 of NC_139319.1, read as the reverse complement.
ACAGCCTGCAGATGACAAGTTTCTGCTAAGGCCAGAGAGTGAGATAGAGCATAGTGGCCCTATTATTCTAGAAATACAGTAAGTGGAGATTTACAATATGATAGTACGTTGAAAGTAGAGATATTTCATACTGAATGATTAGTGTGTGATTAAGAGTTGTCAGTTCCACTGTGGAGAATAAATGAAGTGTAAGCAGGTTAAAAAAAAGTGTACTGGAAAAGCTCAGATACTTGCTGTTTATTTTTCTGTAAGATGAAACCTTGAAGTGGCTCTCTGTCAGCAGTTTTTGATCAGGTGTTAACAGCTAACAGTATTCATTTGTGCTGTGATCACACCCTCAACACCTCTCTTCATTTGCCAAGAGCTCTTTTTTTTATGCCAATGATGCCCTTATCCATGTTTCCATGGAAATAATGCTTAAACGTAGACGTACATTACCTAGGAAAAGTGTCATTCACTATGTAAATTCCACACTAATGACAAATACACAAACACAATAAGTGCAATGATAGAAATGCTAGGTAGGCTATAGTATGACCTTGTATAGATATTATATAAAAGTGTATGTCTAATGAGAAGTACGAGGCCTCTAACACGTCTATTGAATGTATGTATGCATAGTATTTGGTTCCTATTGTTATTGTATGACAACAGCTTTTACCCGGTCATAGTTTGTGACTGTGGTATGCAAATTATTGCACAAATACAAGTGATTTTTTTTTTCTTATGATAAACACTATCTCATCTCACATATCTTTTTACAGATGTGTCATTCAATCATTTTGTTTATGGAGTACCAGGTGGTGTATTTATCTATACATCATGTATACTTTATAGTGTTAATGTTGATGATGATACTGTTGGAAGTGTATGTAATGACCAACTTCGATACGTGACAGTGCGTTAAAAAGACTCTAGCCACCATACTGTATGTACACAATTGGATGAAGTGAATGTACATACTGTATAGTAGAGCATCTAATGCCAAGAATGTACAGCCTTATCTACAGGTTCCCTTTCTGATATCTTTCTAATTGTGTCGAATTTCTAATTTTAACCAAAGTCCTTTGATTAGGCCTGTAGTGCCAGATCTCTCTGCTCAAAGGTACACATCTTGTATTGATATAGAGTTGTGAGGTAATATTTACAAGTGCGCTCCTACCTGCATTAACATTGTTTACAGGAATTCTGACCTTGTTTTCTCTCTTAGGATACTAAAGCACTGTAACACGAAATGGATTTTTTTCTCTGTGATTGTCTTTTCCTTTATGCCTTGGTGACTTTTTGTTCAGTGTTTTGTTTTTGAATGACTACATGAGGTGGGTTATGGTTGTGTTTTTGTCTACTTCTTTGGAATAAACAGAATGAAATGAGATTTTTGAGGATATATGAAGACATGCCTTGATTTGTATCTGTGAATTATTAATGACTTTTTAATTATCATGTAATTTTAAGGCCAAATTCAGTGATTATGTGTATCTGCCTTATTTATAGAGCAAGAATAAATCTCTCTCAATGAAAACATTTTGATTTTTTGCATCACATTTTGCATTCTCAATTTTGAATGAAGATTTTGTTTGTTTCGCACTGATTTGCTCCAGATTGAAAGAAAGCTTTCATAAGAACAACCCAAACTTATTTGTAAAATGAAATTTAACTGGCAAGGTTAATATATTACCATGCTACAGACCTTTTTCCACAGCAACCATTTTGACATAAAATAACAGGTTAAACACAGGTGTTACTAATGATACTAATTAAGATAACATTCAATTCAGCTCAGAGTCACTGACAGTATTAATAGGGGTCCAAGCAGCTGCTGCTGCTTCTTCTTCTTCTTCATTTAAAGTGTTCATTAAATAAGAAAACTCACCATTAATGACAGGTGGGTTGCAAATTGCACTCACTACTCGGGAAAAAATGCCACTCGTTGACCTCAAAGTGGCGCTTTTTGCAATTATCTTGAAAACAATTTGGCCTAAACTAAAAATTCTTTCGCTTTTGGGTCAAGACTCAGTAGATAAGAGCTGGTTGGTCCTATGCGCATACTACGCAAGTTGGTGAGAGGATGAGGCAGAACTAAAGACAACGGGGTGAACAGAAATCAGGCAAACTTGTGTTTCCTCCTGTCCATGTTTGAGATTCATTCACAGTAACGTTAAATTGATGCTCCTCCATCTGTCTGTCTGATGTTAGCTGAGCTCCAGTCTGTCTGTCTGTGTGTCTGACAGAAGCGAGAATGATAAACTATTTTATCACGTTTGATGAGCGCCAGCGTGCAGCGGTGTTTATCATCTGTTGCTCAGAGAAAATATCCGCGTCGCGCGTGACCATGAATCTATCTGCGCGTGCACATTGTCCCGCAGCAGAGTGGAGACCGGTCTGTCTGTCCAGACAATATATGGACACGATGTTACTCCTCCGAGCTGGAAGTATTCAGATCCTTTACTAATGCAAAAGTACTAATATCACACGGTAAAAACACTTCACTACAAGTAAAAGTACTGCATCCACAAAAACGTATGTTGCAGTAAAATGTTCTCTCTGTTATTATGTCTGATTCTCTTGGATAAATATTATTGCTTTAATGTTACTGCTGTTGATTTTGATGTTTAAGCTTGAGCTCATTTTAACTACTTTATAGGCCTCTGGTGCCCAGTTTCATCTACAGCCATGCATCGTGGTCTATATGACCACCAAATGTCTGCAGCGTCACTGTCCTGTGACAACAGTGTGTCTCTAAAAAAAAGTCAGAAAACAGCCGTTTTTCATCTCCATGGATTAAAAAGTACTGTAGTGTAGCACCACTGATTACAACATTTTGACGTGTGTAATTGTAAGTTTAAAAAGATGTAACTGCCTCATTTTGTTAGATGTGTATACAGTATATCCGCTCTGTCTCGAGGAGCACTGCACCTCCTCCTCCAGAGGAAGTTTGCGGTTGCCTAGCAACGTCTCTACCCTTGTTTGCCAGTGGCACGGCGGTGAGTAATTTAAGGTGAGTATGATCGAAATTGAAGGAAATTATTGTCCCCGTTTAATAATTTCTACGCTGTTTTTATTGTATTTGTTCAATTGCCAATGTTAGCCGTCTGCCATGTCCACTAACTGTAGGTTAATGTTTTCTTTAACCTGTCTATGTTCTGTTGCCCGCTACGCTAACCTTGACTAAACGGTCAGCGGCTAACAGGTTACCGCTGACGTTAAGCTGCTTTTTGGTTAATGGTGGCGTTAATTTTTGCCTCTAGCGTTTAGAGACTTTGCACCAACAACATACAGAAATCAAGTTTGATGCAGTGTTCGAGTGAAAAAACTGCATACGCAAATAAAAGTACATTATGTTTATCTATGACGTATGCTTACTATGTAACAGTTAGCTAACGAGAACTGGCGCTAACGTAACATGTTGTTAATATGCTAACAAAACTCTAACTATCCTAACAACAGTTTCTCATCATCACAGGTTCAATGCAGAGCGCTGGGGGCGGAGAGGAGGAGGGAAGGGAGGAAAGTTTCAGCCGAGAGGAGAGAGACTTAAAGCTGCAGGATGGAGATGATAAAACCGCAGAGGACTGTGGAGCGACTGTTCCACCTGCTCAACAGGTATGTTAACGAAGGAAAGATGCTTTATGCTAAAGTGTTTAGGGCGTTTTTCACTTTTTTACTCCTTCATCACTCCCTTAAGAAGACATGGTAATACTTATTTCATCTTTTGTCCAGGTGTCTTTCTCCTTAGTCTTTGCAACTATGTGCACTCACAATAAGTTAACCAGGAGTTCATGCCTACTATACTGTTGCAAGTTTGCACAACACAGCATGCCGTCTAAAAAGTGGCTACCAACCTTTTCTCTAATGGGACCCCTTATTCTATCACTGAATAAACTGGCTATTGTATATTATATTCAATGTATAACAATAACAGCATGACAAAACTGATAAATTATACAATTAATCCAGATAGGGCTGCAACGATTATTTTCATAGTCGATTAATTGGTTGATTATTTTATCGATTAATCGATAGCTGTTTGTTTTAGAATGTAAGAAAATAGTGTAAAATGTCAGTTAGTGATCCCCAAAGCCTGACATCCTCAAATTTCTTGTTTTACTCACAATCCAAAGATATTTGGTTTGCTGTCATAAAGTAGTAAAGAAACCAAAAAATATTCTCATTTAAAGCGATAGTTCACCCAAAAATGAAATTTCACTCTATATCTACTCACCCCTGTGCTGATGTGAGGATGGGTGAAGATCTCCAGTTCACAAAGCACTTCCAGAGCTTCAGTGGAAAAAGGCGTTGTAACCAAATCCAGTACAATAGAAGTGAACGGTGACCAGTTTTAAAATGTAAAAAAAACCCACAAAATGTCTCCATACTGCTCATGTGGTGTAATACAAGTGTCCGTAAGCCGCAACATTAAAATTTGACATTAAATCTGCTTAAAAAGCAGAAATCAGATAATCAGATAATTTTGACCTCTCTTAAAAAGGACTCAGATTAGTCGATTATCAAAATAATTACAGATTAATAATCAATTAAGTCATTAATTGTAGCATCTCTAAACTCAGACAGAGAGCACAGTTTTTGGTAGAACTAGCAATTTAGATGAATTTTGAGGAGATGATTTCCTGTGAATGTTGGATCAGAAATGAGTCATCTTCTTAGGAGCTTTTTATACAATTCTCTTCTTATATTATGTATTTTTTATTCTTAACAATCATGCATACTTAATATGTTTCTTTTTTGACAAATTTAGTCTTTTGTTCTCCCTGATGCTTGGCTATTGTTCTGTAAGCTCTTTTTTTAACTTTTACTTTTCTAGTGCAGGACAAGGCTGTATAGCACAGAGTGAAGGCTCTGTGAACATAACCGGTGTACAGTAAAGTTTTTATCTTAATAAATAATTTAATCTTTAAATGTAACAATTTCATTTAGTTATGTTCACAGGAATTTATGAAATTCTTAGATATAGGCCTATTGCATTTTTATTTATTTATTTATTTTTTATTTTTTTTTTCGAAAAATTGTCTTACCCCCTTAAAATCAAGAAGAACTTGTGAACCCCCTTGACGCATGACAGGTTAGGAACCAGTGATTTAAATCAGTGTAATTTATAAATGCTTTGTGTTCCAGTGTGACTCACTGGATCAGGCAGGAGCAGAGCCTGATGATGACTCAAACCACCAGATTCAACCTGACTGCTGTGATGCAGATGAATTCTCTCCCACAGCCACAAACTCAGGTCAGTCACACACAAGCCCAGTGTGACACAGCATAGCACAGTTCAATACAGTAATATTTATCATCCTGAGGGAAATTAATTTGGTAGCACAGAAGTCAGTGCAAATTATATATAGTGAGTACAGTAAACAGCTTATTTAGGCTGGTTTGCTGAGAGCCCATTAGGTCAAAGGTCCATTACCTTACTGTACCTATACTGTGTCTACAACCACAGCACCTTCATCAGTTTGAACAATTTAGGAACTATTGTTCCTGCATGTTTAGTTAAATGATAACCTATATGGCTCGTTAAAGGATGTGTTTCTGTCTTTCAGTGCAGGAAAATATTGCTCAGGTGGCGCTGATACCTCACCGTTTAAACCTTAACATATCAGAAGATATGGAGGATCAGGACCCACTGCCGGAGGAGGAGGAGGAGGAGGAGGAGGAGGAAGAGTTAATTGTTCTCGACTCTGAACATGTCTGTAGCTTTTCCTTCAATATTTATGCAATTAGTATTAATTAAATGAATAGAATTTGTCTCACTGTTCCCCAAATGGTTGGTATCAATGTCCTCCGTGTGTCTAGTATATAAGTGTATTGTAACCATTAGGTTAAAGTTAAGGTTAGCTTGTTCTTTCCGAGCTATGTTAATGCTGCACCGAGATTATTTTGCTTCTAGCCACAGACATCTGCAGCACTGTGAGTTCATAAACATTATACTCTATATCTAGTCCACTCACATGTCATTAATGCCACGTTTGATGTATTGGCAGCCCCTGGTCAGAAGACATCAAGCTGCTTTGGGCAGCCACCTAAGGAAGCAGCTGGAGAGGATCAACCTGAGACTGAAGGAAAAGGTTGGCTTCTTTTCTACCAACAGCAAATATTATTTTCTGCTTCTTTGTCCTTTTCCAAAGTTTGCTCTATTAATGCTCTTACATACAAACACAACTTCCCTCACTTTACTTTTTGACTTTACTTTTCATCTACTGTATAGGGTCTTAATGTGTCCAGAAGATGGAGCTGTTGACCCATACAGAAACTTAATTTACACTTTTTGATCTTTTTTCCTATATAGAGAATATACATTTAATTCTGAGCATAAAAATGCTAACATTATAAAAACTGATTAAATCATCTTACTTTATAGCTGAATCTTACAGAATATCTGAGACAAAAAATGTGTGTGTGTGGGCATAAGGAAACCAGAGTTAAACAGTGGCTGTCTGAGAGTCTGATAGAATGACACACTGATGCTGACTTTTTTTCTGATTCTTGTCTGTGGACCACCTGCAGCTGGCACAGAAGAAGGAAGATGCCGACCACCTACAGAAGGTACATGTTGAGTTATTCACAATTCAGGAGCAGCTGGCGAGTCACCGGACCAGGCTGGAGGACAAACATCTTACCAAGGCACAGGCTGAAGCCAAACATCGGCAGGCACAGGATCAGCTGGAGGCAACAAAGAGCCTGTATTCCAGAATTACGAGCAAGCACGGCAAAGCCAAAGTCAATGGTGACACTGACTTTCCATTTTGTGGCCTTTCTTTGGTGCTGATCCAGGATTGTATTTCATTTTAATCTTGTTGCACCATTTACTTTTATCTCTAATTTAGATCTCCAAAATTACTGATTAAATCCATGATGATTCCCATATTTGACAGCGTACCAAGAAAATATTGGTAAAATCAGCCTTGGCCTGTTATTTGTGAACATTGTTAGTCATATTGTATTCCATGATATTGAGCTCCTCACACAGCTGAATAAGTCTGCTATATACATTTGCTGAAAGTGATATAGCCGCACAAATTGATCATCTTTGTAGAAGCCATGGTGATAATTAAACTAGATCAGTTCAAATTGAAGTAGAAAGCTTGATTAAACCTTATCTAAAATTAAATTAGAATTCCAGTTTAAATATGTGGACAAAAGATTATATAATTAAACCTAAATTTAAACTGGTTTGAAATTTCGGCCTCCTTATTGCAAAGAAGGCATTGTACAATTCTTATTCCAAAGTAGATTGGATGCTGTGTAAAATATAAATAACAACAGAATGCAATGATTCGAAAGTCCATTTTGACCTTAATTCAGCTGAACACAGTACAAAGACAAGCTGTTTGATGTTCAAACTGATAAACTTTATAGTTTTTGTAAATATACACTCACTCTTAATTTGATGCCTGCAGTATATAAAAAATGTTGGAACAGGGGCATCAAGAGACTAGGAACATTGTGGAAAACAAAAAAAACAGAAAAAAAAAACAAAAAAACACCCGTTTGGAACATTCCACAGTAGGCCTGTGCGGTATACTGGTTCGTACCGAAAACCGGTCTTTATTTTTGTTATGATGTTAATTTTTCATATACCACTATACCGGTGAATAGTCCAAACAATGTCCAGTAGCAGCAGCAGCAGCAGCAGCAGCTCCGTTTGCAGGTTTATGTCTATGTATGTGCTTAATGTGGTCACGTTTCTCCAGTTGAGTGAATATATATCAGCTTATTCTGTCACAGTCTACATTCATCTGTCCGACTTTGCTGATATTAACATCTGGGGTTGCCAGGGCGATCAGTTCACACGTGCTGGGTGAGAGGGTCTGCCGTCTGACAGAGCCACAACCCAACTAGTGGCGTGCGGCTGCATAAAATCTTAGAGGCAACAGATAACTGGCATCATGCATAAATGAAATATTGATAAATATTTTAAATATTTTAAACTACTAGTATTTCTGGTGCTGACGAGTGTGTGTGGGGACGTTTATTCGTATAGTCGTCCCCGCCATGTGATGGCAACCATACTTTGAAGGGGTCATCCCTTTACCTATGTCTGGACATGAAAAAAAAAATGATACAGTCCTTATGACAGTGAAATGGGCTATTTAAAGCCAATCAACTGTAGTAATTCTTTTCTCATTAGAAGAAAATGTGGGTAAGAACACTGTTGCATGACAAAAAAATACAGTGAAACTGATATGATTTAAAAAAAAAAAAAAAAACGTGATATGAAAATTTTGCCACACCGCCCAGCCCTATTCCACAGGTAAACAGGTTAATTGGTAACAGCTGATAGTGTCATGTTTGGGAATTAAAGGGGCATCCTTGAAAGCCTAAGTTGTTCACAAGCAAAGGTAGTGCGGGCACATAGTTTAGCAGTTTAAGAATGATTCTCAGTGTACAATTTCAAGGAATTTAAGCATTTCACCATCTACAATACATAATATCATTAAAATGTTAAGAGAATCTGGGGAAATCTTTGCACGTAACACAGAAACATGATTATATGAAGGATATTACTACATGGAAATCGTCAGCAAACTTATTGTTAATCATAGTTCGTCATTGCATCTATAAATGTAAGTGAATACTTTGCCACGCACAGCCAAAGCCATATATAATGTCCAGAAATGCAGCCAACTTCTCTGTGCCCCAGTTCATTTGTTTTTGGAAATGGATTTTGTGTCCTCCATGCTGAATGTATCTTTTACACAGCATCACAGTATTTCTGGAATCAGGGTTGTACTAAAAGCATCCTGTAGTTTTGTCCTCTGTATATACAGTACTGTTTCAGCAACAGAGAGACAGCATTAGCATCAGTCCATGTGCCCAAACAACAGATATGAAGTATTGTTTTAATGTTAATTCTTGTTTATCTTCTCTATAGTATCCCAGCTGCAGGCAGACTTAGACAGCCTGAGTCTGCATCTCATCTTCACACAAGAAGTTAGTGAAGATCTGCACTCTAATGTCAAAGTCATGAATAATGTCAGACACAAGGCAGGAGCTGAGAAGAGCCAGGCCGAAGAGCAGAAACTGAAGCAGGTGGACAGTCTAAACCCGAACACATTAAAAACAATGAAATCTTTAAGTGTTTTCACCATATTAGGTATTACCATTGACTAGCTCAGTGTTATCGACTTAAACCACTCCTGTGTTATCAGGATTTGTATGTAGAGCGTCTAACAAAGGACATGGACAGTCTGACGCAGCAGATAGCCATGTATGAGGCCCAGGCCACTGCTCAAGCAGAGGAGACACAGGCAGCCAAAGAGGCACTCTCTGAGGTAACTATTCATTTGATTTGATTATAAACACTAGGCAATAAGATAAAATAAAATATACATTAAGAAAAAAAGACATAAACAAAATAAATATTCAACAGCCATTCAGTCTCCCATAGATTCCCAAAGTGTTTTTTATTTTGCCTGTGTGCAGGTTGAGGTGGAAATGGAGTCTCTGGTAAAGGCACGTCAACAGCTGCTGCAACGGTGGAACAGCAGCCTGGTTGCAATGAGGAGACGAGACGAGGCCTTCGGCGCCATGCAGGATGCTGTGCGGTGAGAATGAGGGCAAGGGAAGGCTGAATGTTAATATGCTACGGATCCACTTCAGATGTGCTAATGCATTTGAAATGTACATGTAACATCACACGTTTCATGAACAACATGCTGACAGTTATGTCTCTCTGATATGAATGAAATGAAAACATAAACTGCTGTCACTGTGATAAATTGCAATCCAGGTGTGTTTCAACATATGCAGATGTATATGAAAAAAGAACCCAAAACATTAGTAGGATACACAGTAATAACCTTAGATTTAAACAGAAGGGTAACGTAAATATGAAAGCATGTATCTATTAATTCTTTACTGCTGTCTTTGTGCATTTAAGCACTGTCGATCACCAGCTGATCTTGCTGGACAGAGAGATTGAATTCTACAAAAAATCAATCACTGAAGAGCAGGAGCAAAATGAGACACTGACTAGACAGCTGAACTGGTCCCAGATGGACTGTACCACTTCCAAAAAGCTGATCAGTCAGACACAGGCCCGGCAAGCAACTCTGCAGGCTAACTACAGCACCTGCCTCCGCACTCTGAAGGAGACAGAGCACACCCTTGCCAGGCTTTGTAAGGTAACAACAGGACAAAAGCTTCTGTTTTGACATCTCTGTGTCCTGTTACAACGTCTTTCTACCTTCTACCTACCTTCCTTCTACCTTTCCCTCTGTCACAGTTCCATTTTCACATTCCTCCTCTACATTGTTCAGGAAACAAGCACCCACCAGGCTGAAGTGAACAACCAGAGGAGGCAGCTGGAGCAAGAGAGTGCGATGCGTCTGGAGTTGGAGAACAACATCATGACCCACATGCAGCAGAAGCTCACCCACAACAACGCTGCCAAGTACTCCCAAAAACTCACCAGCAAGATAGCCACACTGAAGCAAGAGAAGGTAGGAATGGGATTCAGAAAGTTTTAGTCTATAGAAGGCCAAGCACGAAGTTTGGTAATTGTTCAGTCAGAATGTGCATGTACACATGGATTCTTATTTTCACAGAGTTTGTATAGGTGCTGGGAATCCTTGAAAACAGTTGAATTTGAAGTTCTTAAAACTGCTTGAAATTGTAATAGCATTACTTTTATAAAAAATGGCTACCTGAATGAATAGTACACTTTTTTGTTTAAAAAATTAAATAAGTTGAACATTAGCTTAGCCGTGGTAATAAAGGATTCCAAGGCTACTTACAGACAGGTGACAAATTTTGAAACATGAAACACGTAGAAACGTGTTTTCCTTTAATTTTTCACCCTCCTGTAGAACCCTATCATGAAACATAATTTTGATTGTTCATAGCACAATAATAAATGATTTAATGTGGCAAAGGAGTCAAATAATAATTTTGAGTCTGTGTATATAAATAAGTAATTTACTACAGTTGTAAGGTGCTGGAGGAGCTTGAAAATCAGTACTCCTTTAATGCAACATTATGTAACAGACCATGGAGAGCAATGTCAATTGAGGGGCAGAGAGCATGCAAAAAATATCCTGAAGATTAAACATTACAAAAGCAGCACAGACACAACACATGTAATCTATGCTTAAGATGAAGATACTGCATTTTTGTTCATCGCCTCTCCTTCCTCTTTAGATCTCTCAGTTGTGGCAGATGGAAGACAATGCATCGGTGGTGGGACTGGAGAGCAGGGAAGTCAGACAGCATGTGGACAGCCTTGCCCTCACCCAGCAAGCCCTAGATGAAGAGATTGCAAAGTACAACAAGTTACTGACATCTAACCAGACAAAGCTTTCTTCCTTTATTATACTCATTGGCCAGAAGCAGTCCATCATCACCAGCTATAATAAAAAGATCTGTGAAATTGCAGCCAGCACTGGGGTGAGACATTTTGGGCAAGCAGTAATTCCTGGTTGTCTGTTTTTTTTATGTGAAATATAAATTCATCTGAAAGTTATCTAATGAAAATATTAATATCACATGCTGCCTTTGTGATTTGTGTGCCTCCATTTCTAGCATGAGGACCTGGGTCCTCTGCAAATCAAGATACAGTTTTTAACAGCTCAGATTGAGGAGCTGGCAGCAAATTACAAGAGTGGCCAGCAGCTCTGGATGAAACGGCAGGGGACTCTGGTAGGACTGACCCAGGAGATAGAAGCCAACAGCAAGGATATGCTCAAACTGCAGATACTGTACACTGGCATGCAACAGAAGAAAATACACTTGGAGAGTACGTAATATAGTTATAAAGAAGTGCACAGTCTGTCAGTTGACAGTTATAATCAGGTTACTATTCTAAATAATCTGTTTTTAGAGCAAAACTATTCATACAATACTAAAACCTTCCTTGTACACTTGTGCATGAGCGACTGAACCCAACTCTTAACGCCACCAGGTCAGGTTGAAGTGGAACACCGCGAGGCGATGGAACTGGAGAAGAATGCAAAGACGCTGAGAGGAGACCTGCTGAAGCTCAACACCCTGCTTAGCAAGAACAGTCAGCTCAGCCTGGTGCTAGAGCAGGAGAACACACTGATGGAGACAGACTTCCTTCACAGACTTAAGGCACAGCATGATTGTTCCCTTCATTTTTAATATTTTGGCAGGGAGTGTTGTAGTTCTAATAGTAAACGATTGTTAATGTGTTTAGGAGGCAGAGCGGGCGTCTATCGAGATGCAGATGAAACACGAGAAGACCCAGGAGGAAAAGGAGAGACTCCTCAACAGTCTGGTGGAGGCTGAGTCAGTCACATAATTTTTTTGCTTGTTCAATATAAGCCCAAATTCTGTCACTATGGCAGTCAAGATTCTTATTTCCTTATGAGTTGTTGAATAAATTTCCACGATTATAAATCATTGATAGCTTTATACAAAATACTGATAGTAGTATATTCTTAGGTTTAGTAGCTAATTTTAGGTCACTGCTTAGGGAACTAACCTTCAGTGTATTAAATATATTTAAATATTCTGATTCTTAAATATCAAGACATTTTTTTCCAGTAACTAAAGGGTAACTTAACACTTAAAAGTGTCTGAAAATTGTCCATTATATTGAGCCAGACCACTGCAGCTGTCAACCTCACAGTGGGCTGCAAGAAGGTCCTTGGGGGCAAGTTTGCCCTGTCAGAGTAGATCCACTAAAAATGCTTCTTTTGAGAGGCTCAGATTGTTATTCTAATTGTTCTAAGTGTCTGACATGACTTTTTTAAAGAGTAAGATATGTATAGTTTAACCAGAAACAGCTGTTTGATCCTCTCACCAAAGCCGCCAGACTCTATTTAAAGAAACAGTAATTTTATGATCATAAAACATGCTTCATTTGAACTCAACAGAGACAAAATAAAACTCACAACCAGTGGTTTATCTTTCCACTGGTCCAAGAATTATCAAATCTGGTTTGGTTGAAATAAACCCTTACTTTCTCCTATTGGATGTGAAAAATATTAGGAGAGGACAAGAGGGAGGTTGGGTATCAGAAAAACAGCTGGGAGAAATAGTGTGTCCAGCTACAATATTTTCACATCTAAAGCAGTGAATTAATGGTATAGTGATTAGTGGAGCAGTGGAAAGACTAATAAAGACCATTTTGGCGAATTTTATTTGGTTTCTTATGAGTTTGAATGAAGTGTATTTTATGATGATAAAATTACTGTTTCTGAAAAATGGAGTCTGGTGGGTTTGGCAAGAGTGATAAACAGCAGTTTCTGGTTCAACAAAAATGATCTTACTCTTTAACAGAAAATTGTTTGTCTCTGTAGGGATCCGTTCCATAATGTCATTCTACATTTAGAATAACAATCTGAGCCTGTCAGTGGCAAAACAAAAGCACTTTTAGTGTACGTCCTTTGATGATTCACAATTGCGCATACGAATTACAATGCAGTCTGTTTCGTGGCTGATGGCTGCAGTGGTCTCACTCAGTACTGGACCAGTTTCAAAAATTCGCTCCATTAGTTACTTAGATACAAATCATGGGAATACCAAAGTTACCCTTTAACAGCTCATAGCTCACCTACTGGGCATTTGATTTAACATGCTTTGTTGTGTGCATGTGGCCAACAGGCGGCAGATTATGCTGTGGGAGAAGAAGACTCAGTTTGTAAAAGAGACTCGTTCAGCTGTGGAGGTGGGCCAGGAAGACATCAAGATGATGAAGGCTGAGATACACCGTATGGAGGTAAACACACTGCACACAATATGATTATAGTTTATTAGATAATTAACAGACAACTTTTGTTGTCACCCAGCTGTTTGCCTTTTGTATGTGCATACATACACTTATATAAATTGTGGCAGTAAAATTTAAAAGCCCTTCGGGAACACAGAAGTGAACCCCTCACCCGCAATTTCCACCAGGCAGGGCTGTGCCATGTTACGGCCATGCTGTGGCACTTGGAGCAATTCGAGGCCATTCTAGACAATGCTTGTGTTTCCACTAGAAGTGCCACGGCATGTTTCAGACACTTCCCAGAAGTGGCTCCACTCCATGGAGATTACGCGCCGAGTCTATTTTTGATGGATGCCGCTTCAGTTAGCACAGAGCAGGTCAGATGCGTAGGAAGTCAGACACAGAAAAGGCAGGGAGAATCCGGTTAATTTTCAAAATAAAAGATCCCGTGCAGACTCGTGATCATAAAGAAAACAGAAAAGAAACTATTTAACTTCGTAGTCTGCTTAGCAAGGAATGAGGACTTAATCAACAAATTCAGAGCAAGTGAACATAATCAGATGGGCAAAACGCTGCTGGTGGGAACTGCAGTCACGCGTATGACGGAACAAAACCGCGGGGCACGTGCAACGCTACAAAGCTGCATCTGGTGCAAATCCCCGGTAGCACCTCTCTGAACTTTTGTTCGCCTCAAAACTTGGACATCCTTTGTTAACCTGTCACCTCTTCTATAATTTATAGTTTTTAATTTTTAGTTTATCTTCTCTATTGCCACAAAAGCTCTCTCTGCTCTCTTTAATTAGCGAGGTGCAAGTTATGTAATTAGATTTGACATTTTAGCGATATGGTATAATTTATATAATATTTGTATGGCACCTTTTACACTATATAATGTTGTTTGTTTCAAAGCATACATATCAGACATTTACATATGCTGCTTCTAAGGAGCTCTGCAGATCTTCATCTTTTTGAAACATGGTTTTAACTTCCTCATCTAAGGTACAAAAGATCAGTAAAAAAGTAAAATAACATCCAAAACAATACCATAGTTTGTGGTTTGAGCAAACCAAGCATTTAGAGTGAGGAAAAAGTAATGTCTGGGCCTCTAACGTAATTTTAAAAAGCAAACCAATCAGGCCTTATGGCCTAGTAGTGATTTGTATGCTTTTTGAGCTTGTTTTAATATGTGTGGACTTTTCAACATGTGTGTCTGGGCAGGTGCGACTCAACCAGCTGATGAAGCAGCAGGAGCGGCTACTGAGGGAGAGTGAAGCTACAGTGGCAAGGAGGGAAACAATCGCGCTGCGCAGGGAGACCATGATCCACAGCTCACACAAACAGACTACAAAAGACGAGCTATACCGCATCATACAGGGCCTGCAGCGAAAAATCCGGGACACGCACACGGTAGGAGATTTTCCATATCTGTGTATACACCTGAAGCATATTGCACAGTGATCATTTATGCAGTGTGTATATGTCTTCAGCATGTGGTAGAGCGTGAGCAGGTGATCAGGGAGCTACAGAAGAGCCAGGTGAGCCTGAGCGACAGGCTTGCACAGCAGAAGCAGAGGCTGGTAGAACTCTGCGGCACAAGCTGCGTCCTTGACTCTGACTTCGTAAGTCTCCAGGACACCAAAGACAGGGTGAGGAGTGCATACTGTACTGTGTACTGCGTTACAACACATTAAATATATGCAAATATACTGTAAATCAGCTTTGTGTTGTCTTACCAGTGTGCATGTTTACACTATACCTATACCTACATTGTGTATGTCTCTGGCACTTTGCTGTATTGAAATGTCAGACAAACACACCCTCTTCATTGTTAGATGTTCCAAAATAATAAATGATAATTGTTATGTGTCAATCCATCCTCCACTAAGAACTGAAATATGCACCCTCAGTCTTGCTGCTGGTGACTCTAATGAAGGTGTGTTACTGCATCACAGTTTCCACTCATGGAGTCTTCATACCAGAAATAACTACTCATTGTTTTCTGCCTTCTGTGTACATTTTCTAACAGGTGAAAGCACAAAACATACTCACACTCATTCTGTATCCCTCCTTGTAGAACCTAGCCCACCTAGTGACTTTACAGAACCGGACAAAGAAGCTGCAGGCAGTGTGTAAGGGCAGCTACCAGGCCTTGTCCACCAGGGAATCCATCGGAGCCGCTCTGCAGAGCCAAATGGAGTGTGTGCATGCCACCAGCACCATCTTGCACCGTGTGTGTGAGGAGTTCCCGCAGTATCAGGGGGCACTTCGCAGGCTGTCACAAGCACTGGCAGCACGTGCACAGGTCCTGTAGCAGGAGACGTCATGAGAGCGAAGAGAGAATAGACACATGACAGTGACTACTGGTGAAGAAGTGCAGAGGCTGGAAAGGAAGTAAAACTGAGGTGGAGATAAGCGCTAAAGATCAGTGATGATCTGAGAGGAATGAGGTCATTTATTTTAATGTATGCATTATTTTATGCTTGCAATGAAATACTAATCCAGCTGATCTTTTTTTGTACCCAGATCCAGGAAAAAAAAAAAGAATTTGTATGGTTTTGCTTGCCACAGATTTTCTTCAATTTAATGTGACATGTGATTGGCCCACTACAGCAGCAGCTACAACCCATACAGTCTGTGGATTGGTGAAGTTGAGCATGGTGTATCAGTGTGCCAAGATACCACCTAGAAGTTGTATGGTATTGCTATACTACACACTTGTGGCATCTGATAGAAATAAAAGTATAAAATGTGGAAAGATTATTTCATGATTGCTTCATTCACGCGGTGGGTATCAACAAATGTTTTCTATTAGTATGACTTTAATGGTACTGGTATTGGCATTGGTATTGGTAATTTTATAAACAATACCCAACACTACCAACCATTAATGCAGTAATGGCATCTTACTTAATTGAAATACATAAAAAAATCTAATGGGATAAATGAAACTATTCAGTATAATTGTGTATTGAGCTCATCCACTTTTTATTTATTAAGTTACAGAAAAAGGGTAAGATGCATTTGAGCTCTTTAAATCCTGTGCCATGTCAATATGATCATACTTCATTGATGCTTACTTCCCTTATTCACTGCCTCATTTTGTGATATTAAAAACTATTTTGACAGGGCTCAAAGTTGGATTTTAACAGTCTTACGGTTAATGTTGATCACAGCATCTATAGCTGTAGTTATCTCCTATGACATAGGGTGTTAAAGTGACATCTGTGAAAACATTATTGACCTGCAGGAAGAACATGTATTGTGTACCGTTCAAACATATATAAAGAAGTGGGTGCAGCCACTGCACTGCTCTACAGTAAATCACAGCTCAACTACATCTGTCAGTACTGGCTTCTGCATTATTTGTGGTGCACATGTTGCACCACAGGGCTTGTGTGTTTCTAATTATATATAATTATAATAGAATTGTTTGTAATTAGTGTTGGGGTAACTACCTCATTTATAGTGAATTTCAGAAGATGATCAGTAAGGATCAGTAAGGTATTCTGTGTTACTTCCTCCTCATCCTTTACGTAATTGTGTTTTCAAGTGATTCATGATGTTGGTCCACAGATGCTGGAGAACACCACACATTCCACACATCTTGCTGTGAGCTCACATTAAGCTGTAGCTGACCATGTAGGGCAATAGTGTTTAATGATGAATCTTAGTAATCTTCTATTAAAACAAACTGATCACACCTGACATGGCAGTTAAAGCAACATTATGTAAGATTTGATTTTTTTTGTCATTTGGTGCCATTACTTTCAAAGTGTAATTCACTCATACACCATTGTCATAAATATGGACATCTGTACATTTGTCTGTCAAGCCATTTCCTCCATCAGCGTCGCCAGGTACATTGCTCACTCACCATGCTTTTGGGATGACATTGGCACCGCTCTCTGTTAGCATTCCTCCTCAACCAAGAACCTAAAAATCTCCTCTTCCCAGTGGTCCAGAGCCCCTGTGCTAACTGTGTAAACACCAACATTCCCCTAGCTACATTTACATTAGCGGCTTACTTGACTATCCATCAGGAAATTCCCGTAAATTATGAAGAGTTGAGGCAGAGCTGCTGGAGGACAGAGGGAAAATCAGAAAACATTTTCTCCATAAAATATAATCCAGTTTCAGCACAATCGTCAACACAGAGGTGGGTGAGTTAATGCCACAAAGCATTACATATATGACCTGCCCACCAAAGTTACATAGCGTGAGACCAGATGTACAGCTGGAAATGACAAAGGCACCCATCACTCTATTACAAGTTAGAGCAAAATCAACATGATTTCAACTGTTATTATAATAGTTATATAATGTTTCTTTTAGTCTGTTCAAGTCATGGCAACATGCTTCACACCATTTCTGCACTATGAAGCACTGAAATCAACAACATATGATATTTGACCTATCCAGTATCTAGCAGCTTAACAGATCTGACCCAAGCAGCTGCAAGCTGTCCGTGATGCAGCGGCACATCTGCTGTACATCAAGTGATTTCCGACACCTACAAATGTGACACTTCTGCGAGCGTGGCCACCAAGCCTTCTTTGTGCAATGCTGTGGAACCGGCTCCTCAAATTGCGTGCTCTCTGTGAGAACCGTACTGTGACTGTTAGGACTTTCCACAGCACCCATGGACACCTTAAAGACTGCCACTTGAACTAGCAGCAGGTGTGCATAGGCCCTGGAGCAATCGTCTCACCTATATGTCTGCCCTAAATCTAAATTCTTGACACACCTGTATTTACTGAGTGGACATGGGAGATAAGTCAGAGATGATAGGAGAGTGAAACAGTGAAACAAAACTTTTCTCACACTTCCAGGTTAACAGCATCTTAAGAATTTGTCTCCTATAAATAATTTAAAACAACATGCAGTTCCTTGAAGTTGCTCTCATTTATAGAGAAAGTAAAGATCCAGTTTTCATTGTCGTAACATTATGCTAATGTGAAAATAGCATTTATTTTGTAAATGTTAGCCTATGCTGTTTTGTATTTCAACTTCTGTGTCTTCTTCTCAGGATACTTGCGACCCGTTTAGTCAAATAATTATGCCAGGCCAACTCAGTGGTGATCTGATTCATATCATCATTAGAAGATCTTTTCCCAGTCACCTCCATTATTTTGACACTTATGTAGTGCATGTCTTGGTCTAGTGAGAATATGCAACTTTTGAAAGAGGAAATATAATGTTCTCCCTCTTACAAATAAAAAGTTGATTTCATAAGCAGTACACTCTCAATTGCTCAATTCAATACAAATGGGGATTCTTCTGTGGCAGCACATCTATGTTCTCAGGATCCTCAGCTCCCAGGGTCCTATGATCTGTACTAACCCCAAAACCTAGTCTATTATTTGTTATATAGAGATGTATAGGAATGACCCTTCTGTGCTGTTTGTGCTACGACAATCCTTGGTCTGGTATAATCATTATCTTATGGTGGCTAAAGTTAACAGCCAAGATTAGCAGACTTTATGTAGATACAGCCGTCTATCAGACATTACTGACACAGTGAACTGACTATGATTTTTTTTTTTTTTTTTTTTTACTTATTTAGTTGTGGCAACTCTTGGCTATGATGGCAGCTGAAATAAATGTTATTTATTTATTTATTCATTTATTTATTTTTAAATAATTAAAAATGGTCCTTTGAAAAAATGAAAAACAAAGTGCCTGGTTATCACTCTATTAAATACTTAACCGAGTGAAATTCCTAAGCTGGAATGTTTTCCTCTCTGTCACACTCTGAGGTCAAAGTCGAGCATTCTTCAGAAGGCTTCGGTGTTCGTGAAACATGTAGCGAGTTGAGTTTAATCTGTGTAGCAAATTCCCCCTGAGAGTTTACACATTTTATATTGGATGACTTTTGTGTAATAACCAATTCCTAATCCCAGAGTTGTTCTGGAGCTAAATATGTGGGAATCACAGGACAGAACTTCTGTTGTCCCTCCAGTTCCTCTTTTTATTTCTGTCCTGTTTTTCTTGTATTTTATCATACATTGTAGTACATTCTTTGGGGAAATCCCCCATAGTGTTCAGTTGCCCTCACTGTATGAAAAGATATGATAGAGATAAGCAACCTCTGTATTGTTGACAGAGGCTGGTCATGTTACAGAATACCAGGTTGTGTACTTTAGGCAGTTTATCCACTTGTTGGTGATAAACAATCTGGTGGAACATGTTGTGCTTAGAAGTAGAGTTACTGTTTGTAAGGTTTATAAACTTTTTCATCTGTGGTTTAGCATGGTGCAGTGAGCTTGTGCTTCAGCATTTATGTCTGTTGGACAACTGCCATATATTCAGTGACTCACAGTTTTCACTATTACAGTTTACTGGCAGACAGCCTTCCTTAATCCCCTTTAATTGCAACAACATCCTTTAATCTTTAATGGAAAAAATACCGAGAGATGAGTGAAAGTTGATATAGCTCTGTGTGTGTGAGACAACCGTTTGTGTCCTTTGATTGCTCAAGCTTTAGCTTTTAAAAACACATTTTCATTTTTTTTTTCTAGTAGTTTCAAACTACTTCTGCTACTGTAATTTCCATATTTCCTGTAGCTGGTGAGTTCACCAGATTTCCTACACACTCCAGAGACTTTATTCCAGTACATCATTTAGACTTGTTTGCCTTCATAGCTTCCGTTTGTTTGCATACACCCTTTGCAGTACAGTAAATAATAAGTTCACACACAAAAGCGGTAAGTTAATCAACAGTATGAGAGACCCTTTGACCCAACAACCCTCGTTAGCTACGCCCCCAACTTTATTTCTTTCTTTAACAGAGGACTTTGCACTTCGTCGCTCAGTGTTTGCTCCTGGCAGCCATGTGGTCTGCGTGTTTGCTTTGCTGTGATTAGAAATTATTAAGGCCAACTCTGGTGTCGTTGAATGTTTCTGTGTTAGTGTGGGTCTTTGTTCATTCAGGCTGTGGGTTTAACTCCATTCAACAAACAAGTCTGGCTGCCATCCTTAATAAAACGAGGCAGAGGTTTATGATGTGATTAGATATTGAATCGGCTGTTGAAAGCAAACAAATGTTACAAAGAGTGTGAATGGAAGAGAAATGTGTGTCCCTCACTGTGATTGTGTGTAAGAGCCTGTCTTTGAGCTCTGTTTGCTCCAACATCACTGGTCCCCTGTTGCTCTGCTTCACAGAGGTCTTGTTTTACAGGTTTTCCTTCACACCCACATATAAACACACACACATGCAGGGCGTGGAAAGAGCCCGGCCCCATTTATACTGCTTTTTTTTTGCCTCTTCCAGTCAGTCTGCTGATCTGTCGTCTGCCAGGAATGAGTCTGTGACAAGTGTCTTTGCAGTGAAGGGCGTGTGCATTCACTTCATTTGCTCCAGCTGCGCCCACCGTCTCAGCAGCAAGCGACCATCTCCCCGCCTAACGCGCACGACACACTCAGGATGGCAGAGGAGTGTGACTCTGAGGGTCCAGACCTGAGACAGAAGAGCGAGGAGGAACTGTGGGAACTGATTAATGACAACCGCTACCGGATCTCTGTGGGGGTGCGGCCGTGCATCTTGATCCCATACCTGAGGCAGGCCAGGGTGCTCACAGAGATGGACGAGGATGAGATCGTCTCCTGCCACAACCTCACCAACCGCAGCATGAGAACCAGTGAGATTTGTGACTTAACTTGTTGCTTCTTGGATTGTAAAAATGGTTTAAAGCCTGTCCATGGGCTTATGGAGTATTATTGTCTGCCTCAGTTTGTAGACATGGGGATTCTGTTTTGTCCTCTTTTACTGCACCTGGTTTGTTTGCACTGATTGTTGAGTATATTGCCAAGAGACAGAGGAAATTCTCTCTTCAGTACTAAGACAACAAAACCAGCATGTTATGCTACCTGACAGTTTGAGAGTGTGATTTTGATAATGAGTATTTCAGAGAACCATTGTTAGCATGTTTTCTCACTTAAAAGAAATGAAAATCTAGGGCTTTTACTTCTGAAATAGGAAATTTATATAGGAAATATTTTTTCCTCCTCTTGGTTTGTAATATAATGACCTTCATATCTTTAGATGAAGGCTTTTGATTCAAAAGTTAAGATTGGAGTATTACATTTCCCTTAACTGTTTCCAGGCTATATGCTGGACTTGCTGAGGACCCAGGGGAGGAATGGTGCTGTGGCCTTGCTGGAGGGCCTGATGATCCACTACCCGACACTGTACACTCAAGTCACTGGACGCAAACCCAGCACGGAGCCTTCAAGATTCAGTGGTCAGCGTTTTGCTGCATTTTAAAGGAATATTTGTCTTTTTGTTTCACTTGCTGCATATGTGACTTTTCAACGCTCTACTTGCAGGCCTGATAAAGTACTCAGAGTTGACGGAGTATCTGGTCAGAGCAGTAACCGGGATGCAGAAGGAGCTCCAGGAGGCGCGCTGCGAGGCGAGCAGAATGAGTGCACGCTGTGCCTCCCTGGAGTCCGAGATCAGGCAGTTAGTGGGGCAGGAGGAGGAGTCCAGATGCCTCCAGTCTGAAAATGAACGCATGCGGAGACATTTGTGTACTTTGCAACATGAAGTCACCAAGCTGAAGGATGAGAAGTGTGACTTGTATATGCGCTACACAGCATCCATTGAGGAGAAATCAGCTGTGAACATGCGCCTCCATGACCTCAACCTGCAGGTCAGTGCTCCTCATTAAAGTCTATTTCACTTTAGAAAAATCAGAGTGAGTTTCTGAGTTGCTTTACTCTGAAACACAAAGTTGTGATCTCAGGAGAAAGTTCTCAAAATGTCAGGGTTAAATAACTGAAATGTGGGCATTGTAGCTTCATGTAGATTTTTGTAGAAGATTCTGATGCCCACTCTTTTCTGTGAACACAGCGTGTGAGAAGAGATGAGAAATATCTTTTGTGGCTCTGGAGGAGCTTTGCCTGAGAAAGTGACGTCACTCGACTAAACTTGGTTTGGGCTCGGAGACTACATATTTTTAGCATGAGCACAGAGGGGCACAGAGTTTCAAAGGCTTATACCTGCCACAGAGGCTCTAATAGAAGATGCTATTGAGATGCATTTAAAGAGAAAATTCACGCAGTAAACTGTCCTTTTAAATAACTATCTGTTAGTTATAGTCCAGAGCTATATAAAATTATCCAAGTGTTGAAGACCTCAGTTCAGAATTACTTGTCCTCCTTGGAATTCAGACTGCAACAAAACCAAACATTGTTCAGTGACTTTTTCTGTATTTTGTGTGCCTCAGTATGGAAGAAGGTATCAAGTATGATTTTTTACACTAGTATTGTATTGAAGTTTATAATTCCGGCACTAGTTGCATTACGATAAGTGTGCAGGATCCAGTGTTTTTAGAGATTTTTAGAGTCTATTTTGACCATTTTTTTACACCTTCAATCATGTGGCTCAATGCAATGATGATTGCCATGAAAGAGCAGAGACCGTTTTGAGGTGATACTGAACATCTGTTTAAGTCACAGCTGTAACACAGATGCATTTTTCTGACTAACATTGTAAAGTGTAAGGTAATTTTTTGTGCTGAAACAATTATTTGATTAATCAGTTAGGTGACTGGCAGGAAATGAATGAGCAGTAATTTTGATAATCAGTCATTTAAATAATTTATGAAGCAAAAATGTCAAAGATAAGCCTGTTCCAGCCTCTCAAATGTGAAGATTTGCTGCTTTTTTTCTTTGATGTAATGTAACTTAAATATGTTTTGGTAAGACAATACACATAATTTCAGGACATCACCTTGGATTCTGCGTTTTAACATTTTGTAGACAAAAATGTATTTATTTTTTGATTAAATAAGAGAAACTGAGTGAAAACAGTCATAGTTTCAGCAAGCACTGCTGTTCTTGTGTGTCGGCAGGTGTATCAGCTGCAGACTGAGCTGCAGAAGGCGCTGACAGAAAATGAGTTCCAGAAGCGACGCTCACTCAGGTGTGTCCCTCATGCTGAGACTCAACAACTGCAAGAAGATGTCAGGAGTCTGTGCCAGCTGGTGAAAGTGGAAAAACTGGACCCAGTGAGCATAATAACACAATCGTTCTGCGTTATGAGTTCTGTTGTGAAATAGTCAATGGCCGTCTGTTTTCATGTTTGTATGTCATCTGCTGTCACCGCTGTCTGTGTGTCCGTCAGGCTCATCAGGACATCCTGGCCCGGGACCTGGCTGAGGCCATAGACAGCCAGGCAGAGCTGGCAGAGCAGCTCAGGTGTTACAGAGAGGAGAATGAAAAACTGGTGTCAGAGAAGCAAGGGGTGTGTATGTATGCTGCTACACAGTGCCATGATGTACAACGACCAAATTAAAGCTACTTCCTGAGAAATCTGTTTAATGCTTAAGAAGTGTACATTATATGTGACCATAAAAGATAAACTTAAAGCAAACAAACTGTACCGAGTAATGATAAATTGTATGGCAGTACTAAGGGACTGGGATGATAGATGATATGGATCATTTTCAGCTGATGAGATAACCGATCATTTCACATTTTTGTATTTTAAAAATATGTTCATATAACCTGTAGTATATGGCCACCTGGGGGAAGGACACCCTAAGATGTAGAGAGCATCATCCACAGCTCTGAACTAACCAAATCTAACTGACATCACTATTATAACAAAAACAAAAAAAATTCTAACTTTTCAAATGTTTGTTAATTTTTTTCTAGTAAAGTTAATCAAAAAGCTTCCTGCATATACTTTGGCTTTCATAAAGGATTGTGCAAATTAAAATGAAATGCTGTGACGTAATTTGTCACATCAGATGATTAACAACTATAATTTAATTATCTGAACAATAATAATAATAATATAACCATCATCAGCTGATCATTCATCAGCCCTGATATTTATCATGCACCCCTAGTAAAACTACATACCACCATTCCAAAGAAGAGTTTCCAGGCGTGGCAACTTGCTCATCGAATCCTGTACACCTGTAATATATCCCTAAAACACTTGAGGCCATGTTAGTGTAACGTGTGTGTGTGTGTGTGTGTGTGTGTGTGTGTGTGTGTGTGTGTGTGTGTGTGTGTGTGTTTGCGTTCAGCTTTTGGATCAGAAGGAGTGCCTCAGCCTCCAGGTGCAGCAGCTGACCCTGGACTGTAACATGCACCAGAAGAAGAACACTGTGATCCAGAACCAGATGAGAGAGCTAAAGGCAGAGAGAGACCAAGTAAGGAACTGATAACGTTTGTCCCGTCACTCACACGTTCCCGTCTTTGGTAAACGTTAATTCATTTTTCCAAGCAGCTTTTTCCAAGCAGATTCTGTTTATATATCTTGCCTGGAACATGTCTTCCATTACATCATGTTGTTTGTTTTTCCTGTTGAAATGTCAAGCACTCAGCTGTCAACAGTGCCATTGTGAAGACTATCAAATATCAGCCTGCTCTCTTGCTAACTGTAACTCCCTATTGTGTGTGTGGGTGTGTAAGTGTATGTCTCTTTGATAGACAAAGGAAACTACACATGCTCCTCTACAGGAAATGCATTTTTTTTTATCATTGAGGAGTATTCAAGTAAAATTAGACAACTTTAACATAAACATTGTGTTTTGCCAAAGTTCACATGTCAATGCCATGCATCCACAGTGTCCAGTTTCTTACTTGTCTTCCGATTGCTCTTCATTGAGGTTTGTCCTCCAAGAGGAATCAAATGAACAATCCACCCACACCCTCCAACTGTCAAGTGGCCACAAGCAAGTCACGTAGCTGCCAACTGCTGTACCCATCAACACAAGACTGTAATAATACTTGACAGCTTCTAGGTGTAATTAGTGAATCGAGCTTGCTGTATGATGCGTGACACACAGGAGCTGCATGGACACGGCTGTGGTGTCGGTACACCTTGATCTTTCATTTAAAAAAAAAAGTCTGGCAGAAAATTCCAGTGGCTGGATTTTAGAAGTAAGAAGCTGTTTACACCTGGTATTCACGTACATCTTGGGTGATCCAATCATAGCATAGCATTAGAATATGTCATCTTAAGTGACCAGTTGTGATCATATCTCACTCACTCGCTCTAAATGAAAATAATCATGCAGCTACAACATTTCTGTTTACATTGGTGTATTAAACTTGTGAACAGTTGTCAGCATTCTGAGACAAACGGACACAATGTTTATTTTTTAAAAAAAGAAAGGAATAACTTAGTATATAACATTTGTCAGATGTACAGGAAGGCCAAAATATATAAGGATTAGTCTTAGCCAGAATTCAGGTTTCTTAAGTTTCTCCTAACTCCAACAACTTCCATAATTGGATGATTTGTTTTTTCTGTGGACTTTCTCCACAGGTAACAAAGAAAAGGCATATATGGTTACTGTTTACTGTACTTGTTATTTACCATCATTAACACGTTGTGTTGTTTCATAAAGTCACCAATAAAGCGATGCCACGGCAGACTGACACAATGTTTTTTACAAGGAAAACAATGCTGAGTTTACAGGAAGGCAGAAATGATTAAGAATTTGACATACCCGTTTTGTAAAATTTACCTAATAATAATTTCATAAAACTGACTCCAACTCTACCAGTTCACGGGAAAAATGCTGAAATAGACAGTGTGTTCACAAACATGCTCTGCTTATCTGGGCAGGTAAGAGAATCCGAACACATAATTTCCAGAATGTCATGTGAGTGATCTCAAATGTGTCCTCATTACTTTTTGGGTGCATTGACACCTGTGCTTAGAGCCATCCATTTGTGATTGCATCACCCAAGACACATGTTAATACCAAGTGTAAACAGGGCCTAGAATACATAAGATAAGATAGAAACGCCCGCGACCCTTCCCGAATAAGCAGTTACAGAAAATGGATGGATGGAAGATAGAAACGTAATGTACCACTACCACTTTTCCTGCAATATGTATTCAACAATTTTGCTTCAAAGTCAGATCACATTATTAAAGTTGTGGTGTTATTTATGAGGTTTTCTATCAGGCATTGTAAGTAGCGAGGCATATGACTCAAACACTATCTTCTCAGAGATCCTATCATGTATTGTTCCTGATTTGTGTTAACAAAAATGTGTTGAAAGATAGAAAGCTGTCAGCCACAGACGCCACATTGACAACTTCCTGCATTCCACAATACTCATTCACCCAAACAATGAGTGACTAAGATTTGTGCATATCTATGTTTTGAGTTACAGGTGGTGCGTGGCGAGTTGGGGAATTGTGATTGTCATGATGTTGTGTGTTCTACATGAGGCATAAACTCGGCCTGATTGTGTCTACCTGCATGAAAGAGAAACAAGCCGTGCCTGGGCACCGTCAATTCTGTGTAAAGTAACTAAGTATCCTTTACCTGTACTTCTAGGCATACCTGTCCAGAGACGAGGCCCAGGCCATGATCGCCCGTGTCCTCGCTGAGAAGGACACCCTGAGGTGTCAGTTGGTGGAGTTCCAAGAGCGGGTCTGCAGCCTGCAGCCAAAAAGCAGCCCGAGAGAACAGCGGCAGAGCTGTGATGTAATTTCTCACACAGACACACACAAGTACACATAAACACAACACATACAGAGCTAATAATGATCATGCAGCACTTTGTGTGTTTGACAAAGGAGATGGAGGTGGACTGGGAGAGCCTGAGATCCAGCTCTGAAGAATCCTCAGTCCCAACTCGACGTCGACTTCGCCGCATGGATGCAGTCAATCCTATGTCACTCACTTCCTTCAATTCAGAGGTAGGGTGTGAGAGAGATCAGCTGAAATTATTTTGTTAAGGTATTGACCAATGCTTTTTAAACACATGCATCTTGTCTCTCTGTGGCACAGACCTCCATTAATGTCAAAAGATGTTTTAAAACACATACATGAGCTATGCCATTGTACTGGATGTAATGTTCCCACATTATGATGAACATGGGCATTGTTTAATTTTAGTCTATCCCACATATATTGTTTAATGCTCACTGGTTCTAACAATAGTCCCCAATAAATGCACTATTTACTCCTGTTTGAGAAACGTTTGCTAAATACTGCAGTGTCCAGCTGTTTTAAAAAATGTTTCAGGTCAAACTGTTGTTATGTTTTTAGAAGGGTTAGGGTAACGGGGACATTGCACATTGCATTGGGACAAACACATTGTTGTCTTTGGTCTACTTGTTAGATTTGTTGACAATGAGAAAGTATAGAAAAAAGTAAAGAATAAGGCCAGCCTTGTCCTTGAGTAAAATGTAAAACATGGCCAGAACTTAAATTTAAAACCATCAAAAAAATAACAAACATTATCAACAGTATGTGAAGAAGTAACAGTTAAGATGTCATGTCACAGACATCTATGTACTGTGTTGCAGAGGCATCTACTAAGTTATCACACTAACTGGTTATCCCCAGCCTTTCCAGTCTCGTAATATGGCTTTGTGCCTCTAGAGGCAGTAGTTTGGATCTCCTCTGTAGTTTCAGCTGGGAGATGTGTGCAAGCACCAAGATCAGTACTTTCAGAAGATCTGATTCTGTTTGTATAATATATAAACAAACTCATAAAATGTCAAGAAGGGAAATATTTTGACACTTATTCTGTAATAAATTATCACCTTCTGAATTTAAGTTTCTCTCTGCATAGGTTGGAGTTACTTTTGACAGGCAGCAATATTGTGCTCCTTTGAAATAACATTATCACAATGAGAAATTTATACATAACATATTTTACATTATGCAAACAAGAGTTGATGAATAAAGTTTGTATTTGTTGAAGTTAGGTAGCGAAAAAAAATGTTTTTAATCACTGTGGAAGCTCAGCTATCGATTGGCAGCCATATAAAAAAAGTAAAATAATACCTAGCTCTACTGTAGATTTTATATCTGCTTTTATCAGTCAGTATATTTTGTAATTCATCATTTTACCTGATGTTTTTCTTAATTATTACATGTTTTCATACTGTATGATTTAGTATTTCTGTGGACATGTGTACCACATACGATGTGTATCTGTATGTATGTGTACAGTGTGAAGATGCTGTGGTGAACAGCGTCCGATCTCGAATCGTAGAGCCCCCAAGTCCAGAGTCTCTTCGCAGAAGGGAGGAAGCTCTGTATGCGGACAGCAGGTGTGTCTATTTCTTCATTTGTCTACTGCTTACATCACTGTGTGTTTGTGGTGATGCTTGTATTTAAAAGTACATTAAAGCTGCTGGGAGCACGTTAACCAAGAAGGATGACTTGAAGCTGTTATTGATCGTTGCATTCCTTTCTGCTAACATGCTGGCATCCAGGTAGATTATCAATTTACAGGAATAAGAGGGACTTAACTTGAATCAAACAATACCAGAAAAGACACAAATAAATGCAATCAAGAGTTAATTATAGAACACATGAAAGCTGCAAGCAGGGGGTGGTGAGGAGGGAGACAAACCCTGGTTAGAGCCCTTTGTGAATAGACTTCATAGAGATTCACATTCCTCAATTCTTGTATTACGACTCAGGGGAACTTTTGTCTTCCCATGTTCAAAGTGTGGACAAAAGATTCAGCTTTGTTTTCATCAGGCTATAATTATTCCTACCCACCAAACCAGTCTTTTAGCATGGTGCATCATTATGTCACACTTATCATTTACTTCTTTTTTTTAAAGTAAGCTCAGTTTAAAGTACTTAACTCAGCATTATCATTGTGTTTGGACAGGTTTATATGAGCCTGAAAGTAACAGAGAGAAATCTGGTAGAGGTCTTCATGTAGCTGTTGTGTTTTTTTTTCTCTTGTAGCTTGGAAAGAGCAGAGACTGATTCACTCTTGGACGACTATGTGTTCCTCCCCAATGGCATGTATAGAAAACATATGAACATATGAATTTTCTTTGTTTAAGTGGGTTTCTGTTTGTGTTTCTGTGTGCAGGGGGTGGTGGTTTGCTGTTGGCCGGACCTTCATTAACTATTGTTCAATTTTGAACCTTTGCCATAGCTGTAAAGTGACACATTAACTCTGGCACATTATGTCTAGGGAAACAACCTCGATGCCAAATGATTAAACAGTCTCTCTTTTGTTTAGTGGAGAGTGAAGACAAGCAGACACGCAGGCTTTCCTCTTGTCCTGGCTCCAGTACTGATGGGTGAGACCAGCTTTCTTATAAATAAAGAGTGTCATATTACTAAGATTTTTTTCAGTAGAAGAGGCAGCAGTCTGCCTGAATGTGCGCAATACTATAAATTGAAGGTCATACACACACGTCATGTGGTAATAAATTTAACACAGGGTAGTAAAGGTATATAGTAATCAATCACGATATGAGACATACTGTAAGAGCTGCCAAAAATGTCAACCTGCTGGTGGCAATACAGGAAAAGTGAGGTCATCACCAAAGTCAGAAGGCTTCATGCTTTGGATGTCTATACCAAATTTCATGGCAATGCAGTTTGGACTGAAGTGTCATTGAGTCGTGCCAATGGTGTGGCCAAAAAAGCTACAATTCCCACACTGTTCATCTAAGACGAATGTAAACAACCTCACGTTAAACTCATAAACACTGCTTTATTTCAAATCCAGTGTGCCTAAGTACAAGTAGTCGTTACTAAAATGTGTCATTATTCTATTACTGACAGACCACACTTGCTATAACTGTATATATTGTCTGAAACCGATCTTTCAAATAATCTACCCTCTCACCAGCCTGTCCAGAACCTCAGCCCCACCCTTCCTGATGCGTTCTCGTCAGAAAGCAATTCGCGTCAACGGCCGTGTGCTCAGCATCTCCTTCCAGGGGGAGGCGCTGCTTAACCAGCTGGCAGTGATAGGAGGCAATAAGACTGGAGTGTTTGTGCGGCAGGTAACAGAGGGGAGCGCTGCCCACACTGTCGGCATCAGCCCTGGGGCGCAGATAGTGGAGGTGAGTTTCTGAACAAAAGTTCTAATTATTCCACCCTGTCAGTGAAGGCGTTCCTCAACATGGTGATGTTCTACAGGTGAAGTACAAACAGAACCAGAAGGCTCTGAAGATGGTGCTGGAGGATTCCACTTTAGAGGAAGCTATGTGGGCTCTTGGACAGGTCACGGGCGTCTGTCACCTCTCTCTTCGGTCCAGGCAAGATGGTATGTCCCACAGCATGTCCATTTAACACTTTTTGTCTCATCATGATTAATTCCTGTATATTTAAGTAAAGATGTTACATCCCACTCTGAAACATTTTTCCATTTTTGAAGCCGAAAACATTATAAGGTAATTAATATAAGGCTACATTTCCCATGAAAAAGACTTTTTTCATCTATAAAACAAATTCCACTATAACCTCAGTAAACAAAAATCATTTATTGCCATTACTCCAGCACAGTGGCATTGGGACAACTTATGCTCACACTGTAACTTAAGTGTCATGACATTAGACAATGACTGAGGGGAAAAATGATAAAGATGTGTTTTTACACTTTGCCATTTTAATTTTTCGAAAGAAAATTAGCTTTTGCACACACTTACACAAACATATGTAAACACTTACACACATGCAAGAGCAAAGTCATAAGGCAGGACTGTGATATTACGACATTTGCTGGGAAAAAAATTATATGAGACCTTCAGGAAGCAGATTGTTTCTCTTGAGATTAAAGAGATGACCAGCAGGCAACTTACGTAACTGTGACTTGTTGATAAGAGCAGGATATAATGTTGATCAACCTGTTGTATTTGAGAAAGTGTCTTTGTTTTGTATCATTCAAAGAGCGGAGCTGCAACATTCTTCAAAGTACACTCTGACACCAAGTACAATTTAATAGCTTCACTAATCATTTTTAAATTTTTTAGATCCAATAACATCACACACAAGAATAAAATAGGTGTAAAATAGCAGAAAACCTTGGTGTCTGTTATTTTTAACTGTAACTCCCTGTAGTCAACTGTTGATTGGCTTGTTTTTTCATGTGGCCTACAGAGAAGTGAGGTATTACATAAAACACTCGTGGGTTTTACACAGTGAAGACAGTGTGAGGAAATGGACAGTCTAGTCCTGTCGCTCCTCTACAGTCCATTAAATGCCCATTACATTGTGTTTGTGTATGTAGGTAAGGATTTTTCTGTTGCTGGGTGTTAGGGAGAAACAATTCGGTGTGAATGTGTGTGTTAACTGTAAGTTAAGTAGAGCATGATTTACTGCTCGGTCTGAAATGGACAGTGGAGCTGTTAGGACTATAGTCAAAGTCACTGTATCCAGTAAGTATATAGATGACATCATATGCATTTAGAAAGATTAAGGTAAAGTGACAGCTTACCCCAAAATCAAAAATACATATCTTCCCTCTTGCCTAACATGTTTATCCATATAGATTGTTTTGGTGTGAGTTGCTGAGTTTTGGAGACCTCAGCTTATGGCACTCAAAGCACTAAGAAAATACAAATATAATAAAAACTCAACAACCATGTCTTTCTTGAAATCATGACCCAGTTACTCAAGGTAATCCAAAGACCTTGTTGTGAGCAAATAGGAACTATTTTATTTTTATCAGAAAAAAAACAGCATATTTTTGTTTTATTTTGGGGTGAACTGTCCCTTTTAATGTCACTTGCCATTTTCAAGTTGGAACAAATTCACAATTTAGAAAATACAACTAAATTTTAAGTTAACATAGCAAGTAGATATAAAGTAAATATAACTTAAGAATAATAGTTATATATACTTTTTTGTAAGGCACTCGGTTTCCTAAATCTTTAAGATCAACTTAACAGTTTTAGCATGAAGATAATTTGTAAGATACAAATATAAAGTGTCCTCCTCTGCCTGTTCAGATTATGAGGCACTGCTGCAGCACATGCAGAGCAGTGAGACGTCATCTGGAGACTCCTTTTATGTTCGTGTCAACATGTCCTTCCCTGCTGGCCCCAGTGGAACCCTGACAGTGTCCTGCAACGACATCCTTCATGTGACCAACACACGACCCGCTGGCACCGAGGACTCCTGGCACGCCAGCCAAGTTCATCCCTGTCAGCTACTGGACCTCCAGAGTGGAACTGTGCCCAACTATTACAGGTTGGTACACTGATGTGGAATATAGAAGTGTTCTCGCCAGTCAACATAGCAAGGGAGTCGGAATCATCAAAATACTTGAAAGTAAAATTAAATCACCGCTCGCAGTGAAAACTGAACGTTTGTAATGATTTTCTAATTGCGCAGGGCACAGCGACTTCTGATTCGAGCTATTGAAGACATGAGCTTTCAAACAAAGAAGGGTCAAAAGGTAAGAATAATCTAAAATATTACCAGCCAGTCAATCCATCCAACGTTTCACTGTGTTAACTCCTCCAGTATTCCTCTCTGTCACCAGGGTGGGCGTGTGGTGGCCCAGAATAAGGAGAAGGCAGTGAGGATTGTCAGCACCGGGCGCCAGGGCAGGAACCCACTGTGGGTCAGTGTGGAGGATGAAAAGAGCAAGAGCACAGACTCAGGTAGGTTAACCTGCAGCAGCACAGTCACAAAAGCTCAATGTCTCACTTTAATCCCTCGTTTGATAAAGATTTTTAATATTTTTTTTCAATGAAAACATTTTTCTCACAGTGTATCTTATTTCCTATGTAGGTGATACATCTGCAGCCAAAAGTTGTGTTTCCCTCATGCCCTACACCCTGGTCACACCCCACTACCCACCCATCTGTAGGCCTGTCCTGCTGCTGCCCACCGTCCTGGGACGCATCCTGGATAAGAAGCTGGCAGGCTGGCAAGGCTTTCAGCTCTGTCAACCTGGTAGGAATTACTCTGTTGTTCTTTGTTGAAATGAAACCTTGTCCATTCATACTTCATATATGTATCTACTGGACCATGTGTCATTGAGGACAAGTTTTCAGATACACAGGAGGGACACACTTTCCTGTGCTGACAGATAAGTCTGTTTGACTTGACAATTCACGTTTGGCTGCTGCCGCAAACCAGGAAGGAAATAAACTTTGTAAATAAATAGTAATAAAAATGATAGATGGCTATAAAGACAGTAAATGCTCACCAGTGTTCCCTGCACCAATAATAAAGTTTATTGATCTTTGTGGGAAAATTTTATCATTACAAGAACAGCTGTGTTTTTACAGAAAAAAAAAACATGATATGGAAAAGAAAATCAAATAATAAATGTTTCAAATATACCAAATGAATAGAAAGTAAATGCCACTACTGAAGGTAAAGATGCCATGTCTTCATATAGAGTTTGAAATATATTGATGAAAATATTCATAATTCTTTCATGAACCTATTGTATGATCACTTCATGATTCTCCCTCTCTTTCCTCGCCACCCTCGTGCTCTGCAGAGGTGCTGAGCCCCAGCGAGCACGCAGCCCAGCTGCAGAGGTCTGAGATCCTGGAGGAGTGTGAACAGGGAAGAAACTGCTGCTACACCCTGCAGAGTGTCGAGAAAGTCATGAAGAAGGTCAGAACTTTCAACACAAACTCAGATCTTTTAATAGAGACTGGTAACTTAAAAAAGAATAAGGCTGGGGCTCAGTAAATTATGGTGTGAAAGGAGAAAAGGAAAATAAAGTAGATTTCTGTTATTTTGCAACTTTTTAAAATCCTTTTAAAGGGACAATTCACCCCAAAATCAATAAATCATATTTTTCCTCATACCTATATTGTAGGGGTGTAACGATTCACTCATGCATCCGATGCATCGGACTTTGATGTGTAAGATATGAGTGCATCGGTTCAGACGGCCTGCATCGGTAAAAAGCTGAACATGAATTGGAAACAAATCGATGCAGCACTAGAGTATCGATACATCTCAGACGGTGCTGAAAACAGCAACAGAAGTGACATTGTACCGCGTCGCACCACCAAACTTTCATAACGCTCAAGTGTAGAATAAGTTTGGGTTTTATAAGAAAGATGAAAAACACTGTTGCAGATCATTTTTGCAAAACATGTCAGACAGCAGAGAACAGAGACACGAGTCTGACCCACAGAGACGTCATGTCACTGTGAGAGCAGGTAACACTTCACTGTTCCTCCACACTAATCAAAACCACAGCACTCTTCATATGAAACAGAGCAGCAGATCATCTTACTGCAGAAATACTGATATTTTAAACTGTTTTAAAGTTTGTTCACAATTTCTCATTTAGGCTGCAGGATCTTATTTACACATGAGACTCATAATAAGATGTTGTCTCAGTCTCTACTGTTACTATATTTAGTAAAACTATCAGGATTTTTTTTTTGCAACTAACAGCGCTCTACAAATGTAGCAGTAATTGAATCAAAATGTAAAGATTCACACACTGCATTATCTTGTATTGCATCGTATCGTATTGTATCAGAGCTGAATCGGATCGAACTGAATCATTGGCCATTTAAAGATTTATAAGACACATCGTATCATTGAACATGTATCGAGATACGTAATAAATCGGTCCCAGGCAGTGAGATACACACCCCTACTATATTGCTATTTATCCATGTAGATTGTGTTGGTGTGAGCTACAGAGTTTTGGAGATACCTGTAGAGATGTCTGCGTTCTCTCAAATATAATGGGACTAGATTGCACTAAAATGGCCAAAAAGATACATTTGAGAAACTCAATAATAATGTCTCTTTCCAGAACCCTGATGACAGGGTTTCTCAAAATGATCTACAGACCTTGTTGTGAGCAGTTTGATGAAGACTGCTTTTTTCTTTTGGTACATAGAAATTAGTTTCTACATGTATTTTTAATCGTATCCCACATATTTGTCTCCTCATCCTACAGGGGATTCACTGTGTGCTGCCATTGGGGCTGGACTGCGTGCGCCGGCTGCAACGAGCTGAGATCTTCCCCATTATCATCTTCATTGGCCAGTCTGCACGTAGTGCACGTAAATTGAGGTAAACTCTTCCTCTTTCTTCTTCACGCAAGTGCTGATAGAGATCACCTCATTTCTCATGAGCCTGATATCACATGTAGATAATCAGTACAAACACTCAGGTACAGGAATGCACACTAATGATCTCACTGATATCTGCCATTGTTTCCATGCTCTGAATGCTGTCCTTACACTGACATTAACTTTCCATGTCAAAGTCCCAAAATAGACACAGACAAACAGAGGGACAGTATAAATCAATAAAAACATTAAATTCTCAATCAGTCATTCTATACTGTGTGGTGAATCTCATCTCTTTGGTCACTGGCTGTCTCTATTTCAGATTTCATACTGTAAGTTTGTCTTGTCTTAGTACTTAAAGGATTTTACATTGTATCTTGTTAAACAATGTGTGTGTTATTTGTTGCTATAAAACCAGGGACGACATTTGGAGTGTGACTGAATAGTAGTAGAAATATTAATAAAAATGACAGAGGCTATTAAGACTGTAGAGTAGGTGCCATTCTCATCCATGTTGCATCCTTAAAAATGAGTTACAGTAAATGCTCCACTTTAAAGGAGTAGTGCACATTTCAATGCACTGTTGCATAAAATCAGTTTGTGATTTTCAACGTGTATCAGTAGTTTTTCATCATTTACTTTAAAATGTTTCATGTTTTCCTGAATGAGGTTCAACCCCATCAACAAACAGGCTTAAACTTCTGCACTGGGTTGCACCAGCTATGTGTAAGTTCACTCCTAAGTTAGGGTGTGAAGTCAACACTAAAAGTTTAGTAACTACTAGATAGTTTGTAACTAAATGAGCTACTAAAATTGTTTGTTCCATGATTAGTTGGAGGATACCCTATCTAGTCTGGAAGTAAAGTCATAACTGAGGCAAGAGGCCAAACAATAATCAGACAATTCCATTATCATGATTACTGTGTGTATCAGTTCTCTGACTGACATAAGCCTCTTGGCATCATAGCACAAAGAAGTAAGTTATCAATATTGATATATCATTAAATTAGTTCTCTACTTGATTACTGTGCTGCAAAATGGCTGGAATTTATGGAAATATAATGCTGTGTGGTAGGAAAACAGGTGTTTTCCCATCAGTGAATATAATTTTGTGACATTTTATGACTCACAACTACCCTACATGCACGTGTATCTATTGAATTACTTAAGGTTATGTTGTAACTTATCTCCATGGTGCAACCACTTATATTTTTGTGATACATAAATCACAACTTAGCAATAGCACGAGAACAAGAGACATCAAGACTCTCCACATTTTCAACTGAAGAAAAAAAAAAACAGAAGTCATGTCCTTTTGTGACTGCAGTGTGTTCTGGTCTATTGATGCTGCAGTTACTGGAAAAACTGGTATCTCTGCCTCCTGTATGGACAGTTTCGCTTGATTGCTGACAGATTATTTCCAGAGAGAAACCTGTTCATTCAGATTCTGTTTTTAGATACTGAATAATTTTGTTACCTCAAACTCAATTGTAGTGGCGCATTTGGACAGTTACGAACAAAAGTCCACAACCAAAGCCACCAACAAACAAACAAATAATAAAATGTATGAACTCACACTTCCAGGTCAAAGCTGCAGCGTCACAGCCAGTCAGAGGAGCAGCTGCTGGCGTGTTCGAGGAACGAGGAACCCCTGCTGGACAAGCTGCCGTGTCTGTATCACAGCGTGGCTCCAGACTCCTGGTGTGACCAGGCCTCCCTGCTGACCAACCTGCGTACCGTCATCTGGGAGGAGCAGAAGAAGATTGTCTGGGTGGAGCCGGATCTGTGGTGAAGCAGAGGACAGAGCAGATAAGAATCTCAGATGGAAATATAAAAATAATAGGATTTTTCAAAGGGCTTTTTGTTATATGATTTAAAAAAATGTATTAGAAGAATATAAACAAGATTTACAAGAAATATTTTTGTAAACACAAGTATGTATCTGTGATACTTATGAGTAATTGGGTGAACCGAGGATTCTCTTGATGTGCTACATACTGTACTAGTGTATGAAGCTGTATCACTATTTATTGAACGCAGATACATTTTCTACACTGTTGCTTCCTTTTTGAGGCATTTGTTTGAAGGAAACACTGGTGTGAGGTGTCCTCTAAAAACACAAGCATTTATCATTAAAACATACTGTAATAAGTTTTATGTACTGTATCTCTACAATCTTGTCCCACTATGAAGGATTTTCTTTTAATTCTCTGGATCTGTCGTAATCATCTCTTGTGGTTAACTAGTCTGTTGTCATTTGAAGTTGTATTTTAAGTGATATGAGACAAATTGAAGATGAATTTTCACACATTTTTTAGTCACATCAGTAAACATCAGTCAGTAAACATTGGTCACCATACCTCTTCTTCCACAACAGACTTATGAGATTTTAACTCACCAGCAGGGCATATGATTAGAATCAGTTGAAAGTTCACATCATGTGAGATCTATATCCTGGAAGTCAGGTTCATGACACGGATGTTACTGCAGTTCTTCTTTTCAGGAGCTCCTGTGTTTTTCTGTCTCTTCTTTTCCTCTCTGGCTGTGCTCTTCTTCTTCTTCTTCTTCTTCTTCTTCTTCTTCTTCTACTTCTTCCTCTACATGCTGTGGCTTGGCATCCATAAACATCCAGTTGGCAAATCTGTAAAATTATTTTCTTAATATGTTCTGTTTCAGTATGTCAGTGTCTCACTGTCCACATAAATGAAAATGTAGCAATATTTAATACTTTATCTCATCCAAGTTCATAATTTTCACATGACATTATGTTGGTATTACATTATTATTTTCCAGCTTTTTTGATCCACGTTTGTGGCAGAATTTGTATCAACTATAACTATTTGATGAATAATCTAATTTTAATTTAAATATATATACTGTATTTACACATACATGTTTTATTATTTATTATCTCAAATTTCAAGTTTTCAGACAACTTAGAAGTTATACACATGAGTTCATCTGACTTTTGACTCTTTCAACTTGAAATGAGGGGTTGAATAAGTCTATTTCTGAAAGCTCAAATTAAAGTTTTCAAACAAACATGGTCAGTGTATTAGCAGACATCCAAGCATGCATTTTTGAAAATTAAAACTCCAGAAATCCTTCTTTTTGGTATTTTGGAGTAAATAATACAGGATTGACTTTTGCAGTGTCTTAAATATGTGTTAACATAAAGTTGTTTCTTCTCATATTAATGAACATTAATGATCAATATAACCATGGTAAAGGTTAGTTTCAAATTTAGTGACTTCCCTCGTACACTTATTCCAGTTAATCAAAGTCACAGAAAGCAGATTCACATGTTGTCTTTTTAATGATTATGCTTCAGGAATGACTCCCATCAATACAAACCACAGCTCTAAGGACTTGAATGAAGAGGCGAGACTGAGAAACTGAGAAAATATATATGAAAAACAATTAATTATTTAGCTTAGTTTTTGCAAAAACAAAAAAAGCAACAACAACAAAAAAAGGTAAGTTTTACAAATGCAAAAGTACAAAGCTTCCAAATGTGTTTCACTCTGGCTGAAGCTCTCAAGTATTAATAATCATGTTTTTTATGTTCTCAAAATATCTCAGGTGGACTCTCTCTCATTCTGTTCGTCCAGGATCTTCATTTTTCAGTCTGCTTCTTTTGCTGAATGAGTCCAGTCTCCTATTATTAGGTTATATTTGACTTTTTAAAGGAGTTTTTAAGGAGTCAGCGCCGGCGCGTGCGCGAGCGCGAGCACAGGTCCCATATTCTGAGCTCCGTCACCGCAAGAGGGAGCAAGACTGTGATGGAATATTTGAATTCTTGAATGAAGAAACATACTGAAATCCGCTTAAAACATTGGGTTAGGTTTGTTCAGTGACAGTATTAAGTTTATAAAAACATTGCGACATACCCAAGGAGAGTTTCAGCTGGCTGAAGCTGCAGCTCGACCTTCACGGACAGAGAAGAGCGGGTAACAGGTGGGTTTGCTGCTAGCTTAATTGGACTGTTTGTTTTATAAACTGGCCGATTGTGTTTCAGGTGAGTTTGTGTAGGGGGTTGAATAGTGTCAAGTCACTGTAACCGGATGCCAGTGAAGTGTTTTTCCACTGCGACACCTTGAGTTTAGCCTGCAGCTTTGCAGGGGATTGACATTTTGCCCTCAGGCCCCATCTTACTGGATGTCGAGGATTATTTTATTGTAATAAACCTTTTCACGGCAGCCATATTGATATGAAATAGTAGGGTGTTAACCCTACAGGTGTTACTAATGATACTAATTAAATTCATTTGGTGTAGCAAAGCCTTTCCAGTGAGCCACCGTGCATAGTAGCAGCACCCCTTTTGGATTAAGGGGGAAATAAGTAGGTTTATTTTCGTTTCAATGTTTCGTTTTATGGAACATTTTTATTTCAATTCCTTGTAGAAATGCTGCAATAGTTACAGTCTACATTTCAAAACTATCCTAACTATAAAAGAGCAGGTTTTAGTTCATCAGACTATCACCTGGCAGTTCATGACTTTGTTCACATTTATAAATAATTTACTGATGATTTACAGATGTTTTTAACAGAAAACTGTTCAAAGAGTGCATACATTGAGAAGAGGTCAGGTTGCTAGATTGTGAGGCACATGGTTGTTTATATTAAGATCTTTTATTAAACCTTTGGTTGGTTGTTAGGTTGTGTTCACAACCTGGCAACCCCAAATTTTTGATTGCTTTAGACCTCATCCTACTATCATATACAACATGCAAGAATAAACTACTGTAAAAATCAATTGTTGTAGCAAAATGTTAACTTATCCTTCTCAAAGTTGTGTAATTAATGTCATTTGAAGGAGACAAACTGATTACTATTATTTTAGGAAAGTTACAGTTAACTTGTGTATTTTAGAAAATGAAAAAGGACAGAGCACACGAAAAAAATCCGTCTGTGGCATCTGTGTCCTGCCCCTCCCTGACTGTCTGTGACACTTTAAATTAAAACCCATAGAAAACACAAACTCTATCAATAAATAGTGCTATAGGCAGAACTTGGTGGTTTTACTTAATTGATAGTTGAAAACAATAACTAAACTCAATTGATCCAATTAATAAGATATCTGAAGCACGTTTTTTTGAAGATTTTATTTTTCCTTTTTTTCTCATGTTAAGTTTACTTATTCAACAAATGGCTTCAGCAGACAAAATTGTGTCAAGTAAGGCACAATTACTGCCATTTCTAGACCATCGATTAATAATCGATTAATACATTTATAAATTCTGAATGGCAATTAATCAATTAATGATTACTCATTTACATCCCTACCCAGGACCACAATACATTGATATTTTTAAATGACACTAATTAAAACAGAATCAAAAAATGATTATAAGAGCTCATTAGGAACAAAGTGATTGACATAGTCATGAAAAATTGAAAGAAGTAAATTACCTGTTAGATATCACAAAATGTAAACCTCTGGGGTCTGCAGTAGGGGATAAGGGATTATTATTATTATATCAAATGACTGACACCAACTAACATCAAGTTATTAGTTAAATTTATAAACCTTGTAACACCTTTGAAAGTGGGACCACATGGTGGAAATGAGTCCTTGGATCTTAAAAAGCAAAAGAATCCCTCTAATCAGTTCAAGTTCACATGAACTGATTGAGAATTTCCCAGTATGCTGCCTTGACCATTAGCAGCCACAGGGGGGAGGCAGAGAGAAATGAGTGTACGTTGGAGGGAGTGGTTGTGAGAGAAAAACATGGTTCCTACTGAGCGAGGGAAGAGCAGGGAGAGATGAGGGGGGACACTTTGATTTCTGACCACAGGCCTGAAGCACCACTGTCTTTCATCAGACTGTCATGCTGTTCTGTTGGCTGTTTCCCAGCTCTTGATTTTACTGCCTGTGTGTACTGAGTAGCAGAAAACAAGGATAATCAATGCTCCCACCCCCCAGCCTGCTCCCCTACACCCCTTCTCCCCTTTTTTATCTGGTGGTGATTATTGACTGGATCTGAAGGATTTTTTTTAAGACTTCCACTGAATCAATTTCCTCTCCTGGAAGACGTTTTTGGCTCCATCAGGGTCCAAAACCCCAAACCCTCCCTCCTGTTGCTGGGAAACCACTCCAGTGATTTGTGTGTTGTCAGAGTGCATTATAGACAGTGACATGGAGAGAGAGAGAGAGAGAGAGAGAGAGAGAGAGAGAGAGAGAGAGAGAGAGAGAGAGAGAGAGAGAGAGACCTTGGCTGGAAAAAGAGGGAAGAAAGCGAGACAGAAAGAGAGAGGTGGGGGTTCAAGAATAGAAATGATTACATGCACATCTACTCTGGCTCCCTTTCTCTTTCTTGTACTGTCTCTCTCAAAACACACACACACACACACACACACACACACACACACACAAGCACACTGCACTGAAGGGCTCGATTAACATGCTTTGATTCCCCTGTCTCTCATGCTGTCTCTCTCACTCTGCATTGGCATTTTAGCTGGGTAGAGTTTCAGTTTTTGGGATTAAAGGAATGAAGAATGTATTTGGCAGCAAAACTGTTGGGGAGAATATTTGATGTTTAATTGATAGAGGTTGGATGTCAGAGCAGAAGGCTTGTTATTTGCAATTACCCTAAATCACAGTGAGTGTGTGTGCATGTGCGCATCTGTCTGTCTGTCTGTGTCCATATGTGTGTGTGTGTGTGTGAGTGTGTCTGTCTGTCTGTGTGAGATTTACAGCCGGGAGCCGTGTCTTTGTGTGCTGTAAGTGTGAGCGATTTCATACTACGGTCAGAAACGCCTTTCACTGCCAAATTCCTCTCTTCTTGATGTGAGAGTAAAGCTGTCACATTAATTAAAAACAATAGGGCTCTGCTCTACATTATGAGGACTATTAAAATTTGGAGAAAATAAAACTGTGAATAACTGGCAGTAACATTAATTGCAATGCATGTGGGTGGGTAGGAGTATTCTTGTGGAATTTTGCTAGTACAATATCATAAAAAATTATCTCCCCTTATTGCCTTATACTGAAAGGTGTTTCTGATATCTTTTACATCCTATTTACATTGATCACGTAGTAGTAATTGTATTTATAATATCTATAAAATAAGGGGTGCTTCAATGTCCATATTTAATCAAAATCTATCGAAATGAGCTTTCAATTTCAGTAGTTAAAACCAAAGGCAGAATTGGCAGTTTTCCCAGTATTTCTTTTAGTTGCACCGTCTGGATAGTGTCCTAGGAAAAAACAACACTTAAAAGAGGGCACAGAGTAGCTTATCAGCCATTATATCACACTTGATACCATATAGACTTCCTTTTAAAGAAGAATTAGAAAATGTAAATGACAGTTGTCAGGGCATCAAAGCAATGATCTATTCATCTTTAACAAATCAAGACTCAATAGTCTAACAACAGTACAGCCATCGGTGCCAGAAAAATTATCTGCTTAAATTGAAAAGTCAAACTGAATCATGGATTTAGAGAACTGTGACACTCTATATAAAATATTGTGTTATGAAAAATGCTCATCACAATTTCCCAGAGCCCAAAGTGATGAAGTCTTCAGATTGCTTCTTTTGTCCAACCACCTGAAAACCAAAGACTCGTCATTTACTGTCATAAATGACAAAGAAAAGCATCAGATACTTTTATTTAAGAAGCTGGAACTAGCAAATGTTTGATATTTTTATTTGGAAAAACAACTGAAATCAAAAATGATCAACTATAAAAATTACTGGCGATTAATTTATTACCTTAATTGATTTCTGAATCAATTTATAGATGAAATAATCAATAATTGTTGTTGCTCTAATAGAGTGAATATTAAAAACTCCTCTCAGAATAACACAATACGGCTCAGCAGCAGCACAAACGCCCCTAAAACATTTTCAACAAAAATTAAACATTGTGATTTTAATAAACCTGCAAGAGAGTGGATGTGCTGCTATTACAGAGACAAAAAAACCCATACTCACCCACTTAGTCAAAATTTGTGACATTTTCACTGTGGTGTCTGGCATTTTATTATATAATAATTAGTATGTAATGATTTTTCTCTCCCTGTTGCCACTGTTAAGCAATAAACACCTTTGCTTAAATCCACTCACAGCCGTGGTCGACCTTAACAGGTGTTTTCACTTATTGAGCCTAATTAGAGCTCTTCTCCTGACTGTGTGGGTGTGTACACACTGTGTTTGAGAGATGTATCCCTGGCTGTGTTCGAAATCACTCCCTATAGACCTTTTTCACAGCAGCCATATTAATATGAAATGGCAGGGCACACACAGGTGTTACCAATGATACAAATTAAGGTGCTGTTCCATTTAGTGCAGCAGAATTGTCCACCGCAGTATCATTGGTAACACCTGTGTTTTCCTGACTGTTTCATGGCAAAATGACTACTGTGAAAAAAGTCTATTATTATGTGGACAGGCCTGGGCGATATAGCTGAAATAACTATCATGACAGTGAAGTTTTGTATCAGTTTATATTGATTATTGATCATGTAGGCTGTGAGTAAAGGAATGTTGTGTACTCCAAGGGGTGAAAGCGGCTTGGATTGTTGTATTATCACTGTGCAATATAAATTAAATCAAATATCAATATTTTTGACCAAATACCCCAGTATCAATATTGTGACAATATCATGGTATAATGATATCTGAAATCTATCATGATCTCTATTCTCATATCACAATACACTATAATATCAATATATTGCCCAGCCCTAATGATGTACTACATTTCAGGGTTTGACATTAACGGTTGCCAGAACCAGCGGGCAAGCAGAACCTGCCCAGACATGCCTGATCGGGCAAGCAACGTCTTGGATCATTTTTTTATTATCATCATTATGTTTTTTCACTCTGTTTCTGTTACTACGGAGCCCCAGAGTGGCCCGTTACAGCGTGCCCCTGCCTCCATTGTCTGAGTGTCTCTGCTAACGTGCAGATGTCAGATGTTCATTCAGACATCATGGCAGAAGGCAGAACGTTTCTCCCTTCGTAGAAAGAAATACATCCATGGGTGACGTTCGATGCTACAATACCAGCTATGTACTGCACTGTCTGCAGAGTTCCTGGCTAAAGCCAATAAAAATGGATAATTTTTCCGCGGCAATGACAGCTCACCTGTTCAGAGAGACATGAAGGGTGTAACCGGTAGAGTTGGGCGATATGTTCAAATTTTCCAAACAATCATCATCAGCCATCTGCAACTGGCGATATCTTCGTGCCCCTCCCACCTCCTCCTGTC
Organism: Lutjanus erythropterus; assembly: GCF_056507025.1. Taxonomy (NCBI): domain Eukaryota; kingdom Metazoa; phylum Chordata; class Actinopteri; order Lutjaniformes; family Lutjanidae; genus Lutjanus; species Lutjanus erythropterus. Next base: position 30,877,399 of record NC_139319.1, on the reverse strand, counting down.
CTCTCAGGTCTCATCTGGGAGATGTGCACAAGTGGCAAATTCACTATGTTACGCATGCTGCGTGTGTTCACTACGTCCAATAGACAAAATAAACTCACAAGCTGTCTAGAAATTACATTCTCACACTTAATTTCCATTTTAAAGGGAGAAATACAACCGTAGACCTTCTGAATTCAAGTTTCTCTCTTTTACCAAACTAAGATTAGCTTAATTGGCTCGTTAACTCCTCGGAAAACACACTTCTTTCAAACTCGCCAAAAGCATCTTTGTTAGTCCGTTCACTCTTCCAACAATCACCAACTCTGGTTTGATCTAAATAAATTCTTAATTCACCACGTGAAAACAGTGTAAGGAGTCTGACTCTGCAGGCTGTCTTCCTCTCACTCCTCACCCAGCTCAGCTCACTCTTGGTCGGCTGAGTGAGTGTGTACTACATCGCTGGATGAGAGCGCGGTGCAGAGCAGAGGCTGTCACTCTGTAGACTATTACATTAGCAAAATAAAATGACAAATATCGCCCTAAAAATTGGCAATGGCGATGGATTCAGCCCAATAGCACTTAAACATTTCACTTATCTGACTGCAGTGATCTGTACAAATTCCCATTTAAATATAAGGTTGCGTTCAGTTTGAAGTTTATTGAACATGTTAAAATAAGACAAACAAAATAAAAACTAGTTTTAAAAAAGAAAAAGGACAAACAGGATCCTCAACAGCACATAATAATGAACAAAAATAATATTGTTGGTGTTCAATAGTTTAAAACTTTTCTGGTCCTACCCCCTCTGTTCTTAACACTTTCTTGTTTTATGTCCTCTTTGTTGGCTATAATATAGCTAATAAATACTTCTCTCTGAAGAAAGAAGTGTTGTGTAGTGTTTTATACAGTCAACAGTCAATGGATTTTAGTTAGAAATAAGTTGTGAGTGAAAGTATGCACCACACAGCCAGAAAAAGAACCTCCTAGGCAGAACAAGTAGGAATTTAGATGGGGCAAGTAGATTTGAGAAGTATTTGTAGGGAAAAAAAACCTTAACATCAGACCCTGCATTTACTTTTTTTACTTTTTTTTATCTGAGTGTCAGTCTTCAATTCTTTACACCTGTGAATTTTAGATGAAGTTCTTGACAGTGTTGCACCTGATCTGTGTTGGGACATTTAACATTTTTGTCATTGTTATTGGTACATGGAAGCAACATCACATACAACCTGAGCAGAGGTGTGATCAGATAAAAAGATTTGAAACACCTGTGTGAGCATTCAGGGCCTGTATATTATAAAGTACAAGTTTATAGATTGTGCTCATATTCTGATGACCATCCATGGTCAGAAATCAATGGTAATTAGTTTCCAGTTTAGTAATAAGAAAGGATACTTGTTTGTTGTTGTTATTGTCACAGCTTGTTTACACATTAAGTCCACTCCACTGGATGTCGGGCATGTTATGTACAGTGGGTTTATCATAGCTTCTTCATTGAAAACAGCAGCACCAGATAATTCCAGTCAGAAAACTATTTGAATGATGCTTCTCACTGAAAAAAAAAAAAATCACTGAAAAAAGCCCAAACAGCAGCTGATAGTTATGGACATTTCATAACATCTGATTTAATGGCAACTTGGGATGTTAATTATTATTCATTAATTGATTAATTGCTGTTAGGAGTTTAACCTATAAAAAACTTAGCAAGCCTCACCAAGCAGTGAGGCAAAGAGGAGAAAAGGAATTTGTTGAAAAAGAGGGTTTTTATTTACCCAAAAAATGCCAATATAAACCAGGAACTTAATAACTAGGCCTATAAAAGAGGTCAACAGAATATAACTATACTCAAAATGACAGCAACAAAACAAGGTGTTAACTGAACAAACTGATCTAACAAAATGAAACATGAGGGAACATATATACCGGCTTGGCCAAACCAACTAACACAAAAGGGGAAAACAAAATGGATTTCCACTAAAACTAATACACAGGAAAAACTAACTAAACCCGAACCCCCCTCTGACATGGCTGGAGATGGTACGGCCTGATGAGCTGGCCACAGGATTTAACAGGTTCCACCCCTTGGCCACACCTTTTGCCTGTCCAGGAGGATACCGCCCCCACCAGCATGGTAACTCAAAAGAAGAAAAAAGATTGATACATGATTAATACAACAGAAAATTACTAAATTTAACCTTACAGTGTGAAAATGTGTGCACTCCATTTAAACAGTGTAAAGCTAAAGGAAAATAAAGAAATTATAACTCAAATAGACTGTAGTGTGGACCTGAATTGTTTGGGGTGTGGTTGACTGCAAATTAAACTAACCTGTGCACTGAACAAAGAAGTGAGGTGAGTGTGTTCATGGTTTTACTCTCAACTGTCCATTTGTGTGGCCTTGGCCATCACACTGAGAAAAAGACGTGTTTAGTATCTTATTAATGATTAATCGATTGTCAATGTTTTCATTTTTTTCGGTTAAAGAAAATGCACAAAATTTACAAACCTAGTGGCAACCAACACCAATTATATTGAACTCCTTGAATTTTATCATTTTGTAGTTTAGAATGATATTTAAAAGGAAAAAAAAAACCTCTCTCTCTCTCTTTCTGTCTCTCAGCAGAGCGCTGACCCTCTGATGACCTGGCATGGTGTGAAACACGTCACATACTGTAGGAGTGGCTGCAGACCCATGTGTGAGTATCTCCAGCAGTCATCTGTCTGTCTCCTGCGCTCACTCACACTCAGAGCTCACCTTGAGGGCAGCCCTGCCTCTCTGTATACCAGCATGGATTAAGCCCTCATGGGAACTCTGCTCAGTCAACACTTTCTCAGTACACAAGTGCTGTATCAACAGCTTAGCCAGCATCTGTCATCAGAGGTTTCTGTTTGAACCCTGAAGACATGCATGTAACTTCACGGTACGGCCCAGTGTCTTGCATAAGGTCTGTTTTGTAATGTACACCAAAAACACGATTGCAATGCAGTGATGTGAAAAAGCAGGACTCAGGTATAAGTGTCATTGTGCATAATTCTGCTCCTTTCTTCATTGTTATAGCAATATTACACTTACAGTCTACAGTTAGTGTAATAGAACCTGTTGCATGAATAATATCACAGCAGAAATGTATGTGGAGAGATGCAAAAACTAAAATTTTGAAAATATTGAGTTGAAAGCAAGCCAGAATGCAACTGGAAATACATGTATAAAAAACACAAGCAATTTCTTTTTTAAGCTGCCAAGTGTAAGTGCTTCATATTACTGTACAGAGTGGTTGACTCTTTTTGACTTGACAAAAGCAGAGATACTGAAGCTTTCCATGAAGTCTCAGTGACACATGGCAAAAAGCAAGAACGAAGAGGGAGAATGAGTCAAAATTTACATCAACAACAAAAACAATTTTTATTTAACTTTTATATTAAAATGACTTCCTGTAGCTACTACCATCTCTCTTCATCACCTCATAAATTGTTATAATTACGACCACCGCTGCCTGCAGTACATAAGATACTTATGGCTTGTTTTTTTTTTTTCCCAAAGTTTTTTTGGCTTAATTTTAGTGCTCTTTGTATGTGTTTTGTTCCTATAGGGGCACTGTGATTACGAAAAACTATGCTGGATGCATGTGAGTGTCAGGTTTCAGAAGGCACATTAAATTTTTGACAGTTAGTGAGAGACTGTCAGTATAAAAGTTTGTTAAATTACTTCAGTGTGTGTATCAGAACATTTTCAGCACATTTTAACTATACCACGATAATACTTATAACAGAGATCATTCTGGTCACTATAATAATGATGTGAAATTTTCATACCGTTTCACCAATAGTGACTGCTTAGTTTCTCACTATTCATTATTTCCATTCATTCATCCACTGTGAGTTGAATTGTGCCACATGTAAAATGGTTTGTAAAGAGGACTACTGGAAATTGTACCCATAACCTGATTATTGTCTCATTTACCTAAATGTAGCCAGTGTTTCAGGTTGAATATCATCTCATGGTACTGTTCAACCATTTAAAACCATTCCTCAGTGCTTAAGCTGAAACACAGCCAATATGCTGATATCACACCTATAGGCATAATTTCTCATCAAACAGTCAACAGGAATGTTAATACACATTATGGCACATTAAAACTAAAATCTGAAACTTTCATCATGTCACCATCTGTAGTGAGAGCTTGATAAGGTTTGTGTGGGACTTGTTATGACACACTTGACGCTGATTTTTAATAGCAGTATGTGAAATCTATTCTTGGTAACGAATTTATTGGCATCTTCACCATGGACCTGCCATGGCAAGCCCGTGGGCTTTTCTACAAAAAATGTTTTAAAAGTATTTGCTTGTTTGCTGTGTAAACCTTCACCACACATATGAATAATGACTATTAATTAGGAGACATCTAGGATGACCTGGAACACAAATGTCATAAATTAAATCCGAGTTTCGAAGTGAAAGGTCAATAAAATAAAACAGAAAATTGCAGAGAATGAGAGCAGGCAGATACAGGATGTTTGGCATCTGTTCTGCAACGCTGCAGATCATTTACTACAAACTTGTCTGCACACATTCTTGTTCAGGCCCACAGATTTTTTTTTTTTAAATTACATTAATCTCAATCTCTCTAACATATATCACCATAAATACAGGGAAATACAGAGACTGGACGGCATCTGATATATTTTATAAAATTTTGGGTTCATGTGATGTGCATTTTACATTAGAGCCAATAAAGCTGCTGTCACCATACCTCATTGACTTATCATGTATGTTCACACAGAGACTGACACTCACGCACATACTTTCAATCTCTCTTTCCACTCCTCTCACCCTGCCCCCCTCCACCCTCCATCACCCGCTCTTTTCTCCCCCTCCATTCTCTGGCTGACAGTGAGGGTTGCGGCAGGCTGGAAGGCTGTGAGTGGAGCCATTGTGCTCAGAGGTCAGAGAGAGTCAGAGATACACAATGCCAGGGTCAGAGTCACTGCGGTGATGGCCCGACTACTTGGCAGCACCATCTTACCCAGCAGCATAAACGACAGTAGGGAAAAGATTCGGGGAAAGAGAGAGGGAGGACGAAAGACGAGTGGGTACAAAGAAGAAAGAGTTAACCACCAAAGAGAGAAGAATGAAGAAGGGGTTATAAAAAATGTATGTGACAGTAGGTGGGATATTGGAATAGAGGGGCAGTTGAGGAGAAATACATAAAGGTGAGGGAAGCTCATAAAAAATTGTCACAGTCAAGTACTCCTGGAGTTTGAAATTATATGGTCTGTTGGTCATGTAACATACAAAACTAATGTCAAAATGCCACTGTGCTGATCCTAGAAAATGTTTTCAAGGCTGCTTTTATAAATATCATGTTTACACATTTCATGGAGACATTAAGGACATTCGGGATGTTACGTTTTTGTCTTTTATGTAATTGATTCAGACAGAAAATCTTTTGTCTACATGGTGTTTGCCAGTTCAGCAACGTAAGCTGCATTTCCACTGCAGGAACTGTTGCATATACGTTTCCATTGAATGGACCAGGGTATAAATGAATTTATGAGACATTATTTTACCCCCCAAAAAAGTCCCTGCTTGCAGGATAGTGATTTCTAAAAGTACAGGAAATTTGGGGGTGAGGCTTGTAACACTGAATATTTCTGGTTGGTTGTGTACTTACAGCATTTTATTTCATGCTGTGTCATTGCTGTATAAAAATAGCCATTGTTTTTTCATGTTAGCAGACTAATTCTCCTAATATTCATGGGTCTTAACTCTGCAGTGGAAACAGACAATAACGGATTGAAGGAACCTTTTAGTTCCTTGAAAAGTAGTTCTCCTGGGACTGGAAGTTCTGGGTTCTTTGGGTGGAGACACTGCTTAATTTGTCTAATCTTCACAGGTCTTTAGACCGTGGTGGAAACACAGACAACAGGCTGAAGGATCATTTTAGGTCCAGGGCCCATATTTAAATGTAATGTGTAGGTGTGTACAAGATGTCTGTGTGTGTATATGCATGAGCAGGTGAGTCCTTGTGTGCACACGAAGGCTGCGGCTGTTACAGAAATAGCTGAATTGTATTGAGCTCTGTAATGTAGGCAGAGGTGTGTTAATATCCTCAGAAAGTCTTTATATAAATATGAGACATAATGTCAATGTTATGTTCGATAATCACATCTTGTAGTTTACTGCCCGTCTCCACTGAAGCGCTAATGTGTTGGTCTTAAGCTCTCTCTAGTCTATAAACGAAGCCTCGGCTGGAATAACCACCATCTATTAGCTGACCTGCTGTCACCCAGCCAGAAGACAATCAATATCCTCTGATAATGATGTCATTTACTCACAGTAAACCTCAGATAATGATGAGACTGGAGGTCTCCTGTTATTACCTCATTTCGTGGGCTTTGTCTCAATGCAGGGATCAACCGTTCATGAACACTCTCACGCATATGTTACAGATACAACTTGAATTCTACCTCTCGGACAAAGACTTTTTCCTAGCACAAAGAAGACCTTAACTTATGAGTATTGTTAAATTAATTATTAGTAAATAGAAGCTTATTGAGATCCAAAGAAACACTGAGGCTGTATGCTTTCATGCTTTTATCCTAATGCTAGTATTGAGTAAAATGTTGTTACTTGCAATACACATACCATATAGAGTATGTACTTGATTCAGTGTATCTGCATGCTGAACAGTTACCAGTAGAGCTGGTATGATTAATCATTGAATCAGTTATTAATTGAACTGTTGTATTATTTTACAATTATTGTGATAATCGAGTAATAGTCTTGATTCATTCTTGAAGAAAAAAATGTCCAAATTCTCTGATTTCTGCTTCTCAAATCTGAATATTTTCTGGTTTCTTTAGTCCTTTATGACAGTAAACTGAATATCTTTGGGTTGTGGACCAAACAAGACATTTGAGGACGTCTTCTTGTGCTTTTAGAAACAATAACCACCATTTCTTCACATTTTAGGGACCAAAAAGCTAATTGACTAATTGAGAAAATAATTGACAGATCATTCCAGTTAACACGTATTCTTCTTGGTTCAGGAATACCACATATTTAAACAAAACATTTTAGCTAAACTGATTTTTGATTGTATATTTTACATGAATTGTTGCTTGATGAATGTTTTGAGATATTTTGTATGTGTTGTGATTTTTATGAACTCAACAGCAGATTCCTGTTAAAAATCAAAGAAGGGGGGGTGTTAATTTGTGTCAGTGTAGTTCCCTGTATAACAATGTTCATATATTTTCCCAATAATTCTCTGTACTCCAAAATACATCACCAACGATCACCAAAATCATCAAAAACGATTATCGCTAGACATTACAAGCAGAAGTGAATGTAAATGAAACAACACTTCACTACAGTAAATTGGCACTTAAGACTGGGCAATGTATCAGTCTTTCTTGACAATAGTATTCTAGATTTTTAGATATTATTATATCATGATGTGGCACAAGTGTTTAACTGTTTTTGAAGGCTGCATCACAGTGAAGTTATTTTCTGAACTTTCTTATTTGCCTTTGCCCACATAGTCATATCTACATTACTGACGATTATTTATCAAAAATCTAATTGTGTGGATATTTTGTGAAAGCGCCAATGGTCATCTCTACAAAATTGTCTCAAATGTCAGTAACTATCACTTTCAAGGTGTTTGGCTGAAAATATAGCAATATTGGATTTTGACCATATTGCCCAGCCTTACACCTAATAAATAAATAAAATTAAAAAAAAATAAATAAAAACAGAGCAAATATACAAATATGTATCCCCCCACATCTTCATGTCCAAATCAATTTGTGTTAACTGGGAACCTCCAATGATTTTGTGAATCCTTGCAATAATTCACAAAAAACATCCAGTTAGATTTTTAACCTGAAGGCTCCCTTTGCAGTTGTGAGAGAAATATCCAGTAGTCTTTACTCTGAGTGCTTGTTTGTAAGCCTGTCCAGGCCTGGTCATGAAGAAATGTAGCAGTGTGTGCAGGAGTGGTGTATATAGGATACATGCATGTGCAGGTGTATGCATGTGTGTGCACACGCACGTGTTGTAAATTCATGCTGAGGTGAGGTCTGAGCCTCAGGTTGATCCACGGTCGATCTGACAAGAAGCACAGGGAGTCAGAATCTGCCTCCAGCCAACTGCCCCCCACACACACACTTTCTCTTCTACGCACACACACATACACACATTCACCCCCTACTCGTTCGTTTACTACCTCCACAGCCTCCCCCTGCACCCTCCATCCATCCCCTCCGCTCCCCCTCCTCTTCCCCTCTCCTCCCTCCAGGATGCGGGTAAAGACAGCCAGGCTGAAGTGGATGTCGGGGGGAATTAGATGCTAGCAGACAATTTGATTTCTTCGTCTTCAAGGCTTCCTACTCCTCCACAGACACATGCAGCACAGAGGGTTTGATGCTCACAGACAAGCAGGTCTGAGAGGAGAAGGAGACGCAGATAGAAACAGACAGAGAGAGAAGCAGAAGAATGTAAAGAGTGATAAAGACAGAAAGGGATGAGAGGTGCAAGATAGAGGAAGAATTAAGAAAAAGTTTAAGAAAAAAGGGGCAGGTAATCAAGATTGACTCATGAAAGACATAAAAATAAATACAAGAAACCAGCGTGGAAAACAGCAAAGCAGAGGAAAAGGTTGAGTGTGTCAGCAGGAGAGACACAGAGGAAGACAATAGGAGAGGCCATCCAGGCAGCCACTTAATAGTCCACCCACTCGCTGCTGTCCAAATGGGCAGATTGACGCCTGTTAGCTCCTTTAAGAGCTCCTATAATGGACCGCAGTTTAGGTGGGCGGCAGGAAAGGGAGCCATCCTGTCCAAAGTAACTCAATTCCTCTGTTCTGTTCTCTTGTTTCAGCCCCTTTCAGCACATCAGGCCGGTGAACAGATACTGTGCTCTTACCTCGCTGTGATCATGTACACAGATAGATTTTCTAACCCACAGAGGACTCTGGCAAGGTGAATTATGGCGAGAGTGGCCGACCTTGTGGTAACGTGATGTCAGTTTGAGTAGTGTCTGTGTCTGTGGGTCCTGCACATTATGTGCATTATGAGCACGCATGCTGGAGGTGTGTGTATGCAGTGTGTGTACTGTATGTGCTTTTGTGCATATCTGCCTCAGTCAAGGTCCATGTGTGTTTGTGTACAGTGTACACATAATGTTGCGTGTCCATGTATGTCTGTGTCTGTATGTGTATGTGCTTTGCTACAGGGTAATATGAAAGTCAAAGTGTGGAGGGAAATGCAAATTGACCTTTGATATTTGGTTATCTTGATAAGCGAATTTATACTGCCACCAGTCTGATTTAAATAATTATAACAGACACATCCTGAAGCCCTAAACCTCAGTCAAACTTGTTCTTTTGCCAAAACACCATTTAAAGATACTTGAAGCCAGAGAACTTAATTTTAACACCTCTGGAAATGTGTTTTTAAATACTAAAAATGTATGTATATACAAGTTGAGTCTCTTATTAAACATCTGCACAGATCTGAGTGAAAACAAGCACTCTTAAAACTATTAGAACACTAAGTTAAAAAACAGCACATTTTTCTGTTTGGACCATTTATTAAGGCTGTGTGAGTGTAGCAGATCATGCTTTGATTGAAAGCTCCCTCAGGAGTCCCAACATGGAAGCTTGCACAATGTACTGCTGTGTGGATTGGGGTCAGCAACAATTCTCTCCACCTAAAAAATGACCATCCAAAACAAATCAATATCAGTTTAAGTGCAATATTTAGAATATTTTTGACTCTTGCTGTCAGATAGGCTTTTCCAGTAGTGAACTGAGGCTGCTGTCTTCGCTCTATTCAAAGCCAACAGATTCTTTGGACTAAAACAGTAATTTTATTTTGCAGAACACAAGAGTTGCTGGATCACTGCTGCCCTGGTGGGTTAGTTGGTTTGTTATTTTGTGACTTCTGTGTTTTTTTTTAACATGTTAGTAAAATTGCTGTCTTGGTGGCTGCATAGACTGGTTGTCTCTACAATCTAGCTTGAACTTAAACTAATTAGAGATGCACCAATGGACCAGCCAGAGACTGGAACCAGCTGGTTTTCAGTGTAAATAGCCATGACCGGTGACTGGCCGGTCAGTGTCACATTTCTGATTCTGTGCTGGTCATATTCACACACATGCTCTGCCCAATGGTCACATCATGCACACAGCAGACACTGACCATATAAACCGCATAAACACAACAGTGCTGATCACAGACACACACACTCAGACACACGCTTGCATGTAGTCAATGTCAGCGACAGACTCCAAGAACAGGATTAAAAGAAGACAGACAGTCCACTACGAGACAGAGCAGCAGAGCAGTGTCACCAAACAGTGGTAAACTTTCTAATTCTTCAGGCTTATGTTAGCCAGAAGCAGACTGTGGTTCACAGTTCACAGACAGTTCACAGACTGACAGCTGAGATCTCACCTCCTGAACCTCATTTCCGCATGTGGGTACTTCTGTGGCTATAATGTGAATGTGGAAAAAACAGTGGCTATGGGTATAGGTGATAAAATTTCACAAATGGTCAAGCTGCAGGGTGGATTCAAATGGCCAAAAGATGGCATCGCATATCTCGAAATTAAAATCCCCTCATTGTTAGAAAACTTATATAATGCAAACTACAAAAGCATGATTCAAACCATTAGTAAGGATTTGGACCGATGGTCGACACTTCCACTATCTCTGTTTGGCTGGATTGAAAGTGTACGCATGTGTTGCCTAAGCTTCTTTATTCATTTCAGCAGTTACCTGTTGATATTCCTAAATCTAAATTTGATAAAGTGGACAGGCTCAGCTTAAAATTTATGTGGCAAGGAAGGCGACCGAGAATTAGACTAAAAACATTGCAGCTTTCTAAACCACATGTAGGGCTCAGACTCCCAAACTTAGGTTATTATTTTTGTCTTTAACAACATGGATTCAGGACCTTTCCTGTACACATTGGCTCAATATAGAAAAAAATTATAAACAATTAAAAATAAACAACCAGTGTTAATGCTTCTCCTTGCTTACTCTAGACTCGTTTAACTTCTGCTTCTGTTTTTCTCACTGCAAAGTTTTAATACAGCAAACTCTTGCACCACGTTACTCTCTGGGTTGTTTACATGTGCTTCCACACACAGTACATAATACTAATATTATAATGTAATAGGGCCTGGCTGTAATCTGGAGCACTTTTGGAGTAAATGTGTAAGTTATATAATAGTTTATATTTTATAATAGTTTTATACAGGAAAAGTTCCAAAAATGTTTGTGAAGGCAATTATAATTCTTAGGTCAGACCCTTAAAAAATCAGAAATTGGAATTGGCCAAGAAAATTGGAATCAGTGCATCTCTACAATTAATATAATTGAATATATATTAAATATCTGTGATTTACAAGTATTGTTTTGTCAGTGGAGTCTGGAGTGATATAACAGCTTTAGTTCCTGCTGAGTTTTTTTTTTTTTTTTTGCACAATGATATTTTATGATTGGTTTGTGGAATTAATTGCAAAACGGAATAAATCTGATTTCTTATACTTTTTATATGCATGCTATTATGTCCATATGACACTAAATTACATGGTTAGAGGACTATAATGGATGTGGATTTACAGAGGCTTTAAGGGTACTTAAATAAAATTGCCATTGAATGAATATTGTTGTATGTTATTGTGTATGTCGCGACCAGTTAATATTTCAATAATTTACAGTAGGCCTAGTCAACCTTTTGACTTTTTCTTTGGCCCACAAGAAGATGACTGCAAATCAGGCTGGCATGTGTCTAATATGATAAATAAAACTAAGGTACGTATCTCCGAGTTACTCTGAGACATCTGCACAATAGAATATGATATTAATTACGCCTTGTTAAATCATCTTTGTGAGTCATTTGTTGCAAAAGGATTACTCACACTGAAACTGAAACTGACACACAGAAACTGCTGCTGATGTGAGCTAAGTGAATAACAATCTTCAAAATGTCTTTCTCAGAGCTAAAGAGATGTCAAGCTGGTTGTGAAAATCTCTGCTTTCTGAGCGAGTGGACTGACAGTTATTTAATTACTTAAGCAGCCACAAGAAGTAATAAACTGGTGTGTTTATTGGGCAGCAAATGTAACGTGATGAAAAAATGCAACGTGAAGAGGCACTACAAGTCAGATCAGGGTTAGTTTTCTGGCAGTTCCTCTGAGGGCTCCGAGGAGTATATCTGTTGACATTATACTATAAGAGTTATTTGTGGCCATTAATTGACTGCAAGTATTTTGTGTGATCCATGAACCCCGACTGATGTTCCTATTTGGTCCATTTGCCATTAAAGTTAAACAGCACTGATCTATGTTGTTTACAACATTTTATCGTCATTGGCATTGTATGAAATTACGGCACCAAGCAATAAAGCATCTGGAAAATGGAAATAAAAGGAAAAAAGAAAACTGCACATTGAAAATTAATTATAGCACATAATACACATAATATCCACGCAATCACCTCGCTTGTGTACCTCCTTGTACAACATGGCACACATTCTGCACCCAAAAGCAATCTCTCTTGTGTTTACATGTTGGTTTTGTCACCACTTTACAGTCACTGTTGTTTGTAAAATATCCCCCTCAGCTGCAGGCGGTGCTGCTTGCTCATCTGTACAGTCACTGAGGCTGTCGGTCTCATAGCAGGGGAAAAAACTGTATATCCACTCCACTTGTGGGCTGCCAGACCCTGAACACACCCAGAGTAACTTGTTAACTGTTCACTGTTGGTGCCCCCCAGCCCAGCGGCTATGCTTTGCTTGTCTCCAGCATCTCTCCCCCCTCAGCTGTGGGTTGCCAGGTCCTCAGTCCCCCCAGATGCAAGTTGCCAGATCGTAGAAAGCCCATGCAGCGTGGAGGGGGTCTGAGACACTGGCTGTGGCCCGGTGCCATGCTGGGCCCGGTTATTATCTCCAGATGACATCAGCATGAGCAGCAGATGCCTTTTTGGCCACAGGGGCTGAACAGAGGAGAGAGAGTGTGTCTGACTGTGTGTGTGTGCGCACGGTTGTGCGCATGCTGTTCTCGGCAGGATCTGGCTATTTATTACCTCCCCACTTATCAGGCCATCTCCCTCACTCAGCTGGGAAGGAGTGTCTGTTTCATTCCAAAACGACCATTTCTCCTCGCGATGATAATGTAATCATGCACACACACGTACGGAGATGAACCATTTAATAATAGTGATCGTTATCTATTAGCTGTGGCAGTGATGCTAACATACACACGTAAAAAAATGACATGATAATTAGCCTCATGAATAATTATGATGATACTAATTGATAGTAACAATCACAGTAATAGCAATGAAACAACACCGCTTGATGTCACACAGGAATACACTTTACATGACAATCATCTCAGTAACAGGGCGAACACATGAATAATGTGAGTTACACTGAAGGAGATGCTGCAGTTAATGATGGTGATCAGGTTTGTTATGTAGGTCACCTGATGTGTGTGTGTGTGTGTGTGTGTGTGTGTGTGTGTGTGTGTGTGTGTGTGTGTGTGTGTGTGTGTGTGTGTGTGTCGTCCCGCTGAAAGCTGCTGGTTTATTTATGCCTGTGTTTTCTTTGAGGGACAGGCTGAAGAGGCAGGAGATTAAACTCATGGAAGGAAATCAAAGCAGAGGCAGACGATTTAGATTAAAGCGCCTGTACCTCACCAGGTTTTGCAAGTGCACTGTGGTGTGTGTGTGCGTGTGTGTGTGTGTGGCAGCAGGCACTGCAGCCGTTCCCTGTCTTTCACCTCAGTTATTTTACAGTCCTCCTTCCCCCTGCAGCTTATTATATACAGTCTATCCCTGCTCAGCTCTCTGACCAATTTAATGGAGGAAAAAACGGGTGTCAGGAAATGATATTTCTAATCAGACAACGGCAAAGGGTCCCTTTTATTAAAGTGGGGGTGCACTCTCTTTCTGTCTCTCTGTCTGTGTTCAGGGCAGTCTACAAGGCTGATAATGGCCTCAGCCAGCCTGGTGTCATCATATTAAAGCACTGAATGATTCCACACACACACACACACACACACACACACACACACACACACACACACACACACACACACACACACACACACCTCCCTCTCTGACCAATTCCCTCATATTCTTCCACCATCGCTCCTTTCTAGTGAAAATGGACACTTTTGTTGTTCTTTCTTTTATTGCTAGATACTGGTGTGTATTATACCTTTGAAAAAATATTGAATTCCCCAGAGTTCTCTGGGCCAAGCCAATCGCACTTCATAAAAGCAGCTGTGGATTTGTAAAGCGGTAATGCGCTGGTGATCTCATGCACTGTGGCAGGTGGATGATGTGGCAGAGCAAACTGTGTGCATGCCTGCAGAATATAGTGTTAGTATAGTGATAGGAATGAAATTTAATCACGTTCCTTAATACGGTATTTGTTTTAATATCAAATAAAATGTACTGTACTTAAGTGCTTATAAAGGAGTGGTTTTAGTATTTTCTGACACACAGAATACAATCTTATTTCAGATAATTGATAGTATTTTAGCATGCTTATATCTGAGTGTATGGTACTTAGAAAAAACCCTAAATAAAATGGTTTTGTCTTTTACATAGAAATGTGGATGGACAGACGCTGGACAGACTGACTTTATTGATCTCAAATTGGGAAATTCCTGTGTTACAGCAGCAGGTTTTCTAGACATTACTACAGAGAAAGAAAATACACAGTAATATATGTGAACGCAAGGGGAAAGAACATCAATAGAAAAATAATGCACCAAGTAACAAAAATAATTTTAAAAAAAAGCTCAATACAAAGCAATAGAAAAAGAGTAAGATACTTGTATATGTCTATAGAAGATCTATATAATACACAAAGTAAAGATATTAAGAATTTGGTACAAACAGAACAGATATACAAATAGAAATATTTACATTTTACAAAATATATGCACTCTTAAAACCTACCTACTCTATTGTCTGGGGGCTACACACCACTGCCAAACAGTCTGAAACCCAGAAATGTCCTGAGAAAAGCAAAACGTCAGAGGGATTATGTTTATATGAGTCTGTACATTGTCTGTACATATAAACAAAATTAGCGTAAGCGCTTTTGATGCTGTTTCTGATAACAGAGAGCTGCAGGGACTTTATGCAAAATGTTTTCATGGACTTTCATGTGATGTTGATCTTATCTGAAAGTGATTAGAATCATAAATGTTTGAAGGTCAGCCATCGCCATGATAACAAAGTGCATTTGTCAAATGAGAAACATTTTTCCTCGGGCCACAAAAGGCAGCCTGAGCCTTTTAGCGGAAAACTCCTCCTTAAGCTGTTGCTGCTTTGGGGAGAAGGATTTAATCCAACAAGAACATTGTAATTAGGCTGCTAAAACAAGACCTTCAAAATGCATCTTAAAATATTTCTGCTAATCAAGCAACCTTCAAATATGCCCAGTGCCAGATTATACCCCTGTAGATATGCACAATTCCTCTTTATCCCAAATTACTCCACACAGTTCTTTCTTTTTTTTTTTTTTCGTTTTCATATCATTCTTAAGCTTCCCAGTAGTGTTCTTGATGTATTCCTAAACTGAAACATTAATCGATTAGTTGTCAATACGGGTGTCACATATTCTAAAAATCCATGATTCAGTATGACAACTTTAAAGTCACGATTAGATTACATTTTTCAATTTAAACATTGTTTTATTCTGCATGGTTATGCCATTGTTAGACTAATGAGTTTTGATTTGTAAAGCTCAACAGAATATTGGTTTTATTCCCTGAAAAGCTGTCATTCAAATTGTAGCAAGCGTGATATAATGGCCAGTAAGCTACGCTGTGATGTCTTTGAAGTGTTTTTTTTTTTAACCTCTGGACACTTCAGGTAGGTGGGGTCTGTCTTTTGGTTTAATTATTGAAATTGAAAGCTCATTTTGATCAATTTGATGTTGAAATTGTGACACCCCTAGTTGGCGACTGTTGGCAACTATAAGTCAGTCTGAGGAATTTTTTTAAGAATAAAGGTCAAAATCCTCTGATTCCAGCTTCTTAAAAGTTTGTTTTCTGGTTTCTTTCTTTCTGGTCCTCTATAATAGTAAACTGAGTATCAGCTCTCTCTATTTTTAATCTAATATCTATCACTATCTAGGTTGTAGACAAAACAAGAAATTTGGAAATTATTCATTGATAATAAAAGTACAGTAATTGTTAGGTTTGGCTCTAATGTATTCAAATTTGGATAAATGTTGTTTGAAGTACACGCATGTCTTAGTCTCAAACTGCTATTTTCCGAAGCCCTTAAAAGCATCTTCACATGTGACCTGATGTAAGTTTTTGTATGATGACACTGCTACTTGTGGGGAGGACATTAGTGCTCTAAACTATGTGGCTGCTTTTAGCTAATGGTTGAATTGCCTTTTTTTATTTGGAAACTACGGTTGGAAAAGAACAAAGATTCAATCACCCTTTAATGAAGTGCACACATCTCTGTTGTCTCAGATGCTTGAAAACATTCCCTCCATTCACTGGCAGCCTCTTTTTTATCTACATCTCTTCTTCTGTGGTGGTTATAAAAGGTAAAAGGGAAATCAATAAGGATTAATGGCTTTAAACTTGTCTCAGCTCATCAGTGCACTTAATGAAAAGAGTCTGTGTATATGAGACTGTTCATGCAGTGTCAATGTTATTTTAATGATCATTCACAATGATCATTGAAATAACATTCTACTGTATAGGCTGTGAAAAGCAGGTTGTCTAATGTTACTTGTGGAGTCATTTTCTCTAGTGGACGCACCAGACGAGTGCTTGTGTGTATGTGGGTACACACATGCAGGAGCACATACATACAGGAAGTCTCTAGAAGCAGAGTTGGTTTCAGTCGGTGCTGGGAATGCAGATGGTGTCTGAACAGTGACAGACTAAACAGTTGCTCTGGGTTGCATCAGTTGTGTTTTTCTAACTCTGCGCCATATCATCACAGTGGAGCTAAATCAAACTTAACTCCTAATTACAGGCCAGTGGTGGCTACGTGGGAGTTGTCCCAGAGATAGTCAGTGGTTAGTGTGGAAACAGAGAGGAAACAGAAAGTGTCACACAGGTAACAAAGCCTGGTTGTTCTGACTCTGGATCTTGTTGACATTTCCTTCCATTTCCTTTCATTTTTTTGTTTTATAATTGCATCAGCTGCAGTGTGCAAACAGTTCCTGTTTTACGGTATCTACTAATCACATCTCTGTCTCTGTCTCTCGCCCTGTAGCCAGCGCTGTCCTGGAAGTTGACTGGTAACCACAGGTGGAAAACCAACAGTATGTTGTCACACAAACTCAGACACCACCTCCAGGCTCAAGCTCAAGGTAAACATGAATGTCGCCAGTGCACACACACACACACACACACACACACACACACACACACACACACGCATATACAAATAGATGGCACAAAGTCACGCACAGTGGGTCTGCTGACATACCCGGTAAGCTCATAAATGAAAGTCTGTGACATGGGTGTTGACATGCACTGGCACACACATGTAGGCATTTGGACACAAAGCAAACATGTCATCCCGACTCATTAACACACACACTCATCCCCACTCTGACCTCTGACACGCACACACTCACAAAAGCAAAACAGTTCATATTGACTGCTGAATATTCACTGAATACAGTATTTACAACATGTGACAAGTGCACACAGCGGCTGGTCACAGGACGACTCAGCCAGGATTCACAGGGTTTGGTTTTGAATTTTGTTTTTTAAGCCAACAATCATCCTCCTATGAGCAGTTTTGTTATGGGTGCAA
Source organism: Lutjanus erythropterus (assembly GCF_056507025.1). NCBI lineage: Eukaryota > Metazoa > Chordata > Actinopteri > Lutjaniformes > Lutjanidae > Lutjanus > Lutjanus erythropterus. Next base: position 30,859,594 of record NC_139319.1, on the reverse strand, counting down.
CATGTTTTTTTAAGCTGACCAGTTGTTGCCACATGAATGTCAACAAAAGTGTCAGCCTGATGAAAATTAACACAAAACTTTAAAAGGCTGCAAATTGACACCTGGATTGACTGTGTAAAATATAGTTGGGACAGGTCCTATCCAATATCAGTATCTGGTGCCGATTCTGTTGTCATTCACACACAGGAGAGTGGACTGACGTCACTGGTCTGTGTACAGGTCCATATAACATTGTCTGATTATTTGGGGATTTATACAAGGTTCTTACTGATGCCGGAAATCCTTGAAATCACTTGCATTGTAATGTCTTCTAGGTTTGAAAAGTGCTTCAGTTTTGATAATGTGTTTGAAACTGCTTGAAACTGAAATTGCCCAACTTTCATAAATTATCAGAGAAAGCCTACCTGGGGCAAGACGACCCTTCTTGAGCCTACCTTGCCACTGTGATTTGTTGAATAAAATTTTCAATAATGAAAAGCATTTGATTGAAATTGGTATTGTTATGTGTATTGTAATTGTTTGAGTGATTGTTTTATATTGGCTCGGCCGATGTTATATAGCATGCAAAGTCTACTTACAGATTTTGAGACATGAAACATTATTGTATTTTGATTTAATTTGTCATCCCTCTGTAGTACTCTATCATGAAACAATTTGTTTCGTTTATAGCATCTGATGTAATGTATCTAAGAAATTCAATACGGCCAAATAATTTCAAGTATTTATATATATTTATATTTAGATACCTTTGTGTCTGTTCACCCTGCCCTTCCAGCTCCTCATTGAGTTTCAATGCAGCATTAAGCTGGTTCGAATGCCATAAAAGACAATGTCTGTGAGCCGATGGCTGTGAGCTGATGGCCTCGCCTGCGCAGCCACAGCTGAGGCGACCATTTTAATAGGTATTGACGGCAGGTTTTAGCCGCGTTCTCCCACCACGCTTAAAAGCCCATGTTCCACTGATTAGCTAATTAAAACCTCGAGGCAAGGCTATCGATCCAGGGGAAGGGCAGTCAGGAGGCATCTGTCCCTCAGCTTGAGATGGCCCTGGTACTCACACACCCCACATCCCCACACCACACACAGCTCCTCAGTTAGGGCCTAAAAGCATCACCAAGGACTTCACACTTCACTAGATCTATATATTGGCTTTGAGTAGAAGTTATCACTTCTATTTTGAGAACATTTGCTTGTGATTACCAGTTGAGGAGGTGATACTTCTGTTGTCTGTAGTGTGTGTGTGTGTGTGTTTGTGTGTGTGTGTGTGTGTGGTTCGGGGGGGGCGTGGGTGGGGGGGGGGGGTCCAGCTTGTGTTCGATCGTTCCCCTGCCAGGCTCTCAGTAATGGCAGGTATTTATATGCAGAGCTGTCAGGCACCTGATGGAGGCAGATTACAGGCTTGTGACTGGATAGGTAGCTATAGAGGTGTCAGCCCTCACTTTCACAGAATCAAGACCCTTCCCTTTTTCTGCCGCCTCACATTACAGCTAATACCATCTATCACCAGGGTGGTTTGAGACAAGCTTATTTTTTCTGATGAGGGGTAAAAATAGATAAATACAGTGTGCTGTGTTAAAGTTAAGTGTTAAATCTCAGAGAGATAGAAGATCAGAGAAACAATTGGCTTCACACTCTGGGGGAATTTTTGGAAGTGGGTCACTGCAGAAACACGGAATAGAGATGAAGATTAGTGTATAACAGTAAAATTAGATATGGAAAGTAACAATGGATATTATTACCACTAATTTAATTCAAAGAAGGAATATTAATTAGAGATGCACCGCTTTTCTTGGCCGATTCCGATTTCTGATTTTTCTTTTTTTGAGGGGTCTGACCTGCTGATCCTGATTTTGTCCAATTCCAATTTTCAGTCTTTCTAAGAACTATAATTGACAGCATTCACAAACATTTTTGCAACTTTTCTTGTAAAAATTTAATTGGATACAGCCAGGCCGTATTATAGTTTTATATTGAGATTACGAATCGGGTGAAAGTGATCTCTCGACATGGGGCACAATTTCACGTGATCTCCTGTGGAAGCAGATGTAAACAAACCGGAGACTGACGCAGTGCAACAGTTTGCTGCAGTAAAACTTTGCCATGAGAAAAACAGACGCAGAAGTTAAACGAGTCTGGATGAGAAAATGTTTGAGGAGACACATCAACACAGGTTGTTTATTCTTCAGCCAAAACAGGAGCCAAAGCAGCAGTCTGCTGCTGGCTAACATTAGCCTGAAGAACTAGAACTAGAGAGTTTAAGGCTGTTCTGCGACATTGTCAGCTGCTCTGTCTCGTTGTAGACTGTCTGTCTTCTCCTTATCCTGTTCTTGGAATCTGTCGCTGACACCATCTTCAAGCAAGCATGTGTCTGGGTGTGTGTGTCTGTTATCAGTGCTGTGGTGATATCACGGTCGCACATGACGTGACCATCGTGCAGAACACGTGTGTGACAATGACAGACACAGAATCAGATTTGTGACGCTGACCGGCTGGTCACCGGTCAGGGCTGGTCATGTGAAAACCGGCCCAATTCCGAGCATTGCCGATTAATCGGTGCAAGTCTAATATTAATGTGTTAATGTATAGACTGAAACATTGCAGACTTATAGATATAGATACATAGTTTTATTCTTACTATGTAAATTTACCTTTGTAATTATGGCTGTATATTCTGGTGTTTTGTAATTTATTTTTTAGAGGGAGAGTTCACCAAGGAAAGTAGTTTCAGTAGACTTCTACTGCAGTAGTAGGTCTGTAAATCTTGAGTAACCGCGTCATGATTTTGGGATTTTTGGGTTTGAAATTTTTATTTATTTATTTTTGTGCTTTGAGCACCACAAGCTCACACATTATACCACAGAGAAGGCATAGATCTCTACAGCTGATAACTCCAAAACTCTGCAACTCACACCAAAAAAATCTAGATGGATAAGTAGCGCTACAGGCCTTGGGAAAAAATATGTATTTTATTTTGGGGTGAACTGTCCCTTTAATGTAAGAAAGGCATCACTGATTTTGCATTCTACCTTACATTGCAAATGCAAGCCTGTCATGCTTGTTTTTAGCCAGCATTCAGTAATTTCAATAAGCTTATGTTCTACCACTCTCGCTCTGTCTTTGAAAAATAGGGTTAAATTCATAGTCATAATGTTATGAGGCAGTTTGTTACACTGTTAGAAACTTTTAATGATCCTCATGTAAACAAACACTTCAGCAAACATGGACAAAAAAGAATTAATTAAGTATTTAGGTGGACAAATCTATGTGTTTGAGCTCCTGCCTGCATAACAGGAGGTTAGCTCAGGTTGATGGACAGTGAATATTTCATTGGCACAGTTATGCAACACGAGAGCGCGCGCGCACACACACACACACACACACACACACACACACACACACACACACACACACACACACACACACACACACACTATTAGTTCCATAATCACACTCTTTCATAATGACTTATCTAACCGTTGATCCCATCTTGTATCACACTGTGTGTGTGTGTGTGTGTGTGTGTGTGTGTGTGAGTGTGTGTGTGTGTGTGTGTGTGAGACTGTGCGCATTAAAACGTTTCCCCTTACATTACATTGAATATTTATACTGCTGACCAGCAGTTGAGCAGAGAATGTGTCTGTTGATGTATTGATGCATCCTTGTATCTATCCAAACAGTTTATATTTATGTATGTATAAAGATAGTGTGTGTTTGATGGCGTGGAGCACGCAGAACCTCGTAGACTCACATTTCCTCCTCTGTATTCATTAGCCTCCCGCTCATCTCTCCTGGGATGGAGGATTAGCCCGAGAAGGGAAATGAATGCTTTCTGGGTAGACGGCGTTCTCTCTGCCTGCAGCAGGAGGTCCATTGTCTGGTTTGATATCCGCGCAGGACACGGGACATCTGATCTGGCAGCCCTGACACACATGACACAGCCGTTAGCACAGGGAGACCGAGAGGAAGCAAAAACGTGTTGACAGGAAGTGCTGCTGTTTCCATCTGGGGACTAATGTTTGATTGGAGGAGTAAAATATACTCGTTATTGATTTTTCTTGTTAAAAAAGTGGTGTACAGGACTGAAGACTTTATTGGTTTCCTCACTTGTCAACAGGAAGTTGATTTATTCTGGTGTGAGTCATTAAACTTGTTGGGAATTGATTTGACTTTGTAACAGGACGAGGAGAGTCAGCAGTTCAGCTTTTATTTGGCTGCAGGTTAGAGAGTAAACAATAGGAAATAGAGTTTGACTTATAGAATATGCTGGAAGGGGATTGATTGGCATTAAAAGCATGTGTGTGAGACAAGGCACTCTCAGACAGGAGGGGGAGTTGAAATTTTGATGCAATCAATGGCAGCTGGCATAAATGCAAAGAGGTTTTCATAATGCATTAGCAGCTTCTTGTATTATTCTGATTCATTACTGAATAATGCTACATCAGGAAATAGATTTTTTTTTTTAACCAATCTTTTTCGAAAAAAATTCTCTCAGACAAAATTACTCTCTGCAAATGGCGGCATTAAGCTTCAGAGGATAGAACACATCTTTCACCATACTGCCCCCTTCCCCTCTCTCCTCTGTCCACAAAATCCATCAAGGGAATTTAAGTAGCTGTTAATTACTTCCCTGTCCCTATTGAAAAGAGGAAGAGAGTGCGAGAGAAATCAAGTGAGAGAGAGAGAGACTTTAAAAGAGCTAAAGCTTCGCTGCGGTGCAAATCCTCTCTGCCTAACAAAACCAAATCAATCTATACCCCTCAGCCATCCGCAAACCGCTCTGCACTCACACATACACACACACGGGAAGATGATCCTGTAAATCTGTGGTCTCCAGGGGCTGTTTGAGTGCTACTCCAGGGGTTTTTGGGGAGGGGGTGACCACAGGGGTTCAAGGATTGAAGGAAAAGTGTAAATATCCCCAAATTGCAGCTAAAATGTAACATTAGGATTGGTAAGCCCCACTCTCGCCCATAATCTTCCTCAGCACTAAACCATCGCACTAAATGACCTCTATTACAGAGCCAGAACCCATTAAGTCAATGCAGGAGAGATTACCTGTGAAATAGAAGTGACGAGCTGCCTGCTCTGACAGACATGGCCCCCAAAAAAGCCTGGGGCAAAATTAGATTTGGGGCCGGGTGTGGCATGTGCCTGCGGGCTAGAATTAGAGGATGTAGTATCGACCTCCGCTCGCTTGTTAGGAAGGAATGTGTGTATGGGGCCGTGAGGGTTGATCACAGTGCAAATGGCAGAGATCAAAACCAGGCTGGTGTTGTGTAATTTAAGACCAAGTGAGATCCTGAAAGCTGAACTAGAACTGCGAGAGTGGCCAGGTGGTTGCTGATGTCCTGTTCTCTGAATGTCACATGTTGGAGCCCAGCAACAGTCAGTGTTTCTATCAGGTGAAACACAACTATTAGATAAAATCTGCTCAGTGCCACAACTGGAAACATACTGTACAAAAATATATGACAACTATATACTAAAATTATATTCAAAATAGAATTAGAGCCTGGTGAGTGTAATTGTTTTAGGTACAACTATATTTATTATATGAACTGATTTATAAAATGCAGGGGGCCTAAATAGAGAAAAAGGTAACCTATAAAATTATGAATAATCCTAATGTGGACTCATGAAAATGTCATGACAGCTGAGTTTCTGCTCTTAATACTGATTTATCCCTATTTTGCACTAGGAATAACTATGACTGTAACTCAAAGTAAGCACTTGTGGTGAGTTGTCAGCTCACCCAAATCACAAAAACCTATACTTTCATTTGTTTCTGGTTAGAGATTAAATTTTCATATCATGATTAAATAATTATCGGTATTACAGTTATCACTGTTATCAGTATTTTCATGGTATTATTAAAATGTGGTGAAAAGTTCTGATACACAAACTAAATAATTTCATCAAGTTTTATATTGAAAACTTCTCAACAACTTTGCAATGTCAGTGTTTCATTGGTGAAATAAACGAACTCTCATTGCTGCTGCACCTGCATCTAGGCTGTTGCTGACACTGGACAGTATTTACTTTAAGTGTGGTAATCAAACAGTTTTAATGATATTGCACGATCACAGCTATATTGCTCTATATCAGTATCAGCATATATTAGCTGATAAATATTGAGTATATTATATCTGTATTAATATTATACAGATTATGTTGGCAAATTATGTTTTTGATTCAATTTATTAGAGAAAATGTTTGAACATTTGAAGAGTCCGAATCTTTGTTCTGTTGTAATAACGTCAGTTAGATTTGGTTCAGTCAGAGCTGTTGAATATTAAATCAGTCAATGTGAAATTATCAGCTATATTATGGGTATCGGCCATTAGAAGCAGGTAACTGTCAGTTATCAGTATCAGCTGAACAAAATCCATGTTATGCACGCTTAACAGTAACAGTAATAACTTTAACTAGGACTACTAAGAATTTTATATTGATTTATCATGAAACCTGTAATTGTTTCATCCCCACTTTTTGTAGTGTCTGGTGATGTCAATAGTGTTGGTTATATCTATGTAGGTTTTGAGATATTGGTGGTGTTATATGAGGTGAATGTAATTTTGTCTTTGTTGCTCACAGCACTGATAAATGTTATTACCAATTTTTACAAAAAAATAAATAAATAAATAAAATAATCAATACCCATGCATTGTTAACAGTTGCCACTGGAGCCAATTTTACTCAAGAAATGTCCAGTGCTGCCAGTGTGTTCTTGGGATTGCCTGGAGTAACAGTGACATGAAGGATGGTGAAAAATACCTCAAAACTTGGACAAATTCAATCAAAACTACAATATATGCATAGCACAATGCAACTAGAGGTAAATGAAAATATGTCTCCTCTCCTGCTCACTGAAAACCTCCTAAACCTCCTAAAACTCTCTTATCCCCTGAATTTCTTCCTTCGACCTCTTCTTGTGTCTCTCTCTCCCTTCTTTTCTCTGCCACACACACTAGTTTGTACCAAAGAGCCCAAAATAATTTCAGTGCGTTACTCCACATGTTTGCTATCATGTAGGCTGAAAATTAAGTTGGAGAGTTGGAGTTGTGTGTGTGCATTTCTGCGTGTGCGTGTGTGTCTGTGTGTGTATTGCCCTGTCAGATGCTATTGGATCAGAACGAGGTGATTTCAATGCTGTGGTCACGCAGGGTGACGCTGTTCTTTGTGTTGATGTGTGTTTAGATTCATGCATGCATATGTGTGTGAGGACTGAAAGTGAGGAGGTGTGTGTGTGTGTGTACATTCGTGCACGTATGTGTGTGTGTGTGTGTGTGTGTAAATGTATGTCTGGTGTTTGTTGCCATAGCAGACATCCCGCAGGGAGCGGATAGTGGTGGAGATGGAGGGAGGACATTTTTAAGCACTTCAAAGTGGCCTCATTCCACACAGCTGAGCTCAGAGGTGTGTATGTGTCTCTGCCCGAATGTGTGTGCGTGTACGTGTGTTCTCCCTATATAAACCTCTGTGTGTTTGTCTGCTAGTATATCCCTTCGTATAAATGTGTTTGAATGTGTGCATGCAGTACATTCATCTATGCGTGCTGTGAATGCTATGCATGCGTAAGTGTGCGAGGTAAAGATGGACTGCTGTACCTGGCTTTGTTTATGCCCTCTTCCAATCTGGGCCCCTCATGGGAATGAACTACAGAGAGCGTTGTGCATGTGTGTGTGCATTTGTGTGTGCGTGTGTGTGTTGGAAGCTGCTTCCAGTGTGTATAAAAAAAAGCAATGTCTCACACAAAAGCGAGGGATAGTGGGGAAAGTGAAAAGATAGAGGGTGTCACAGTGACTGATGAGTTTCTGGTTTCAACCTCGGACGCGGTGAAAGTGAAATACACTTTCTATTGCTTTGTCTCCTCTTTCCCCTTAGGAGAAAATGGAAATAGCGAACATCGAACCAATGCAGTCAATACCACTCTCCAGAAAAGGGCTGAGAGGGACGCTCTCTCGGCCGCAGAGCAAGACTGATGGAGGGAGGAGTGGGCGATAGCCGGAGTATGTCAGGTTTCATCTGCCCTGTGTGACACGCAGCGCTCTGACAGCTCTGCTACACTCAATCTAGTCTCAAAACTATCAGTCTCATGCTCTCACACACTTTTTCTCCTCTCTGTCTTTCATGCACTCATCCTTCTGTCTTCTCCTCTCTTTCCTGTTCTCACACTCTATCTTCATCAGTCTCTCACCCCCTCTGGGCTGCCATTTTGCAGCATATGGCTCTCCCACACAAGTACTCACACATGCACTGCCATATGTGTTTGCTCATACACCCTCACATGCACTGTCTTTCTGTCTCTTCTCCTGTTTATTTGCTCTTCTTCCTTCTCTGTATGTCTTTATTAAAATAGCACCTAGCCAAGTCATTCGCATTTAAATTAGCTAATTATAAAAAAGTAACGTCCTGGAGAAGAAGGGATGTGATAGGAAGGATGATTTTGAATCTGTCTGAAATGTTCAACTCTGTCTCTTGATGTTTCTTCTGACCATTTGACTGGCCAAAATCACTGTCAGTCAGGTGTTCATTAGCTGTCAGTCACTGTGAAATGTCTCCACACAGGATTTGATGTGATTTGTCAGCCACCTTCACTTTCTCTGCCCACTTTTTTTCTCAAACCAGTGGACCATTGAGCTACTGGCCCTGGTATCAGGGCTCAAAATGAATTTTTCCTCAGTGTCTCACAATCATACTGAATTTTACTTTCAACCGTCCTAGACTTTACAGCCATTGTCCCAAAAGGAAGTTCTTTTCATTCTGAATTTGTTGATCATTAAACCTTTCATTAAGACACAAGCAAATTAGGTTATACACAATTACATAAATTTTAACAGAGCAGTTATTATTTACACACTTTCATACACTGCACATTAGATGACATGTAAGAGAACACATGTATTGATGATGACCAATGTAGTACAGCTCAGTAAACACATGCAACTTTTCTATCACTGATATTGTGACAAAACAACCTTGAACAAAACTGCATATTAACATTTTTGCAGGACTCAATTTTGTGACCATATATACACAGAACCAGATGTTACATACATCGCACCGTCAACCAAGTGTGCAACACATGTGGAAAGTACTTATCTCTTTAAACAGACATCTGCATATGAATACAGATTCTGTAGGCATATATGAATGCATATGAATGCTAATGGAATCAGATGATAGCTGATGAGTTCTGAGATCAGGAAAATACAGACTTGGCTGCCCTCAGGTCCACTCCTGCTAGCTTAATGCATACACCCTCTCTGAGCTAAAAAAAAAAAAAAAAATAGCACAAAAATGGCAGTTAGTTTCCCAGTTAGTCATTACTTCCACACTACTGATGATTATTTATCCAAAAATCTTATTGTGTTAATATTTTGTGAAAGCACCAACAGCCATCCCAACAATATTGTTGCAGTATTGAGGTGTTTGGTCAGAAATATCGATATATTTACTCATTTTATCTCCTCACCCATTTCTACCCCTTGGAGTACAAAATATGACATCAGTTACCACCTATGTGATCAATAATTCTTGATATTGACTGATATGAAAGTTCACTATCATGATAGGTTTTTCATCTATATCGCCCAGACCTACTACATACATATTAACTTTCTATTAAATTTCTAACAGACATTTTGTAGGGAGTGTGATAATTTGGAGTTGAGTCATATGTTTAGTAATACAGGTTCACGGGCACAAGCTTTTATATTTTTCAGGTGAAAATGTAACCATTTAGATTTCCAATATATGGTCAGTTTAAGCAAATAACGCATATTTGGAAATTTGTTCTACATTTCTGTAATAAAAATGTGTCTTTACTGTCCCAGAATTGTCTCAGACAGTGCTATTTTTTATTGTCCCTGGGACCACGGGACATCCTGAGTTCAGTCGCTACCAGGAACAGTTAGATCATCTAGCCTTCAGGTGCTCCATTGTGTGTGAAGCGTGGCATTGTGTCAGGCCTAAAACATGCTTAAAGTAACATGTAACATCTTGCACAGTGGGGTTGCCTGACAGTTTCCTCACCAAGGAATTGACGTGCACATTTCCAAAATGTGAAACACATGTAATGCATCTCACAGAGACACTTAAACGTTGTGCCTGTACTCGAGCCATGCGGCCTACATGTTTTAGGCCTCAGTCATGACTGATTTAATTGAGGTTCAAAGTGTAGGCAAAGGATAATTGTGGTCTCATTCTCAGCAGAATAGGATTATTAATGTTTCAGTCTTGTAGAGGGAGGATTAACATGGTGAGACCTTGAGGGATGACATCTGGAGCTCAGTTTAATAATGTGCAGTAACTACTGTGATGTTTCGACAAACAGTAAATGCAAGAATTAGAAATGGAATGCACCTTTAAACTAAGGAATGCAGAGCATAAGTCAAGTTAGTTTTATTTGTATAAGCCAGCATTACAAGCCAAATATTTAATTCAAAGGGCTTTCTTATATGTTTTTTGTTGCTATGTTTATTGTTATGCAATAAACATAGCAACAAGATAGCTGTTCACACCAAGAAACTATATAAGTATACAATGATTTGTCATTATGTTATTCACAAAGTGTGTCACAGTCAAAGAAATCAAATCAAATAGAATCAAACAAATAAAACAAAGATCAAACATTAGATAAAACAGACATGGGGAGCAGATAAAAACACAGGATTAAAACATAAAATACCATATGCTACGCAAATGCCCATCTGAAAAGGTACATTTTTAGCTGCATTTTAAGATCCCACAAAGTGGGAGAGATATCAACTTTAATGGGAGACTATTCCAAAGCTTAGGGGCTGCTAGTTGGAAAGAATGATCTTCCCGAGTCTTGAAATGTGTCTGAGGACCTCTTAGAAAACCCAGAGTGGAGAACCTAAGACCTGCACCAAATGCAAATTATTGATCTGCCTACATTTTCATATTCTTGAACAAATCTCCCACATTAGGCATTTTTTTTTAAATAAAGTGATTTTGGACACAGTTGAAACAGAACGTATGAATTCATCTTGTTTTCTATAATATTTGTTTTTTTAACATCTGTAAATATAGTCTTGTTACTCTGAATACAATCTTTCTGTCCTCACATTTCTCTCTGTACTTAATATAAAGCTTAAATCATAACCATATGCTCAAAATCTCATCCCTCCATATCTCAGCTCATCTCGTCTGTTGTTATATATGGATTTTAAACTCTAAGTTGGCTGACGTGCAGAGGGGATTAATATGGTATTTGTTCCTAACAGAAATATCCAGAACACTAAATCACAATAAGAAAGCAAAAGAGATTTTATGATTCACAAGTTCTCAGTGCTGACTCTTGTCTGCATCTCAACTAGAATTGAAGTACAATTTATATTTAATTTTATTGAATTTTTATGATTGTGTCTTGTACCAATAATATACTCAGCCCAAACAGGCTTACAAGAAACAATTATTTTGAAAAACAGACCAGAAACCAGAGTAGCAACATAAATTACATGTAATACTAAACAAATAAACCATTCTAACGTTTTTCCAGGCTTTAGAAACAAAGGTAGCCACCTTATAAGCATTAAAACTAAACAGTCATTCCATTCTGCCATTGTCAGTGCACCAGAAACATTTATTTTAAGATAGATATTCTTAACTCATCACAAAAAGGACAAGTCAGAAGCAAAATAGTTTCAATAGGCAGATTCAGGACCATAGAAAGACTTTAGCTGACCCGTTGTAAAGGGAGGAGGCAGATTCTAAAAAAAAAACAAGCCCATAGAAACATAAAATCCGTACAAGCTGACGTAAAACATGTTTTGTTCATTTTTACATTGGACAGAAACTGCAGTGTTCGTAGTGCAGAGGAGTCACCTGTGTCTCTCCCACACAGACACATGCAGTACATACATAATCATTAGTTCTTACTCTCTCTCTCTCTAATCAGTGGAAGCTCTGCCTCGTTCTTTCCTTCTGTAATTACATCCCACGTACCGCATCAAGCAGCAGATTGAATCCTCATCGCTGCACTAAACGAGCTTCAAGAGGAGAGATTGAGAGTTAGACAGAGAAAGAGGGATTTCACCCTCTTTAAAGAATCCTGTCTGTCTCTCAGCCCTGCTGTCTCTCTCTCTCTGTCACTGTGTGTGTGTGTGTGTGTGTGTGTGTGTGTGTGTGTGTGTGTGTGTGTGTGTGTGTGTGAGACAGAACGGGGTTCTCCTATGACGGCTTGATCAAACAAACACACACACACACTGACACATACACTCAAGCCCGACACCAAATGTACACAGACGGGGTGTTTGATCGCAGAGTTGTTGCTTGTGTGTTTTTATTACCTTTGGCAAAAATCCAGTTTTAATGTGTTGTTGTGTCCTGAACGAACGTGAGCAGCATTTTAATTAGCAGCAATTGTTGGAGGTATTTGTGGCTCATGAAATATGCTGACTAACGAGATGTTAATAAGCTCTACACAGGCACTGGCACTGCCAATGGAAGAGAATAGTCCCCATTCATAATCAATAGTGCTGTGGCCTCGCTTCCATGTATATGTATTGATCTGCCTGCACTGCTAAATGAACATGTGTGTGTCTCTTTGTTTTGTGTGTTTTTTCTCCTAAGGCTCTGCTCTTCAGTGCTCCCCTGCTTGTTTCTCCCCTTCTGTGTGTTGGTGTGTTTGTGTCTGGGTGTGTGATCGTGGCTATGGAGATGGCTACCAGGGGTGTGTGTGGGCGTGTGTTTATTTGCATTTACATGCAAACTTGTGCACACATTTTGCTGTGTTTCTTGGCGTTTGTGCCAACAGATGACATATTTCTGTGCATTTCTTTGTACAGATCTATAGAAGTCGTCGGCGCGTTAACCGAAATGATCAGTGCAACCTTTTTGTTGTGTTTTGTGTGTATGTGTGTGTGAGGTGGGGGTCTCAGGCGCTCCTGTGGTGAGATTGCATTGACCGCTGTGTTATTGCTCTTTAATTATCAATTACGGCAGCCCCCCATCCCGGGCAGAGTGGGGGGGTGGAGGCGTACGCGGAGGTGATAATGAATACAGAGCTGCCATTAGGACAGTAACCGGGCTCTCCGTCTGGGGCTGGGGAGCCAGCGAGGAGGAGGAGGAGGAGAAGGAGGAGGGGAGCTGGCTGGTGTGCTAATGAAACAGGCTGCAGCTCAAGACAAAAGAAAAGCCACCATCCCTCCCTCTCCTTTTCTCTCTTCTCTTCTCTCCATCCCATCTTGATCCCCTCATCATCTTTTTTATCTCTCGTGTTTTTTCTTGCTCACTTTGCAGCCCACGCCTCAAACACACTCGTCAGAAACACAGCCGCCGTCTATGCACATAACGTTCACACACACATTCAAACACACTCACTAGGGACTGCGTTCTCACAGACAAACAGTGTCTGTATTTACTGAGTGGGTCATCTTTGAAGCTGTCAGCTAATCCGTTTGAAAGTGTGCCCGCTCTTTCACAGTATATCATTACTATGAATATTTCTCATCCTGTTTTTTTGGCATTGTTCCTTTTCTGGCCCTGTTTTCACTGCTCTGTGTTGATATAAATGGTGCAAAAATGGAAAAAAAAAGTAAAATCTGAAACAAATAAATAACCTAATGAATGAATTTAATGTATTAGCAGGCTCTGTTGGTTATTCCAGGTGCAGTAGGTAGATGAGTGTAATGTTGATTTCTAAGAAAACTGAAGCTGGCTGTTAATGACACTGTTGGGGAGTCAGTCCTCACACCTTCCTGCCAGGATAGTCCTGCTTTTTAATGTCATTTTTATAGTGAGAGTGTCAGTGTTAAATTTACCTGAACAATTAGCAGTGGTGCCATTAAAAAGCTGGCTACCTTTAAAAATATTTTATTTTCGTTATTAAAAAATATTCATCGGCATTTAGAGTTTTTTGTTTGGTTTTTTTTGTATTATATTAAGGTCCATACAAATGGACTGAAGGATTATAACACCAAGCAAGTAAGGGCTGGCAAAGTAAATAAAAATACAGATATATGTAAAACAAAAAACACAAAATAGAAAATCAAATCACTTTACTGAAAGAAAAGAGGTAAGAAAAAAATTAAATTAAACAAAAGACAAAAATTCACATTGAAACAAATGATGATTGTACATGTGTGATATACACAATTCAACTTTACCGTGTTTTCAAAAACTTGTCCTGCTGCAGTCTGTTAGAAAAGTGTTTCTTTCCATCATGTATATGTTCATAAATAATGTTAATCCAATCGTCAGCTGAAGGTATATCTGGTTTAGCCACTTTCTAGTAATGGCTTTCATGTCAGCTGCGCCTGCACAGAATCCGAAACAAATGTCCAACATGAGAGGTAATGTTTTCTGAAGGCAGGGGAAGAATGTTGCATTTGCAGATTTTTTATTTATTTATTTATTTATTTTTGTGAAAATAAATAGCTTCAGCTGTTAAAAATAAAAGTGTTTGGATTATCCTACATGAAATAAAGATTTTAACACACCACCTCTCAGGACATGCAGTCAATAAATCACCGTGCCTGCCTACTGCGCCTATAAAGAGATGCCACATGACATTATGTCAGCAGCGCTCACATGTAAATAGCCTGTTTTATTTGGCTGACATGTAAATGCCATCATAGCAGCAGTGTAAAGCACAACGGGACAGATAGTGAGGGGCTTCTCTTTGTCCTTTCACTGCATGACAGATGAGAGCTGCTCCTAAAATGCAACCGGCAATCACATCCTATTTTTCCCTTTTTGGAGATGAGACACATTAAATGTCTCCTGGAGGGGAAATGTGGAAAAATAAACAGAAATAAGCATGGCCTCTGCACCAGCATGCAAGTAAATTACTGAATTAGAAAAAAGCCATAGGGCAATATGATAGCACATTTTCACGTAGAACCGTATTATCAGAGCGACAGCATCCAAGTGAAAATGAGCAGACATGAAGAATCTCTGCTAAATGTTTGTTTTTACACACAAAGTGAGATATAGTGTAAGAAACGTGGCCAAGATGCAGCCTCTGATTTGTCACGTGTCACATGTGCCGCCGACCTGACTGGGCACTGTGCCAGGCCGATACGAGCTGCTCCACCTGTTGTAAATCTGCTCCGGTGCACTGATACAGTGGCTTATAAAGAGGTGGGTAAACCCTGACCTCCAGTCTGAAAGCCTTGTCAGACTAAACCACTACATGAAGACAGAAATGTCTGTTACATTTGTGCATATCCAAGTCCTTGGGTCATAGAATGAAATGTTTTATTTCAATAGCCTGCATTCACAGCTGGAGTCTCAAAAGGCTTTGTAGCTCCCATCCTATGAAGTACTAGATGACAAATACATTCCTTAACCTCAGACTGAGGATAATTGAGCTCTGTGAGCAAAGTGGGTTAAGGTGGTTTTACCCTTCGATATGTATCGACTTAAGTAATGTCTAGTATCTCAGTCAGTTTGATATTCAGAATAATACTATCTCCTTACAGCCAGACACTTTTGAAACATTCATTCAACACGCTTTTGCCCATTCATTTTCCCACAACGTGCACTGTAGATAAGAGAGGGCTCCCATCCATCTGTTCAGAGAGAATTGTTGCACCTCCAGGTTTATAGACCTCGGTTTCTTTTTTTTTAGATTGAATTTTTAGATTGTTTGCCACTCAAGGCTACAGATGAAGAGATAGAAAGCTTATTACATTACTTTATTCATGTGTCATTTAACTCAACAAAGATTCAGCTGCTAAATAAACTTCAACTCCAGACAACTGGCCGCTCTCTGTATCCACAGCTGATGTGAGAAGAATCCTGCTGAGAATAAACATGAGTAAAGCTGCTGGGCCTGATAACAAGACAGCCCCCGTCGTACCTGTGTCTAAAAAGTCTGCAGTGTCTAGTCTAAATGACCACCGCCCTGTGGCACTAAACCCTGCCCCACCCTTTATTCAACCACTGACACGGAGAAAACTTTGTTGTGAAGTCAGGCACATTACCATACCACTACCATAATTTCTTGTATGTTGTTTGCACAATAATTTATATTACTCATATTACTCATATATTTCCTGTGTGTATATGTTTTGGTGCCTGTTGTGTGGCATTGTTTGTATATTTTCTTTGTGTGTAGTGTGGAGCAGGCTACAACTGCATTTCATTGTGTAATCCTGTGTGTTGTATAATGACAATAAAACTGAACCTTGAACTTTTGCATTGATATTTTCATCTAGATGTTAAGTTTTTCCTCTGACTAAATATTTAAAGAGGACCTAAGCGTGTCTCATTTTAGTTTTGCTCAGGTTGCTTTTTTCAGTTGTTTGGTTCAGGTGTTCTTGCTCAAGCTATTTGCCTCTTTTGAGCAGTTTTTATTGCAGCTGTAGTAGAGCTGTAGATCATGTTGAAATCATCTGCATTGAATGGCTCCTATGAACTGATTTTTTTCAATATTTTATTGGACTATTAAAAGATGGCATCTCTTCTTAGAGTGTGTCAGACAAGGTGGAGAGCCTTTTGTTAACATATTCATTTGAAGATTTGATTGTATCATCCTGTTTACCAATACTAAAAACTTAAATTGTTAAGGTAGTGCACCTTTTACCTATGATTAAGTATCTCAAATAAAAATCTCTTCTCTGCTGATATTGCAGAAAGAAGTTAAGAAGAAAAATTTAACCCTGCAAATGAAGGATATAATGCAGTTACACTGTTGGCATAGGGAATCATCTAATTATCAACAATAACATTAATTATTCATGAATCTGTCTGCAGCATATTATAGGTGTGTTCTCTCATAAGGCTGAGTTTAATCCCAACACATTCATTTAAATAAGTCAAACTTGGAGCTAAGTAAATTTCCCGCTGAGTCACAGGGACATTAGACTGCACAGAATCATCTCACAGTCTCTGTTAAAGAGCAGCATTTGGCCTCTTCAGGGTCAAAATTCCTTTTCAAGAGCAGTAAATGTGGAGAAGATTGTCTTGATGTCAGGTATGCTCTGACTTAAGTTGTGCTGGAAAAACACAATTCCACTTTGAGATGAAATAATGAATAAATGCTGTTTTGTGCCAGAGAACTGTAAGATCATTTTCATATTTCAAAGGACAAAGACGAAACATTATCATAAGAAAAATGGGACAATAATACAGGCCCGCATGCCATTTTCGGCTTCTTAATTTAGCTTGCAAAAATAGAAAGTCTTTAGGCTATATAAGTCCACTGGGCTTTCAGTCTGTGTGTTCTCTGAGAGCAGCAGGAGAGGATGCAGCCGTGTTAAAGGTCATGTGTTCTTGTCTGAAAGGAAACCTTTCAAATCCCTTTACACAAAGAGTAACACACATTAAATCAACCACACACTACAGCCTGTACAAAGTACTGCTGCTAGAATATTAACCAAGACCATAAAATTTGATCATATCACCCCCATACTCATTTCATTGCCCTGGCTCATGTTACATGTACATGTTAGATCTGATTTCAAGAACTTACTTTTAGCCTACAAAATATTATATGGACTTGCACCATCCTACTTATCATCCTTAAGCAGTCCTCATATAGCTGTCCGGGCTCTACGATTA
This sequence comes from Lutjanus erythropterus, assembly GCF_056507025.1. NCBI lineage: Eukaryota > Metazoa > Chordata > Actinopteri > Lutjaniformes > Lutjanidae > Lutjanus > Lutjanus erythropterus. The sequence continues at coordinate 30,842,062 of NC_139319.1, read as the reverse complement.
CAAGATGCTGGTCTCTGACAGTTACAAAAATAAACAAACTACTATTCAATGACAGAGCTTTTTTTTAACGAGTCCTTCTTTACTGGAATCCTCTTCTTATCTAAATTCGATAGTAGCTCGGTTGACTCATTCAAAAATGAAATTAAAACACATGCATTCACATCAGCCTTCAACCTCATTTAGTTTGCCCTGTGTATTAAACTGTGGTCATCCAATTTTTTAATCTTAATAAACAGGACAGGAGTTTTTTGTGCATATTATGTATTGTGGTATTTAACCATAACTTAAATATTTTAGTATTACAGGGTTCAACATAAATCATTGTAGGGTCCGGTCAGGCAAAGAAAAAGAAAACTACTTGCCCAAAGTTTGCTTTTACTTGCCCTCTGTTTTCTTTATTAGTTGTTATCATAGCAACAAAAAGATAAGCCTAAAGTTAATCGTTTCATGTTGTTTAATGTTTACTCTAGGGCTGCAGCTTCAATAAAATACCAGAAAATAGTGAAATATGTCTTCCGCAGGTTTTCAAAGTCCAATACCCAAAGATATTCAGTTTAAAGTGATAATAAACAAAGAAAAGGTGAATATACATGTTTTCACTTCACTTGAATAGCAAGTGAGTTGCCAGATTTACCAGCCTGACATTTTTATTATTTATTTTTTTTAACCTTGCTCAAGGGCATCTCAGTGGTGGTAATGAGGGAGGGGTAACTGCTGCCTTTCACATTCCCCACCCAGATCCAAGGCTTGAACTGATAACTTTCCAGTCGCAAGCTTGCTTCTCTAACTTTTAGGCCACCACTGCCCATTTGCCCTGAGCGAGCAAGCAGCCCTTGTTGTTGAGCCTTGCCAGGTCTAAATCTACAGGAGTATTTTATGTGCATGTTGTATATTGTTGGATTTAACCTCACGTAGATCTTCCTTAATGTTTTATTTTATGTTCAGCCCTTTTAGACATGCTGTGATAAACTCTGACTTGACATTAGAATGTATTTCAGTGGAGAGTGTGATGTTTTATATAAAAGAATCTCACAATTTGATAAAAAGTGTCAAGTCGTTTTGGTAATAAAAAATAAGACAAAGGCAGGTGTGTGTGTGTGTGTGTGTGTGTGTGTGTGTGTGTGTGTGTGTGAGAGAGAGAGAGGTGTGTTTGTCTGTCTGTGGGGAGCACCTGAGCTGCTGTGGGAATTCATTTCATCTCACTGGCTCTTCCCTTCCCTCTTCTGAGACCCCCAGCCTCAAAAAAACAAAAACATAACCACACTTAGACTCCAGTGGGAGTTCAAATTGCAGGGTAAGAGGGGGGTGCGGTAGTCTGACCACACAGAGGATGTTTGAGCTCATGTCCCAGCACCACCTAGATCCCCCACCAAGGCCCAGACATACAGACATGCAGATAGGATGTCCAGAGGGAGAGGGGAGAGGACAGCGGTGCGTATGGAAAGCCGGCGTCCTGCCAGCTTCAGCCAGCTGTGCAGAGAGAGGAAGACGAGGACTGCCCTCCCTGTCCCCATCTGTCAGTGTGTGTGTGTGTGTGTGTGTGTGTGTGTGTGTGTCTCCATCTCTGCTGCGCTGTCTGTATCTCCGTCTCTTTTCTATGCTGATTGATTAGCTGTTTACGTCTCTTTCTCCTTCAGTCACCCCCCCACTCCCACATTGCTGCACCGTCTTCATCATTTCCCTTCTTTCTACCCCTCCTCTTCTTTTTCTCCACCTCCTCCTCCTTCCCTCTCACATGGGCAGACAAAAACACCACCACCTCCTCCTCCGGCTCCCCCACCCCCCCACCCCCTCCTTATCCGAGAAAAATAGACTGGATGCTCATGCTTGCCAAAGTGCCTGCGGAAAGCCTGGCCAGGGCTTTCACAGAGCTCTACGAGCAGTAATAGGCGGACAGAAGAGGAAAAAAACACGGCACAATTTGGTCCATGTGTCTTGTTTCAGGAAATTGCATTTTAAAGGGCAGCAGGTCTTTTTTGCGCTCAAGTGAAGGGTGAGAAACCTTCACCTACGCTTGTCTGTTTGGGAATATCCTGTGTGTCTGTGTTCATGTGCGTTTGTACATCCCACTTTCTTTTAAAGCTTATGAAAGAGCGAGTTTCAGACATTTAAAAAGATAACATCTCCAGACATTTCTAATACCGAGGGCCTGTTACAAACACTCACACAGTTCAGTATCCGCTCATCTCTCCCCTAAAGTCATCCTGTAGAACAGAGTTATGTTATTTTACTGAGGCTTTTTGTTTTTCAGATTATTGCCTTGGTTTTGTTTGTTTTTTTGCCATTACACTGTCCTGCACTGTTTTTTGTGTGCTGAGGCCCGTAAGGCACGAAGGAGGAGACAGAGAAAGAAAAGATGAGGAAAAACAGATTAACATGCAGCTAATTGTAACGGAAACGCCATCTCCCTCACACCATTGTCTTGCCCCTGCTCCCGTTTGGATGGCGCATAAAGACATAATTCCCCTAATGTGAGGTATTTGTAACGCTGCCTTTGTTGGCAGCGGGTTGTCTGGCATATCGCTCCGCTCTGAGGAGCCTCTGCCAGCCTCACCAGCTTCATGCTATCCATCACCGGCATCAATGCCAGGCGGGCCTCAGCACACATGATTCTGCACCCAGGCACAGGCCCGCTCCTCTGGGACAACATCAGGGGTGTAGAGTGTGTGACTGTAAATGTGTGTGTTTGTAGCACGGTAGCCCTGTTTGTTAGTCATCTCATTGTCACTGTAAACAGCTCTCTTTTTGTCCTCCCACAAGCCGCAGCGGTCTGTGTTTTTACAGGCCATAAGTGCTCATTACTGTTGCAATTTAAACCTTCACTGATTCAGAATCACATCTACATTTTTGTGAGGTCACGTGTTCTTCAGTTTTTTTCAAAATATTTAGTATCTGAAAGTTGTCAGAAATTCCTCTGACAAATTAAAGTATAGCTTGTATTTAGCTTTTATATACAGTCTAAGGCTAGACCAATTAATTGCATCATGAGGAAAACCTCAATCATTCTTATAAAACACTACAAAAGAGCGCATTGTGTCAGATCACACTGTGAATGAGGCTCAGACCTTTAATTTTAACTGCCTCAGTCCTCTGAATAGCTCATTTAAACCAGTACTGAGCTCACTGGCATTGTTCACATTTTTTGGCACCGTCCGTCTGCCACTCGGTCCGCAGAGTTCAGGAAGAGACAGGGTTAAGCCTGAAACACTTTTTTTTTTCATTCAGCCACTCAGAAAGCTGCCAAACAATTCTGAGGCTGTTGTTGGCTCTTTGTCTCTGTCAGATCGGCAGAAGAGAAATAAATAAGAAGCAGAGAGAGATACAGCTGTCGAGACCAACGAGAAGGCAGAGACTCACTCGCAAAAACACACAATCACGGAGTAATAATCACATCACCATGAACGTGTCCCTGACAGCCAAGCATGTGCATGTGCCCGTCTGCGTGTATGTTGCTTTTATTTACCGTGTCAACATCAGCTTTACTTTTCCCTCCCCTCGTTCTCTGCCCACCGCTGTCTGCGCCATAAATGCCAGCAGTCAGGAATTCATCTAATTCACAGCGCCAGCCGCAGTATTTCCCATCCCCCTGTCAAAAAGCTGTATCCAGCCTTATGCACCTCCTTGTTTACTCTGCTGCTTTATTCTTCCTTCTCAACGTACACATGCAGCCCTGACCACAGTGAAAACAAACAAATCTGTGTAGGAACACAGTGTACGAAATGGTAACACCACCTTTTAAATACTGAGCTGAACCTCATTTAGAGTGATGTTTGTCTCAGCTGTCTCAAAGATCCTCTTGTAGACTATAAGAACAAGATTTTTCAAGTTCAGATTTTTTTTTTAACTACCTCCTTTCCTTTTCATGAACATGGAAGGCCTTTATTTTGTCCAGTCAAGCATGAAGACACAATATTTCAGCTGGATTTCATTTTAATAAAAAGCTTTAATTGAATGGATAGAGACAAGCTAATTTAAATGAGAAATCTGTAATATATTTACTTTATAAAATGACCATTATATGTCATCAAAGATCAAGGAAACATTTTAAGTTAAGTGAAATACTGCCTTTTCTGACAACAGCGCTACAGCTGCAATGAAATTGAAATTCCATTCTGGCCCATAACTTGTGTTATTGTTTGTCCGTTTCATGTTAATTGGGGTTAAAATTAATGCTGCAGAGCAGTGGACTTTTGTTTTCAGGATAACAGGCTTAACTTTACATTGACAGACAGCTGACAGATATAAACAGATGATCAACTTGCAGTGTAGCACTCTTCATCACTTGTTACTGTATTAATTACAATGTTGTGCTCGTCTTGCACTGCTTCAGTGTTCCTGCAGCCTGCCTGAGCTTCCTCAAGTCTAGGGTGGTGGGCAACTCCCTTCAATCATTCCACCACATATTAAATACAGATTCAACCTATCTAATATAGACTATGGCTCCAACTCACTGTCTGGACTGCTTTACTCATTTTTGGATGCACATTTGTCACATATCGCTCCTTTAAAGGCAGTGTTTTCTTTAGAGCCTGTAAAACTCATTCCACCTGATAATTGTTTCAAGTTGCACAGTTATCAATCTAAAAAGCAGTACTGTACTTTTTGAGGATGAAAGTTGGATCAGACAGTAAATGAAAATTAAATTCTTTTGAAACCCAAAGGAAAGAAAGCTGTTTGATTTTATTCGACCAAAAGAGGAGAGACGATCAGCTTTTGTAGCCGGCGACGTCTCGTCTCAGCCTTCAATTCTGCCTCTTCCCCAAAGGAAATTAACCAACGGATTCCTCCTGACAGACAGCTGTTCCTCCCACAGTGGGTCTTCTTCATAACCTGCACCTCCCCACGTCACACACACACACACACGCACACACACACACACACACACTATTCCGAGTTACTGCCTCCCAGGAGAATAAATCTGCAATCAACTGGGCCTATAAATAGCTGTGGCACACTTCACTGCTGCTGAGGCCCCCCTGCCCTTCCCAAAGAGCTGCTAACACACACATGCACACACACTCTGAGGCTCTCCACCCCTAATCCAAAGCAGGGCACCCAGCCTTTCTTTGCACTCTGCGTTTCCTCCTGCTGACGTTATGTGCTAATATTTCTGCGAGCAAACACATTAACAGAGGCTAATTAAAGTAATTTGTCCCTCACATATCTACACATTAGTTCTAATAGCTTTCAGGCAATTAAAAGCCCGAACCACCAGCCATATTAGCCATTCCATCTGAATCACTGTGCTTAAATCCTCGGAGAGAGCCGCTAACGCTACGCTAGGCTAACGCTAGTTATTGGTAGCCGGGGCTAATCACCTCATTAGTCAGCAGGCTTAATGAGATGTGTTATTTAAGTAGATACTGTATCAGGCAGAGGGGGGACCTGTTCCTGCGGAGCCAACATACACACAAAGAGAGAGAGGGGGAGATTTTTATCAACATTAATCTCACACAAGCACACACACTTACTGGTTTCACAGGGGAAAAAACTACAGAAATAGATTTTATAATGAATACTTTCAATAAACTGTACAGAAAGAAATTGATGTTAAAGCAACAAAGCTACACTGTGAGAAAATGCTGAGACAATAAAGGTCTTGTTGTTTATCAGAGAAATATAGAAACACTCTATGGATGCAACAGGCGGACATGTGACTGGTAAACAAAGATTATTTCATTCCCAGTTTCAATTCAGTTATTGTTTGGAAGACATTCATCAAAACCAGTAAAACCAATGATAAGTTTCCAGACTGCTTCTTCTGAGGAACCTCTCCACACTCCTGAACATCATAAACCTGGTATTCAACAACTCTGTTAGAAGGATAAACCCCTGGAGATGAACTGTCACGTTTTCAAGGGGGTCATAAACACAAACATATAGAAAATACAGTGTATAAAGCAGAAAAGCACAGATACACTCACACTCTTCCAGGCTGAGGCACCTAAATATGCTGAAATACATACAAGATTGTACACATACCCATAAAAATCTGTATACATGATTCACATTAGACACACACATTTGAGAGAAATGACTTCCATAACGTAGACATTAGTATAATTAGAAGCAAGTGTAGGAACTGGTTTTGGGACATGAGATGCAGCTTTCAGACAATGGTTCAGTCCATCTTGATTCGTCCATCTTTAAACCTGGCTATTTTTCTCTTGACAGGAACATGCAGGAGAGGTATTTCCACCATTAAGGAGAGATTTCTGGGCTTTTATTAAGAAGCTGAACCATCATGACTTCAACAATTATGCTCCTCTCTCTTGGTTGACATGCCCTTTAAAGAGGTAATAGAGACCCAGTCCCAATTTGTGTCTCTATGTAATCTACCATTACATTCAAGCCGCAGTGAAGTAATGATTTTGTGAAAAAGAAATACCTGGCAATCTTTGAAAAAAAAACATACTGATATTCTCTACAGAATCCTTAAAAACTCAAGTACTTAAGTCTCTAATAGACCTACTTTGGGTCTCTCATGTAGTACAATTACATGTGGGTCACAGAGATGAGTATCCTTTTAAAAATACTAAAAATACCAGGCAATCTTTCCAGAGAAAAAGCTTTTAATCCCTTTCCCAAGTTGCAGCTATGTTCTACACAAAGATGTTCGCCAGATATGATGTGATAAAATTCAGAATTTTAGTATCCATTATATTTGTCTAGATTGTAAATGTTTTTTAATGTGCAGTGGATGATTCAGTTACAAGAGACTTTGAGGTTTCTTCAGATATGTTCGGAAAACTGATACATGCACTTAAATGAACTCCGGTATTGACTAACTGTTTTGGAGTAAATAAAGACTCATGGCTATGCCAGATATAATGACACACAAATTACATTTCTTTTTCTTTAGGGTTTGGAGTGAAGTTACAGTTATTTTCTCAAGTAATCATTTAGGTGTTAGAAAATGGGGATAAATGTCTATCAGTGTTTCCAAAAGCTTTAGTTGACGTCTTCAGCTGTCTTTTATTGTCCACAACCCAAAGATATTCAGTTTACTGTCATAGAGGAGTAAAGGAAGTAGAGTAAAAAATCATATTTAAGGAATTTGACTTTTTTTCTTCAAAAAAAAAAATCAAACTGATTAGCTGCTTATCAAAATAGTTGGTGATTAATTGACCAGCTGACAACTGATTGATTAATTGTTGCAGCTCCACAATTTGTCAAAGGTCAAGGTTTACTAAATTAGGTTTCTTCAACTGTAAAGCAAATAAGTGAGAAAATATTAAAATAATGTTGGAGAATATCTTGGCATCACTGAAGGAGAGAAAAAGAAACTGGAAACACCTTTAAAAGGTCAGACTGACTTATTGATGAACCTCGTCAATTACCGCTCACTGCAAAAGGTTCAAATAAGGACTTTTTAATTGATCAGTAAAGACATAACATGGCAGAGATGATTGCTTTATGTCTGCAGGTGCTTTGTGTGAGCAGGTGGATGTGTGTGACATTTAGTGTGTGTGTGTGTGTGTGTGTGTGTGTGTGTGTGTGTGTGTGTGTGTGTGTGTGTGTGTCTGTGTGTGTGTGTGTGTGTGTGTGTGTGTGTGTGTGTGTGTTTGCTACCAGACCCCTGACCTTTCCATGTCCTGATAGCGTCCCTGGAGAGATAGCGATGGAGAGGGAGGCAGAGGTGGGGGGGGGTGTGAAAGCGTGGAGGCCTTTGTTTTTCTACTGGAGGCCTTAATGTCACCACAGCGAGAGCCCTGATGGAGCAAACAAGCTGTTTTTGTGACCCCAGCTTGAAAACAAACATATGACAGACTTCATTTATAGACAGATTAATGAGTTGCATCCACTTCCTGTTTCACATTTAGTCTTAAATCTAGTGTCATTTGTTCTTTTATTTTAAAATGTTAATCAAAGTGGAGCCCGCACACATTATCACTTAACAAAAGCCAGTCTTTCTGCCATTTTGACAGAGACAGATACCTCCTGCAGGAGAGGAAGAGCATCATGCGCACCTACACACGGTGAAAGTAATCTAGTGTGTTGATGCCAGATTTAATTGTCTGGGGCAAAGGCGAGTGTAAACTGCACGCCTCACAGACAATAAGTGCTAGTGTTACCAGGCTGCACAGTGTGTTAATGGAGAAGCAGGGAGGGGAGGTTTGAGGTGGGTGGGTGTGCAGGGGGAGTTTTCTGGTGCTTCCGACCCGCGAATCACATCACCTCCTCCCTTCCTCTGCCCCCTCGCTCCCCCATCAGGCACCCACCATTTGCTCATCCATCACCATCGCCTCCCGCTCTCCTCTCCCCTCCGTCTTCCATCACTCCACCCAGCCAATTTAGTCCTCACTCATTTTTCTCTCCTCCGCAGAGCGCCGCTCTTTTGTCCTCCATGCTAGCCTCTCTTTCACTCCCGTCCTTTTACTGGCTCTCTCTTCTCTGCCAGTGTCTGATCACAAAATTTGAGCGGTCTGTTGTCAGAGAGGGCGTTGAATGACAGCTCTCTGTGCCTGCTATGTTTTTTTTTTGTTTTTTTTTCCTATCTGTGTGTATGCAGTCTGTTTCTTGGTTGTTTTGAATACATGTAAAAAGTGTGTATGTGTGTTTTGATATGTGTATGTGTGTGTGTGTATGTTTATGTATCTGGATTCTGTTGGTAATTAAAACCAATGACCAAAAAAAACAAAAACTACAGCCAGCCTTCGCCATCTGTCTCCACATAAACCTGATACTCCTGAACCACCTCTGTCTCTTTCTTTCTCCCTCTCTACCTCTCTCTCTCCACACACACACACACACACACACACACACACACACACACACACACACACACACACACACATACACATACACACATCTATGACCCACACTCCCAAATGCACCACTAATGCTGCCATTCGGCCATTTTCCAGGAGTTTCTCTGTAAGCTGTTCGTTGCTTCCAGAATTAAAGAGCATTAGTTATAACTGCAGGGCACAGCATCCTGGCCTCAGCCTATCATGTTCGCACCATTCCTACCACACACACACACAAATATTACCCACCAGACCACACACCCATACACACTACCAACCCATCCATCCACACACACATCCCACCCCCCACCCAGCCCCCCCATGGTCCCCAAGCTCTCTTTGCCACTCATTAACCCTGTCACGTTTACGGTATGAATTAAATGATTCCAGCGATGCATCCCCACGCACCGAGGGAGCCACAGCCAGACCTCGTCCCCCCCTCAAGGCTGGAGGGACGGCCCGAGGCGCCTCTCTGCACCCTCATTATTCCCAGCATGGTGGTCGCTAGCTGCCACACTGTTGTTTTAGCATGCACGCGTCCAAGTCTGTCTGTAGTGTGTATCCAGTGTGTGCGCCTGTCATCCTCTGGATGTTTGATGTTTCAATGTCTGAATGGAGGTAGCGACATCAGAGAGGCTCGTTTGTACTCAGAGCTGCAGAAAGTGACAGTGCTATTCAGTGTTTGTTTTCATTCAAAGACGAGACTCCCACCACTTTGAGAAGCTGCCAAATTATAAAACTGGTCCAAGTGATGAATTATTTTGTGGTAAACCAAAACATTTTTTATATCAATGAATGTATGCAGCGCATGAAAGCTATATATTTACAGGTTTAAACACAAGGGGGGTTTCCAGGAAAACTTAGCTGGCTTACAAGAAATGATTCATTTACTGTAGTATCCAAAAGCAGCAGTTTTGTTAAAGGAAGACAAGTTAAACTGGGTACTTAACTTGCCAAACAAAAAAGATAACATTACCTTCGAAAAACTTAAAGACAACAAACACTAGCTTTTAAAATACTCCACTCAAGTCCACTCAAAAAAAAAAAAAACTGAACAGATGTTTTCACATGTATCTGCTGAAGGTGAAAAGTTCCTCTCTGCTTACCTGAAATCTCTGTTTAATGTACACACAAGCAGGATTTAATGACATCACAACTAGTTTGGAAACATATGGTCCAACATGCAGCTAACACAAGAACGTCTAAACTTCAAGCACACATAAATTGAGTTAAGGTTAAAGTAGGAGACATCTGGTGTCCAGCAGTTGAGCTTTTGAGATGAGACATATTTTCATATTCATGGATTCTAGGTTATTCTGTGAAGTAGAAGAAGTTGATGTTAGTATAAGAGTTTTTAACAAGGCAATTTAACAGCCTTTTTTGGAAAAACTTAATCAGACAAGACACAAAACACATGTCAGGCTAGACACATGCCTGGAGAGGATCTTCAACAGACCAATTTTCTTTTTTTTTTCTTGCCAATTTTCTTTTATAAGCTGTGTGAAGAAAACTAGTAGCAGGCCCACTGAAGCTGCTGATAGAGGTCATCACTTCATAGATTTAAGGAAAAGGTAATTTAGCTGATCAACATTTTCTTTCCAAGCGTCACAACACTGGAAGTCACTTCCAACGAGGGATGAAACATTAATGATAATACTCAATGATTAGTATTACTGTTTCAGATTTAACTATTGTGGTAACAATGTTTGATCACTGCATTTGAAACTCTCGCCCAAAGTTAGCAACAGTCTCCCAGATGCAGGCACAGCTGTAGCTTTGGTAAAAGCACATCGTGAAGGACATGATGCCATTTCAAATTGTTGAGAGGTTTTCAATATAAAACTCGATGAAGGATTTCAGTGGGTGTATCAGTACTTTTTGGACATTTTTAGTGCATTTTTACAAATAAAGGATAACTGTATTAATATTGGTCACTATGATCATAATATGAAATTTTCATCTCGTTTCATGTCTACTTCAAACAGAATTAGAGACTTGGAGAATTAGAGACACACTGCGGTATTTGACCTAGAAAGTTTCAGATTTCTGTTACTGGAGAAAAAATAAAAAATATAATAGATAATAAGTCAAATTGTACTGTTTTTTAAATCAACTTCTGAGACCTACGTAGTCAAAAATTATGAGATAAATTAAAATATTATTTACTGATTATGATTGCAAGTCCTTTACTTATATAATGCCAGAAGATATCTCAGCTCATATAGCGCAGGTCAAGACTGTACTCTCTATAATAATAGAGTCAAAAATTCCCATTTGATTATCTCAGAATTCTCACTCTCTGAACTAAAATGTAAGAATTTAAATGCAAATTGTGATCTATTATTTAATAATTTGAGCATAAAAGACTTTTTATTGTTACCGTTCCTAACTTGTGATACATATCTTCTTTCTCTAGCGGAAATTATTTATGCTTCCTGTCAATTGTATCTGCTTTTGGTCTTTTGTAATGTATCTTGTAATCAACCAACCTAGAACTGTAGATGAAAAAAGCATTTTGGCACATTTGCATCACACCTGTTAATTCATGTGCATTGCCCTTGATAAATGAAGTACTGACAACACCAACCACATGCAGACAGCAAAACAGCACAGCAAAAACCACTTCACAAGCAAAGATGAAAGATGAAAACCAAAATATAACATAAAATGTTGGTGATTACTACTTTAAGAAGTAGTATATGAATATATCCCTTGTTCAGTAATGATGACTCTTCTTTATATTTTAGACACATTCAATTATGTTGACCAAAAATACATGAGCATTCCTCACACCACTGAAATGTAATCCTGGGCCTGCTTCTCTCTTACAGTAACTGAGCCTCATACAGCACATTCCTCTTTAGACCCTCGATCCAACTTTGTTTGTGTTCAGTTAAAATAAGTCAAAGTCTGACTGCAGATACACACACACACTTAGACACACACACACACACACACACAAATAGCTGTTAAAAATATGAAAATAACTGTGTTGTGTGGCACATTGTTGGCCTTTTTTACAACCCGGCCACAATCAATCCAAATAAAAACACCATTCAACCTCTTTTTCATTCACTCTCCTCAACTGCTGTGGTGTGCGTAGGTGTGTGTGTGTGTGTGTGTCCGTGTGCATATGTGTAAGTGCAGCCAAACGTGACCCTCCGCCTCCTTAGTAAAGCAGCGCCTTGACACGTGTTCGGGTAATGGCACTAATACGCTCATAAATCGAAATCAGCCCGGCAGTGTCAAATAAAAGAGAGGGAAAGAGGTTGTGTGTGTGTGTATGTCTGTGTGTATGTGTGTGTGTGTGTGTGTGTGTGTGTGTGTGTGTGTGTGTGTGTGTGTGTGTGTGTGTGTGTGTGTGTGTGTGTGTATAAAGTCTCAAGCTGCCAACAGTCCAACGAAGCTTATCAGCTGAATCGCCCTGTCCTGCTTTAAGCTAACACATACACCTCCTTGATGTCTCTCTGATAGCACACTGCTGTTTGTGTGTGTGATTGTGTGTGATTGTGTGTGTGTGTGTGTGTGTGTGCGCGCACACACATGAAGGACGTGTCAACTACACCCATTGAGACAGCTCAGTGCTGTTAACCTGTGTGTCCTCCTCATTACGGCCCATATCCGTGTTGCTATGGACGATATGAGAGGAGGCAGATAAAGCAGCAGGAGGGATTTGCATGTTAAAGCCCCCTTCTCTCTGCCTCTCCTTCTTTTTCTCACTGAAAGCAGAGTGGCTCACCGTGCACACACACACACACACACACACACACCCCGTATCCCTACTCTTTACAAGGCTTGAATGCATAATCATGCTCTTTCGGACCTGTAGTCCAAGTACATGAAGCACCAGTTTGAAACAAACGGCTGAAAGCCTGCAGGGCGAGATGGAAATAAGAGAGTGAGAGCAGAGGGGAGACACTCGAGAAGGGGAATTTCTGGTGTAGGATGAGAGCTATCTATCTTCAGTATCCTTTTAAGAATTAGGAAAAAAACAGATTTAATTTCAGATTTATGGCAAGGCATTCTCGAAATTGTATCATTACTTTCACTGAGGGTTCTGCCAAGACCTTAAAGCTTGCTTTACTTAGTAAGTATGTGAGCCCTCAAGAAGAAATATGCAAGTAACCAGTCTCACAGTGACTTTTTTTGTGCTGTGTTCAAAATTGTGATCACACCGTGTTACAGCTTTCTGTAAGATTTATTTTGGGGTTAAGAGCTCTCAGCATGTCTGTGATATACGGATGTTTGGTGTGGTATATTTGATTAAAATGGTTTACACATTATGATTACCCCAACATTTTTGAGGTTTGTGGTCAAACCATTTGCTTCTCAAGGGAGTGTTGGCTGATTGTCTGCTGTTCATGGTTGAAGTGATTTAACTCTGGCAACAGGGCTGTTTAAGCTATCTTATGTTTTTCCAAGAGGTGCTTTTTTTTGGTCTTCTTTTTCATTCCTTAATAAAAACATGATTACAGATACACTGCACATAGTTTTGTGAAGGACTTTCCATGTTGGAAAATGTTAAGGCAGAAGATTTCTGAAAAGTCATCTCAGAAAAGGGAAATAGCAGAACAGCTGGTGTGAATGTTCTCCACGCTGCTTACAAGACCACTCCACTGTGGTCATATAACTCACACAGAGTTAAAGTTTACATCTTTAGTTTGCCAGAAAATGTTATGCTTAACACTAGTGCTGAGCAGCATAAATGGCATAGAAAATACACTGTCATGAATTTGCCTTATGGTATGAATTTTGACTACGCTGTGCTGACTGGTAGAGCCCTCATGTTCCATGACCAGTTTTGTCACATGATTCGTCATCATCAGCCTGCTACCACTAAGAGTCCTCGTATGCTGTGTAAAACATTTTGTTTGGTAAATGAGACACTGCAGACAGAGCAGGTTGAAATATCGCTTTCTTTCTTCTTCACTGTCTCCAACGCAGCCTCTCTGCTGACTACGCTCTCTCTCTCTCTCTCTCTGTGTGTGTGTGTGTGTGTGTGTGTGTGTGTGTGGAGGAGCCTCGCCACAGCGAGCAGGGGTGTGGCTGCAGCATGATAATAAATTACACCAAAATGTTTAAAGTACTGATAACGTTGGAGCTGCCAGATTTTTTGTGGCAGACCTGCTAAACAGTTTTTGTAGCTTGTTTGTAACAGAGGATTGGAAAAAAAGACATGTGCATCTTCCATTATATGAGCATGGTTCAGGTTTAAAAAGTCAGGCAACGAGCAGAAAACGAAATCTGCAATTGCATTTTTTTACTATTTGTTATTCCAGCTTTGCAAATTAAATGTTTTTAAAATGCCTCTGCACTATGTGAAATGTGTCCTGTAATACAGTTAAGAGTGCAGCAATCACTGCCATGCACCTGCCAGCTGACAACTTATAAATTATAAAGTTTTATAAGTGGTGAACATAATGTATTGTATTAAAATACCTTAATGCCAAAATGGCAAAAGTGTTTGAAAGAGGAATCTGAGTCTTGGATTACACAGCACATTGTGTAGTTTATGAAAACATGGAGAGACACAGAGAACTGCTTCTTTTTTCTGAGATGGAAAACCTTATACAGGTCTGTCACTTTACTTAAAACTCACAAAGTCATGAGATTACATATAATTGATGTTATTAGACATTAATCCATTTCAGAAATTTAGAATTTCTAATCTGATATGATGCTTTATAGCAATCCTCTTTGTGTCATTATGACTGGCTTAAGTTATGGTAGTTATAATGTGCTGTGTGACCCGGGACTCAGATTTGTCTTTCAAACACTCTTGTCAGGTGTTACAAATACTAAACTGATGTCCACTACTTATAATAATTTATTAACCATGTTACAAGTTGACATTTGTGATTATAAACATTTATAAAGAGTTTTATAAAGCCTTATGAATACATTTTGAGTAGAGCCACACAGATATATCAGTCAACAGATATCACTGGCCAGGCTTAGCACAGCTGCATCATCTATATTGGTATCTGCATGTTGTCTGATGTTTTTTACAGAACATAATGCAGATTTTTGTAGCATTTAATGTATATTTGATCCCTTGTTTATTATTCTATTTGTGTGGGTTTTTTTTTTTAATTTATTGTCATTTATGATTTTTAAAATACCAGTGAAAGTTTACAGTTTCAGTGTCCTGATGTCATTTTGGATGTCATATATACTGTATATAAATGAATAAAGAAAGTTTTTTCACTTTATAATACCATTATAAACCCACAAAATACAGCATGAGTTGGGCTCTAATTATAATGTCCTATGAATGTGCTTATAATGTATTGTAGATATGACCTTCATTGAAGGTGTTGCAGTCTTGTTATGTTATATCTTATCCTACAGAGACTAAAGAAATGTGTTTCAGGGTTAGAGGGATGTAATTAGTGCAGTCATGTTTCCATAAATACAAGGAAATGTATTTTACACTTATATGACTGATCTGAACTGTCCCACTGCAGTAAATCTTACACTTATGCACCTAGAGTGGGTTTAAACATGGAGGCAGTTTGCACAGTTTGCAGTGTGTGTGTGTGTGTGTGTGTGTGTGTGTGTGTGTGTGTGTGTGTGTGTGTGTGTGTGTGTGTGTATGCGCTGTCTGCATGTGACTGTGTGTCTGCCTGTTTACTTTATGCAGCAGCCTTTGGCAGCTCACTCTCTCCTCCGCCAAAGCTCTCCTCCCAACTTTAATTAACACATACACACACACACATGTACACACACACACACACACACAAACATACACAGCACCCCAGAGAGTCCAGGGGAGCAAAGGGAACTAGGGAAGGAAAACAAAAATATTTCTCTGACTGAAAAAGGGGAACCTGCTTCCAGTAAAAAGGGAAGAAGGGTGTTAAAGGTTGTGTGTGTGTGTGTGTGTGTGTGTGTGTGTGTGTGTGTGTGTGTGTGTGTGTGTGTGTGTGTGTGTGTGTGTGTGTGTGTGTGTGTGTGTGTGAGAGACCTGGAGGGTGCAGTGACTCACCGCTCCTCTGAGTCATCACTAAAGCTGGAGAGATCGAGGGAGAAGAGGAAGAAATGTGATTGAGAGAATGAAGGAATAGAGGAGTCAAACATCACTCCCTTCACACATCAGTGTTGTTTCTGAAAACACCGAGTGCACGTGTGATTCTGCACTGACCGCAATATGCAGAGTGTGTTTATGCGTTTTAGTGCGATTCAGCCCTGAGTGAGCTCAGTGCGTTTGTTTGTGCAGTGCTACAGTGAGTCAGAAGACTGTCCTTCAACCAGATGTCTCACTGTCACTGAGCACAGTTGTGTGTTTACATTAAGTCCAAAAGTCGGCTGCATTCATGTGAACGAAAGAAAGATGATGAACATCCTGGTGCTTAAAGCTGCACTAATCTTT
Organism: Lutjanus erythropterus; assembly: GCF_056507025.1. Classification (NCBI taxonomy): domain Eukaryota; kingdom Metazoa; phylum Chordata; class Actinopteri; order Lutjaniformes; family Lutjanidae; genus Lutjanus; species Lutjanus erythropterus. Next base: position 30,825,940 of record NC_139319.1, on the reverse strand, counting down.
ATTTTCATATTTACATTGGATCCAATGACTGTGTGTACTGTGAAAGGTGTTGCTCATAACAAGTCGACAAAGAACAATTACCCACTGTGCACCTGTACAGGGCTTTATGGCCTCTTAACCTATTGTGTTTAACCCACAAACTCCATTCATATCAGTCTCATTGCCAGCCACAGCAGGCCATCGTGGTAGGTTTTTTTTTTTTGGTGGTGTTTTTGCCTTTGTTGGACAGAGAGGCTGACTACATGCATAATTACATGCACTTAATATTCAGGTTTTTGCCCTTATTCTGAAAAAGACAATATTCACACTAAGCTGTTTCCATGGTGAATGAAAATGAATCTTCCACCAATATTCCTGTTTATGTGCAGGTGTGTGTAGTCTGTTTGTGGACGCTTCTTTGTATCAAAGCAGGATTTTTTCAAAGTTTTTCTCTGGTGGCAACTTGTTAGACCATGAGAAGACAACCTCCCTCTTTCATTCATTTAATTACCTTCTTGAAATTTTGGTGTTGTGATATTTGCGTAGATCCAGAAACATATTGATAACCTGTCAATAATTCATAATATTTAAAGACAGGTGTGTTTCTCCCTCTGACCATTAATGTTGGCTTTTCTTTTGTGCATGCATTTTTACCCCAGCCTTGCAAAACGTTGGCTTGTTGGTTTGTTGACTGACTGTGCTGGCAGGAGGCCGTGTGTCACAAACTGCATTAAAAAATCCAACTGAGGCGCATGTCGAGGCTTTAGGAGACTTGGATTACACCAAATGAGTAGTATGGAGGCGTTGTATGTTTTGTTTTGTTTTTTCCAGGTGTTCCTTTACATTTGAAAACTGGTCACCATTCATTTAAATTATTTGGGAGGTTCTGCAACAGTGTTTTCCTGTGAAACTCCAGCAGTGTTTTGTGGACTTAAAAAACTAAACCCAACCTTCAGTCAGCATGAGGGTGAGTAGATAATGACTGGATTTTCATTTTGGGGGGAACTAACCCTTTAATATATGACCCATGTAGACTAAAAAGTAAAATATTGTTGATTATATCTGACCTGACACTTCAAATAATGATGTAAACTGATATATTATGCAAAATCCCCAATATACACCTCAAATTACAAAACAGTGAGCTCATAATCATATGATGTAATGTAGGGACTTGTTTTTATCATCATTAGCAGTTTGGTCTTGATTTGTTGTTTTTCATTGTTTTGTCTTTTTTTTTTTTTTGCGTTGGGGTTTTAATTGCTTTATATTGTGATGTAATGTTTACTTGTGTGGTCCCTAGGAAGAGTGGTTGCTACCTCGGTGGTGGCTAATGAGGATGCAGTTAAATAAATATTAGACTAAATGATCATGTACACTTGGTTAGGTTAGCTTTACTGGATATTCACACTCACTCTTAACACAGAATTATACGTGAATGCATGTATAAATGAAACGTCATGCCAACATTTACAAGAGATTGTCAGTTCCTATTTCCAGTTTGTTGAAATAGTTGAAAGTTTATTTTTGTGTCATGACTGATACAGTTTTCCAACATTTATCACCCAGCTTCACATCTAGCTTCAAATATGACGTTTCCTAGCAGGAGAGGTACATTTGTAACAAGTGGCTTAAGACATTTGAAAAGGGGAATATGTCAAGGTTCATGGTTCAGTTTATGCATCCAAAACATATATACTGTCAAAGTGCTCCCATCATAATCAACTAAAGCTGATTATAAACTGATAAGATATAAACAAACACTAAAAAATGATACAACATAACACTTTATTTAACAATATAAACTGTAAAATGTTTTACAAAAAACATCAAAACCAAAAACATAACTAGAAAAACTCAAATTGTTAAAGTCCTCCCTCTGTGCTCCTTTAGTTGTATTGTTGTGTGCTGCATTCAGGTGGTACCATTAGCTCAGCTGTTTTTTCTATGCAATATTATATTTCACTTTTACAAAAGAAAGCACATATTACATTCATGTTTCTATGTGAAATGTCATATTTCATATTGGCGCATATGTCACATTATGTCTTACATCTCACAGTAGACATATCACATTGATCACTGTTGTGCAAAGCCCAAGATGACGTCCTCAGATGTCTTGTTTTGTCTTCAAACCCAAAGGTATTTAGTTTACTGTTACAGAGGAGAAATAAACCAGAAAATATTCACATTGAAGAAGCTGAAATCAGAGAATTTAAATAAAAAAAAAACAACTCAAGGTGATTACTCGCTTCTCAGTATAATTGCCGATTAATTTAATAGTGGATCAATAATTGTTGCAATTCTGGGTGTGTCACTGTGACCCCCGCCCCTTCTTACTGTCTCCAGACCCCTATCATATCATTCACCTTTACATCTCCAACCAACAACATACCGTCAGCAGATTAGCTGACAGCATCAGGATGAGGCGTGGTGCAGCTCTGTGATAAAACTTTTATCACAGCAGATTGATTGAGATAACAAGCGGCTGCACACGAGGTTTATATAACAGTCAATGTTGACTCGCTGTGGACTCCAACCAGCAGAGTCATTTGGCTCCGGCTCTGTGGATGATGTGTTGGTCCAGAGAGAGAAGTAAACAAAGCAGAAAGGAAGGACGGAGGACACATGAGAATCACACACATGGACACACACACCAACACACGCGCACACACCTGTCCGATGTTTTCCCCAGCTGCGAGTACAGTCTGTTTCTCCCAGGGACACTGACAGAGAGACGTTGAACGACACTCACACTCCTCTACACTCACACACAGTCAGATGCACACGTGTACACACTTCTCTCCGTGGTTTAGAGATGTCACGTCTGGCTGAGTTTGAAGTGTATCTAAGGGGCTATGATTATTATTCTCCACTACACACACACAGTTACACGCGCGCACACACACACACACAAACCACACGCTCTTCTCTGGAGAGCCTCAGTCGAGCTGGGGACTCATGCAGTATGAAGGCTGCAGTCGATGACTCTGCTCAGTGCGGTTTAAAGTTGCCTCAGGCCAGTTTGATCCAGACCTGTGCTTACTCTCTGCTCCACTGATCGTTCTACCTGCTACACACACACACACACGAAACCCACACAAAGCACACATGCTTAGACATACAACCTCCATTCATTACAAGGACTCATGAGACAAGGAATACTCTGTCTTTGATGGTTAGGTGTGTGACAAAAAACAACACAGGTGGTTGTCCTGCGCTGTCCGCTGTCTATAAGCCTTTCCACAACTGTGCTCATAATATGAAAAGCTTTTTGTTGTTGTTAGTGGTAATCCATGTCACGGTTTGATTTGTATTTTTATATCCTGTCTCGTGCTGCAGAATTAGGCTAATCAGAATATTATCAAAATTGCAATATGGCCAGTATTAAGTATATTAATATTCCTGTTCTGCAGTCAACATATATATACAGTATATACTGTTTTGACCATGTAGGATATCTTGTACTGTAATAAATTATGGTGTAGGCAAAATTATTAAACTGGGCACTTTGAAGCTTTGGTCTCAGAAAATCATAGTTTACAGTACCATTGTCTTCGCCTTCCTCTCCCATCTTTAATAATAAATAGTGCACTTTGATGAAAGACTTTAGTACAACAGATTGTTGTATTTTATCTCAAAAATTGTTTGGAGTAATGAATTGCCAGGCTGTGTAATCATATCTTAACCTTTCCTCCTCTATCTCCTTCTTGCCCTGTCTTTTTCAGCAGTTAAAAACAGGGACAGCTTCAGGGACAGGCCACCACAAACTGGGACTGTCCCTGGAAACTGGGGACATCTGGTCACCCTAGCCAATATCCAAATCACAGGAGCTGTAATGTTTTTTATTATTTTTTATTTTTATTATCACAAAATAGCATTATAATGCTGTACCGTAGTGCTGCAGAGATGTCCTGGCCTACAAATCTTGTTCTCCAGTTGTAAGAAAACATTTTTGTTTGGTACCGACCCCAAAAAATGTCACGTCATCAGGATTTTTTTTTTTCAGTGAAAATTGTAATGCCCATTAATTGTGAGTAATATCGCAATCACAATATCTGTCAGAAATGTTTTAATAATCACTATGATTTTTTCACAATGTCATGCTGCTCTAATCCTGTTACATCTCTTCTTTTAAAATAAATTTACAGCACTGATTGCTATAATAACCTTTGCTTTTGCACATCTTTCACTCTACCACATGGCTCTGATGTAAAATTGACATCTGGTTTTCCATTCTGGCCTGAATCGTTTTGCTGTCATATCTATAACTATATGTTATAGATTTTATGTTTTTGTTGTTAAAATAAGGTCACTGTCAGAGCTAGGACTGTTTTTACATTCATGTTTTACAGATAAAGTTGTTTTTTCTCTCTCAAAGTTTTGTCTCATATTTAGATAGATTTGAGGCATTGGCTTTCTGCTTCTTTTACTGTAAAAATCAAACACCAATTACCAATTAATTAGAGTGATTTTGCCTGCTTGTCAGATGATTTAGTGCCCGGTTTCTGCATCAAAGACATCAAAAGGCACTATTGAGTCTCTTTTAGCTCAAAAGAAATTAACAGGATTTCCTCAGTGGTAGTAAAATATGTTGCATAAACTTATTCTTTGAGTGAAATTCCCTCCGAAAACAATCCAAGGCACGCTGTAAGGTTTGTACAGAATTAAAATGTCTTCATTTTAGATGCCAAAAAGAGTTTAAAATGTCTAATATGTATCAACACACACAGGTCTTCACAGGATGAAGACAGACATTACACTGTGTGCCCTGGATTGATTGTTTTTTTTGTTTTTGACCTGCAATTTCGATTTCTTACTGAGACTGTTTCACCCATGCAACGAGCCCTTCACTAAAAGAATAAGCACAAAATACCTGAAGTATCTAAAGAGCATCTGTATGTGGCCAACAGAGAGACCCAGCAGGGCTTCCACTCTTTTATATTCATGTTACATAAACTGTCAGAAACTCCTGTAGGTTAAAGTGGGTTTTAAAGCTTACTAATGTTACAAATCTCTTGATGTAACAGACTCGCTCTGTAACTCAGGGACTGATACAAGCTCTATTGAAAGAGAAAATTTAATTTTTAAAACCATATATCCAGGGAAAAAAAATGTCTCATTTTCAGGCCAATAACGGCATTACCTTTTACCTATACTTTTTTTTTCTCAAAGTAAAACATTAGGATTATACTCAAAGAATGTGCAGATAAATTATGATAATATCCACCATTTGCAGCAGTGAGAATTATTGAAACGTGTTTTAGCTTCAGTTTCATAACAGGAAGCAGCTGAAAGTTCAGCTGTATGGAAGGTGTTTATGTGTATGTGTGAATTTTGGGCGTTATTATGTTTTTTTGTATTGCTTTTTTGTTTTCTTTTGTTTTTATCTTACACTTTTTCTACAATTCCTATTCCTCTGTGCCAATTTCACTTTTCTAAAACAGTTTACACAGTCCTCTTTTACTGACATGAAGTTCAGCACACATTCAGTCCCTCACACAAAGTGCACAAATGCAACTGAAACACTTCATACAGATCTCAGAATCAAACAGAAAATTGCATTTGTTTCCAACATTAACACCTTGTCACTCATTATATAGTGAACATAAAAATCACTAACAACAAGGAGGCATTATGTGTCACCATTGGCTTTGTAAAAGCATTTTTATTTATTTTATTTATCTATTTTTTATTTGGATTATTCATAAATCAAGTTTCCATTACAAGATTAGCACATAAATTGTGCTTCCTTGCAGATGTCACAGATATTAATCAGAAATGCTGACCTTTTTTTGCACAGAGTAATTTGAGCAATGCAAACTGTACATATTTACTATACATTGAAATCAAACATTGTTTTCATCCATACATCACAGCTTCTGACACCTCTTGCGCTCCTGGGTAAAAATTGTTTTGCATGTATGATTCATCCTTGGAAATGTTATGCAGATATGTCCAGATATCCAGCAGTTATTGCATCCAAGAGTGGCATCTGATCATGTAGCTGGTGGTCAGACTCTTTCCACCTCCTGTGGAGTTGAGAAATGAAGAGTACGATGGATGGAAAAGTGACACCATCCTGGGATGAGTGAAATGCCACCTTGTCTTGTACAATTACAAAATGCAATTACCTTATCTGCTCAGCCTTTCATAGAGGTCACCAAGGAATGAAAACAGACACTCACTGTACATCCCAGTTAGGTTACTTTATTCTTTTTTTAGATGTAGTTGTGGCAGAAATCAGCAAATTGCAGTCAACTTAATTTTTAAAAAATTGAACTTTGTATAGAGAGATGTGAGTCAGTAATTGTGAAAAAGAAATGTAATAAACCCCCAGATTAAGTCAATATTAATTTTCTCGTTGAATGACAGAAGGTTCTTGAAGATTTAATTGTCCATTGACAGGTGGAGATAAAAAGATATTACAAGAGCTAAATGTCCTCAGGACAAAGTATTCCAAGGTCAAAGACAGTCACATCTTCCGTTAAAGGAGTAATACAGTATTTAACACCTTAGCATTCAAATAGCAAGTTGGACCTTTAGATGATATATTACATAGGCTGAAGCGAGTTGTTTTTCCCCGTCCTCTCCTCCCCAGACAGCAGGCTGTAGAGACATTATATTTTGACAATGACAAGCAATGACAAGTCCCAATAAGCCCATTATCCTGAAAATAAAAGCACATGTAAAGTGAATAAACATGACGGGGGGAAACAAAAACAGACTTGCCACACCCAAATGGACATTTAATTTTAAAAGAGAACATACTAGCTGTAGCTCTGTTGTCAGAGAAGCCAGTATTTTAGTTTAACATGTTTCTTTACAGTTTCTCTCATTGCTTAAACAGGTTTCCTGAAAGCATGGCTCATTGTCTGAAAACTCTAAACACAGAACACATAACTCCACAGATCTCTTGCGAAAGCAAACACACTCAAAACAATTTCATGTTTTCTCAAAATGTTTCTAAGAACCAAATGAACACTGATGTGCTCAATGGAAAACACTGATGAGTGGAAAACATTACTGTGATAATCTTATCAGCAAGCCTTTTGCATGTTCACTGTTATACTGCGTACTGCACGTACAGAAACCCGTTGTAAGGTTTACATACTCAAATACAAAACACACAAATACAAAAATGTGGAGGTGTCCAAAGACGTTCTCCTCAACCATGACAAGGTAGTCTTCCCGTTCAGTAAAATATACATATGTATACAATACATACTGTAAAATACTGTAATATTAGAACAATACAGTACAGTAACAATATTGTACATTGACAAAGTAGGAGTGCACTTTCAATTTCTCAATTTCATATACATGAAACATAATTCTTGCAATATTCAACCACTGAGTACTGTCTTTAGTAGATTTCTTTCTTTTTCATTTCCATTTCTGCAGATGGTTGAAGCCACAGTGAAGTGGCTCAAGTTTGGCTAAACTCTGAGCCCTGCCTCCCTCATCATCAGACCATGATTGACCATGTGGTCAACCAAAGTGGCCTGAATCTCACCAGATGTAATTGCTCTCCTAGGTCCCAGTCTTGGTCCTCCCGTTGCTTGACTTCCTCGTCCTTGTCCTTGGACTCTCAGTCCTCTCGCTCTATCTCTCTCTGCAACGTTGGCTTCCGTTGCTCTCCAGCACAGGAGAGCTCACCTTTGCCACTTTTATCATTGCTAAAACTATGTTTGCTAATTGAAAAGCAACAGGTGTTTTTCCAGTGATATATGAGGAGTCAGTGGTGCGATTTGTGGCTTGTGTTCTTTGGTGGTTTAGTGTTCTGACTGGCAGTGTTTTCCATGTGAACACAAGAATGAAGATTGTGTCAAATATAGAGAAGTTTATGGAGTATTTTGCAAGAAGTGCGGTTTTAGAACTGCAAAAAGGGTGAAAAGTAGAAGTAGAGTTTCAGGTTTTGGTCATTGTATCTCAAGTTCCAGTGAAAAACTGTAACATCTGATGACGTATTATTGTCATTTCATCACTTAGTGCATAAGATATACTACATATTTCTTCTTTAAGTGGTCATTATAGTAAACAGGACAAACACATAAGCTGTTGAGTATGTTTACTTTGTGTGTGTTTGTGTGTGAGTAGCAGTGGCAGTAGTGGGAGATGGTTACACACTTTGTCATTTCAGTTTTGCTAACTGAACAAACATTGTGTGTTTCTGTCTGCTTTAGTATGTCTGAGTGCATGATGTGTGCTTTTATTACCAAAGCACTATTGGCAGAAGTGACACAACACCTGCTGATGGTGACGTATGCTGTGCCACTCACTGGAGGATGTAGGAATATATTTTTACAAGCTCTCTGTTACAATTTCCTGTCTGCTAACAGGTTTGCAGGCAGTGGCTCACACTGTGGAGAGAATCGGAGCACATTCCAACAATAATACCACTGCTGAAAAACAATATGGAAGGATTTCTTGCAGCTATGTGCACCATTTCAGCTGCTGGATAGGAATATACGTATACTTGTCAGGCCGATATTCATGCATGGCGAAGCTGGATTATCAACCAGGCGAAGCAGGCAGCTCTCCAACAGTCCAAAACCTAAAGTTCAGTCAGAGACACTTGACCATTTATAGTTAATGGTTATACAGTTAGATCTGTCCAGAAAGGCTCTGCTGTTTGAGGGAGCTCTCAAATGATCAAAACAAGAACATTATGAAAATAATCACAAAAAAGCTGGTGCCAATTAACTAGTGAAATCACAGCTTCAGCAGTTTGCCTGAACTAATGCTGTGCTCCATGTATTCAAGATATAATATGCAGAGATATAAAGTAGAGAAAGAAGAACAAAACTAAAACTAGTGTGATTGAATTTATGCTTGACGAATAATTAATTGACAATTAAAAACTGTTGTCAATCCACTAATCAATTAATTATGGTTAGAATAAACATAATAAGAGGGTAATGTACAGTGAGCAGATCATAAGTTTGTAACAAACCCCGTTTGTTGATTTAAAAATGCTTTATTGCTCCCCCAAAGTCTATGAGTGGAACTGTAACCATAGCAACAGCCTGATCTCATAGCAATGGTCTGTTATACATAGGAACGATCTGCTATAAAGAAATAACAGACCTTAAAAATGCTGTAATTGACCAATCAGAATTGAGTATTTAACAAAGCTATGTAATAGTGCTAATGCTAAATTAAGTTGTGCTCAATTTGTTTACTTGAAGATAACAGGATACGGGGCGGTGGAGGGACCCTATAAGGTAGAAATGAGTTCTACCCCTTGTATCGGGTTAATAGTTATTGCTTTTGGGAACTTAAAGCTACTACAAAGAACTTTCACATTGTGTTGATTTTGGAGGCCCCTGTGGACAAAAGCAGTAGTAGTTAAGGCTGCACAATTAATCAAAATTATATTGAAATCTCAATGACTTTCTGCAATTTACAAATCACAGGAAGGGCAACATTTGTTAAAGGCAAAATGTGTCAGAAATCTTTTAAATGAATGAATGTCATCAGGCAAATATGTCCTGTTGTAGAAATGTGATTCTACAGATTTGAAATGGCATCTTTATTTCGTACAAATTCCTGCCAAATCACACCATAGTTATTTCAACATTCAAATACAATAAAAACAGTGATTAAAATTATAATCATAAAAATTATATCATAAAATTCTAATTACCTCTAATATTGCAAATCATATTGCAACTGCAATATCAGTCAGAATAATCGCAATTAGATATTTTCTCAAAATCGTTCAGCCCTAGTAGTAGTAGTGTTTCTTCTGCCATAACCTCAAAGTATAACATCAAAAATAAAACTTAACTAATCTAAATTAAACTATCCTCCTTTCTTTTAATTGGCTAACACACTACTCACTGTAACTTTTCATGGGACAAATGTAAACCCAGACTCATTTGATCTAATTTCATGGAGAATCATATCCAGTGGCAGCTATTAGGAGTAACTATACAGAAACGGACTTCTCACTGATGGTGTAATTTTGCTTATGTAAGTCATACAGAGGCAACAGTACCAGCTCAGGACAGTTAACTAAAGTATTTGTCTCCTTTTTGAGAATGACAGAAGATAGATAACAATAATCAGCTGGGATACACATTACCTTGGCATAGGATAAAGACTCATAGCAGGGGGAACAGCTTGGCTGACTCTATCTAGAGTTCAAAAGGACACCTCTAATAATCACTAATTAACATATTGTGTTTTCTTTCGTAAATCTATACACAAAGAGACAAACTACAAATGACTTTGTGCCTTAGAGGAAGTTAACTATTTCTGTCTGTGGACAGAGCTTAACTGTTTTGATGACTGATGTTCGACCATTTCTTCATGCAGTCTTTCCAGTAAACTGCATTCCTCTTCCTGCTCATATGGTTTTATGAGAAGTGCTCAATAAATGAGAAATGAGCAATAAAAAAGTTGTTTGCTTTACAGTGTTTAGTCGCTGTAGTTTAAACATTAATTTGTGCAAATATGGAATGAATCTAAAGTTGTTGATGACACAGTTGAAGAGTCAGTGTAAGTCTTCCTCCAGTTGATGAATTATTCCTCATCTACATTCATTTTGTCCATGGTCATTTCTTTTTTTTTTTTTGCTAGAAAATTCTTGTCAAAAAAAACAACAAAATATTGAGTTTACCTGTCCCATAGAGGACATGAGCTGCAGCCTTCAGTGGGGACAGTTACTAAAATATGCAGAAACCCTGCAGACAGCTGTTAAGGACATAAAGAATCCTCATGGGCTTGTGTGTGTGTGTGTGTGTGTGTGTGTGTGTGTGTGTGTGTGTGTGTGTGTGTGTGTGTGTTTGTGTCTCTGTGTGTGTGTGTCTAGGGGATAACCTGCTGGGATCGAGCAGCAGTGACACCCTGATGTATTGCCAGGCCTTGAGCGTAACCGTAAGACGAGACCTGTGTGTGTGTGTGTGTGTGTGTGTGTGTGTGTGTGTGTGTGTGTGTGTGTGTGCTGGCAAGTGTTGGGAGGTGCAGTGGCAGAAAAGTAGAAAATAATAAAGAAAAGTGAAGGAGATGAGAACAACAGAGAAAAGTGGAATGTGTTTAGATTGGCAGTTAACACGCGGCACTAAATCTTATCTATAACCGGTAACACCTCAGCTGTGTGTGTGTGTACATGAACGTGACCAGATGTGTGTGTGTGCAGCAAACGTGCATGGAGGTTATCAGCTATCCAGAGTTTTACTGCCTGTGTTAAAGCGCTTCCACCAGAAAAATGTTTTGATCCGCTGCCACACATGGTTAAGCATTCACCACCTGACTCTGCTTCGTTTCACACAGCGGCCTGAGGGAAAAAGACAGAGAGGCGGCGCTAGAGAAAGTCCAAGTTGTGGAAAAAGAGGTGTTGAACTGGTCAGGCATGCCTGCCCTCACCTCCCAACTCACTCTTACCTGCCCCCAGAGCTCCCTAAAGCAAATACACAGGATCGCTTTTTTTCCCTTTCAGGTTTTTTCAACCTGCACAGACATTTGCTTTCTTTCCACTTCCTCGCTGTCTCTGTCTTTCTCTTTCTTTTCTTGTTCCCCCCCTCATTATCTGGCTTAACCTCTCTCTCTGTCTTCCTCTCTCTCAGTGTATCCACACTCCTGCAGCAATGGGAAATCCTTCAAAATCCATAATTCACGCTCCACTGCTCCTCTCCCTCTCTCGTCTCCCACCATTTCTCCCTCTGCAGGCCTCTGAGTTTGTGTGTGTGTGAGAGTGTGTGTGTGTGTGTGTGTAAGAGAGAGAGACCTGAATGCAGATGCAAACGCTGTGTGGAAAAATACTAACAAACATATGGTTTTGCACACATACACAAACACACACACATAATCTCACGCACATTTCTATGCACACATCTTATTTAAATGCACTCACCACACATTACACTCTTATGCAAATAGTTGCTCATTTTAATGATTCTGTATGCAAAGTGGGAAAAAATATTTTAATGATACTGTATGCAAATTAGAGAAAGATTTCCACTGACACATGCTGCACATGAGAAATAGTAGTATATATCAAAGAGAAACCCATGGCACACAAATTAAAATGCATGTAAAGTCTGTCCAAACCTGCTGGGTGTGCAGGTCATTTGGGATAGATTCAGTACAGTAAAAAAAAATTCACATCAGCGCTGGTTCAAAGCAGAAGATTTGCCAGAATGCAGAGTGGATGAGCTAATATGTTCTTTAAATTCTTTTTATTGTATGTATGAAAACTGAATTCCCAGCTGACAGCAGAAACATCCTATTTTAAACAGATTTTTAAAATAGGACACAATCTGACAAAATAGTTCACTTGTATGATAATAAAACTCACTGTTGAATTTAGGTTACAAGTTGTCTTAAACCTTTTAATCGTAACATTTAATAATGACTATTTTCATTATCAATTATTTTGTTGATTATTTTTTTAACTAAGTGATTCATTGTTTGGTCTACAAAATGTCAAACAGTGAAAAAAAGATTACATCCTCAAATGTCTGGTTGTGCCCACAACCCAAAGATATTCAGGTTACTGTCATAAATAAATAAAGAAACCAGAAAATATCCACATTTAAGAAGCTCTAATCAGAAAATTGGTGATTAACTTAATAATCAGTTAAAAATTGATTAATGATATGCCTTTTTCATAACATTTGACTTGTCTTACTAGGAAAAGCACAGGCCTGTCAAAAGTCCCTTTCCCTGAAGGGATCATTCCAATTTATTACAATTTGGGTGTTATTTTTATAGGTTTGGACCTTGTTCCAAGTTGGAATCTGAATGGTACCACTTTACAATAAGATTACCCTCATAAATTATTTATGGTTTATAATTAGGTTATTAACTGGGTTGTAAACACTTTATATATCATTACAACACATTAGATTAAAAAAGACAACAGTAACCTGACTGGGGGGAAAAATAGTGAGCCCATATTTATCTGTGTTGTTCAGCCTCAGATCTCATTGCTGACTTTGTCTCCATCAACATCATTTATATCTGTCAGCTTCATCTGATGTTAATAAGTTACCAGCATTTAACCACCAGCAGCATAATAGTTAATAGTTATCAATAGCTTAATAGTGAAAAACTTAACTTTTACATACCAAATTAATATATCAAATTACCAAATTCATACACAAAGGCTTTAACAATATGTTTACTTTGACATTTTCAGCATGCACGGTTTTACTCTTTACAATAAGGCTCCACTTTGCTGGTTTCAAATGGTAGCAACTCATTAGAAAGACTAATTAGAAGTAAGCAGTAACTGGATCTCGACAAATAGAGAGGTCTCATCAATGTAAAAAAAAAAGTCTATAATAGTTTATTAATGTCGTATAATAATAACCTAATTATAAACCATTTATAAATAATTTATATGAATGTAGGCTTATTGTAAAGTGGAACCTGAAGAACATTAGTCCCATTAGTCATTCAAACAGCAACATTGATTCATCTGTATTATTTTCGCAATTTACTGTTTAGTGTATAAAATGTACAAAAAAAGAAGTTGTGAAAAATTATCATTGCAATTTCCCTGGGCCCAAAGTGGCATCTTTAAAGTGCTTCTTTTGTCTAAACAACAGTTTAAAACCCAAAGACTCTTCATTTACTGTCATAAATGACAATGAAAAGCAGCAAATCCTGACATTTAAGAAGCTTGAACCAGCAAATGTTTGATATTTTTGCTTGACAAACAACTGACGATGATGATAAAAATAGTTGGCAAGCTCTGAGCACTTTGTAATTATAGTCTAAACAATAATAAAATATAATATTAGATTAAATGCTTAAATACAAAAACCCCTGTGTTGTAAGATTCACTTACCAAGACCAAAGACATGTTGTTGGCTCCTCTTGTTGGCTTTATGTTTCATATTTTCTTCATATGTAGGGGCTGTCAGCACACCTCAGTGTGGGTATTTAATAGTTGGCTCAACTTGAATCTGTGTGTTCAGTCAGTTTGTATCTTACAGTAATTTAAGAGCTCAACATAATGTGTTGTCTCAATTAATTTGATTATTAAAAGTTGGTCCAGCAAAACAAAATGTATTAATTCAACATTAATCAAGTTGACGTTTTTACAGTGTGGCTTCTTGTGCATGTTGGCTTAAAAAGTTGAGATCCATCTGCAGAGGAAGCTCATGTGATATAGTCAAAAGCTTCAGAACAACTATTGAGTGGAGCTTGTGGTAAGATTGTCTGTTTCACAGACCCAAGTTATAATAAAGTGGAATTATCCTTTAAGACTGTTTGTCAGAAATAGGAGTATTTTGATATACAAGTATATTATACTGTTACTGTGATATTTATGAAATAAAATATTGATACCATTTTAATAATAAGATAATATCATGTAAATAATCCAGCACCTCTTAAACATCCATCTTCACTTTGTCTTTGTCTAAAATGTTCAGTAGTTTCACTTAAATAAATGCAAACTGCCGTGAAAGCACATAACAAATACGTGCTGGCTCATTAACAGCCGGTCATATCTCTTGATAATGGAGCCTGATACGAGTGGTACGCAAAAAGCCAATCATTTAACAGGTGTGTTGTTCTGTTGCACTATGACATGTGACATAACAACAGAAACAGCATGGACTGAGAAAATAAGTGCAGACAGCAAGGAAATTGTTCATTTACAAAGAGCAGATTAACTTGCCAGTATGGTAGTTTTTGTTTTTTAAGTCTGTTACCTGTGTGCCGTAATAAATAAAGCAGGTAAATACAAAGTACAGCAGTTAAATTCAACCTTTTTTCTCCTGGTCTTTACTAAAAATCGATCGGTCAATCAATCAATTATTATTGATATCAACTGAAATCCAGCATTTTGTTATGATACTTTTTCAGCTCTAGCCCTGATCTGAAAGATGGGAATAATCAAAACACTCGCTTTCTTTCTACATATATTAAGTATATAGTAATAGTATATTCTGTTTGCATTATACAGTATATTCATCTCATACACTCACACACTCAAGCACACACACACACACACACACACACATACACACACACACACACACACAGTGATCTGTGTCATAAATCAGCAGGCTCTCTGAGAGGGCCGGAAACCCAAGGACAGCTCAGACACGTGGAGCAGACACTGCCAAGACCTCCTGGTCCCACGCCACCCTCTGTGTGTGTGTGAGTGTGTGTGTGTGTGTGTGTGTGTGTGTGTGTGTGTGTGTGTGTGTGTGAGTGAGAGAGAGAGTGTGTCTGTCCATATTTATGGCTGCCTCTGAATGCTCTTTCCCGTGTGTGCTCTCACAAGCATGTGCACGTTCATGTCCGTTAAGCATGTGCGTGTGTGTGAGTGTGTGTGTGTGTGTGTGTCTGTCCAGTGAATGTGTGCTGCTGTCTCTCACTGCCAGATTGGCCTCTTGTGTGTATGTGTGTGTGTGTGTGTGTGTCTTTTGCACAAGGCCTCTAAGTTATGAATCTGCAGACAGCCCTCCCTCTCTGGCCCCTCAGCAACTCTCCGCTCCGCCACTTGGCTTTTGTACAGGCAGAGCAGTCAGCCATGCATGTGTGTGTGTGTGTGTGTGCATGTGTGTATTTGTTTGTGTATGTCCATCTTAGTCTGAGCACTTGTGTCTTTACTCTGTTTATTCGCATCATTTTCACCATGCTCATGCCGTGTTTTTATGTGCCTCAGCAACACTCGCACACTAAACTCGCACTTAACGAGCTTTTGATCCCCAAATGAGCCTGACCCCCGTTAATGGCCACCTGTTCTGGGCCTATAGGGGACGTGCTGTAGCCAAACACTGTGTTGTTTAACATGATTAACACACAACAATGTGGGGGGCGGAGGATGGAGTGTGCGTCAAAAGGAAGCTATTGGTTTTTAATGATGTTTTTCAGCCTCTAACTGACTCCATGCAGCAGCACAGAGCAGAGAGCATTGAAATGAAACAGCAGCAGGAGAGCGTCCTGTTGTCTTTTGTGTGTCTGGATGGGACTGCGAGTTATTTATGGGGTCTTTAACACACTGAGGGGACAGGGAGGAGGTGCTGGAGAGGTGAGCAGAGCGTTGGATGGAGAAGACGGCTCATTCAACAGAGCTGCTGCCAAAGCAGAACAGCTTTTCTCCGTCTCCCTTTACAAAATTCCTTCTTATTCTTACACACACACACCCCCCGCCCCCCATTTTTCTTTCCCTTTTCCATCTCTCGCTCTTCCATACCCAATACTTTCCACAGATCTGAGGGATAATTCCAATTTTTCCTCCCTCTGCCTCTGAATCAAATCTAATTTCTCTCAGGTCCACTCCTGCTAATTTGCCATTAATGCTTCAATCCTGTTTCCTTCTTCTCCTCCACCACTCTTGTCTCTCTGCAGGTCTTTTACTCAGAGTGAAACTCAAAATCTCTCACTGAATCAAATCTAATTTTTCCTCACCATCTCTCTCGCTAATGTGTATTTAAAAAGATCTAATGCTTTATTTTCTCTCTGGTGATCTGTTTAAGTTTCTCTGTATCTCTGTTTCTCCAGCAAATGGTGAGCGTGATACCAAAAGTGTAATTTTCAATATGATGTGATGAAAGACAGCGACACTTCAGGGTTCAACATTTAGGACTGCCTGCTTACCCAGAGCAAGTAAAATGCCATGGCAGGCTAGTAAATTGGGCAAATCACTTACCCAACCAGGCAAGTGGTAAAAAAAAAAAGAAATTGAAAGTAATTCTTCATGTAAAGATGGCAGACAGTGCTGTTTTTAAACTTCTTTGATAATTTATTCATTGTATAGGTGTTTTTTTCTTGCAAAATGGCAGAAAATGCTGTTTTCAGCCCCTCAAACATAGAGATTTCCTGTTTTTCTTCATTTATTATTGTGCTAAAATGAAAATCTTTGACTGACAAAATGAGACATTTAACACCATCAGCGTGGACACTGCGAAACTGGGATGGACATTTTTCACTATTTTCTGACATTTTATCGATATTGCAGCCCTAGATTCAATGTGACAGTTGACTTCAGTCTTTGTTATAATTTAATAACAACTAATAAAAGATTTGGTGCAGGGGGGCAAGTAAAAATTGACTTTGGCCAAGTCGATCTCTGACCTGCTTGCCTGACCAGACAAGTGAAAAAAAAAAAAAAACATTACTGTTGGACCCTGCTCTTGAGCTCCTGTGCGGAAAAGCTTTAGTGTTTCTACCATAATAACCACAAAATATAACGTCAAAAATAAAATAATCTAAATAAAAATCTCCTGCTTCTTTTTAACTTCGCAGAGAATCCGACCCAGTGGCAGGCATTAAGAATAACGATATAGAAATTCCCTATCTTCTCTCTCTGATGGTCTCGTTAACGTATGTAGGTCATATAGAGGCATCAATAATAAACTGAGACTGTTTTATAACCAGTGAAAAATTCTTTGTGGTAGCTTTACACAAATTATTCTTTTCATTCTCTGTCCATCTCTTTCTTCTCCTCCCTTGTTTCCTCATCTCACTCTCTATTTTTGTCTCTCTCACACTTTATCTCTCACCCACCCCCACCACCCCCTTTCTCCTCTCTCCCCCCATCCTCTCTCCTCCAGTGTGTAACCAAGGGTGCGAGATGTCTGGTCAGAGAAAATGTTCCCACATATCAAAAGGCTCCTGGGTTCTGAGTGGAAGCGGCCAAGAGAAGGAAAAGGTCAAGTTGAATACAGTGGGTGAGGATAGAGGGATGAGGGCAGAGCTGTGAAGAACGGTGATTAATACCAGCAGCAGAGAGGCGGCGGCGCTGAAAGGGCACTGAGAGCGGGAACTAATACCGCACTGCTTTGTCCTTTATTTCCTCCTTGAAATATCCATTCACTGCACTTCTGTATTCTCTGTTAGTGTTCCAGAATCAACGTCATTTTTGTTAGATCCGTTCTTTTGATGCTGTAGCCCTCATAAACCTCCCAGAAATTTAAACAGGTTGTAATTTTGCAGGTCATTGCATTTGGGTATAATTGCTGTAAAGGCACAGTATGCATCCTGCATAAACAGCTCCGACAAATCCTATTGATCCTGCCTTTTAATTTATGTTTTTAATCAGTATCACCACATACCATCAAACTATTGCAAGCTGCTTTTATTGATAAGCATGAAGAAACAACTAATCAACAGACCAATATCGATTTTAGAAGGTAAAACATCACAGATTACACTAACTGATATAGTGTTTTTGCACAAATATGACTGCAAATGTGATGGTTTTCTTAAACAAATAACTTAATTAAAGATTATATATTTTATTTTACATGTTAAGTAATTTAACATATGATGACTAACTGTAGAAAGGAACGCTGAGAAAATAAAGAATAAAAAAATGGAATAAATAGATATATAAATTGGTTTAGTGTCAGTCAGATGCTGAATATTTTCAAACTGTTAGGGGCAGGTTGTAAAACAATAAGAAGCTTTTCAGTATTTACACCTGCCAGGGAGCTTCTCTTGTCAAAATAAATGTTCCCCACGGTATTAGATCTAAATCTCCCCCAAGCATCATTATCTGCATTAAATATTCTGTAAAATAAAAAGGTTTTCATTTCTGTGCATATCAGTAAACATATACACCAATACTGATATACCTGTGATAGGCCCCATATCAGGCCACTATCAGTCAACTAACATATCAGCCAACTGATATTTTAAGTATAGGACTGGCATTACTTTATTAATTTATATTTTCCTTTTTGTCAAGAATTGGATTTCCCTGACCTGCCTATTTTAGATCTCACTAATTTCCTAAAGCAGCTGGGCACTGTAGTTTTCAGCAAACATTACTTAAACAGGAGAAAACAGAACATATGTTGGGCACTATTTTTAGCAGTGACACACATGTGGCACATTAATGAATATTTACAGCAGCAGGAGGCTGTGTGTTGGACTGACTCAGAATAAACTTCAGTGCTCATCCTAATGAAGGAACACTCAGTGCAACAGTGTGACTCTCTGATGAGTTTTTGTTTCTCTGAATTCGCTATTTATGGAAAACATATAAGCAATTCTTTGAGGAGATTATAATAAGTATTTTCACTTGTTTATTGTCTGCTTGCCCGGGCCGAGTCAAATGCAATGTCAGGCTAGTAAATCTAATAACTCACTCACCCAACTGGGTAAGAGATAAAAAAATAATTAAACTATTAAGTAAATTTTATGATTCTTAATGCAAAGATGGCAAACTGTGGTTTTCAGCCTCTCAAATATAGAGCTTTCCAGCTTGTCTTCATTTATTATCAAATATTCAAACTGAATATTTTGAATACTGACAAAATGACTTTGAAAAACTGGGATGAATATTTTTTTTTTACTATTTTCTGTTTCTATTTTGTTGATGTTTGATGTTGATGTTTTGTCGCTGTTTGTTTTTTGCACTTGATTAACACAATTAACTTTAGCCCTTGCTGTTTGGACAAGGGCGAGTAAAAACTGACTCTGGGTGAGTAGATACCTGATCCTCTGCCGTTGCATTGGAAAAAATCCATTTCCTGAAAACCAGCAAAAAAAAAAGCATGACAGTAGCCCTTCTCCTTAAAATGCCTCTCAGAATCTCTCAGCACAGCAGCCATTTTCATTCAGAGTCCTTTTGTCATTTCTCTGCTCGTTCTTTCTCTTCACTGTCATTTCCCCACACCATGTAGCACCCTCAAAATAGATAAATAAATAAATGAAATTCAGTCACAATAAGCAAATTTGCTCCCCCACAGGACATCATTGAGTGGCGTGCAACAACAGTGCAAGGTACTCCAATCAACGGCCTTGTTCCCTGAACACAGGCCCCGAGCTCGTCATTTGCATGACACTGAACGAGTTAGTCTCTCTCTCTCTCTCTCTCTCTCTCTCTCTCTCTCTCTCTCTCTCTCTCTCTCTTTGTCACACTTATACACAGCGACAAACACAATTGCATACATATTATTATTGTACAGTTACTGCACTTCAGAACACACAAAGAACAAGGATATTCACACAGGCACAATGCTGGCACATGTGGCCTCGCACACACGCACACAGTGAGAGAGAGAAAATAAAAACAGAGGCGGGTCATTCTTATGACACAGATTTGAAGTTTCCACTGAACATTAATCCAACTTATTGCAGCCCCAGTGTGCTCTGGTTCCTGTCTGCTGCTGCTGCTGCTGCTGGTGGGCGGATAACAGACGTGTTTTTTTAATTTTTTTTATTTAAGTGTGTGTGTGTGTGTGTGTGTGTGTGTGTGTGTGTGTGTGTGTGTGTGTGTGTGTGTGTGTGTGTGTTCTCTAAAACATCAGTTGGTTTATGATTGCAGTATAATTTACTAATTGCTAAACCCCTTTCCTGAACAGAAATTGTCCAGTCATAGCTTAGTGACGGCAGCTCTTTCAGGTATGATAAAGTGGTGTGCGTGTCACTGTGTAAGCAATATTTTTAGCCTCAGCAAAAGTGAAAACAAAAGAGCAAAAATGTAATCATTGCATTACACTGGGTGTTTATCTAGCATAAATAGCTTATGTCAGCATTCTTGGCTAACTAGCTTACTAATGACAGTAGCAACAGGAAATGCAACATGCACCTGCTGTGTAATGGTGCATCATGGGGCATCAGCCCATGTGTGCCCAAAATGATACTTTTACTCTTTACTTAAGAATATGTTTGAGACAGTAATCAACTTTTTACATTGTTACACAACCAGTACGCTCTAAATGAAAGAGCTGTATGTAGGGGGGCAGAGCATGCAAGGAGCACCGCTACAAGATGCTGCTGCCTTGACAAAAAATAAGCACCACCTGTCTTTAAACCACAAAACAATGATGACAGAGCAAAACCCAGAACAAGAAGCAGCTTCCAGGACAACCCTAGGCCTGCCTCGATATCAATATAAAGACTCAAAATAAACTTACTGTGATGGAAGCAGTAAATGGTGAGAGACACGTCAATCACTTGAGTGCAGTCTACCTGTCTGGCAGGACAGACGCTTCATGGTGCACTAAGAAAATGTAATTAATGCTAGCTAATGCTAAATCATTGATGTTATTGACATTAACTTGTCTAGGTGGTGGTCTGTTGGGCTTACACGAGTAGATGTCTCACAGGGTCATGTGGACTTTTGCTTGAGTATAGATTTTCAGTGCGCCACCCACCACAGCATGGCACGCACCTGACACGTCATACAGAAACAAGAAGTCATCATGTTACATGCTTTTTGGAGGAGGATATGTAATGAAATTGCTGCTTCTCTGTAGAGTTATTCAACTCATGATGACACATCAAGATTTAGTCAGTGTGTGGGCTTAGATAACAAAGGATGCCAGTGTTTTAAAGTGCGTCATATGGGTGTGTTGCCTGTTAGCCTACAAGTCAAAAAGTTATTAAGTTATAAAAAGCCTAATTAAAGAAGAACACATCCACTGTATCAGTGTTTAGGGTAATGTAGCATTAGCAGCCCTGTCCTGTACTTTATTGCACTTAAGGAATGTATCCAAAACATGGTTGGCTTAGTCTACATCATAATGCTTTTTGAAGAGGAGTAAGCCATGATATTTAAATCAATAACTCCCAAAGTGGTGGGCCACAGAGCCCCTACAGGTGGAACTTGAGAGAAATACATAAATAAAACATTTATAAGTTCAATTTCTTAAGTTTTAAATTGCCATAAAATACTGTATTTATGATTGTTCTTTTAAATAATCAAAACTAACAAAACAAAACTATGGGATTCAAACTAGATGTTATTCTTAATTTATTTGACTTTGTTTAACGGGTGTTACACCATATTGGTGACCTGTCACATTTACACCAGAATGTACTTATATCCCGTCATTGGTACAGTTAACTTTGTCTTGATAAAAGTTGTGATTCAAGGTTTTCAGATTTCAAACTGGGCTGTGGCCTTCCTAAGTGTGGAAATGGCAGATTTAAACAATTAAGTAGGGCCGCTCCAACTAAAGATCATCCTAGTCGACCAGTAGTTATTGTTTAAAGCCATTCCAACCAGGAGAGACTTTATTCAAAGTGTATGAAAATATATTTAATGGGCATTTGCATGATCAAGATGACAAATGTGAAAACTCTTAAGCTAATAGAGCAGATGGTGAAGTCATCATATTTAAAGGGCAAAGTGAAGCCATGATTAGTATAGGGAAACCCCTGATGGAGTCACTGGTGTTGGTGAAGGGATGGCTGAGGATCAGGATGTGATGAGGACTGGATTTCTGATGAGCCAAACCTGGGAATTGGATGGGATGAACTGGAAGTGAATGGGGTGGAGGAGAGGTACAACAAATCTGCACTGAAATGACAGCTGACAACAGTAGAGAGGAGAAAAGACTTAAATTTGACTGCAAAACTATGATTGGCTGATACAGATTGTGG
Source organism: Lutjanus erythropterus (assembly GCF_056507025.1). Taxonomy (NCBI): domain Eukaryota; kingdom Metazoa; phylum Chordata; class Actinopteri; order Lutjaniformes; family Lutjanidae; genus Lutjanus; species Lutjanus erythropterus. Next base: position 30,803,653 of record NC_139319.1, on the reverse strand, counting down.
CAAGTTTGGTTAGTTAACTGAAAGGCTAAACCCCTATAATCAGCTGATTAAGAACAAGCGAAAAGAGTGAGACAGAGTTATATTCTTCCTCATCAAACTTATGTTTATGATAGTAATTTCATTATTGAAATAGATGTTTTTGGGACCTGAAGCAAGCTGCTTTTTATTAATTTATTCCAGAACAGCAAAAGCTCACACAAGCCTCGTTGTACAAAACAAATACTCACAGACTTATAAACACAGTGGATGACCAGTTAACTTGATACCAAACTCCTCAGCCACTTCAAGCCTCCTGAACTTCCCATGTCCTCATTATTCCATGGAGTCACAGTCTTGTACATCACCTCGATAATGTTACTGTATTCCCGATCGTCAAACCACCTCCATTGTTCTCTGAGGCTGTCTCAGAATAGCTAATGGCAGCTACAGCAAAGTGTTACAAGAGAAAATATCTGTCTTGCAACAGCCCATTGGGCCTCTCCAAAGCTCCCGAATGGAGTTTGAGGTGTTTTGTTTTTGTTGTCATTGTTGTTTTGTTTTGTTTTGTTTTTCTCTGGATGACTGAGACTCTTCTCACCAACTAACAGTTTTTTAGGGGCAGCCCTACAGTGAATAGTATATGTATTATATATATGAATATTATTATATTTCAATTATTTATCATTATGGACTTAAGCACTGTCCTATTCCTTAAAGGAGCTATGCTACACTTATGACATTATACTTCAATATATATACGTAAAAACACATAATTAATATGGCAGTTATGGTAAAGTGCCATCTGGAATGCCAGAATATGACGTATATTTCTAAAATTTGTCACCGCAGTAAGAGAAAATGCACACCGTCACAGCCTTTTCAAGGTTCCAGATATGCTACTATATATTTTGAGTGCCACTGTTATCATTGTAAGCTGAATGTGCTGTGCCAGTAAGAAAAGCTTGACAGGCATAGCAACAGTAACAGGGGTGGGGCCTAGTAAACATTACAGATACACAACACACAGACACACACTCCTGTCTTCCTCCTCTGTGTAGCAGGTGAAGGGCAGAGAAAGGGTTTGTGCATGCGGCAGCTAAGTGGCTCAATGCACTATCGACTGGCTCACCGTGGCAACCTGCAGAATTCCACCGCCTCCCCACGAGCCTGGCAGACTATCTGTTCACCCTCCCTTCCCTCCTCCTTCCTTCCCTACCTCCCGTCCTCCCTCCTCCCTCTCTCCCATCCCCCACTCCAGCAGCTCCAGGGAAGCGGTGACGTGGGAGCTCCCTGCTCCGAGAACGGAGAGGGAGAGAGAAAGAGGCATGGAAAGAAAGCCTGGCAGAGAGCAAGGGCGAGGTGAGAGAGAAAACACAGAGCTGCATGCTGCACTACTGAGAGAGAGAGAGAGAGAGAGAGAGAGAAAAAAAAGATAAAGATCCTCTCTCCCTCTCCCAGCTCTCGTTGACAATGACACTGGGAGAGTCATTTTGAAGCAATGAGCCAGAAAACGCAGAGCCGCCACTGCCATTCATCCTCCTAAGCACGACACTCAGTCACCACCACGCCACAATCACATTCATCTCCAAGAGAATAGCTCTGGCTTAATAAAATGTATGGCAGACCGCTCATGTTATAAAAACAGCCTATTTGAATCCAGTGACACATATTGGTTAAAAAAAAACAATAATAATAGAAAAGTGGATTTGGATGTTGATTATCCTGGCAGTGCAGCTCTCCTGCTTGATTCTTACTGAAATTGATTTAAAAGAATAATTTGTGCATCTGTAAAAAAAAGAATTATATATATTTTGTTATTTTTCTCATACCATGATCTAATAAAAAAAAAAGATAATTATTTATGTGCTATGCATACTTGATTGATTTATCAGCACAAGGTGCCCAGTCTGTATGTACCTGGAAGATATTAGACAACAAAAATGTACAAAAACACAACATGAAAAATTCAAAAAGAAGACATTTCAAAATATTATAACTTACATGACAGAGACTTGGATACTCCTTCTTAGCAGCCACACATTTTTATTAAAAAGTGTACTCAACAAAGACAATCAAAAGAAATTATGACAGGCACAGTTCCAGAACAAGATTACCGGGAGTACATAAGTATCTACATTGTGGGTGGGCAACAGCAATTAGGCCATTAATAGTAGGTATTACATGGGTGAGGTTTCCAGTGAGCAGATTATGCTGGAATACAGCTGGAAGAAGTTGTTCAAATCTTTATGTGAATACAGCATGTTCTTTTTCAGTTTATTTCATGAGTCAGAACAGCACCAGTGATATATTGATAAATCTGCAGCCTCTGAAGTGTTGTGTCATTCACTTTGTTTACCTTCATTAAATCACCTGAAAACAACACCAGGCTGCTGCAATATAACCATACAGACCTCTACATGCATCAGACTGGTCAGTCATAACTATATATATTCTGTGCTTTTATGAAGATGTCTAGTTACCAGGGCTCATCATGACCATGTTTACAAATTTCTTTTTAGATGTTTTATCTTTGAAATACATTGCATTTTAAATGCTGTTGTGTAACATTATTACCAAACTTTGGACCATGGAATGCATTTGTCAGTCACCTCAATTTCTTTATTTTTTATTTCTTTTGTTACAACACCTACCTGATACTCCCCTGCCATCTGTCTATGGGTGCACATTTGTGGTGATGTGTGTTCATGTCGTGACATGTGTGCACCATAAAAACGTTTCCTGAGGTAAAGGTTTCTGTTTGCAGATCGTTATTGTCATGTTTAATTGTGATTTGCAGAGCAGATTCAGAGCAGTGAGATCTGTGATGTGACTGGTGGACAGAGTATTTAATAATCATAACACATGCTGATCTATATTCACCTGCACCCAACTCTTTGCACAATGCGCTGCTGAACTTAAATCGAAGATGCGCATGGAAACTGCATGGAGTTTACACACCCTGAGCATATTCCCAAACAGGGACTGCTGTACATGGACAGCTGCAGACATCATGGATGTGTGACCTACCACCTTGCGCTTGGCATTTATTATTCAAATTTCATCCTACTGTGCAATGCATGCTTTTTCACACCATATAAATGGGACTGAATCAGGATTCTTTTTTTTTCTGTATTTAATGCTGAACTCCCGGAGTTGTTTTACATAGTGAAAACACACAAAAATAAAGACATTATAAGGAAATAATGTTCTCATAAATCGACCATTCAAGGTATTGTATATAAAGTGACTACATTCATGGCAGTAAAGTGTCACATCACTTATCCTTCTCCAAGTAGGACATCTTGTAATTGCCTGTATTGAATATTCACCTCCCAGCTACCATTCCCACTCCACTTTCTCTTTCTCTCTACAAATAATCAAAAATACCGTTTCATTTCCCCAAGTCAGCCTCAGGTCATGTGCTGACGATGAGATGGAAAACACAGCATGTCGTTAAGCTGCCAGCTAATCAGCGTTGGCTCGTAATCCCCCCTCCTCTTTCCGTCATGTCTTCCAAACAGACCCCTTCTCTCCCTCCACCACCAGCACCGCTGCTGCTGCTGCTGTAGTCAGCCTGAGAGATGGATGGCACAGTCCTAATCACCCCCTGCAGTGCACTGTCAGCATGGCTGCAGGCCGCTCTTAACATTTACACCACATGATCACACACGCACGCACAATAAACACAAGCCAATAAGTGAGAAAATCTACTCTCACTCCTCTTCTCTTCTCTTTTCTCATCCCTCAGCCTCCACCTCCCCCCCCTCCTCCCTCCCTCCCTCCGCCCTGCTCAAGGCCCACCACACACCACCACTTCTCTCGCTGTCACCTTGGATGGATTCAGTGGGATGCGGCTATGTCCTGAGGGCTGAGGGAGGCAGTCCTCCTCTTCCTTCTCCACCGCCTCCTCACACGGTGCCTTCCTGCCGTTATCTCCAGGCTGGAGTCTCATCAGCCTGCACAGTAGCTCTGGCTTCCAGCTGCCTCACCAGCAGCTCCGACAGGGGAGAAGGCTGCCAGAGGAGCCGGAAGGGAGGCCGCTCCTATATCAGCATCCTCTCATGTGGTCGGCTTCAAGGCTCCTCTCAGGCAGGCTTTCAGTCAAGTCTACATTGAGGCACACACACAAACACACACACACACACACACACACACACACGCTCAGTGGTTAGCATTAATTTTAAGAGTGTCAGAGGTGCACATTTCAGCATGTGGAAGGATTTCTTTGTTGTTTGATAGTGTGTTTTTCTCAGTGTGATGTGACACTGAGATCATTCCAGTGCAGCTACAACGGAAACATTTTCAGCTACAATGGAAACATCTGTAATCATTAACAAGAAATGTCAGGTTGATGTGTCAGTCTGTCTAAATACAGACCAGGCTCCCTCTTACGCTTTAACAATGACCTTTAACGTCCCTATAAGAGGAAATATTACATTAAATAGACAGAAAATACAGTGTTTCCATTAGAAAGGAGCCTGTATTTATCAAAATGCTGAAAGTGACATTTTGAACTTGCGTTAAGTGAAGGACAAAGATAAAAATCCTAAAGACACGACACCCCTGTGGAGGATGACTGGAGTGGTGGATGACATCCAATAAAATAGCAGGGGACAGTAAATCATTGAAAGGGCAACGACCCTCGCCAAGAAACTTTGTCCACCGAGGAAGAGTGTGAGAGGTGGTTGAAAGTTGAGCTCTGAAGGAGCTCTCTGGTGTGAGAAAATAACCTCTGGTGATGAAGTTCACTGCATGTCATTTGGTTTTGGTAATTTGGTTAATTGTAAATTTGTTCCATGAAAGTTGACAATATCAACTTAGGTGGGTCCTGCATCGTTAACTAATATTATGGTCCTGTCAGGGGTGGGAAGTCAACTTTACTTGATTAGAACTTTGAGTATTTATTTTCCTGAAAACTTTTCATCATTATTTTTTCTCTATATTTTAACCAAATGTCTGCACATTGCGCCCCTTACGCTTTCAAAATACTCCCATTACTGTAGTTTTAATGCATTTGTGAGGAATTATTGATTATTTTTATTTTGCATCATTGCGCACTGCCTTCCCAATATCAGGACCAATTTCAACCTAAATGGAGGGGACAATAACACACTGAAAAGACGATTCCTTGGTCATCAGTGCATTTCACACACAACAGACACAACAAGACAAAAACGGTGTAAAAGGCATTACACGATAAACCAGACAAGAAGAAACTCGCCTGTATTGAAAAGGTAAGGTTCAGTTGGCTTTGCACAGAAACAGCTGGTAGAAATGTCCTTCAGAGCACTACTTTTCACTTTGAGTACATTTCAGAGGCTGTATGTTTTAACTCTTACTTGCATAAAAAAGTTGAATCAGTGCTTCTCTTTTTACACAAGTATCTGTAAATCTGCTTGAGTAAAGAAAATGTGTATTTTTGCCACTTCTGGTAGTAATATCTCACACAGGAGTAGAAAATTCATTCTTTTTTTTAAGGAATGAGTACTTTTCATGTTCATTTTTTCTTTACTTGAATATATTTTTGAGCCAGTAATCTACTTTTTACTTCACTACATTTTGCCATTTAGTAAACACCTGCTGTCTGCATGACTCTCTCTCATTTTATCTACTTTTAACCATCAAACCAAGCAACTTGTTCTGCACTACTGGTTGAAGCTTCGAGCTGAAAAGTCAATACGGCCTGACACCGTGTCTCTAAATTCACATTTCATATTCGGCATGTTTTTCCAGAAGACTTCAATGATATTGTTGCTGTGAGCTTTACTCTTTGATCTTCACCCAAAATATTTTGGAGGCAGGACAGTTCTTTAGGCCTGCAGATGTGAAGGGCAGTGCCTCCATCAATCTACTCCTATAGGCTGTCCTCTAACAGGAGCAGTTGTCTGTATCACCTGTAAGTTAAGTTTCAGATGCACAATGTTACGTACTGCTTAACAAGTGTAGCCCAGACTCAGCAGCTGTTTATGCTTCTCATATTTATTTCAATAAACTATTTACAATAATTATAAAACAGGGAGGGTCGATGGGGGCGGCACAGTGGTGCAGTGGTTAGCACTGCTGCCTCACAGCAAGAAGGTCCTGAGTTCAAAATCCCTCAGCTGGCTGGGCACGACCTTTCTGTGTGGAGTGTCTGCGTGGGTTCTCTCCGGGTTCTCCGGCTTCCTCCCACAGTCCAAAGAAATGCAGGCTTGGTTAATTGGTGACTCTAAATTGTCCGTGAATGTGAGTGGTTGTCTGTCTCTAAGTGTCAGCCCTGCGATGAACTGGCGACCCTGCCTCTTGCCCAATGTCAGCTGGGATAGGCTCCAGCCCCCCACGAGCGCAAGGGGTTACAGGAAATGGATGGATGGATGGAGGGTCGATGTTTGGTGTAGCAGGTGATGGGAGTATGACGGGGTATAAAGGGTTGATGCAGTGTCTCTGCTGCTGTCCATCCTGAGCCACTACAGCAGCAGCCATCCTGCCATCGTGGTTATTCATCTTCTTCAATACCTGAATCTGTTCTTCTTCTTCTTCTGCTCCTTTTTGAATCTCTGATCTTGTATTTCTGAAGTGCTTCCCAGCTGCTCCTTTTTATGTCCTCCTGCTTTTCACTGAGCTAGTTTTCTGAGTTCTCTCCTCTTTTGAAGGAGAGCTCCTTTTTGAAGGCCTCCTCTCTGGCGGCCAGCTGCTCTATAAAGCGCCTCCTCTCTGCAGACAGCTCTCTCTGGACGCTCCTCTCCTGAGTGTCACGTTTGGTTTTCCAGGCATCCTCTTTCCGGTTCAGAGCTTCCACCTTCTGACTCTCCTCTCTTTGTTTTTCCTGATGTGTGGGCTTCTAGCAGTTTTTACACCTTCTCATGGCCCTTCTCTTTTACTTTCAGATGCCCGTCAAGGTGGCTCACCTGATTCTGCAGATGATGTCCTCAAATGTCTTGTTATGTCCACAACCTAAATATATTCAGTTTACTGTCAGAGAGGAGTAAAGAAACCGCGAACTGTTCATACTTGAGAGGCTGAAATCAAAGAATTTGAAAGGCATTTTTCTTAAAAATATGACTTAAACTGATTAATTGATTATCAAAATAGTTTGGACATTAATAGTTGACAACTAATTGATTAATCATATTTTTTGCAGCTGTACATTTATTTAGTTCTTACTTTATTTAGCTGTATAACTGGCTGTTTGCAAATATTACATTCCATCTCATGTGAAAAGATTAAAATACAATTCAAATCTGCAATGAGAAAAAGTTAAGAGACACTCCGCTTTCCAAAACTTCCACAATACATGTAGACTGCATCAGCTCCCCAAATCAAGTCAATCCATCGTCCATTTCAGCAAACATGAACTAAAATGTAAAATACATATGGATGTGAATCCTGATTTTAAAGCAGCTTTAAAGACCATTTCATGTAGGTGTGTTTTCACAATGATAGGTGAAGGCAAAAAGGCTGCCAGGAATTGTGGGAAATTGTGTCAGTATAGGAGACTAATATGAGGCTGCTTAGCTTTAAATCAATCGGATGTCTGGTTATGGCACGTTACAGCTCAGTTTTACTTGGCACTTCTCTGTGTGACTTCCTCACGTGCCTTTTATTTTCCCAGGATTCCTGCCAGCCAAATGAATTCCCTGCCTGTTCCACCTATATGCACGTGTGTGTCTGTGTGTGTGTCTGTCTCAGTGGTTCATGTACATGTCTGCTCCCTTCTTGACCTGTTGACCTGACGCTCTAATGAAACTATGTGTCCAATCCACTCATCTGCTGTCTCTGTCTCGCCTCCAGCCTCCCCACCAATAACACACATGTCGCCTACTGTACTCTGCTCCCTGCCAAACGCGCAATTATGCCACTTTCAATTGGCACAATTGGCATCGACAAAGACCCAATGCTGCTGCACAGCACTACATCTCCCAGGAGTCATTTGGAGGAGTAGTAATAGGCCAGTGAGCGTTAGTTTATGGTTCAACCTGTCATTGTCTGCTTGTTTGCATTTGCTGTGCCAGGAACTGAGCCAGTGACGGAAACTGTGCGGACGTCAGTATTCACAGTCATGAGCTCACATCATCCTGCTCAGCTGATTGTGAGTGAGTCATGCAGGGTGAGAGAGGTACCATTGACTGAAGAGGGACCGCAAATAGAAAAAATAATAAGTAGATATGATAAATAGTCTCAATTTGTGTGAGAGTTTGTGTGTGCATGGCTTTGGAGGGAGGTGTGACCCACGTCACTATCAACGCAAGATCCATTATGTAGACTTTTCTGCTGTGAGTCACTGAGCATAGCGGTCACTGCTCAGACAGCCACGACTGCTACCTGCCTCTGACGTTCACACACACACACACACACACACAAGACTACACACATCTTCATCAATGCCACGTCTAGATAGGAGTCTGAGTCACTGTGATGCACATCTTTCCCCCTCTGTGTCTAAATGCACAGGAGACAAACAGCTCGTGTCGTGAGTATGAGCGCTGTTGACGTAAGCATGGGGACTCTGTAGAGCTCAAGCAACCTCCTCCCATGAGACTCACTTCACCCATGAGTCATGTGCGCCTATTAACTTCTACGTCATTACATTACAGATAAAAATAACTTCAATATCTTGAGTCTCTTAATTTTATTCTGTGTGGTTCTTGTTTTGTGCATCCTTAAAACCTTTTGAATTCTCAAAGGAGGAGGAGATGATGAGTGTGACTTCATGGATCCTGAAGATTAGACTCCATCACCTCTGCAGGTTAGAAACATTTGTCACTCACCAACACACGAAGGGAAATCAGCAGCACTGGAGATTATATTTTCCTTTTATGGCTCCTAAAAGGAAGAGGTGTTAGAGGTGAGTGTTTATTTATCACACCACTACTGTTTATAATCAGTCCTAATGTCATTTTCAACGGACCTGTGTGTGTGTGTGTGTGTGTGTGTGGTGGACAACAGACATTTGTGTTCTTAACACACAACATCATGTAAAGACCAGGGGTCTCATGAGAGAAAAACAGTCCTATCATAACTTAAAGTGACAGTAGAGATGTCTGACTTCTCTCTAATGTGAGCACCATAAGTCGAGTACCATCTAGTTCCATATTGAGAAGGCAGACATCTCTATGGCCGATATTTCCAAAACTCTGCAACTCACATCAAAACAATCTAGATAGATAAGTAGCACTACAGATGAGGGGGAACATAAGCTGTTTTAATTTGGGGGTGAACTGACCCTTGAAAATTTCAGAGATAGGGGAAATCTTCCTATTACAGAAGCAATTCCTAAACTCACGGTTGCGTCCTATCTCAGGCCTTAACTTCACCTGTTATTAAGGACGAGAAATGACAGGTGTGTAGTTTTAGTTTAAGTTGGAGACATTAATCATGATGATGGAGGAGAGGATACCCCTCTCCTTTTTGGGATGCTTTCTTTCCGAATATTGGCGCAGGATAAAGATTTGAACATATGACGCACATCATTCAAATTTAAAATAGTCGTGGCAGAAAATATGTACCCATTAAAGTCCACCTCCAGTCATGTTTTAAACAATATAAAATGCTCTGCAAGAAGTAATACATTTTGTCTGATATGTTCTCTTTTTTTTTGCAAAATGAGTTCAAATACATTGTCGTCTTACATATAGCTTTACATCTTGCCCTCATTTAGTATTTAAGGATTCTTGAACATGAATATATAATATCCTGTGGGCTGGGTATCGCCAATGATATGTATAGCACCACCCCCTTGATCGACACGATTGGTTCCTTAAGTTTATGTCGTCACATACCCAGCCTAAGTAAATGCTTTTTTTTTGTGTGTTTGTTTCTTTGTTTGGTTTTGGGGTTTTTTTTTGAGACTGCCCTTGTTCACTGCAATTTTAGAGGAAGAAATGCTCAGACACGGCATTTTCTGCTTATTTTGCTCCCGATGTGTCTTTTGACATATGAAAAACACCACATGGACGTGTTAACAAGGTTAAAAACAACATTTTCACTGGAAGGGGGCTTTAATACAGCGGTTCTCAACTTTTTTGAGTTGCAACTGCCCAAGACTGTTCAGGAATTACTGTATAACACATGAAAGTGAACAATTATTATATTCTATCAATGGTACAGGCAATGTAATGTAAAAAGCTGCTGTCTGGCCGTCATTCCATGCTGCTTGCCGCAAGATGTTATTTTGTTTTCCACAACCATGGCAACTCAAGAACAAATTATCTCAGAACCCAGACCAGGGTCCAGACCCCCATGTTTAGAACCAGTGCATCAATACATGATCTGGGAAATCTAAAGCATCATCAGCCAGTTTGAGTAGCCTTGCAGTCAGAGTGTTTCAGTGTTCATGTTGTTCCCCATCTTCATAGTCATTGTCACACAGACTCAGCATCAGTGGTGCTGCTGCTTTTGGCAGTTATTTTGAGCTTTTGAAAGGGTCGAAGCCATCTTAACTTAGGATTCATTAAGTTGTTAAGATAGAACAGTTCTGTAATAGCTAAATTCCTATCCTAAGATAAGGTAGTATTTTTTTTTTCCAAAATGTAGTTAGGAAACATGTTTCTGTAATACCAAAAATCTTAAATGTTGTCCTAAACTGATACGTTAGTAGTTTCTGTAATGAGGCCCCTGCCCCATAATTCATCTGATTAATATAAAATATTGACAGTTGAGAGATCAAAATCTCATTGTCAGACATTTCATGTTTCATTCAAAACATCACACAATTAAGGTCTTTGCCATCAATCATTTTATAAAATCAGGTGTCACATCAAATGATGAAAACTCTGACAGGTGTGTGTGTGTGTGTGTATTCTGCCAGAATGAACCATTTCAAGTGTATCTGCATTTCACAGCATTATTAGTTTAGTTCTCCTTTTCTCTCTTTCTCGGCTTGTTACTGCTGCCAAAAGCAATAAAATACGCCATGAGCGCAGGCTGAGCTGATGTTAAAGGTGCATTAAAACCTGCCTGTAGTGCAGTGAAGTGGTGACTCACCTGTTTGATCCTTATAAAATAAAGCTGAAGCAGTTGCTGTGTGAGTCCCAGCTGAAAATAAAACGAACAGTGAAATAAAGTGATGACAGTTAGGGCTGCTCAGCCGTGACCTTTACTTGTTTCTAATACTTAAAATAACATTAACCTCACTGCACTTGATGTAACAGCACCTTTAACTTCCCACATGAGACATCAGGCATTTTGAGTTTATCCAACAGGTTTTGCAAAGCTATAGAGGAGTCAATCAGCTAATGTTAAAAAATTGCATTTTGGAAACTTTTAAATTGTGGAATTTGGATTCCATTATGCTTTCTTTTACAGCAGGTACTCAGTTAAGTTGTCAGCTGCCTTCCTGCCATGTTGTGGATACTTAAAAAATACTTAAATTAATTGTACAATTGAACCTAGGACAGATATGTGGTATGTATATAGTACACAACCTGTATTGTTGATCCTTTATATTGTAATTGCACATAGTGTTCCTCAGTTACTTTTATATGTTCTTTCTCTTACCTCTCCTGATATCTTTATTAATGTCTCTTGTATTTCTATATTTTATATTGGTACTTTCAATTTTTTTATACTTAATATTTTTCTTCACTTTTATATTTGTGTTTAATTGTTCAGCAGCATCCAGAGTGGAAGGCAAAGGAAGACTTTAGAGAAACTTGAGGCTTAAGACGAGGTGAGTCTGTTTCTTCTGAGGCTAAACAATCTTGCTGATTAGGAACTACACATCTATATTTCTGCTTTGAGCAAATATGTGCTGTTATTAATCATATCCTTTCCACTGGACTTTCTTTCATGACACCTCGTCTCCCCTCCGTCCTCCTGTTTTTCCCCTGCTGTCATTTGATCTACAGTCCAGCACTGTGACGCAGGCAGAGCGTAATTTCTTCCTACGTGGAAATGTCATCTTAATCAGTTGTCCTCACTTAACAGGGAGCAAAGCTGTGGCGTCATCTGATCCATGGCTCCAAGTATTTTTGTCCATAAACATCAGCTCTCGTGTTCACCTGCTGCTCCTCCCTGCACATGCAGCACAAATCCCCTTTAATAACCCTTCATTAATACTCATACTGACATACACTTTGAATATTTTTAAGAAAGAAAGAAACCTCTCCAGTCCTTACAATAATGTCATAATTAACTTCTTTCCTACATGTCACTGTTTTTAAAATAATCACTTTTTCCATTTGCACTTCTCCCATGATGACATACAGACTCAGGAGCAATCATGTGTGAGTGAGTCACCAGAGGTGATACTGTGCGTCAACATCTTATCTAACTTTTAAAAGGTGCACAGTAAAGTTTATATATTTAAAACGGAACAAATGACTCTGCAAACATTTACTTCAAAGCTACAGGTGAGAAGTAATGGTGACAAAATGATGTATTTTCCAGTTATAACCACAGCTGGAAGTAACTAATTACAACCACTAAAATTACTACAATTAAGTTTTTTTTTGTAGTACTTGTATCCAATGAATAGTTGTTCAAATCTGTAATTTTACTCATACTTAAGAATTCCTTGTAATTTTTAGGTATTCCTTACACTCTGTAATCTGCTTAACTTTTAAAATCATAATTAAGTACTGAGTACAATTTGAATTAATATCCAAACCTTTGATCTGAGTTTTTGTAGCAAGCGAGACCATCTGATCACAAACAGGCCAGTGAAAACAGGTTTGGAGACTTAACCATGACCATGAAGCAGAACAGAGCAGGAGTTAGAAATCATTTAGACTGAAAATTTGGAGAAACAAAAACCTCTTCAGATTGAATGGTGCCATTACAATCCATTAAAAGTCAACTGTTAAAAAGTAAATAATACAAGATTTTTTACAAGAACACTTCGTACTTTGCATTGAGTAATATTCCAGTAATGTAACAGCATTTACATGTGTACAGATTTTCAGTTCTTTTTCCACCACTAGTTATAATTTCCATACCTTAACAGTTTTGATAATTGGTGTAAATGCCAGAGTAGAAAGAATGAAATGTTACAGGGGTTACAGTTAAATTCATTCTATTGAAAATAATCCTTAGAATAGATAATAAAAGATCCTTTCTCTGTGAGTTCAAGTTGATTTCTCATGTCACCTTTGCTGCTTTTTTCTGAATCTAAGTGATCATTTTCAGTTAGTCCTTTCATGTGCAGTAATTAACTTAGTTTGACCGGTGTGGCAGTTTGCACCTGCACATCGCGCAGTTCCACAAAAAGGATAATTGTTATGTCCATAAATGAAAGAATGATGACAGTTAAGTTAACAAAGGATCTTAATATTTTTTTCTGAGTTCCTGCCAGCAGTATTTCTATTGAGAGGAGACCTGTGTTGGAGATCAGACGTCGATAAAGAACATCGGAATTGTTTATGGCTGCACTCTAAAGACACCAGACCTGCTTGTTCGCTCCTGTGCGTCACGTGTTGGTATTTGTTTGCTTGTTCTTTCAATATTTTGCGTCATTCGACATCGAAATATGATTAAATGAGTTGTGCTTTAAACAGCTGGTGACACGGCGGCTGTTCTTGAGCTGTACGTGTTTGATTTTCTCCCCTCTTGTTAAAATAGTAGCGCATATCGCACCGCGGACTGCGCGTGGTGCGGCTCAGGTGAAGCCTCTGCGCGTGTACCATTAAAAACACGCGCACGTGCTGCATCACATTTCGCCCTCCCCTGGAGCACGTGCCATGTTCCAGAGACACAACTGTCGTGTGGGCGCCCTGTGTATCAACCTTTGGCATCATGTGCCACTGTTACTGTTAATATCTGATCAGCCTGAGCAACATATCAGATCAATACTGTTATCTGCGTGTGGACCATCATGCTGTGCGGCGGGTGGAGGAGCAGACAGGTGACATTCAGACAATCAGGTGCTCGGCTGTAAAAAAAAAAAAAAAAAAGCCTACATATTTTGACTGATCCCTTCCATCAAACACCCACTGCTTCTAATTAACCGCCGTGCTTCTTCTGTCCGTCGTTAATTTAGGAATGACGCAGCTGAATTAACAGACTGTGCTGCTGCGCCCGTGTACTGCTGCGTGAGCCCCGCCGTGCTGCAGGGAGAGAACCAGCGAAGAAGAAGGAGGAGAAGAAGAAGACAAGTGGCTATTCTTACGGTCAACGTGCTTATGAAACGGCACTCGAAGCTAATAAACATGTGTGAATGCGTGTTGTCGTGCATTTCATGTGATATTTCACCGCCGATTTGCACTCATTGCCTTATAAGGAAAGACAGTCGTGCCTCTCTGCAATAGGCCGAGCGCTGCAGCCTGCGGGAACCCTGCACTTTAACCCTTTCACTGCTGAATTTTATTTGGCACAACCGCATGAAACGATGCAACGAGGGCTCCGTGGACGGTTTCGTGTTTTCAGTTTGAAAGCAGTATGTTGAAAATGAATCCGAGCTGTAAATATAAGTATAATGAAAGACTGTTAACAGCTGGGTGTATCATTCACTGGCAGTTAACAATTGGATGTGTGATTTGTAACCCTCGCTTTGTCCATCAACATTTTTAAAATCATTTTCACTTAAGTGCAATCTTGTGCATTTTTAAATGAAACCTGAGGTTTGGTACTAGAGGTCTGTGTCCTTTCACCATCAGGCCTAAGCTTTAGTGAACCCACGTTTTTTTTTTTTATCTCTCTTCCCACGTCTCATATTGAGACCAGTTTTCACAATTTTTGATCGGTGAAAATCTTTTATTCAAAGGCAATGAAGAAAGCAGGGGAGGCTTTTATCACGGGTCTGTGTTTGATGTCAAACTGCACTGAGGTGTAGGTGAACCTGTCACCGTCTTTGCTGCCTGCTCATCACCCAGTGTGGGGAAACCACAAAGTCACCAGCTATGCAGATGTAACTGGAAAGTGATGGAAACTACCAGAAAGGAAATGAATTGCAGCTACCACAAATATTGGAAAATAATGTATCTACTGTCTATCGTGCTGTTAAATCAAGCAGACGGTAAACGAGCTAAGAGGCAGAACAGCCTCAGTTTGTTTTTTATTAGCAAACTTAAGACCCAGCACTGCTCGAATTAAAATATAGTCCCACACAAATACTCTTTGTCCCACATCTGGTGTGTTGGGATCTGGTCATCCTAGCCTGAGCTGGTTCATACTGCGAGTCGTGTCTGCATGCTGTCCGTGCCAAGTGATAACGGAACCGGCTGCTGCCTGTCCTGTCCTGTCCTGTCGGGGCTCCGCAGTCACAAATAACCCCGCTGGAGTTAAAGCCGGCGGGGTTAGAGGATGCTGACCTACATCGTCTGCCACACAACCAGGGGGGTATCTTTTAACACCGCGAAAATCCAGCAGAAAATCCCCGCGACACCGTGCCATCTGAAGTGTAATCTCTTCGTGTGACCTTGACTCAGGGAGGATATGGAAATATATTCATTGTAACAGCGGCCGGGCTCTGACCGCAATTTAACTTTACACAAGCAATGATTCATGCCGCATTATCATCCTTACAGAGGCGGCTCTATCCGAGCCGCAGAGGGGAGTTTGTTTTCCTATTTCACCAGGATTCCCCTTCATAGGCGAGGCCTTGTTATGGTGGCGGTGATAAATCAATGTCAGACAGGCTCTGGCCTTGACGTTGGTTGGGCCTATCGTCAGTTTTCAGGTAGAAGACCCCGTAGTTTGTGTCATAATTACAAGGAAACCCGACTGTATCATGTGCCCCAGCTCATAAATACATGTTGGACAGCTGTATAGGTGGTACTGAGCGCGCACGTGATGCAAAATATCCCAAACCAGCCCAGTTTATTGATGTGTTGGGACTGAAAATAGAAATTAATCAAAGGGCCTCGCAAAGCTTCAACATCGTTAGTGAGCAGCACATAAAGGCCATCACGGTCCAAAATGAAATGCTCTCCTCTTTCACAGCACCCTCTTGCAGTTCTCCCTTCACATGCAGCGACACAGGAGGGAGACATGTTGCGTTCAGTGTCTCTTCTCAGCTCGTACTTTAGAGAACCGCAGTCACACATGAATCTGTCCTAAATTCATTTGCTTTTGGACACAGCCGCAACAATTCATTGATTAATCGACTAATTGATCAAAAGAGAATTAGTTGGCAACTGTTGATCAGTCAATTAATTAATAATTTCAGTATTTTTTTTAAAGCAGTTTGCCAAACATTTGTTAATGCAAGGAGTTGCTGCTTTTCTTTGTCATTTATAATGCTGAAAGTAGATCTGTTGGGTTTTAGACTGATATTTAAAAACACTTTAGGGTCTGGAATATTTGTGGTGACCTTTTTTAAAAGACTAACCTGTTCACTGACAAATAATGAAAATAATCAGCAGATTAATCGGTAATGAAATTGTTGCAACCCTGCCTTTGGTTGGAAAGAATATTATGTATGATTAGTATCTTTGTACCAATCCATGTGCCATGTATGTAAGATTTCATTCCAACCAAACACAACAGCAGCTGGCTTTACACATTGGCGCACCCTCTCAGCCAAAGACAGGGAACACCCAGTGAAACCAGCTGGAGCGAAAAACTTCACAGTCTTCTATGGCACAAGTCTGGACTCCCTGTCTTACAGGAAATACTGCCTGTAACAAATGTGCTATGTTTTTTTATTGCAATATTGTAGCAAAGAAGCAGTGTGTAGAGTGTGTTAAGCAATTACTTAAAGGTAAATACGGGCACTTTTAATGCAAATTTCTAGTTGTTGATGATGTAGTCAATTGAAGCACTTTTTTGTCAGCTAACACTATGTTTTGGCTAACAAAGTATAGACAAATCCAGCGACTGCTTTGTGTGTTCCACCATCTTGCAGTGCCGCCATTGCGATGGTGTCACATTGTGTCTGTCACTCTCAGTGTCAGCAGGTCTGGTCTAGAAGGGAACCCCAAAGTTGCCAGACTCTCATGAGATTTTTCACAGTTTACGTCAAAATGTTCACTCTCAAGAGATCTTGCAGGTCTGAGGTTCTAGACACCGTGTCTGCTGTGGCTTGCTAATAGTGACATGGATAACTGGATTGATGATGTTTAACTGTGACAATAATTAATGAGGGTTTCTTTTAGGATAGAAATATTAATGTTCTTCAGATTTCACACAGTAGTTAGACTTTGGATGGATATGGAGAAGAGAAAAAACGGACCACTTCCACCATGCAAATATATATATATGCATACATGTAAAAGTTATGTGAATTCACATTTTTAATTAGGTATTCAAGATTTTCAGGAACAAAGATCCTTTCTGTTAATGTTTTTGATCCACTATGACACATGGTGGTCCTCTGTACACTCTGTATCACTCTGAATCTCTGCAGAGTCTCTGGGTTCAGACAACAGTGCTCTTCATGAAGTAAAAGTCTGTGTATCTTGCATTCCTTTTGTTTGTTTGTTTTTTGTTTTGTTTTTTTCAAATTTGACTTTTTGGCACTACTATTGGAGCAGCTGATCGCACAGCTTCTTCCGGACTTCCAAGACATTGTTGTCAAAAGTAACATTATATAAAAAGTAGATGTAAAAGTAGAAAATTGTGAACTTTTTATGACAGCTCACATTAATTTATGCTCACACTGTAGGGAGACACCACTGCAGCAGCTTGTTAACTTCCGGTACTTTGCCGGATTCATCTATAGCTATAGGTAAAGGTGGAAATAACACTGCAAAAGGGCATGGGAGCTCACTCACAGTGCATCCCGTCCCTCTCTGTCAGCAGGAAAAATCTGCTTTCTTGGTTAACATAGCAGCAATTAGGAATTTATTGCTCCAAATGACTACATTTACCACCAATGACTGAACATTCATATGAAAAGTGTTGAAGTTTCCTTTTAGTAAGCTATGTATCAACATAAATGTCTCGTTTATTCAGACACTGAGTATTTCTGTTCACCTTAATTTAACCAGGCAAGTCAGTAAGAATAAGAACAAATTCTTGTTTACAATGGTGGCCTGGTTAAATAAAGGGTTAAATACATAGAAACACGTGCATCAGTCTACAGAGAAGGTCAAACAACAGTTAACTATAACAATACAGTTAACTATTGTAGACTACAGCCAGTTGTTGCCATGGTTTCTATAATCCTCACTAAAAGCCACATTTTAGTGAAAAACTGGACTTTTGCTCAATCATAATGACTTAATAAAGCTTTGTTACTCATTGCTCATACGCCACCAACGTCGTGATTACAGTTTTCCCGATGGCGCTTGAAAGCAGCACGGGAACAACCCGCCCCTATTACCTCCCCCTCTTCTGACGTCACTCCAACGGCAATTTGCATGAAGTGTTTTCTCTCTGCAGCTTCAACTCGCCTGCAGAACGAGTCTCTCCGAGGGGGAAAGCGAGGGAAGAGACGCAGTCAGAATATAAGGAGGAGGAGGGGGGCTCTTGTGTTTCACATCAGAGGAGCAGCAGGAGAAAAAAAAAAAAAACAGGTCCGAAAGCGGAGGATAAGGTGTCGGATGCCAAAAGCAGAGAGGGAAAAAACAGAAGAGCCGCTTCTCTCGTATCGGAAAATGGAGCTACCCGCCGCGGGAGAGCACGTCTTTGCGGTGGAGAGCATCGAGAAGAAGCGCAGCAGAAAGGTTTGTCACAAGAGCACTGAAGGACATTTTTACACACATGCACATGGAGAGGAGCATCATCTCTCTCTGGTTTTCCTCCACTACCTCACGGACTACACGTTTTCTCATGAAATGATTTCTAAAATGACGGTGGGGTGCAGAGTGCATGTTGCTGCGTAAAGTAACTGATTATCCCGTTTCTCTGCATTCACAGGGGAGGGTTGAGTATCTGGTCAAGTGGCGAGGATGGTCCCCAAAGTAAGTCAAAATACTCATCACGATAACACAACATTTCAAACAGAAGTGTGTATGTGTGTGTGTGTGTGTGTGTGTGAATGTGTTCATCCGTGCGAGCGTGGGCGCGCAAATGGGCGGCTGCGCGTTCTTGCATTGGGCGCTCGTCGCGCTGGCCTCGATGATGGATGTGGCTTTACAATGTATGCAATCCCCAGTGTGCCAATTAAAGGAAGACGTGTCTATAATTGAACGCTATGTTTGAGAAATGCCCATATATCTACAGTTGAGTGGAGGCTGGGCCATTGTATCCCCCCCCCCTCCCTCCCACCCACCTACGGCCGTGCGTAAAAGTTACTCATGATTTATTACACGTGCATCCACAGGGAGTCCGAGTGTCTCAGCATGTTGTTTACACATGCGCATGCCAACAAATACGGCGAGATTTATAAGTGAAGGATTGGGCTTGGGCCAGTTGTGGCCAGTGTCTGTTAATGTCTGCCACTGTTTGACAGGCGCTCACTGTCTCCTCTCTGCACAGATACAACACGTGGGAACCAGAGGAAAACATTCTGGACCCAAGATTGCTCGATGCTTTCCAAGACAGGTGAGTTTTGAGTTGGATAAACTGTCCACAATAAATCACACAAACAGATTTAAAGTCACCGTTTCCTACATTTCCAGTTCTTCACACAATGCATAAACTGTTTGTCACTCATCCACAAGTTTAAAGGTGGATCTTTCCGCATGTTTGCAGTCAGAACTATGCTGCCTGGGCTCTCTGCCTGGACAATGGCATGTTGATAATAAGGTAAATGTCAGTTAAAGTTGCATAATTCCAGCCCTGAGGTTTTGTGGATTAGGATTAACAGTTGAGTCATTAGAGGGTCAAGGTAGGGTTAAACTCAGGTCAACTCAAACTTGTGACTTTGCTGCATCTACTTTTTGTAACCTGATAGTTATTTGAGCTTCAGCGTCAGGTTGTCATGCTAAAGGGCTACCTGCTGTCCCACCACCCAGTTACCAGATACACCTGTGTCATCTTCCACATGATACATAAGCCAATGATTGTTGATTATGCAAAATCATAAACTTAGCAACATAAACGTTCTATTTGGCTAATTGATAATTTGGTAAACTATTTAGGCTTAACTTTAGTTTGGCAACTAATGATTATTTTCACCATCAGTTGATCTGGTGATTATTTTCATGATTAATCCTTTAGTCCATAAAATGTCAAAGAATTATCAAAAATGCTCTTCACAACTTCTCAGAGCCCAAAGTGATGTCTTCACATTGATACTTTTGTCCAACCAACAGTCCAAAACTCAAAGACTCCTCATTTACTGTCATAACTGTCAAAGAAACACAGCAAAGTTTCATATTCAAGAAGCTGGAATCAGAAAATGTGTGACATTTTCGCTTGAAAAAAATCAATGATCAAAATAGTGCAAAATTACTCTTCATTGCACCATTACAATAATTAAGCAAATACAATCTTCAGATCCAAGTTTCATCTTGTTTTTTGTCACTTGCACATCGAACCATCTTGGACCATGATGTCTCAAAGCCGTGTCTGTACTTCCAAGTTTTAAACCAGCGGTTCCCAAGTTGAGCAGGCCTGGATGACCAGGGGAGGAATTTATAATGAAACAAAGTTTTGTTAAATTAATATGATTAATGTTACTGTGCTAATCATTATTTCACTAAAATATAACTTGAATCTTTTATTATCAGTTGCTTCCCCAATTATTGTTAATGATTGATAATAATTGTGGGGTGGGGAGGGTCGTGAACTTGTTCCGGCTTCTGATGTGCCAAGTTTGGGAACCACTGTCTTAAACAGAGATTTAAGGTGAACGCAGAGAAACTTAGCCTCTTCAGCAGATGAATGTGAAAACATCCTCCATGTGTCAAACTCTGCACACACATCATTTTGCACAGTGTAGGTCAAACAATAAGTCACCCAACAACAAGCAGAACACATTTTTGGATGGGCAGGGACTTTAAATTATGATGTACATCTTTTCTAAATCTGCTCCTGATGTAGTGGAAAGGGGAAATGAAGATTAAGTGAGCAGGGAACTAAATAGTAACTTAGTAATTGTTATAAATCAAATAAATCAAATTCTCAAAACTTCCTGACTTCGTGTTCACTATTAGTGGTGGACCCTGTGCTCTGTCCGCTGTTTTCAAAGAGGGCTACCATGGTGAAATTAGCTGCTTGGCCAATTGCTAAATAGTGTGATGAGTGACTGAGCAGAGAGCTCCACACATGAAGGACAGTGTAATTGAATTTCTTGAATGTATGGTGTGTGAAACTGTCACTGGCTTTTCTCTTAGTCTCCGTCAGCTTTTCGCTCACAGCAACCTTTCAGGTGCAGGTCGCACGTTAAAGCAAAAACATCGACATCACTCCACGTCTGTTTTTGCAATTACCTCTCTCTCTAAAGAGGGGAGATTTTATTGAAACTAATTGCGTGTCTCTCCGGGGAGCCAAATCGTCTGAATGCCAGGCTATGAAAATACACTGAGTCGTCATTGTAATTAGATGTGAGGGAGGATGGTGGGGGAGGGGACTGACATCACCCCTGTCTGCGGTATTGAGTTACTGCCTTGGAGAGACTTGCATGGAGACTGAGGAAAGCTAAGTCAGAGAGGAGCTGGCCTTTATCTTCTGCTGTGGATACACACATTACACAGGGTATTATTACGTTAATTTGGTTTGAAGAAAGCTCATTTGAGGCCACCGTTTAGCTTTTTGAAGCAGTTTGGAATAAGTGAAATAATGTATTACACGTGAAGACAGGTTAGAATACTGGCAAAATGTAGATTTATATCAACAAAATAAAAATGTATGCTCCTTTAATGAATTTCACTTTGCATCTGGAAGTGTAACTCCAACCTGTAACACTGGCTCGGTGTTTTCTGTTTGAGCCTGAGGAGGACACCCGTGACGTTGTGTTGCCATGCAACGGCGACTCATCTCTGTGAGATGGTTTCACTGATTGGCTGCTGTTTTCCTCTCCCACAGGGAACGTCAAGAGCAGCTGATGGGGTATCGCAAGAGAGGACCCAAGCCCAAACACCTTCTGGTTCAGGTGAGGAAAAAATAATGCTTACTCTAATACTTATCTTGATTATCAATAATGTAAATGATGAACTACAGCCAAAATCCATTTTCTCGCATTTTAACAGGTGTATACTACTAACCTTGTATGGGTGTATATGATTGCTATCATTTATGGCTCAGGTTAAAAGATGGCATACATGACGCTCCTGGGAAGTAGCAGTTTCCCATTTCAGGGCAATTTAATCATGTGAGATCGGATATATAACAGTAGTACATGCAGCAGACTATGACAAAAATCTAGTAATTTTCCTTGTCTTATATTTGTATTAATCTTTTCAGCCATTTCTAATCAATCAATAAAAAAGGGAACTATACTGAACTCTTACTATACAACCTTTTTGTAAATAATGAATCTATTGCCTTGTGTCTTGCATTCGCTGACATCAGATCCAGCTTTTAAGGCAGTGTCGGAGGCATTTCTGATACTGGCATTGTTATTGGAACAGCCCTCCCCATAATGCAACTTGAAAGTATTACCCCACAACCTGGTAAACAGCCATGCCCCTCAACACATCCAGTTTTTATTGAAGGCTTTCTGTTATAATTTATAGCTTCAAGCCTGAGTTGAAATAACATCAGGGTTATTTTGTCAGACTTTAAAAAGCTCTTTCAGAGCCAAAGAAGACATTATACAACTGTTTTCTCTGGCTGAATAGCCTCCATCGTGACATAACTGATTTTCTTGTGTAAAATTGGTGGTGTGCCGCTTCAGCTTGGTCGCTGGGAGTGGTGGAAAATTGAAAATCAGAAGATTTATGACAAACAATAAATATGCGAGGGGATATTATCTCCATTAAATTTTATAGAGCCCAGTACCCTGACCTAACAGTTGTAGCTAAATGACTGTGAATCGTACATTTAGTGCATCAATCAGTGGTCCAAAAGGGCAAGGGAACCCCTCAGAGGAGTGTTTTTTGTTCCTCTCAGGAGGGTGTTGGTGGTAACACATGGGATAAAGTCAATGACGGGACACAAAGCAGCCAGTGACATTCCTCCGAGCTGAGGTCACAGCCACAGGAGACACTTTGAAATGTCACTCTGATGGCCAGGCGGCTGGCTGAAAGAGCAGCACAGGAGCTGTAGGAGGGCCGTGTGAACATGGATGAAGGCCCCTGAAATCAACTGTGTGCTCGTTGGGGCCTCTGAAGAGCCCCTTCACACATTCCAAGCACAGTGTCTTCAGTGCAGCTCATGGGCCCCAAAGAACCATGGCTTTTTGTTGCTGCCTTGACACAGACACATGTATAGCTACTGTAGACAGTTTGACCATTAATCAAATGCAACACCAAGAGTGATGCACTCAACTTTAAAGGAGAAATCTGTAATTTACTGTAATAAATCATAAAATGACCATCAGAAGTCATCAGGAATGTCTGTTTTTGTTTGCCCATTTCATGTCAGTTAGGGTTCAAATTAATGCTGAATATTCACCAAATGAGTCAAAGTCTGTTTTTGGCTTGTAAGAAATCATTAATAAACTTTTAGAAGGAGTATTTATTTGTAACGGTTAAACTGAGCTCCAGAATGTGTATATTCAGAGCAGTGGGTTTCTTTTTTCAGGGTAACAGGCTTAACTTTACATTGACAGACAACTGACAGTTATAAACAGTTGATCAATTTACAGTGTGGGACTCATCATTCTCGTCACATTATGTTTGCTCATATTGCAGTGTTCCTGCAGCCTGCCTGAGCTTCCTCAAATGTGGGGAGGAGAGGGTGGGGGGAAACAACTCACTTCAACCATAGATTGTATATTAAATGTAATTTCAATTTATTTAATGTACCATCTATGGATCCAACTTGCTGTTTGGACTATTGTACTCATTTTTGGATGTGCAGTTGTTACATATTGCTCCTTTAAATACTAAACACCAGAAATCCCCAGATTCTTTGTGTATTATATGTGTAGTTATATTATTGTACTTTTTTAATAATTAAAGTTACTGTCTGGTCTCACAGGTTCCTTCTTTCGCCCGGAGATCCAGTATCTTGGCTGACCTTCATGAAGCGTCCCTGGATGAGGACAGCTGTCAGAAGACAAACCCCATTCAGATGCTCCGTCCCCAAGGCCAGCAGTACCAGTTGAACAGCAAGAAGCACCACCAGTACCAGCCGCTGTGCAGGGAGCGTGACGCCGAGCAGCAGGCCAACGGCAAAAAGTTCTACTATCAGCTCAACAGCAAGAAGCACCACCACTACCAGCCGGACCTCAAGGTGCACGAGCCTATATTTGCTAAGCCCAGAGAGGTCAAAGGTCCAGAACTGGCTAACAAGGGCTACAACCTTCCCCCAGTGCTGCAGCAAAAGTGGGTCCGGGACAAGGACTCCGGCTGCTTGACCAAAGTCAAGGATATCACCATGGAACTGAAGAAGCTCCCAGCAGACCTCAATGGCCACAAAGAGCCAGACAAGGTCAAACCTAAAGAGGATGCTTCACCACAGTCCAATGGTGTCAGCAACAGCAAGCTTAAGATCGTGAAGAACAAAAACAAGAACGGGAGGATTGTTATTGTCATGAGCAAGTACATGGAGAACGGAATGCAAGCAGCGAAGATTAAAAATGGCGATTCTGAAATTACTGAAAAGCCTCCACATGGACCTGACAAGAGCACTGAGAACCACCTCGAGAAGATGAGACTCGTCAAGAAGCTCGGCCTCATGAACGGATTTTCAAAAAACTCCAAAGATAAACCAACTGTTCCCACTACTGGATTTAACGGAGATTGCCCCAAAGAAAAGGAACAGTCCCCCAAAACGGAGCCAACTGTGACGGAACAGGATAAACATGCCGAGGTCAGGGGTCAGGGGCAGCTTCCAGCGGATCAGCCTTTACAACTGACAACCAAGCCTAATCTGCTCTCCCTGCCTTTGGATAGGGGAGTTCCCTCCCCACTGGACAAAAGAGGAAGCCAAGGTGGATTTCAGGGCCTGAAGCGGCACTTCTCTGACACAGACAGTGAGGAGCATGGGAGCAATAAGAGGTTTTTGAGCTCCAGGAGTATCAGCGCTCCCAGCACGGCATCTTCACCCACCCAAAGCATCAGCTTCCACCAAAACGAACAGCAGAGTCACACCGGACTGCAGGACTGTGGGTACGCAGACCAAGAGGAACCTATGGACCTGAGTATCGTCAAGTCCAGGCCCAAACCTGCCCAGGCTGACACGACTTCAAAAGCTGAAAATGTAACACACACACAGGCTGAAACAAACACACAAGCTGAAACACAAACGAACACACAAACAGAAACTCAGCCTCAGACTGAAACACAAAAGACTACAGAGGAGGAGAAAGTCGATTCATTGTCTGTTTCTAACCATGAAAAGAGAAAAGAGGACATATTTCCCTCTTTCCAACCTTTCCTTGGGAATATAGTGATCACTGATATAACTACAAACTGCCTCACAGTCACATTTAAGGAATACATAACAGCATAACCCAACTGAGTACCAACTGTGTCACTGTATAAATGTAAATTACATATATTTGTATTTTCTGATGCTTGAATGTACAAACAGACTGTTGTGGTTTTCATTTTGTATAGTTCAGTTAAAAAAATCCTTTATTGCATTATTTGCATATTTCTTCTTATAAGCTCTACTTGTTGTTACTTCTGGAGATTTTATCACATGCAGTATCTAATTTCAGTTATGTGAAACTTAGTTTAAAAAGCAAAATTAGGTCGAAACTTTAATTGAAGATGCCCTTAACTCTTGTAAATACTTGTCACTTTTCTATGGATGTAATTTGATTATACACTCAACCGTCTGCATTTCAGATTATGTTCAACAAATGTAGACTATATGGAGAATTTTGTAAGGAAAGAAAGAAAAATTATATTGAAACAAGGTAAATTACACTGTGTCTGTCTGAATGTGTGTGTGCGTGAGTGTGTTAGTGTGTGTGTGTGTGTGAACAGATGGACAGATTTAAACAAGGATGCATGCTGCTTGGACAGATAATGCCATTAGGCATGCTTAAACAAGCAGATAAAGAAAAATGAAGCACCTATCTGTCAAAAAATGTGATCTGCATTGTTAAAAGGGAAAATGGGATGATTTTTAAATGAAAGATTATTAATGGACAATGTGTGATATATGCTCATTTTATTTGGTCTCTGTTCAAAGGTAAAGTGTTTTTTGAATCATGCATCTCAAGATTCGACACCGAGCACAAGCCACCTCCAATCAGACAGGCAATTTACGACCCTGTGACTTATTTTATGTTTTAAAGCAGCGCGGTGACTAAAAATGTTTTTTCATTTGATTTATATCAGTCACAAATCTGTGTTAACACTTGCCAGTTGAGCTGTGTAATCCAGCGGATTACTACGACCAGCTGGGTGCTCTATGAATCAGGATTTCACCCTGACATTTTCAGTACATGTTATGTATGGGATTGAGTGGGCTTGTCTTTGTGTCACATTTTGACTAACTTTTGCAACAAAGCGGTAATTCAAAGTACGTAAAAGCACACATTCTGGTCATAATCTGATCTGGTCCCTTGTGTTATACCTGCCTCTGGTCCCTTTCAGCACTTTGTGATCTGAGATGCAGTGAACTGTTCTGAGAGAACATTGATCAGATGCACTTTTGATGTTTTGTGTGCAGACTAAAAAAATGAAGGCTTCCAATGATACTTTTTGCAATAATAAAATTGTTTGCAAGTGTCACATGGACTTCTGTGCAATGTGTTTGTGTTTATGCTTACATAATCCCACATTGTAAAAAAAAAAAAACATACAGGAATCTAGTGGAATCAGTCATCATGAGTTAAATTAATATACTGAAAAGAGTTCATAGTTTTAGAGTTAAAACTCACCCGGGACCTGACTTTTTTTTATTATTTGAAGACAACATGATGAAAACTTGCTGTGCGTGTCTAGTACACTTTAAAATAAGTCATGGTTACTTTTTTACAACAATAGAAACAGTGAACCATGATGAAGGCTTGTATTGAATTCAGTCCACACCCCTTTACATCTAATTTAATAAATTCACTGGAAACAGTTTCACATCTTGTTTTTGTACCAATGCTGGAACAGAGTAGCTCCAACAGGAGCCACTGAAGCTGTAAGTTCTTTGTGTAAAATGAAGATTTGACTCTTCAAACTGACAAAATGTCAAAAGAAAATCAAATTTGTTCATAACGTTCATCAGTGTGACTGAAGAGTTGTTGGTTTAACTTAATATGTTCGGTTTATTGAACATGTTTTTGCAACTGAACTAATATCAAGTTTATTTGACTTGAAAAGTTTGTTTTGAATCCTAACAAAATCACCCCAACTTGTTTTTTCGGTCAACTTTAAATTGTAGGGCAACCCGGACACAAACTTTGTTAGGTTAAAATGGTCATTTTTTTACAGTGTGTGCCAGCCTCAAAGAAGAAACCTCATGGCTGACATCACATGTGACTGAGAATTAAAGATTTTAACAGGAAAGGGCGGCAGTTATAAGGCTCTTAGATGGCTAACCTTACCTCAGAAGTTTCCAAATCTGTACATGGCTCTATTTGTGGCTGTGTGTGTGTGTGTGTGTGTGTCTAGGCTGCGGGCCGTGAGGATTATTACAGAGCCTGAGAGTTTATTTTCAGATGGACTGCCTGGACCAAGTATTTGCCCTGTATGCATACTGTAGCTACAGGTCAGGCCTAGTTTACAACCACATATGGAAAACAATTAATACAAAGACAAAGCAGCTGAAAAGACTGTTCAATTCTAATTTATATATACAACTGATATAGTGGTAAAATTAACATTAGGAAAGACCAGGGGCAATTGTAACACACTTAATTCCTCCAATCAGAAACAAGTTGGACATGCTCAATAGCAATCTCTCGTTGCCTCAACAAAAGTTTTTAATAACAACAAAAAAAAGATTTTTAGTTATGATGGTTTGTAGATGTGTAGTTTTTTTCATGCTGTGTAAAGTTCAGATGACAGCAAATTTAAACAAAGCTCAAGGATATTAGTTAAAAATGAACATGAACAAACCATGCTAATATAGGTGTTGCTAGCTAGCACACACGATTATATCAAAGCTACAAGCCATATGTCCCGATGTCAGCACCTTGTCTGTGTTGACATACTTTTCTGTTAGAAAATGATCAAATTTCACTAAATCTGAACATTTAATTACTTTTAATTTGATTCAAATAATTAGTTACCACAAGAAAAGTTACCTGTCCTCTGCAAAAAAAGAAGTAGAATTTTGTTTTGAATGGAAATGAAGCTTAACTTAAAAAAAAAAAATAAAAAAAATAAAAAATGAACCATTGCCATGAACCATGAACCATTTCAGGGGTAATGGGATTACATTGAGGTTTGCTTTTATTTAAAATATATTGGGTTTATATGACATATTTTTCAGTGTTACTATTGCCCCTATTGACTCTTTCAATTACCCCACATAGGGGGCAGATGTAACCCTGTCTCATTAAATTTAATATCATAGTCTTGCTCTTGTTAATGAAATATATTAATTTTATTATTAACTAGTTGACATATTTATATAAAGTGACCATTGTACTTGAAACAATCCATGAATAAGGAAAATGAAAAAATGGAAAAAATGTTACAATTGACCCTGGTCTCCCCTACAGGTCTGTGTTATATGAAATATAAACGTTATGAAAACCTGAAAGCCGCTGAGATTATTAGGTAATAATTGTTCTTAACTGTTGTTCATTAAATCAGGTGCCTACAAAAATCTATCCACGGTTGCTTTATGGTTTCACTAACACTTAACACGTGTCTTTAAAGAGGATATGAGTCGTTTATGGCTCATAATTCTGACCTGAACAGCTGTTCACGTCAGATGTTTCTTAAATAAATCCTCCTGACGTGCTGAGAGGAGACACAGCGGGAGGCGACCGATTTCTCTGCTTGACCTGCGCGTTAAGCTTAAATAACCGAACGGAGGCTTTTATTTCCATGTTTCCACGGTTTCCTATTTCTTACATTCCAGCCGTAAAGAGACAGACAGTTGCTGATCCTCTGAATAACTGGAGGGAGGGCGCATTAAAAAAAAAAAAAGAAAAAAAAAAGATGTGCAGCAGAGGAGCTCTGTCTTCATAAACCTCTCGAAACATTGCTCCTGTTTCATCTTACAACGCAACGCCTGGTGTGTTCAATGACGGCGGATGACTGATATCCGCCTTCCCCGACGCTGGAAACACATGACTTGCGTTGTAATTCGACAACTACAGAGACGGCAGCTCTCGACCATTTCCTCGGTTTGCAGCCCGCCAATAAAACTGCTTTCTGTGCGCGTTAATGCGAGCAACGACAGAGAAAATGGCTGTCCTCTCGTTCAGCACTTTCTTCTTCTCCTCTCGTGTCTCGGTGAAACGCTTCGCAGCTGCTGCAGCCGACGAATAATTGCAACAACGTTTCAGTAAAGAAGCTGCGGCGGGAAATTCCCCGCAGGAATTAAAACCGCATCATTTTCTCTAAGTATCGTATGGCTTGTTTGTTCCTGCGTAGGCAAGAAACTGTAAAACCGAACGCTTTGGCTGTGTCGTTATCCGATAAATAAACCCAGAACAATATAAAATGGTGAAATAAGTCGGCTTGTTTATCATCCAACCATCTTTTCCTGTTCCTCATATTTGCCAGCTCATGCTGAATATGTGCACGCATGACTGAGTTAGGCCTGTAAATACTCTCTGACAGACCGGCTTGTACACGATAAACACTACAGGTGTAGTGTGCCATTCATTTTTCAAAACCATTGATATATTCAGGTAATATACTTTTGAAAGGGGCATTAAATTCTCAGCCAAATGTGTTTTTCACACACTCCTCCTCAGTAGGCCTACTGTTTAATTCCACGTCCAGAGGTGCACAGAAATACAAAGTGCACGCATTGCATACAGATTTCGAAATAAAGTCACGCCGGTTGAATAAGGGCGGAGGTTTAAATGTAAGATTTGCAACACGCACAGTCTGTTACATGTCCTTTATTTAATTATGAGTGTTGCTCCAGTAGCCTGCAGTCATTTTAACTGTCAGGACCTGAACACAGAACAGCCTATACTTCTGCTCCTGAATAAGTACAGGTGCAAAAAGTAACTTAAATGTTGAACTCAACTGTTAAAACCGCTGAGTTTACAGCTCTTTGATTTTGTGAGATTTAATTCGTTTTGTAAAAGGAAAAAAAAACATCTTGGGGTCTCTGTCACAAAACCGCCATATAGGTCCACTATGAGAGTGACACAGACTTATTCATCAATTTACCACAATGACTACACAACTCTGGAAAAAGTTGACAGGTTCTCTCTATATTTTCAGTCTCGTTAATGACTGTGTAATAAGTTGGTGGGGGGGGGGGCGCATAGTAGACACTCATTCACACTGACTAATCTGCTGGGAAGAGTCGCATCCAGTTTAGTGACAAACGGAGACGGACACATCAATGCTGCCATCAGTCCACGCGTGTCATTCACAACAGTAGGCTACAGAGACAGGTGTTTAGGTTCAACACAGGCCTGTGTGGGCTTTAGCGTAACAAGATTATCCAGTTATGTATGGTGTTTTTGGTGTGTAAATAATTGGAGATTCATGCGCGGTATACGCGCAAGAAAAGCAGTCTGGAGCCCCATGTGTTCATTCGTGTTTGTTCCAGCTATTTAAACCACGTGTGTGCTGCTTTAGGAACAGGTTAAAGCTCACGATTTGTATGTGGAAATCGTTTTTTTTTTCTTGAAGCAGGGTGGTTCAAGAAAAGAAACATGTTTAAAACCAGTCGTGTGGATATGACACAGTAGGGTATGCACAGGTGTTAATGATACTAATTGAGTTACCGTTCCATTTAGCTCAGCGGAGCCTTTCTAGAGCGTCATCACGCGCAATGTCAACACACTGACTCTATTTAACCTGAACCTTAATTAGTGTTATTGGTAACACCTGTGTTTGTACTATTTCATGTCGAAATGGCTGCTGTGGAAACGGTCTATTGCAAATACACCAAAGCTTTATATGCATGACGGTTACCTGTGTGGAATAAATTAACCCTTATAGTAGGATCCCATAGGGACGGTTGCAAAAGAAGACCCCAACGACAAAAGAAATGCCCTTTAATATCAACGGCTCTTGGCTTTTTCATATCAAGAGCTCAGTACGCAATTGTTTTATTATCATCCCATCTCTCACGACAAAAATCTTAATGGAGTCGAAGGATGCTCCACCCACTCTCAATCTTTCTCTTTCGATGTTATTGCATTTTCCACATCAGTGCCATAGTGGTGTGGCAGGGGTTTCCCGTTTTGTGCGCAAACCA
Organism: Lutjanus erythropterus; assembly: GCF_056507025.1. Lineage (NCBI taxonomy): Eukaryota > Metazoa > Chordata > Actinopteri > Lutjaniformes > Lutjanidae > Lutjanus > Lutjanus erythropterus. The sequence goes on along the minus strand of NC_139319.1, from coordinate 30,772,531 downwards.
AGAACCCGCGTCTTGCCCGGATACAAGCCAACCAATGATGTTTTAACGGCAGCAGCACTGCTGCACTGCAGGCGCGCCGAGACCAATCGCATCCAGAGCAGGAGGTGCGCCCGTCTTCCCTTTCTGTCTATGCTGAGTGTTGTTACAGTGAAAAATACGACAAGAGAGACAGAAAATGAGTATAATCATAAATGACATCATAAAATCATATCATAATGAGACAACCGTCGTCCTTCACTGAGAAATAAATAGCCTACTATTGGCTTCCAAAGGTATTGGTTAATTATTTCTTTCATTTAAAGATTCCGATAGTGTTTACCACGATGTTAATTTCATAGTAAATGAGTATAAAATGTAGGCTGTCTTCCAAAAATCAAATGATAAAATTGGCTTTAGATGGATGCCTTCTCCCTCTCGATGAGCATTCTTCTGCTCCATCTCTGACTGAATTAAATAAGCTGGTTTATTTGGATAACAGGTCCAGTTACTGTGCACTCACAAAACAAATGAACTAATTCCGTGCCTGTGTGGAGACTGTGCTCAGTGTGACTTGTGCTTTGTTAGGCCGCCGCTTTGCTGCCTGCAAACGAATTTATTTTGTATCATATCATCAGCCCAAATGATTTTGGTTTGAAGTGATCTATTTTCTTTAGAAACAAATGAGAGGAAGAGCTGTTTAAATACTAAACCTGGCACCACTGTATTCAGTTCTAAATGAATGCTTTTTGAGAAATTTTAATTATCCCAACACGCACAAGCAATTCATTAATCATTCGCACCTAACGAGCTTATAACGACAAATATTCCGATGCTAAGTGAATCAGACCAGATGAAAAGATGTGAGTGGTCAGTGTAATAAATCACTGACTTTAAACTATTCTTCTATGTCAGCTGTCATGGCCTTTTAAATAGAAGTTTCACGCACGGATCTCTGCGCTCAAATAAATTATTTTCTACAATACATTTCTGGATGAGTCTGTGGCCCGTCGGCCCGGGTTATTTCCCCGTTGATTAATGCCTGTTGTTCTGTATCGTGAAATCACGCAAAGCCGTTCAGTCACCATCTCCAGTTACTGGCTGAAGACTTTATGGTTCGCTGAAAGAACAAATTCATTAGTTCTCTTGAAATGCATGATAACATATTTAATCTTCTTGACAAACGTATGAAGCTGTTTGACGTATAAGCTTTATTGTGGTCCCCTGTGACTAACTAGAATACAGTGTTTCAGAAAACTATGCTGCCTGTTTTTCCCACAGAAAGCAGTTAAGGGGATAAATAATGTTATTCAAATTTCAAATACTGTACATATATTTATAGCCTATATTATTACATTATTTTATGTCAACTGTACAGTGAGCCTCTTGTATTTACATTTGCAAATTTTATTGTCTGTGTAAATTGTCAGCGGACACTGCGCATCGATACTTTAAACCCAATCTGACCCTCGCTTTGGTTTGCACGGAAAAATAATGGCATGAGAAACTCGCTTCATTTAAGCAGAATTTTGTGTTGACATAGTCCACTCTGTTAGCCTTATCGTTGCTTATTAGTTCTTCCGAGAAGTGAGGCTGGGAAAAGTGACTCCACATGACTGAGCAATTTCATGTTCATAAATTAGTTTCCAGTCATCGATTCGGGCTGCATGAATAAATCGTACTATAAGGCTTGGGTATTTTTCATAAATTTTTCCCCTCAGCTGTTTTATAATTATGTAAATAAAACTTAATTCATGAATGGACAGTAAATAGTTTATTATTAACAAAGATGTACCATTCCTATTTTGTAAACTCTATTTTCTAACTATTCAAATTATTAAAATAATAATAATAACTATTATTATTAAATAATGATAATAATAATAATAATAATAATAATAATAATAATAATAATAATAATAATAATTGCTTATTTTACTCATTATTTCCGCCTATTGTCTACATTTACTAAGCCATTCCCCCTTTTTAAAAAAATCCTTTATTTCTTTGAGTAAAAATGTAACCCACCTATCGGGCTGTGAACTGTAGACTGAGCTAAACAGTGATCTGATTCATTTGACACAGCCACGTCATTATGACTCTTTTTTCTTTATCTCTTTAGAGCCAGCATTAAGATCGGAACATGGTATTTTATTCTCTTTTCTTTCACTTTATTTATTGTGTCGGAGTTTAAAAAAAAATATATTTTCCGTCCTGTGTTTTTTTTATGCTGATTGTTACCTGGTTCTCTAATTGCGTTGGCTTATGAATTAAAAACAACAGGTCATATGGAAGCTTATACAGATTATTTGCAGATCATATTGGTTGACTAATTACATTCCCAGAAAAGTACACCGACCTGAAAGCTGTTGATGATTCAGAATTTTCAGAGGCAGACCGCAACTGTTTTTTTTTCTGTTTTATTCATTGTATCAATCGAAGACTGAAGAATTTAATAAAGCACATTAGTCAGACCTTCTCCATAATGCTGATAAATATGAAAAGCGTCCGTTACAGTTTCCATTTGTTTATGGGCATCAGCTGATTTTTTTCTTTTTTCTTCATTTTTGGTCATGCCAAAAGCTTCATTTTTTTGTTACATTTTATAAATCAAAGTCTCATTACGTCTTGTATAATGGTTAATAACCGAAAACACACTGACTGTCATTTCACCCGAGAAAAGATTTGTTTTAAGGTTGACCACTCAATTAACCCACATCTGTCTTACATGGATGTCAGCTCTTATTTAAATGCGGAGATATTTAAGACTACAAAGCGCCATAAATATCGGTATTCGATAAATATATCTTCAAACTTTACCATTAAAATTAAAGCATAGATGGTGTTTGGATGAAATAGCCTAATGCGAATAAACAGTTTTGCGTGACAGAAGTGCAACGATCCTTTGTGCTTGGCCTGAGACAGCAAGGACAACAAAATTAATGCGAGCATGAGATAGCGTAGATTTTGTACGAGTACACACAGACTGACGCAGCTTGTGTGCCAAGAATCTAACAGACCTATAATAACATCTGTCCAGCGAATTAACAACATTAGTTAATAGATACATTGTTGGATAGACTAAACGAAAATGTGGGGTGTCTCGACAGTTTCTCGCGCTGTCGTCCCATAAATCAAACGGCATTGTTATTTCCTTGTTTCTCTTTTTGCTTGACGACACTGCCGCGTGCATATAGCTACACTACTTGTAATACACCACGTGAATTTTTGAATATCACGCATAAACTGCGCGAAATGATTCACTCGCCGCGCGGGGAAAAGAGCCACCATTCCCCCCCTCCCGCCCCGAAAGAAATCACACAGGCGCACGCTCCTCCCCTCACTTAGCAACCCGAGCACGTAGCAACGGCTGGGCCAATGAGCGTTCTTCTAGAGGTTCCACCGACTGCGGTTCCTTAGCAACGCTGTAAAAAATTGCGCTGACGTCCTTCTGTTCTGGAGTATTATGGTCTGTCGGGAATTCAGAGTGGCTGGGACTGGAGAGAAAAATATCTGCTCTGCTAGCGTTAGCGTCCACCGAGCTAACGGTGGGTAGCACTGGAGTAAACATGGAGCTGTCTGCCGTCGGGGAGAGGGTGTTCGCTGCCGAGTCTATCATCAAACGGAGGATAAGGAAGGTAGGCGTGAGATGTAGCGTGTCCCTTATCTCCCAGAGCGTTGAATATAACACATCAACACCGCTCTCTAATACTACTGTTGCCCTGCAAGCTAATGAAGTCATTTCTGTTTGTTTCTGATGGCATGCAGGGTCGCATTGAATACCTTGTGAAATGGAAGGGCTGGTCTCCCAAGTAAGTCCTGCTACATTGTGTCTCCTGCATGTTTTCAGCCCGTGCCTGTGGTGTCTGTGCTGTCTCGGCTGTGGCAGTCGCTAGCTCGCCGAAGCTAGCGACACAGCCGGGAATTAAAACTGAGGTGTATAGCACGATGGAGATTTTAGCTCGCAGGCTAACGCCACGGCTATCCACATAGTGTGTGTCAGCGCCAGCTTCCTCAATCTAACTTCATGTTTGATTTCACAGATACAGCACTTGGGAGCCAGAGGAGAATATTTTGGACTCACGCCTGTTTGCCGCCTTTGAGCAGAGGTAAGATGTCTGGGCTGGCCTTCATGGGCAGAGCCAGAGAATGTGAACATGTCCAATAAATATATGGTGTCCTCGGTGCACTTTGCTCCCGTGACACTCAAAATGGGTGTCTGTCACTGTGTTTTCCACAGGGAGCGTGAAAGGGAACTGTATGGGCCCAAAAAGAGAGGACCAAAACCCAAGACGTTTCTGCTCAAGGTACATTAAGCAGCGTCGCTCAGGCTTTTTTTTTTTTTTTTTATAATGAATTGCATGCCCACGGTTAATGACGCCGCATTGCAACATTTTTCATGTAACATCATTGCATAAATCACGTTTATTCTCATTTCTAAACTGTTTTCTTACGACACTTCTACATTCAATTCGGTCTCATTGTGTTCCACCTAAAACCTTAATGATGCTAATTATGCGTATTTAAAACAGCGCATTGTTAATGAGTGTGTGTTCAGTGTGTATGTTGATATTCTACAGGCGGTTTGGAACACCTTAGAAAACAGTAATTCCTGTTCATAAGATGTTCTCAAAACGACTTTTCCTTAATCTCTTTTAAAAACTTTTTTTTTATTATTTGTTAAGATATCCGCCATTAAATTCAGATGCAAAAATGTTACTGTCCAACGTGAATGAAATCGGTTGAGTAAAGCATCATAGCCTGATGCAGTCAGCAAGTGGTTTCAGCTTTTCAGGACAACGAACCGTGAAAATTGCTTAATGACCGACAGTTTATCTTGAACTAAATACCAGAATCTCTGTCGACAGGGCTGTTGTGAAAAAATGGGCTAGTGGAATTTCTCTAATAAATACAGCGGCCTGACCGGAATAGTTTGCTGTTGCAGTTGTTAGTAGAAACCTTTTATATGTTTGTAACTAACATTTTAAAATGTTAGATACTCGGATTGTAATAGCTGTGCCCAGTGTAAGGCACCAACAGTAATAGAAACAGTCAGTTATTCAGAGAAGACATTTTCACAGCCATCACAGTGGGCACATGTGTAAATAACAAAGTTAATAATGGCTGAATTCTATTTAGCTTTACTTTCAGTGAACTTGAATTGTGCATGCTGTCTCACTGTCATGTAGGGCTGCAACTAAAGATTATTTTCATTGTCGATTAATCTGACGATTATTTTCTCGATTAATCCATTGGTTGTTTGCTCTATAAAATGTAAAAAACATCCGTAAATTTTTATTTTGTCCACAACCCAAAGATAGATAAAGATAGTTTTCTGTCATAGAGGAGTAAAGAAATCAGAAAATATTTACATTCAAGGAGAATTTTGTGAGGTTTTTTTTTTAACACCACAAACTGAAGTTGGCAGTTATGTAATAGTTGATAACTGTACTGTAATCGCTGTCCCACTATGACAAGTTAAAATACCTGCTGTGCAAAAAGGCCTATTAAGTTGCCAGACAAAAAATGTAATCAAATGGCATCAATGTTTTTTTTTTTTGTTTGTTTTTGTAGAATTTTGAATAATAATTTACCTCTGATTTTCTTGTATATTGTCTTACCTTCTGATAGGCTCAGGCTAAAGTTAAAGCTAAGTCCTATGAGTTCAGGAATGAGGCAGTCCGGGGGATGCACATCACCTACCCAACCCCAGAGCCAGTTGTCACCCCCAGGGCCAGAGAGGGCCTGAGAGCCGTCGTTCCCACCATCTTCCCACCAAGTACTGTCAACCGTGGAGAAAGTGTACGTGTACGACCATCAGAACTGTGCGCCCGTGAGCATCAGCAGCCTTCCCTTCAGCAAACCAGTCCAGATGGACTCATCCATGTCCCCAAAAAGAGAGGCCCAAAGCCTAAGCCCCGCTTCAAGGACAGCAGCTATGGCTCTGCGGTCTCTGAGCCTCACAAGAGGAGAGCCGAGGAGCAGGTGAGCCACATCCCTCATAAACTGGCTAAGCTCCAGGGAGGTGAGGAGATGAGACTGGTCAAAGTGTCTCACAGACATCCAGAGAACCACAGTCACAGTCACAAACACCACCATCACCACCACCACCACCATCACCACCACACACACAACCGTGGAATCTCCAGTGGAAGCTCCTATAAGCAGTTCTACTCTGAGCGCAGCCTGCATCCACACAGGACAGACATGGACACACACAGGACTAAGGACGGCTCCAGCTACCTGGCACCTCCACATTTCAAGCACCAGTCCAAAATGAGCCAGAGCCTTAGCCGCCCCACCAAGCTTCCACAGATGGAAAAGCCTTACTTCTTGGACAGGCCGTCCCCAACCAGGCTCGACGTCGACTTGGATGAGGTGACGTGGAGGCCATCTCTCGGCAATGTAGAAAAGGTCCTGGTGACGGACGTGACCACCAACTTCCTGACAGTCACCATCAAGGAGAGCAGCACTTCTAAAGGCTTCTTCAAAGACAAAAGATGATTGCTTGACTGAATTCTTTACGCCACGCTTTGCTTTTTCTGACATGTATTAGGATCATTCTGAATTTAGTGTGATAATTAGGCAAAGCAGTTTTTGTATGTAATGTATAAAACAAATTACATATTGTGCATATGTGTATATATTAAAAAGTTGGACATCTGTTTAATGTATTGACCAAATCAAATGAAGTCCATTTCACATTTTGCATTGGGCAAACATGAATTGAATTGCGTGTTTCCTTTGCAGCAGCTGGCTACTTTCTGTACAGAGCTTGTGAATTTTACTATTTTGCAACTGTAACTAACTATTTTTTCATTCTCATATCTTCCAGCCTGAGCTTCTGTTAGAAAACTAAGAAATGAGGCGAGGCTTAGATATTAAATTCAGTCTGTGGATTGATTATTTCTTTATAATTTGAACCGATTAGACTGAATATACCCAGTTCAATTAAGTAGGGTTAATATTTAAAAAATACTTAAGCACTTTGAATTGAAAAGTATTATGAAATAATCCGTTTGTGTCGTGTTCAAAGACCGAGTGTATCTCGGGAGTTTCTCTAACATTTCTAACTGTAAGATAAATTAATAAATCCAACACGGACACACTATGTGCATATAACTACATTTTTTCCATTAACATAGTATATTTTGCATTTTCATAGAAAACGTTCATGAAGCTTTAATGTAATAAGATCATTTCAGAGTTGATGTCAAATTGCTTTTTAGACGCTTTTCAATAAACCCTTTGAATTTTCTCATTTCGTTTCTGTCGTGTTTTGTCAGTCTTGATTATATCGCCGTCGGCCTTGGTTAGTTTTAAAAATTTGAAGGCAACAGCGCAGAAACACAAATTAGTGAAAAATAATGGCTTTTAACAAAACGTTGCGTGCTAACGCACCATCAAAGTCTTCACGGTTATTTTGTTGTGTCTTACATTTATTTTAATAGCGTAAATTTATGTTATGGGGAAATGAATGAAAAAAAAATATATCCTGAGTGACTTGTGCTATGATTACGGTAGAGTGACGGCCTCAGTCACCTTATTTAGGCAATTCATGTTTTTTATTGCGGGCCTACATTCATCTGTGCTCAAAGTTAGCGTTGCAAAAAAAAAAAGCTCCTGTAGGCCCAGACAGCATGTCGCTAAGGCCACTGACTTGCTCTGAATATTTAATTTTATTGCAGGCCGATGCGTCGGGCATCTCACGTCTGCGTTTTATAGGCCACTTTAAATTTAGTAATTTAAGTAAAATAATAAAAATGTCCAAAACAGAGAGCACTGATTCAGTCTCATAGACCCAACTGCTATATTCTATTTTTTTTTCTTCTTCTTCTTCTTCTTCTTCTTCTTTTTAAGTCCATTTCTGTAATTCCAGAATAAGGGTCCATTTTATGTCGTAGCCTTGGTATATATAGGCCCGTAACGTTAACCAATGCCACATAACACAACATTTATAACCTAAACTTGTTTGCGAATGGGCTTTAATAATAAATTTTCTTGAGTGCGTTAAAATAGCATGTTTTTTTCTCATCGGGTCCTCTATGAATAGACGTGAGTGTGCAGCCTGATGGACCTACTTTTTGCGAGCGCGACACTCTCCTATTTATCCGCGATGTATTATTTGGTGTATCTCTGTGTCATTTTGTGTTGAAAAGAGGTGGGGACATAAAGGTTAACATAAAAAAGATAATGAAACGGTTTTAAACATATGCGATTTTAGGCGATGTGAGGAAATCAGCATGACTTCAAAGTAGAAGGTTATGACGCAAAAATACTTATCATAAAAAGCAAAACACCGACAGCACAGTAACACTCTGCAATCAAATGCACAGCCGAAACACCACGTCAATCACTCACACACCAGTATACAGGACGAAGCACATGTCAAATATCACTGCCCCAAATTATGACAAAATAGAAACTACTGCAGGCACAATGTTAATACCGTCTTTTTCGTTCAGAGGGTTAAAATGACATCAATGTGTTTGAACCCTCTTAAATAGGCCAAGACATATAATCTGTATCGGCTAAAAAGGTGTTAGAAAGTCACTGAACCAAATTTAGAGGCACAAACCTAGCGGGTTAACTGAACATGTAACTTAATATGCACATATATGTAGGCTGAGATTTGAGGCTGGAAATCCTCCCTGATACTGACTAAAATTAGGATCTATAGGGAAATAGGGGAGACCTGGGGCAATTTCCAAATTCATAACTCAGACAATTGTAACACACACCTCAAAGTAATGACATTAGTGCTTTAGTATCTAAAAATGTTTAGATTTGAAATGCTTCAAATTCTTTTAGATGTCAGACATTGATGCATTCAAAGAAAATTTTATTTTTTATTTTGCAAAAGACTGAGCAACTAATCTACTGGTAACTAGATTTTATAATTTGAATTAAGTTCAAGTAATTTCACATTTAAATGTAATTAAATATGTCAATTTTCTAATACTAAAGTATGTCAACACAGACAAACAAGGTGCACAAATTGGGCCATGTGGCTTGCTAGCCAGTCATGATAAAATCTCACATGGTAGCTAGCAATACCTATATTAGCCTAGTTTGTTGTTAATTATTTAACCAATAACCAAGAGATAAAAAATAATGTAAGTTTAAATTCACAGCCATCCACCCATAGAAAAATACTGAACATTCAAAAAGTAACTTTTATACTTCAGAATCATTTATTTATTTATTTATTTATTTATTTATTTTAAACTTCTGCTGATGTAAAATGATCCTTCTCCTTTTCCACAGGCAGAGAGAAAATCTTTCTGAGCATGTGCAGAGTAATTGTCACCTCTCTAGTTTGTCTCTGATTGGAGGAATTGAGTGTGTTACAATTGCTCCCTGTTACAAGTGTCCCCATCTACCCTATATAACAAGAAGAGACTGAAAGTTAAGGTCTGCAGCCTGTAGCCTTCTCCTCCTCCTCTTATAATAATAATAAGAGTAATAATAATAACACAACCATTATTACTCAGTATAGGCACTCATGCATTTTGATTTATTTGTGATTTTCACTATAATTAATATATCTCACTGTGTGATGATACAGAAAGTAAATGCAGAAACTACTGATAATAGTCAACTACACAGCTGTAATACAGTGAGATTATATGCATGACCATTCATTTATTCAGCAGTCTTCACATGGTCATATTTTGAGAAAGAGAGAAAGAGTGTTTCCATCTTTTTTATCCCTCAGGGGTTTTCAAGGTTGTCATTGTTGAGTCCATGCTGCCACTCCTGGTCCTTAACTGTGAAGGGAAAAAAAGGGTAAAGAATAGATCAAACACTGGGAAAATGATCTGTGCATGATCTAAATCTTGCATTCTACTATATTACACATGTTGCACATTTCAGCATCATTCAATTCAATTCAATTCACAATTTGTGGAAACCATTAACATATATAAAGATTAAAGATGAATATAAAGATCTTTATTTACAGTCAATGGTGGAAACAGACCAGACATGTGAGACTTAGTGTGATATGAGACAAATGTGTGATTCTGAATATTTATCAAGGTGGTATGTGAAATGTATTTTTGTATATTGTATATATGTATATTTCCAAGGCTGATATTCACTCCCAGAGGATCACTAATCTTTTACAGTACGTTTTCTTTTTCTACATAAGCAGAAAGCTTAGAAATATGTGTTGATTTTCAAGTGTTCACAGAGCTGATGTGGTTTTATTCGAAACTACCCCAAAGTTTAACTAAACTACTGCAGACATCTGTTAAAACTGAAATATTGTTGATTTTACACCAGCTTGAATTTGAAAGGTTTCAAACCAGATCACTGATGTTAACAGTGTTAAAAATGATATGATATGAGTCTGACTCTGAAACTGTTTTACAGGTTTCTGAGGTTTCCTGCTGTACCAAACAGATATGATAAAATCACAAAAAACAGGAAGAGCAATGACATAGCGGCCATGAGAAATTACCAACACAGAGGTAAGCAATTCAGAATTCAAAAGAGAAAAAGGCTCATCAGGGAATAAAAACATTCAGCTGTAGATGAAGGAGGTGACTTTACTCGGGCCTTCTTCTGTTCTTTTGAAATGTGAAAAAGTGACACTAGTTATGAACTGATAAGAAAATCTAGGCCCTGTGTTGGTGTCTTGCTTGTACTGATTATGTTGTTGTGTACGTGCACAGTGTTGCTTTTGTGCACAGTGTGCGTTTGGGGTTTGAAGAGAAGTTGAGACGTGTGGTGACCTCTGTCATCACCATCATCAGACGGGGTGTCCATAGTTCCTGTCACAGCGAGGAGGGCAGTGTGGGTTCATCCAGTGCTCCAGGTTGGTCTCCTGGGCCCTCTGATCCAGAGCCTGCATGTGGAGCAGATGCTCCTGCATGGGGGGGGGAGTAATGAGGTGAGGTACCAACAGATAGAAAAAAGATTTAAAGAAACATCACAAGAATGCTGATAAATATAGATGTGGTTTGCTGCCTACCTGAATGAACTGTTTAGTCCTCTGCTTTACATGACAAAGTGAAATGACAGAGATGAGTCAAAGAAAACAAAAGGAACCCTCGGACTTGTACAATGATGAAAGGCTGCATTCAAAACACCACACTGCACAAAGGCATGGAAGAGGTGATTTTATAGATACTGCTGCTCATTCAGTTTAATCTTCCTCAGATCAGAATAGTTACTGAGGGAGCTGCACAAGTACAGTGATGATGGCTGAAAGTATATTAGGCCCCACTCTGCAAAATTAAATAAAGTGATGCAGGTAGTGATTGAATAAAGACGGGTTTGTAATATACAGCTCTGAAAAAAATTAAGAGACCACTCTCACAAATGTTTCTTAAATCAGCATCTCTCCATTCCAGTGTGTGCTGGATTTCAACACGAGCCTCCTCTTTAATGAGACACTGATGAGGCGATCACCTAAACCAAATCTTATTTTATAAAGAAGATTATAAAAACCACTGCTGTGATTAAAGATTGAGATTATCCCACCAATATTGATTTCTAAACTCTTCCTAAGTTGAAATATAAGTGTTGTGTTGTTTAAAAATGAATATGAACGTGTTTTCTTTGCATTATTTGAGGACTGAAAACACTGCATCTTTTTTTTGTTATTTTGACCAGTTGTCATATTCTGCCAATAAATGCACTAAATGGCAATATTTTAATTTGAAATTTGAGAGAAATGTTGTCAGCAGTTTATAGAATAAAACAAAAATCTTAATTTTACTCAAACACACACCTGTAAATAGTAAAACCAGAGAAACTGATCATTTTGCAAAGGTCTCTTATTTTTTTCCCAGAGCTGTATTTACCAAAATGTTTTCTTCTACCATTTGAGGGACCAAATAAATAAATAAATAAATAAATAAATAAATAAATAAGAAATTATATGTTGTTAAAACATACTGATAATTCATGTTTTGTACAAACCTATAGAATTCTCCCAGTCACCCTACATATAATTTATAAGCATTATAATAAAGATAAATAATAAATGGTTTATAGCACACTGACAGGTCTATGGCATTTGATCCCTAATTGGTGCACAAACAGATAATGTATGCTTAATGACATGAAGTGATATAATATAGTTGCAATCATTTATAATTATATATCCTTATGTGTTTAAAGTACAATTAAAGCAGATTTAAATCCACCTGTGTTTGATTAATAAATGTGTTAAAACACATTATGAATTCTTTGTGTGTATTGTAAAGCATTCATTAACTGTTAATAGAGAAGTAATGGATGCCTCATATGTGGAATAATTATTGCTGACAAAAACATCGATGAAGTTTAAATGTCTTTACTAATGCTTGCAGCTCCATCACAGTGTGTTGTAATGTATTGTTTATTATGTGATTATAAATGCTGAATAGGAAAGTTAAACAAAGTGTTACCAACACAGCTACAGAACTCAATATAATCAATAGTCAATAGTCAATCTCCACTTTGTTTCTATAATGTATCTGTGCTCTTTGCTCTGACTGAACCTTACCCTCATTGGCTCATCAGGATGGCCGGCCTTCATTGGTCGGTCCTGCCTCTTGCTGCGGAGCAACTGCTTAGCCAAGCTCTCCTTGATGATAGGGTTGGCATCTGAGGGGGAGAGAAAGATAAGAGTTTGACTGCAAGGACATGAAATGTCTATTCTTTTGTCTTGTGACACACACGTCCAATTCTCCTGCTTGTGCTGAAGAGGAAAATAGTCAATAAAGCTGATAAACAGCACACGAGGGAGATAAAGAACGGGATGATTTTGTTCTAGTTTTGTAGATGTTGGCAGTTTTTTTCTGTTTTCACTTTTAATCTTCAGGAGACTCAGGACCGTCTGCTCTGAGTCTAACCTCTGCCTGAGTTATTTTGTTGTGTTTTTTTTCTCTGAACATAACAGCTGTTTTCTTGCTGGCTGGGTATTGACTAATCAGGAGAACGTTCCTCTCACTGGATGCTGTGTTCAGACCCATGAATGAACCACTCACCACTATCTACTGCTGCTGAGCTGTGGCTGACCTGATCTGTTTAGCTAGTCCATGTGAGGCTGTTTATTCGCCAACGCGAGCCCCAGGGGACCTGCTTACACACACACACACACACACACACACACACAAACACACATGCATCCACACACTCTCTCTGTCTCCCTGTCTCTAACCCAGGCCTGTATTGGGAGGTAGGGGACTTGGTGGAAGGTAACAAAGTGCCCATTCATCCTCCTCGCTCCCCAGGGAGCCCGGCCCAGGCAGCACGTGACCTCAGCAGGCAGCCAGGCTGGCTCTCTCCTCCTCCTCTCCTGCCAGTGGGAGCTGCTGTGACTGAACCAGCTCTGTCAACACGAGGCCTGAGCTGCTGCTGCTCCTGCTGCCCAGGCCCTCACAGCGACGTGGCAAAAACACTCCATTCTCATTATGAAACACTGATTTGAAATTTCCAGAGAAAAATGATTTTTACAATTTCATTTTGTGTTCAGAGCAAGAATGCATTGTGGAACAAAACCAACTTTACATGGAAATGCAGTAAAATGTGAATGTAAAAATGTGATTCAGGTGCACAAGAATGGCTGGAAAGATGCATCTAAAAAAATAATGAAATATTCCCTTTCTTTAATCAGCATCCATCTTGCAACAAAAGAAAGATGCACTAAATTTAGAGCTGCAAATAATGATTATTTTCTCAATTAATCGATTAGTTGTTTGGTCCATAAAATAGTGAAAAATGTTGATCAGTGTTGCCCAAAGCCCAAGATCACACCTTCAGATATATTGTCTTACCCACAACTCAGTGATATTCAGTTTACTGTCATTAAAGAGTAAAGAAACCAGTAAATATTCACATTAAAGAAGCTGGAAGCAGAAAATTTTGACTATTTTGGTTTAAAAAAAAAATACTCAAGCAGATGAATCAGTTTTCACAGTAGTGGGTGATTAATTTGATAATTGATTAATCCTTGAAGCTTTAACTGAATTCATGCAAAACTATCCCAAATGAGATCACCATTATTCCTTATCTGACTCATCTGGCCTGCTGCTCTCCTCAGGAACCTCTGAGAGTTTCCTACCTGTGTAGATAGTCAGCAGGACCAGGCAGAGCAAAAACACCACCAGCTTCTTCATCTTCTTCTTCTTCTTCTTCTTCTTCACCTTTCTCCTGTCTGAGCTTCCTCTGCTCTGAGGTCCCAACCAGAGCCCAGAGGGGGTGAAGGGGGAAATACTCCTCCTCCTACTGCACGTCACCCACGTTAACTGTCACACATTTCTGCTCCTGTTACTGTGGAGATATTAGACTATAAATCACCATTAGTTATGATACATTTACTAACAGGAAATATAATTTACACCTCTATATGTTACACTTCTGAAGGTGCATAATAACTGATGAGGAACAATTAAAAACACCTACTGTACATGGGGTCTATTGAAGCAATAGTTGTCCACTAGATGGCGATGCAAACACAGTTATAGAGATAAGGGATGCTTTTGAGGCTATCTATCTATCTATCTATCTATCTATCTATCTATCTATCTATCTATCTAAAAAAAAAAAACACTGTGAAAATACTCCACCACAAATAAAAGTCCTGGATTCAAAATGTTTATTTAAGGCTGTTACAAGGACCTTGTATATGTATTCTGGAGGCTTCTGTGAATAAAAGTGGCATTACATTAAAAAAAATAAAATTATCTACATAAAAACCTCCTCTTTAGTTCTTCCTTTTAACTGGCTAATGTACTGTAACTCTCTTAGGAAAATGTAAACACAGGCTCGCTTGATTTCAGCCTTGTTTTCAGCTTTGTGAAAATGCATTATCCAACTAATCCAAGATAGTTTTAAACGTTTGTTTGTCTTTACAGTAAGATAATTTTCTCAGCCCATAAAGGAACAATTCACACTTCAGCTGTCAGGCAAACAATAGATGAGTCAAAAGTACCTTGCATTTGTCCTTAAGTTACAGTATTTTAATAAATATTTTAGTTACATTTCACCATTGCACCTATCTCATTTATCAACTTCCTCTGTTTATCATCATGGCTGTGAGTTGTTTGATTATGTTCAGATGATATTCTTCCTCTTCCTCTTCTTCTTTTTCTTCTTGTGATTCATTATTTTATTTTTCTCACACATTAATTTTCTTTTGAGATCGTATTTATTTAGGTCTGTGTGATGTGTAACTTCCTAATGATTTAACTCCTTAAGTCTGACCCTATATTGTTTTTTTTTATGTTTAATTAAGTCATTTTAGCAGTGTTGGATTTGAGCACTGTCCGTGACGTCCGAGGCGACGTCATTGTGCGTCATTGTTTCCGTTTCCGCTTTTTGGTGCCCTGCCTCCTGTGTATTACCCCTGACTCTCCAGTCCCGTGTGCACTTTAATGTTAATGCTGTTGTGATTAATTCCTGGGGCACAGAAAGCTCTTGTTCGCTCAATATGATTATCTAACACGCTCTAAGGGCTCACGGTGCAGCGCACGGCGCATGCGTGGTGTGGAGCGACTGGAGCTCAGAATCAGAGATGATAGAAAAAGTGAAATAAGTCTTGTCTTTCTTTCCGTTTTTGCTTAAACACTGTTAGGTAGACAGGAAATAACTAATTTTGGTACTCTGCAGTAGTCTGTGTGTTAAAGCCTGAAAGGCTTTAGGGTTAGACATCTGTCACTATCCACTGTAATGGCATTGTTAAATAAATGTATTTTGAGTGAATTTCAAATGTCCCTTTTCCCCTTCCTAATCATCTCATGACTCCTCAGATTGATCAGCTGATCCTTTGAAAGGGCCTGACCCCCAGGTTGAGAACCACTGGTCAAAACACTATATAAAGTAGTTAAAACTTGCTCCACCTCAACCAGCCACAACATAAAGATGCATCAGTCTTAACATCTATTGGTGTTAATATAATAGTTAATATATATAATACTCTATCAGTCACAAGGACATCTTTTTTTTTTTTACAGAATGACTATTTTTACCTTTGATATGCAACTTTTTACTGACAAAAATTTTGTACATTAAGCAAAAGTTCTGTTGTGTTTGTACTTTTACTCAGTGGTGTAAAGTAACTTAATACATTTACCCTGGTACAACTTTGAGGTACTCATAGTTTCTATTTTCCACTACATCGTACTTGTACTGCATCTTAGGTAAATGTGGTGTTTTTACTTAACTACAGTACTACTACTAGTAGTACTAGAAGTATTTAGAATAATAATTATCCAATAATATATATTATTCTGAAATGGGCCATTCAACATAATAAATCCTTTGATTTTTGATACTTTAAGTATATTTTGATTCTAATGCTTTTACTTAAGTAATATTTTCAGTGCAGGACTGAGTGCTTTTTCTTAAAGGTCCACTGTGAGTGATGAAAACACAACATTCTTATGATCAAACTAATGAAAACGTAGTTATGAATATTATTTTCCATTTTTCTGGACCTTTAAGTAAAGAATATGAGTGCTTCTTCCATCTTTGACCATATATTTGCTCACACTGTTATATTTGTACATGGGAGAGGAGGACTTTTACTTTTTAAGTACTTGTTTTATAGTCCGAGATAACTAAAACCTTAAGTACCCTTAAGTAATGGGATTAAAGGATAAGAGAACTTCTTCCACCGCTGGCTGTTGGCTGTGCGCACTGGGGCTCATCTGTACACATGCGCTTTGTCCATGTTGGTGGACTGAATCATCTTGATATTTAAACACTCTCAGATGAAGCTAAGGTAGCGAGGTAGCTCATTGGCTGAACGTCACACAGTTGTCTTCTTGTTTACAGCTCTATAGACGCTAAAATGTTTATATTTAAGCTGAAATCAGTGCCAGCAGCCGGCTGGTGTCCGTGAACATGAGTGTCGCAGAGAAAACGTGGCGTGTGTCCAGTCTACGCTCCCTGTTGTTGTCACATTTGTCCTCTGGACTGATTTCCGCTCATTAGCATCACCCACCGCTCCTGCTACCGTCCAGCAGCAGCGATGTTCACGGAGGGGGACGAGGTGCAGGACGACTGCGGCTCCCGGGAGGAGTGGACGCTGCTGTTCTGGACGTCTCTGGCCGTCATCGTGCCGGTCATCATCACGCTGTGGTGCAGCGCCCAGCGCTCCAAGCGCAAAACGCACATGAAGGACTTCTTTCGCAAGAGCAAGCACGGTTGGCACTACACGGACCTGTTCAACAAGCCCACCTACTGCTGCGTCTGCTCGCAGCACATCCTCCACGGGGCTTTCTGCCACTGCTGCGGCGTGTGCGCCGACGAGCAGTGCCTGCGCCGGGCCGACCGCAGCCTGCCCTGCAAGGAGATCATGGCCCCCTCCAGCCCCGACGGAGCCATGGAGCACCGCTGGGTGCGCGGAAACGTGCCCCTCGCCAGCTATTGTGCAGTTTGCAAGCAGCAGTGTGGGACGCAGCCGAAGCTCTGCGACTTCAGGTAGCGTGGGCGGTGCTACAGGTGCAGCCACATGTGTGTGAGGCCAGTGGTTACTTTGTAGAGCCCGACTGATACAGCAATTGACAGATATCATCGGCCCAATATTGGCCGATCACAGCTATATTAGTATTGTCATATATGTTGTTCGACATGGGCCAATGTGAAGACTTTTTAGAACACAATGTAGGCAAAGGAGAATACTGCAGTCCAAATAGAGAGTTGGAGCCATACAGAGTATACTAAATAGGTTGAAGCCCTATTTATTCTATGGATTAAGTTGATGTTTCCCCAGCAGGCTGCAGTGACATGTTTGTACATGAGCGCAAGACAAGTGCAACATTATACTTTGACAAAGACAACTGACAGCGAGTCCTCCACTTTAAGTTGATCAGCTGTCTATAACTGTCAGTTTTCTGTCAAGTTATCCTGAAAGCAAAAGCCCACTGCTCCGAAAATACAGACTGTGGAGTTAGAGTTCATTGACTGCCTGCCTAACCGTCTGCCAGACTCCATTAACATTTTGCTCAATGTAACCATTATAAAAATCACTTTTCTAAAGGATTAATGATTTTTTAGGACTCATAAACAGATGCTAACTAATCAGTGCACATTCTGCATTAACAATGAAAACAACAGACAAACAAATGATAAACACTATTGAGGCAAAAAATATTGTATAAACTGTATTCTGTATAAAGAATATTGGGCAGTATCTGATTTTTTTAAATTTTCGGCCCCCCAAATTCATGGTCGGTCAGACCCTATTGCCTATACTCTGACATACCTGTAGAATATGAAAGTAAAAGCATCAGCTTCCTGCATAAAAAGCCACTGCTTCACATTTCAGCCTTCCAAGACTGTCATATCATAATGAGGGAGGACATTGCTCCATTTCAGTCAGCCTTCAATTTACTCTAATGGACTTCTGCTGCTTGCTGGGATGGCAGGGCTCTAATCTCATATTGCTCTGGTGATGCTAATAATGACAGTTTCACAGGTCAGAGGTCTGTGTCAGAGACAGACTTGGGGTCTTGCTGCCTTCAGCAGGAATTGCTTTTGAGTTGTTGCTTTTTTTAACCTTTCCAAATTTCCAAATAGGTTTGTGTTATAGCTGCATGAACTAGTAAAAAAGATCATATTGTGAGTCTGTACCAAACGAAGACATTTTCTTACATCTGTAGCACCAGATTTGTAGGCCCAGGCATCTCTGCAGCAATACAGCAATTCATTATAATGCTGTTTTGTCACATTTTTCTTTATCAAAGAACGGCAGCTCCTCGGATTTGCATATTGCACTCTACCATGTTGTGATTTGAATAATATGTCGATCGATTGTGCAGCCCTCGTTTGTGCCCTTCTGTCCCTCCTTCAGGTGTGTGTGGTGTCAGACCACAGTGCACGATGACTGCATGGACAGCCTGGCGGATGCAGACCAGTGTGACCTGGGCGAGTTCCACAGTCTCATCATCCCTCCTCACTACCTCTACTGTGTCAACAAGCTCCGCCGCCGGCACCCTGACGAGTACAGCAAGGTGCTGAACACATGACAACGCACAGTAGACTCATACTGTAAATTCTCTGTGATCTCCCAGAGCTGTTTTGATCAGTGTTGCTCTGTGTGTGTGTGTTTCTGTAGCTGGCGTCTTCCTGCGGCAGTGGCTGGACTCCAGTTCTGGTCTTGGCAAACACACGCAGCGGTAACAACATGGGGGAGGCTCTGCTGGGAGAATTTCGCACCCTTCTGAATCCTGTGCAGGTAAGTGTGAAGCTCCTATTACTTTGTCTCAGTTAGTTTTTTAAAGGTTCACCCCAAAATCAAAAATACATATTTTTAACACCCTGTGGATGAGTCCAGTTTAATGTATTCGTAAAACAGGACTTAAACCTGTCTTGTCTCTCCAGGTGTTTGACCTGTCTGAGCTGACCCCATCCAAAGCGCTCCAGCTGTGCACCCTGCTGCCCCCCGGCAGTGTGCGGGTGCTGGTGTGTGGGGGTGACGGTACAGTGGGCTGGGTGCTGGATGCCATCGATACTATGAAGCTGAAGGTGAGATAAGACTGTTGCTGAATTATGAGAAGGATTTTTTAAATTAAATTTGATCATCTTTTTTTAAGATTTTCAGTGTGGCATTGCCTGTCGCTTTGTTGTCTCCACCAGCGTACAGCTTCACCACTTCTCTGTGGCAGGTTCATAACAGGTTCATAACATATCTGCTGCTCTTACGTTGTCCTGTGTCAGGGTCAAGATCAGTTTATGCCAAGGGTGACTATCCTGCCCCTGGGGACTGGAAATGACCTTTCCAACACTTTAGGCTGGGGTGCCGGGTATGCTGGAGAGATCCCTGTGGAACAAGTTCTCCGCAACATCCTTGATGCCGAGGTGGTCAAAATGGACAGGTGGGGCAGTTAATACTAGTTTCATTGTTTGCTTCCACAGTATGATATTCTCTCATCAGCTTTTAAATTGTTTGTTTTAATAGTCTTGTGTTTTAAATGCAATCATTTTCAGACTAGAAGCTGTGGAAGATCTTCTGATATGTCAACAGCTTTACTTTTTGTCATGAAATATGCAGCATTAAGTCTGAAAAAGTTTTAAATTATAGCTAAAGGAACTTTGTTTTTGTATGTTGTAGAGCCCAGTTGATGCCAGATTTTTGGGGAAGATGGTGGTACTGATGATTATGGAGCAAAAAAATTCTGATATCAATATAGAATAGAAATAAATGTATTTGCTGGTTTTCTTACAGAATGTTATATATAGAATATATACATAAATGCACATTTTTTTTCAGTATTTTATTTATTAACACTTGTGGCAAAGATATGTAACGGAGGCAGGATGTTTTTCAGTTTAACAATATACTTTTCACATTTCATTTAGCCCCAGACTAAGGGAGCTCTTAGCTTCCAGGTTAAAAAAACTTTCCAGAGGGCTTTTTGCACTTCATATTCTTCGCCCAGGGCTCTCCTTAGCCTGCTAGAGGAAGCGCAGTGTGAATCGTATAGCCCTGGGCTCAGCTTAACCCTTAAGAATGTAATCCCAGAAATGCATTGTGAAAAGCTGCTGAATTAGCCCAAATGAGATCAGGGCACTGAAACAGTAAACTGGTATTTTTAACAATTATAAGTAACTATAAATAAAATCCAGAATAGAGCAAAGTTTATAAGTATTAAACTAGAATTACAAAAAACATTTAATATACATCCAATCAAAATAAAATGAATTTTGGCCTTGTTTGTGTTTTGTTGCTGCTAATGATCTACACAATCATTTTCAGATGGAAAGTGCAGGTGGCTTCAAAAGGCCTCTACTTTCGTAAACCAAAGGTGAGTTTGATCTCTAGTTATGAATTCTTTTTAGTAATAAATTATTCTCATCTTTACTTGCAGATATGTTGTTAATAACATAATAAAACACACACTGCACGTCCTCCTCAGGTTCTGTCCATGAACAACTACTTCTCCGTGGGGCCTGACGCTCTGATGGCGCTCAACTTCCACACACACCGCGAGAAAACTCCCTCCTTCTTCTCCAGCCGCATCATTAACAAGGTCAGAGTTTGAACGGCTGCATTTGAATACATAAATCAATGTGCAAATATTTACTGAATTTGAATATTAATACAACTTGTCTCTGAATATGCTGGCTGTCTGTTTCCTCTTTATGAGAGACATCAGGGAAACAAAGTGCTTTATATTAATACCTACATTGCTGTTTGTTCCCCAGGCTGTTTATTTCCTGTATGGCACCAAAGATTGTTTAGTGCAGGAATGTAAGGATCTGGATAAGAGGATTGAGGTACAGTAGCCTTGTTCATATGATGAAGCTTTGTGTTTATTCTGTCTTCACCTATGAAGTTGATGAAGAGAATCAAACAGAGTCAGCCAATGTTTTCACTACTTCTGATATCCTTGGCTGAAAATCACTGACTTATGCCCTAAAGTCCACATCAGGAGACTCTCAGACGTCCTAAAATAAACAACAGTAATAAAATACACATGTTTTATATTAATGTCTGGACTTGCTTGAATGAAAATGAGCTTTTGTTAATGGAAATATTTATTTTTTCCGGATTTTACTGTGAGCCTTTTATCAGAATCAGAAAGACATATACAAGACATATATAAGCATCAAGAAATTTGAAGAAAACAGTAATAAGAAATATGTAAAAAATAATATAGCAATTTAACAAAAATATATAACATAAGTATTTGAGTAGTATGTTAAAAATATATATGTGCCTTATTCAACAGTATGTAACAGTGATATACTATATACAAAAGCAACATATATTGAAAAAATATAAATAATAATACAAAAAAATATTGAAAAATAAGAAACATAAGAATTATGTACAAAAATGTGATCATGTCTCATTCTATAACAGTGTAAATAATGCTGTATGTTTGTCAACTGTTGTATCTGTAATTTATTGGACATTTCTCCACAATGCTTTATTGTGAATTAAATTCCCAGAGAGAGTCAAAGTAATTTTAATTAACTAACACTAGGTCTGAAAAAAAAAACTAAACATTTTAATCAACATAAATAAGCATAAATTCCTTTGCCTTCACAAAGACTTGTTTATATTGTAACACCTATTCTAAGTCTCTTCAATCTTGCCTCTGACAAACATCCCCATATTATAGTAAAAAGCACTGAAACAAATAAAAACTGAACTAAAACTAAACATTTTCACAGTAAAAATACATTGAAGTGACCAAACATTAAAAACAAAATAAAAACAAAAGTACAAATCTGTAATAACTCTGGATAGAGTAAGAGTAAGAGTTAGCATGAAGACTGGAAGCAGAGAGGAACAGTTAAATTCATGTACCACTCCCCATAAAACATTAACCTGTCATTTTTATGTCTGTTTTTGTTTAAGAGTTAAATAAAGAACATACAACCTGTTCACATACATGAGCTGTAAAGCTGCTGAAAAATATTTTTGAACTTTGGTGTGAGCCAGACTGACTAGCTATTTCCTCTCGCTTCCTGTTTTAATGCTAAGCTAAGGTAAGATATAAGAGTGGTATCAATCTAGTTGTCTGACTCTCAGCACATAAGCAAACAAAATATCTATTAGTCCTTTAAGACATAGAGATGAATTGTCTTTGACGATGGTTTATTTTAAAGATTAGAAAATCATTTAATTTTCTGAACACAGGCTTGCTCACATAGTTTAGTGTAGATTATACTATTCAGATTTTTTATATGCAAATTTTTTACATATTCTTTTAGCCGTATTTTCCTTAACTTTAATATGTATATGTTGTTTATAGTTTTATTGTTACTAATTAAATTTACAGTGAAGTTTACTTTGAAACTTTACTGTTTTGTATATCTTTCTGCTCTTATCTTTCAGATACTTATCAAAAATGTCAGAGCCCCAGTTTCATATTTGAAAACATGACATATATTTTCAGCATTTTGGGTAATCCAGAGGATTAATTAGCTATGTTTATCAATGTGTAAATATTGCTAGGGCAGATAGGAAAGACTGAAACTGATAGTTGACTAACTGTTGATACTCTGTGTCGTTGTGTGCTCCCTCCACAGCTGGAGTTGGATGGGGAGAGGGTGGCACTGCCCAGTCTGGAGGGCATCATAGTTTGTAACATTGGCTACTGGGGTGGCGGCTGCAGACTCTGGGAGGGTATGGGAGATGAACCCTGCCCCCCCACACGGTAAGAGAGCATCACATGAACCAAGTTTTAGTCATAGAAGTGAGCAGAATTCATGTCTCTCATTGTTTATGCTCAGGTTCTCTCACTGAAGTGTTTATATCGCGTGTGCCAGGTTACCATGGCAACTAACAGTGTTGTTTCCTGTGTCACCCTACAGGCTGGACGATGGTCTGCTGGAGGTTGTGGGCGTGTTTGGCTCCTTTCACTGTGCTCAGATCCAAGTGAAGCTGGCCAATCCTGTACGGCTGGGACAGGCACACACTGTCAGGGTGAGGCAACAACACACACACACACACACACACACACACACAAACATGGTTCTGCCACAGTGCTTCCTGTTTACCTCAGTAAGTGGGTATTGTTAAAGACAATGATGGAGCAAATTGGTTTTCAGCACCATCTGCATCATCAGAGCACTCAAGAATCTAATTTCAGCTAATCCGATAAAGCACACGCCGCTCGCCGCCTGCATGTGCTCATACGCTTTGCTTGTTTTCACTTCGCCTCTCTCTGTTCTTAACATGATACTCTTCAGGAAAATATGCACCATTAACCACTCACTAAAAAATGCTGTTGATGTACTTTTCATTCCAAGGTTGAAATGGAAAAAAAATAATTAAGCCTCACACGCTGCCACCTCCATTATGTTTACTGTAAACATGCCAGAGAGGAAGAACGACTGCCTCTGCTTTCCCCTGCATAGATATTTGCCACTGCCTCCACCTCAGTGTGACCATGACAACTACAGGAAGCACAAAAAAGGAGCTAATTTTACTTTTATTTGAATACCTTTATATAGTTATGTACAAGGTCGTCAAAAACATTCCAACAAAATGAGAACGAACGAAAACAGAGTTGTAGTTCCTTCCTTTATTTCAGTTAGCAATTAACACATAATGATTAAATTGTCTTTAAGCCTTCCATAATGATCCATGAAAAAAAAGAATTAGAAATGCTTATAGAAACCAGATAACAACAGACCATACTTGCATTTTGAACTAAAAAATAATTTTTGTATTGAGAGCCCCTGTCCTTCATTTCCCTGCCTTCTGTTAATATTCATTTGCAGGTGTTTTTAGAGAGTACATATATTAAATACTCCTCCCTAAAAATTGCACAGTAGGGTGCCTTTTTGTTATTTTGGGGGTTTCTTTGCACCAGGAATATTCTGCAGAGCTTCTTGTCTGGCTACCTGCAATCCAACAAGTTTTACCAATGAGATGGTCAGAACAGTTTGAAGTCTGAGAGACAAAACTCAGGTCAGCAAAAAGGCAGATTATTTGCTACTGCAGCTTGTGAAGTTTATTTCTGTGAGCGATGATACATGGGATTTTTATACCACAAAACTTTTCTCAGAAACTTCAGCGAGCACTAGGGCTCACTGATACAAGTGATTTTTAAGATACCAGTTCCAGTACCAGTGCCCTTAAAGTGATACCCATACCAATAGATTCAGCTTCATTCAATATCTTTTTTGAAGGGTCTTCTGTATCAGGAACACTTTTGGTGATTGGCTGTGAGCAAAACCATATGAATGCTATTTTCTTCTACATCTGGGTATCAAAAGGATTGAATCCAGGTGTTGTTTAACTGGAGAAGTTTTGACACTAGTTACTTATTTCAGTCAACATCTTAACAGTATTGAGTACCAATACACAGCCACACAACAGTGAGCACCAGATGTGGTGGCCATTACCACCAGTATTGACCAGATACAAATATTCCCTGCTCAGTATAATGTAAATCCCAATTCATTGGCATTTTTTGTGCCAATTCTGGATCAAAGTGGCTCCAACAGGAGCAGCTGCAGCTGTAGTTTCTTTGTGTGAAATGAAGTACAGACTCTTCAAATTGAGAAAACGTTAAAGCAAATCAAATTTGTTTGTTATATTGGTCACTGTGACAGAACAGTTGTTGGTTCAATTTCAATTTCAACTTTCAATTTTAAACTGCTATTGCAAAGCTCAGATAAGACTTTAAACTTTAGACTAAGTTCAGTTAACATTTTTAATTTGAAAATTATTTACACAGTGTGTGCACATATAAAATTTTGTTTGCAAGCCATTTCCAATAAACCTTTAAGGTGAATGAGCGAATTTACAGGAGTGTTTGCTGTTCTCTGTCTCTCTCCAGCTGGTTCTCAAGAGCTCCAAGATGCCCATGCAGGTGGACGGGGAGCCGTGGGCCCAGGGTCCCTGCACCATCACCATCACCCACAAGACCCAGGCCCTCATGCTGTACCACAGCGCCGAGCAGACGGACGATGACGACGACGAATCCAGCGCCTCCGAGGCAGAGAGCCCCACCCCTCATGACTCGCCCAGGCCCCCGGGGCCAGCCTCCGCCCGTGCATGACCCACCCCAGACACCATGTGATGTGAAGCTCTCCTTATCTTAGTTTCTTAGCTCTCTTCTTTCTGCAGCCCAGTGTCTTATTAGTGCAAAATCGCCCTCCTCTAAGATCTTTGAACACACTTTATCCTCAAATCCTATTGATAACAGCAGGTGTCATAATTTTCCTGTGGAATCATTTCATATTTCTTAGAGCTCATAGGGGTTAGAAAAGTGAGTTTGGAATTGGGCTGGTGGGATTGGGTCTTTTTTTTGGGGGTCTTTTCCTCTTCACGTGCCCCATATATTGTATCTCAGAGCTCAGGCAGTTCCCCCTCCACAGGCGGGACAGTCAGTTAGAGCTGCAGCGATTATTTTCATTGTTGATTTTTATTTATTTATTTATTTATTTGGCCCATAAAATGTCAGAAACTTTTGAAAATATTTGACTTTAAAATGACTCAAACAGATGAATTGATCTTTAAAATAATTGGTTACTAATTGAATAATTGACAACTAACTGATTAATCGTTGCAGCTGTATAGTCAGGTGGAGGTGAATGTTTTGGAGAGAGATTGCCGTCTATTTGCACTGATCCTTTGTGCCATAGATATCTATACTGTATTTCTTATACTGTATTTACAAATGAATGCCCAGTGCAGCCCTGCAGGTATCAGTGAGCCATTTTTAACAAGTTGCCCAGGTTCAATTGACCAAATCCCCTCAAAGCCATGTCTCAATCAACAGCAGGTGATGAAGTAGTAATACAAAAGAACAGCGCTGTCATAATGAATGTGGAGATTGAAGGTACATGCAAAGCTTTTTTTGTCCACTGGTGATTTTTTTTCACGCCAATAAGAGCACAAACAAGCAGCAAACACTTTTTCTACGAAAGATTAGAGCTCATTAGCCAGTTAGTAGACTCCAGTTGATGTTGGGTGAATTGTGAAACTGTACAGAATATCTCTTAAATTCCCCCCTTTCAGCTTCTCCTGCATCCTAAGATAAGGCTTTGAAACGTGTGTCAGCCAAAAGGTCTCTGAATCTGTTAACTGCATTGTGTTGTCAATCACTGGACATTGATGCTGGCTTGCTTTCTTCATGATGCACTGTCTCGAGTAGCTCGCCAAACAGTTTGGTTATGTTCACACTGCAAACCTTAGTGCTCCATTCTGATCTACCACTTAGATCTGATTTTGTTGTTGTTGTTGTTGTTTACCAGGCTTGGATTTTCATCATTTTTTGAGGCATAGCCACTTGGCTTTTTGGTGTTATCAGTTTCTTGAGGGCACAGAAGCCAAGTACCAGGGAAGCAGTGGCATCAAATAAGACAATGACTTTAAGTCTAGAGAAATGATGTAATAAATTTAACTTGGGAGTTCAGGATGATTTTATTTTTATTAATTTCTCCCCCGAATTTGTTAACGCCAAGTACATAGACACTGGAAGTCAGTCAGAGGACAGTCTATATAATGACAGACTAAATAGTGTGTGGTTATATAATCAGCTAGTATCTCAAAATAATGAGATACAAAACAGTCACTGAATAATAATGAGAGCATTATTTGAAGATAAGTCACTAGTTTGAGAAAGTTTCTCATTATAATCACTTAATGGGCTTCACAGAGAGAGACAGCACCTCCGGCAGTAACATAGAGAGGAAATAAGTGCCCATGTTAACAGACACTCCAGTCTGCAGTGTATATTTCATATTCACATGCTCCCTTTCTCACGCTTGTCCTGAGCGCCCCGTCTCTCGCCCTCTGTGTAACACTTCAATACCTCGGTGGTTTTTCAGCAGTTTATACCAGCCTCGAAATCGAACCCGCCACTGATTATGTGCACAGCGTTTCACTTCATGTTCCACAATCAGAATATCTCAACAAAAGACATTGGTGTCTAAAAAGTGTAATGACAGGAACAAGCCGGAGGAGAAGATTTTGGAATTAGCCAGGGGCAGTGTGGGTGGGGCATCAAGGCTACTTCCTGCAGTGTGAACATAGCTTCAGATTGTACAAAGAGACGGTTTTGAAACGATTTCCTGTAACAGCTACAGGGAACATCCTGATTTGTTTACTTTGGTTTCTTTTGAAAGCACTGCCAAGTACCTGAACTAATTATTTTTGCCTACATGTAAAAACCTTTTGATTTTCCTCTTCTTTACGTAGTCCCTCCTGTTTACATATTTTGTGCTGCACTGTTTTGGCACTTACACTGATGATACCTAACACTGCTTAGGACATACATGACACCATAATGTTGACCTCTGATGTTGGTGATAGTGATGACTGCTGATGAGATTAAGCTGTCCCATGTTGTTATTGTATGTTATTCAAGTTGTCTTCTTGCATTTCATCTTTGTGTTTTACCAAATAGTCACCACAAGGTGGCAGACTAAAGACAGTGTTTTCTGTAGGCCTCTAACTCAAACGTCTACAGTTTAATATTAATACCAGTAGAGTTACTTGCATGTACTTTTCTGTGTGGTGTTCAGGGGACTGTTGAGTTTTATTGGCTGCATCTATCCTGTATTCTTCGTGATGTGTGCAAGAGGTCATTTGTGTTTCTGTCTGTCAAGCAGCCTACTTGTTAGGGAAATTAGTTCTATCGTTTGAGGTGGTCCTGTTTATCGCAGAATGACAAAATGCCTGTTTCTCACAGCCATATCAGAAAAGTCTGTAGAATGTTAGTTCACGCTTTTTTTTAGGCACCCGGAGTCAACTTGCTGCTCATAAGGCTGAACAGGGATATGTTTTTAGCCGCGTGATGCCTATGCTTTTGGAATATGCACCCCCTTGGCAGGTAACCAAGCCTCATGGTTTCATCACCCACTATTTGTTTGGTGAATGTTGTCTTGCTCAAGGACACCTATTTGATCTTTTTACCTTATCCATGTTTACCAGAGTTGTGTGTGTGTTGTGTTGCACTGAATTTGCTGAAATGTAACTCGGGGTTGGTGTCAGGTTCTTAGCCACACTAGCAGCATGGCTCTAGTTCAGGGTCAAAGTCTCAGTCAGTTGGCCGCCCCTCAAACAAAGCTTGAAAAAAAGGTGCCTGGAACTGTGCCTGAAGCTCCTGTGGGGACGCCGACATCCTACCTTTTAAAACCTGTTTTTGACCCTGTTTTCAAGTGAAATACATCGATCACTGTTTGATGTACTGTGGTGCAATTTGGTACAGATCGTCCCCAGAGAATCCTCATGATGATGTGAGCCAGAAATTTTCCTCAGGAGGTGCTAATAGACAAAAACAGAGCTGAAGGGGAGTGAATCTATGTTCTTCAGGTTCTGTGTTCTATGTTAACCCACATTTGGGCTGAAGCAAAAGCCTGATTCATTTGTAAGGATTTAACAACCTCAAAGAGGTCTCCCCATTTTTAAACCGTCCAAACACATTTGTTTCATGGAGAGTATCTTCAATTACACCTCACAAGGCTGCTAGTGTGGCTAAATACTTTAGTTTTACTGTTGGGGTTGGTGGGACATGACTGTGATGTTATTATTTAAAATGCTCCCTTTTCATACCTGTCATTTTATTGTTAGCCTACATCTTGGCAGATATATAACAATATTTATATAGACTTGGTTTTAAAAGGCATATTTCACAGTGTTGTTGTGTGTACCAAAATGCTTTCCTCATTAATTAATGTGTGTGTACATATACATATATATATATATATATATATATATATATATATATATATATATATATATATATGAATAGGCTTATTTCTGTAAAAATGAGAGAACCCTTAAGGCTGATAAGAATGTGCAGCAAATATGATCATTTTCATTTTGACTATGAAATGGTTCTTAAAGAAAACCTTATGTGGCCTCTGCTTAAGACAAATGAAAATACAAAAAAAACTGTCTGGAGAAAATGAGCTTTTATTGGTAACAATCATGCAAAACAGAACTATTTGCAAAATTATTGTAGAGAGAAATTGTCACTACAAAAGGTGATAAAAATGGATTTTGACTGAATGTAATGAAGCGATGTTTTGAATTTGAAGACATTCCCATAAATATTTTCATACAGAAGCTGTGTGTCTCTGTGTTTTAATTAGGTTATGTCATAAATTTCTGCAATAATATGAAGGAGAAAAACTGCTGCTCTCCCTGGGCAGAGTTCACAGCAGATGGATATAATAAAACCAGCATACTGATATCATTATACTGTATGTAGATGCGTTAATCATTTACAGATTTAACAGACAAGCAACTGCTACCACACTAAACATGCCATCATGTAGAAAACTGTTCATTTAAACACTCATTAACCAATAGAATAGTGTCGCTGTATACCATGGGATTGACTCATAATCTCCACATTTTTAGGATACATAAGACTCATAGTGCCTGTTCTATCAGGACTGTAGAGGCAAATACGTCTGCTGCTGCATCTATTTATTTTTATTGGGCCGTGGATGGTGTCCAGTTGATTTCCCGGATGAAGGATGGCTCTTGGGATTATCTTTCTTAGTGGAATCGGATCCTTTTGTACTTGGCTTATGTCCTCCTGGAGCACCGTGGGGCTTTTTGTCTTGTTCTGAAGAAAATACAAAAACATTTCTTTGGCAGTTGGGACAGCTATCACACTGGTCAAACTACTAAACAGATTTTTGGAAGTTTCCGAAACTATGTGTTCAAACTGAATCCAAGCTTCTTACACATTTTCCAGACTCAAATTTTCAGACTTCTCTGTAGGTTTTTCAGATATTTGACATCTGAGTACAAATATTTTTTTTTTTTATGTAAATAAATGGTTTTAAAATCCAATTCTTCAGATTTGGTACAGTTATAACAGACACATCATGCCCATTTAAACTTCTTTTTTCTATTTTATTTTCTATCATTGTTTTTAATAAGGCACTTGGACCAGAGCTGTTTTGTATGCAACAAAACAGAGTGTAGGTAAACATGGCTGTGCTGGCTGCCTGCTCTAAACACCTCAAAATGTTCACTGCTCATATGATCAAATTTTTTTCTGAATTGTATATAAATAAAAAAAAAAAAAAGGGAGTAGTCTGGAACGCACAAATATTTCTCCATAATATTGTCTTTTTTCCATCCTTATCCAGATCTAGAAATAACTAAAAATCTAATTCCATACTGCAGAGGAACCCTGTGAATTGAACGCTGTGAACACCTGAACTATTTTTAAAAAAAATTTGCTCTTGAAGCCACAACTACAAATACAACTGCGCTAAATCCTGCCAACATGTTGGCACACAGGTAATTCAGGTTGCACAGGACCATAAGAAGGGCTGTAAGTGGTTAAACTCTCCTGTGAACCTCACTTCGTTGCCAACTCTACTGTTCCTCAGAAGGCTGCTGGTATTCGGGTGATACACCTGTGACACACAGTTATTACTGGCCAAGCTAAAATCATGTGACATGTTTTTCAGTAGGAGTTGGAACATTTCCAGTAAAAGAACCACACCTCAAACCACAGTGCTTAAATACAAATGTAGAACATGGTTCCAGTTAAGAACACAGGACATTTACAGGACAATGGAACAACTTTTACAGTCAAAGAAACTGTTCAATGTTCTTCAAGCTCTGATTCTTAATTCACAAAGTCACTCAGTGTCTTATTTGTCTTATTTGAATGTGTCAGTATTATAAGGACACTGAGATATTTGTTAAGTCTGAGAAACAGGCAGAGCTGGCCAACAAACATACAGTCATGCAAGTGAATATTGGTATGCAAAGGAATGTAAAGTGAAATGACATACTGTGGAAGGAGTGGTGGCTGGTATCGCCTTTGTCTGTGGAAGGAAACAATGAAAACAACAACACATATTGAGAAACATGAAATGCATTTATAAAACATATTTATGACAGCACAACTGCTGGCTGCTGACAATGCAACATTTTTTGCTAAAAAGATCAAGTTTACAGGGCAACAAATCAACGCCACCCCAAGACTTGATGTCATTCCAAAAAAAAAATTCTTAAGGAGGTTATCAACACAGTTGGACTCAGTATTTTATTGATTATTAACAACTCTTTAGCAAAAGACATTTCCATTTTCTTTTAAACATTCTGTAGTCCAACCTCTTTTAAAGAAACCAAACCTTGATCCTCCTGTTTTTAATAGTTTTCGACCAATTTCTAAACTTCCGTTTTCATCAAAAGTTTCAGAAGAAGTTGTTTCAAAGTTGAGCCTTAAATCTAAAGGAGACTACACGTTTTCTATCAGGACCCATCAACTTTGGAACGACCCGCCCGAGGAGATAAGGCTTGTAGAATCAGTGACATCTTTTAAATCACTTCTTAAAAGCTATTTTATAGACTTGCTTTTATGTGATGTCATCTTTTAAACCATTTTAATCCTTTTTTATTCCTTTATTCCTTTTATTTATATTGACATTACGTGATATTGTCTTACTATCTATTCCATTTTTATTTATATTGACTAGACAACATCATGTGAGCTTGTCCCTGCATTCTTAGCCGTTTATTTTATTTATTCTTATTGTTATGTTTTTATTTCCATTTATTCTTGCTGACATGTTTGCTTGTCTCCCTGTTCCATCTTATTTCTACTATGTTTTAGTGTCCGCTTTAATTCTAGATTCTGACTTGCTTCTGTTTGGCCTCATTGTTTTGACTCTGTGTTGTCACATTGCCTCATGGCTCTTTTGCTCAAAGCACTTTGTAAACTCTCTCTAAACTTTTAAAAGGTGCTACATAAATAAAGTTGTTATTATTATTATTATTATTATTACTATTATTAGTATTATTATTCAGCCATCAGATTGATTGTTGATAAGTTAAAATTGGGTAGCGTTGGGTAGCGTTAGTGCAACCCTATCTGCTGCACTGTCTTTTTGAATTTCTTAATCATGCTTAATCATGATCAATTTATCAATTTAACATTTATATTTTACTTACCTGTCTTGTGTCCTGGTTTAAATGGGGGACGATGATGAGAGCCTGGTCGCTGGCTTTGTGCATACTGGGATGGATTCCAGCCTCCATGGGGCCCAATATAAACAGGCACAGGAACTGGCTGGAAGTATGACTGGATAGGTGGTGGGCCTGAACTGTGGATCATGGACGGTCCTTTCTGCTCTGGAGGCTCTGGTTGTTCTGAAACAGTGAAGATGATAAGAGAGGACATTTTATATATTTTGTACCGGTTTTATCACATTGTCAGTTTAAAAAAATGCTTGTTACAATCTATTAAGGCACATGTGCTTGACAGAGACACACAAAAAGCCATTAATGTTTTTGTCATACACATAATTAAGGAAATATTTAAATACTGGTACATGTTCTATTGTATTTAGATATTCTGCTACATTAATACCTTCATAATTGACCCCCAAAATGTAATCAGTTCATCCTTGAGTCCAGGTGGAAATGTGTACTAAGTTTGAAGAAATTCTGTCAAAGCATTGTTTGTATTGTGGTACTGTTATATTTGATATGTGATTTTCAAAATTACGGTCAGTGTTGAGGATGACACCCAGGTTTCTGATCTGCTCACTGACATCTAGGGAAAAATAGTTTAGAAGTTACTTCCTGCTTTTTTTTTTAAGTTTTATTCATGTTTAGCGATTTTTCCCATCCAATAATCTGTATCTAATGTATTTGATTAGATTTCCAATAGGGCTGAGGTCACTGGCAGAAAAGGAGATATAGAGCTGTGTGTGGTCTGTGTATGAATGATAGAGTATGTTGTGATTATCAATGATGTTACTAAGAAGCACCATGCATAAATTAAAAAGCAGTGAGCCGAGGATTGATCCTTGTGGGACTCCAGAGATAATTAGGACCTCTTCTGTTTTATCATTTTGAGTGGACACAAAGAAGCTCCTGCGCTTGAGGTACGAGGAGAACTAGTTTAAGACGAAGACAAAGAGATGAACATACCAGTTTCCAGCTGAGATCCAGTACGTCCTGAGTCGGGAAGTGCTTTTTCATCTGTGGACAGTAAATGAACTGTATTTTTACACCACTTTATAATTTACCTCACAGCCATTCTCTCTCTCACTCTCTCTCTCTCTTGCACGCACACACACACACACACACACACACACACACACACACACACACACACACACACAAACACACACGCAAAGCTACAATGTTTCCATCTGCAGAAATTTGGGTCTCAGTGCTCAAGGACACTTCCACATGTGAACAGGAGGAGGTGGAGATCAAACCACCAACTCTTCATTTGTGGACAACCCGCGTTACATTGTAAACCACTTCATCCCTGAAGAGCCCAGGTACAATGATTACACAAAAGAAAGAACTTTACATTCTCAGAATTTCAGTCCGCTACCACAAAAACACTGTATTGATAAAGTCAACATTTGATTTAATTTCTATTATTTTCCCTGCTTACCAGATGCAACAATGCTTGAGTTAAATTCTGCAAGAAAAGCAGAAATGATTTGCTGCAAAATACTTCTCAGAATACATCTCCACATGTGAAATCTTCTCCTGAAAATATATCTGCACACTCACCTAGTTTAAGTGTGAGTAGTCTGGCCTCAACGGGCCGTTTAAAGATCTCTGTCAGTTGCTCCTTAAGGGCAGCAGCAAAGGCCTGTGTGGCCATCACCTTCTTGGAGTCCAGGCTGATTCGGGGGGTGTGAGGGTCAAACTTCACAACCCTGGGCAAGTCAAATGAAGTCTATGAGGGAAAAGTGAAAGAAAATACACATTAATGGGAACCTAACACCAAACATAAAACATTATAATAATATAATTAAGAATTTCATCATACTTTATATTGCAGTAATCCAGAAGTAAGGGGAAGTAATCAATCACTTTAATATTTTGCTGTTTGGATTAGGTTACTGACTACATTTTTTTTAACAGGTAATAAGTACCTGTATCAGAATACATTTTAAAAGTAGCCTTCCAAACCCTGCAGAGGGGTCTTTACCTGTCAGTGTTACAGAGTTCATTTCAGCCAACAATGAAAAATCACGAAGCTGTAACTTTCTAAAAATAATGATTTAGATATTAAGTCATTATTTTGAGAAGGTTTCTCGTTTTTTTTGAGGTACTCACTCAATATTTTGAAATATTAAGTCATTATTTTGACATATTATGTCATTTAATTAGGTTTCTCATAGGGGTGGTGAAAAAAAATCGATTATTAATTAATCGCGATTATGTTATGGACGAGTATGAATCAATTATTAAATTTTCAAAAATCGATTATTTTTTGCATAATTTTATTTTGCAAAAATGTTATCCCGCGGTCAACGGAAGTTGAACGTCACGCGAGCGCGCCCAGTTCCAATTCGCAAGTGCGTGCAGCGGCCAGAGCGAGTGAGCCGTACGAGCAGGTGTGTAAAATGGACGAGAAACAACCAGCAACGAGCAACCAACTAGGGCTGCAACGGATCGCAGTTGATCCGTGTCCCGTACGGATCACCCTCTACGGTTCGGCACGCATGTGATCCGCGGACCACATGTGAGCATCATAGTTTTACTGTCACTGTTAGTTTTGTATAAGTTATAATACCAGAAATCTCAATGCAGACAGATGCTGCTGTGTGCAGCGCATCTCTGTGAAGAGCGACTGATTTAAAAGCGTCACATCGCCTCGAGTGAAATCCAGACCATAACTTTTTTCACTGATGTAACTCTGCTATCACCAAAGAAACAGATCATAAAACTGTGATGTTCATTGAAACTTTGGTGATATCAGCTGTCTTAACTTCTACACAGCTCCTCTCTGCTCACCAGTGCAGCTCTGTCTCACCCCGCCTGTGACACAGTGTGTCTGCTGATTGATTGATTGATTATGACTTCTAACCAATCAGATGTGCTGCTGTAGGCGGGACATTGAGCCAGACTACAGAGCGTAGTTGTGTATTAGACTGTACAGTGTATAATGATCTAATATATGTATAGTATATACATAGTACAGCACTGTATAAGTTTGAAGTTTTTAATATTATTACCTTTATCATTACTATTATCATTATTATTACATTACATAACTATGGTGATAATTACAGACAAAGATCAAAGACAAGTGCATTTTAAAAAAATTTAACCCTAATCCCACCACTTTTTTCTTTTTTGCACTACACAGGAAGTGCTTTGAGTTGTTACTCAATAAGAGTTAAGTAATTCAGCAACTGACTGTTTTTTTTAATGGTACAATAACTTTGTGGTGTATTTTGGGTTACTGTTGGAAGCAATAAAAATCAATAATCGCTAATCGAGAATCGTTAATAATCGAAAATCGTTTGGTAATCGAATCGGGACCTCAATAATCGTAATCGAATCGGATCGGGAAATCAGACAGATTAACCACCCCTAGTTTCTCATTATAATGGCTTACAGGCTCTATTTTCATGAAACTGTTAGAAATGGACTTCCATAGTGAGAGACAGGTTAATGACACCTCTTCATTGTGCTGCTCGATGGACTGATGTATTCAAATTGATTGTTTAATTTGACCAACAGCAAAAACCCAAAGATATTCACCAAATCTTCATACTTGAGAAGCTGGAGTCAGGAAATGTTTGGCAACATAAGAACCAGGGCGGAGAATAACTGAGTTGTCCCCCTCAACATCTCTCTGTAAACATAACTATATAATTCTAAATAATATAATAATATGCATTGAAAGCACCTGTGCTGATTATAGACACAATAAAATCCAGTTTTAAATTTAGAAAAATTGTGACTAAACAGTACAATAAGCTGTAGACTTAGGTGGAAATAAAACTGTGAAATAAGAAATCACCTACAAGAAATGGGGTCTTGTTTTGTTTTTTTTTTGTTTTTTTTACACTTTAAATAGACAAATACGTCTGACATATGCTCCAAACTAGTGAAAAAGTAAAGACAATAATCTTGCTATTGTGTTGAACTGTATAGGGTAGGTATGAGTATGGAAACACCTTATATTGCTATATTATTATTACTAATAATATATTTATTTAAAACATTTGAAAATGCTGCACCAACAGTGAAATTGAATATCCGCTCTTACATTAGAATATTCCAGGTCTATACAATATTGAGGCTACTTTCTCTCATTTGGGCAAATCATTAGTTTCCCACCCTTTTCCCTTCCCCCACATCATATTTCTGTTGAAATGTTCATCTCACCTGTAGAAAGGCCAGGGTTTGGGATTGACTCAGCAGACTGTTGATATCTTCTCTGGCTTTTCTCATTTTCTCAGTATTCTCAGTTAACTTCTTCATGAGGTCCAGAAGTTTCGTCTGACCGGTCTCCAGCTCATGGTCCACCTCATGCTGGGCCTCACGCTCTTCTTGGACCAACATGTCCCTCATCTGCTGATACACAGCTGCAAATGCTGTCTTCCTTGTGGCTGCTGCATCCTAGGCAAGGATCATGAGAGGAGCCACACATACAGGAAATTCAGGGACAAATAAGTAAAAAGATGGACATACTAATGTTATGTAACTGTCATCACATTGTCCTTTGTAAATAAGCCACCACTTAATCTGTTTTCTGTTCATTTGAAAAACAGGCAATGTAAAACTTACCTTCAGCTTGCTCTGCAGATCCTTTATCTGAAACGTAACAGTCTCAGTCCTCTCAATCTTTCTGTCCAGCAAACTCAACTTGTCTCTGAGGTCAGTCTACAAGACAGAAAAAACACAGCTTCTGTAGACAGAAAATTATCTTATGTTTGGTTCAGACCCTGCTAACTAAACTAAGTGGAACGTATGGAAGCCCATTTCAGAACTGAGATGAAAAAAATGATCCTGTAAGGCACTCTAATGAGAAACGTTCCTTGAAATGATGTGTTACCATCTGAAAATAATGAGTTGGTATTTCAAGATAATGACTTAGTATCAAAATAATAACTAGTTTTGATACAAATTCATTATTTTGAGGTACTAAATCATTAAAAACTGTTTACATGAAAATTTCTCATTAATTCAGGAGAAAAGACATTTTTAACATGGAAAATACTAATTCATTCAGAAACAGAGACCAGATGTTTTTACCTTGAAATTATCTTATTAACTCAGAAAAACAGAGCTTTTTTAAATGACAAATTATCTCATTACAGTTCTTCTGAAATGTAGACACACAAAAACTTAAAGTATAAACACAAGTCTAAAAATTCAAAGCTAATGTTTCAACAAGACTCCAAGACTGCTAAACTCTAAGCACAATTCCTTTGTTTTCACTGAAACAGGAATTTCAGATCACATTTTTGCACAAAATGAGCACAAATCACAACATTTAGCACCCTTTGTTCACCTGGAAAAAACTGGCCTTCAAAATGCCACACCCATACCAACTGGTCTCACTCACTTCTCACCTATTCAAATCTCCCTGGCAAAAAACTCATCATGTGTCAGAGCATAAAATCAGCCAGAAGTTAGCTCTGCTGTGTTGAGAAAAAAATGGTGCAGCATGAAGAACAGAGGAAGAGGAGGGAAAGCCAATGTTTCTAATGAAATCTAAATATATCTGTATCCATCTATCTATAAGATAAGATATTCCTTTAATAGTCCCGCACCTTGGAAATTTACAGTATTACAGCAGCAAAGTGGATATCAAAATATAAAGAAGCATCATTAAAAACATACAAAAAATAAAATATAAAAATATAAACAAGAGGAAATATAAAAATTAGGAACAATTTGGACAAAGGAATGTAAAAATATAAATGGGAAGAGTATATACAATATAAGGAGACCCAGCAGTTGAATTTACACCACTGCACAGAGGGAATATTCACATTGCATGGTTGACGATGTAACTCAAAAATACTCCCAGAAAGACAGTCTAAAAATGTTCTTACTGTAGGGTATCTCATTCTTTTTATCAGTGCAATTACTGTGAGTTTTGCCAACTTAGGTTGCAATCCAGTATTCTCAGAAGTCCAACAATGCAGTATCAAATATTAGTTTTACAGTCCGACTCTGGGAAGCTGGTTGTAAGTTTAGACCATTTGCAGCTCACTGGATGGACAAATGTGGTTCATCTCCTATGCTGATACGATGACTGTATCAATGCAATATTTATATGATGCTCACAGCATTACTGCACTGTTTCTATACTGCATGTAAGATGAAATTGCAACCTATTTTAGGACAAAAACACCCCCCACAAATACAAACGGTGTGATACAAAAAAATGTATAACACCAGTGTTTAAATTGATGCACTATAACAGATATTCATATGACAGCTGTGTGTATGGGTTCGGTGGAAAGAATCCGTTTTTGAGAAGAGAGAAGAGAGGTTTGACAAAATAGTTAACCCTTTTGAGTTTTGTCTTTAGAGATTTGAAAAGCTGAGCTGTAGTGTCAGGGAATGTGAATGTAAATGAAGATTTAACTTATTAATTCAGAAAAAATATTTTTCTTACATTCAATTTTATTTCAGAGTAGCACTGAATGCAATACCCTTACATATTATTATGACTTGCAGGATTGTTTTTTTTTTTAATCACACCAGTAGTACTGGGCATCCATAGTGAGACTAATGTCATGAATGGTGACACTCACCTCTTTCAGGTTCCTCTGCTCGTCAGGAGACATGAAGGAGCAGCCTTTGTGGACTTGTTGGAGGCAGATGCTGCAGATTGCTCGGCCGTGTTGGCTGCAGAAGAACTCCATCAGCTTGTGGTGGTCCGGGCAGATGTGCTCCGACAGGTCGCCTATAGGCTCACTCAGCTGGTGGACACTGAATTTAGGATTTTCCCGGTGAGGCCGCAGGTGCTCCTCACAGAAAGATGCCATGCAGGTGAGGCAGGTCTGGGACGCTTCTGCCTCCATACATGTATCACAGCGTATGACATCCTCTTTCTTCTCGGGTTTGCTCTCCTCTATGATCAGGCTGGTCTCACTCTTTGTCGACCTCAGGTTGAAGGTCTCCACGACGGTGCAGAGAACCGTGTTTTTCTTCAGCTCTGGTTTGGTCTCAAAGAGGGTCCGACACTGAGGACAGCTGTAGGACGCGTCGCTCCATGCGTCGAGGAGACAGTCCTGGCAGAAGTTGTGTCCGCAGGGGGTGGTCACCGGACAATCAAAGGGACTCAGACAGATGCTGCAGGTCAGCTCATCCTCCAGACTCATCAGGGAAAACTGACTCTCCTCTATTTCCGCCATGATGAAACGTCAGATGAGGCTGCGAGGGAGAAACGAAACTTAACTTTCTAGAAAAATAAGGTGGAAAACGTTTCCTTTTTCCTGTTCCACTGCTATCTCGTGTTTTCATTGAATGCCGACCTCATCTGCTGTTTAAATACTGTTAATTAATTGAAGAAATTAGTAGAAATCCTATAATAATTGCTGTGTCGCAGTTTAACAACACACAATCGCCATTCTCACGATTCTTTTCTTGCACAAATAAATGTTTGTCAGTGCATTGTGCATTGCATTGCACACGTACTATCAATCTATTCGGGACGTTTGTCTAACATTATACATTTACTAAGACCTTTAACTCACACTTACCGTTTGTGCGAGTGCAGTGAACTCCAGTTCCCCCCAAAAAACCAGGCAGTAACTGTTAACGCTGACTGGATGACTCGTGATAACTGGAAGCTGAGTCACTTTGTGCGCGTGCGCGCGCGTCTATCCATGAACAAAGTAATAATGTCCAAAGTCTTTTGGTCACATGTAATGCCATATATTATCCCCGGTATTAAATGATACTGAGGCACTGATGGCTGGGATGGAGAGTGACGTTTACATGGACTAACAAACCATCAGAATAAAACAACGCTGCCATCTTGATAGAACCAGCCGCGATGCCCTTCAACATGTTGCCAGTCTAAACCACGAGTGTACAGGAGTCTTAACTACATCATTACATCTGTACTCACATCCTCAAAGATGCAACTGTATGTTAGCAGCAGCCATACGTCACGCGCCTCGACCACGCCCACCCTGGGTGAAAACGCTGTCACTGTGACAGGTAGTAGAGTGTAGCGTCAGTGACAAACATTTAATCACAGGTTAGCTCATATAATCCCGAGAAAATGACTTGTGCCGATTATGTCTGTAGACCAAAGTGAATCATAAAAGAGTCAGTGATGGTGCAACTAAGGCTTTTATTGTGAAAAACAGATAGTCCTATCATAAAACACTTGCTTATAGAATGGAGTTTTGTACCAAAACAGCAAGATAAAATGTCTCAACGACACAAAAAGTGACACGTCTGAAATACTGTTCATTGCCAGAAGATTCAATAAGACAGCTACATGTCAGGTTTGTTCACTTAAAGGGACAGTTCACCCCAAAATCAAAAATTAGCATTATATTTTTACTGTGGCTTGCAGTGCTATTTATCCATCTAGATTTTTTGTGATGAAAAAAGAAGAGTGTCGACAAAGAGAAAAACATCTTTTATTGATAACCATTGGTTAATTGGTAATTCAAACTGAACTGCAGAGTAATCTTTAGAATTTTAAGACAATCACATGCATATGATCATATTTATTCTTTGCATTTTTTGTTGGGCACACCAAGTAAAACAACATGTAAAGCATTACACAGTTTGGTTTGATGTTAATCTTTCACAGCACACAGTTTTACTCAAACTTAATTTCCTGAGACCCATGAAAATAAATGAACCATGAGCTAAACATAATCTTTATGCACAGACACACCCAATACGTTAATGTTGGTACTGAGAGGGAACCAGTGTCAAAACAGTACCAATAGTTGGACACACAGTCCTTTTCACGTTCCGCTAGATTATACATGCAGTGACCTACTGCACCTTTAAATACTGACATGTCGGCAAAAAAAAAAAAAAAAAAAAAAAAAAGGTCTGTGCCTTAAGGGTATTGGCAGAAATGCCTCACAGAAAACTTTTGACTTAACCCCCAGTTAACCAACTGATTCATCATTTCTGAACCTTGAACATCTTATCAGTTAGGTCACTCTAACTTGCCTGCAACTTGCACAAAGTAACGGAGGGGCCCCTTGAGCCAATCCAGAAAGCTGGATACACAGCTTCAGCAAAGGGGAACACAAAGGAGTGGAAGGGATATGCCCTGTCTGCCACTTTATAGAACGTAGCAGTGCCCTCCTCACAATCCAGCAGCACACCCACACGCTTTGTATTGGGATTGACCAGCACGGTCTCACTGCTGTTATACCAAGCTGACAGCTTGACATTAACCCACTCGACACACCAGGACTGGGCGTTGCGGCCCAGTCGACTGGTGGGACCTTTCCGGTCAATGCTGTTGCAAGCCAAACCTATGCCAATGAAGTTGTTGCTGCTCAGTCGGACTTCCCAATAATGGCGCCCCCTACAGAAACCCTTGGTGGTGAGAACTTGGGAGCAGACAGTGAAGCGTTTAGGGCAGTCGGGGTAGTCTGTGTGCTCCTCTGATCCAGAGGCCTTAGTGAAGCCCTCACCAAGTTTGATGCATTTGTGGGCCGTCTTTGGATCCAACTTGAGTACCGTGGCATCTGGTGGTGACAAAAAAAAAGGAACATTCACATAACCACAGTGGTACCTTATGAAGGGGAGATACCTCCTACACTCAAACACTTACATTTCAGTAGTTCGCTTCTTTTTTCAGCAGATGTTATGTCTGGGGGAATGTCTGAAGTCTCTACAACAAGAGACAAAAAAAGTTGTTTAGTCATCAGGTTCACATCAAAAAAAGTAGTATAAACCCTTTTATGCAGAATCTGATAAATTGTCTGAAGGGACATCATTTGAGTGAGCTTTGGTTGAGGCTGAAGACTACAAGTTTGACCATGAAGAAAATCTGTTTGTGTGGAGAGAAAGACGTGAGCTTGCAATTACTCTGTAGCCTACTCTACATCTCTGCATGCAGCTTAAGACTCCAGGCCACATCAGTCTAAATTAGCATAATACACCCCAATGTCCAACTGAACTGTCAGCAGTCGAGTCAGTGGAGTACTGTTTTTAATGGATGGTGTCTAGCTGGTTTCTCTTTGAATTTAGCTGCAGGGGTACGACCTCTGGGTCTGTCTTTTCCAAACAGGTTTCCCATTGAACGGGCTTGATTGTTATTTCCCATATTGGCCTCAGTGGACTGCGGATCTTTTTTGCTAAATTCTTAAGAAAAAAAAAATAAGATCTGTTAAGTTATGTGACAACTGCAATCAACATGTATTAATTAAATGGTAGAGGCAATGACACATTACGTAAGTCTTCTCTCACTGATAAAAATGGTATCAAGGAGGTCTTAGTATAATGCAGTTTAACAGCACCAAAACTACAGCCTCTAAAGTGACCATTAAGTGACTCAACACATTTCAAAAACTGAACATTATAACCTTTATGAAAGATGTATCACATTTAAATGCAGTACTGTCAGCTAGCTGTACCAATTAAGCTGACAACTGAGTGTTACGTCATGTATTAGTCTATCATAGAATGGTAACTGTCTTACTTTGAGGTTTCTTCTCTGGGCTTGCTCTGGGTTGAACATCTGGATTCATGGGCCTGGGGCAAATGGGATGTGCTGGAGCCTTTTGCGGCTCTGAAATGGCAGAAGCAAAAAAAGGCATTTGATTCTTGAACTGTTGAT
Organism: Lutjanus erythropterus; assembly: GCF_056507025.1. Lineage (NCBI taxonomy): Eukaryota > Metazoa > Chordata > Actinopteri > Lutjaniformes > Lutjanidae > Lutjanus > Lutjanus erythropterus. The sequence goes on along the minus strand of NC_139319.1, from coordinate 30,729,614 downwards.
TATCAGATCCCTGGTTATTTTCTAGGCCTTAATCCTGAGGCAGAAACTGCTCTTTCATGTGAACATGCCAGATAACGTCATTACAGTACCCTTTTCATTCCCATGACTTTAAACTGCTACCCCAAATCCTGCTCCACCGCATAACACAGCATCAATTTCAATCAAGGAGCATTTTAAAATCATTCTGATTGGATTTCTGTCTCCAATGTCTACATGAGCATTTATTTCTATGACATAACTGGACATGTCTGTGACCTCTAAATGTGACTACATCAGCATCTTTCAAATTATTACAGTGGCCAAATTTTAGTAGAAAACCCAAAGGTGCTGTAGTCTCTGTGTTGCTGACAGCCCATCGTTTCATCTCAGTGTCCCAGGGTCACGTCGCTGTCTGTTAAGGGACAGTTCACCTCAAAAAAACAAACATATTTTTCCACTGCGTGTAGTGCCATTTATCCATCTAGAATTTTTTTGGTGCAAGTTGCAGAGATATCAGCTGTCAGGATTTCTGCTTTCTCTCCAAAATAACGGCACAGATCCTGTGGTGCTCAAAGCATCAAAAAGTACATTTGAAAAATTCAAAATCAGTGTCCCTCTTCTAAAAATCATGACCTGGTTGCTCAAGATAATCCACAGACCTTGTTGTGAGCAGTTTCAAATGCATTTTGTTTTGGTGCTTTGAGCAGCACAGGACTTACGCCATTTAGTCCAATTTTAAGGAACAGAAGACAGACATCTCTATGGCTGATATCTCTGCAACTCACACCAAAAAAATGTAGATGGATAAACAGCGCTACAGGCCAGGGTAAAAGTGTGTATTTTCGATTTTGGAGTGAACTGTCCCTTTAAGCTGCCTTCAGATAAGAAATCTGCTTTTGGTTTTGTCTGCCTGGCTAAGCTAACATACATGCATGCATATGTCTCATTTGGCTATGTCTCATACAAAATGTTATTTCAATGGTTTCACTTTGAAAGGTCAGCAGCAACTGAGAACAAAGTTGAAATGATTTGAATACTGATCTGCACACTCAAAGGCAATTTCGAGCACTAGGGGAGCACTTCTGTCTAGTTGGGTGTCACCTCTCTGCTCATAGAAAACAGAGACCGCACCGCGTGGTTTTAACATTAATCATTACACCCCCGTTTTCAATGTCTTAATCATACTGTCATGATCAATATGAATATTGGATGTTAAAATCTTATTTGTTTTTTGTCCTGGCATATATGGGGGTTCCTTATAACAGCCTGGTGCCTGGCCTTCTGCATACTGGGATGTATTCCAGCCTCCATGAGGCCCTACATAAACAGGTATAGGAACTGGCTGGAAGTATGACTGGATGGGGGGACAATCTGAACTGTGTGACCTGGACTGTCCTCTCTGCTCTTGAGGATCTGGTTGTTCTGAAACCAAGAAGGTGATATGAGAAAACATTTTGTACATTTTAAGTGTTTTATTACATTGTGAATTTGACAAAATACTTGTTCAATTGTTTTAAAATTATTCCCCTATCAAAGTATGTGTGCTTGACAGATGTATGAAGGTATTTTATCAAATCTACAGAGATTCAGTTTGCACACCACACATACATACTGACATAAACTACTGCAAAAAGCCCTTTTTTGTAATACACATGGGCAGATATTTAATTACAGGTACAAGTTCCATTGTATTGAGATTTTCTGCTACAATAATACCTTCACAGAGATGAACATACCAGATTGCAGCTGAGATCCACTATTTCCTGAGACAGGATATGCTTTTTCATTTGTGAATTGTAAATGGAACACATTTATAGACCATGTTACAATTTGCCTCTCAGCCAGCCAGCCAGCCACACACACACACACACGGCAGCAAGCTGCAATGAAGACACAATGCTTACACAAAGGAAACAAATTTAAACACTTTGTCCATCACCACAAAACACAGCACCAAGAAAGTTTTCAGATTTCATTTCCAGTATTTTCCAATAATACATCTCTACATGTGAAATCTTCTACTAAAAACGTACCTGCACACTCACCTGGTTTAAGTTTGAGTAGTCTGGCCTGAACAGGCTGTTTAAAGATCTCTGTCAGATGCTCCTTCAGGGCAGCAGCAAAGGTCTGTGTAGCCGTCACCTTCTTGGAGTCCAGGCTGATTTGGGGGGTGTAAGGGTCAAACTTTGCAGACCCAGGCAAGTCAAATGAAGCCTGGAGGTGAAGACAATATTGATGGAACAATGTTTTAATCAAACCAGTCAAATTAAAGCAATGTTATCCTCTATAGTAAGCCAAATAACTAAAACTAAAAATTAAATATTGCTGAATGCTGTAAGAAAAAAGTTGTCAGATTGCAGTGTGATGACTGAACCACAGTGTCAAGAATTTCACACTACAAAGACTAACTGATCTGACTAAAAGCTTCATGTAAGCTTCAGGTGAACTTTGGGGTTAATTTTTGTACAGAACGAGGACTGTGGATTTCAGCACTGAAATCACTCCAGAAATGGATCTTTTCACAGCCAGTATGAAGAGGAGGAACGACCATGAGTATTTTGAGATAGACATTATACAATGCAAACCTATCCAGATTAATATCCTTCACTCCAGTTTAATGTCAAGGTACCATGGCTGGAATTTCAAGGCAGGCAACGATGTCCATGTCTGCAGTGAAATTCCAGGCCTGCAAGGAACTGTGTGTGTGTGTGTGTGTGTGTGTGTGTGTACAAATACTAATGTTTTACCAACCACGCTGTATAGCTTTACATTTCATTCTCTCCATACATTCAAGTAAATTATTCAAATTTATAGATTCTGCGTGGACTCACCACAGCGGTCTCACCTGTAGGAAGGCCAGGGTTTGGGACTGACTCAGCAGATTGTGGATATCGTCTTTAGCTTTGCTCATATTATCAATGTTCTCAGTGAACTTCTTCATGAGACCCTTGAGTCTGGTCTGACCCTTCTCCAGCTCTCGCTCCACAGCATTCAGAGCATCACACTCCTCTTGGGCCAACATATCCCGTATCTGCTGATACTCGGCTGCCAAAGCTTGGCTCCTGTTGACTGCTGAGTCCTGGGGGAGGATCATGAGAGGATCCATGAAGAGATCAGCAGGTAACAAGACAGGTGCACAGTTTAGACAAAATAACAGAAATACGTTACAACACAAAAACTCAAGCTGCTTCTTTCAAGGCACTATTATTCCCTTTCATGTGATCAACAGAGTAAATAAAATAAAATGCAGAGCATTACCTTTAGCTTGTCCTGCATGTCTCTCATTTGGTAAACAACAGTCTCATTCTCCCTCATCTTCTGGTCCAGCAAACCCAACTTTCCTCTCAGGTCAGACTACAAACAGAAATATGATACATTTTAAGATGATATGATTTAGTGAATTCAGACAGGGGGACACAGTTCGCAGAGAGTCATGGTCAGTTTTGCACAGAGCCCTTGCACAGTGCTTACATTAGGCTCAATCCTGGTTTTTCAGTTTCAGAACAGGGCTCACTTTTAAAAAGGACTAGGTGATCATATTCAGTTATCAAGCCAGTCAAGCCTCGCACCACTACAGGTCAAGATATCTGTGCCAAATCCAAAGAGATTAAAGTCTCAGTGGAAAATAGATCATTTACTAGTTGTTATCGTTAGAGGTATGCAAGATTTTTTCTTGGGTGACTAGTGTTATGATACTAGGGTTGGGCAATTGGACAACTATATCGTCCATCGACGATGGGCTGAATCCATTGCGATTGCTTTTTTTGCCCAATTTTTAGTGCGCCATTTGTCGTTTTATTCTCCTAATGTAATAGTCTGCACCCCACTCTCATCCAGTAGCGCAGGACACACTCACTCAGCTGACAGAGTGAGCTGAGCTGGGTGAGGAGTGAGAGGAAAACAGCCTGCAGAGTCAGACTCTTTAAACTCTTTCCATGCGGTAAAGTGAGGATTTATTTTGACCAAACCAGAGTTGGTGATTGTTGGAAGAGTGGACAGACTAACAAAGACTGTTTTGTTGAGTTTTACAAGTTTTTCTGTCGAGCTTAAATGAAGTGCGTTTTCTGAGGCGCTAACGGGCCAATTAAGCTCGTATTAGTTCGGTAAAAGAGAGAAACTTGAATTCAGAAGGTGAACGGTTGTATTTCTCCATTTAAAGTGGAAACTAAGTGTAAAAATATGTCATTTCTAAACACTTTGTGAGTTTTTGTCTGCTGGACGTAGTGAACGTATGCAGCATGCGTAACATAGTGAATTCACTGCTTGCGCACATCTCCCAGATGAGACTGGAGAGGATGGGAAAAGGTGGGAGGGGGAACGATGATATCTTCAATCACCGATGGATGGATGCTGTTGCAAGATCCACATAACATACAAAATACATTTACAATGAAATCTGAACCATTTCAATTTCATTTCATATACATGAGAGCAAATAGCTAATCAATTGGGTTAAATGTTTATATATAGACCAGTACCTATTATTCTGCAAGTACTTCCAAAACTATAAACCATGATTTGACCAACAGGACATTTATGTGACAACATTACTTCAGTAATGCAGACACTTTCTTATTCAGGGGCATTATGTTCACTAGGGGTACTGCTATGCAACACTTTGAAAACTTTGAAAAATTTTAATAGTGGACCATTTTTAAGAAAGTACGGAAAAAATACAGAAATTTCAGTATACTGTATAACATGGCAACCTGACTCTTAAACTTCTCCTGTGACCAACACTCACCTCTTTCAGGTTCCTCTGCTCATCAGGAGACATGAAGGAGCAGCCTTTGTGGTCTTGTTGGAGGCAGATGCTGCAGATTGCTCGGCCGTGTTGGCTGCAGAAGAACTCAATCAGCTTGTGGTGGTCCGGGCAGATGTGCTCCGACAGGTCGCCTATAGGCTCCCTCAGCTGGTGGAGACGAAAAATTGGATTTTCCCGGTGAGGCCGCAGGTGGTCCACACAGAAAGAGGCTATGCAGGTGAGGCAGGTCTGGGACGCTTCTGCCTCCATACATGTATCACAGCGTATGACATCCTGTGTCACGGCTGCGCTCTCCTCAACTATGATCTGGATGTCCTCACTCTTGCTTGGCTTCAAGATGAAGGTCTCCACAACACTGCTGAGGACCGTGTTTTTCTTCAGTTCCGGTTTGGTGGCGAAGAAGGTCCGACACTGAGGACAGCTGCAGGAGTCCTTCCAGGTGGCGAGGAGACAGTCCTGGCAGAAGTTGTGTCCGCAGGGGGTGGTCACCGGACAGTCAAAGAGACTCAGACAGATGCTGCAGGTCAGCTCATCCTCCAGACTCATCAGAGAAAACTGAATCTCATCTATTCCAGCCATGATGAAACGTCAGATGAGGCTGTGAGGAAGACACAAAACTTAACTTTCTGGAAAAAACAAGTGAAAATGCCAATCCACCTCTGGTGCTGAAATACAGTTGATGAGAAGAATCCTAGAAATATTATCATCATTTCATATCCTGACAGAGTATGTCACTACAGCCCCATAAAACTCTACTAATAACAATAATTCAATCCCAATTCTATGATCATTAGAAAGCTTAGACTGGTACTATTCAAACAACCATAAACCACTTTTTGTCTTGACAAAATGAAAAGCTCTGATGTGGTGTTGCTGGTCAGCATATTTCCCTACAGTGGACAAATTAAAGAAAAAAAAACTACATGAAGTGTCTTAGTATGGTGTTGAGCCACCATGTGCTGCCAGAACAGCACCACTGCACCTTGGGATTGATTCTACATGTCTTTGTAAGTCTACTGGATAGTCAGAACACATTTCATGCAAAATATTTCCCCTTATTTGTGTTTTGATGACGGTGGTGGACAATTCTGTCTGACACACTGTCTGTTCAATTCAATTCAGCAGGCTTTATCGGCATGAATTTTCACGTGTTGCTAAAGCACAATTACAACAACAGAGACAATTAACAATACTAATGTAAACAGCAGAAATTCATATAAGACAATAAAACAGAAGAATGACGAAAGATATAACATAAGTAACTGAGTTATTATTCAATTAAATCAAGTACAACAATCTAGCACAGCTACATATACTATATCATGGTTGTTGTATCCTTGACTGCAGTTAAGCCAGCCTCCACTTGTTTTGTGGTGCACATACTGATAAGTGAGCATAAAGGACTGATTTCAAAATTGAAGTATCCTTCTTTTGGGTGTGATCTCACACCTATTCAATCGGTCAGTGTGTCTGTCAGTGTGTTAATGAATCAATTAATAAATTATTTAATCAATTCATCTATTAATTATTTACAGTTATCATACAGTTTAAGCTGAAGTAGCAAGCTGTAAATAATTTGAGTGACTGCACATAAATGTCATCTTCCTTACAACTAAGTGATATCCACATCTTGTGGAAACCTGTTAAATGTTTTGACAGCACAAAATTAACAAGCTGAACTGCACTTGTTTATTGTAAACGTATACAATGATGCTGACCTGAATTTATGTAATTTAAACGTTCTTTTCTTTAACCTTCTGATTTTCTTTGGTATACCCAGATATTTAGTGGTATGACACTGCTGGCTATGCTGACCATTTTTTTTTCTTTTTTTCTAAGCCCCAAAACACCCAAATGTACAAAACAGAGCTAAAAGTGTTAAACTAAGGAACAAACCCACATATTGTTTGTAAGATACCATTTCACATTAAATTCAAAATGAATTTACCTTTTCATTCTTTTGAATAAAAGGTATTGTTACCATTCTCACAGAAGGCCAGTGTATGTGGCGGGGGGTGTTTTGGGTGGATGAGGGGTGAAATGGTCAGTTTATTTTCTTAATCTAATGGTGTGCAGAGTGACAGAAGCTGTTTGACAACGCAGCTGCATAGTACACAATCACTGTGCTGAAGGACGAGCGAGAGGAAAACAGCCAATACAGACAGACTATTTTCAAATACAATGCAGTGAGTTAAAGATTTATTTCCACCAAATCCAAAGGGGTGATTGTTCTAACAGTGGAAAGACTGGACAGGTCAGTTTTGGTGAGTTTTATTTTATTTCTGTCTGTCAAGTTAAAATGATTTTTTTTTTCATGTTTTTTTTACAGACTGAACTGTTTTCCCTGCAGGAGCACAGCAACCACTAATCTAACAACAGGAACAAACAAACAAATGGAGATGGTGGTGGTACAGGCTGAATATCGTTAGCACTGGTTGGAGTTAGCATCTCTAATAATGACTGTGTATCTCAAAATATTGATAATCTTAGTCAGAATAATTGGCTTGGTTCTCAAAACATCTTTCTCAAAGTATTTGAGAACCGAGCCAATTATTCTGAGGTACTAACTCTTTATTTTGAGATAAGTCATTATCTTGACAGACTATACAGGCCACAGAGCATGATGTTAGTTGTTTAACTGTGCAATGCTGTGCATTTCTGTGGAGGCATCTGCATGTGTCATTTTTCGCCACTCATATATTCAAGTTTTTCCTTGAATTTGGCACCCATCTGTAACTTGAAATGAAATTATGAGTCACTGTTTAAACTGCAGTCAATAAATACAGTCAGTGATGCAGCTTTCACCATCCACATTCGCCCTATTTCCTACAGTATACACCTCCATAAAACCGCATCTCTATGAATACAAGTTCCCCTCAAACTACACGAAGCAAAGCCGAGGACTTAACAGGATAATGACTGCAGGCCTGCATTGAGCTAACACAGCCACCATACTAGCTTACACACACTCACTCACAAACTATGCAAAACTACAAAAAGTCGTCGTAATGTCACTCAACATCGACCACAAATAAAAAACGAAACATTTACAAACCTCGTGGCCTTCTCACGTGCCAAACAACTCAATGCTTCGGCGTCCTCCTTTGGCAGAAAACACCTGGTCCGTGTTGGTCTCCTGCCGCCATTACTCTTTCAAATTAAAAGCACCATCTTTTATAATGTAACTAGCAGGGTAAAATTAGCAATGCTTTAAAAAAAAATATACTTAAGAATAATTTTTGGTTACTTACCCTTCTTGCAATTTTATTACGGAAGAAAAAAAGAATAATCCATTGGACACATACTAACAAGAACTTTTACCTGCACTTGCCTTGTGCTGACTCCAGATCTGTAATAAATTCAGGCAGTAACTATGTTGTTGCTGACTAGATAGGTCACCATGATCTACTGATAAAGCCAGTGGTTTAATGTAATTAAAGACATTTACTCAAATCTGTGTTATCTGTCTAGATCAGTGGTTCTTAAGTTTCTTCAGCATGGCCCCTTTTCACAAGGCGAAAACGATCATGACCCCTCATCTCACTTTTTAAAAAATCAATAAACAACAATAATCAGGGAAGCAATTCAAAATGCATTTTTTGAATTTTAGTTAAATAAAACTCTTATTTGTGTATTCAACTTTATTTCACGCTATACTTCTCCTCTGGTCATCCACGTCCCCCTGCAATGGCTCTACGCCCCCCAGTTTGGGAACCAGTGGTCCAGATCATTGTGTTGGTAGAATTTACGGGAACAACTTTATTTGTTGCTCCTACATGCTGCTCACAACAAGGTCTGTGGATTATCATGAACAACCAGGTCATGATTTCTGAATAGAGTCAACGGTTTTGAATCTTTCAAATGTTTTTTTTCTGTTTTGGTTTTTTGGTGCTTTGAGGTCCATTATATTGGAGAGAATGCCGCAAATTCAGCAACTCACACCAAAACAATCGAGATGAATAAACTGCACTTCAGGCAAGAGGCAAATATGTATTTTTGATTTTGGGGTCAACTGTCCCTTTATGTTTTGCTCTAAATCAAACTACCCAACAGTTTATACAGGTATAGCTGAAAGAATCTTTGTGCTTCTTGACCCAGAGATAGGGATTGATATCAATCATCAATCAATCATGTCATTTGTAGTTCAGACACCAAAAGAGGGATTTATCCAGAATGTTGGACAACCCCTTAAACCCGTGGCTTCTTAAAAGAAAAAAGATTTTCTGAGAGAGAAAAATGTATTTTTTATTAATAACAGTTATAAGACCATTTGGAATGTGTGCAAATCTTTTTAAGACAATCACATAGATACGTTCATATTTTATCCATGTTTTTTTTTTTGACAGCACACAGTTAAAGTAAATCTCAAAGTTCTAGGACCCTTCATGAACTACAATGAACTACATGTCAGTTGAAGATCAGCACAAACAACAAAAACAACAACATGAACTATAAGCTGCTGTAGTCAGCAGTTGATCTAAGATACATTTTACAAGCCAAAGAAGCTCAAAGAAACAAAATCAAATGTTGCATGACATAAACATTATCATTCACTCATTTTGCTAAGCACAGACACACCCATGTTATTTAAGGTTGGTACTTGAACCAGTGTCAACACAATATCAGTACTTGGACACTCATTATGGTGCAGGAATGCTCTCAGTAGTTTCACAAATATATGTGTCCCAAAGAGGGCTGGGTATTGTTTAAAAATTTATGATACCAGTACCCTTAAAGTAATACCAATACCAATGGAATACTTGTTGACACCTTTTTCAAAGGTTGTTTATGGAACTCGCTTGGGATGATTGGGCGCAAGCAAAACCATATAAATAGTCTTTTTTTTCTAGATCTGGTTACAAAACAAAAAGGAATTAATGCATCATTTGACTGGACCTACTTGGTACTGGGTTATTTCAATGGGTACATTACAGGTATTGAGTGCCAATACCCAGCCCTAGTCCCAAACCATAATTCTCCATTGTGATGATAAGCAATGGCAAATAGTGAAAAAGCAGATCTCTCTGTACAGGTTCAGACTTTACATGCAGTGACGTACTGCACCTTTGAATATCGGCATGTCACCTAAAAATCAAAGTCTGTACATTAAGTGTATTGGCAGAAATGCCTCACAGAGATCTTTTCACTTAACCTCTACCAGCTTATCAGTTAACTCACTCTGGATATGTTCTGAAGCCCTTAAAGCTGGGGTAGGCAGTTTATTTTTGGTGTTACTCGGTAAAAGTTCCATTATAACCTTTAAACATAAGGTAGTTCAAGTGGTCTGAGAGAAAACTAGACTTCTTCTCCTCCTCTTGGCTATTTTCAGGCTTTCGAAAATCTAGCCTGTGACGGGGGAGACCGGGAGACTTTGGCCAATCACACATTATTAAGATAGTTGATTATTTAGTCTCACTCAATAAAGGCGTTTTCATACTACGTACGATTGATTCGTGATGATTGATTCATTGATGATCTGGAAATGAGACTCAACAATCAACCTGGTTTGAGCCACCAATCCAAAGTGTTGGTAATTTGACGACCTGGGAAGGAGACTCCAAAATCAACTTTCTTTCTCCGGAACTGCCTACCCCAGCCGTAAACACAGTGAGGTTGGTCCTTAGGCTACCTTTGTCAGAAAGAGCAAAGAGCTAACCTCACTGTCAATGTACTGTATATTGTGAAGAGAGATTTTTTTTCTGTTTGACACCCATACAGTTTTAGCATCTGCAAGGTGAGCATGGTAAGTCTGATGAAAGCAATCAGTTGGCAAACTGACCAACCACTGATGTATTCCAGTGGTGCCGCATCAGGGAACAAGCCACTGGAACTAATGTCACCAGTGTGCTACAACACATCTTACAGGCTGGAGCAAACTTTGTACCAAACCACAAATAATTTACCCCTATTAAACCTTACATCTCACTAAATACCTACCACCTTACAAAAAGCCAACAAAGCATTCTGATGGCTTGCTGGTTTAATATGTCCACCATAGATATAAAACAGTATAGCTTTGTATTTCTATGGGGCATACCATGCAGGTATAACATCCCTGTTTCAAATCCAGCCAAGGACCATTGCTGCATGTCACTCCTCTCTTTCTACCCCAAATACCACCAATAAAAGCAAAATCCCATTAAAAAAAATCAAAAGAAAATAAGAGACTGTCAGAATTTGATGAGAACAGAGTCTATATGACTTCTGTTCTCATCAGCAGAACTAGTCAAAGAGTTGAGGAAGTGACCATATAGGGCTGGGTGACGTATGATAATATTGACTTATTTTGATTAAGAAAAAACTGCATTATATGAAAATGAGATGCTTCAGTGTATTGTATGTAAAGTAGATTGCTTGTGTAGCTTGAACTGCCAATCACATCACTGAAACAGATATATATTTAGCAAATGGCACATGCTAGGCAATCTGCTAGGAACATACAACCTATTTTAATGCAGTTGGTTAACTAAACACACTACATGCTACTGTTTTGGTATCAAAAGTAGGATAGAAAAGATGGAATATGTGAGCACTTATTCAGAGGAATTCATTTTTTTCTGTTTATAGTCTGAAGACATCATGACAGATGTTGATACTGACTAACATGGATTTTTTTTTTATTTTTTATTTTGCCCATATTGCCCAGCCCTGCCCCACTCCACACTTCACAACCTTTCTACAGAGTCTTATAAATAACAAAGACACACTAGCACACACATGCTGTACAGTAAGTGTACAGTGTATGTTATATGTGTTCTGTTATAACCATAGAAAAGGAGGAACTAGATCAAATCTCTGACAATTAGACCAACATAAGGACACCAAACTAGCACTTCTCCCAGCTCCATTGCACCAAGGTAGCTGGGTGAAAGTGACTGATGAGCTTTTCAGTTATATCATGGTACAGCACTCTCTTGTCATTAAGTGATTGGGACACGTAAGTGTGTCACAATCACTTTGGATGCAGATTACAGACTTGAAAACACAAGGTATATTGGTTTTCTTCTGTTCTGAGAGGCCATTGTTATTTTTGTGGTTATATAACCACTAATAAGCATAGTCAACGACAACAGCTACGGACATTAGCTTGATCCCCATTTCAGTTCTAATGCTGCAAGCTGTCTTTGTACTAATATTCTCAGGCCGGGGCAGAATAAAACCACTGCCATCTATTCATCAATTTCTTGATATAAAGCAGACCCAATAGATGTACATATTAGTAAGGACAAATAGTTGGGATAATCATTGTTTCATTGGACCCATGCCAAACAGCAAAAAATGCCATTGAGTTGCAACTGTACAGACATTGTTTTCCACTTTGAATGAACACTTTTACTAGCTAACAGAACTGTTAGCTGGGGGGTATAACTGGTCAGAATCTTGATGTGAAAAGTCTTTTATCTAATGTTGGGTATGTTAAGTAATATAAATGCAAGCTTACAAGCAAGCATTCAAGACTGGCTTTCTAAATACAAACAGCAGTTTTCTTTTCCATTAATAACAATAGTTAGAATAACAGGCTAACTGTATACATGTGTATACCTCTCTATGCTATTTATGTGCATTTGTGCCTCATCCCTGCAACTTGCACAAAGTAACGGAGGAGCCACTTGAGAAAATCCAGAAAGCTGGATACACAGCTTCAGCAAAGGGGAACACAAAGGAGTGGAAGGGATATGCCCTGTCTGCCACGTTATAGAACGTAGCAGTGCCCTCCTCACAATCCAGCAGCACACCCACACGCTTTGCATTGGGATTGACCAGCACGGTCTCACTGCTGTTATACCAAGCTGACAGCTTGACATTAAACCACTCGACACACCAAGACTGGGCGTTGCGGCCCAGACGACTGGTGGGACCTTTGCGATCAATGCTGTTGTAAGCCAAGCCTATGCCAATGAAGTTGTTGCTGCTCAGTCGGACTTCCCAGTAATGGCGCCCCCTAGAGAAACCCTTGGAGGCGAGCACCTGGGAGCAGACAGTGAAACGCTCAGGGCAGTCGGGGTAGTCTGTGTGCTCCTCTGATACAGACGCCTTCGTGAAGCCCTCAGTCAGCGTGATGCGTTTGTGGGCCGTCTTTGGATCCAATGTGAGTACCGTGGCATCTGGTAGGGACAGAAAGAAAAACAACGCTCACATAACAAACATGGTTGCTAATATCATGGGGAAGATACCTGCTGCACCCATACACTCACATTTCAGAAGCTCACTTCTTTTTTCAGCAGATGTTATGTCTGGGGGAATGTCTTGAGTTTCTACAACAGGAGATTAAAAAAGTCATTTGTCGTCAGGCTCAAGTATAACAAAACAAAAACAAAACAAAAGGCAACCACAGATTTTTCACATCAAAGTATGTTTACAGGTGTTGGGGAATGCTTGCACATGTGGAAAAAGTCACATAAAGCCTAGTTGGCTTTTGTGTCAGTCATGGAGGCTGAGCTCTGTCGCTGTCTGTACTCACTGGCTGTGTTCACTGTTTCATTGGAACCTCCCCATTAAATGGCTAGCAGAGTGCTATTTGATTATTTGATTCAGAATATTCACATATTTCCTGAAGAAAACAAAACAAAACAGGAAGCTTGTCCCAGATATTGATTAGCATTTACCATAGTCAATAGCACTGAATGGTCATTACATCTTGCAGCTAGCAGAGTCTGTGACCAGGAGCTCCCAGTGAACATGACTGGACTGTGACAGAACTCAGCCTATGGACTGGCAGAGGCCAGTTTGACAAAAGGGAATGACCACTAGCTGCACAGCTAACCGCGCTAACAAGCTAACGGCAGCCACAGTCAGGAGCGGTTAGCCGTTACGTTGGAAACAAATAGTCATCTGTGCATCAGAAAACTCTATAAATCACTTAAATATTATATTTCTGTGTCGCCAAACTGGTCTCATAATATTTTTATGACATCTTATAGAAAAATCCAAACTGTACCCATATAGTTGAGGTCAAGAAAACTGTTCAGGACTGTAGAAGAAGCTTAATAACTCTTAATAAGAGTTTAATGACTAGTCCAACTTGCACAACTGTACTTGAGGTAAAAGAATTCATGTCAATGTAAAAACCAACCACATATGACAGTTTTATATAATGTTAACGCATAAAGCTTAAGTTTAATAATAAGACCTGATATGACATGTCTGTCTTAACAAAGACATTTCAAACAATGTCAACTTTGTCTACCTGGTTTCTCTTTGGATTCAGCTGCAGGAGATAGGCCTTTGGGTTTGTCTTTCTCACCACATGCCAACAGGTTTTCCACTGAACGGGCTTGATTTTTATTTCCCATTTTGCCTTCAGTGGACTGGGGAGCTTTTTTGGGTTGTTCTAAAGAAAAAAATATATACATTTGTTTTATAACCACTGTGAAAATGAAGAGCTCTTAAGCAGTTATGGTTTGTGACAGGTAACTGCAATCTATATGCATTAATTGAATGGTAGACACAGTAACACATACGCTCGTCCCTCGAGTCACCCCTCATCAATGGGGTGGACAAAATATTATACACACATTATGCATACATAATGTGGCGACGCCTGCAAGCTAGTTCAGGCAGACAACTCGAGCTGCATTGCAATCACACGTGACATACCTCATTCTAGATAGTACATACCAAATGTACCCTTCCAATCTGGCGGTTAGGGTTAAAATGGCCATTACAATGAATCAACATATATCTCAAAAACTATGAAAACTATAACCTTCATGGAAGACTTTTTTGCATTTAAACACATTAGTTTCAGCTAAATGTAATAGCAACTCTGTGTCAAGCCATCTATTAGTCTATTAGAAAAGGGACATTTTCTTACTTTGAGGTTTCTTCTTTGGGCCTGCATTGGGTTGAGAACCTGGACTGAGGGCAAAGGGGCCTACGGGCTGCAGCTGAGCCAGGTCTGAAATGAAAACAGGCAAAAGAAAAGGCATTTCATTCTTGAACTGTCTGTTGTCAAACGAGTATGTGTTATTAAATGCTTGCCCGTTTTTTTCAATGTATTATAAACCATATGTTTTAGACAGACGACCACACCAGATTCATGGTGTGTTTCATAGCTCAAAGTCATAAATCCTGAAAGAACATGCCAGATAGGGTAACTCATTATTCAAAGGTACGCTTTTCTTCTTTTGTTCAAGGTCAGGGGTCCGGATTATTTGGCGATAACAAAATAACATTTAATCAACTCATGTATAACTTTAAAGCAACATTCAAGTTCAACACAGTCAGGACAGTCAAAACACATTTGTGTCTAGAGGGAGAAAAGGTGATAGCAGATTCTCCAGTGTCAAGTTAACGCATGAACTACAACATGTAACACTCTTTCTAGCAGTTATTGTTACCATAACAACAATGTTAATGATTCATCTGGGGACAGGACCACTGTGACTGATGTCCAGCTACACTGTATATTCAATGTTACAAACAAAATTTATTTCAAAATAGAAAACATGACATTTCATAATATATTGTATTCAGAGCAGGAGGTTTGGAGCTGTGGTTTGGGTCCACGCTTACCCTTCGGTCTACATCCAGACCTTGGTCCGGACTTTGAGAAGCCCTGCGATTGACAACTTTAAGCAGTCACCCCAGTACTGCACCGTTATACAACGGAGCACCAATCTGAGGAGTATTTTAAAATTATGTTGATTTAGTTTCTGTTTCTACCAAATTCCATGTGTGGCCACTCAACAGTTGCAAAAATGCAAATGATCATTTCTGCAACGAAACTGGAAATGTGCCTTATGAATGTGCCTGCATACGCATGTTTCTAATTATTCTGAAGTTTCAGTAGAAAAGTTGGTGTAGTTGGTGTAGTTGGTATGTGTTGCTGTCAGCCCATTGTCTCATTTCAGTGTCCCACGGTCACACTTGCATGTCCTCTGACTGGTCGTAAATGGAGGAACCCTATGAGAGCCCGGTGACCTACCCTGTGCAAACTGGAATGGACTCCTGCCTCCATGTGGCATATAAAGAGATGCAGCAACTGTCTGTAAAAACGGCGGCAAGGGTTGACGACCTGGACTGTGAGACCTGGGATTTTTTTTCTGCTTTTGAGGTTCTTGTAGTTCTGAGACAGAGATGGTGAAATAAGAATTCATTATAATAGCATTATGATAATGATTATGATTATAATTGTGATCATGATTATGATTGTGATTGTGATTATGATTATAATTGTGATTGTGATTATGATTATGACTAATCACACAGTGAAGGGCTGTGTGTTACAAAATGATCCGTCTTTTTTTTCCACCCCTCAAATCACATTTGTGCTTGAGAGATGTCAACTTCACAGATTCAGCAGGCAAACCACATGCTCATACTGACAAGCAAAAAAACTCAATTTTTTTATTTTTTTTCTGTGACTTCAAAGCTCCTGCATGTGCAGATACAAGAATGAATGTTTGGCATACATGTGGGAAAATATTTTATATTTAGGTATGTTCTACTGTATTTATATTTTCTGCCACAATAATATCTCCACAGAGATGAACATACCAGATTTCAGCTGAGATCCACTACCTCTTGAGTCAGGATCTGCTTTGTCATCTGTGAATGGCAAATGAACTGCATTTATACAGCACTTAACAATTTGCCTCTCATTCAGTCAATGCTGCAACCAGCGCCACCAACTGGAGCAATTTTGGGTCTCAGTGCTCAAGGACACTTCCACACGTGACAGAAAGAGATGGAGATCAAACCACCAACCCTGCATTTAGTAGATAACCTGCCCCACACACTGAACCATAGTCATTCCTGAAGATCCCGGGTTAATTACACAAAGGAAAGAATTTCATCTGCTCAGAATTTCCAACAGTTAGCACGCCACCACAAAACACTGATCAAGAAAGTAAACATTTGGTTTCATTTCCAATATTTTGTCTATGATATCAACTCACCAGATGCACTGATGACGGTGTTAAGTTCTGCAAAAAATTTGATATGATAGGCTTTCATAATATATCACCACATGCCAAATTTCCCTCTAAAAATTCCTGCACACTCACCTGGCTTAAGTTTGGTTAGTCTGGCTTCAACGGGCTGTTTAAAGAGCTCTGTCAGATGCTCCTTCAGGGCAGCAGCAAAGGCCTGTGTAGCTGTCACCTTCTTGGAGTCTAGGTTGATGCGAGGGCAGTAAGGTTCAAAGTCCGTGGCTGGGGGCAGGGCAAACGAAGCCTGTGAGGAGAGGAACATAATGTTGTTTTCTTTAATGGAACAAGGTTTTATTCAAACCAGTCAAGAAGAAAAACTATGCTATTTGTGATCAATATGAGTCATTTAAATGTAATAGGAGTTTTGTAAAATTAAAGTTTGCAGTGTGATGGTTGAAGCACAGCACACATCCAAATAAACTTGCATGAACAACACTGGGCTTAATCCTGTGTTCCCTGTCAGTCAGTTGTGTGGTCATGTGTGAACCTGAAGTCAGAGGTTACATGAGGTCAGTCCTGAAAATGGTGCCTTATTTATTATAAGGTTTTAAGATCACATTTAATCCTCAGTGGGGGGGTACATTTTTCTACAACACTGAAAAAAGAGCAGTTTGCTATTGATTGGGCACGCTGTACTCTGTGCTCGCCATATACAGAATACTTACACTTATTTGAAATGCAGACAGAGGCGGTAATTAAAGGATTATGCTGATGTTTCTGAAGTTTTTAGCTATTTAGCAAGAATTACATGAGAGTTCTGCAACCAGAACCAAACAGGCCAACAGGACCTGATCCTGGAAGATTTGAAGAATTTGAAGATTAGGAAATGAGCCTGATAAAGAAATCAGACTTGGGTCTAATTAAAAACACTATAATAGTATATGAAACTGACGGTATTCCTTGTGTCTGACTGTAGGCTGTTTCAAAGGATATATTCACATACTTTTTTCAAATATGTTAACCCTAGCTATTGACAATATCCTAAATAATAACTGTCCTGAAAATGAAAAATCTCTCACAAAACACAACTGAGAAATGGATCTTAATTGTTCATATGATAACGCTGAATGGAACAAGCTTTTGGAAGAAGGCCAAACGTTATTAACTTCAGCCAAGCATAGACTAATCCAATTCAGCATCTTGCACAGAACATACTATAAACTTGTTAACCTGCACACATTTAACAATACCATATCACCTTTGTGCCAGAAATCTAAATTTACAAATGCATATCTTTTACATATGATCTGGCACTGCCCAGTGATTGCAGAATTTTGGAAATGCATTATTAAAACCACCTCAGACATTAAACAAAATACTAATCCACTGGATCCCAAAGTCGTAGATCCTGTACAATGTCAGCAAAAGGCCCACAACATTTAGGAAGATTTGGGGAACCTTCATAGATGCCTTACCTCATCTCAAATGTGATGGCTGACATTCACCTGCTGTTTTACTTGCAACTGAACTTAATTTTATTTTATATCCAAATATATTTCTATATTTACCAAATATAGAACCAAATCAAATTCAGGGGGTTTTGGGGGTGGAGGGTTGTTCGTCTTTTTGCGTTATCATCATTTTTTTTATTTAACATAGTTAAAAAATGTTAAATACTGAACAGTTGCATGCTATCTGTGTCTTTACTAATAAATAAATCATTATAAAAAAATATCTTAAACCCTTTGCTTAGTTTCCGTTCCCTTTATTTACAGGCATTTGGCAGAGTCACTACATGCCTTTGCCAGGTATGCCATATATTGTAATTTTCAAAATAAGATGGACTACTTGGAAGTACCACCAGTTTACAAGTAAATTGTATTCTACGTGTTCTAGGAGAGTTTTTATGAAAAACTTTGTGGTACCGAGTGGACTGATTACAGCGGTCTCACCTGCAGGAAGGCCAGAGTTCTGGACTGACTCAGCAGATTGTGGATATCGTCTTTAGCTTTGCTTATATTATCAATGTTCTCAGTGAACTTCTTCATGAGACCCTTGAGTTTGGTCTGACCATTCTCCAGCTCGCGCTCCACGGCATTCAGAGCATCACGCTCCTCTCGGGCCAACATATCCCGTATCTGCTGATACTCGGCTGCCAAAGCTTTGCTCCTGTTGACTGCTGAGTCCTGGGGGAGGATCATGAGAGGATCCATGAACAGATCAGCAGGTAGACAAAATAACAGAAATAACTTACACTATAAAAAAAACTTGTTACGGATTACAAATGAACAGGAATTGTTAATTTATTTCCTGATTCAAGCTTCTCTTCAAGGCACATTTTCCCCACTGATGTGAATAATACAGTAAAAGTCAATTGCAGAGAGTTACCTTCAGCTTGTCCTGCATGTCTCTCATTTGAGAAATCACATTTTCATTCTTTGTCATCTTCTTGTCCAGCAAACCCAATTTGCTTCTCAGGTCAGACTACAAACAGAGAAATATGATACATTCAGTTAATTCAGACAGAGACACATACAGTTCACACGGAGTCATGGTCCATTTTACATAAAGCCCTGTTTCACAATTAGAGATTACTGGATTAAGTGCCAACTTTGGACTTAGTCCAAGTCCAAAAGGTGGATATGTCAAAACATGGGCAAATTACACCTAAACTAGTTAGTGCTACCGGCAAGCAAGTTTAAAGCTGGGGCAGGCAGTTTATTTTTAGCATCACTGGGCTAAAGTTCCATAATAATTAAAGTGGTCTGAGTGAAAAGTAGACATTTCAGGCTCTGTCTTCAGGCTTTAGAAAATCTTGCCCATGATATGAGGGCTTGGGTTAACCTAGGTCTGCTCCCAATTTAAGATTTTCTTAGTAGCAGTCAGTTCAAGCCATTAGTCAACTAGTTGTCGCATAGTTATGATAGTGTAATTATTTAATAATAGATTTTGGGGAATAAAGTGAGCAGCCTGGAAATAAACAGAAATAACTAACTGTAAGACTGTTAATTGGTGAGTCGCATTCCTAAAAAAATTCAGGACCTGGGAATGAGACTCAACAATTAATCTTTCTCCGACATCGTTTACTTCACCTTACACAGGTGAACAGTGACCAACACTCACCTCTTTCAGGTTCCTCTGCTCGTCAGGAGACATGAAGGAGCAGCCTTTGTGGACTTGTTGGAGGCAGATGCTGCAGATTGCTCGGCCATGTTGGCTGCAGAAGAACTCCATCAGCTTGTGGTGGTCCGGGCAGATGCGCTCCAACAGGTCGCCTACAGGCTCACTCAGCTGGTGGAGACGAAAAATTGGATTTTCCCGGTGAGGCCGCAGGTGCTCCTCACAGAAAGATGCCATGCAGGTGAGGCAGGTCTGGGACGCCTCTGTCTCCATACATGTATCACAGCGTATGACATCCTTTTTCTTCCCGGGTTTGCTCTCCTTTATGGTCACGCTGGCTTCACCCTTGTTTGACCTCAGGCTGAAGGTCTCCACTACGGTGGTGAGGACCGTGTTTTTCTTCAGTTCCGGTTTGGTGGCGAAGAAGGTCCGACACTGAGGACAGCTGTAGGAGTCCCTCCAGGTGGCGAGGAGACAGGCCTGGCAGAAGTTGTGTCCACAGGGGGTGGTCACCGGACAGTCAAAGAGACTCAGACAGATGCTGCAGGTCAGCTCATCCTCCAAACTCATCAGAGAAAACTGACTCTCCTCTATTTCCGCCATGATGAAACGTCAGATGAGGCTGCGAGGGAGAAACGAAACTTAACTTGTGAAGCGCAGAAAGCGAAAGTAAGGAGTTGCTCGTTTCTCTAAATTAACATATATTGTCAATTTCGACTGTTTTCTTTTAGTTTGACGTACTTTGTTATCAAAATAGTGCTGTTCAATAATGTTAAATGCATCCTAAGACGAGGTTTGAACATTCATCGCGTTTGATATATTCAGCGGAGATCTACATTCATATTGACATTACAGTCATATAAAACAAGAACAGAAAGTAACAGAAGCTTTCATGTATTTAGACTAAATGTTGCACAATACCTTGAGTCCTCGAGTACACGGTAATAACTGAGTCCACCTCGATAACGCTTTACTTCAGCTTCACACAAATGTCCGAAGGCTGACAGCAGGGTTCAATATTAAATGAGACGAGTCACACCACACCTCTCTCTCTCTCTCTCTCTCTCTCTCTCTCTCTCTCTCTCTCTCCCTCTCTCTCTCTCTCTCTCAATATCAAATGAGACGAGTTATACCACACCACCTCTCTCTCTCTCTCTCTGTCTCTCTGTCTCTCTCTCTCTCTCTCTCTCTCTCTCAATATCAAATGAGACGAGTTATACCACCTCTCTCTCTGTCTGTCTGTCTCTCTCTCTCTCTCTCCCAATATTTATTGAGACGAGTCACACCACACCCCTCTCTCTCTCTCTCTCTCTCTCTCAATATCAAATGAGACGAGTTATACCACCTCTCTCTGTCTGTCTGTCTGTCTGTCTCTCTCTCTCTCTCTCTCTCTCTCTCTCTCTCATCATTAATCATTAATATTTGCTTTGAAAAGCGCCCAGATGAAGATATGTTCACTCAAAATAATTGTGGTACTTAAGTGTGGCATTGCATAAGTACATCTAAAAGTGGCAGTAAAAAGCAGCATTCTTTTGTTTTCAACTCAGCAAACATTTTTGAATACATGTCTTTTTTCATTGAACATAAGTCCATCCCCAAAAATGCGGCAGGGCAATTATCTCTCCGTCATCTGGTTTGAACACATCGACTGACGTCAACTGTCAATTATGTATGATAACCTAATCAGTTGAATAGGCAAGTGAAAAGAAATCAATAATACAAAAACAAACACGACATTTTTGATGACTAAAAGCAGGAATTATAACCTACATAACTGATTTGATAAGAATATTTACACAAGTTATTCATTATCTACTGCTATAACATTTAATTTTCTGGACAAAAAGGACAGGATTTGGAACAACTGCCATCTGCGACCCCTCTAGATCCGCCCCTCCTTTCTTCTTCTTACACACAGTTTAAGCCACACCAGACAAAGATAATTAAAATGCTCAGGTGAAATAACAGTCTCTATAGAAAGTAATGTATGAAAGCCCATTTCTGTCCACAAAAAAAGAATAAAAATATGAGATACTAAGAAAACCATGAACTTTACTCAAACTCAGTAACTCATACATTATTTTTTCTATTACATTTACAGACACTCTCTGTTAAACCATTCAATAGTGTTTATTGTAACACAGGTTATGATTATTATTTTTATTTTTATTTATTATTATTTTCCAGATAACATCCAGTAATTCCCTACAGAAGAGTATTAGGGTCAGGCAACAAGTAGAGGATGAAGATTTTATTTTTATTTTGCATTTTGAGAATAAAGTCAAAAAGTTGAGAATTAAGTTGAAGTGTTGAGGATAAAATTGAACATTAAATGTAAGTGCCAAAAACAATAACCTTTGATCATAAACTCGTCTCGATGGCACACACCAGTTTTGAAGTCCTATTGAAGGAGTTTGTTAAAATATAACGCAGTTTGACGAAATGTCACTATTTTCACAATAAAACATTACCAACGTCTTAAGGCTTTTCTGACCATAATTGAGTTATATGTGCTCAACCAAGCAGTATAAACCATGTAATTTCCTGTTGCCAGTGGGTGGTGCTATGGCTCTGATGGGATTATTGTCATGTAGATGTGTTCAAGCCTGGACTCTTATCAAATGTGAAGTTTGGTAGAGATTGAACCATTTACACTAAAGTTATACCAATTTCCAATGTTCATGGCGAGACATCCAAATTTATCGGCCTGTGTTCTGGCCCAAATTACTTTATGGTAACTTGGTTAAGTCCAGATGTGGTAAAATACTCCTGAGCACCATATGTTCTACATTACTAAAGGCCTTAAAACTATTTTTGGACTCATGGCCTATGATTACATAATAATTCAGGTGTCTACCATTTTAGTTTAGAGTATTCTTTCCTGGTTCAAGCAATGTTAAACACATTCACACGAAGTTAAATTACCATACACTAATTGGCATGTTTTGAATCTGGTTGGTGATTCAGCCTTGAATTATGTTACTGGATTAATAATACTGGTGCATCGGTGTGTAATCAGTATTTTAATGTCTGAGGTGGTGGTCATTTTAAATACTTAGATTGACACCATAGACTGCTGGAATCACATTTTATAGATGATGTTATGTTTTCACATAAAATAGTAATTGTAGCAGCCAGAAAGGTGTAGTGGAGTAGGCTTTGAAATGCATTATTTATATGTTGTGGAGTAGAAGTATAAAACAGCTTAAAATGATCATTCTCAATTAAAGTAGGGTGCAAGTACCTCAAAACAATACTGAAGTAAAGTAACTGAGTAGCTCTGCTTGTACCCACAATGACTCACTGCAGAATGCACTGAGAAAGGCACTTTAGATTGTGGTCCGTTTATTAATCATAAAGGTTTACATGTCAAACACATCTGTAGTTGAGATGCAGTGAAAAGCTGAAATGCAGACAGATCTTCAGTTGAAGTTGGCCCACTCACATCCATTCTGAATATGTTTACAAAATAAGCAGAGACCTGATCAGGAAACCATAACTGTGACTTCAGTCAGAAGTTTGCACATGAACTCTTTATATGTATTTACACAAAACTGTGATACTGCAGCTCTAACTCTTTTTGCTGTCAGTGTTCAGTTGCTGTTGATATGTGGCTTTTCAGGATGCTGTGTGTTGTTTTGGCCACTATTGCAGGCCTCAGTAAGCCGTTGAATGTCCTTCCGCAGGGCTGCAAACTGCTCCTCCTGTTAAAACATAGAAGACAGTCATGAAGATGTCTCTGTCAGCTCACTCATATATGCAGTTCCACTGCTGTATACTGTCAATGATGGGGTTTCTACACCAATACTTCAACTGTAAATACCTTAGCATAATGTAAAAGATGCATTGAATCAGAACTGATAACAACATAAACTGAATAAAAGCATACTATGCAGGATTTTCAATCAAACAATTTATAGACTTGAAAATAATCTGTCTTAATCATCATTTATGACCCACTAGAAGTGCATAGTAATGTCTTTATCTGCAGAGACTCTGCACTCAATCTGTTATTTTCAAAAACATCACACAGTATGTGAAGTTGGGACTCTATAAACTGGGGATAAACCGATTAATTGATCAACTGATTAACTGGGCTGGTTTAGTATTGGTCAAAAAATTAATTTTGAAATAACAGATGCCTGCACTCATCTGCAGGCAGCCTTGCCACTGCGGCTGCTGTGAAACAATGTTTTGGGAATTTTGGGAAGGTTTGTTTTGAGCGTTCAATACATGTTATAATGTAGTTGAATCACGTTGTTTCTAACATGACTGAATGACCTTAAATTCCAATCACATTCTGAAAACCACAGCATAACCCAATGTATTTTTCTATTTCATTAATTAATAAAAAATCAATCTGAAACAACAGATTACTGGCATATTACTAACAGTTTATATTAGATTGTTATGTGGGTGGAATAATGGAATAATATATGATTTTTTTTCTTTTTTTACATTGTCATTATTGGTCATCAGCTGCTCTGTTCTCTAAATATTGGCATCAGCACCATCACTACTATAAAAACAGCACCCAATTTATATGTCTCTGTCCTCTGTTCTGTCTGTATCATGGATGGACAACTATATAAAAAGCTGCAGGTCTGTGCAGCTTGCATGGGCTGTGCAAAGTGAGCAACCACATAGGGCCTCACACCTGACATGAAGTGAATGTACCCACAGCTGATTGCTTCATTTTTTTGTAATGACTTTCTAACCTGCTCTGTGGGTCAGCTAACAGGCTGATCAACATGTTACTTGTCTGAAAAAACACTTGCCCTGGTCCTGTTTCAAGTTTCACGCACATGCCTCACTTCCAACATATTTCATCTGGTCAAAATGTGAATGGTGCGTTTAAAACAGCAACTGACAAATCCTGCATAGTCTGCCTTTGAGTCCAAAATTAGAATTAGCACATTATCTATTCAACCACAGTTCAGGTGAAAAGGGCACCAAGCATGCACACGTTCAAATTAATTTGTGTTTTTTAAATTGCAGCATGATTCAAGTCTTTTGTGGGTCCAAAGTGTAATATATTGGTATGTCTCATTATATTTTCCATATTATCCCTACTAATAATACCAAGATTATGTACAACTGTTGTGTGTGGGATGCAAATAGTGAAAATATTCAGCGACAAAACACCCGGAAGTTTGAAATTTCACCTTGAAGCTGCTAAAATAACACATACTATAGTAATGAACTGTTCAAGCATGCTCAGTGTTTGATGTTTCTGCAGAGTTCAGTGCAGTTTTGACTGGTTGAGTACATAAAAAGTGAATTGTGAGTTGAAGTATTCCTTTAACGAATCTAGATTACTGACTTTCTTCATCTGTCTTACCAGTACGTTCATTCGTTCGGCTGCTGCAATGGCAACGCTGAGCTTCCTCTCATCCTCCTCCCTCTCCTCCTCAATCACACCCAGCCTGTGAAAGACACAGATAGAAGAGATGCTTACGCTAACAAGGACAGCACACCACAGTCACAAACAAATCTTATGGAAACATCAAATAATTTACTGATAATTAGTAATAACAATTACAACACACCCTATCCTCTCCTATCCCAATCCAAATGAAGCATCATTCATTAATCTCTATGAGATGAATTAAAGTTATAATTATAATTAAAGTTACGTGTAGAATAGACAGCAGACCGAATACACAGATGCATAAAAACACATGAAATGCAGGCTAAATTAAATATCTTTCATTTACAAACTGAATCCATTTGCTGACAAATGCAGCATGCACATTAGTGTTTGGCTCCACAATCTTACCTGAAGGTGGCACTGGCGAGCTGCTCTTCTCGCACATTCAGAAGCTCTTTGAGTTCTTGCACCTCAGCCTGCAGCACTGCATTCTGGTCCTGGCTTTGGTTAATGAAGTCCTCCAAGCGCTTTGCCATGTCCAGCTCACGCTCAGTCACCTGCTCTATTCCCAGTCGAAGCTCTGATAACTCTTGGGCATGCTGGTATGTGAATTACAAATTGAAATTCAGTGAAGTAATAATCAAATCATACATCATATCTGCAGAATTCTGTCACTTTAGTGGGTACAAGGTTTGACATACCCTGTCCAGTAAGCTGAAGTCCTCATTCTCAGTCTTCATCTCACTTGACTCCCTGTTTTGGCTGACTTTGATCCAGGGAACTGGTGCAGGTGCACGTTTGATACTGCCATTCTGAGACGAGATGAAAGACTGTCTATATGATTCCTTCTGATTAACCACACAAAGTTATACTATCTTTGTGTTAACATACATGTCAAAAATCTGTTAATTAGTATTGACCATTGCTTTTAATCATAGGACAGCTGAGGAAATGACAGGAAAGAGGGCAGAGAGGGAGAGGGGATGACATTCAGCAAATAGAGAGATCAAGATAGAAAAAGGTGTAGTATTAATTGCAGTATTTATTGCAGTGACATGAATACATGATCTGTTGAGCTTTGCAGCCAAAATAGTCAAGCCAGTTCTCAAAGTTCCTCTTTGTACTCACAGTTTTTGGTGATGAGATAAGTGGCTGGATGGTCTCCATCTCTGGTTCATGGTCAGCTGTCGGCAGAGTTTCAGAACTCGTCTGTCTCTTCAAGCCGTGTTTGTGACCAGGTCGTCTGTGTGGTGCACTCTGAGTTCTGGCTACAGGCTTCCGCTCTTTTATACTCCTCCGGGTCCTGCCATCCCTGTCAAATGAATGGACGTATCAAGTTTAAGTTCCATATGCCAAATGATGGCATATGGAAAAGTGGCATATCATTTTTGCAGATCAAATCATTCTACATATATAGTGCACACTGTGCATGTCCTGATCTGAGTAATGGATACCTGCCATAATACTAACCACAAACACATTGTAGTTAATTATAGTGAAACTTCTTTTGTACATGCTGCATATATTCCAAATCAGAGTCCTGCACTAGCGCAGATATCTGTGGATTAAACTGTGGGACGGATAAATAAAATATTTATATAAATTCATGTGTACAGGCATGGGTAAAAATTAGCTTAACACGAGTGGACAGGAAATGTTATCAAGCCTAATCAGCCTTTGACCTTTAATTTCACATCCAGCCAAACACAGATATGTCACTGATCCAACAGCTGTTAGCTCTTAGCTAGTATATCAAAAATAGCCAGTGAAGAATACCAAATTGTGGATAATACATTGTCAAAGGCCAAGTCGTACATTTGGAAGAACTTCAGTGTGATCAGAGACTGTAAGAGTAAGACTGTGAGTGGCTTTGCTGCTTGTGAAAAGGTGGAACAACATTAATAGCTGCAGGTGCACAGGTGCTGCTCATGATACTCATAGTATTGACCTAAAAAGGCTGTGGAATGAATATTGACATCTATAAAGCAACACTGGCTAACAAACTGTATCACAGACACGCAACTACCATACCCGTCTCGAAGGCCTTTGGAGTCCACAGGAAGCTGCTGGAAGGATGACTGGTGAGGGCTGTAGTTTTTCAAATCTCTAGGAGGAACGTACGATGGCTTATTTTGTCCCATTTGGCTGCAAGAATGCACTTGCTTAAGTAAAATGTGACATCACAGTGTCCGTGCTCATAATACATCACAAGTTCAAGTCCAAGAAATGTGCCTGAAACATACCTGTTAATTATGATCCGTGGTGCGTCAGGGCCCAGAGAATCTGTGATCTGGTTCAGAATCGAAGGCAGAGGGTGCAGCTTGTCAATTGTGTCCTGAGATAGAAACAAGCTGCATGTTAGATGGTATTTAGTATACTCAGTGTCCTGAGACGTTGTGTGGAAAAGAAAAATGCCATTAAGGCAAGCTGTACATGTAAATGTCAATCAGATTGTAGTCAGCTGTGCCTAGCACCATCCAGAGCTAGTCTGGTAGATTGAAATGAAAATCTCTCATTGCAAATATCCAGACAGATAGCAGGGGTTGAGCTTTTATCTTAATCTCTTGTTTTGGGGGTGCTCCCATAGCTCAGTTGGTAGAGTGTTCGCCTCATGTACAGAGGCTGTCGGTCCTCTGCAGCGGTTGCTGATTCAATTTCTGCCTGTGACCCGTTTGCTGCATGTCATTCAACCTCTCTGTACCCCCTTTCCTGTCATATTTTCAGCTGTCATTATCCAAAATAAAGGCACATTTCCCCTGTTTATTGCTGAGTGTCTAGGAGAGACAAAAATGTGAAAATGTGAGCTATCACGCTACATTTAAAGCTCAAGAAGGCAAGATTGTTTTAGTGTAATTGAAAAATAATTTCCTAAAAACCTTTCAGCATATTGTAAATCAGATGTTCTGAACGAGAGCTACACTTCTGCACCTCCTCTATGGCTCTGTTTTCAGCATTTAGAGAATCTGCCCCGTGACGGTAGACTTAAACCAATTACAGGTCTTTTATGACTTTGGGGACTCCTCCTACTTCCTTCCTTTGGTGAAACCTTGAATCAATGACAGAAATGATTGCAGGACAAGTCGTTATAAAACGGCATTATAATAAAGAGCCTAAAGAGCAACATGCTCAACCCAGGAGTTTGTCAGCCCACTTGGTTACTTTGGAGTTCACCTTCAGCTGTATTCATTCACGTGTATCGCAGAGTTTTGCAGAGTGCCAAGAGGACCAGGCGAAGTTGAGAGACAGAGCCGACAGACAGCTGCTCAGAGTCGGGGAGCTCTGCGGACAAGGGCCGGCAGCAGACTGGCGTTTCTGGAGGTAAAAACCACTGGAGTTGCTGTGGTGCTGCCTACTTTACTGGCAAGAGAGGAGCTCAGAGTTTATATTTCAAACTTTTGGGATTAAAAAGAGGATTTATCTTCACTTTTGCTTCTGCAGCAGCGATGAAGAAATCGTGGAGCCGTTGGTCTGGCCAGATGAGAGCTCAGCGTTTGTTTTTGAAACTTTTCAGATGAAAAAGCGTATTTATTTTTACTCCTGTCTCTCAGCCCGTCTGCAGCAGTGGTTCATGAAACAATTACAGATGTGCTGACCAGCCAGATGAGAGCTCGGAGTTTGTTTTTTAAACTTTTAGGATTAAAAAGTGGATTTATCTTCATGTTTGCTTGTAAACCTCTGCAGCAGCACCATGGAGGAGCCCACCGCGCTGTTTACAGGTAAATGACACACAATTACAGTCACTGTGCTTTTGTAGTGACATTTTTGGCCGCGAGTCAAACCATGTTGTCGTTGAATTGGATTTACATGACCACTTAGATTTCTGCGAGACGTGCCCGACATGAACCGCGAACAGTCATGCAGTCATGACCACGGCCCAACAGTGGCGAGCCTCCTTTCTGTCTCCCTCCAACAAGCGTGTTTTGTGATACTGAGCTCATGTGCATGCAGGAGAGCAGAGAGCAGAGACGTTTTTAAAAATCTATTTTCAACTCTCGGTACTTCTGTATCCTCACACTGAATCTTTATGCCTTTAACTGTAGTTTCTCTCATCTGTCTGTGTTTTTACTGTCAGGTGTCTGTTTTATTACACACAGTTGATGTCTATCATTCTGTGCTCGTTCACGATTGCCTCCGTAAACTGTTGCTTGTGTGCCTTGTGCACCTGTGCTAATTATATTGCATCTTCCCAGAGTAATTTCAGTCAGCAGCTTCTATGGCAGCACAGTCTCTCCCTCTCTTCTCACACCTTGCACATACAGGCAGGAGAGAGAATAAGTAACTACAGTTATGGAGACACTTGTGTTTCTGTTGTGTTGAAACTTCACAACAGCACAGAGAACAGGCAGCAGCACAGTCAAGTGGGGTGATGGAGGGCATAGTTGCAGCATTTAGTGATGAGAAGACTGGTTTGTCTTGTTTCCTGTTTGTTCAAGTACACTCAAATGATAACTGCTGTAACCTTTGGAACTTACCACAAAACTAGACTTATTGGTTTATTGTCTCACCTGGTCCTTCTGATGGATGATGTCCACCAACAGGCCATGCAGCACAGCCAAGCGCAGAGGCAGGTCCACATAACCATCGAAGGAAGTCATTGGTATGTCAGTGTCTGAACTGGACACTGTTTGTAGAAAGTTCCTCATTCCATCCCAGTGCTGCTGCAGGAATTCGTTCATAAAGAGCATGTATTCCTCCTTTTCTCCGAACCTGAACCAGAAGAAAAGTTTTCAATTACTTAAACCACTTCAGGTAAATTAAGAAAATATATTTATTCCCATTTCTAGAATATGTATCTTTTCTGTGTATCAAAATATGTTTTGCTCAGGTATAAAAGCACAAATTTGATCTATTCAATTTCATCTAAGCAGAGGACACTCACAGGGTGAAGTTGGCCAGATTCTGGATGACTTTGGCGGTTAAGGTGAGGGTACGCAGGGTGTTTGGCTCTGGATAAGGCTGTGTTAGACCAAAAAGAGAGGGACTGAGGATAGCAGGACATAAGAAACGAAGGAAGAGGGAGGCAGATATGAGACGCTGGCCAATCTCTGGTCTGCCCTGGTCTTCACAGAGCTCCACCCAGCTAGAGAAGATCTTGTTTAACTCTTCAGGAAAGGGTCTGTTGGCAAGGAACATGTCAAGCATCAGCTCTGAATTTGACTTTTTTTAATCAGCTCAAATATGACAACAGAGCTAAATATTAAATATTTGTTAATTGATATCATTTTCTATGATGGCCTGCCTTCTCTTACCCATGGAGCTTAACAATCTTTTGCACCACCTCCTCGCAAGTTTCCCTCAAATGCTTCTGATTGTTTGACAGTTCAGATGCAGGGCATTTACGAGGGTCAACTTCACAGTTCTCCACCGAGGCATAAAGGCGAGTGATAAAGTCCCCTGCATTTAAAAAGACAGTTCAGTTTAGAGAAAACAAAGTACCAACCAATACCATTTACAAGACACCACCAATGCCACTGGACCACCCTACCTAGCGTGTCAATGAGGTACTTCTGGCCAACCAGCTTCATGTACTCATCAATGGCTTTAGTGGCCAGTGTGTTCTCTCTGAAGATCAGTGCCTCCTTCTCTCCTAGACGCTCCACCTCGACACTGCCCAAGTCAATGAGGAACTCCTAAAGAGTACATATTAAAAAAAAACATATGCCTGGTTATTTATTGATTTGTATTTTTTTTTTTAAATCAAATTATGTTTGAGATCAATTTCCCAATTGTGGTATTTTTATACTCCACCTTGGCTTTGCCAATACTCTGCAGTACGTGGACCAGAGCTCCTGCAAGCTCTTCCTTCTCCTTCACATTCAGAAGTGGCTCCAGGCTTCTGCACATTTCCACATAATCCACTGTCACATACTCAGCAAACTCTTTGTATTTCTCCATGGGCAACACTTGCAAATTCTGGAAACGGGCCTTGATCCGGAGTGAGGCCTGTGGCCCCAGCAGTTCTTTGTTCCCTGCTGAGCCTGAGGCCTTGTAAGGAGTGATGGGATACCACTTTTCCTGATAGGTCCTCCCTCTGATCTCAGCCAAAGGTATGGCCACGCTGCCCAGTGGGTGCAGACTGGTCTCGTCTCGGGAGTGACGCTTCTTCTTGGGGTCTTCTTCACGGAAGAGATGCAGGGTGATTTGGGAGACAGAGGGCAGGTTGTCTAGCTCAAAGAATTCACCCCAGAATAACGGACACCCTCCAGCCACACCTCCGCTGACCCCTAGGCCTCCTGTAGACCCAGTAGCATTGTCCCCTGCCAAACTGGAGCGGTTGGCCGCCTTGCCAACAGCTCCGCTGCTGGTCCGGGCAAACAGGGTCCCATCCAGGTGTACTTCACAGTAATAACGCCGTTTGGGTGGCAGATCCTTAGCTTCATTTATCCACAGACTCAGGGAGTTTTCTGTGCGCTCGATATTATCCTGTGAACAATGATGCATTTAGCTCCTTTTATAAGCATCTGGATTTTGCATGACTTTTTTTGTGAAACAAAATGGTTAATGCCTTACCTTATTGGGCTGGGCAGCCCGCCTTAGGTCTTCAATCCAGCGGTCACGTTCAGCAGCTGAGGAGCAGCCAAAGCAGTGGGTGTTCTCAGAGTTTATCACCTATAAGTACATTGAAACCAACAGAATTGTGTTAACCTTACTGTTAACCTTGATGCTCCTTGTGGAGCCTGAGCAAACATCATAGACAGAATGTACCAGTCAAAGTGTACCTCAAAGCAGTACTTCTCCCCTAGAATGGAGCTGTGGACCGGCCTGATGACAGTGCTGGTGTCTGCACTCAGATCTAGACTCCCCACTGCACTGACTGGAATTGACACAGACTCCCGGGAACCATAGTGCCTTCAAAATAAACAGAGCAGAGAAAGTTTGCCAAAATAGATTTGATAAAAATGTCAGATGGTGTCAAATTCTATGATTTGTCAAGGGTAATATTTTCTTTTCTCATTGTTCCACCAATGGGACATTATTGCTATGTAGAACTTTCATAGATTCATTCATTGTCCCCAGAGATATTAGCCTACTGACTTTGGTGAGTTCCTGAGGTTTTGAGCACAAATATGAAGGCAACATCTGTTTGGGTTTTTTGTTTCGTTCTTTTTTTTTTTTTTTTTTGGTGACATGTCTTTGCAATTATGGGATGGATTTTTGTAAATTCGGTTCAAATATCCAGGGTGCCACGATGATGATGCTCGGACTTTTCTGATACTCTGACTTTTCCTCTAGTGCCTCCAGCAGTTCAAAGTTATGTAGTGTTGAAACTTCTCCAAGTAACCGACATCTGCACTCTGTATCATTTTAACGGTACTGATACACAGCCCTAATCCCCATTACCTGTGGTAGACCTACAGGCATTCATGCCCCCTCTGAAGGATATGTTCATTACTTTGATTTATTTGGTTTATGGGGGAACAAATAATTCTTACAAACTGATGACATTCCCATCAGCCTTGGTTATACTTTGTGTCTCGTGCTAATTAGCAAATGTTTGTGCGATAAAATGCTAAACTAAATTGATGAACTTGGTAAACATGATACATGCAAAACATCAGCATGTTAACATGTCGTTGTGAGAATGTTAGCAATTTTTGGAAAAAAACAACAACTTTGGGCTACAAAAACAGCACAATAAAATGTTTGAATGTCCAACTATTAATGGACTTAAACTTCAAACATTATAATCAAACTTTACCTGCTTCCTTTGAGTCCTATCGGGTTTAGTTGGGTATTACTATTCCTTTTGGCCTTGTTCTCAAGACGTCGCTTGATCAGCGCCTAAGGGGGAAGAAGGCAAGCATTGTGTATGAGAGAAATTATGTATTACATCAACAGGAAATGTAGAGTTAGCACAAAGATTATTATCTCTTGTGTGTAAAATACTTACTCTCACACCGCCATCTTGGTTCTTTGGTCGAGGGCCACCCGGCATGCCCATGTGGTCAGGACTACATTCTAAGTATCAGGAAAAGTAGAGACTTTAATACTGATAATGAACTGAAATTGTATTTTTTTAATGTATTCTCATGTGTGTTAGAGTTAGGCGATTACACAATCAAATATCCATTACTGGCACTCTCTGAGTCAAGACCCATTTCTCAAAACTGACAGTCAAAATTCAGACACTTGTCATTACATCAAAACCACTGCCAGCACTCATTTCACTCACTGAGGAAGAACTAAACCCTCAAAACATAAGTCTAGATTGTGAAACAAATACTTTGAAGATTATGCCATGCAATACAGGATGTGGTTATTAGCTGGAACAGCAGCAATCTAAGTAGAGTTTACTAATTGTGTATACTTCACAAGCAGACATTCTTATTATTGAAATCAATTTAAAGATCGGAGTGGATGCAATTAGAAAATCACATCCTGCCATCATTTGCTCCGATTTGTCTCTCCAATGTCACTTTTCTAACCCTTCGGTTTCAAAGGAATGATCAAAATCATCAAAGACGTAAATGTAGAAACTTACGATCTACACTACTTTTTTGCTTACCCAAAGCCCCACCACAAACAATCCAGCGCCTAAATCCCATCATTTAGTCTGGAGGTGTGCCACAGTCCTACTTCAGTTTGTGTCCCTTTAAAAGTTGCCTTCCTCTCTTCATTAACATATGATGATGGTGACACCGATCCAACTAGCCAAAATCAATCCACAATCTGTCACTTCCACAGTGTAGTTTCAGAGCTTCTGCTCAGCAGAACAACAGAGTTAAGAGGAAGCATACACTAACTACGTCTTCGTTATCTCTCTACAAGCCTTCTCAAGCTTTCATTGGACTGCTAGAACACCCAGGCGTGATGTTATCTTCCCCAAAAAAAGTAGAGGAAGCAATTTGACAGTCACTCGCACGCAGAAACATTCAGCTATTTCCTCTGTGACTGCCTGCAGAATCATGTTTAGTGGTGCTGTGATGTCAGGAGCTGTTAGGCTCGTCATACGATTTTTAAATTTTGTTCAATTTATATACAGCATGTGTGTGTGGGTAGTGCATTAACCTGTGTCGATATCTACGAGGTTCTGCATGCTGAGGTTGGACAGGCAACTGCTGACACGGTTTCGAGTCCACATCACTGGCTGAGAAAGACACACACATATACACACAAAAGTTAAAGGACATCTCAAGAGGGCTTTTAGACATGATTTTAGCATGATTTAAACCATGACCAACAGAGGACCTAAAAAAATTGCCCTGTGGGTTTGGTGGTCCCCTGTTGGTGAGTGTGTAACCAAGGTGCTGACATCCACTGTTAGATACACACACACACACACACACACACACACACACACACACACACACACACACACACACACACACACACACAATGTATAAATAAATATAAATATAATGTCACTCAAAATTAAATGACTCTGAAGACTAAGTGTTATGTTTTCACCTATCTGCTGATTTTAATCCTCATGTTTGCACTGTGTCTGCAGGTGTAATAAACTTGTGAACTGGTGATTAGGTGTGTACTGTATGTGTGTGTAGGTACCTCTTCCTCTGGAGAAATGAGAATTTGTCCATCTTCAAGAGTACAGTTGCTAATGTCCCACAAAGGCACCTCCTGAGGCGGGGCCCACTGTAGTCTCGGGAGGCTACAGCCGGTGGGGACAGCTGATCCTGGTTCACCCACATCTGTTTCATAAGCAGACATTAACGCACAAACACACGCATTGATACTCATGACCGACCACACAGCTTACAGAGAACTGACACAGAAGTCTATCCACACCACACAATCACATTACAGACACATTCAGCAAAATCAATAACTTCTCTCAAGCAATTTGTCTCATTCTGGAGATCTAACTACAGTCAAATAAATATTGCAAGAATATAATTGCAGGCACATGCAGACCCATGTTTGTTATTTATTTATGATAATCGTGGCACTTATCTCCTGTAGCACTTGGCCACTCCTTTTTGTGGAGTTGGCAGAATTACTGATGCTATCGCTCTTACTTCATGACACACCAGGATGAGTTGCGCACTTCCTGTGGTGCCTCTGCTGTTTTGTCTTCATTTACACTTCCTTCAACTTTTCTATGTTAAAATATTCTCCTTTTTAAGAAGCTTAATTCATGACATTTGTTTTGCTAAAGTATACTAATGTACAGACTGAAAATAACTGTTAGATCCTTATAATTGTTTGTTAGTTAATAGGTAATAAGGCCTATATAAGTTATTTTAAGATGCTTGTTAACATTGTGTCTTTTTTTTACTTTTCTTTTTATTAAATTTTATAAACAAAAGAAAATAAATAAATAAATAAACTAATTTGGAAAGTTTTGTTAAGTATAGAAAAGAATATCCATAAAAAAAACTAAACAAACAAACAAACAAAAAAACACCCTGAAGGAACAAACGCTGCAGTAAATTGTGACTAAGAATGAATAAGCGAATAAATTTAAAAAGAAACTGTACAGCAATGTGATATTGACATCAACAGATGGAGCAATCAGTTACTGCCCCCCTGGGATAAGTAAGTCAGAGTTTCTGGAGGAACTGTCCAATTTGTTATTGACATCGTAAGTCACTTTCTACAGAAGAAGCGCAGCTGTTATCTGTGAAAACCACATGTCAGCTGAGGGGACCTGTGGGGCAGACAATCACAGCAAGATGCACTTTTTAGCCAAATATAAAAGAAGTGTTAACAGAGATCTGACATCCTTATCAAAGAAATTGTCCAAAGTATGGTGCAACAAGTAAAGCAAAGGAATCTCCTGTTTGCCGGTAACCTCCTGAATTACAGAGTGAACCTCTTTCCACAATACTTGGATAGACTGACACTGACACGTGAAAAAATGTACCTTGGTTTTTACATTTAAAACAGGTGTATAATAAATACTGTGAAAAACAACAACAAAAAAAATTTGTTCATGTGGAGAAATAGAAGTGTATTTGGGAAAGATGATCTTGCAGATTTTGGTCCAGTCAGCAGAGTTAAATGTTGCCCTCAGATCACGACGGCTTCAGGGAATCGTACACAGACAAGTCAGAGTGACGCAGCCGAGTATAAAACTTTGAAATTACGCCCTTTGGAGACCTGGCCGAAACCAATATATCATCTAACTCTGACAGTTTATAGCAAATCCTGTTCTTCTTTAAAAGAGATTCTGTAAAATGACGAATTTGGAGATACTTGAAAAAAATCACATTTCTTCTTAATAAGACTGCAAAAGTATTAATAATATCATCATAAACATGTTTACTGTTAGATTATAAGACATTTTTAAGAATTTCTAAGAAATGTGTTAACAGTTAAGAATGTTATTTAAAAACCGTTTCATTTTCTTGTAATTGTTTATAAAAGTGTTGCAAACACATTTATTGAGTTTAACAAACTTGCATATTGTGTCATTATTAAACCTTTACTAAGCTATTTTATTAATTAATTAAGCTTAATAGATACTTTACTATGCATTTATCAGCAGTTAACTGTAATTTCTGCATCTACCAGATCTAAAGTAAGAACAATGCCTTGTCAGTGTTATGAAATAGTGGCAAAAAGCAAAGTTAGCTGCTGACAAATGCACAATAAAGAATGTAAAGTATTAATCTTAAAGAAAGCAAGAAAAGGCTTCGTAAAGATTTAACAATGACATAGTAGGTAAGTACTTGTCATATCTTATAATCGAACAATAAACATGGCCATGGTGCTATTATTATCACTTATATAGTCTTATGAACACTTAATAATGTTAAAAAGCATCTTATATGGATTTACAAGGGCTTTATTAGCTATTAACTAATCCGTATTATGAGGACTTTAATATAAAGTATTACTTAAATAACAGTTAAGTAACTG
This sequence comes from Lutjanus erythropterus, assembly GCF_056507025.1. Taxonomy (NCBI): domain Eukaryota; kingdom Metazoa; phylum Chordata; class Actinopteri; order Lutjaniformes; family Lutjanidae; genus Lutjanus; species Lutjanus erythropterus. Next base: position 30,692,683 of record NC_139319.1, on the reverse strand, counting down.
CAAGTATGATGAGAGCTATGATCAATGTAGGACAGTTTTAGTATAATATATAAATACATATAAAGAGATAGATGATAAGGTATGGCAACAATAAAACATCTGTTAGGCTAAAAAGTAAGAGAAATGATGTGGGAACTGACTTTTTAGAAAATGAATGAGATTTTTTTTTTTTTTTTTTACCTCTTAATGTATTTTTAGTATCTAGATAAAGTCTCTTGTACAGCTGGATGATTATTGCTCAGTCTGTTTTTTTTTTTTGTTTCTCTCAGTTTCTATAGTCAGGTACTTTGCCATAGTATCCTGTCAGCTGAGGCCCAAATATGTGCTTAGTTTTGTTGTATACTAGGTGCTCTTCTCAAAGTGGCCCTGATGTTGGCTTAACTGAAGGATAAAAGGTCAGACCAGCCTCAGTACCAGCCAGCTGAGGGGACTTCCTTTTATTTTCAGCTACTGTTATTCTGTGCAACACGCAGGGTAACTTGTTTAGATATGGCTCTAGGTTTGATCAATCTTTTATGGGTTCTTAAAAGTAAAGAATATTGAGATAATTCAGACTTGACTTTATTTTTTTCTTTGTACACTGTTGAACTTTGTGTACAGGGTTTTAGTTGGAACCATGTGGCTGATTACATTTCTCATAAAGTAAGCATATATTGCTGTTGCTTTTAGTTCCTTCACAGCAGAACGGAAGTTTCCAGTGGGAGTGGTTTTGTAAATCTAGAGCAGTATAGGTATTGGTTTGTTGTTTTTCAGTTACACTTGCATTTAAGTTCTCTTTAATTTCTCTGCAGTTTTGACCTTTGTTAGAAAGTAATGGTTTTAGTCTTTGTCATTTTCACTGTCTGGGTCTGACAGATACTGATACAGTCTCTGTTCTGCTTAAGTCTTTTTCAGTGGGAGAGAAAATGACAAGATCATCTGTACATAACAGGCATTGCTGTGCCTAAAAAAGTGTCTACTCTTGCTTCATACATTCACACACAACTTTATGTTTACCACTGAGCTTTACCACTGAGCTTACCATCAGATTTATTGTTTGTGAGGTGTGTTCTGACACAGCGTTCTGTCACACCATGAAATTTAATTACGAATATTCTGCTGGTAAATGTTGTTTAAGATGCCATCATAATTACAAGAGTTGTTCTTCAAGTTCTAAATCAATGATAGATTGATACAGTGATGTCTGGTCATTTTTAGTATTTTTTCCAGATTGTATAACTTCTGTGCTTTTGCTTTGAATATGGAAGATGTAATTGCAAATAACGATTTTTAAAATAGCTTTCAATTTATCTCTAATTTAAATGTACACTTCGGAGTAAATAAGGCCAGTTTCCCAGAATTTAACCCCCATGGACTGCAACTAGTTTTGTAGAAACTGATCTATTTTTGATCTTTCCACTTTGATCCCTTCCTCCCGTTAAGTCCCTTCTCAAAATCATATTAAGTCCAGCCTTTCTCTAAGGCTGTGTTGTTATTACTGGGTTTGTCTAATAACAGTAATACAGCCATGTATACCACGTGTCATTGTGAATCAAGTCACACATACTCCACCTACTGTAATGTGTCACTGAATGATCCTACGTGCAGTAGTACATGAAAACAAAATGTCGTTGAGTGCATTTTATGTGTTTAAAATATCAAGATTTATCATTCCAACAACTGATCAATCTTTGAGTGTCCTGAAAAGCACTATATAAGTGTAATGTATTATTATCATTATTATTATTGCTTTCAGATTACGTGGCATTACCTGGCATCAAGTTGGGGGTGCTGCTCCGACTCTGCAGCTTGGGCCTTTTGAGCTTCTGGGACACAGTCCGCAGGTACTTTTTAAAGAGCGCCCCTCCACCTCCTTTCTGTGCGGGGTCTGCAGATGAGACCCCTGAGGCTTCTGCACCAGCTGACGATGAAGCTGCTTGAGTTGCATTGCCAGAGCTGGAAGAAGGGGCCAGGGCTGCTAACAGTGCCCCGGGAGGTTCAGACAGGGCCCTCCTGAAGGGGTTCTTTTTGGTTCCTCCGGCACCTTTCTCCAGCTTGGCTCCGTCCCCACCTTTCTCCACCTTTGAATTTTTGTCTCCAGGGTCTTCACTCAGGGCCTTGCGCCAGTTCTGCATCTTGTTCCATTTGTTGGTGGAGGCCTTCTGAATCCTCTCAATTGTAGATGTGGAAGAAGAAGCTGTTCCTGCTTCTCCTTCTTCTTTGACCTCATCGAGCGTTCCCCTGGAGCCGGTGTGCCACTTGTATGTGTTGAGGGGATCGGCGGTCTCAGGTGTTTGTCCTTGCGGAGGGTCCACAGGAGATTCCCTCTCCTTCTCTGGTGATCCCTGCTCCTTTGGTGGCTGTTGAGCTCCAGGCTCTAAATCCTTTTCCTCAGTGCCCATTTCAGATTTACAGGTGGTGAGAGCCGAGTTCTGTCACTCCTCTCAGGGATGCATCAAAGAAAATTCAAATACCTTTGTACAAAACCTTGCCTGCTGCTCCTCTGATTTACTACTATCGTATAAGGATGATGAAGAACTCTACGCCTCCACAGGTTATATCTCACTGCTTCACTTGTTTCCTGTCTTGCAAAACGTCATCCGGCAACTGCATGCGACAGCCTGTGGTTGCTCTGCAGCAGCTCCCAAGTTCTCTCACTCACGGGCCACTTGCTTCCTCATGAAGTGGTACAGAGAAGTTAACGCACCTACAGACATCACCCTGTTTTTCTGCCTTCTATGTTTTCACTCAGTACTTCCCTTCTTCTTCACACTATTTTTTGTGCCTTTTACATTTTCACTCTATACTTCCGTTCTTCCTCACTTTGCATTCTGCTTTAATATATAAGGTTCATCTCCAATTTGTCTCTGATGTCCTTTTGAACACATGACCCAGAAATCAGCTAGAAATCAGTAGGTTCTTATCAGCTCATACTTCACTTCGAAAAAAACTTGTTTGTTTCTCAGTTCTTGAGTCATTTAGTCTGTCGCAGTATGACTGTGAGAAATATGGTTTCATGTTCAGTACATGTAAATGATGAGTTTGCAGGACACAGCTTCAATTCTATCCTCTTTCCTCTAGTGTGACTCTTATAAATCAGTGATTCAGATACACTACATTCAATTTATGTTTTTATATTCAGAACTATATTTGTAGTAATCTGAATTATATAAATAACCAAGATCAACAGTTCCCCTGTCTAACAAAGGTGTAAAGGTAAATGTAAATTATTTATACAGGGGTCAACAAAGCAGTTAATGAGTAAAACAGTGACAATATTCTTGATAGCAGCTACCTCCGGGTGTATGGACTGTTGACTGTTAAGATCAGTTTCCTGTTGAGGCGAGACTTCTGAGATCAGTTTGTCAGACTCTTAAAACCACTTCCTGCAGTCATGCTGCTCTGTGCTCGTGTACACCTGCAGGATATTTCTGTGTCCCATCAGTCTGAGATGTTACCGCTAATGTCAGCCATTGCCCAATGGTAAAATATAAATGGAAAATAAGTTTTAGATGCGCTCTAAATATTGTATCTTATAGCTAGACACTCCAATGTATAAACATCCTGGAAACATTTTGAAACTGCTTTTTATGTGGTTCAATATTTCAGCTACTTCAAAGTAGTCTTCAAATGATTATAACCATAAATACATGCATAAATGGATTTGTTTTTTTTAAGAATTAGTTTTATGAGGCTCCTGGAAGCACTTGTAACATTTTTGTCTTGTTTTATTGAGTCCCCCCTGGTGGCTGTGTTTTGGCATTGATATGATATGATGATATTAAAAAGTGCATTGGCTGTAGAGCTGCAGCAATTAGTTTATTGACAGAACAATTTGATAATGACATTTTAATCATTTACTGAATCATTTAGCAACCAGCAAAAAAGCTGGTTCCAGTGTTATGAATGTGAGAATTTGATGGTTTTGTTTGTCATACATGATGGCATGATGGCACAAATTTGATGACTTTAGACAAATTGAAAAAGACTCAACTAGTGACTCATGACTTCAATTGGACTTGGGCCCTTTCACCTGAAAATACTTGACATAATGCTATTCATTCCCAGCAAGTCAACACTTAATTCCCTGAATCCACTGTGTTAGAAACCATCTGAAAGTATCCAATCAAGTTCCAGGAGAGATCCATTATACAAAATGATACCAAAGACGATTCTGTGCACATACAAAAGGTCGACAAAAAACTAATTGCAGTATGCCTATTCTAAATATGTGGACTGAAAATTAACATATTAGCAGGCTAATGCTTAGTTTGGCTAAGCAATGGGATGCATGGGAATTCTTTGGACTGTTGGTCAGACAAAATATTTAATTTGAAGATGTCACCTTGAGCTGTGGGAAATTATGCAAGGCATTTTTCAGTATTTTCAAACATTTTAGCACCAAAACAATTAACGAAAGAAGTAAATTGGCAGATTCATCAATAATGATAATAATCTTGCAGCCCTAACGTTATCGTCACCGTCAACAGGAGTCTGAATAGAGTTTACTGTTTTTGTTTCCTGCATAGATTACTAATAAAATATTGCCTCAGAATTTAATATTTCACTTCATGTATCTTCCTTTTGCCTTTGTCGATCAAGCAACAGTCTGCAGTCATGCTAGCACAGTGGTGCTTTCAGCTAATCACTAACATGCTCACAAAACAATGCTTACATACTGATGTCTAGCAGGTAATGTTTCTAATGTTTGCCATGCAAGTAAGCATGCCAACATTTGCCAATAGAACTTTTTCATGGCAGCCATTTTGACATGAAAAATGGTAAACACTGGTGCTACCAATGATACTCATTAAGGGTCCATTCCATTTAGGTCAAACTGGAAAGGCTCTGCTACACAAAACAGTATGACTGCCATTGAAAAGGTCAAAGATCCCTCTGGGGAGTCATATGTAGGGTCGTGACACTGGTGGTGGCTGGGTGGTGGAGGGACAAAGCTATAAAACAGTACAGACTGCACTGACAGCAGAGAGAGACAAAACAGGCGGATTTAAGATGATCATCGGATGACAGGAAATTGTGCCCAGAAATCAATGGTTAATATTTGAGAGGTGACACCTCAGTATGAAGACAAAATAGACAGTTGAGCTTGCGCTAAAAACTTAATTTCACAGAATAATATAAGTTCAGGTTTGTCATGATAGTAAGAGGTGAGGAAAAGTAGAATATATTTTGTTTTGGATTAACTGAATGTGTAGCTAGCTACGATGTGATTTGTCTACTTTTGTTGTGGAGAGATTATCTAATAAAGTCTGTGTCATGTGCCTGTGCTTTGGCAATACTATGTTTTATTATGATTATGGCAATATGGCCTCCTGAAATTGCTGTTTGTTGTAATGGAGCCATTGCCCACTAGAGGACACTGCACATCCATTTTAAATGTTCCCAATAAATCTAATAGATTCTTATTATAGATCATTTCTTTTTCTGTCTGTTGTGTGCTCTGAAGTGATCCTGTGACATATCACCATTTGCCATAGAAGCTACTGTCATATATTTCACTAACAGCATATTATTTATTTATTTAAAGAGGTTTAGAGCTCGCACAGGAAATATGTACAAAAAGATAAAGGATGTTGGAAAGGTCACTGAAAACAAAACAAAAAATACACACACAAACAAACATTGTAGTGCTTGCAAGCATAGAGGAGCACATGCTGTCACATGACACACTGATGAAAAACATAAGACTTACTTTACTGATCCCACACAGGATGAGTGAGTGACAAATGGTCCCAGAGCACAGAGCGACATGCAGTGCTCTCTGGCCCTAAATCCAGTACGCCATAGCAGATTATTTGAGAATGGTGACTGATTGTCATCTTGACAAGGTACAGACTGAGTGAGCACAACCTTACAACTTAAAGGGGAGACACAGGAAAACCGAACTCCCTACAGAACAAAGACTGTGCTGTCAGCTGTCACCAGGGGCGTTTTTTTGATGGGCACACAGGGAGCCACTGGCCACTCCTGAAATCTGACTGGACACCCCAAATGCCTCCCAATTACCCTCAAGTAGGATTAATCATTTGTATAATGAGAGGCATGACCAACTGGTTTGATGAGTATTTTTAAATGTGCATTGTTTTCTTTTGTATGCCGCCTACTTTTAGTTTTTCTAAAAGGTTCATTTACTCAAATAATAGATCAGCAAAATAAGTATTTTTCATGATGGAGTGCAGAAGCTAAATTTAGTCTCACAGCTTGAGGACTGAGATAGAACAGAGGTATAATTTATTTTTGAGGACTTGAAGAATAAAGTATGGAAGTTGTGATTGATAGTTATGTGTACATTTTTGGTCCCCAAAATATTGCACTGCTTTGTTTGATAAGGTATTGGTCTTATATCAATTACTGAAATGTGTGGGAGTTCAGGATAGGTTTTCTTGTCTATCTCAGTACACTCACGTACTAATATGTATATTGACTATTTATTATTTATGATTATTTATGTTACTGCCTGCCATAGATTGAGGGACAGTGAGTGACAGTTACCTTACACACATTGTTATTGATGTATTTAGTACTGTTTCTTTTCTGTAGTATACTTATTTGTTGTAATATGTTTACTTTCTCTATGTTATTTGCTTTAGTCTGTTTTCGTGTGTTTTATAGCATGTTTAGCATTTCAGTACCTAAATGCTCGCTTTGGCAATACCAGTTTGCACAGTGTTACATCATGCCAATAAAACCCTTTGATTTTGTATCTGAAACACAAATAATATTGTCTTGTAAAAAAGGATAATCACAATAGGATACAGAGATTGGTTGCACAGGATACAAGCAGCAATGCAGCAGGATGGTTTTGTAGTACAAACATATTATTGAAAGAGATGATATAATATGATATATAATGCTATAATATAATGTAATAATATAGTCCACTGTACACTGCACACAACATGTTGACCCTTTGACCTTGATTCAATCTGACTGAAAGCTGTGATATTTACTGATACATCCTGTTTTACTTTGTTATAATGGAATCAGAGGGGATCACATTCTCCAAATTCTTCCAAACAAATTGACAGACATTATGTGACCATTTAATACCTTTTTGTTTTTGCCTTTTCAATGAAGTTGCTGTTGTTGACTAACATTTGGTGTGGTGGTAGACCTTGGTTTAAGCTGCACAGACTCAGCTAGCCTGCCCTTTGATACACAATCGCCTTAATGCTATCATCCACTGCCATCGCTGCTAAACCTCTTACATAATTAGGATGTGGGTGTATTTAACCCTGAGAACAGAGGCTTATAGGTCACTGCAAAGTCCAGACATATTTGTTGCAACAACAGAGGAAGGAAACACTCACATGTGAAACACGAGTTTGAAATTAAGATAATTTTTTCAACAAATGTTTCAAGTACAATTAATTTGTATGTGCAAATATAAGTAACCACTCAGATGAGTTTGTGTTTTTCATGTGGGTTACTGTCAAGGTAACTTCTTAAATGTACCTCTTGTTTGACGTTTTACAGAGGTCTTGTGTTTCAGTTGTGTAGACTAGCTGGTCCATATAAAGGATCAGCAAAGCTGATTTTACATGTCAGCGATACAGTGACTATCAGATTCCAACACAAACGGTGATTACTTATGCCCTGAAATGGTTTACACCGTCTCCATTTACACATGCCCAGCTCACACACAATTCTGAGGACAGATGAAACTAAAGACACTCCTCGAGAAAGACACACCACTTTCTATCATCTTGAAGAGATAAAAAAAAGAGAGTAGTATGTCTTTGGTGTCATCCATTACTTTCTATTATTTTATCAGTCATTAAAGCTCCAGGTTGAGGGCCACTCTGTCATTTCAGTGTCTTTTCTGTCCTAAGCACATTAGATGCATTTATAACACGGCTGTGTTAAATACTTCATTCTGATTGGTCAATTGCAGCATTCTAAAGTTAAAGACCTTTGCTATGAAGAACAAACTGTTGCCACGGACGCAGTTCTGATCATAGACTCTGGAGGAACAATTAAATATTTTTTTAATTAATATTTTGTGTCAAATTATGTTTTTAAGCAAGATAATGTACAGCAATTTGTCGATTATGTTGTGAAATAAATTTTGCAATAATAACCTGCTCACTGTACATTAATCCTAACATATGCATGAAGTATCTGTATAATAAGATAAGATATAACTTTCTTCACTGTCCCTGAAGAGAAACTTGGTTTGGGCATTGGACTGCTCACAGCTGCAGTCATGCATGCATCATGAGTGCAGTACAACATCACAGTACAGCATGTAACAGTACAAACAAGGTACAGAACAGTATTGTAAGTTACACCAGGGCAGTATGGTAGAACAACATGTCAGTATCATTTTTTATCATGTCAGTATTTTGTCAAAACAAAACACAATAATAAATACATACCAGCATATGATAAAGATATAAAAGACAGTAAAATGCCATAAAAAGATGAAAAAAATGCACAAGCCCAGTGAAATAAAGATATAAATGTGATATATTGTCAAGCAAAGTGTCCGGCACTTTGTCCTAAATGGAATTTGAAGATACATCATGTAGGATTTTAGCCCATATCCTCTCTCTTCCCATGCATCACCATGAAACATAATCATTTCAGCTCTTCAGATTTAGTGTGTATCATTGTTTGACTCTGTACCCAATTCATGTGTTTGTTACGTGGTTGTTTATGTTGGGTAAAATGCACATTTTGTCCCCAGGTTTTCACTCACTGCTGTTACTCTGACACAATCCCCCTCAAAATTTTGGACATTCCACAAGTCACATGATCAACAAGAAGCAGCAGCATCTGAGTGTCCTAAAGGCTGTGGGTAGTCCAAAAGTAAATGTTCTTACTTTATTTTCTGTACTTTTGATCATATTTGAAGTAGTCTTTGACTGAGAATGTCAAAGTCAACATTTAGTCCTTTTATGTAAACGATTTCTCAGATGTCATATTTTTTTTAAAAGATAGTTTTGGTAAACCAAACAAAGATGCTAAATGTTCTCAGACTGTTAATATTGACACCGTGTGGCTACATTTCATGTATTTGTCAGTGCTATGCTAAAAACTCAGCCCTGTTACTTTGACTTTTTACCAGATACAATGACCTGAGACCATTGACCATTACACATTTTAATAGTTAACATGTGTGAACTAATGTGTTTGTTCAACCCTGTTTGTCCTGTCTTGTTTATAACCCATGTTGACTGTGGTGAAGCCAAAGACAGTTTTCAACATTGTGGAAAATAAAGTTTAATCTAACCTAAAAACAAAAAAACAAACAAACAAACAAACAAACAAAAGTTAGTAGTTTTCATTCCTTTAGAAGGACACTTCACCATAAAACCAAAGATAAACATTTTTCCACCAGCTTGTCATGGTAATTATGCATCTATATTGTTTGGTGTGAGTTCCTGAGTTTTGGAGATATTGGCCATAGAAATGTTGTCTTCTCTCAAATATAATGGAAGATACATGGCACTCATTGGAACTACTTTCTTTCTACAGTACCATTAATGTCTTTCTACAGGAGAAAGACATTAAAGGTACTTTCTTTCTAGTCGAAAGAAATAATAAATAATGTATGATGTAGTTTAAGATGGTTATCATAGCATGAAAATCCCCTCTCTCAAGTTTATCAAAATGCAATTCTAAAACACTGGAATGCCCCTTCAAATAAGTATCACCTTGTGTTCATGCTCAAGCTGTAGTACATACATCTTTTTTGGTGACATTTCAGTCTTTAATGTAAGGTAGTTTCCCACTGGTGACTAAATAAAGTCACTACACTGCATCGCGGATGCGGACACATATGATATTAAAGGGATAGTTCACAAAAAAGAAAATTCAACCATTATCTATTCAACCTCATGAAGCCCGCAAAACATGGCTGGAGTTGGAAAGGAAAACAGTCTCACAGAATCAAACCAAACCATGTAAGTAAATGGTGACCAGTTTTCAACTGGAAAAAACAACTAAAAAAAAACATTAAATGCTTCCATACTGCTTGTCTGGTGTAATCCAAGTCTCCTAAAGACAGTTCAGACTTTGTGCACACGCTCATGAATGTGGCTCCAAACTAAGGATCGACAGTGAAAATATTAGCTAAAAACATGGTGTAAATAATGTCTTTCCAATCAGCGTGGCATGTTGGAGCTTTAGGAGACTTGAATTACACTAGATGAGCAGTATAGAGGCATTTAATGTTTTCTTCTGTTGATTTTTTACACTTGAAAACTGCTTTCCTGTGAAACTCCAGCAATGTTAAAAAAAACATGAAAACTGAACTTGAATCAGCGTGAGAGTGAGTAGATGAAGACTGAATTTTCATTTTTGGGTGAACTGTCCCTTTAATCTGGTGGCAGCCGCAGATTCAAAATAAAGCCTGCAGATAAACTGTGATATTCATTCATGGCAAAATCTTAAATAAATACAACAATAATGTTGTGACTTCATTATCTGCTTTGCTCAGAGACGTGTCCTTTGATGTTTGTCCTTCACTTGAACAGATGTGATCAGACGGAGGACGTTATGAACACGACACCACACTGCTGTTCTGACAGAGAGGTGGAAAAAAACTGAGTTTATAAAACGGGGAGGAGCGATGGCATCACAGCAGGCATGACTGAGAGAGAGGAGGAGGAGGAGGAGAGTACTGTGACAAGGATACACACTGTTCTCCTGAGCCGACACTTCATCTGTGTAGGCTTCAGCTGAAACTGTTCCGGATATTTAGTTTGTCTCTCTGTCACCTCTGCTTTTCTGTGTCTGGCTGTCAGGACGATTAGTCCCACCGCTGCCTCGTTCGCTGCTCATTCCGGCTACATGTCCAGCTAGCACAATAAAGCTAACACTCGTTAGCTTGTGGCTCCAGCAGCAGCTCAACGTTCAGGACCCGGCGAAGTGAAGAGCCGAGGAGGGGAATGGCAAGAGTTTACTCGGATAGCCCTTTCAGAAGAAACAGCGACTAACCACACGAAACAAACTCACACTTTTTTTCTTATTCTTTGAATCACCGGTAAGCACCACTTATGAAATTTAAGTCGAGTTAACAGCGATTTGTAAAGTTAGCGCTAGCTTGCGGGCTAGTTTCATTTAGCCACCGCTGTTGTGTAAGCTAACGTTAACAAGTCGGCGTGGCAAGTGTTGTTAACCATTATCAAAGATGTTTGTCTTCAGATAGTCATGGCTGTTATTGTTTTGTTTTGTTTTGTTTTTATTTTCACCAGTAACGTAACATTCATACATCTTATTTTAACAGACGTGGTTGGTTGGGTTTAAACTGTTAAACGCTACAGCTGATTCCTGTTTCATCAAACCAGAGAACAGAGACCAAAACAAGTGACAACATATGGAATTAGTTAACTGATCCAATACGAAAGCCTGAGAAAATTGTGCACCGAAACAGAAATGATACATAAATGTTTGAAATTGTTATTTGATTGGACACCTTACTAACAGATGCCAATCACTTGAGCATTATTGGTATGCTAACGTTAGGTATTAAGAGAAACAAACTGATGAATCACTACAGGTATACTATGACATGACCCATACAAATTGCAACAGAAACTCAGCTGTTCTTGTTTTATAAATATGCCTTTTATAACATTTCAGTCGGTAAAATGGAAATAATTACCTCCTTCCCATGGCCAGTACCAATTAAGATAAGCCACATTTTCACATTTTTGTATTTTAAAAAGATGTTAATATAACCTGCAGTTTATGCGCACCTGACATTCAACATTATAACAAAAACAAACAACAGTGCTGACTTCTCAAGTGTTCATTTATTTTTTCTATTAAATTATATATATAAAAAAAAAACTTAACAAAAATACTTTGGCTTTTAAAGAGCATTTTGCCTAAGAATTTAATTCAAATTAAATGCTTTATTATTATCTGTCAAATCTTACATTAATATAGCTGATATATAACTAAATTTCCCATTCTTGGCTGATAATTTATTGCCCAGGTATTTAATGTGAATTTGTAAAATGTATACATGTGGTATAAATGTGGTTATAACATAGATATTTTACAGTTATCAGTAAACTTAATTGGCATTTTCTGCCTATAAAACTACAAGATGAAAACAATCTGTATTATGTTTTCATTTTAGTGCATATCAGACAGAATATACACACTGTGATAGACCGATATTGACTGATAATTTATTATGAATTGTGACCCACACTTTTCATTAAAATGCATGAACTAAATTGAGTGTTTGAAAGTGTGTCACCTGAAGTTTCTTAATTAACACACCGCTGGTACTAACTGTATTGTTTTGACGTGTCTCCTAAGTTGCTGACAGATCCTGAAGCATGACGGTAATAATGTATTGCAGTAACAAACCTTAGATACATGTTGTTTAGAGAGGAATACTATGGTGACCTGTATGTATCCTGTCTGTTTTGGCCTGGTTATTATTAGTCTGCCTGCCCTGATCCCTCTCTAAGTAGTGCTGCTGGGACGTTAGCTCACACCCCTCCTTGCAGCCATGTTCCCATCACTGCATAGCAGGAGTTACAGACATGTATCAGCATGCTGAACAAACATAGAACATGAAGTTCAGGCTGCACTGCACTTGTTTTGAAGTGCCGGGAGTAAGCAGAATCCTTGTCTTCACATCACATTCTGTTTGGTTTTCATTAAGACGTACAGTATGTGCATTATTCTTTTAACAATTAATGTTCAAGTAACAAGGAGATCCCTTTTATTAATTCCATTATGTCAAATGTGTTGTTTACATTATAAAGAATGAGTGGCACCTGCCTTTTTACATTATTATGTGCTGTTTTGTGGTGTATAGTTATAACCTGGGCTTCTGCAGAGACAGTAGATGGACTTGGCTTAGTTATATCCCCAGTAGTTTGCAGTTGAAAGCCATTGCAGTGGCACAGCCTGTGTTTGATAAATGAGCGGGAAATGCTGCATCCATTGATCAGTGAGATCCTCGGTCACGGCTCAGTAGAGTTCCCTTCTGCAGCCCATCACTACACACACTTTTCTAGTTCATAGGGCTGCTTGCCAACATACAGATGCACACACACAAGCACCTGGCATCATTCAAGCAATTGGCCAAAACACACCTTTACTTAATTACATGCTGAGTCTCCTGTTGTAGGGCCAGATGCAGCGATAATGCCGTCATTTTGGCACTCAGCACATGGTTATTGTCATCATGCCAGGAGTCAATGAAATGCAGCCCCACATCTCAGCCCTCTCTTTCTTTCACAAATCTTTGTGAGTACAGCATATTCTTTCATTTTGGATTGACTTACTCTCGTTTTGTCTCAGGTTGTTGGTGTTACTGTAATCCACACCATGGTGCAGAAGTATCAGTCACCTGTGCGGGTGTACAAGCATCCCTTTGAGCTGGTGATGGCGGTAAGTGTCTTTACCTGTACTCGCAGTCAACCCTCTGTCCACATGAATATTGCATGTCATAGATGCAGAGTTATGTAATGTTGGCGGGTGGGCGCTTCAGAGGTCACCCTCAGAAAGTAGTCATTGAATCACATCAAGAAAAACAATTGAAATGAATCATTTGAAGCAATTTTCTCACATATATATTTGTGTTAAAGTGAACAAAATATAAAACTACTGAATAGCACTGTTAGATGATGCACTGTGTAACTTTACACTAACAGCAACGGTACAGAAACATTTAGAAAAAACACTTTAAGTGACTACCATTAACAGAAACATCAACAAAAACAGTTCAGCGTGTTGATAATTCATATATCAAGCTTGGATCTGCTCCTTCAGTGCAGCTGTACTGCTGTGATAAGACATTTCCGGTTTGGGGTGCTTATAGAGAAGCATACTGTTGCATCTGTCTTAAATGCTCCCACCTTAAGATGATCGTGGTGAGGTTTTACAGCTGCAGCTTGTTCTCTGGGTGAATCCATGCTTTATGCAAATTAATGTATTTTCATAATGGAGGATGTTGTTTACGTCAATGAATCGTCCCAGCCCTGCTGAGTAAAGAAACAAAAAGAAGTCTTTTTGAGTAGCTTGCTGTGTGAACACACTAGTAGCCTAAAACAGTGAACAGCCAGTGATTTACCTGTCCAGAATGATGGCTGTGTAAATTAAGTAGTTATATCCCTGCAAAACTCATCCACCACTCTCTGTTAGGTTATGTTGCCTACTGAAAGTACCAACTCTATGTAACTTTCTGTCATCTCAAGGTTTAAGATCTGTTCCTTGTTCACTGAGGTCTGGAATCACTGTGCTGTACATCTGCACACTCAGCAACTGGATATACAACATGTCTGTGCTGTTCTGTCAAACAGGGGCTCTGCCACAGACTTGGTAGTGGCAGCCCATTTGCAGTGTAAAAAATTCAGTGCCTTGCATTGCTTTTAGCGTCCGCCTTGCTGCTTGTTTTCGTTCACTTTCAAGCATGAGTGCCAGTGTTGAGTGCAGAGAGAGACTCAGGGTTTGCATGTCCCTCTCCTTTCTTTTTGTGTTTTTTTTCACTGGCCTACTTAGCAGCATTCCTAGTGCCCTCCATGCTTTCCTCTCCCTAAAATTTTGGAACTTGTGTGAACTTTCCTATTTCTGCATGTAGTTTGTCATAAGAAGCTGCTAGTCGGTCTACCCCAGAGGAAGGTTCACTGGCTAAACACGCCAGTAGTCAGCCAATGGAAAATACTAACTAATTGAGTCCCTGTAGTGTTGTGTCTCTTCCTACAGTGGTTTAATGACAACACACTGAGTGTGGAAGACAATGAGAGAATAGATTTTCTACATATTTTTTACAACTGTGTATTATTTTAGTGCGACCTAGTTTTTTTTAAATACAGTATAAAAAATGACAACCTTCAGTGAACTACTCTATGGATTAGGACTGCACAATTAATGGAAATATGTGTGTAATAGTGTAATATCCAAATCGCAGAAGCTGCAATTTTTTGATAAAGGAAAAATGTGTTAAAGAATACCATTGTTATTAAGTATTGCAGTACTGCAGAGATGCCCTGGCCTACAAATCATCTTTTCTAGATATGAAAAGATGAAAGAAAACATGTTTGTTTGATCACATCATCATTTTTTTAATCTTTTTTTTCCCATTAAAATTAAAACTGTGATGCAGAATGCTCATTCCCACTAATCATGGATATCATCGCAATTGCCATATCTTTTTGATTAACTGCAGTCTAACTTTTTTTTTTTTTTACCATACTGTGCAGCCCGCCTATGGACAGTAAATCAAACATAAACTGGATGGATGGTTTTCTCAGCAATGTTTTGACCTCAACTACTGTATGACATTAATGTGGCATTAACATGTCTGCAGAGTCCTGACCTGATTATGCAACTGTTGGTTTCAGCCAAACAATCTAACTAGTCAAAGGTACTTTATTGCTGTGCAGACAATTTCAGCAATGAATGGCTATTCCTGCTTTATTAATTTAAATTACCTCTGATCACCAGGAAAGTAATTGGAAATTACTTCCTTTTAACAGCCTGTTATGTGTTTTAAGCATGGTGGGTTACAGACAGGTGCTGTTTTCTTTAAATGGAAATCAGCTTTCTACACCAGCAAGAAAGAGGATGCAGGAAGACTAAATCTCCTTAGCACAGGCTGGATTGAGCACAGGGCAAACAGATGGCTATAAATAGAGGGCTGGTACCTACACCTGGGTCTACACATGCAGCTGAAGGGGGAATAATAATAATAGCAAAGCAGACTTGCATGATTTGTAAGCTGGAGATGACCCTCCTTGTGGGCTTTTTGTAGATGGGACGGGCTTACCGTTGGAAGACTGAGCAAGTAGCCCTAGGTGTTTTTTTGTAAGTAGGGCAGCAACGGATAAGGTGTTTGTAAAAAGTTGTCTTTGTGGTTAAGACGCAAGTAATATGGTCAGAATCTGTAGTCAATTTTTGACTTAAGTGGCTAAAATACATTTCAGGCATTTAAAGCCTGAGTTTGGTGCATTTGGATTATTTTCCCTTCTTGTGACTTTTCTCTGCAGCGAGTATTTTTGCAGACACTGCAGAGCAGACTTAATGGTGCGTCACAACACTTGCTGGCTCTTTTTATTGAAAACCCAGTGAAATCTCGCCCCTCTCACTTCCTCCAGCAGGCCTGTCGCCATTGCAGTGTAACAACATCCTGCATTTGTGGGAAACCATCACGAAGGGTTGATACAGTGCATTGTTTATCTGCTATGTTAAGAAGAATCAGCTTCTCTATGCTAAGACAACTTTCACTTTCAATGTGTGTAAAGAATGCATGTTGTGCAGGCCAGCTTAGGCATTATGCAGAGTAGTTCCGAAAAATATACACATTACTATATTGGGAAATGGCTTAGTTCAGCCTTGCAATGCCTCCCTCCAGTTCCTCTGTCAGAGGCTGCTGAAATATTTGCCAGTAATGGCTTCTCCCTTTCATCTGTTGGGGGATTATATTTGACATTTTGCTTTGAGGAATTTGGTGTTCTCTCTCCACTTGACTCTGTTGTTTAGATACTGTCAGTTCTCTCAAATGCCATTTACTCTTCTGAGGGTAAAAACCAAGGCTCTGCATTCCACAGTTAAAGTCTTAAATGCATTCTCTCAGTCTAGATGAAATACAGCGTCTCTTCACTTGGCCTCATGGAGCCGTGTTCTCTTACAGGTGCTATGAAAGTATTTCAACCTCTGGCTACCACTGCTGTGGTTTGAATGTACTGTTGCATAAGTCAGGCTTGGTTCTCACATGCCCCTTAGCTGTTTTTGTTCTGCAGCCGTTACCTGTTTTGAACATGGTATTCTGGGTATTCCTGTTGACAGCTTTTGGCACATTTGACAGTCATCTCACAACCTGGCTGTTAAAAGCACAATCTGATGGTTGTACTTTAACAGTTATGGCATACTTTCTCCCATCACATTTCAATTATCTGGCACTGGCTTTAATGACAATTAAGTATATGCTTTAGAAAGTAGCTGCCCATGTGTACCGCAATCTGGACATAATAAAGCAAGAAAATAAATTAACTAACCGTCAGCACCATTGTATTATTGGGTGGTGTTCTTTTACTTGTTTTGGCTTGTGGCTATTGTGAAGCACTTTGAGATTGCAACAGTCATTAAGGGCTATACAAATAAACTTGACAGGACCAGACATCACACTTAATTAAAGGTTCTGCTGTAATGTTCCACTGAGTGATTTATTGCAGAAATGCCTGATGTTGAGGATTGCATGTCTTTTAAGAGGCCAGGTCCTGTGAGTACTGACTAGATTACTGTGGCGCCAGAGAGAAATGCACACAACAGCACCTTCAGTATGTATCCTTATAGGAAAGTCTGAACTTCCTTTGTAGATAGATAAAGTTAACTCAGTCAGCACCAGTCTCATCCTTCTGAGAGCTGCAGCCATTGATGGCTGAATACCAACAGAAGCTGAATGGGTTTGTTTGTGCTGCCCATATACCCATGTGTATTAGTGTTGACCTTGATAGCCTCTTATCACTCCACAAAGTTGGAGTTAGTTTTTTTTTGTTTGTTTGTTTGTGGGGCATTTTGAGTATCACTGAAGTAAGGAAGTACAGCAGCAGTTTTTTTTTTTTTTTTAAATTATCCTCTGCCACAGCGGTCCCTTGAGTCTGCTGCGGCATCTCAATAACAGGAAATGTAGTTGATGCTGTTGCTGCTATTATCGCAGCAGTCCAGTCTCAGAGCCTCTGGTCTGTCCTCAGGGAGTCACATAGGAATGTCAAAAGCACAACACAATACCCCACTTGCTGTTGTTTCAGGCCTGAAGGGACAGTTGCTTCTGGAACACATTCACAGATGAAGAATGACTTCAGTAGCCACAAGCAGAATAAAAAAAAACAGCTGACCCTGGAATAGGAAATAACTGCTGATTTGATGCTGTTTGTTCGAGTTGATCTTAAGACAATAGCTGTCCCTAGTCCCAGATTAGTACGCATGCTGCAGAGTGAGGGTATTAAGTGAGTCAAAGCCTATCGTAGCCTAACCTGCTCCATGGAAACGTATGGGTCTGTAGCTAATCCTTGAGGACAAAGTGCTTTGGTCCTGCCTCTGTCCCAGTAGAGTTTCTGCTGGGGAAAGAACAGGATGTGTCACGCAAGTGTAGTGCCTGCTGGACTTGTTGGCACCAACAACGGCAGAGGACATTTCCCTCTTAATGATTAAATCCTCTAACACCGACAACAATGTTAACAAATACATATGCTTTAAATACTGAGTGTTTTCATGGCAACAGTGTGAGTTTCAGAAACAAACTAGAATTGTCAGAAATGTGTTATTGGTGAGTAAAACCTTGTAATGTTTAAAATGGGCACAAAAGCATTCCAAACATATGGTTTAATACATAAAGAACACATAATAAAAGGAAGTGGCTAAAAGATGAGGGAACAGCAGGAATAAATACACCTTACTGGTTAAGCACCACTACCACAAGTAGACAGACAAGAGGGATGAGAATGAAAGGGAGAGGCAGAGTGACCCAGTCTGTGTTAGCCACTTATTAAGCTAAGCTCTACCTGCTAACACAGTAGCCTCTGGGCAACAACCATGTGACTTTGGTGTCTTGGTTTCAGCGTTAACATTTTTGTGGAGCCCTCACACTCTCTTAGGTGAAAGTGAAGGGTAGAAGAGTGCAGTTATGCACCTCCTCCATAAACAGACTGGAACCTGTTGTTTGCTCTACAACAAGGCTCATTAATGAGGCCCGCAATGTATTACTGAAAAGGTGAGGTTTGCATGAAGTGCCATACTTAATTTTTATTATCAATATATGTATGAGGTGTTTTGGCACATGAAAGACATAGGATCAGCAGCGAAACATATGTAACACAAGCCTTGACCAGCCTATGGATGCATGTGATAGTTGGTAGGGGACCTCATCTTTGAAGTGTTTTGTATTGTATTGGATCTTATGCTGATGGTCTTAGGTGCATTTACTTATTTTTGTTTACTTATTTTTGTTCTTCTCTGGTCTCTCTCAAAAACCGGTTCATGTATCTCCCTCTGTCAGCAAGGCATGGCATGAGAAAGAAGTCAATCTGAGAATCCATCATGCAAATGAGAACATTTTGTTCAAGGAAGTACACGCGTCCAATAGATGTCTATCTGTGTCTATTTTGCCTGTTGGTTGGCTTGATAATGGCACCAAATGGCGTTTCAAGACAACTGAGCTCACATTTTTCATGCTACAGAGAGTAAAGAGTTGGTGATGAAATGTTTCATATTACCAGTTTGCTGCTGCATTGGGAGCTCAGATTCTGTGCAGTTTGCTAATTTTGCCTTCTTCTGCACTACGAACTACTTTGACCTTCTTGTGCTTCCTATAACTGCCCATATGAGGATCATGCTAGCATATTTTTCAAGTGTCCGATCACCAGCACATTGTTTTTAGCCTGTTTACTGCCGAGCCAGTGTTTCTAAACTTGGCTCATCCTGCTGTCCCCCTTTCTCTCTGTCTAGCCTGGCTAAGCACAGAGCGGCCAGGCCAGGGTGACATCCTGTCCCACCATGTCCTGACCCACTTATGGCCAGGTCTGGTTAAGGCTTTTGCAGCCCAATTCTCTGGCACAGAAGCATCCCGGGCGTTAGTCTATTGTTTTAATCTGGCTGTGAGCTACTTGCTTGTCTGTCACTCATCTTTGCCTAGTGGTCTCCAGATCTAGAGGCATGTTCTTGTACAAGCAAAGATTCGCCTTCATGACAGCCTTGCCCAAACAAAGAAATGGGGTCATTTTATCAATTCACACAATCTTTTTTATCTTGGCATAGCCACTAAAAAACACAGACAAATAAAATGAAACCTGATTACACTTCATTTATACTAGTTATTCAGACAGAGCTCCTCAAGGGAGATTTAATATCATGAAGGAAATTTAGTCATTCTGTTCCAGTTAAATGTTGATGCTGATTTAGCTGTTTTTGTATGCTTTTCTCAGCAGCTTTTCTCAGCACTGCACCTGTCTGTTCCGATTCAGAGAATTTCCATCCACTTTTCTGAATGAATCTGTCAGAGCTTTGCCTGCAGTGTGTAATTCACTTACGCGGCTAGATGCTGCGTGCCAAAAAACAGTGAAGAGTTATGGCCTGCCTTGGGGAGAGGAGCTTATCGTCCAGTGTGCTGCTTCAAACAGCATTAATAAAGGACTGTGCCACCCACACCACGTGACTCTGAGAGCCTATGAGAAAATTCAGGAGCTGATTTCATTCACTGATCACCGGGACACTCATTCACCCTCTTTCCTGCTGCAAGGTCGAGATGCTGCCCCAACAGCTCCCCTCCCCCACGCAGCTTCGCTCTGCTAGACACAGATGAATGTGTTGGCACATACTCTTACACAATGAGCATATTTTACACTGAAATGATGTACAGTGCGGCAGTGGTGACTGGAATGTGTATAGTATACTATGACAGTCTTTGCATGTGTATGCCTGCTGCCATGCCCCCCCCCCCACCCCTTTTTTTTTTTTTTTTGATAATGTCTAGTTTTATTTTAGGGCTAGTTAAAGCTTTTTCTCCATGCTTTAAACTTATGGTTAAGAATGTTTATCCAAAAAGAATGTTTTACCACAAATGGGGATGGGAAGGTAACACTATCTTTTGTGAAACAGGATCACTATGCACTCACATTTTTGATATGATACAGTATGAATAGTAGGGGACAAACCCACCCTAAGTGCCATTATCTGAATGTTTCCTGGAAAAGATGTTCAGAAATCTCCAGCAGCATTTACCAAAACCATTCAATAAGAGCTTCATCACAGTTAATAAAATAATTGAATGTTGTAAGAGTGGTGGCAGTGAATATGCTTCCCCAGCACTTCTCTCTCCTTTACTGTAAAGCAGGATGTCAATAATGCTGCAGTTTCCTGTAACTCATTGCTTGTTAGGAATTCTCATAGACTTATATGCAGTGGTTTGATCCAGTGAGACTGATGATGGGTAGGGCTGCTCAGTTATGGACACAGTTGATCATCTTGAACGTGTAAGGAGATAATGTGTTCTCATTATGATCTCTATAACAATATGTTAACATCTTCACTTCTGTTTACATCCATATTAATATGTGTGACCGTAGACGGTATTGCACATGACAGGGGTAGTCAGACTGGCTAGAAACATCGTTACTGAGAAGGTACCATCTACAAAGGTGTAATAGATATTAATGTTGCAGCAGATGTGGAGAAATTAAAGTTTCCGTAGACTGCCAAAGTGGCTGAAATCTTTATTTCACTGTTTCCTCCAGGATTTTTTTCAGCAGCAGCGGGAAAGGGTGTTGTTGTACCTGGGTGGTGCATATGTTTTAATAGATATTTTAATATGTAGCTTAAACATCATTAGCAAGTATTTTACAGACGATTATTGAAGTATCTGTTACCCGATTCACTAATGTTATCTAGCTAACATTTGCTGGAACATTATTTCAGAATATATTTTTGGTATTATAGGAAATCAACAGAGAATACATAAAAATTGTAAAATCTAGCTAACTTAATTATAGCTTATCCTCAGCTCTCTCTATTATCAGCCTGCCTGAGAAGAGATATTGTACTGTCTTTTCACTGTTCCACCTCCTTTTCTTAGAGAGGCAGAGCTGGTCCTGATCTCCCTGGGGCCCTAAGCAAAATTCTGTATGGGGTCCTCCAACAGCACCTCTGAGCCATGTAAATGTTTTCCATTTCCACACGGTCGCTCCTGACACCACAGTGATCAAGATGTAATCCTCCCTTTTTAAAAACAGTTTGCTCCATCTGTCGGTCTAAGAGTAAGTAGAACACAACAGAACTAAGTGTGAAAAATATTTATTGAATAGAATATGTTCTATTGAATCTTAAGATAAGTAAATATTGAATGAATAAGAAATTGCAGAAAAAATAAAACGTAGTACTTGATGGTTATTATTTACTGAGAGATGTGCATCCATATTGCCCAGTATGCCCAGCTAATCAACATTTTAAATTCAATATTTTATCCAATCCATTGCTTCCCATCTTAGATTAGTCCAGGGCTGTAACTAAACTTTGACTGAGACATTAGATAATCACTTGTTTTAAAATTCACTATTGTATTTTGTTTTATGTTATATGTTTTGTTTTTTTCCCGCTTTTGTGACCACAAGGGTAGTTCTGCTTCATCCTTTCATTGAAGTTAATAAATTAAATAAATAATAATAAATAATAAATAAATTGCAGAGCCCTACACAACTTGTGTAGTGAGCTTATCATGCCGTTGGGCTCTGTAGAGAGAAAGAACAGCCGTTTGAGTGCAGTGGTGCGGACAGCTCTGTAGAGTCATGTAATTGCAGCTTCATGACAATTTCATAAAATTCTGAAGCAGCAGCAGGTTTTTATCCCTAGTTTTCAGTCTGTTTTATTTCTTGACTTATATTGCTTATTTTCCTTTTCAAACAAGAGTTCAGTAAGACCTTAAAGGATTTAATGTTTTGTAAGTTGTACTGTTTTGTTATTTCTTAGTTTTATTTTACTTTTGTTTTTTCTGTAAATGTCAGTAGTATCTGTCAGTGAAAACTGTTGAAAGCTAAACCTAAATAGATTTGATAAGGAACTGCAAAATGTTTCATATACAATCAACAGATTCCACACTGGATTCAGATTTGACAAAATATCAGTAGATCCCATTGTGTCCTTAGATATTGAAATGTGTCCTCGAACATTGCTCCATTTCATCATTTGGGCACATCATTGTTACAGGAGTTCCTATTTTTTAATGAGCTTACAGAGTTAAAGCTGACTTTAACAGAGTTATTTTTCAGTAAGCCTTACAACAGCAAAAATGCATACAGTTCAGCATTTCTTGTTCTTACTGTGATGACTTTTTGATAGCCGACAGATGGCCATCCTGCTGCTTTCTATTACCTGGTGCGCGCATATATCCAGTCATGCATGCATAACCTAGCACTACAGTTTAGCATATTGCATGGCCCACCAAATATTTAGGACGTTGCATTTATATAAGGTTTGTGTACTTGGCAGATTGTCCCCCTCCTCTCTCCAAGTTGGTAGTTCCAGGCAGTTCTGCCATTACAATGCACACTGTAGCAGTGAGATCACTGGAAGGAGAGAAGTGGGTGGTATGGCATGCAGAGACCAAAGGCTCTATTGTTGCATCTGTTCAATCAGGAGCTTGTTCTCTCTCCTACCCAACATCCAGTCTACACCTACGCTCAGATGCTGTCGGACCTGATTGAACTTTTCATCTTTAGGTAGTGCTATGATTTCCCTTTGTTTCTAATGACAAGCCTTTTACATCACACTTACTTGCATTATCACTACTCTCTCTTCAGATGTGATGGCAGCTGAAAACATTTAAGTCTGTTTAAGTATAGCAAATAATATGTTAAGCAGTCTACAAATAGATTAGTATTCATGCCATATCAACACTGGAGGCTATGTCCAAAGCATCCCTGTTACGTTGCAGTGCAGTGTGTTTAACTGGTTGGTCCACCTATGGAGAACAGGAACATGGAGGCTCTTTTCCTAAGAGTGCTTTCACCTATTGAAACTCACATGAGTGGCTTTCTATTCAAATGCTCCGTCTGTACTCATTGATTCAATAAATGACATGAGTCATAGTGAAACCAGTCTTATTGAAATGCCTGATAGACCAGTCCTACTGCCATTATTTGCCCCCCCACAATACTGTGGCCAGGATAATTAACTGTAATGTTGATGCTAAAATGATGGTAAGTTAATCATTGTTAAATAGCAGTGTATTTGGTGACAATGATCAACGTGGAAACCAATTTATGTTTTCAAGAAAAGCAGTTAAAGTAAAGTAAGTGTTAATTATGTTAATTTGTAATTTGTTGAAAAATGAGAGGTGGAGCAGAACTTTTAGTGAAAACATTTTCTTTTGTGTATGATTCAAATATGTTACTTGTCTTGATTTAAATACCTTATTTCCTTGGTCTGTATTGTGGAAATGGCCCATGTCCATTTTTGAATAAAGCTTTAAGCTTTAAAGCTTTAATATTTGCATATGCTAAAGTATAGCAAGAACTCAGATTCTTAAAGGCACAGTCTTGTAAACTGTTATGGCCTTTGAGCTCCGCCATTCAACAAACAAAACAAAACAAAACAAAACAAAACAAATGTGTGTGTGTATATGTCTATTATTAAGCTTGTGTCTCTGTACCTGGAAAAACACCTCATTTACAGTCATTGCAATGGTTTTGGTGTCAGGATCGCATTAATGAAATGTCAGGAAATGAAATATAATCTAATCACACAGCTTGCTGGAAAAATTTCTTTCCTCTTGGTTTCATTGTTACAAGTATTAGACCTTCTCCTTCTTCCTGATAATAGTACCCTGATAAACCAGTACAGCCTTTAACCTGCCAATTCATATGTATAAAGATACGTTAAGTGACAACATAACACCAATATTTTTTTTCTCATTTTTCACACTTCCCTGTGCATTTGAGGCATTTAGAAGAAACACAAAATTTTCAAGCTGCCAGCTCAGTAATTTTCCTCCTGCTCTTCCCCCATCCTTGTCGATGACCTAGTTTAGAGTTTATAGCTTTGCACTCTGAAATGAAAACCAAGAGGAATTTTCCTCCCCATATGCCGTTCTCTATACCTCATTCTATATAACCTATTCACCTCAGGTTATGCAAACAAATTCCAGTAATGTCTTGTGCATCAGGAATATTATTTTCAGAAGCATGTTGTTTGACTAAGACAGCCTGCATCATGAATGAATGTGACATTATTTGTAATTTGGCAGCATTGGCATCCTGCTGGTTCCCAGTGATAGCTAGGAGTAGATCATTTATCTTTAGTCCTAATAGTCTCTCAAATGTTCTTTGTGACTCTGACTGTCCATCAGACAGCATCCCAACATTCTCTTTGCAATCACCATCAAACATGACTCAGTAAATCCAATTAAGTTTTGGCACACCCGTGGCGGACAATTCCCCCCCAAAAACAGGAGTTTGACAAGTGTCCAATCACAACAGTTGACATGACGTTCCAACAGGTCAGGACCCAAGATTGCCTGAGGGAGCTCGTAATGATTTTTGTCACCAAACATTGGCTAAATGACGTCATGCCCCTGCCAGCAGCACTCACTCAAAGCCTCATTTGTTTGTGTCTGACGTCAAGGCCTGTATGTATTTGTTATGCAATATGCATTCTGACTTTTCAGAGAAAAATCGGAGAGCAGTATCAGAAAAAGACTGAAGTGTGGCACCATTCCCGATAATGAAGCCTGTTGTTTGCTATCAGTTGGCTCAGGCCCATCCTACATCCAGGATATAGTCTAATCATACACCCCAGCCTGTCCGCTACCCTCTGTTACTGCCAATCAGCTCACCACTCTCTCACTACAAGGGGGGCCCAGCTACCACTCAACAAAGCCATGGTTGTTTGTGGTCCTTGCTCCACAATGTTTGAATGAGCTCCCCATTAACATCAGGACAGGAGAAACTCTTTCATCACAGATTGAAAACTCTCCTGCTCAGACTGCACCCATGATAAATAAAACAAAAGAATGACGGAAGGAAAGAAGGAAGTACTTGCTGAGACATGCAGTTATTCTTTCTGTGTACTATGCGTCTACGTTACTGGTCTATAAATAACACCAAATGTGTAAGTTATCCTGACTCATTTGATTGTCTGAACACCAACAAAAGGCATAGTTTGTTCTGTATTCAAACTTTAGAATGATTGAACGTATGAACAGAACATGTGAAGTGTTTCTTATTTAATCACTCTTTCGAATTTCCTCAGAATACCTATGGAGAGCAGCCAGATCGACCGCTGTGTCTCAGCTTTTCTGTGCTTTGTTTGGCGGAATGTTTTGACTTGATGTCTAAACTGTCTTCATCAAGTATCCTAATCTTAAAAGTGGCCCCAACGAAAATGGTCCTGTGTCAGCTGATTAAAAATAGCAGAGGCTGACCTCTGGGCAGCTGCTGTCTCTATTACACAACCATTTTCCTAAGTTCCAAAGATGTGACACTGCTGCTGAGGAAGTTTGATGTGATCTGTGCTCAGACTGTTGGTCCCAGGAGACCCACAGGACAAGGATTTTCATCTTAGCCATGGCAGCTTGACCCTCATTTTACTTTCAGGATTGACTAGATGAACAAACCACATTATCTAAGATGCAACACACCAAAAAGTGGAGTAAAAGTTTTTTGTTGTTGTTGTCGTTGTTGTTTTTAAACCTTTTGTGCTCTGGGAGCAACAGGAGAATGGTCTTGTCAAACAAAAACTGATAAGCCTTAGTTAAGCCTAAGTTTGTGGCATTTTATTTTTGGTTATGCAACTGAACTTAATGTGAAAGCTGTGTGTAAAACTTGATATACCAGAACATTTACCATCAAGTCAGTTCCTGTCTTCTGTGGCTCCCAGTAGTTCTCTTGAACAGCCGTAAATTGATTGCATCACATCTGTTGCTTTGCCTTTGGGTGAGGGTGTTTCTTACTTCAGCCAATCCAGTAATACTTTGTGGTACCATATTACAATGCAGTGGTGAACTCATACACCTCGCTTCTCTAACCCCAGTCATGTTATATGTCATGCATATATAGTACAGTATACACAGTAAATACATTAAAAAAAAAAAAACTCTTGCGCTTCTTTGCCATAAATGTCACTTCCTTTATCTGTATTTATTGTTACTGTGTCATGTTTGGTCTGTCAATATGATCCAGCACCATTGTTACCAACAAGTGTTCCGGCACATTCACTGTAGTTGGCGAATAAAGTGACACTCCCACTTGATACTAGACGCTCTCCGACATTTTGGGTCTTTAACCATTAAAAGCAAAAACTAGGTCAACTGCCTTATGCAATCTCATACCTGCTCATTTTTGTGTGTGGTATAAATGGTATGAAAATAATTGAAGCTTGTGACTCAGTTGTCTCACATTGTATCTACTTTAGGATTGGGCAGTTTAATGAAACATGTCACGAGACAATATATTTGTTTGCTGTTTATCCCATGGTATATTTCCTTTTGAAATCTCTTGGTTTGGAAGATCACTGTCAGCATGATTGTTTTATGACAAGATTTTAGTTTGAAAGATTTTTCCATCAGTGTGAAAAAAGCCTTAATTTTAGGCTGTAACTAACAAAGTTGGATGGATTTTGGTGGTTTGCTTTACTTACCAGACAAGGAAACACTGGTAATTTATTGAGTGGCTGATAATATTTGAACAGTCACTTGCCATTTGGCCGGCAGACAAAAAGTTCATTTTGCACCCTGACTGCAGCTAGTAATTATTGTCACATTATCTCGGTTAATTAGTTGGTCTACTAAACATCAGAAAATGGTGAAAACGCCCATTGTGGTTTCTCAGAGCTCAAGGCCCACAGGATGTCAAAGTCCCCAAAATTGTCTGAAACAGTTTCATTTCAAGATATTTTTAGATTAATTTAATATTTTTGGCTGTACTTGAATTGTCAAGTTCTGAATTTGTTGAGGGTTAAATTGTGACTGCTGTTGAGGTGTCATATTCAAACTTGAAACAGCTCTATGTCCTGTATTTTTTCGGATTGTGTTTGCAGCTATATTTAAATAGTTTTTTTATGCCATAAATTCAAGCCAGATAATGGCTGGGCAGCCTGCCAGCACTCCTGTTTTCTTGCCTGGTAGTACCTTTGACACGTATACATGCAACATGCAGCCTCTGTAGTCTTGAAATGTATTATGAATCCCATCGGAACTCCTGGATTTCCTGGATCTCCCTTCCTGAACAGAATGGCTCTTGTTTTCCATACCCATGTCCTTCTCCACACTGCCTGTTGTTGAAAAGGGAAAATGTTTTCTGTGTATGCAGGAAGGGATTAAGTAATCATGTATTGTTTTTATATTTTCTCTCATGCACCCCAAAGAAAGCACATAAAACCCCCAGACACATTCCAGGAACCATTACTCATGGCTTGGCCAGTTGAGGTGTGTCTGGACATTTCCTGTCACCATGGAGACTGGAGGGCGATGTTCTTGCAGTCTTTCCTAGACATGCAGTTTTTTCAGTGAGCCTGGAAACTTGAATTTGTTGTGTTATATTTTCTTTTAGTGTGTCAGTGTGCTAAAACTTTCCAGGAAAGAGTTAAGGTGAAGGCCAAATGAATATTTACTGTGGTGGAGTTCGGTAACCATGTCTGTTTGGGTTGATTTGTCATCAATGCCTGCTCCTTATCCCAAAGACTGACCTCAGGGCGGGTGGATGTTTGTTACTACATTGCATCTTTAGCTCTGAGAAATCTGGTTTCAATGTTAAATGAATTGAATAGAACCTCACAGCTATCACATATACAGCTTATTGTTGTTAAGTTGTAGCTTTTTGCTCAGCACACCCTTGGCAATGTTATGTGATGTTGAATCCATTATCTATTGTTGAATTCAGTAGATTCATCAGCAGGTTTCATGGCTGTATCCCATCCCCCAAGTCCTCTGCACCATTTCTCTCCGTGACAGTGGAGAGGAGGAGAAGATAAAGAAAGGATGTCTTAAGAGAATACTGTTAAGTGTTACACACTTCCACACTGGTAAATTGTAGGTCAATATAGACTTGAGTAATTGCCTGGATAAATGTCATGTCATGCCCACAGAACTCTTCATCACATGATGTGTGACTTAAGGATGCTTTTGCAGAGTATCGCAGGAGATGAATGTAGGTTAGATCCTGTGAGAGCTGAGTTGTCACATCCTGGATAGACTTGGTGTCAGGTTTGTTGACTAAAACAGGTTCTTATGAAAACTATGCAAATGCTTTGAAAGGTTAATATTTCAAGTAGTCGAAGGGGAAAGAAATTAATTTGAGACATTACCTGTAATTCAGACCAATTGGGCAGTGTAGCTGTTAGTTTGATTCAGAGATTGTTAGGATAAAATTACAACAGTAAGTTTTACTATAATTTTCACTTCATAGCAGTTCACAGTCATTAGTAGTATCATACTTTATGTAGCACAAAAGTCAGTCATATGAAAAGATGTGACCAGCTTTGGTCTCTGTGAAGGGTTTGTACAAAGTCTTGAAAAATTAGAAAATGGTTAGGCCTAATTTTAGATTTTCAGGGTTATGTATATGCTTGAATTTGAATATACTTGAAAAATGCTTGATTTTCAATATTGTCTAATCTGATGTTTTTCATGGACAGAATCACTCATGTGAATCAAAAAATCTTTTTTATTTGAAATGAAATGATCCCACTGTCATTGTTGTAAATAAGTCGATTTCTGATCCTTTAATAAGTTAAATTAATATGAATGACTCTTGAATAGAGAAAGTGACAATATACATTGATTGCTTTGTTTATAAAGGAATTTGCAATTGCATTCATAATAATAATTTAGATGTGATAAAGGCTACAAGAGTCTGGAAGTATCTGGTTTAGGTACCCTGAAATTGCTTCGAAAGCAGTTGAATTTTACTCCTGAAAAGCTGTATGAACACTGTCTGTGTATTTACAAAAAAAGCAGCAGTGTAGCCTAGCAGCATGCCTGTACATTCTCTTTTTCAGGAATAACCTGGTATCATAACCCTCCTGTTTCCTG
The DNA here is from genome assembly GCF_056507025.1 of Lutjanus erythropterus. Taxonomy (NCBI): domain Eukaryota; kingdom Metazoa; phylum Chordata; class Actinopteri; order Lutjaniformes; family Lutjanidae; genus Lutjanus; species Lutjanus erythropterus. The sequence goes on along the minus strand of NC_139319.1, from coordinate 30,663,195 downwards.
TTTTGAAAACTGAAACAGTGGGCACTATTTTCATTGCACGGGGGGCAGCTAAAAGTTGTTCTTTGTTTAATTTAGTTTGTTTTTTCATGAAGCAGAACAAGACTCCCATGGAGGCTTTTTGTTCCTCTTAGTGGTTTACTGTCTCACGTAAGGTAAACCCTATGTTTTTGTACAGTATGTAAGCCCATTGTTTGAGTGAAGAGTAGTGGTGTTTTTGACAGCACCCTGCATTTGTGGTTGAGTTTGTTGTTGGCGTATGGTTGTTTTTAATGGGTGAAACTGATGTTTACAGTCAGTGCTGTTACGCTGACGGCAGTACAAAGCCTGCGCCCAGTGTTCCAGAGCATCAGGGCAGAAAAACAGAGCTCAGCATTCACTCAGTCAGTGGACAGTGGGCAGCTGAGTGGCTCAGTAGCCCTGGCAGCGGGATGCCAGGAGCTGCTGAACCCTACTGACTGCCTACTCAGACACAAAACTAATGACTGCTGCTGCTGATCAACATACTAAACAGTCTAAACCTGCACTTTTTTATGTGTAAAGATAAAAAAAATTGTATCGCACTTTGAATAATTGTAAGCTTTGAATTTTAAACTCCATCTTATGTCTAAATGATTTCTGTTGTCACGGTTTCACAGCATCTCAAAGACACTTGAGTTGTCCTGTGGTCCCTAGAACACAGCTTCTTTATCAGGAAGACTCAGCTGACACTAACTCAGCCGACCTTAAAAGCCTTGTGAACAGCACTTGGTCTTTCACTTGATCTTGCATAGATTGTCTTTGCCCCTGTATGATATTTTCAGGCATACTGTACATTATGTCCCCATTGGTGAAGTGGTAGATTTGCAGCTGATAAGATTGTACTCTCACATTCCTCTCTTCTTAGTTTCCATTGTATTTTTTAATGTCATTTTTCCTCTTCTCTTTTCCACCATCCCCACATTCACTCATTGACTCATTGATAAATGCATTAATTCATACCAGTTATTAAAAATGAGGAAATACTCTGTTTGTTTATACAGCAAGGTTATATGACATAAGAGTCTCAGGCCAGCTCAGTGTTTTGAATAACTTTGGCTGTGTCTCCAGCACATGTTATCATCAACATCACTCAGTTTACTGTTGACTGTCTAGTTTTTCAGCGCCGCCAATCAGATCCAAAACAGGAAAATGGTGGTGATAAAGAAAAAGGAACAAATGGGTGCTGCTGCTGCATGTTGTGTCAGCCAAGGCCGAATTGCATAACAGCTGGCTGGCCCTGCGTGAGAGTGGAGTGTGCCAATGTTTTGCATTTATGAGACCATGTAATTTGGAGACACAGTGTTGCCCCTGGGCTCTGAGACTCTCATTCTGCGTTGGTTCCTATTTTGCAAAAGGAATTAAAAAGTGCTTTATTTTAGTCTGGGCTATTGATGCTGTGGCTTAGCTCGACTGAGAAGTTTGGAAGGGTGCAAAGTTGAAGGAGCTTTTGTTTGGCCTTTCACTTGCATGCTGCATAGAGCTTGTTCTCTGCCCACCTATTCACATTCTTCAGCCCCTCTTAGTTCAATACTTGCACTCTAAAGGAATCTGTGAACTTTTTTCTAATGAATTTTATATAAGCTGGCATTGGAATATCCATTGTTGCTGTGTGGTATTTTTAACCTGAATTTATCCTGAACCTTTCTGTCATATGTATAGAATAAATATCACCATAACATTTTCTAAGCAGACAGAATGTCAGAGCCCTAAAACAGTACCGTGATTAAGAAGCAGTTCTAAAAGCCTTTACACCCTGAAAAAATGAATTTGAATGCATTGTTTACATCAAAATGGGATGTCATCAGCCATATATTTGACACCAGCCAATTAGTCTGTTTTTCAGCCAAGCCTTTAATCATCTAATAAATCACTTTTCTGGTTAAATTTGGTGAGCTACTTTGGCATTCTGCAGAAAACAGCTGGTACAGGGATATCGCTTGCTTAATTTAAAATCCATTAAATTTCCTTCATGAATACACTGAAGACTAACCTTTGTCTAACATAGGTGTTGTTTCAGGCACTGCTGTCAGTGTCAGATTGTCATTGTCTGCCCTCTGCTCAGCAGGGAGAGAGATGACACTGAGGCTATTGAAATCTCTGTTCTTTTCTTCTTACTGTATTCACTATAACGAAACCTGAAACCTAAAAGATATCTTCCCTGATTAAAAACCACTGTGTTAGCTGACAATTTTGCTCCACCTTCCTCTTTCAGGCCTATGAGCGCCGGTTCCCAACCTGTCACCTTATCCCCATGTTTGTGGCGAGTGACGTGGTGGATGAGGAGACCAGCGAGGATGGTTCCACCCACAGGGTTGAGCGACGCTGTGCCCTAGATGTTGATGCCCCACGCTTGCTCAAAAGGGTATTTGGCACTTGATTCATTTTTAGCCTTATGTACAGTTGTTTATTAAGCTGCAATATGTTGTCTCATGTCAGGGTAGTTTTATGTAACATGAGCGATTTTGTGTATGCGTGATTTGCAGATTGCGGGTGTGGACTATGTCTACTTCATCCAGAAAAACACGCTGAACCGGAAGGAGAGGACCCTTCACATTGAGTCCCATAATGAGACCTTCTCCAACAGGGTCATCATCCATGAGACCTGCTGCTATTCGGTCAGTAGCATACATACCCCAGAGTAATCATTAAAAAAACATTAATAATGAGCTGGATTCATACATCTATGTACTCTCATAACCCTGAACCTGGCAGTTTCATGTCATGCATAGCCCATTGAGTTAGACAGAACCATACATCTCTGTTCTCATAGACAAATGAGCAAACACACACACACACACACACACACACACACACACACACACACACACACACACACACCTACCTCTCTCCCTCCCTCCTGTAAAATTGTTCAGCTGCTGCACACCCATGTTAATGTTTGTGCCTCCTCTAATCTCCTCCCTGCTTCCCTGCAGAGAAAGCCATGTTTAGACTAGCACTGAGTATGTTGCTAGCTATCTCACCCCATCTCTGCCTGTGAATTATTCAGTCCCCTCACATTCTGGCTGAATGCTCTCAAATACTGATCTGAAACCAGCATGTCTTCCCTTTTCTCCCAGACCCACTGTGTGTTGCATCCTTACCTCTGATTTCAGATCTGCACATTCATGAATGGATGTGCTGTGAGTTAATGAGGTCAAGCACATTGTATTAGCTTCCAACCAACTAGAGTGCTAATTTTAGGTCCAAGGCCACACAGAGGTTCTTCTTGTGTGCTTTAGCTCACTGTGCTAACAGTAACTAGGATGGACAGCTCAATTAGACAGAGCTAATGGACCCAGCTAAAGCTGAAATATTTTGTTAGCCAAGGGTAATGAAGCTACCAGCACAGTCCCTTCAAAAAGCATTAAACTCTTGACTTCTTTCTAAATTTAATGATCTTGTAGCCTGAATCAAAATACATTTAAATTATTTGTGAATAGAATATTTGGGATGTCTTCTTCAGGTTTTTTGGCCTTGATCCCAGGTTGTGTCCCTTCGTATCAGGTCTGAGTACTTAATCCAATCAGAAACTCATATTTACCTAAATGTTGATTAAATATGTCCCTGACATATTGAAAGAAGAGCTGTAGCCTACTAAATCTGACACAGCTTTTTTTGTATTTCATCTAAACACTGGAGGGCCTCATTCAAATCTGTGAAATAATGTGTTTAAAATATTGATATGAATAACTTGTTGGAATGCAACTCCAAAAATTAAACGGATGTGAAGCAATGTGCTAGAGAGAAGACTTGTCACTCTATTGGAGTAGTTGACACTACAAAAAAACAATAATTTGCGGTGGTACAGTGATGTTATAAAGCAATACATATTTTACCACATAAAGAATCTTTGACCGTATATAGACCCCAGCTGGAGAAAGGCCACAAACCGGCTACAGAAACAGCTGATATGATCGGCCACTGCTTGTCATTTTAATTGATGAAACTGACAGTGCATTCTAAAAACGAGAAACTGCTACCATTGTGTCAGAACAGAGTCTATCACCATTGCAACCAAATAATTTTTCACGTTCAGTGCAGCTTAGAGCCTGGCTGTTGTTAAGGAGAGAAGTGCTACAACATTAGCAAGTGGAGGTGGACAAAACAGTGTAGAGTATAGGAAGTGTTGGATTTTGAATGGCTTTACTTTAGCTGATACCGATCCGGTACTGGCCAAAGATCCTATTACACTTGGGATCAACTCAGGACATCCCTATGTTGCAGACCTATTCAATTACTTCTAAAGACGGGACAGATTTGAAAAACAGCCAAGGGGCTGGATGTTTACATTTTCTATGTCTGATCTGTACCTTTTTATTTTTTCTCCACTTTACTAGTTTCACAGTTGGAAAAGATGCATTATGTACAAAACGAAAAAACGAAAACAATGCACATTTGCAATCCTAGATTAGAAGCAGCTTGTTGTTTTAATAAACACAGTGTAATTTAATATTTTATTTACTTCAGTCTCCTACATTCCCTCAGCTTAAACAGCCTAAGTTAATACTTTTTAAATAATAAGTGTCTCTGTGCTTAAAGGTAGAATCAGTAGGATTTGTTTGAGCTGTTAGTGAATGTACGAGAAAGATGTTGATGTTGTTGAGCCTCCGTCCCAGGACCTCAAATACAGACATTTTGAGTTGGTAAAGCAACCTGAACACAGCGAAACAATGAGAAAATAAGGAAATACAGGCAGAGGGCAGGGTCTCTATAGATAGAACCACACACGACACGCTTCTAGTGGGGCATAAATCATGACTGAACTTTATTAGGTTACATGAGGCTGTACAGTGCATATTATGCTTTTAACTACAGAAAACCAATGGATGGGCTATGGGCTTAGAATGTCCACCGGTTATTTAAGTAAAATCACAACAGTAAACTTATTTTAATAATTATAAATGAGCAAAGGGCTGGATTAAGGTTGGTAAAAGGCCGGATTTGGCCCAAAATACACCAGAATGAAATATTTATAGCACCTTTTCTTTAGAGTTGCCTATTAGTGATTAGTGAGAAAATGCTTTGCATTACTTGATATTACAGTCATTGACCAGCTAATCCTGATGATCTATTTCAGTTTTGTTTAAAAGAGGCTCTCTGTTTATTTAACATCACCTCTCATAATCTTTACACACCGTAATCATGTGTCCTTGTATGTTTGCGTGCAGTCCTTTTTAGCTCCAAATGGTTCATGTGTAAAGGACTGGCTGATTTTACATGGACAGACTGACACACACACTCCCACTCGCAGTGCACAGTGTGAAAATTGTTCTCTGCGTGCGTCACCATCTAGTGAAGCTGGGTGTGTGGTTACCATAGTAACCTGGTCATCTTTTTTCTTGTTTCTGTGTATATACAGTGTAATATACAGTGTGTGTGTTGGTACAGGTTCATCCGGAGAATGAGGACTGGACGTGTTTTGAGCAGACTGCCAGCCTGGACATCAAGTCCTTCTTCGGCTTTGAGAGCACTGTGGAAAAGATTGCTATGAAGCAGTATGCCAGCAGTATCAAAAAGGTGTGTGTGGATGTGTTGTTAAACCTAATCATTACATGTACTTGGTTATTTGTTTTTTTCTGTGCATAAACAAAAACATAAGTTCACAACAGATGAATAGTTGCATAATGGGTGCTGTATGTATTATGCAGAACTGACATCAATCTATTCTGTGAAGTTTGGTGTTACAGAACAAGGCTTCTCGAGAATGAATCAGTCATCTGTCTCATGTTGCAATTGCATAAATGAGCTTGTATAATCTCTTTGAGTGGACAGGGGTCTTCTACTGTGGTCCCAGTGAGTCATCTGCATTCAGCTAGGACTTATGTGGGCAATGTTAAATACATTCCTTTTATTTTCTCTCTCTGTTACACAACACTTCAGCTGGAAAACATAATGAATATGCAGAGTAGAGCTGCAACAATTAATTTAGTATTAATCGTCTGTTGAATTAATTGCAAACTATTTGGGTAATTGACCTCTGAGTCATTTTTAAAGAAAAGAATGTCCAAATTCTCTAACAGTTTCTTCAGTGTGGATATTTCCTGGTTTCTTAGTCTTCTGTGACAGTAAACTGAATATTCTTGGATTGTTGACAAAACAAAACATTTGAGGATGCATCCCTGGCTTAGGTAAACACTGGTCAACATTTCTCAAATGTTTCAAACAAAACAACTAATCAATTAAATGGTTGATTACTTTCTCAAGTTATTGATAAGGAAAATAATAGTTAGTTGCAGCCCTAATGCAGAGCCTTGACTTTTGTTACTTTCAATGAGGTAAATATGAAGCTATAGTGTAATGAGTATTATTGGTCTATATCCCAAATTCCTGTCTTAAACCTCATTCCCTTAAATTCACAATCTCTTCTGCTATTTTACCATAATTCTGACTCCTTTTTTCCCTTCATGTCCTCACAGGGAAAAGAAATCATAGAGTTCTACTTGAAGGAGTTAGAAGATGAAGGGATCACCCACGTGCCACGCTGGACACCCTCCTCCCTTCCTCTGCCTCTCCCCAGGCCAACCAGCCTCTCCACCAGCCCACCAGTCGTCCCCAAACTTGCAGTCACGCCTGCCGTTTCAATCCCGCTGCCCGCCGATGCTAAGGACAGCGCCTCTCAGGACACCAAGCCGGACGGCGGTGCACTTCAGGCAGACAGCCTAACAGAGATCCTGGCTGGTACACCTGAAGGTCTGTTCCTATACATGATTGAAAAATCAAGATCACTTCTTGCATATATGAAAATATTTACACTAAAGTAGCACTGTTAACATTACAGCAGAATACAGAGTAGAAAAATTATGAATTTTACAGCAAAAACGATGAAAGCAAGAACTTATTGTTTAGTCTTGGAGGGAAAGTACAATTGAAAGCAAAAAGAGAAAATAACTCTACAAAAGGTGGTCCAACTGTTTTTGATCATCTTGAACTGACAGAAATGACAAGATATTGTAGGGTTTTGGTTTCATTAAAGGTGTGTGGTCCATATTAATTTGCCTTCTGCTTTATTTTTTTGTTAATTAGAGGTGTTCTGTTTTTGTGTTGCAGATAAATTGGATGCAGACTATATCAAACGTTACCTAGGTGACCTGACCCCCCTGCAGGAGAGCTGTCTAATCAGACTTCGCAAATGGCTGCAGGAGACGCATAAGGGGAAGGTAATGTTGTGTTTTGCAGTCTTTGTAAAAAATGGAGTTAAATAGGAGAGCATTTTTTAAGGTATAATCATCTAAGACATTTTTACAAGACTGACTGTCAGCATTCACATGTAATCATTATCAGGGATCTGCAGAGCAGCAGAGGTCAGGTTTAGTAGACTTTAAATCCTATTTTAGTCTGACAGCTACCAGCTCCTTTTATACATGATAATATGGCTAATTGACTATTTAACTGAGCCAGCTGACAGTGACATTAACAGTGTTGTGAAAGTTGTGAGAGGTTTTTTTTAATTTGTTATATTTTCATTATTTTGTACACAAATCTCTCCTTCAACTATCCAGATCCCTAAGGACGAGCACATACTGCGTTTCTTGCGTGCCAGGGACTTCAACATGGACAAGGCACGGGAGATCCTCTGCCAGTCGCTGACCTGGAGGAAGCAGCACCAGGTGGACTACCTGCTGGAGACCTGGAGCTCACCACAGGTCCTCCAGGACTACTATACAGGGGGCTGGCACCACCATGACAGAGGTAGGTCTGGATAGACAGAACCAGCGGATTCCCTTTAAAGGGACAGTTCACCCCAAATAAAAAAAAATATATTTTTTGTCTGGCCTGTTGTGTTGTTTATCCATCTAGATAGGTTTGATGTGAGTTGCTGAGTTTTGAGATGTCAGCCATATCTGCCTTCTCTCAAATATAATGGAACTAGATGGCATTGAGCTTGAGGTGCTCAAAGTGCCAAAAAATACATTTGATTAAAAAAAAATCCACAGCAACGTCTCTTTCCAGAAATCACAACCTGGTTACTCAAGACAATCCAGTTTCTCCAAAACTCTGCAGCTCACACCAAAACTATCTAGATGGGCAAATGGCACTACAGGCCAGAGTGAAAATAAATATTTCTATGAAAAAAAAAAAAAGCTCACATCCACAACCATACTCAAAGACAGCTGAACATTTAAACATGCTACAGTCTCACATGTGTATACATACACAAACGTGCATACACTTAATAATTTATGTAGGCTGTGACAGAGCTGGCTATATTTACACCGTTAACTAGTGTAAGATCTAAGTTCTCGAGTTTCTTACAGACTCGAGTTACAAACTCACACCTCATGAACTAAAGTCATTCTTAGCAACCTACAGCCTTCAGCCTTCCAAGTGAATTAAACATGAAGTCAATTTGTAGGCTCTACTTGGTTACCCAAATAGCTTACACACACTCGCACAAACTCACATACTTCATTTTGGTGCCTGCTGTGGATGCCTTGTTTTGAACAGAGTGTGACTGTTGACAGTATAAATCAAATTTAATTGACTTTTATGTTCCCACATCAGTGAGCAGCTTATCTTCTCATTTCAGTCTTTTCTATTTTGTATGAGATGAACAGGGAAAAAACATGAAAGCATTTTTCAGTGTACACAGTCACTAACGGTTTTACACAACAGAGGAACAAAGTAGCCAACTATACAAACCGCTCCATGTAATTTGAAGCCTTGCAGAATATAAATAGTGTGATAGTTCATGTAAATATTTGTGTTATTCCTCCAGATGGTCGTCCTTTGTACATCCTGAGGTTGGGACAGATGGACACCAAAGGACTGGTCCGTGCTCTTGGAGAGGAGTCTCTGCTCAGACATGTATGTGACACACGATGCAGCACACTTCAAGCTTGCATGTGCCAGTGTAGGTCGATAAGCTTATAGGTCAGGCAGTGGGTGGTTGGATTACACGTTAAGGAATTAATGTACACTGGTGTATCCTGACATGTGTATTAACACCAGGATGTATACAGTACAGTGCATATATAAATAGCCTGCTTGTTTATAATTTGCTCGGGTGACGAGTACGACAGTTAAATGCTTTAAAGGTTAAGATCACAATAGACCACTGACTTCATGTTGTGTCAATTTAGGTGCTGTCCATTAATGAGGAGGGTCTGAGACGTTGTGAAGAAAACACCAAAGTGTTTGGTCGACCCATCAGGTAAACCTTCAATATGAATCAGTGTAAAGCTGACATGAGTAAGTTCAGTCAAGTCATTTCTTAAAAAAATGACAACAGTCTCTAGTTCCTGTTTCTCAGGTATCTGGATTTGCTGATATTTCTTTCTCTTTAATTTCTTTGTAAACTGAATATTTTTGATTTTTGGACTGTTAGTGGGACAAAACAAGCAATTTGAAGACACTTTGTGCCCTGAGAATTAATAAAATGAAAGTAAAATTCACTATTTAAAGGGGTTAGCCACATGCTGATGCAATTAGTGTGTTTACATGTACACTGGTATCACAGTTTTGATCTTAACCAGGAAAGATTGTTTACATAGAACATGAAAAACCTGGTAATTTCTATCCCTGTTTACATGATCTGAAGAGTATCCAGGTTTCTGATCATCTGTGTGCAGATGTATGCTTATCTCTCACCATCTCAACCACTCTGTTCTGCATCAACAAAGAATGGTCAGGAACCAGGATAAGATGCTTACATGTATCCTGTTTTCTGTCGGAGTACTCTAAGTTATCTCAAAACTGGAGTAAGGCCTTTTCCAGGATTCTGAGACCAGGACATGACGTTTACATGTACAATACAAAACCAGAATACTCTATAAAACTGATCATAATGAGGATACTTGTGCACGTGGACACAGACTCAAATGGGCAGCGAGATGTTAAGTGGCATTGTTATAAGGCTGTGCTCAAAAGAATCCAAGAAACAATATAAATCATAATAAGAGTAAAAATAAGCAAATGCACCTCACAGAGAGAGGATAGTGTGCTAGTTAAGCCTGAGAATATGCAGAAATAAGAGGACTGAGTTCACCATCCTGATGTCCTTAATCAATAAACAATCAAAAATTAATCCCAGAAATATTTATGTAATGATGAGAAATGAAAACAATCATCAGTTGAACTCGTAGATCAATAGTAATTTTCTTCATAAAATTATAATTTTTTTAAATGTGGTCTTTGCTCCATACAAATGCAGGAAAATATGAAAATTGTTCTTAGCAAACGACATTAAGCAGCATACAAGCTGTTTGGATTGAGTTCAGCAGTTGTCTCCTGGACACAGGTGCACACACACAGACACACACACACACAGCATGAGTGAGACCAGAGAGAATTATCTTCCTCCAAAATGGAAAGAATGTACGAGGCTCCTCTCTGAGTGCTCTCTGATTCAAATGGCGATGGAGAGAGTGAGAGGGAGGGAACAGAGATGCTATCTGTCATCTGTCAGCCCTCTCCAACAGGAGGAGGTGGCTGGGATAAGAGCCACGCAGGAAGGCATGTGAACTATGAATGGCTGTCAAGTCACAGCCCTCAGCCAGAGCAGATAGACGGAAGGGGAGGATGTGGATGAAGGGGGGGGAGGGGGTCTAGAATTAGCAAGTGTTGCCTTCACCACTTAAGCTTCACTTCAGGATGACAGGTGCTAAGTGGTAGGAAAGAGGCTGTAGCCCAGTTGTGTGTGTGTGTGAATGTGTGTGTGTGTGTGTGTTTGTGTCGTGCATTTATCCACACTTAAATCCTCTCTCTTCCTCTACTGTAGCTGTTGGACATGTCTGGTAGATTTGGAGGGGCTGAACATGCGTCACCTGTGGCGACCTGGAGTCAAGGCACTGCTAAGGATCATCGAGGTTGTGGAGGCCAACTACCCAGAGACTCTGGGACGGCTGCTTATCTTAAGAGCTCCCAGAGTTTTCCCTGTTCTGTGGACACTGGTGAGAACCACGATGGGATACTTCTTACTGTACCCATTTCTATAGGTTTGAAAGTTGTTTCTAGTGTGGTCCACCCCCATTTTCATACATGGAGACATCATAAATATGATTTATAGAAGTATAGCCTTATAGCGGGGTTGTATGAAGGAACTTAGTGAAAGTGGGTGTATTCCCTACGGTAGATGATAGTCGACATGCCCCCAGCTTGGAGAAGCAGAGGGGAGTACGGGCACAGAAGCTAAGCAATGTGAGCAGGGTTAGCAGCAAAATGTATTTTAGCCATGTAAAAAAATGGCCCACAGTAATTTCACTTCGCAGAACACAACATCCTGGTCTACCACTGCCTTGCTGTTAGTTTGTTTTGTGAATGCAAACAAACCTTTTAAATAGACTTGCACCGATTAATTGGCAATGCTCGGAATCGGGCCGGTTTTCACGTGACCGGCCCTGACCGGTGACCGGCGGATCAGGGTCACATATCAGATTCTGCACGATGTTCTGCACAATGGTCACATCATGCGCGCAGCAGACAAACTGACCGTGATATCACCACAGCACTGATAACAGCTACACACACTCAGACACATGCTTGCTTGAAGATGGTGTCAGCGACAGATTCCAAGAACAGGATAAAGAAAAGACAGACAGTCTACAGCGAGACAGAGCAGCTGACAACACTGCAGAACAACCATAAACTCTCTAGTTCTTCAGGCTAATGTTAGCCTGTTCACAGAGGGACAGTTAAAATCTTACCTCCTGTTCTGGCTGAAGAATAAACAACCTGTGTTGATGTGTCTCCTCAAACATTTTCTCATCCAGACTCATTTAACTTCTGCGTCTGTTTTTCTCACGGCAAAGTTTTACCGCAGCAAACTGTTGCACAGTATCAGTCTCTGGTTTGTTTACATCTGCTTCCCACATGATCTTGTGAGATCACGTTCACCCGATTCATAATCTTAATATAAAACTATAATAAGGCCTGGCTGTAACCTGCAGAAAATTTAAATAATATTTAATGAATATTTAATAGTGTTTTATTATGAACATCTAATTTAATTTTTACAAGAAAAGTTATAAAAATGTTTGTGAATGCTGTCAATTACAGTTCTTAGAAAGACTGAAAATCAGAATCCGACAAAATTGGAATCAGCAGGTCAGACCCTTCAAATAAAAACTGGAAATCGGAATCAGCCAAGAAAATTGAAATCAGTGCAGCTCTACTTTTAAAACACCAAAGTCACACAATAACACAAAGTCACACGACAACACAAACACATTAACTGATCAAAGAAACAGTAGACCAGCAACTCATGTTTCCTGCAAGGTTGAAATTATTGATTTTGCAAATGGAATCTGGTTGGCTTTTAGACAGTGATATTTGGGTTATATACCGTTGGCTTCCCACCGGAAAAGGCTGTCTGTTGGCAAAGTAAAATGATGAAAATATTCTAAATATAGCGTACACTTACAGTGATTTAACTATGTTTTACTGTTGATCCTGCCCACAGCAGTCCACACCAACTATTGATAAGTACTTCATACAATCCAATTTTAAATAATCCAAACTATCTCTGTAGGAATTATCATAGAATTGACTTAAATGTCCCTATAAGCAAACACAAGCTTTACAAACTGGTAGCTTAGTGTATAACGACCACAAACAGGCACGTGCTGTGTTGTACATTTTTGCTATGGGAAAAAGGATTCAAATAATTTGATGTGTCAGTAACCCATATTCACGTGCGCCTCTGCCCTTAGGTGAGCCCCTTTATTGACGAAAATACCCGCAAGAAGTTCCTCATCTATGCAGGCAATGACTACCAGGGTCCTGGAGGGCTGGTGGACTACATAGACAAGGAGATCATCCCTGACTTCCTGGGAGGAGAGTGTATGGTTAGTGTCTGAAGATTTAAACTGTTAGGTTATCATTTGAGAATATGATTTAATTGTAAATAAGAATTTTCTGGGGTAATGCCATCCACAGTGAGCTCTCCTTTACTGACCCAGTTCTAAGTGTGTGTGTGTGTGTGTGTGTGTGTGTTTGTCTTCATGCATGCTTCTCCTCTGTAGTGTGAGGTACCAGAAGGCGGCCTGGTTCCCAAGTCAATGTACCGCACGGCTGAGGAGCTCGAGAACGAAGATGTCCGCCTATGGACCGAGACGATCTACCAAAGCGCCAGCGTCTTCAAGGGAGCTCCCCATGAGGTGAGGCTTCACACAGAGCCTCAGAATGAAAAGAAAGGATGGAAAGTTTGTGGTGGCATTTTAGATGAATATGTAGGGCAGAACAACAGAGAGCCGCATAATGTTTCTGATGGAGGTTTTGTTGAAAGTTTTGCCATCTAGTGGTTGTGTGTGGTAATTGACTTCTGGTTTTTGAATTCAGATGTGGAACCAGTGTGATCTGGCTTTGAAACATAAATTGTGTGTAGAGACATGCAGTTAGTCCTGTTACATAATTTATACCAAAGGCACAGATGCATCGTCGTACATGATCACCACTCTGGAAATAATTTTTATTTCATGTTGATAAGCTCATAACCTCGCAAACAGATGTTCACAGTTTTCTCTCACCACTCATTGTCGCCAGGGTTCAAAATTAACTTATTGTCAGCTGTCCAAATGGAAACAAGGCAATACAATTTTATTTATTATTTTACATCAATGTTGTATATTGAGATTTCAGTGTCATCCTCTATTGATTGATTGTTTAATTTACTTTTACTATTTACTTTTACTTTTACTATTATTCACTTTCTTTGTTAGTAGGATGTTTTATAAAGTTACACAAAAAACAAAACTAGTGTTTTGGATTTTTTCACCATGTTTCCATTTCCACAACAGCAGGTGAACTGCATGTAGAGGAGGCTTGTTTTTAATGGTGTTGTAGCCTCGAAACGATTGAAACCAACATGGTACTGAATACTGTCGGCACCAACAAGGTGCACTAAGATTAACAGGAGAAATCACTTCCCAGTCAGTGTTTCTACAATAGCAATGTAATATTGGAGGATATTTCTCTTTGTGTGTGTTTCTTTGTAGAGCATGTGTGAGAATAAACAGGTAGGGAGAGCTAGAGGGAAGAGAGTTTGTCTACTTCATAATCAATTGGGGATGGTGGCATTCTTTCACATAGATTAATTAAAAAATGGATGAGTAAATGTGTTGCAAAATATTTTCACTTCATTCTGACACTGTGGCGGGATAAATTAAATTGTTGCTACCCACCACAGTCTAGGTAATTAATGGGAAACACTAACAATATTTGGCCAGTGCCTGTTGCTAATTTTGGTCCCCGTTTGTCACTGATGGTGTCACATTTAGCTGGTGCTTAAATTACGAGCAACAAAAAATAAATGCAGTTGTGTGCATTACAAGTACACCAGTGTTATGAATGATAATGAGTGTGAGGTTCACAGTCATTGTGCTCCTGCATTATCACTTTGAACAAGAAATGATGTGTGTAGAGAAAAATAAGAGCTAAAGAGAGATGTAAAATGTTTCTCTTTACTTTGGTTTAGTTCTCATGTTTCTCTCCTGAGACATCTAGAAATTGTAATTTTTGGCCAATCTTCCCCTGGCCGTCCTCTTTTCCTCCTCTCTTCTCCAACCAGGTTCTGATTGAGATCATTGATGCCTCCTCAGTCATCACCTGGGACTTTGACATGTGCAAAGGGGATGTAGTTTTCAACATTTACCACTCCAAGCGAGCCCCCCAGCTTCCACGGAAAGATCCCCTGGGAGCCCATGGCATCACATCCCCTGGAGGCAACAACGTCCAGCTCATCGACAAGTCCTGGACGCTGGGGCAGGATTACAGCATGGTGGAGTCTCCGCTCACCTGCAAGGAGGGCGAGAGTGTGCAGGTGATGTCCCAGAATCGTGAATTGATGAGTTTTGTTTTTTTGTTTAATATTTTCCAGTTGTTTTTTTTCTTGTCAACTTTGACGTTGCCTGTCATATTAATCTGTCATTAGGGCTCCCATATTACACGGTGGCCAGGTTTCTACATCCTTCAGTGGAAGTTCCACAACATGCCGGCTTGCTCGGCCACCAACCTGCCCCGAGTGGACGATGTCCTGGCCACCCTACAGGTCTCCTCGCACAAGTGTAAAGTCATGTACTACACTGAGGTGTTGGGCTCTGAGGACTTCAGGTTAGTAACTCTGAGTGAGTGTGTGTGTGTGAGTAAAAGACAGATGTACATTTGTGTCCATGCTATATACATTAATTGTACTGTTCGTATGTGTCCATATTTTTGCTGTTTTTAGGTGTTTTATCATGATGTTGTGATAGTTTTAATTTCAAACATTATTCCTTTATGACTGCTCATTTTTCACTCCTGCCTTCTTTCAGTTTTCCCCCTCTACAACCTACCACATAGTGCCACGTATGACATTTGATATTTGAATGAATCAAGTCTGTAATGTTGCTTAAATTACACTATGAAAAGCCTTACGAGCATCATGAGTTTTTGTAGGCCCAGAGTTTTGAAATGAGGATGCTTCCCTCCCTTGGAGGCTCCTTTAATCCAGCTTTTTTCTGTCCAATTGGCTCCTGTTCTATCGCTCACAACCCCCCCCTCCTCCTCCTCCTCCTGCTCTGTCTTCTTCCTGTGAAGAACGGCTTGCTGTGATGTGCAGAGTTTGTAAGTGGCTCAGTGTTTGCCCCTTTTTCTTTAGCACTAGCTCATTGCCATCACTGCTAATTTGAACAACGCCGTCATGGCAGTCATGCCTCTGATGCAGCAAAAGAGAAGCTTGTTTGCATCTGTTCTTGCTTATGGCTTTTGTTAGCATTGGCTAACAGGATGTTGCTGCTTTGTTCATGCCAAAGACAAACAATTGTTGCACTGAGGCTACAGTCTAACCTATGATCCACTGGTTGGCTTCAGTCACCCTGCTTGCATGACTAATATCAGGAATCCTAGACTGGGTTAAGTTCTGCACACTAGCGCTCAACTGCTTTATAACCAAGCACACACACACACACACACACACACACACACACACACACACACACACACACACACACACAGACACACACACACACACACACACACACACACACACCAAACACCTACATGTGGTATACCTACTTACAGACACATTTCCTGGCATTTTTTTTTTTTTGGCACTCATCTGTTTGTTCTACCGACACACTGAATCTCACTTTGCTTTCAGTACACCTGCTGTTTCATTTCTAAAAGCCTTGAAATCAGTCATCTAACTCATTGTCATAGCATTTAACTGGATGTTTTTGGCTGAAGGTTGTCATATCTTGTTGAGATTGAGATATCCTGAATATTTGATACACCAACCTAAACTTCTCTTGTCATGTCTGTAATGTACCTGCATGGCAACCTGAAAACACGTGCCAGGCATGCAGTAGGACAGTGATGGTATCATTTGAAAGTGTGCCATTTTATAAACTGAACAACTAATGGCTTCATCAAAAAATAAAAGCATCAAATTATTCCATAATGAAATCAGTTGTTAGCTGTAGCACTTAATACAAATGCAAGTATCACACTTGTTCATAAACACTTCCCCTAAATACCCATATAAATGAAAAAGTTTAGGGGAAGAGCAAAAGGTAATTTTTTAAGAAAAACCATAAATACATCTTTTTAATCCAGAATCAAATCCACTAATTGACAACTTAAATATTACCTAAATTATAAATAACTAAAACTGATGCAGTCGAAATCTATAAGTTATCTATCTGTCTACCCGTATTGTTCAAAACCAGTAACCACAACCTCAAATTAGATAAATGTTTATGCTACAGATGCTCACTATACCTGATCAAATAAACACTGTATATACATAGCAGTAGAGGATATTAAATGTCGATTAAATAATGTATTTACCAGTTGAAATAATAGTAGCATGCTAATTTTGGCTCGACTTAGTTTACAAAAGATGTTTGCACCAAATCCTGCAGGTCCTTATTCAGACTTTTATTTATTCATATGAGAATGAAAGAATTGCTAACTGAGAGAGTCTGACCCCTGAAAATAACATGATGCAACCAACTGATGGATTTATTAGAAAAGTCTGTTGTGATTGATACCTCATAAACAATTTTCAGCAGAGAACAAACACAGTGTTTTGTTGTCAAGTTAACGTTGGGTAGACAGCTGATATGACCTGGTGTTTATTCATTTTACCCGCTGAAAGGGACAGTCAGTGCCAGCCAAAAAGGAGCAGCTGCTACCTGAATGTTCTGTACACCTAGCTAAAAATAAGAGTGTCAGAAGTCAATCATTTGTGTTGGTGTGCCTCAGTAATTTCTCATATGTGCACACCATAATATAATCTGTAAAATGCTCACACTGTAGTGCTGTTTTGCTTTTAAAATAGTCTGAACACAATGGTGCTTTTTCTAAAGGTGATGAATAGAGAGTGTGGTCTACCTTTGCACAAGATTTAATATAACCTTTATGTTGGAAATTTATTGGGAGTCTTGACATAAAATATAATTTTTTGTGTCCTTATAATGCTTGATACAAAACATCCTAATTCATGCGTTGTCATACATGTAGGTATATATTATACATTATAGACATGAGCTTACTGAGAAGAATGTGCTACAAAATGTACACGTTGTCTTTATATTGACCCTTTAATTTAGACAAACACCAAGCAGCCTACATACTACATTGATAAAAACATGCTAAGATTGTTTACGTATTGATGTAAAATTAATGCACAAAAACACAGAAAAATGCTTCATGCTTTGCCATAGGCAGGTAAGCCTTCAAACATGCAAGGAGGCCATAACATCAAAGCCTGTTTTGGTTTTGCATATGAGTGGATCTGTTTCTGCCTTCAACAAAACAATCTGAACTTCAGCAAGAAATCTTTTCCCCAAAGTATTTTTGAAAATACATAAACAACCAAAGAACTTGGCATTTTGATTTTTCCTCACCTACTTCAACTCATTTCTACATGATCCACTGCTGGGTGTTGCAGCCTATGGCAGAGCCTGAGCCTCGTGTGCCACACAGAGTGAATCAGTCTCCATCCTGTAGGTTTGATCTGGCTGCATGATTCTGCATCATGAGCACGAGTCGTGCACACAGAATGCATTCAGTTAGTCACTGGCTGACTCCGGTTGCTCTGGTGTTGCATATGTGTAAAGTTTAGCTGTGGAGTGTGAGGTTTGTGTCCACTCACATGTTCTCTGGATCTCTTCTCTCTTGTTTCAGGGGTTCGATGACCAGCCTGGAGTCGAGCCACAGTGGCTTCTCTCAGCTCAGCGCTGCCACCACCTCCTCCAGCCAATCGCAGTCCAGCTCGATGATCTCCAGGTAGAAACTGGAGCTGAGGACATCAGTCCCCACAATCTCCCCCTCCTAACCCTTACTGTCAACACCGAAGCCAACTCTCCTCCTGCCCTTCCTCATCGTCTTTGGACTCTGTTCCTCTTGCACAGTCAGTCTCTATGGAACTGAAGCATGCTTGCACAAACAGAAGACAAAGAATTTAAAAAATCCGAGGCAAAAAGAAAAACACAGACTGTGTACAATTTAAAGGGCTGATTTTTGCACAAAGGTCATATATTTTTCGTGCCTGGCAACTGTGCTGGGCAGCGGTTTGAATCAGAATATTAGCAGAATGTTTGTTTGTGTCGTGTCTTGTGTGTGTGGGGGGGTGGGGTGGGGGGTAAAGGTCGGGAGATGAGTTTTAGTGCCTTTTGTGGCACTGGAAGCTGAAAGAAGCAATATATTCTCATCCTGGGAGCTACAGGACCGGATGAAGACACTGGAGGCGCTGTTACATATATGCATTTACATCTACACCCACATATACAGTGCTGAGATGATGCAGACCTCATTCTTGTGCGAAAAACCTGATGTGCTGTTACATACAAACACCACTGCACACACACAAACGCACATGGACGTTTAATGAGATGCAAAAATTTACAGTGTTTGCCATATTACCAGATGGGTTTGTTTAATCTGGTGATTTGTTTATAGGTCAAGTGTGTGTGAGCGGGGTGAATTCTTAACTAGACCTGGGTCGAATTATCACCTGCAAATAATTCGTTTGGAGCTACGTAATGGGCGGACCTTACTGAATCATGACGATGCAGATCAGCAAAGTGGCCAGTTGATGGGAGAATAACAGTCAGATGTTTTCCCGCGGCTGTGTGAGCTTTCTGTCACTCATTTTGTCGTCTTACGTGGCAAACCCCACTCGTCTGTCTCACGAGGGCTTTATCACACCTTTGAGAAGCATTTGAATATTTGACCCGGGTCTAACTCTTGGCGAAGTAATCCGCTAGAAGCAATAACACGAGTTTGACTTTCTACTGTGTGAAATCTTTCTATTTATCATTAAGATGTTTATGAGGATCATGGGTGCTGATTACAGATGAGCTTTTTTGTCACTGAATTGTGCACAGGCGGGCAGGCAGACGGGGCAAACTGAGCCAGTGAACAGCTGAATTCACATCATCACTTTCTGTTAGGAGAGAAAACAAATAACTCGCCACATTTCCTCCTGGACATGTTTTGATTTCTTTTCCTTGGAATGACCGCGGTTAGTTTGCTTTCTATCTAGCGTCTGCACGATTTGAGGACCTCCAGTCACAAAGGAGATGCCTTGTTAACTGATTTGTGAATGTGCTACTGATTGGCTAGTGCTCGCCAACCAATGAAATGCCTGAATTTGGAGGGTTGTGACGTATTTGAGCAGAACTGCCATCATTCTCTACTTACTTTCCAGAGTGATGTAGATTTCAGTGTGCATTAGGGATGAATGTTACTTTGTGATTATCATTTGACGGTGCACCAGTAGGCGACATATTGATACTGTAACATGTGCTAGTGTTGGTTGGAGTTTGTTACTGAGTACTTGATGGAGTGAAGCAGTGTGGTGTGTTACTGCATGCTCATGTGGTGACTGGATTTACAAATCTATAATTTAAAAAAATAAGATATAGCCATTTTTAAGAGTCATGTGTCAATAAATACCATTTTAGCCTTCGTAAGCATCTCTTAGAGACCTACCTGCTTTTTTCAAGGTCATACATGATGAGCGATTGTGAGTTGAATGAACATTTCTAAATGCAACACATCCATGCAAACTGTTTTTTTTTAAATACGGTTTATCTGGTTAATAAGCAGCGATGACTTCACATGGATCTGACTACCCCATAGAGGGCAGCAATGGTCACCATTGCCAAGAGTTATTGCATGCTGTTGCCATGGTTACTCAGTGCAGCTGACAGCAAAATGAAATATAAATAAATAAAAATACAGGGAAGACAGGCTTTCTCTTTGTATGGGAATCAGACTCCTGACAATAACTGGCCCTGCATCTTGTTTTTGATACATAAAACTGCTTGTTTTTAAATATGAATGAAAGGTCAAGGGTTAACTTGTGGTAACTATGTCATTAACTGCAATAACATGAAATGCTTTACTGAGAAAAAGGACCTCCTCAGATTGTGGGGCTAATAAGTGTGTATGACGGTGTAAAAGAATGAATGTTAAAAATGGTGGGGCTAAAGGATATGCCTGTAAAATGTGTGTGAACACTCCTCCTGTCCCTCATGGCAGGTGTGTTTCTCAGCTCGGCCTCTTCTCACTTTCTAAAGCATGTCTAGAACCACACAACTAACTTTCCTTCACCTGTTTATTCCTGCTCCTCTTCTTCAGTGGTTCGATGATGATCAAACAGGTAATATCACTTGCAGATCTAGCTACTCTTGTCCTTGCTTTTATCTCTCTATCTACTCTTTGTCACTTGTACACTCCAGTTTTGCTGTTTTGCTTTCAGACACTTTTCATTGTGTATTATCTTAGAAAGCAGAGTGGACTGTGATTGAAGCCATAGGCATAAAGAAGTGTACTCAGATTGGCTCGGATGTCGTTTGTTTCATTTCCTTTTAAATTCAGTGTTACAAATACCAGAACACTTCCATGATCTGCTGTCTCCTTTAGCTCTTACAGTGTGTACACTTTACATCAAGATCTCATTGACAAATGAGGGCTATAACTGTTTGTCTCGTCTGTTCAACACATCGGTCTGTCTCTCTGCTTCCTTTTCTGACATCGTTGCATATCTTCTCTTTACCTTGATGTGAGGAATTCTGTAAAAAGTTCATGTTTGAATTAATAAGAATATGGCGCCTTTACATTTTTGAAAACATTAAACTTGAATTATGAGAAAATACATGCACTTGTGTCACACTCATTTATGTTTTTCATCTGTCTTTACCGCTTCTACTTATGTGATGAATCAAGTTAAGTACAGATTAAGATCCTCATTTTAAAATGCATCTGCTGCCAAATTTGGAAGAATTTTTGTGAATTTGTGTTTTACTGTCCACATTGTGTAAATATTTAATTTTCTATGGTTCGCATTATTTTATTTTATTGTTTTACATTTAATAGACCAAATAAACATAATTTAAAGAAATATTAAAAAGAAAATGAATAGGGTGCTCCCATATCTCAGTTGGTAGAGCGTTTGCCTCATGTACTGAGGCTGCCGGTCCTCTGCAGCAGTCACTGGTTTGATTCCAGCCTGTGACCCATTTGCTGCATGTCATTCCCCCTCTCTCTACCACCTTTCCTGTCATGTCCTCAGCCGTCCCTATTTAAAATAAAGGCAAAAGCACAAAAAATAATCTTTAAAAAGAGAGGGAAAAAAAAGTAGGGTACACTGCAGGATGCATTACCTTAAAGCAATACAGTACCATGATGCTAAGGAATGAATATGGTTATTGTTTAAAATTCATTACAGTATTAATGGAATATATTCAGTTGTCTCAGCAGTTTAGATTTTGTTATTTTGAGATGAAAGATGAACTCTTCAGGAGTTTGTCTGAGCGTTACCCTCACACAGCATCGTACCTTTGTGGAACAGCCTAATGAATGTGTTTGCATCAGCAGCATATTTCAGCAACCTTTACAACAACAATCTATAAAACCAAAATATTCTTTTTAAAACAGATAGTGAGTCACATTTAAGTGTTAATTTCTGTTACATTTAAATGCTTGTTTTCAGTCTCCTGGTGTGATTCCTGACATACTGTATTTTGCCAGTATTTGTGGTGTTGCTGTCATATTTGACTCACTGTTGATGAGCTGAAGTAAAATAGTAATCAGTGCATTTTGCACCCCATCTTACTGTTTGAACAGTATATAAACCTAAATACACAATACCAAAAATGCCATATGGTATGGTGTTACTTCAAGGCAACGTTTACGTTTTAAAGTTTTCCATCACTTAATTTTCATATAGAGTACATTAAACAATCAAAAAATAAACTTCTACTCATCTATTGATGTGAATCCATTTTTTCCAGACAAATGTCAAAGACGTTTTCGGACTTTTTATTTTGAAAGGTGATGAAGCTGTGCCATGTGCGTTAGGTCCTACTAAAAAGGATCTAACGTGACCTCCAGAGAGTCATGTGGTAAATTAAAGCACTGCACTGGCTCTTTCTTAAATTATTCCACCACAACTGAGGATGTATGGTGTGAGTGTAATAGACCAAAAACTTGTAAGTTACCTAGAGGCAACATTGTTACCATAGAGGGTTAAACTGCTGAAAACTGTGTTAACATTTTGTAATCACTATGCTGCTTGCTGCTTTCTTGTGTTAACGGCTTGTTAATTAATGAGAATCATAAAAATGGGTTTCATGTTTGCTGCATCACTGACTTCAATAATGGTCACAAAAGATAATCTGTCCCCACTGACCTGAATCTCCTCATCGCAGCAAGCTGTTTTTCAGTCTGAATTTTCCTCTTGGGTGCTGTCAGCTCTGCTGTGTGTGAGCTCATGTCATATTACTGTGTGTAGGGGGGAAAAGCAGAGCTGCCGACTGTGTAGATCAAAGGATAGAGAATGATAAAAGAAAAAAAAAATACAGGGTGTGAGATCACACCATTGTGAAGAACTACTCTTGTATGATTAAAATGATGTCTGTGCAGCAGGGCAATGAACTGTCATCTCAGGGTTTTTTTTGTTTTTTTTCAGAATTTAGACAGAAGAGGTTATGACATCCCTTTTTCCACATCAGTCAATCTAGTGTGCCTACTGCCTATCAACATCAGGCAAAGGGACTGCTGAAGAAACCTAGCCTTTAGCTAACTGGAGTGCATTTATTATGCATATTATTATTATTTATTTATTAGTGCATTTGAATGTTGGTTAATATACATAAAGCCTTTTCATGTAAATATATAAATAAATTGATTAAAACATAGCTGGGTATCATGCATGTGGCAGTAGAAATTAATTCCATGACTGGCCAAGAGATGAAATAAAAAGAAGAGCAGGGGGCTAAGACCAGAGCCCTGAGGAACACCATACTTCACATTCATATTTTGAGATTTTGAGTCTGCCTTTTTACATTTTATTTTCAACATGAAAGGGAAAATTGTAGTTTTGAAAACAGAAAAACAAAAATAACCAATAAAATGAATGGCAAATAGCAAAGTCATGAAAAACAACATAAAAATAATTAATGTCCAAAAAAAGAGTAGGAAGAAGTGAATACTTATCAGGTCCTTACCTCTTTTTAATGTTTCATCAGTAAACTTTGAGTAAAACATGGATGTTCCAGCTTTCTCCCAGTGTTCACTCTGCACAACTCAATCAAATCAATTTGGTAGTTTTATTTGATTGTGTAAAGATAGGCAGGAAATGTGGGGAGAAGTGCGAAGGGCAAAGGTCTTTGGTTGGACTCAAACTGAGGACATTGTGTGTTTGTACCAGGGCAACCCCAGCTGAAACAGTTTTCACAGGTCAAGTTGTTTCACTGGAAGATGAGCTCACACGTAACTCTACATCCTCCTCTGATTCTCCTGATCTCTAACATTGTCCCATCTGTCCCTGTATACGTCTTACCTTTGTATCGAGTATTTCCACTGCCTCTCTCTCTCATCAGCTGATGTGTCAGCTTCAGTATGTGCAGAATTCCTGTATTTCTCTCACCATACCTGCCCAATGATAAGCCCTGCAAGTCTAATGAATCACTCATCCTTCTTTTTAAAAACAAAACATATGTATTAATATTCAACTCTAACTTCCTTTCTTTCCTTCCTGTAGTTTGGAGATCAGTTGAGATTTTATTTGTAGTCAAGTCAAATGTGACTTTGATGGTCAGTGTCAT
This sequence comes from Lutjanus erythropterus, assembly GCF_056507025.1. Classification (NCBI taxonomy): domain Eukaryota; kingdom Metazoa; phylum Chordata; class Actinopteri; order Lutjaniformes; family Lutjanidae; genus Lutjanus; species Lutjanus erythropterus. The sequence continues at coordinate 30,639,145 of NC_139319.1, read as the reverse complement.
GGTTCTATAATGGTCCATTTATTCTGATGTGACCATGTGTTTTTTTCTTATTAATGATGTGAAGGTGGGTCAGGTCCATTAGTCCATTAAACAGAAGGAGAACACACATACAATAAGTAGTACTACTGTATGTTTTTTGATATTACTGAAAAAAAATGATAATAATATCACCAATAAGATGTCATAACTAATAAAAAAGTGATTTCGAGCTGCAATGTCAGTACAGCAAAATGTTTAAAAAAAAATGCCAGCTCTCTTTCAGTGTAATTTGCCATTTAGGCCTCTAGATGGCAGGATTCACCCGCATAACACCACGCTGACGCCAGCCGCAGGCCCCGCCCTCACAGTGACGTTGCACACGGAAGAAAAACACAACACCCGGAGCTGGTGAGTCACACGTTTACTCCTGTCATTTGGTTTTCCTCGTCAAAAAACTCCTCCACCCGGCTGAGACAGATGAGCGCTCCACCTGATGAAGACCTGGTGAAGCAGTGGGAGAGGTCAGACTGTTTCCTGCTTTAATCCACACTAGTGTACCACATACAGGACAGTAGATATCAGTAGAACTTGTCCCCGCAGTGGACCTACTTCTTCTCATTCAGTAACATGAAGAGACCTAGTGCACAATTACATGCTGCTGACAGATGTTGCTGTACTTATTGCTGCAGTTACTGTTGCCAGCAGCTCTGGATGTTTGCCACCGCAGCCCTCAGCAGCCATTGATTTGTAAGTTTGTAAAGATGAGGCCAGTGATGACACCATGATTTCATATTATGTCCTCATGCTGCCTGCCATCTACACAGCTACAGCTCACAGCTGACACTCTGCCTGTTGGGCTCAAAGTACCAAAAAAAAAAAAAATACATTTGAAAAATTCAAAACCTGTGTGTCTTTCTCAAAATAATGACTGAATGAATTTTTTAAAAATGTATTTTTTGGTGCTTTGAGTAGTAAAGGACTATCGCCATTTAGTCCCATTATAATGGAGAGAAGTCAGAAATCCCTACGAAAACTCTGCAACTCTCACCAAAAAATAGGAATTGATAAACAGCATTACAGGCAAAATACATTTGTGCTCATAAGTTTACATACCCTGGTAGAATTTGTGATTTTTCTTTGGCCATTTTTCAGAGAATATGAATGATAAGAGAAAAAACTTTATTTTCCACTCATGGTTAGTGGTTGGGTGAAGCCATTTATTGCCAAACAACTGTGTTTACTCTTTTTAAATCACAATGACAACTGAAACTACCCAAATGACCCCGATCAAAGTTTACACACCCTGGAGATTTTGGCCTGATAACATGCACACAAGGTGACACAAGCAGGTTTGAACAGCTACTAAAGGTAACCATCCTCAGCTGTGATCTGTTTGCTTGTAATCAGTGTGTGTGTGTATAAAAGGTCAGTGAGTTTCTGGGCTCCTGACAGACCCTTGCACCTTTCATCCAGTGCTGCACTGATGTTTCTGGATTCTGAGTCATGGGGAAAGCAAAAGAATTGTCAAAAGATCTGCGGGAAAATGTAATTGAACTGTATAAAACAGGAAAGGGATATAAAAAGATATCCAAGGAATTGAGAATGTCAATCAGCAGTGTTCAAAGTCTAATTAAGAAGTGGAAAATGAGGGATTCTGTTGAAACCAAACCACGGTCAGGTAGACCAACAAAACTTTCAGCCACAACTGCCAGGAAGACTGTTCGGGATGAAAAGAAAAACCCACAAATAACTTCAGCTGAAATACAGGACTCTCTGAAAAAAAGTGGTGTGGCTGTTTCAAGATGCACAATAAGGAGGCACTTGAAGAAAAATGGGCTGCATGGTCGAGTCGCCAGAAGAAAGCCATATCTACGCAAATGCCACAAAGCATCCCGCTTACAATACGCCAAACAGCACAGAGACAAGCCTCAAAACTTCTGGAACATTTTTTTTACACAGTAATTAACATGATCATTGATGTCACATAAATGTGCCAAATTTAGCCATACAGGCTAATTTTCATCTGCAGTCCCTGGCAGGTTGATGGTACATGTATATATAACATGCAGCATTTACTGAGTATTTAGCAAAATCACAAATTTTATTTATTCTTTTTCACAAATCCTATTTCTCTACATTATGTTGTGTGTGTGTGTAGAATAATAAGAAACATTATGCTTAACTTGTTTAATATGTCATTGCAGAATGTAAACTAAATGTTTTTATGTAAAAGAAATTTACGTTTAATAAGTGTCTCTAAACTCATAATTGAAAATACCGGATTTATTAACAACTTTTATAAATATTATGTAAGTTAAAAAACAGCTAAATCTAAGGTTTCAATCTTTTCCTGCTAATATAGCCGAAGATTTCTCTACATAAATCCATATAGTGAAATTAATGTCAGTGACAGCAGTTACCAATCTTATATTCAGGGTTTTGGTCGGGATGAGTACAGATGGGACATTCTGAATAGTTTTTGTTGTTGTTTGACTCAGTGATGTGTCTTCTGTGCAGTGAGCAGGCCCGTCTCAGGCAGCTGGTGGTGGAGGAAGACACTGAGGACTGGCAGAGGAGTCCGGACTTTTCAGGCCTGGAGAGAGTTGGAGGTGTGGACCTCTCCTTCATCAAAGGGGACGATGTCAACGCCTGCGCCCAGCTCGTGGTGCTCAGCTACCCCGACATGGAGGTGAGCTCTACCCTCATCACACCTTCACCAACTCATAATTACAGATCAACTGAGCAAGCTCTGAGCTCTGTCGACCTCTAGTGGTGACAAGTGGGGATAGCAGCAGAATTGACATTTTCTGACCTTCCACTTACATATATAAGCCTGCGTTTGGGAGAAAAAGTCACATCATCAAAATAGAATCAAGAAAGATGATGACAGAATCCTCATACCAAAACAGATATTTAATTCATATTTGTTGCCTGTCCAAAGGTTTCTGATGTCCTGTGTCTATTTTAACTGCTGTTTGATATTCTCAGGGGATTTTAGAAAGCACTGTCCAGTGAGCAGCTTTTATTTTATTTTTCTCAGACCTGTTGCTTCCCCCTGTTTTCTTTCAAGTCTATGTTTACTTCTTAAATTATATTTTTTTACGGGACAGACGGCAAAGCACACAAAATCAACATCTGATTTATTACACATTCCCTTGTTCTGTAAAAAGTCAGTTAGTCTTTTTCTGTTCCTACAGTGATATCAGTTTTTCCCAACCCTTTTCTTCAGGGGACACACTTTTTAAAAATGACAAACATCATGACCCAGTTCACAATCAGCCTTATCAATACATTTCAGGAAGAGTTCATTTGCACATAAATTCATGTCCCTGACCATTTTTACTGCCATTTCTGCATCACCTGATATTATCTTAACATGTGTCACTGAAAACCACCATAAATACTTAATAAATGAGAAATAAGTGCATTTAGACTGAGTTAACAAGCCATCTCATTGTTTTTATTTCCTCACATCAGGAAAACATGTTGACTAGATACATAAAAAAACAACAGATGTAGATGTAAGGTGGTTCCTTTAAAGGGACAGTTCACTCCAGATCAAAAACACATATGTTTAAGCCAGTCTAGATAGTATTGTAGTACTGCCTTCTCTCTAGTATAATGGAACTAGATGGCACCAGACATCTATACGGCTGAAATCTCCAAAATCTGGCATCTCATACCAAACCTATCTAGGTGGATTAATAGCACTACAGGTAAGAGGAAACATATTTATTTTTGATTCTATGGTGAACTGTCCCCTTAAAGAGCATCTTCATGTGTTTCTTTTCTGTGTTTTTCAAGTGGAAACTCAGACTCAGTCGTTGGCAAAAAGCTGTGATGTAGGTTTGAGTGCAGATGCCCTCCCCTTCCTCAGCATGGAGGGTTTCTATGTAGCAGTGTCGTGCAGAAACCTGTGTCAGGTCAGGTGGGAAAACATGTTCAGAGGGGCTTGGCAAAACAACATTATTATGCTAAAGCATAAATATTTTGACCAAAACTCATATATCATGATATAAAAACCTAAAAAAAAAAATAATGGACATGCCCTTTAAATAAGAAGCTGAAAATAGAACACTTGTCATTTTTTTTCTAAACTGGATCGTCCAGATGTACATTACATATACGTACATAACATACATGAACTTTTACTAGAGGCAAACGGTAAGATCACTGGAGGATGTTCAAACTCAAGTGTCAAAGTTCATTCCTGTGTGAAGGCTGAGCTAATGAAGTGTTCACAGAGAGGCAGGAGACTGAAATTTGAAGAAAGAGGATTTTTATTGCAAGGCTGGATTTGAGCCAGGAATCAGCTAGGCAGTGGAGAACTGGGCTGGTGGTGGGTTGAGCTGAGCAGGTGGGTCAAACAGGAGCTGAGAAGAGTTCAGACTGGAAAGTAATTGATTCATGGAGCGATTCATTGAGATCACCTGTAGCAATTTTGTAAGACTGGGATGTACTTTCCTCACACTATGTTTTAAATTAGGCTACTTCTTCAGTTTTGGTGGGAATTAAAATTTTGATGCATCAACAATAATTTTAGAATCACATTGTAATCCTTTGAAGTGGAATTGAATTGTGAGGTGCCAAGAGATTCCCACAGGTCCAGAGTGTAAACCAGGGAGTGGGTGAGCTGGTAAGTCTTTGCCACCAATATGGAAGCAGCCCCGTTCTGGTTCAAGCCCCTAATTTTGCCCCCCCCTCCAGAGGGCTGGTCCATGCCAAGGTTCAAAGAATCTTGAACAGAACCAGTTCAAGAACCGGAGCTATTTTTGTGGGAAAAGGTCCTGAGTAGGGATCCAAGGCAGAGGGCAGGGCAGACCAGACGAGGGGGTGGAGATGTGGGCTGCAGGGGGCAGACTGAACTGTTGGAAAAGGAGAAACAGGGTTTGTCTGAAGAAAATTGCAATGAGAAAATTTCCTAGAGAGGGCTGGAACGCAGGATGAGTGAACAGGCACTAGGATCAGGTGAGGTGACAGAGCTGGGTCTTTGTGGACGTCGAGATTTTTTTGATGTGATGCAGCTGCTGAAGCTTTGCTCCACCTCTGGCACACCTGTCTCCATTCAAGCAATCACACAAAACCACATGTTGCAGTGAGACAAACTTTAGTCACAACTCAGCGGATGTGCTGAAGAAATTTAAGCTCAGCAGGACGAACAGATGATTTTTTTGACATTTGGATTTTGAGATGTCTAGAAATTTAGATTAGTTGTAATAAACATTTGTAGATTGACTGAGTCATGACCCGATATCAAGCAAAACAATCATACGAAACCATGCAGCCAATTACAAAATATAAAGTTGATGCATTTGTGGCACCCCCAGTGGTGAAAAGCAATTTGGTTTACTATGTTAGCTTACTGCACTCTCCAGAACACGTGTCTCAGTTTTCACGTTGATTTCTCAACGTATTCATGAGTTATTACACATTTTAGAAAATGAGCTATTTCAATAAAAATTGAGTGGCTTGTAAAATCCAAACGGATTGACAGATCAAAAATTCTTTGACAATTTTAGATCAGCAAAGTCTGTAGATGATGCATGATTTTGCTGATTGGACCAGCGGTCTGGAAGTTCACAAAACTGGCTTTCTGATCATATTTGGAAAAAGTCATAAAAGTTTACATTTTCAAAGTAGCAGACCAGAAAAGACGCAGATGAATTGAACGATTAAAAAGGTGAAGGAATTTTGAGTCCAGGCTGAGCTGTTTTCAAAAGAATTGTGAAACTTTTGTTATAACATCACCTTGAGATCAAGTGAGTGTCATTTTTATTGCCTGTGTAGTGGGTCAAACACTTTTCGCAGAGAAAAATCAGAAAGAAAGAAAAACAATAATTAGAACAAGAACAATAGGGATCCACAGCGAGTGATGCTGCTTGGACTCCTGATAATTAGCAGCTTTAGGTTTAAGCTGTAACCATTTTACCCATAATTACATTATTTGAAGTAATTTCCCTATCTTTTTATCATAAGTTGTAGTAATCTACATGATGGCTGTGCATCGTTCTGCAGTTTTAATGTTATATAGATAACTATAGAAATGGCCACACACATAAATGTACCCAACAGGATCATTAAAGAATTATGAATTACCTGTGAAATATTGGAAAATATTATTTTTCAGAACTTGTGTCAACCCCCCCCCCCCCCACACACTCAAAGGGGCTTTTAAATTTTATTGTCTAATTACATAGTACGACCCTCTAATCACTTCATTTGTGCCTCATTTCAAAAGTGTGTTGAATTGTAATATTCTTCACCATAAAGTGGTGGATGACGTCTAATCCGATCCACCTAAAGTTTTCAAGTTGGCCTAAGCACTAAAAGCAGACTTGCTAACCATATTAATACACAGCAGAGGCGAGGTTTAATATACAATTCAGCTGAAGGTCGAGTCTTGTTAAACTGGCTGTTGTTATAAGTGACCTTGGCAGTCCTAATTTTCATTTCATTTACCGTTTTGTGCAGCCTTTCACAAGCATTCCTCGCTCCTGCTGTTTATCTGTGCATGAACATGGGCTGTTGGCAACTTCTCATTATAATTAATGACATTTGTCACTGTATGTTGTTGATTCATGGAGCCAGCGACACTAATGAAATGTTGTCCAATAATGGGTTTATGTTTCCTGCTTGCTCTCAGTTTACTCCAACACTGCCACCTAAGGCCATTTGTGACACAAAGTAATGCTGCTAACGTGACGCACAGTGTGTCCACTCAGTGTTTCACAGAAAAAAGACACCCAAAATGTTTTTTGCATTGCATTTAAATTAATTACTCCCAATCAGGAGCTCAGCATATTTTTAAATAAGATAAGTTAATATGTTTTCAGTATGAAAAAATCATCACCCCTGTTTAGCAGAGGGGGGATGAAGGCCACTGCACTCAAACACATGACACTGACATATCCTGAATGATAGATGACATATCTAAAGTCTGTTCATAAGACGTGCTTGTATCAAAGTGTCATGGGCTCGCCTCCATTCACAAATGAAAGCTTATGAATGCATTTATTTACCTTCACAAATGAGAGCTTTTGCATGTTTGATTTGGAGCCACTGCTGCAGGCCTGATGTCACATCATACAAGACCTTGGCATATCATCTCATCGAGTACGACAGCCTGTGAGGAAAAACTGATCATTTTAGGAGAGTTTTATTTTAAAATCTCAGTTTAGAGACTTTCTGTGGTAGAGCCATTTACCTCAACAGTATTACAGTTTTGATTTCAGTTTACTCTTGTCAACATCTGATTCTACAAAATGTGCATACATGTTCACACACTGCTGCGCTGTGTAGCACGTTTGCCCTTTGAGGATTTAACATAGACTTTTTGCGTGCAGCGTTCTGATCAACTCTTTATTTTCCTGACAGCAGATAGAGCTTGTACCAAATTGACAGCAGCCAATCACATCGTGCTGGTAGGAGCAGAAGGTGTGTCTGCTGAACACAAAAAAGTCCATAACTTCCAAATGGATTTGCAGACAAGATTTAGTGGAATTTAGTGGAGCCAGAGGACAGCTGATTAACTCGTCATGACAACTGGCAAAAGGGGGCGGGGCTGTGGGAGTGGTCGAGTTGTAAAGCTCGAGTGAAGATGCTTGCATCATATGAAATGTCATGTTATGGAGTAATGCCTGAATGAAACTGGATTCTGTGGGTACCTCAGAGTCTCCCCTAGACATACTCACTTCATACTAACCCTGTGCTTTTTTGGGCCAAAACTCTGCAGTTATTCGCATGAAGTATAAATGTGTTATTTTTGCTCTGTTTTTAAATAAAAAAAAAGAAGGTGTATTTGAATATTCCTGCATACTGGAGTCCCTAAACAGTTTTGGAATTGCATGAATTCGTCATGACTGGAAAGCTGAGACTCTTGTGGATTTAATGAGCCCAAATATATTCATGTGTGATGATGTTAGTCCCCATACTAGCAATTTCATTGAAATGAAACCATTTTTTTGAAACTTGAACATGATACTGGTTATTGTTGGAATTCAATTCAGTCACTGGGGGGGTCTAATCAGCTCTGTGCAGACACATTAACCTCCTGAATAACCACAACTTCCACAGGGACTTGTAGGCTCCGATCCATGAATAGGCAACAACATATGTGAATTATTCAGAATTTTTTTGGAATTGACTTATTTAATTGGCTATAGAAAAATAGGTTTTGTTCTGTTTTTAGGGAGGACTAAGGGCATTGCAACTGGTACATGCACACACATAATAATATAATAATAGGAATATAGAATATAAGCCTTTTTGTGTACTGATTTTCTCTCTCAAAGGACAAAGCAGGGCATTAGATAGACATGTATGCTATAGCAGACAAAACCATGTAGTTTATAGGAGCAATATGTTACATTCGCTTGTCTCAAAATCAGTACTGCAGTACCAGTAGCAAGTTGAGGCCATAGATGGTATATATGTATGTTGAAACTCCATTTCATATCCAGTCTACAGTTGAAGCAAGTTGAGGGGTCCTACACTGTAAGTTGATCAGCTGATAATAACTGTCTGTTGAAGTAAAGTTCAGCCTGTTATCCTGAAAACAAATTCACACCCTGGAGTCTGAGTTCTGCCTCACTGCCTGCCAGAAAAATATTGCTCAGTTTAACTGTTATAAAGATCTATTCCTTCTCAAAGTTTAGTAGTTTTAGTTTTAACAATTTGTTACGACTCATTAAAAGACACAGAAGTTATGGCCCGGAATAGTTTTAATTTCAAAGGAGAACACTGCGGCTGTAGCATTGTTGTCACAGTACTTCACGTGGCTTGTTTCCTCGATCTCTGGTGACATATCATAGTCATTTTACGATTTATTACAGTAAATGTGTTGCACACCTCTCCTTTAATATTACACAGGTAACCTAAATGGAATAATGTCTAAGATTGTCAGTACATGTTCACAGCCTTAAATTAATGAGAAGTAACAGATGTTTCATTTTGTACCAGATGGGGGATGTTAGTGATTATCTTGCACAGCTTGTGTGTGTCTGTGGACTCAACATTACATATACACTGGGGCGGATGCATTTGTCTGAAGCTCCTGACCGCTGACATTGTCATTCTGAGCTCCATTCAACACCACAGATGTATGTATCCAAACTCAGTACTGTTAGTACAGTGAATTATTCAGTGTGACTCACAATGAGCGAGCAGGTAGAGGGGGGATCCGTGTACTGCTTAAGTGCTGTTTTCAGGACTCAAACCTGTGCAGACGGACCCATGAAGTTTTTAATCGCTGTAGAGTCTATTATAACCCCTGATCACCTTGTTGCCCTGAAAGAAAAGTCATGAAATATGAAGCAGCAGTGTTTCTGTCTCCTCCCCTTTCCCCAGGTGTTGTATGAGGACTGTCAGATGGTGACCCTGACGGCCCCTTACATTGCTGGCTTCCTAGCTTTCAGAGAAACCCCCTTCCTACTGGACGCTCTGCAGCGGCTAAAGAAGAATCAGCCCGAGCTTCTGCCTCAGGTCAGCTTCTGCACGCAGACATCAGCGAAGGATTTCATGTTGAAATTATGGCGACAGCATTTCCTGTAGGGGGAAGAGCAAAGAAAATACTTCACATGTGCTTCATCAAGGTTTTAGCAGAACAAATGACAGGTGAGATATTGAGGAGTGCCTCAAATGCCCACAAGCACTTAGTATAATTGTAAAAAATATAATTTTGAGATGTTCAAAAAGATTTGGGTCCTTTATATAACACCTGTCATTTGTTCCCCAAGGGAGCGTCATAAAGTATCCACAAAAAAGTGCTGCTTGCTTTTCTATTTGCTGAAAAGTTACATGCTAACTTTATCATTTCAGCTTGCAATGCTGCCCTTAATCTTAAAGGTCCAGTTTACAGGGATGTTACTGGCAGATTATGGCAGAAATGGAATATACCATTCAAATATACACACTTAAATTATAAGTAAATAATGACCTAAAAGAAGAATAGTTGTGTTTTGTTACCTTAGAATGAGCCTTTTCTATCTACAGATGATGAGGGTCCAGTAAACCAGGTGCCACTAAATCCTACAGACTGCCTGGAGAGTGACACTATTAATCTGTGAGGTATCTGGGATAAACGGAAGAGATGTGTAAGTGGAAATTTTTGATATTGGGCATCATAAATAAAATTTGGCTTGACCTAACTTGTAAATATGAGTTAGTTAGTTGGACTGTCTAAATGACGAGTGTGTAGGTGTCTGGTTTGTCCTTTCTGGGTCACCGTAGAAACACAGTGGTTCAATATGACGACCTCAATGAAGAGGAGGAGAACTTGAGCCCTCTGAACATGTAAAGGGCTGATTCTAAGGCAAAAAAACACAATGACTTTACACTAATGAAACCTACTTATGAATACTATATTCAATCTCTGCCATATTTTGCCAATAAACCCCTGTAAATCTCACCCACTGTAGCTTTAAATGCTGTAAACAACACCTCACTTCATGCACATTAAAACTCACTGAATGAATTTCAGTTTCTATGACAAAGCTCCTCTGTTCTCCCTCTCTCACTGTTTCTCAAAAAAGTCTCCTCAGATTCATCCTCACCCACTCACTTCTGTTTGTCGCAGCCCACACACCTCCCTCATCTCCTCCAATTCTCTGTCTCTCTCACCATGTGCGCAGGTGTGCAGGAACACACACATGCACATGTTCGCCCACCACATACACAGTCATGCACACACACACAGTTTTACCTCCACTGACATTTAGCCCTGGACAGATGCAGTCACTGCTCCCTTTATCTGCAACCTTTCAAGTGAGTTATTCCCGGTGACTTATGATTCAGTGCTGAAATATATCTGTAGAGTCACCTTTGGCTTCAAGAATTCATTGGCGTGTTGGAGCTGGAAGAGTTACAATCAGTTTGAGGAGCTTGTCTCTTACTTAAACTTTTGAGGCTCAGGATGGAGACTCTGCTGTCTCACAGTCTGTGTCTGACTTCGTATTGGACACTGGGGTCATAGGCTTTAGACAGGGAGAAAGAAAGTTTGACAGTTTGACACCATTTGAACTTGTGGTATCAGGAATAGCATGGGTGTGACCAACATCTTTACCATTGCCTCCTCTCCATGAAGTGTCTATGAGGAGCAGCCATGGTTAGCATTAGTCATTACAGCTGTGCTTTTCCTGACATGACATGTTAAAATGTCTGCTGAAAGTGTGAACGTCATGCTGAATAATAGAAACCCAAAACTCTGAACTCTAAATTGTATTTAGAAATACAACCCGGATTCCAAAAGAGTTAAGGCATGGAGTAGAACGTAAATTAAAGCAGAATACAGTGATTTACAAAAACCTTTCAACCTTTATTAAATTGACTACAGTACAAAGTCAAGATATTTGATGTTCAAACTGATTAACGCCACTGTGTTCTGTACATATACACTTATTCTGAATTTGATGCCTGCGACATGTCCCAAAAAAGTTTGGACAGGAGCAGGACTTTATCACTGTCATACATCACCAGTTCTTTTACCAACAACTCAGTAAGCATTTGGGAACCGAGGACACTAAGTGTTGTTCTTTTTCATTCTCGCTTTATATGTATATGACTTCGGCTGCTCAACAGTCAGGGGTCTCTGTTGTTTTGTGCTTCATACTGTATGCGTCAAACATTTTTAATGGGAGACACGTCTGGATTGCAGGCAGGCCAGTTTAGTACTTGAACTCATGACTACGAAGCCGTGCTGTTGTAACATGTGCTGAATGTGTCTCAACATTGTCCTGCTGAAATAAGCATAAGCATGACATTGTCTGGATGGCAGCATATGTTGCTCCAAAACCTGTATGTACCTTTCACAACTTTCCCAGTTTTTTTTTTTTTTTTTTTGCCCTGTCCCAACTGTTTTGGACCGTTGGAGGCATTCAATTCAGAGTGAATATATATTTGAATGCATTATGTTTGAACATTAAATATCTTGTCTTTGTACCATTTCCTGATGAAAACAAGTTGGAAAAGAATTTCCAAATGATTTATATTCGGTTTTTATTCAAGTTTTACACAAACTGGGGTTGTATATATTTTCCTCACTATGTATGATGTCTTAATTTGAACCGTTAACACCTGTAGCTTTGTTTTGTACTATAGGGATATTCATTTCAGTTGTATATGTGACCGCTCTCTCTGCAGGTGGTGTTTGTAGATGGGAATGGTCTCTTCCACTACAGAGGTAAGCCAGCCTGGTCTATACTTTTTCTGTTTGATTTGCGTTCTGTGACAGCCTCAATGTAACATACCATTTTTACAACAAACATAGAAGAAGAATGTAGAATGTAGAATGTGATAAAAACATAAAACAAATGCATCAAAATAAAACATTATATACACTTACAAATACACATGCCCCAGAAAATAGTTCTGTATTGCTTTTTTAAATTTGATTTAGTTTAAACAACAGCGACAAGGTGGTGATGATGATTTGGTCGACATCTTCACATTAAAAGTTGATATCTGGGAAACACTGTCCATCAACTTTGAGTGTGTTCGTGCGAAAAGCATCATCTTGCACGCTGCGTCCTGTCAGGTGAGAGCTGGTCTGCCCCTCAGGCGCAACAGCCCTATCCAGGATGCTGTGGAGCAGGTCTCTGTAAGATGTGAGCACAACAGTCTCTGGTGTCCTGTTGCTTGGCTCGTTTCATCTGTTTCATTTGACCGGGCATTAACCAGGAGCAGGCTTCAGTCCAAACTGAAGCGTGGCTCTTATCCCTGCTCACCTCCACTCCTCCTGGGATGACTGTGGTCATGCATCCAGCACTGTGCTCCAGGATCTGGCTGCGTGTTGAAAGATGCCGCATGCTCGTTGCTAATTGTCTTAAGATCCGCTGCTCTTTAATCTGAACCCCACTCTTCCTTTTCCAATGCCTACCTGTGTATTTCAGTCATAACTGATACGGGTTTCAGCAATAAAGCTGAAGCTCTGGGCAGATTGACATGGCGTCTGTCAGAAGAGGAGCAGAGCGGAGAGCCATTTCTGGAATGTGTATTTTATAGAATGACTGAGATCTGCTCCGGCAGGTCTGATGAAGCCATAATGCAACGCAGCCATACCCAGTAAAATCAAGCTGCAAGGAAGGATTCCTTATAGTGAAACCACAAATTGCTGCTTTTAATTTTTATGTATGGATTTAACAAATGCGATACAAGGTGTTAATTAGCCACTGAAGAGGTTTTGGTAGGTGGGTTGTTGTTTTTTTCCACATTAGATTGAAGCAGATCAGCTGTCTCCACCGCTTCTAGTCTTAATGACAAGCTAGGCCAATCTTTATGACTCTGGCTCTTGACTTAATGCACAGACGTGAGGATTGACATCAATCTCTTTGTTTCACTCTTGGTAAAAAACAAACAAAAAAAAAAAACAGATAAACAAAATGTTCCCTAAAACACTGTGTCCCAACCTGGGGTGGGGGCCCCTTCAGAGGGTGACAAAAATCACATGGGGTCTCCAAAGCTTTGTCTGCTCTGAGGTTGTCACAATTAGATTTGCATGTTAACTAAAATCACAATTTATGTAAAAGTTATACTATTTAAAATAATGCATTCTTTGGTCCTCACTCAAAAATACTGCAGCAGGCTGGTCAGCCTCTCAAGCTCTGTGATAATGAGTCATTGTTCTTTTTGTAAGCATGTGTATAAGCCGGCTCTGTTAAAGTTACACTAGAAAAAAGACATTAATCAAAAGTAAATATTAATTTTTGACAATAAAGCTTTAAATTAATCACTTACTCTTTTTCTTTTGGTGTGTGTGTGTGTGTGTGTGTGTGTGTGTGTGTGTGTGTGTAGGCTGGGGGGTCTCAGGTCGTCTTAGATAGAAATAAGGGTGGGACTCCAGGCAAAAAAGGTTGCCCTACACAACAGAGCAAGAGAATCAGACAAAGTAATACACGCTTTATCTCAAACGTATCTGACACCTGACAGACATCTTCAGTTTACGTCCTGTTATTAAATCAGATATTTAGATTCAGGTCCACCACACAGCTTATTGAAAAAACAGTCGTTAAAAGTTCAAGGTGAGCCCAGCAAGCTTTGTAAGTCAGCTGGATAAATTCTGCAAGCTGTCTTGGCTCTTTCTTAAAATAGGCTCAGCAGTACTTGTCTTATGTCATGTATTAGGCTGTCATCATGCAATCACAAAATATGCATTTATTATATCACAAGTTAATATGATTGTATCAAGAGCACTATGACTTTGGTTTCAGTCTAGATTTGACATTGTCACTGTTTGGACCCTGCAGAGTTCGGCTTGGCGTGTCATCTTGGAGTGCTGTCAGGGCTGCCATGTGTGGGTGTGGCCAAGAACCTGCTGCAGGTGCAGGGTGTGTACAAGAGCGAAGAGCACCAGTCACAGGTGAGACTCATTTTTAGACCTTTTAACCCAACTTAAACTCACAGGTTTGTTTCCACACATTTTCTCTTCTGTGCTGCAGATCTTCGTTGCTCTGTGGCTCAGTTTGCACAAGATTGTAAAGTAACATGTAAAATGTAAAAAAAAGATGATGAAAAGCTGATGTGCTACACATTTTGTGTTCCTTCTCGCCATGCACAAATGCCGTGTCTGTAAACGAAGCGCCAACCTTGACAAGAGTCAATAGATGAATTATTCAAGTTAAGTTGTCAAAGCGTAATCACTTTTTTCTGTTGTTTATTGCTCACTGCAGTCTAAAAAAAGCAAAGAAATGTCAAAGAGGAACAGAGCAAAGGACAGAATCCTCAATTACTTTTGAATGTGCGTGCGTGGAACTCTTGCGCTTGTGTTTGTACGTGCATGTGAGTGTGTGTATTTGTGGGTATCCTGTTTTGACAGTGTGACTTTTATTGCAAGCCAAGCCTCCTTGTGTAGCTAATGCTAATGTGACTTTTTGAATACAAATCAAGCTGGAGCAAATACCTATTGGTCAAAGTATACCAGTGGGACAGCGAAAACTGGATTTCATTAATATGCAAATGTTCACTTTGTTTCAGTCTGCAGCCTCAGTGACCTGTTGAGGGAAGAATAAAAACAAGTTAATGTTAAATCTGCCTGATGAACAGGCATCTGGCTACAGTTTAAAGCAACAGGATAAACAGAGTAAACTGTATTTTGCTGCTTTGAGCTTTGATTTGAGAAGTTCAAGTTTAAACTGTCTTACTGTCCATCTCTGCTAATGACTTTTTTCTGATTAGATTTGCATACATGCGGACTGTAATTACACACGCTTTGTTGGTCATGCATCTATCATCCCTTTGGAAACTGATTTTAAAGTCACATGTGCAGGTCATAAGCAAGTTACTGTGGTGAGAATAGAAAAAGTCCTAGAGAAAAGTCCAGCAAGTCAAGTCTTTGCTCAGGTCAAGTCACGAGTCAAGTTATACAAAAAGCTGAAAATCAATTTAAGACGGTGGCCATGAAAATTGAGTAGTTTTTAATATGAACAAAATCTTACTAATGTTTGACATTTTGTGGTGTCAATGACAAGCCTCCTAAATGAAAAAGAAGGAAGAGTGGGGCTCTGAAATAATCATATTACTCTATAGTGCTAAAGGGCTCTAAAGTAAAAGCAGAATTACAACACAAGAATTTAAGCCTCCTGCCTTGGCTTTCCTTCAGGAGGGTCACCATTTCTCCTGGGCCTATTAACACGACTGTCTAAGGTCCTTCTCATATGACACTGCACACTACCTCTTACTAATGTCATCAACAACATAATCCTTGAATTCAGATGTTATTCCTTTTTTACTAACCCCTTCCATGATGCATTGTCTGAGTTAAGTCATGTGACTCGAGTCCCCCACCACTGGATTTAATTACAGTAGATGGTTACTGGTGTGCCCCCAGTTTGGAGAAGCAGCAGGAGTAGCTTCACAGTGTACTGCTGTAGACAGGGTCAGCAGTAAAATGTATTTTAGCGACTTACAAAAGTCAATATCAGTTAAAGTGTACACTATATTTAGGATATTTTCACTGCTTCACCTTGCAGTCAGACAGCTTTTTATGATGGGAAACATCTATCATATAAGTCAAATATCACTTTCTACAAAGCAACCGGACTCCATTGGCAAAACCTGTAATTTTACTTTGCAGAAGATGTGAGTTGCTGGCCTACCACTGCCCCAGTTGGTTGTTTGTTTGTGTTACTCTGTGACTTCTGTGTTTTAAAGGTTTATTTAGTTAGTTAGTTAGTTAGCGAGGCAGCAGTAGACCAGCAACTCCCGTGTGATGCATGGTACTGTTTTTGCCAAAGTAGTCTTGTGGCTTTGGAGAGAGCATTATTTGGCTCATGTAACAGTGGCTTCCTGATGATAAAGGCTGCCTGATGGCAAAGTAAAGCAGTTAAAAATATTCTAAATATAGCATCCACTTAAACTGATATTGTTATGCTAAAATATGATTTGCTGCTGATCCTGTCTGCAGCAGTTCGGTGCTTCGCTCCTTTCTGCTCCTCACGACTGGGGGCGTGCCAACTGCCACCTACTGAAGCACCTCATACGACTCCAGTTAAAAAAAAATCCAACCCATCCCTTGAAAATTTGATCCTCAGTATTGGGATGTGTAATCTGAAATAAACTGTTTTTTGGTTCTTTGTTCTGAGTTGACATTGATAATAACTGAGCTCAAGTATTTCCCCTGAGTAAAATATCATCATGCAAGTTCTTCACAGATGATGTAGATCTGTAGAAGAAGAGTGATGGACATTTCCTGTAATGCTGATGACAACTGCTACTCTAGAGTTTCAAAGGGAACCAGCGTGGATGACTCCAGCGATCATCCGATCCACTGCTAACTCTATTAGCAGGCAAAAGACTCTGTGCTTATAACCCCAGTGGTCTTCATGTAGTCCTGTAACATGCTAATTCAATTCTCTGTAGAAGTGTATCCATCTCCCTCAATTAGAGCTTGTGGCTTTGGCGTCAGAAAATGTCGGTTCGTTTCTGCCGTGGGGGAGGAACCTGATCTTATTGTTTACGCAGAACACGGTCACGTCTGAGGATGCAGTCTCATATCCACTGACGCTATCTGTGGGCCGATCCTAGTTCCTTGGACATATTCATTTTAGGTATCAGGTACCGCTGCCATTACACGCTCATGCTGCATCTTTGGGCTCGAGCTATCAGCTTTGGAGCAGTTGCTGTGCATGAAATTTTAGAGCTCCCCTCTTGTCCATATTGATGTAATTGTCCCTCCCTGGGGCTCCGTCTAATTTGTCTACAGGCACGCACAGAATTGCGACGCCTCAAGTCAACACCAGCCTTGGCGTTTGAGTGCTTGGTGGGAAATTAGCTGTGAAGTAATCTGTGAAACACAAGCCATATCAGGCTCCCCACCAAATGTGAGAAAATTAGATGTTAAGAAATAAGATTAGCCATTACCAGATCTACATGCACACCGGAATGTACCACTGACAAGCGATATATGCTGCCATACTCAATTAGATGTCAGAAAGAGTTTCCAAAAACACACTGAGAGATTTCAAAAACTAATCTGCAGTCGAGAAGCATCTCTGAAGGTTACAGAGAGAAATATTTCTCAGTCGCTGTAATTAAATGTGCATACCTCAAGAGTATAGGTATGTGTATGTCTTTATCACACACAGGTGTACAGGTCCTTACAACACTTTCAAGCAAAAGTATTGTGTGCATGTATAGTACAAATATACATTTGTGGCACAATGCTCAAATGGTTAGACAGACATCCCTGTATTAAAAATGTAGCAGATAAACTCTAAAAGTAATTTTTCTTAAATTATTATGTTATATTTAGTCTTCAAGACTCTTCTGAAAAATAGTTACACATTCTAGGAAAGCTGCTCATTTCTATTTCTAATTCTATGTTAGTGTCATGTTTGTGTGTTAAATATGTAGCTGGCGCCAGTAGGCTCTTAGCGGTTAGCAAACAACAGGCGGCCACAGCAACTTCAGTCTTGTAATCAGAGCAAGGTGACAGTGTGTGTATCGATTCCAATTGTGCTTATGGTTACATATTTCTTTTGAAGATTAAAATACTGTAGTAGTAGTAAAGTACTATCAGGGTTTTCATTTGTTGAAAATTCAGACAAAAACTCAGTGTACTTTGTGAGTTCATCAAGTGTGTGACAGTGATCCCGTAGCTGTAAACCCCATCATTACTGTCTCTATATGAACAGAAGCATTAAAGTGCTGCCACTTCTCAGTCACCACATTTTGTCTCATAAAGTTCCCCACATGCGTCCTGATGATGCTCCGATGATCTTTTTTTTCCCCCACTTGTTCTGGACCAAATGAACAGAACAACAGGTGTGAAATCTCCCTCAGATGGTTGGCTCACCTCAGAGCCCTCACTCTTAACTGCAGGGCTTTCACTTACAGACCACCGATAAATTACTCTTCGAGTGACATAAGGCCAATGTTGTTTTAAACAAGCTTGTGCTTACTTGCTGCAAAGTTGGCAGAAAAGGAAGAATATTCAAGCATGGTTAATGCTTGCTTGAATTCAATGCTGCCCCTGTTGTCACATCATATAAATAGCCTCAATTAGCTACTTTTGCAGTGTTAAGAATTCGGAGCAGTTCATCAACAAGTGAATCTAAATATAAATACAAACCATATATAGCTTCTTTTTTTTGGCTTTAGCCTTTATTGTGATAGGGACAGCTGAAGATATGACAGGAAAGAGGGGTAATGACACGCAGCAAATGGGTCACAGGTGGGAATTGAACCAGCAGCCGCTGCAGAGGACTGACAGCCTCAGTACATGGTGTGCATGTCCTACCAAACGAGCTATAGAGACGCCCTTATATAGCTTCTTTTAAATTATCTGGATCAACTGTATTAGTATTTTTCACCAAGTGGGGAGAGTCCTGATATCTTTGACTTATGTCAGTATGATTTACAGGCTTACATGAATGGTTGCTCTGACCTTGTTGCTTAATTGTGGTCTAAATAATGAAATTGATATGACAGTAATGACAGGCACAAGAATGGAATCGATCTTCTCAACTCAAGCTTGGAATGAGTAACTGTATTTCACAAAAAGTTGATTTTAAGTATTATTCCCTTAAAACAAGAAAAAAATGTTCAGGTGCAGAAAATGACACTTGAATCTTGAAATAAATTGGATGAAAATGCTTTTTTTTTGTACATACAGCCTCCTTAAAAGCCAAGGATGTGTCCAACCTTTTGAAGTGTCCTTGAACAAAGCAGTCTATCTCCACCTACTCAGTCGCTCTCTGTTACTTGCAGCTGAACGCACAGAAGATGTAAATGGTTTGTGCTTGAACAGAGGCAAGGGAGTGCTGTGTTTTTATCTGACATCCAAGTCGGAGACAAAACAAAAAGGTTGAAAGAGGAGTAGAAATGTTTCTTTTTATTCTCTTTGTCCTCGATACTCTTTGGGAAAATTCTGTCCTTGTTGTTGAAGTTCCTCGCTGCTCAGTGTCCTTCAGATCTGACGTCCTCTGTGTTTGTCTTCCCCTCTTCTCTTTCTCCCTCTAGCTCTCTCTTTAACTCCGGTGCCTTCGTCCTCCTCTCCAACTCCATCCCCTTTCTCCCTCTCACTTTCTTTTCCTCTCATCTCATCTCTTTTTCTTCTCCTCTTCTTCTCTTTTCCTTGTCTCCCTCTTCCTGATAGCCAGGCTGTAACTCAAACCAGTGTGTTATTGATGACTTGCTCTGTCTTTCTGACTTCTGCTGTTCTGGCTTCAGGCCTGCTCTCGCTTCATAGGAGCCAAACCTGTCTCTTACACACATACACACGCGCACAAATACACACAGACACACACACACACCCTGTTGGCCTCATCCCAGCCGGGATCGGAGGCCCTGTGCGGCCCCTCCTGTCTCCCCGCTGGCTGCTTGCTGTAATCAGTCATAGTAAAGCAGACACCCCATCCATCATGGAGGCTAAGCTCCCTTCATCGCTCTGGCCCATAACCCACAGCACACCTGTCAACAGCGGTCCACATCATCACATCTGACTTTGCACCGTCTCCTCGACTCTGAGACCAAAACTTTCAGTTCCTGTTGGGAAAAAATGAAGACATCTTCAGTTCATCCACTAATCAGATATATGAAGTATCTTTCAAGTCTGATTTGACTTCTTTATTGTTGGGCACTTATACTAGACTAATAGGAAGCCACTGTGATCACAGCAAAGGATGTTCTTTAACAAAATTAAACAGCATATTGTTATATGACTTAGGGATTTCCTGACCGATCATAAGTCATGCCTTTTACTAAATACAAAAAAGAGGTAACTCATTCTAATGTGGCTTTGAGAGGGGGGGATCTTGAAGGGATAGTTCACCCCAAAATCAAAAAAACATTTTTTCCTCCTACCTGTAGTGCTAGTTATCTATCTAGATAGTTCTGGTGTGACTTGCTGAGTGAGTTTTGGAGATATTTACTAAAGGAATGACTGCCTTCTCTCCAGTGTAATGGAGCTAAATGGCATTCGGCTTGTGGTGCAGAAAGTGCCAAAACAAAACAAAAAAACAAACAAAACAAAAAAACAACAAGCAAACAAAAACATTTGAAAAACTCTGATAACCAGAAAGAGACATTGTTGAGGTTTTCACATGTGTTTTTTGTTGCTTTGAGCACCACAAGCAGCGTGCCATCTAGTTCTAGTCATATTCGAGAGAAGGCAGACATCTTTATGGCATTATCATCAGAAATCTGCCACTCACACCAAAACTACCTAGACAGATAACTAACACTACAGGTAGGAGGGAAATATGTATTTTTGATTTTGGGGCGAACTGTCCCATTTAACACAGTAAATGAGTTTAAATATCTTGGACTCACACTGAACTCTACATTTACCTTTAAAAATAATTTTAGAAAAGGTGTCGAACAGTAAAATTTAATTTACAAAATTTTAAACAAAGCAGGTCATTTCTGACAGTAAATGCTGCCCACATGTTTTTACATGATAAGATTTTTTTTTCCTCATATCTAATATTGTTTTATCATTTGGTCTCTCATAAATGTAATGGCACTTAAAACCAATAGAAACACTTTTCAAGAAAGCCATAAATGTGCTTGATAAAACAAAAAAACCCTCTCAATTCATCATTGTAACAGTCCAGAAAAAACTAATTTGTTGAGCTTTGTGAATTTTCAATACTTCAAATATGCTTGTTTTATGTATAAGGCTTTGCATGAGCTGGTCCCACCTCCTCTAAATGAATTCATTAAACAGAGTGTTGACAGTGGAACTGTCCACTAGAGGGACTGTGACGTGCCATATAGGTACATCACATTTGTAAATACCCACCATAAGGGAGTGTCCTACATACCCCACTTTTAAAGCCCATTTCAAACTATGGCTTAAAGCAAACCAGAACTGTTATCACTATTAACTTGACATGTTGCATTATATTTAGTCTTTTTTTATGTTGTATATTTGAATTTGTACATTGTCATCTGTAATGTCTTGTTTTTTGTTACCTGTTTAGGGACTCATTCTTTACATCTTATTTTTCATACTGATGTTCATTAATGGGAGATGTCCCTATCAAATAATCCATTTAAGCAGAGTAAAAAGTTTTCGTAGTCCAGATCCTGATCCAAGTCCCCAGCCCACAGTTTTTTTGGTCCTAAAGCTTCATCTTGATGTAATGCTTTAATGATGATTTGATTATGTAATGTGTAACGTAATTCACTGATAGTCCGCAGTGTTCTTAATATTCAAACAGAAAATATTGTTGTAACGCTATTTTTAGTTTGTCAATTAAACCATCCTTAAAAAAAATACAGCAGTTTGTTTTAAATTTGGAGTTTTAAATCACATCATATCTCCAAATATTTGGACATGAAAGTCAAGTCAAACACAGAGTTTAAAGAAGAGGAGAGCGTGAAGCCTCCACTGTAGGTTAATAGTTTGTTTCAGTGCGCCGCTATTTGTATTGGCATGCTGTACATCTTTTTTGACTTTGATTTTTGTTTCTTTGCCTCTGCAGATCTCTGCTCTGCAGAAAGGAGGAGACAGCTTCCCACTCACAGCCGCCTCAGGCAAAGTGCTCGGAAAGGTGCGGCAAAGGACAGACACACAAAAAATAGCAACAAATACTTTTACCAAAGTGTTGTTTTGTTGCTGCTGACTTCAAAGAACACCCAGCCAACTGAAAGTCAAACTCACCGAAATGTGTATGACAATAACAATCAGAGAAAGTTACTACAGACATTTTCTCTTTGTGTCCAGGCGTTGAGAAGCTCCGACAAGAGCTCGAAGCCAGTGTACGTGTCCATCGGCCACAAGATCAGTGTTGACACAGCTGTACGCCTCACACACTCCTGCTGCCGCTACCGGGTCCCGGAGCCCATCAGACAGGTACACACACGCACACACATTTCCAGTCAACAGTGAGTTCACCAATCAAGGACAGTGGAGCGTCTCGAGGGAAGCTCTGCCCTGTAGAAGACGCAGAGCAGATTCACTGATGAGATGAAACAAAATGGTGAAGCCCTCAGCTGTGAAGGGGAGCAAGCAGCATTCACCACCTGTATAACAGTGTCCTGCTGTGAAGGAGGTGGGGACTATGACACGCTGGGTACAGTGTATGCAGCCAAAATACAGAAAATGAGTCAATAATACAGTCAATAATTTTCAGGGGCTGCTCCTACAGAGCTGGAGTGTGACAGTGAAGACTTTTCAGCTCCAAGGCAGACAAACAATCCTTTTGTCTGCCTTGCAGCTTTTTACCCGTGTTGTTAATGTTGTTATTGCCTGAAAAATGTGTTTGCACTGACAACATTAGGTAGGTGTGTTAACAGCATTGATGACAAGTAGAGCTGGGGATCAGTGCTTGTTAAGGTAACGACCAAAATAACCCAGTAGCAAGTAGTCTAAAAAATTCTCCAGTCAAACAGTACCTGCATTCGATCCTTTCTGTACCCAGATCTAGAAGAAAAGGACTTTCTGTTTGCAGCCAGTCACTGTGCCGAGTTGCCACCAAAACATTTGAAGGTGGGTATGCTTCATGCTTATAACGTCTGCTAAAAATAAATGCACCCATTCACATAATGGGTCTCAAGTGAAGAAAAAAGAAGCTGCCAAATCAAGTGCCTGACTCAGAATTTTGTCAATCAAATCAGATATGGCTGTTTAATACGAAGATATGACAATTTTTTCCTTTTTTTTCAGTTCAGCATCACACTGAACTCCCACATAAGCTTACATGAGTCTCATAGTTATGGCTACCTCATGTTTTAATGCCTGTCTTCATTATTTGTAATGTGGAAACATGTGATTTCCACACAGTCATTCAAAGTACAGTCATTGTTTTTGTTTGCAAGTGATAAAAAAAGCCCAAACATGCATGGACCTATTTGTGCAAAAGTGGTTTACCTGACTTCACTGACACTCATCACCAGCATAGAGAGAGCTAAAAAACTAAGGTGCAGAGATTCAGCCGACAAAATTATGTACTCTGTTGATATGGGTATCACTTCATGGGTACTGGTATTAGAACTAGTATTGAATTTTTTTAAATAAATAGTGCCGGTAGTCATGTGTGACTGTCAGTGCTTTGTGGATCAAGGGTGAGGTGACACAACTGGATAAGTCTGGGGAAACAATTCAAGTCAGTTTAGTGGCCAAATGAGTTATCTTTAAGATAATAAGAAGATGGGATTGAACAGATGGGTAATTTAGTTTTGGGATGGCTGTAAGTTTCTGTTGACAATGCTTGTAAATGTCCTTGTTATGCTGATTGAAGCTGAAGTTTTCATCTGGTTTAACACCAAGGAGTATCTGAAAGACTCCACCACGAGACACCACCTCTATTTTCTCCTCTTGATATGGAGACTTGGGGATGGGTGTGGTTTGGGGGATTTAAAGAGCAGTTCTTTACTTTTTGAGATGTCTTTTTTATTCAATGTGTTCTTCTTCCTTGTCAAAATCTTTCATTAAGCCCACATTATCCACAATGCAACTTCACAACTATGTGATTTGTTTGTGTTATGTTAGTAGTGGTTAACATAGCATGGACATCTAGCCTGCAGCAGAGATGAGGAGCAGGCTACAGAGGTTTGGTAAACTCAGTGTCTTCTAACTTGTAGTCTTCACCTCAGCTGACACTGACTCAGGTGACGTCACTTGAAGACATGTAGCAGACTTCTCACAGCTCGCGCTGGTGCCATAAAAGGCTTTATACAACTTATTTCAAACACTACATGCAGTAGTGCTCCCTAAGAGCTGTATAGACGTGTAAAATTGGTGGAGTTTGTTGAATCCAACAAGCAAACCCAGAGGTGTATTGGGAAAGGGAAGTGGAATATGCATGCAGCATGCAGGCATGTGCACCTTGAATGAAAGGCACACAGAGAGAGGCGGTAAAGAGAAAGACGAGGCTCGACAGCAGGACAGCAGCCTGGACTACTGCACTAAGACTCAGCCTCAGAGTTCTTGTTTCTGACTGCAAGCTGCAAGAATTTAAGAAAATACCATAAACTGAATTGCACTGAAGGTCACTATAAATGTTTTCGTGTCTCTTTTCACGTATTTCCCATCTATACTGTACCCTGACTCTTGCCCGATGCATGCTGGGACCCTTAATAAGATAAGTGGATATCAAAAAATTCCATAAAAAGTTGGAGTTGTGTAAAATGTAAATAAATGCAGAATGCAATAATTTGCAAATAGTTTTCGCCCTGTATTCGACTGAATACAGTACAAAGACAAGATATTTAATGTTCAAACTGACTTTATTATAACTTAATTGTTTTTTGTAAATATACACAGGGGCATATACATAGGACAGGGGCAATAAAAGACTGGCAAAGTTGTGGAGTGCTCAAAAAACATCTGTTTGGAACATTTTGCAGGCAAACAGGTTAATTGGTAACAGGTAACAGTACCATGATTGTTTATTAAAGGAGCATCTGCAAAAGGCTCAGTTGATCACGAGCAAGGATGAGGTAAAGTTCACCACCACAACAGTTTAAGAATAATTGTAAACAAATGTTTAGTGTTAGTGTCCATGGCATGGCTCACTGTCACATCTGTGAAGGCCCTCCTGATGCTGAAAGGCACATAAGAGGCTTTGAAACAACATATGCTGCCATCTAGACGATGTCTTTTTCAGAGACGTCCCTCGTTATTTCAGCGAGACAATACCAAGACACATACTGCACATGTTACAACAGCGTGGCTTCACAGTAAAATAGTTTGTGTACCAGACTGGCCTGCCTGCAGTCCAGACCTGTCTCCCATTGAAATTGTGTGGTGAATTATGAGGCTCAAAATACGACAATGGAGACCCCAGACTGAAGTTGTATATCAAGCAAGAATGGGGGAAAAAAATCATTTTCAGAACGTCAACAGTTAGTGTTGCCAGCTCCCAAATGCTCACTGATTGTTGTTGAGAGAGGAAGGTCATATATCACCAGGCCACCATGTATCACCATATATGTCATCAAAGTTAGGTGTAGTGTATGTGTGTATGTATGTATATATATATATATATATATATATATATATATGTACATGTATTTTTGGAACATGTGGCAAGCATCAAATTCAGGGAAAAAAGAGAGAGTATATTTACAAAAAATAATAAAGTTTATCAGTTTGAATGTTAAATATCTTGTCTTTGTACTTTACTTGGCCACTACGTAAGGAGTAGTGTGAAATGAGTAATAGTTTTGGCCGTATTTTGCCTTTTAAAAAGTTATGTCTCAAAAACATCATTAATACAAGTCATTTTGCAGAAGTTCACCTAAACTGATCCCTCCTTCTGCCTCAGGCTTTTTTTCTTTCTGCCACTAGGCTGTGCTGTGCTTCTGCTGTTCAGTCTGCTTTTACGTCCACTGCATAGAAAACATACATGCACATGCACACACACACACACACACACACACACACACACACACACACACACACACACACACACACACACACACACACTCACACTTCTCAAAATCAGTTTTTCTCCAGGGGGGCTGCAGCAGCAGCAGCTAACTCATCCCCTCCTGCGTGTGTGTTTATTTCATCAAAGTGTGAGTGTGATGTGTTTAGGTGGTGGGAGGAGGAGGAAAGCAGCAGGGACTGAATGTGGACATCAGAGAGAAGCAGGACGCTATGTCCAATCACTGGCTTCTGTGTCTTTATCGTTCTCTCTATCCAACTGTTTTCCTTTCAATCCCTGACTTCCACATTTTTTCTCCCACTTTCGCTCCGTGTTCTCTGCCTCTCTTCCTCTTCCACAGATATTTTCTATTCTGTCTATTGCTGACATCACAGGAAAAAAACCCTCACAGATCCAGTTCTGGTGAGTGTCATGTTTGGAGCTCAACTCTGTGTTTATGTGGCTCTTTCGTGGGCAGAGCAAGACTCACGTCCCTCAGGCCTGTGAAACCTCAGTCACAACTTGTAGAGAAAAAAAATTCAAAAAGCTGTCACTCTGTCTGAATTATATAACAGCTGTCTTATAGAAGTTTGAAGATACAAGAGAAGGAGCTGCAGTGTTTTGCCCCTCTGTCCAGACACTCATTACGGTAGACTGAGGGCAATCAAGTGTACACACACACACACACACACACACAGAAACACACTCTCGCAGACCTACTAACAAAATATTGTGTTGTGGTTTGTGTCTAGTTTGGGTTCACTGCCAGGACACATGTAGAGGTGGGGTGGGTTTTATTAAGTCACAAATAATAATCCTGATAATGTCTTCATAGGGCTGCAACTAATGATTATTTTCATTGTTGATTAATTTGCTGATATTTTCACAATTAATTGATTAGTCTATAAAATGTCAGAAAAGTGTTAAAAATGCTCATCACAGTCTTCCAGAGCCCAAACTGATGTCTTCAAATCGCTTCGTTAATCCAACCGACAGTCCAAAACCCAAAGACTTACTTACTACACATACTGATGTAAATGAAAAAGAAAACCAGAAAATCTTCCCATTTAAGAAACTTGAACCAAACTTGTCCTAGGTGAAGTATTTTAATGGCCTCCATGAGCTGTGCATCACAGCCACTGCTGCAGCTGCTACTGTTGCACAGGTCAGTAATCAGCAGCCAAACTACAATAACTGATGTTTAATTGTTCTCACAACATCTGCATACTCCGGTCCCGTTCACCTCACACACTGTCTTCGACTCACATCTCTCCCCATCCCAGCTTCAACTATGTGTGGAGAGGAAACCCTGTGTTATGTAAGTGTGATGATAACACTGGAGGGCTGCTGGGCCCAGAGCCATAAGGGGTGTTAAGGGGGCTTAGCTGTCTCAGTTGTATTTTTTGCCCCCTCTGTTGAAGCTTATGTGTCTCTAGAAAAATAGCAAAAACAACAAAATTATTTGCAGAGATACAGGTGACTATCACTTAGTTCATTGCTTTTTCAAACCAGAGTCTAAGGACCAACTAGGATCATTAAGTGGGTTGTAAGGGGCCCTCTGGAGATATAAGATATTTTAACTTTCATGATATTTTTTTAGAAGTTGGAACAAGGAAAGAATCAGGACTGGCTTTTTTGATTAGCTGCCATCATAGTTTGATTGATTGACTATGAAGACTTTTATTACTATTATCTTCAAACCTAAAAAGAAAATGAAGGGGGGATTCTTTAAGACAAAATCCTGTCAAACAGAGGGTTCATTGTCTAATGTGTATTTATTGTGGGGGTCCTTGACATGAAAATGTTTGAGACGCCCTGCATTAGCTGTGGTTTCAGAACCATGGACAGCTCTGGTGATGCGAGTTGGCAACAAGGAAGTGTAGGAACAGTCAGTGAGAGAGAGACGACCGTTTCTACTCACCTGTCCTTGCTGATGTCAGAAAATCATTTATAAATGATGCTACTTTTACATGCTGAATGTATTCTTTGATTTTGAAACAGTAGCCTTATGTTATAGTTATTTAGCCTTAGCCTTTCTGAGGCCGTTGTACAGTTAAACCAATTAAATTTAGTTTTTGAAAAAAATTGCCCTCTTGCATTTTTAACATCCTTTTATTCACTTCCATTGTGGCCAATCACACGTTATAATATGAAAACCAGGTTATTTTTAGAAGGTAGTACTTCTTTTGCCCGACCAGCAGTCCAGAATCCACCGGTATGCAATGGACTATGAAGTCATTCTTACAACTAGAGAAGGCAATTTGTGAAGAAACTGCAGGTGTGAACGCTGTCTGTTGAACAGCTGACATTAAACTGCATTGCTGGCTTGAACAGTTTAATAATACCAAGAATGTATGAAAGATGTTGAATGTTTTGAGGTTTGTAGAAAGCTGATGTCAGATTGAATTGCTGGCTTTAATTTGTATGTAGAAGAAGTTGAAAGAGTCAGAAAGTCAGAAAAGAGGGAACGGGTCTAATTAGAATGAATGGGATTTAAAATTAAATCTCACAATATATTAAAGATGTGGAAGATTATAAGGTTTGAATGGAGTTTCTGGCTTAAAGTATTAACGGGTAGAAAAAACCTGAGTATTAATAGCTGAAAAGGTAGGAAAGGAAGGACAGATGCAAATACAGTGAAAGCCTAGAGCTAAAATTATTGATAGTTGTGTCAAAAAAGACTTTATTAATGACATTTCATCATCAGACCTTCATTATGTCATAAATATAATATTTGCATATATATTAATTTTATCTGATGAAGTTGTGAAGATGAAACGTCACTAATAAAGTCAGTGCGAGTATTTTTTTTGCTCTATTCATATTTCATTATCAGTGAAATGCAAGAAAACTACAAATCCTTATGTAATGAGAAACTGAAGAGAAAAGATAAACGTTACCAGTGTTGCATTTATCAGCTAATGAATTAATTGACTTTTTTTTTCAGCACACAGGACATGTTCACATTTTGCTATGGACATTTTTTTAAATTTCACATGAAAATTTGATTTTGCAGAAGGTACAAACAATGTTTTCAATTAGACGGGGTGTCAGGTATCACTTAAAGTGCTCTTCCGCTTCTTCACGGTGTCACAGCAGCCGTGTTTAAGTACAGATTAACCCTTAACGCCTCTCTTCCTTTTCTCCTTCTCCTCCAGCCCTCTCTACACTGTCTAATAAGATCCTCTCAGTGAAATAAACTCCTCCTTCCACAGCTTGAGAGATTCAGGGAGAGACAGATGAAAGGAAAAGATGACATCATGGTTGGAGTCTGCAGCGAAGGCTCATGTGTGAAAGCACTGCAGCAGAATCTCATATACCTTGAGCTCAAACTAATTCACACCCCATCTCAGCCGTGCTGCCTCACACCATTAAATTCTCACACTCCGTCGCTGTCCCACCCTTCCCACAGTAAAGCCTAAGAAAACGTGATGGGAAGTAGAAGGCAAGCGGATCCACTCTTCCGCTTTTCTACTCTGTGATCTGTGTGGCAGAGAGTGACGAGCAGAGGTCACGCCGGGCAGATGTTGCGTTAGTGGCCCCGTCCAGTCCCTGTAGGAGCACATTTTGGGGTTTGATTCATTTTCTCTTCTCAAAGAAACCAGTGTCTCAAAATCTGGCAGTGTCTCATAGTTATCTTTTGTTTTTACCGGCATGCTGCCATCACCTGAGGTGGGACTGACTCCTGTTGATGTGTTAATGCTGATTAGCGGAGTTGTCTCCAGTCTTGAAGTGGTGCCATAATACATTAACCTCATATTAGTACATTGAACTTAACTACTGCAGGAAAATGGATGCACTTTGGCCCAGTTGTGCTCATGTTGCTTTAACAAACATGTAGTGTTAAGATCTATCTATATCTATTAATTTTCATAGACTTTTTAAAATCTGCTGTTAGCAGTTCCTGCATGGCTCTGTTGACGTTACTGTCTCTTGTCAACCACTGAGCAGCTCCACAGCTCCGTAATTATTATCTCTGCCTGGCACAAAGTAATCTAACATGCTGCTGGACCCATAAACATTTTTGTCCACATTTATGACTGTATGCTCAAGGATCTCTTTTGGTTACTTAAGAAGTCTGGCTGGTAGGAGCCGTATGTCATAACAATTGTTTGGCTAAAAACAATCCTTACCTCATCTATTGCAGGCCACATTTTGGCCTTTGTCATTACTCAAAAACCAATACTCAAAGAAAGGCTTTTTTTTCACAATACCAATGAATAAATCATCACCATCTTAACGGTAACTCATTGGCTGCTGCTATACGTCATTGCTATGTGTCTGCGCAGTGACCAGGGTTTGAGGGCTCAAGGAAGTTAGATGTGCAGACTTAACTACAAAACCATCTGTAACTTTCTTCATTTTGAACCGTGAGAAGTTGAACATGATAGTGGTTATGTGTTGGAATTGAATTCAGTGGCGGGGGACAATCTAATCAGCTCTTTGCCAAAACATTAACCTTCTGAATAACCACAGCTTCCACTCAGACATGCAGGCTCTGATCTATAAATAGGCATCAAAGGTAATTTGTTTATAATTTCAGCTTTTGTGTGCTTCTCTGAAAAACAATTATTTCTATATTTATTATATTATTGTCAAGCCAGCTGGTTGTCAAGCCACCCGGTTGCTTGCAATGTTTTGAATAAATAACAAAATGTTATAAATAAATAACAATGTTCAAATTGAGAAGTTTGGACATAAAGTCCTTTTTAAAGTTTCCCAGTTTAAGTTTATACAGTTTGGTTAACTCAGAATGCTGCACAATTAATTTAAACATTATCAAAACTGCAATATGGCCAAATGTAATAAGCAGCAATTTTTTGATAAAGAATATTGTGTTATGAAACAGCATTAAGAACTGTAGTGCTGCAGAGATGCCTTGTCCTGCAAATCTTGTTTTCCAGATGTAAAAAAAAAACATTTCAGACCACAACAAATGTCACGTCATCATATTTTTTTTCAGTGAAAATAAAACATTGTGATTCAAAAATGATCATTCCCACTAATCATATTATAATCGCACAATCTGTCAAAATAATTGCAACATGTTTTTTTTTACCTTACTGTGCAATACCCTACCTATACCCTAATTCTATGCAAGAAAACTGTGACTAATATATACAATATATATGTACGTATACAATACAATATATACAAAAACACTTTATTAAAATCATTGCATACAATATGAAAACTTGCATCTGATAGTTGTGGTAGCATTGCAGTAGGTCACCATCGTTTGCCTGGTGGAGAGCTGCACTCTACTGAGTGACCTCTTCTAGTTTCCAAATAATTCAGTAGGTGCACTTCCAGTAAATTCATTT
The DNA here is from genome assembly GCF_056507025.1 of Lutjanus erythropterus. NCBI lineage: Eukaryota > Metazoa > Chordata > Actinopteri > Lutjaniformes > Lutjanidae > Lutjanus > Lutjanus erythropterus. The sequence continues at coordinate 30,608,037 of NC_139319.1, read as the reverse complement.
CAACTCATTTCCTTTAGTCGGTACACAGCAGATCAGCTTAACATGCAAAAACATGCAGTTTGTCTGTTGGCGAGCAGTAAAGTCTGCATATATAAAGGTTAAAGTTTGCAATAAGGAAATGAGGGATGAATAACTTTTGTCTTGAGTTTAAGAGGAGCAGGTGTTTTACAGTCAGATTTATTTAATGCACTGAGTTTTTGGATGACTTCTCTTCCATAACATGTCTTCTGTCTAGTGGGGAAAAAGCTTCCAAAATACACATTTAGGTGTTTATTTGTGTGTAATAATGCAATTTTACGATAAATATCTTAAAGGGCCTCAGTTTTTTTTCTCATACTTCAGTAGCACCAAACTGGCTTAAAAAACTCTATTCCTGTCTATATTCTGAAGGTCTGTACTCAGGAGTTTGGTCATATATAATTCATAGCCTGCTCTATATAACATTTTATTCCAAAAAACATGGTGAAAATGGATTTTTTATGGCTGTTGACAGTATTTTCTGATTTATGAAGTGATAAAAAAGAAATGCAATTCCATCTCTAATGACTCTAATATATCAACAAATAAAACAAGTTTTGAACCTGACTTCATCCACTGTTCAGATTTCTGTGGAAAGCATGCAAAATTATCTGATATTTAATTAGATAACGCTTGTGCATGCGTATATTAAAAAATGCAATGTCATATAAACTACAAAAAATAATGGTCTCAAGTTCTGAGGGGGTTTCATGATATCTGTTTATTAAAAAATAAATGATCCAGTCAGGGGATGATGAAACTTAAATTTCACTGTCTTGTTCTTTGTTTAGTTTGGAGAAGTATTCTCTGGTTTCAGTCTCTCTAATGTGAAGATTTGATAGTTTTCTCTGTTTTTTTCTAGTTTTGAACTGAATGATTTTGGGTTTTGGGACATTTGTTGGACAAAACAAGACACATGAAGTCGTCACAGTGAGCTATGAGACACTGGTGGGAACTTTTCACTGTTTTCTGACGTCTTACAGACTAAATGATTAATTGATATAGCTTCAGCCCAGGAAGGGTTATTTAAAAACCACAGAACATGTGTATACTCACTCCATCCACAGACACACATAAAAGTCTGTTCACAATCTCACAAGACTGTACACACACACAAACACACACACACACACAGAACACACACACACACACACACACACACACACACCTCGTGCTCCTTCCTTCCTTTCCTTTGGCAGTCAGTTAAAAGCTCTAATGGACAGACAGCAGTAGAAGTGAAACCTAATTCTCTCCAAGCTAATGTTCCCTGACAAACATGCTGTTACTCTGTCAGCCCTGCTCACTTGGAATTAACAGGCCTGTCTGTTGGCTCTTTAGGGAACTGGTGCAAAAAATAATAACAAAGAATGGTTGTAATGGATTGCAGTTTAATCTAACAGCTTCAGGTACCCCCCCCCCCCCCTCTGAGGGGTCACATTTAGCAAAAAAAAAGAAAAAAAAGAAAAAGTTTTTCCTGCACATTCTCATTACAGGGAAAAGAGAAATTAAAGTACCTCGATATTAACGACAATGAAAAAAAAAATGTTTGCCCCAAATTTTTCTTCCTAATATTTACACATCAACTTCAAGCTGTTATCTGTGTTAATGATTTTTGGAGCAGTTCCAGTTTCATTCATTCTTTTGTACCCCATACAAAGCTCAAAGGACGTGAACTCATATGTTCACATTATACTGCCAGCTGCTGGTGTGATTACTTTTGATGTGTCCTTCTATTCATTCAGTATCAAACGAGGTTTTCCACATCAGAAATTAGACCTTAAAGTGATTCTACACTCTAGCATCAGCTTACAAAATCTTCTCTGCTCTTGACGCTTGACAGTGCTTTCTTTTTCTCATCAGGAGTGACGTCATTACTTTGATACATTACTTTCTGACCCGTATGAGGAAAGTCAGAACTAGTTAAAGGTTAAAGTGAAGAGACACATTTTTAATTTTCTTTTAGAAATATTCAGCGAGGTGGCTTAGTGGTATATATAGGTGTGTTCCAGAGCTCTGGGGCATATATATAAGGTTGCATTTGTGATTTTATTCTGGCTATTGCTGGGAATCTCCAATAAACCAGCAGCAGATGATCACAGTGTTTTTGAAGGCTTCTTGTTGCTTGGTCATAGTTTATTCAGGGCTTTGTATGTAAGAAAGCCTCCAAATATTTTTAAATATTACAGGAAGCTGGTGCAGAGCAGCTAAAGCTGGATTAATATGCTATCCTCTCTTGGTTCTGGTTAATAGTTGAGCCACAGAGTTTTGAATGAGTATGTTACATGTATGTACTGTATGTTATAGTGATTGAGATGGCTTGAGTTAAAGGCATGAATCAGTTTCTCAGAATTTTTTTCAATTTATAAATGGTTGTACTATGAAGCTATGTTTCTAAGGTGAAAAAATGACACCCATCTATTCAACAGTCCGGATGACTGATAAGTGACAAGGCTGATGCTGGTGTGTGTACATTGCTGTGTCATGTGTGTTGTTTGGAGCTCCATGTGGTCCATCAGTCATTATCTCCAGGCTGAAACCAGTTACTCCCCCAGTCCACTCCTCTTCCTCCTCCTTCACACACACTGATGGGAAGACATTCACCAGTAATGGGACTCTGAGGAGCTGGCTGAGATGTACAGTAACAGCCTATTTCCAGACCTCTCCTCTCTGTCTGAGTGCTTTGCACTGAGCGGAAGTCACTAATTATTTTCCCTCCCCTTCTACAGTGGTCACCAGTACGATGCTGCGTCTCTGTGCTACCCTTTGTACCTTTCACTTCTGTAAAAATTACTTCATATGAGTGTAAAAAGTCACTGTGTAGTTCAAAGTTTTTCTCGCTTTCTCACTCACTGTTAAAAATCAAGCAGAGCTCTGCATGCTACACAATTAAAAACTAATCTCAGTTTATTAAATCGGAGTTTAGTGATGTAAAACGAAATGAAATGGAATTTAATCAGTATGGAGATGCTTGCTTACCCAAATTAAATAAATGAGAAATTCAAGTGCTATTGGGGCCTATAAAATTACAAAATGTTTCATTGTTTGCTAGCTAAAAAAAATTAACATTTTTTTATGTTCAGCACTTTGTGTTGCAGTCTATGCATGACTTGTGCTATATAAATAAAGTTATTACTGTTAGCCAGCAAGTTAAAAAGTTAACAAAATGTGTTCTGAGTTTGTCGTGAAAAAAATGAGTAATTTTCACTGCCGGTAGCATGTCTCTACTCTGTCTTAAATACTGATATGACCTGAAAACGACACGACCCGTCCAGCAGTTTCACTGGACATATCCAGACATGTTTGAGCCACCAGAGCAAGAGGACGGAAACAGGATGGCATTTTTTTTTTTCTTCTGTGTCGGGTTGTCGGAACTGATTTGTGCTGAAGTGAACTGCTGGACTGATTTGGACTGAGAGAGTCGCTTAAGGTACATTCATAAGTGACCAGGAGGAAGGGGGAGTAGAGGGGTAGGTGGTGTCTTTCGAGTCTGGGTTTGGGGTCTTATACAGTGTTGGGCGACCGCGGCTCCAGCACCTCACCGAGTCATGATTCAGGTCCATCTGAAAAATCCTGTTTATGAGTCTCCACAACCCCACAGTTCAGTGGTGCATAGTCCTCAGTGTTTCCAGCAATCATTTTCTAACATGTAAAATGTGTTTAGAAGCGATCTTTAAATTGTTTGCTAGCTAGCTAACACGTTTACAAAATGTAACATAGCTAGCTAAAAAGTTAGTTAGCCTAGTTAGCCTACTCTAAATTCTTTTCCTTTGAGACAAATTTGCTGGTTGGATTAATGTAGCAGTATGGCCAAATAACGGAGCAGCAGAGTAAGGAAAAAAAGAGATTGCCTGGCAACAACTGACAGACGAAACGAAAGAAGAGATGCATCATAAAGCTTAGTTAGTTTGAGCTTGTCCCTTAACCTTCTTGTAATTTTAATTTTTTTTCGACCTGTCTTGCTCACTGTTTCCTGGAAATATCAGAGGGTTTTGACTTGTATTTCTGTCCAGCTGATGTTTATCCAAGGTAGCATTAAAACAATCTCCCCGCAGAGCCACCCATGCTAAAAACATCTTCCTTCACAGTAATGTAAAGCTCTTTGGATATTGTGTGCGTACACTTTCCCTGCTAAGAGGCGATAAATGTGGCTCCACGCTCCAGTCTCCATTTTGGGTTTCCATACATTTCCCCCCTCCTTGTGCTGGGTAGGAAGACGGGAAATGTAAAAGCTCCGCAGCTGCACTCCCAGATTGCAAAAACAGATGGAATTTCAATGTGAGTGATAGGCGATGGGGAGCCTGCATACTTAGAATAAAAGAGATTGAGGTGTGTGTGTGTGGGTATATGGGGAAAAGAGGAGGCATGCAGTGTGTGTTTCAGAGAAAGATATTGCTGATGTGTGTTTTGTGTGCAGATATTGAAGAAGAGGACTGTATTTGTGGGTAAAAAGCAAGGAATTTTGGTTTTATTGTTTTGTTTGTTTGTTTGTTTTTAGCGCTGCAGTCTGCAGATGCAAGAATTCATGCTGCACCCCAGCAGGACATAACAAAATATATATTTTTCTGTGTGTGTGTTCTCTCTTATGTCACCACTACCATCCTGTGTGTGTCTAGTGTATGTGCCTTGTGTTTGATGAGCCCCACTTTTTCAACTTTCTCTCACCTCCTCATTTTCCCCGACTTTGTTCATCCTCACTGTATTGCATTCCTCTTCTCGCTGCCTTTTCTCATCCATCCATCTATCTCCACCCCCCCACCCCCTGCTGCTCCATCTCCACTCTCTGAATAATTCAGGCCTGCAGAGCTAGTGTATTTTTGGTTGTTGTCACCTCTGCAGTAACACAAACAAAGCCCATACTAGTGAGCATGCACACACACACACACACACACACACACACACACACACACACACACACACACACACATGCAGTCGCACATGCGGACGTGCCACACACACACGCCAATTCACACAAACGAGGCTGCCGACGGCAACAAAAAAGTCTGTGAGACCGCTGAGACTCGCTAACTACGAAGAATTATCCTTACAGGGATTTCACACCATAACTGTGCTCCACCCTGTCTCTGCTCGCTATCCCAGCAATGAATAATAATATGTCTCACTTTGCTGGGTCTTCCAGAGTTACACAAAAGTATGTGGTGAAACACATAACTTGGAACTAGAAACTTCCAGAGCTTGCTTTTGATCCCCCGCTCACTTTTACTGGTTTTCATATGCTGAGTCTTGAATAAATTTGGGAGTAATTATAAGCTACAGTTTGTTTTTGTTGATTTAATCATTATTTATCTTCATTAGACCTGCTGAGATTGAGAATCTGTCATTAAGCAGAGATGAAGACGGCACATTTGCATACCAGGTAAAGGCCAGGTTTAAATCTGTAGATGACTTGCAGAAACATTTCAGTACACAAAACCCTTCAGCTCCTCTACAACCCCTGGAAATTTTTCAGCTGTAACCAGAAGAGGTCACTCAGTAGAGTTCAGATCCCCTCCTGGCAGAATATAGTGAAGCACCTACTGCAATGCAAACACAACTGCCAGATACAACACACACACACATACACATGCACACACACGCTCAAGTGATGCAAGTGATTGCTCACGCCTGGCGGGAATAATATTCACTAATTCAGAGAGTAAAAGAGAGTAAAACTATTAATGCACTAATCCATGTTGACTAATTGATAATTAAATGAAAGAGTTCTGGTATTTGAAGGGTATTCTTTATTCTGTTGACAGAAGCCGCCTGTTGCTCATATTTCCAATAAGTTATTAATTATTCATGACAATTTGGCAGCTCCAAAATAGACATTAGTTCAGTTCAGCATTTGTAACTATTACTGTGTCATCAAATCAGGTCTGCTCAGCCTTTTTCCCTTCAAGTCTCACGTCTCACAGCGTACAGACAGCTCTCATTATAGCTTGTTTATACTATCTAATGGTTAATATTCAGGACAAACAGGGCAGGATTCGGTTTTCAGGACATCTGCTCGAAATTCTGGACTGTCCTTAATTTTTCAGGACGTCTGCTCACCTTATTCCTGCCCCACTGACAGCAATGGAAAACACACATTTCCTTATTTGTTCTTTTAAAACCTGATTTTCTGTGTAGCAGCTAAAATGTCACATTGACTTGACACCGAGGGCGACACAACACAATGTGTTTAGTGTAATTTGAAGGAAACAGACAAGTGTTAGAGGCAAAAGTGAGAGAAAGAGAAGCTTACACAGAGAAGCTTAACAGTCACATCGCCCCGATGGGGTAAAACATCCATGAAGATTGACACTGGTGCTCCACTGGTGCCAGCTGTACCAGTCGGCTTGTGGAACTTTTCTGAACGTGCAGAGAGGATGTGACTGATTTAAACTGGAGCTCCCCTTTGTGCCCTGAGGCGGTCTAAATGTTAATATATGGCTGTCTGACATTCTGGTGCTGCAACCACTGGACTCTGAACCTCCACAGAGAGGTCGGAGGAAGGTTGAAGAGAGGCGATAGAGCAGCCCTTGGGTGGATATGAGAGAGAAAGGTGTAGATGAGAGGTGAGGGAAGGAAGGTTAGGGATCGATGAGAGTGGTGGATTTGGTGAGGGAAATAAGCGAGGGAAGGTAGATTCCAGGGAGGAAGAGAATTATAAAAATGATGTGGAAAAGTAAGGAGGGATAAAGAGAGGAAGAAGGATAGAGCAGCCTGGCATAGCTGCAGGGTTTAAGGGGCTTTGGGGGACTGGAGGATAAAGACGTGCCCCAGGCCACTGGACCAAAGCCAGGACTCAGACACCTCTGTGCGTGTGTGTGTGTGTGTGTGTGTGTGGCCTGAATGTACCAAGAGCCCCTGAGGAGAGCCAGCAGTGCACATCTGTTCACCTGTGCATTCCCACCTTACCAGGAACTGTGGCCAGAGGAAACCAGGTCTGGACCAATCAGACTGAAGTCAAAGGTTTTCTTTACTCTGCAGCAGCAGAGTTATCGCAGTCTTTACAATTGACCTGTTTTTCCCTCCATTTTCTCTTTGTCAAGTTCCTACAGAACGATAATTTATGATGCTCCAAACCAGAACGCATTTGTTTAAGTGTTATTTTTTTCTGTCGGGGCAGCATGCAACCAGATTCTTTTAGCAGTGTGACCGCCAGTGTGTTCTGGACCACACTGAAAGACTGCCAACATAACTGGCATCCTGTAAGTCAGTCATGTTTAATTGTAATGCAAATTACATACGGGCTCTCTTACTTGCAGCGGATATTTGTGAACACAGTAGTGACCCCAGACTCTCTTAAAAACTCGCACTGTTTTGAGAGTTGCTGAGTGAGGAGAAACTTTATAAATGTTGCCAAACACTGTCTACGTCAAATTCTTAATTATATGGGCTTTCTCATAAATTCGGCAAATGTTAAACATGAAGTTATTTCTGTCGTGAAACAAAGATTGTATGTGTTTGTCCCAACATGTTGGCTGCTGCTGTTGAGCTGCTGGTTAAAAACAACAATGTATTTTGCAAACTTGTTTGTTTGCTTACAGAGTAGGGAAGTGAAACAGCTACAAATTCTTAATCATTTGTGCCTTCTCATAAATTCAGCATTAAATGCAATACCTCAAGTTGTTTCTTTCTCCTTGTAAAAAACGTGTTGCTGAGAAGAGCAGACGGGAGAGGTGATGCACACTTTTGCTCTCTGCCTCTGTCATTAATACCTTTCTTCTTTATCTGTGACGTGAAAACTTTAGATTTCCACACAGTCAGAAAAATGCATATAGAGTGGGAGAAGTGAAATGTGGTCACTCAAGATGCATCTGGAGATGCATTGCAGTGTCAGGTGTGAACTCATGTACTTAGAGCTGTCCAGTTGTGATTGGATCACCCAGGATTCATGTTAATACCACATCTGACGAGGGCCTAATCTATGGTGGCCGACGAGGGCAAACAGGCAGCATATACAGAAAGGCACCTCCGTTGTATGACTGGATATGCAGCGTTTTCCTTTTGCATTTGTTTTCTTACGTGCAGCGTGTCTCTGTCTTTGCAGCTCGTTTCTATATATGTAACTTGTTTTTCTATATGTAGCACATTTGCTTTTGTCGGCCACCGTACTAATCTCATGTCTGTACCCAAAATATGAACCTGGAGGGAGCAGCTTGTTAGCTTAGACTTGGATAAAGATTGGAAATAGCAGGAAACAGCTGACAACAAAACCCACCTACCAGCACCTCTAAAGCTCAGTAATTAACTCCCCAAACTAACCAACTGCTGGCTGCATTGATATTTATCTGCCCGATAATCACAGCTGTTTCGATCCTCTCATCTACTGTAAGTCTCGGCAAGAAACTGAAAAGTGTTACTGACTGCATGGTGTTGGTTAGCAATGGAGCTTTATCACATATTATTATGAAAAAAGTTGAATCTGCAAGTAGATAAAACTGACTGTTTAGTAAAAGTAAAACAATCAACATGACAACTTATATACAAAAAAGCCCGTACCTGACAGATAATAAAGCAGAGCCTTCCCATGAAAAAACTGCCCCTTCCTGCTCCTACAGAAATTAAAATTAAAATTAAAATTAAAATTAAATCTAGCAGCTTTGAGCACTCAATTGATCTATCACATCAGAACAAAGTTGAATTCAAGTTTGAAGTTTGAATTCGTTCAAAGTTGGCCCCTTATCCCCAGCTCAACCAAAGAGAGAGCTAGAGGGTGAACTGAGAGAGGGAGTACAGTTAGCAAGACTAAAGCAGCGAATCAGAAAAGTAAAATGTTAATTTCTTACTTTTTTGCAGTGGGTATGTTCCAAAGCACAAATGACAAAACCCACACCTTTGCACGTTGGCGGATTTGTGTGAATTAAGCTGAAGTATTTCAGTTTTACATGGACTTACATGGAGTTTTACGGACAGTTTCCAAAGTCTCTGCGGTCATTAATGGATGATGTTGAGGACAGCGCTTCCAAAAAAAAGAGGGTAAGCATCAGCAAACGCCAGCCTGATGCTGGTATCGGTATCAGTGCATCCCTAGTTATTGTTGTTCTATCTGGTGTGTGTGTGTGTGTGTGTGTGTGTGTGTGTGTGTGTGTCTACATGCAATTCCAGCTCCAGCATCTATGAGGTCCCAAGCAAAATGTTCTTTATGCCAGGCAGTATGTAAATAAGAGTCTCAAACTTGCTGTTCTGTTCATTTCTGTTTTTAGGTTTCTGACATTTCTCCAGCTGTAGCTTCTGCCTGGATCTGCCTCTCAACTCAGAATATTTTTACCCAGCAGGTAGTGGGCAGAACCGTGCAGGGACAGAAAACGGTATAGCAGCTTAGTTTGTTATCCACTGCAGCTGCAACGCTGTGTGCCACATTAATTGTGATCACCACAGGCACTGTATATGTAGTCATCTGAACAAACATACTGTAATGAGGATGATTTAACATTTCCAGGCAGTGAAGAGTTCAATTAGTGTGTTTGTGTATGTGTGTTGATTTTCATGTGGTTTATCTGACGTAGCAGCTTCAATTTCATTGGTACCAAAGTGTTTCTCTCCCCAAACACACACACACACACACACACACACACATTGATCAGACTATCATGGAGTGGTCTGCACAGTCATCATACCGTGTCAATAATTCAGATCTAAATAGCATAACCAGCATCAAATGACTCTCCAGTTTGATCAGAGGAGACCAGGTTTATGAACTTCAACAGCCACAGCCACTTCAACAGTCACTGAATCAAAGCATTGATCAAAAGCTGGCGTGTATAAAGGCTCAGACGCACTGAAAGCAATAATTGACATGTCTCATTTGATGTACGTCAATTGATGCTCCTATGGCGCACCGCAGGCATCCAATTTGAAATGCCAACACCATAGAACCAACAGTAGTTTAGGAAAAGGTCGCCATTTATGTAGATTAAAATATCATAATTATTATTAATAATTTATTTCTTCAATAAAATATTGTTCTCTGGGGAAAAAAATCCTTCCTTTTTTCAGGTCAGTCTATAAAATGGTGCATGATATTCATGTTTTTTGTATTATTTTGAACAGTCAGGATGATGTAGTTATTAACAGCAATATACAACTTTTTGAATGTTTCACGCTACAGCAGACAGAAAACTGAACACCATCATCCACTAAAGAGATGAAGAGGGAGAGACAGCACCTGATCAGTTCATCATACTTTATAATAATGCTGGACAGCGATAAACATTTCATTAAGGAGATAAGCACATGTAACATAGATCTGTCTGTTTGTTCTTGTTAACAGAGAATCCAGACTTCACTGATAAACCACAGCACATTAAGAATCACAATTAAAGAAAAGTTTTTTCTTTTTATCACATCAAGACTTCTGTCCACGTTCACACACTCCCTCTCCCCTCTTACTCTATGCACCGCATTTCTTTTTAATCAATTTATTGTTTTTACCTGGTTTTAGGTGGTGCTGCAGCCCCGCCAGCACCCAGTTCTCACGTCCATGCCTTTTTTTTTACTCCTTTTAGTTCTCTCCAAACAGGTACTGCTGCTGCTGACAAAAATGAGGCTAGATCCACATTTGACACTTCAAAATTTAAACAAGGTCAGAGTAGGAGTGTCAGTGCAGTTTGTTGTGCATCATAACATGTTTGATGCAGTTGGGAAGAACACAACCCAAATAGACCAAATCTAATCAAACTGGGCTTCATTTTTTTTTTTAGCTTTTGCCATTATGACAATTGATAGTAGCATATTTATCTATTGAGCCACAAAACACACCAATTCAGGGGATAAGATGTTAAATCGAGAATGCTAATTTTTAATATGGTCCCAAGCTATTAAAAGACACATTTTTAAAAAAAAATCCTCTTCTTGTGTACCCATGGATCCTTACTGTAAATATTATTAGTAGTCAGTGACAAGACACAAATTATTTTTTGATTTTGTTTGCATTATGTAACATATTACACATATGATGTTTGTCAATTCAAAAGATAATTGTACATGACAAGTATGCCACAGGAGGTTGCAGAAGTTTTTTGTAGTTTAGTTTTGTGTGAAACCGTTGCACAATATATGTCATCAACACCAATATTGTTTTCCCTTGTTATCTTACCTGAAATGTTTTATCCAGCGACTCCTGGTCCTTTTATCAGCTGAGAGGCAATAAACGAGCAAGACTTGTTACTTGTGTGACTACATCCTGCTACGAAAACACACAAGCTTTGGTTAAAGGTAGCCTTTGGATGGAGACAGTCATGATGTCACTTATACGACCATCGGGTGTGTCGCCTTTGTAACTACATATCTTCACAGTCTTATACTTCAACAGTTAAATAACAAAAGCGGCTGTCTTGATTTGTTAAATTATCTGTTAATTTGACAAATATATGTGTGATTCATGGCACAATTCAAAGGTGATCAAAACATTATTTGTCTCCTGCAATTAACTACTGAGGAGGGACTTCATCTTTCTATTGTGGGGTCCCCAAAAGCTCTATGTTAGGGCCTCTCTAGTTAATCGTGTACTGTATATAAATTATACATTGTCAAAAAAACATCACTACCAACATTTGAGTTTGTGGACATTCAGTAAATACAGAATGTCATTTTGCATCGCTTGTGACTTGTTCTTAAATTAAGATGTCAAACTACTATGCCAAGCAGAACAGGCACAATCAAAATGACACTATTTAAATGATGACACAAGAGGTTCCTTAACAGAAATGTCAAAATGCCCCGTTGTGTGAAACAAATTTTAGTTTACTGCCACTTTTAAATAATATATGACTTGTTTAGTATCTCAGATGTCTGAGTCACAATTTCTTTTCACAACTTTTCCTTTATTGTTTGTCCTTGACAGATTTCCCAGATCTCATTCCCAGAAACCAGTGATACAGAATCATCAGCATACAGCAGAAGTTTGCATTTCACTGCAGCTGTTGGGTCATTGTTAGCCATAGGTGAGCCAGGTGGTCACCAAGAGCATGAAAAGGGAATTTTAGACACCCGCTCTACTTTTGAAAGCCTGTCACACACTGAATGTGAGATAACATTTCATTGTTAATACACCCACATCTATGGCTGGGAGACTCACTGGGGGGCTGCCTGCTGGGAACATAATGCTTGATGATATGAAATTGCTGGCTTCTGTTAGTTTGTGACCCTCACGCTTTTCTTTGATTAATATAACTGAGGTATGAAGCCATATCCTCGAATGACAGCAGTTTAAAACGCCCCCACTTGCACTGCGTTAAAACACTGACCACACAGTGTTGTGAGAAAGCAAGCTGCGAAATAAAGCTGCAGTTTGAATTAATGATATGACAACAGCAGAGAGCAATTGAGGCGGACAGCTTTGACTTTCAAAAACAGTCCTTTTACATTTTTTCAGTAACATTTTGAAGGTCAACCACATTTTGAACTGCTGCTGCTGCTTAAAAAGTTTAGTATTTTGTCAATATGAACTCCTGTGCAACCACAGATTCACACTGGCACACTCCAAGGACAGGATACAAAATACTGCACTACAATATACAAAATACTATAGAAAACCATCAAACGAAAGCTGTTATGCAGGTTATATTTTCTTAATGCAGAGCTATTAAGCTGTCAAACATCCAAGTTGCTTCACTAATTGTAATGGAGGCCTAATATAGGCAAAATGTTCACTGGAAGCTGTTTAACTGAAATGAAACTGAATAAAATATTGAATTGTGAAATGTGGGCAGGAGATTTATAAATGAAAGTCGGATACTGATAATACCTTCAGGACAGGAATGACAGAGACTTGGATGTGGAGAAATAAAAAAGACACTCCACAAATGATCAGAAACCTGCATAATGTTAGTGTCATACAAGGATATTAATAATAAGCATCCTGCTTATCCCTGGTATCCCAAATATAATTAAAATCAGGATGAGTCACAGCAGGGACTAGTGTGCATGTAAAGATATGAAGTGACAGACTATGACTACGATGATCACAAAATAAGACTGGGATTTGAGCAAAGTTGCAATCAATTAAAATATAATTAAAACCAGGCAAGGCAGATAAAATGAGAATAAGGCCAAAGCACATGAGCACAGAGGAAGTAACGACAATAAAATAAAATAGAAGGGCACTCAGAGAGCGCAGACCTCTGCCAAGGCCAATAATCCATTTTTCTATGCAATGCAAATCTACAAATGCAAACTTCACAGTCAATATTATTGCGTCTTCTCATTAAACATAAAGTCTGAGCATTTTTACTCAAGATCTCTGGTGGAATTCATTGCAGGCAATTCACATTTGAATGTGAGTGAGAGTATAATTAGTTGCATGATATCTTTTGTGTTTCTATAGTCACACTTTGGTGTGAGACAAAAGTTGTGGCAGTGTTACAGTTGCACCCATGAAACCACTGTCCCCACATGCTCCATAAGGACTGCTTTCTGTATGAAGACGATAACTGGTACCCACGAGTGTGGACTGTTTTATTGAGTTGTCATTTTGTTACAATTGGCTGTTTTCACTATTGAGCTTCTCTACTATCTGCTGGATTTTACGATGTATGGAATTTCTTCCGCCAAGGCCAAATGAACTATCTCAAAATGTTAACGAAAATGAAAAATAATTTGTGTATCCATCCTGTTATTTGGATACAATCCCAAATTTTACTGAGCTCTTCTGTGGTCCATGCTATAGGCCTCCACTTAGTTTCATGAAAATTGGGCCAATAGTTTTCCCGTATTCCTGCTGACAAACAGACAAACAAACAGCAGCAAAAACGTAATCTCCTTGGCAGAGCTAGTAAGATCAAATAAATCGGGAAGAGAAAAGTGTTAAGAATAGATTTAAAAGGAGTTTAAAGAGGCTAAGTGTGTCTGAGTTCAGTAGGCAGAGAGTTTCATGGTGTAGTTGCTCTACTAATAAAAGCCTGATCAACAATCAGCAAACTGTGACAAAGGGTGGGAGTAACCTGCAGGGCTCCACAGAGGGCACATACCAGGTCAATAAATCAGAGACGTATTTAGGAGCAAGGACGTTTAAGGCCTTATAGGTGGGGTAATAAAATTTAAAAATCAATTCAAACAGTGGGCCAGTGTAGGGAGGTAAGCACAGCATTGATGTGATCATGCCTCTTTGTCCTGGTAATGAGTCGAGCAGCAGTGTTTTGTTCCATCTGGAGGTGGTGAAGGGAGCCCTGGCTGATACCCAGGTAAATAAAAATAAAATTGGCAATAGAAAGATCAGTCCCCTCAGGGAATATAGGGATTTGTCGCCTCTGGCTTCGAAAAATTAAAAGAAACTGCTGCAGTTGCCATATATGAAACAGAGGCCCTAATATGGAGCCCTGGGCACCCCACTAATAACCCTAAATCCTTGGAAAGGACTGAAGACATTATACATGTGAAAACATGTGAAAAGAGAAAGGAGAAGTACTTAATTGTGCAGTTAAACCATCAAGTTTCTGTGTTCAGGATTTTTTGGGCAGACCTGAAACATGGTGGTGATGTGCTGGAGCCGTGGTCGTTCAACACTGTATAAGCTCCACGAACCGACACACGAACGGCAACACCTCCCACTCCCATCATTCAGTGACTCTCTCAGTCCAAATCAGCCCATCAGTTCACTTCAGCTCACTTTGTTCCAACAACCCGACACAGAGGCGAAAAATACCATCATGTCACCGTCCTCTGGCTCTGGTGGCTCAAACATGTCTGGACATGTCCAGTAAAGCTGCTAGACAGAGCGTCTAATGTTTGACACTGAGGCAGTGGAGTGGATCATCTGCAGCATTTCAGAGCAGAGAAAGCTACTAGTCTTTTCATGATTTTGAGACCTAATTTGATATATTTAACATTTTTTCAATCATTCAGATGTGGCTGGTTAGTTAATAACACGTTTCTGTGGTGTGACAAACTCTGAACACAAATTTATTGTTGTTTTACAGTGCCCTTATTATTATTATTATTATTATTATTATTATTATTATTATTATTATTAGTTTTACTTACCCAGTTGTGCAAGTGAGTTACCCAAAATTAATTTTACATGCCCCTGTACAAATTGTTTTATTTATTGTTTTTTATCAAACAACAGCAAATACTTAAGTTAATTATCATGTTTAATCAAGGGCTGCAACGAATAGAAGATGTCAGAAAATCATGAACATGTTCATCCAAAGCCAAGGTGATGCCTTTAAATGTCTCATTTTGTCAGCCCCCAAACCAAAGATATTCAGTTTAATACAATGATATAAAAGTAGATTTACTTGCCCAATATGGCATCTTACTTGCCCTGGGCAAGCAGGCAGTCCTCATTGTTGAGCCCTGCTAACAGTCCCATTGTAGTCCCATAGTCCTTGACCTTGGATACAAACCAAAGTTGTGATAACTTCTTGAGACATACACATGAGCATTAAATGAACAGATAAAGGGTCGTTTGTGAACTCCTTTTTTGTGAGTAGACCCTCTGATTGAACTTAGATTTGGACACATGGTTCACTCTCACAACTGTTATGTCGTGTTGCCTTTATTGAGCTTTGTATCCTCCAAGCACAAGATTTGTTTATTTAAGAACCACTGGAGCGAGTGGCATGCAGCGACACTTTGATGGTGGATTTTTCTCATTTGTGGAGCTGCAAAGGACATCATAAAAAAAAAAAGTTTTCCAGTGTTGGGACTGGAATAGGGGCACTGCTATATCCTAATGATGTTTAGAAGGTGGTCCTGCCTCAGAAACTTTTGTACAAACAACCGACTGTCACACAGTGATTTATGTTGTTTGTCAGATTTGGCAGCAAACAGTTTGTTCTGTGTAAAGTCGGGATCAAGGCACTTAATTTTAATTTCCAACTTCAGAAGAATATGTTCAGTGTGTAAGGGTGTTCCTGCTCACACAGCTGAGCAACTGAGAGCAGTTTGTGACAACTTGTTAAATGTGGAATCTCTCCATCTTTTTTTTCTTGCTTTTTTTTTCCTCTCACACTTTCTCTGTCTGGCTCCCTCCATCCTCGTTCTTCCTCTCCTCTTCCACAGGCCGACTGTCGCTCCAGAGAATACCTTCGCATACACTTCCCAGCTGCAGATACACAAATCAAAGAATGACGTAAGTGACAAAATACATCTTACACAAGCGGGTTCTCACTGTCTGATGTACACTCACACATACACGCACAAATAACTTGTATGTGTGTTACCTTGGCACACGGTGAGAAAGGGAGTGATTTACACAGTCTTAAAATAGGCTTAAAAGTCACAGCAAGTGACTCACTGAGGATTTTCCTCAAATCCTAAAGTAAATCCTGGTAGAAAGCCTAATCATTCTCATCTAATTTGCTGTTTAAATTAAGCAAATTTATTTTCAAGGAGAATAAACATTCTGGTATCTGTGGAAAACTCAGGATTGTTTCAGAATTTACCAGAAAATTGTTTTTATCTAAATTTCTTCATTCTGCCTTATTAGGTAAAGCACAGTGGGGCCGGGGGGAGGATAAAACAAGACAATTGCTTAAATCAAACCTGTGAAATTAAAGCCATTCATTTCAAACACTGTGTAGCCTCCACAGTCCTGAACTCTGTGAGGAAAACATTCTTTAGTCGGCTGGGATTCTTTTTTTATTTTATTTTTTATTTTTTTGCTCAATGGTGGGAGCTTGAACCCAGGCGCCTTGTTTCAGTGACAGAACACACCACTATACTGCTGCAACAAAGGGGAAAGTTTAAAGGGACAGTCTGGATCACTTAAAGTGGGGTCATATGAGGTACTTATCCATAGTCAGCATATCACAGATAGATAGTAGATGGCAGTTTTCAGGCCCCCAGTTTGGAGAAACAGAGGGATGTACTGCTGTGGACAGGGTCAGTAATAAAATGCATTTTATCTATATATATTCTAAATGTGGTGTACGCTAGTGTCAGCTAGTTTTGATTTCCTAGGTGGGCCTTTTATTAAGTGGCTAAAATATCTTTTGCTACTGACCCTATCGACAGCAGTGCACTGCTTAACTTTGATCCTGGTGAGAGCTTGTGTACCTGCTTCAGGTGTGTGCATGAGGCTTTGGTCTGAGAGGCTACATTTGACATCTAGGCTAAAATCATGGTGTAAATGGCGTTTTTTTGGGTCAAATGTTAATGTTGTGGCTTACGGACACTTGGCTTACACCACATGAGCAGTATGTAGACATTTTGTTGTTTTGTTGTGTTCTTGTTTACATTTTAAAACTGGTCACCGTTCACTTCAATTGTACTGGATTTGGCTGCAACGCTGTTTTCCTCTGAAGCTCTGGGAGTGTTTTGTGAACTGGAGATCTTCACCCATCCTCACATCAGCAGAGGGGTGAGTAGATATAGAGTGAAATTACATTTTTGGGTGAACTATCACTTTAAGAACCTTTGACAAGTTCTCTGCATCTTTTGAGGGGTGTGATGGGGCAGAGGTCAGCCAAGGACGACTGAGGTTAAGCAGAGCACACAGGCAGAAATAGAGAAAGAACGATGAGGAGAGAAAAAGCCTTTGATCCTGTGATTCTCATCTGAAATAACAGGCATCGCCTCTCAGTTCGACCCTACCTCCCTCATTACCGATCAAAGCCACAGACCGCTAAAATACTCAGATGCTTCGAAAACTCAATCATCATTCACTCTCACCCTCCAAACCCAAGTACTTTCAAGCTCGCACAGAATTGAACGCTGGGGACCGACGTGCAGCTGCTTGTGTGTGAGCTCACACTCACAGGTTTGTTCACAGTTGCTCACACGCAGGCAAACGAGGGTGTGTGCACTCTCACATCCCTCAGTGTACCCCACTGGGAAACATAATGGGATGTCCGTGTTCATCCGCTCCGGAGCTCCCTGATGTGGTGAATCCTCTGAGCGCGCTCCACTCTTTGATCAGCCTCTCTACAAAGAGACGGAGACAGGGAGAGAGGCTTTGTGCTGAGTAGGCAGGGCTCTAGAAGGTTCCTCTAGGCCTTAACCCAGCTTTGCCCCCTCACTCTCAACAGGCCGCAGGCACATTTGATAAGACGCACTGTACCTTTGCAGCTACAACTGGTGATCTGTAGACTGCAGGCCTGTGATCCCTTCATTTACGTCATGGCAAGACTATAAATTGCATCTGTGCATCATTATCAACAAGGCAGTGAACATTTGGGTACATAACTAATTAGGCAGGTTTGATTGTCTGATCTCAATAGTTTTTGCTGCAGGTGGCACTAACATAGTCATTTACAAAGCGACTGATGTTTTAACTTGTACTGTCTGAGTCAGTATAGTTATGTTGGCAAAATTAAAGCATGCGATCTTGATCATTGATGAAGTTGAAGCAGACAAGGTCTTGTACTGGTCCATGATCCTTTGATCCTTTTTAGGTTATTGTTGCCCATGGGTGTACAACATCAGAGCAAGTCAGGATCAAGTGTAAACAAATCTAACCAGCATGCATCATGTGGCAATCGTGAGATCAAGATTCAAAAATGAAGTTTGATTTGAATGGCCAAAGCATCTGTGGAAAAGAGTTTGAAACCACCTCCAAATGTGGCTTGAGTCCAGTTTTCAAAATAAGGTGTCAGATGTCAGACATACTGATGATTATTTTGTCTTTAGGCAGAGTTTAGCAGAGTTTGATGAATACAGAATAAAAAGTACATTTTTGTGCTTGGGTTTACTGGGAAAATTAAATGATTACACTAAAATAAAAAAGAGGGGAATTTGCGGGCTGGTTTTAACAATTAATTGTCTCATGGACTGGATAAGCCCTGGGCTGGTACTTTGAGAGCCCTGGTGTGAGACAAATGTTTTAATAGAAGCCACTCAGATTTCTACCTAAAGAAACCACCATTTCTTCTACAAATGTTATCTGATCATCTCCAAATTTTGGGCATAAAGTATTTAGGTGAGCCATAAAATCAGGAGTAGGAAACTGCAGGAGATTGCTGGTTTCTTTACTGTAAATAATTCTACCTTTTTGAAGACTTATATTTTGTCCGTCACCTTGGATCTTCCTCATGGGCCTCCTATATGTGCAACCAGCTGATGTTGCATTAACTTGTTTTCAGACAGGCTACTAGCTCTTTGTGATTTAAGACAGGCAAAGGCTGAAAATCAGTCTTTACTGTAGCTGCGAGCTCTAAAGTAACAGGCTGAACTCATCCCAATGTTCACCTGCAGATTGTCTTGGGGAGCCAGCGGCTTGACAGCGGACTGAGGTCTGTGCCCCTGGGTGGCAGAGGGAGAGAAATAGAGTTTCTGTCTCTGTCAAAGAGAAAGGAGGGAGACATGAAAGACGGAGCAGCAGGAGAGGAGATGAAGAGATCCGAACAGAGGAGGGAAACAACAGGGGTGCGGAGGGAGGGAGGAACAAGGAAGAGTGCAGAAAAATCAATGCCTGTGCAAGAGAGAAAAAGCAAGGAGTTACAGCAGGAGGATAAAAACTTATCAGTGGTTAGAGTGATGGAATGACATGCTGGAATTAACTTCTACTGCTATTGGTTACTTTTATCGCCAAACAGCAACACGATTTTACTGACAACTAAACTATAGAAATACAATACTTCAACTGATCTGGTCTCTTTTACATGGCAGATTGTACTGTTCTATCTTATACTATATTTTATAGTTTGTCACTTGCATGATGAATATTTTCACTAGGGTTGCACCGATACTGATACCAGCATCGGGTATTGGTCCAATACTGTCCTCACGTACTCGTACTCATACTCATAAAACTACTCCGATACCCCAAACCCGATACCACCAAGCAAGTATCGCTTGTATTGAGCAAACATCTAAGGAACTGCCACAGCGCAGAGTTCAAGGCGTTTGCCGATGCTTACCCTCCTTCTTTGGCCGCGCCATCATCATCAGCAAGAGACTCGCTGTCCTCAACATCATCCACTAATGACCACAGCGACTATGCAAACTGCCTGTTCTTCACCAAAACGGCCTGACAGCACAGGACACGCAACTTCACTCTTCGTGTTTCACAGCAGGGTCAACAAAAGTGTTGCACACATGGCACCACAGTCATACCTGTCCCCCCTAAACAATGACAGGTAGGAACTAATTAGCTCTTAGAGGAAGAAGAAACTTAAACACTACACATGTAAATGTTAAATTAAAATACTAGTTAAAACGCTATAAATGATAATGAAATAATTATCATGTAACACCATTTATAATAGTAAACTAAATTCTGCATACCCATAATAATGTGAAATTATTATGCTGAAATATACACAGTTAACTGCACAGCTTAATAAGGAACACAAAATCAGTAAAGTAACTTACTACAAATAATCTAAAAATGTCATGTGTATAGTAACTATGGTTACACTTGTAGCACAAAACAGCAACAATGATTTGTTACATTTAGAAAGTGATCGTCTAATGAAAATAAAACATGTTTTAAAAGTTATTGTAAGGAGTTGGCATTATTAAATACTCATATCGGTACTCAGTATCAGCAAGTACCCAAATGTAAGTACTTGTACTCGGTCTGAAAAAAAGTGGTATTGGTGCATCTCTAATTGTCACAGTGAACACCTTTAAATTTTGGGTGAAAAAAAACAACAATTGTCAGCTCTTATTCTACTGGAGATATTCTTTGACACTGAACAAACAGTAGAGTAAAGCTTTCCTAAGTTTATATTGGTTAAATGACAAGGAGGCAAGCCCTTTGTTTTTGCAGTTTGCTCAGTTTTTCAACGTGCATTTAAACTTCACATCATAACATTTTTGTTAGACTCTGTCTACTGGTGCATGAGGTAACAGTAATTTACTGTCAGTCTCCTGTTGAAAATAACTTGGTACACTAATAACACAACAATACGCCATGTTGACAGCACAATGTAAACTTTATTTAAACTAGAACAGAAATCCAGTCCAATTAAGTTTTAAAAAATTACACAGAACAAAAAAATTAAAATAATGGATTAGGGGTGTGTATCTAACTGACTGAGACCGATTCAATACGTATCTCGATACATGTTCAACAATACGATATGTCTTATAAATCTTTAAATGGCCAACGATCGTTCGATACGATTCAGCTCTGTCACGATACGATATGATACGATTCAATACAAGACCACGTAGTGTGTCAGTCTTTACATTTTGATTCAATTAATGCTACATTTGTAGAGTGCTGTTAGTTGCAAAAAAAATCCTGATAGTTTTATTAAATATAGTAACAGTAGAGACAGAGAGAAGGAGACATTACAGTGGTGTTAACATCTTATTATGAGTCTCATGTGTAAATGAGATCCTGCAGCCTAAATGAGAATCTTTGAACAAACTTTAAAACAGTTTAAAATATCAGTATTTCTGCAGTAAGATGATCTGCTGCTCTGTTTCATATGAAGAGTGCTGTGGTTTTGATTAGTGTGGAGGAACAGTGAAGTGTTACCTGCTCTCACAGTGACATGACGTCTCTGTGGGTCAGACTCGTGTCTCTGTTCTCTGCTGTCTGACACCTTTTGCATAAATGATCTGCAGCAGCGTTTCTCATCTTTCTTAGAAAAGCCAAACTTATTCTACACTTGAGCGTTATGAAAGTTTGGTGGTGCGATGCGGTACAATGTCACTGTTTTCGGCACGGTCTGTTATGAGCAAATGAAGAGGAGACACAGGAGAGGGAGGAGGGAGCGCTTATTTTTGTGATCGCGGCAGCGGGCGTCCAGTGAGAGCGGTGCAGGCAGAGACAGAGAGAGAAAGAAGACAGAGGAAAGTTAACAGTGGCAGCTCCTTGATCCCAAAAATGAAACGTACGCACATCCTAATGAGATATATCGATATGCTAGTGCTGCATCGATTTGTTTCCGATTCATGCTCAGTTTTTTACTGATACAGGCCGTCTGAACCGATGCACTCATATCTGACACATTAAAGTCCGATGCATCAGACGCATGAGTGAATCGTTAATTGTTACACCCCTATAATGGATTCAGCTTTTGCAGCATGATGTTTTTTGCCTTATATCTGATTGTGTTGGTTCTCAGATAGTTTGTGAATGTAACCAGTATTCACAAGAGTTAGTATAGTATAGCTATATTGTGAAGCTCAAAGTTCAGATCACAGAGATTAAAATAAACTACTTCATGTTCATAATTCACAATTTAGAATTTTTAAAAGTTCACAGTCCTAAATAATAAATTAGTTAATTTCCTCTATTCTGTATCAGACATTTTTCTGCTGACGACATGAGTGTCATTACTGCCATTGCTGTTTTATTAAAAATTTTAAAAAAGATTTAGAGAATTTGGCTATTTAAATACCAAAATATTGCTTTTTGATGATTTAATGGTTTAATGAAATGATTTAACTTTTTTTTTTTTTACAAAGTGTTGCATATATTGGGTCAGTTGTCTCAGTGGTCAGTCTGAGACAATTCTTGGATGTCTATAGGATCATGATTATGTTATTTGATTCAATAGACGCTTAACAATTGAGCGAAGATAGTCTAATATTGTTGTGTGGTATGACCTCAGATTACACCAAATATATTTCAAAAAAAGTTCTGTGCAAAGGCATTTATTAGTTAGGTTTACACCCATACCTACTATATACACATATGTAAATACAGTATTTGTATATATGCATACACACGTTTACACATACATATGCATATACTTACATATAAGTATGCATCCATTCAAATCTAATATACATGTTTGTTTAGGTAACAGTCTATATTTAAATTATTAAGCAATAGTGATCTGTTTACCATTAACCTGTTTCAGAAATTAGATGAAGTTTTACTTTTAAAAATATTAGTTTTATCATATTTTTTTTTAGTTATGTTTTGGGGCTTTATTTGATGGGATAGCTGAAGAGTAGACAGGAAAGAGGGGTGAAGAGCGAGGGAACGACACGCAGCAAGGGGCCACAGGCGGGAGTCAAACAAGCAGCCGCTGCAGAGGACTGATACATACGTGGGGTCAGGGGCGCCGCCAGAAATCTTGGGCCCCCTGAAAGATTAGATAGATAATACTATTAAAATAATATTGATAGCCCTCAAAGGGCCCCCTGTCAGGCCCGGGCCCTTAGAATCGTCCTAACTTTTCCCCCCTGGTGGCGCCCCTGCGTGGGGTGGACGCTCTACCAACTGAGCTGAATGGCCACTGCAGGTTTTATCAGATTTTTGTCAGAAAGTGAGGGGCTGATGATAAGCAACAAAGACCTCAGCTGAAATTGAAGCGGGAACATGCTTGACAACCAGAATGAGCCCCAAAAACAATTACTTCATTAATATTATATATATGTATTTAATTATTGCTTTAATTTTGTGTGAGTTATATTCAGCATTTCTTATTTCAGACTTTAATACCGTTGCTACATAGACTCAAACAATCAATAAGGCATCAAGAAGCTGTTCAGTTTTGACTATGGAGATTGTTTCAATCAACTTCATGCTGTTATACAAACTTTACTGCCCTTTTCAAAAACATTTCTTAAATGTCATGGAAAATGTTGCAGAGGCAGCCGGCCCAAGGTTGGACCAATGCGCTCTGTTGGGAGTCAGACACTCTCATTAAAAAGTTAGAGTGGTACAAGGACACAGCTTGTTGCTGGAGGTACTATTCAGCTCAGTTCTAACTGGAGGACTGATCTGCAGAGGCAGTGAATGTTTCATTGCCAGCACCGCTCCTCTTTCTCAGAAAACCCACCGTATGTCACTGACATTTTTCAAACATCTGTTGAGGTTGATTCATCAACAACTTGGGCCACCACAGGTGAATATGTGTGTGCACACTTGTTTTTGTCATAGGTCGTGTCAGGTTGGATTTTGGGTGACTTGTTCAGTGAAGAATAGAGTTCATGTCCTTCGTTTGATTTCTACAGACCCTGGCAGGAGTCAGGAGGGACTTTTTTCACACATAAGCAAGAATTAATAATTTGTAGTCTTTAGTGCAGTTTTCATGCAGTTCTGATTTTGGACTAAAACACATGCATATAGTTTGGATTTTGTGTTTTTTCTTCGACATCTATTGACCATGCATTAAAACAAAACACAAAATAGTGGGGTTTATTCCCCTCCTGAGTTGTACAGGGCACCACGAGTTCACAGTGCACTTGTCGACAAAAACCCCCAGATCAGAGGCAAATCTGTGCTTGTCCCCACGAGCGAAGGTCACTATGTGTGAACTGTTCGAAGACACAATTCAGAGATCATCAATGCAACGCCAACACCCAGAAGAGAGGGCTATATATTAGAGCTTACATTATTTTGTGCTACAGACTCTTCATTTCCAGGTAATTAACACACTTGTGTGTAAAGCCTATAAATGGAGTGTATTTTTTTGACAAAACATAGTTTGGAGAGCAGACAGACTTATAGAGGATTTCTCAGGTGAAAGGTCTTGTAATGTGTGACTGCTTGTCGCTGATCAGTCATGTAGTGTGAAAAGCACAATAGCTTCAAGACACACGATTACAAGGCTGACAGCTGTGTCATGTGAATGGTACAGACTCTGTAAGTCATGTTGTGTAACCAAAGAAACAGATGTTGCTGCACCTTCATTCAGCATTATTATATTATATTATAGCTGCAACTGTGACACCACATTACAGAGTGATGGTAAAGGTTAAAATGTGGTTTAAAAGTAGCACAAGTAGACAAGAGAAAGTCAGCACTGACCCAGCAGTGCACTTTACATTATCAGTCTGAAGTTAGCTAACATCACCCCTGAGTGTATTATGGTTTGTTTCATGAATCCAACATGAAATTTGATGGAGACACATTATGTTAGTTCCACTTATTGAAGGTTATCGTTCATCTGTTTTAGTTAAATAGTAAATATAATTCAACCCAGTAGCTCAAAGTTTGCTAAATCAAGCGTATGTGAGTGTGTATGTGTGTATGTAGCTGCCTTGTGTCCTGAAGGACTGTAGCCTCTGGCTGTGTGTATCAGGTGCTCGGCCCAGACTGACCCAGACTGTGGAGCAAACAGTTCTGACGCCAACTCTGCTTCTAAGGGACAGTAAATAAAACATGTTCAGGTGACTCAGGGGCACAAAGCTTTAATGATATTTTTTTCTCTTTGTCTCTCTCTAGTTCTCTGTCTCTCTGTGTTCTCCTCTATCATTGTTACTCTCACTCACATACACAGAGGATTCGGAAAATCAAACTTTTCTAGAGAAAAGAATAGATTCAGATCCCTCTTAAAACAATAGACCCTTTTCATGGCAGCCATATTGATATAAAATAGTGATGTTACCAATGATACTTAAGCAGAGCCTCTCCAGTGAGCCAACATGCACAAGAGCAGCACCCTGATTCTGTTTGACCTAAATGTTATGGAACCAGCTCATACATACATACATACTGGTACTGACTGTGTTGTTGTCTCATTGCTTGTGTTGCTTTCCCTCATGGACCACACTCTCAGATCTCAGCAATTACTGTGGTTATTATAAAGACATCATAACAGACAGAAATCATTTTTAAATATGTGAAAATAAGACCCAACTCTTATAAACCAGAATCTTTTAAAGCTGCATGAATCAATATTTTTATTTAATGTGGACAGTGAGTCTCTCGTACCTATAGAGAATCATCATCCAACTCTTGAACTGTCCTAAGCACTGCGGAGCAGTTTAGCCTCTTTCAGTACACTGTTTTGATCTTGTCTCATCTCTTTCCCCAGCTCTGCCTCCAGCAGCAGAGGGCGTGATAAACCCACTGTACACTACCTGCCAAATGGCAGATGGACAAAGTTAGAAACTAGCTGGTGTGCAGTATTTAGTTTAAGAGCCACATATCTGTCTCAGGAGGTGGCTAGAAACATGCCTCCAAATAATGGTTAATGTTGCTCTGTGTCCACTGAACAGGCCGTTTTTTGGCAACCATTTCAGCCAAAACAACTTTATAAAGCCATATCCTGTCAAATTTGTGTGTGATGTTCAGCTTGACTAAAGCTGCTTTAAAACCTGTTTTAAAGTGTGCATTTCTGCTGTTGAGGGTTGATCTGTTGGAGTTGATTTAAGTTGTAAATCCATATGTTTGGCCAGTAGAAGTGACAATTTTTTGGCGCATCTTGTATTAAAAAAAACAAGTGCATCTGGAGGGCCCATTCAAACTTCAGCAGGCAACAACTGAACACCTTCACCTCTCTCTCTGCTGCTTGTATCATCCTGCTGAGCCCCTTCCACCAACCCTCCTTGCTCAGATGGCAGCAGAAGGAGTCAGTTGCTCTGTGAAACCTCATACCGCATAGGGCTCGCTCTCCGTGGCGAGAACCTTGCCAAAGCCCTGGCCCCTTTCTCCGCAACTCATGTTCTCCAAGACACCCCTCCAGCACTTCCGCCCCCGTGGTAGAGTGCCTCAGGCTTCAGAGGCAGCTGCGACGCCATCTAACAGCAGGATAAGAGGCTAGTACACCGCACACACCACTGTCCCCCCTCAGAAGTTTTTCCTCACTACTTGCCATCACGCCTCTTTGCCAGTCATCTGTGTGTGATCGCCATGGCATTGAACACAATGAGCACAAAGTTCCGTGTGGAGTTGTTCAGTTGGAGGCACAAGTTGCAGGAGTTTCTGCAGGATTTTACGGCAGTTGATCAGGGTCTCAACTTCTGAAAAGACATGTACATATTCTGGCATTTTTGACCAACCAATAAGAGCGTTGTCTCTCTGAAATGACTTGTGATTGGTCCAGAGGTGGCAAAAGTACATACATTCTGCAAGTACAGGTACTTGTGTAAAAAAAAGACTGAAGGAGAAGTACAGATTCCACTTATTTACTCAAGTAAAAGTGAAAAAATACAAGCTCTGAAATGCACTAAAATTAAAAAAGTAAAAAGCAGTTCTCCAAGGACCGGCTGTTTCTATGAAAATGTCTCAAACCTCACCTTTTCTCCATGTTCTATAGACTCACTCTCTTGTCTGTTTTGTCTCATTATGCCTTTTACATTGTTTTTGTCTCATTGCGTCTGTTGTGTATGACATGCACTGATGGATCCGCTAAGGAATGATCTTTTCTGTGTGTTGTTGTCCCATCCATGTAGGCTGAAATAGGTCTTCATCATGGCGCTGCACAATGATGCAAAATTAGTAATTCCCCTCAAATGAAAAAGTAACGAGTCTGTTTGAAAATGTAAGGAGTAGAAAGTATGGGGTAAAAGTAGAAATTTGTCAGATAAATAAATAATTTAAGTACAACTACTTGAAAACTCTTCTTGAGTATGGTGACAAAGTCTTTGTCGTTGTTACTTCCCATGTCTGAATTGGATAAACCATATCATTAAAGGCTAGATTTTCTAAAATTTAAGAACAGAGCCAATATTAAGAGAAGAAATCTAGTTTTCTCTCAGACTGGTAAATTTACAGTATGCTGAAAGGGTTTTATGGAATTGTGGCCCAGTGGTAACAAAATTAAACTACTGCCTACTACAGCTTTAACTCTGTCCAATCACCCTGTTTTATATGCTGCATTAACAGACTATAAGCTTTTTGCTTGTCCTCAAAGACCCCTACATCCTTGTGTCAAATACATGTTGACAGAATGTTCACTTGTCCTAAGTGAGTGTAAAGTACTTTAAATGTCACTGCTTCATAGCTGTTTGCTTTGTTATTTCTTCCAAAATTTGTCTTCTCAATCTCCTTGTCTGTGTTTATAAGTGTATGAACATAAAAATGGGAATGCCCCCTGTTCAATTTGATGTTCAAATCGAAGCTGGAGTTACGATGAAGCCATTTTTCTCCATTTCTCCCCAGGCATTTCCACTGTTGTTGTCTCATTTCCTTTCTCTTATTTGTTCTTGTTTTACCATCCACACTCATTGTTCCCTCATTTGTTCCAGTTTCACTGGCTCAGCTTCAACAAAATGTGTTTGTGTTTTGTACATATTCAGCGCTCTCTTAGTCTGTTCTGTGGGTCTCCTCCTTTATCTGGCAGCACGATGAAATCATTGGCACATCCTGCTTTTTGTTGAGATATTAACCAGATGGAGTCTTTAGTAATTTTGAACTAGTGAAGGATAACTTTCAGCCAAGAGGGTTTTTTTTAAATTTAATTTACTTTCCAGCATTTCTGGTATCCATGTTTTCTGTCTTGTTTTGCTGCTTTTTATCACTTGACCTCACATCGCCTTGATACGTATTACCCACCATGCATTCCTCCCAGTGGAGAGAGCTGCACAGTGCCTGAGGCAGCTGCAGGGATTGAGCGGGGCTGGTAGTACAGTAACATTGTGTGTGTGTGTGTGTGTGTGTGTGTGTGTGTGTGTGTGTGTGTGTGTGTGCGTGTGTGTGTGTGTGTTTACTGGATCTGTGTATATATGTGTGTTTACGCACTGAAGTGGAGAACTGGGAGGAAGATGATTGGATGATAGGAAGGAGATAAATTGTGAAAAGGTCAGAAACTGTAAGGGTGGTTAGGGGGTTTGTGTGTGTGTGTGTGTGTGTGCTGATTTAGCGGGTTGACAGCATAGATGATAGGGAGGGAGATTAATCAAGAGATGGTTTGAAAGTTAAGGGGTGGGTGGGAGCGAGAGTTGACATGGCATCATTGGACTGTGAAAGAATTTCTCTCCCTGTTCATTCTCTGTTTCTATCGGCATTCTGTCATCTGTTTCTACACCAACAGAGATACAAATTGCATAGGAAAGTAAAAAAAAGGCAAAAAGTGCACGTTGCTCTTTTGCAGAGCTAACTGTTAAAGAGTTACTCCCTGGGATGAGAGGAGGCGGGTGGAGGGAGCTGCTGAGGGAGAGAAGCGGCTGCTTGATGTAGAAGTGGAATCCTGCAGATAGAGGAAAGACCCTTCCCTTCCCCCCGTCTCTCTATCCATCCTCCCTACTGTCTGTTTGATGCAGCGGAGGAGAAGCCGCATCCATTTCATCACGCCCGGCCTCACACAGAAAAACCCTCAGCGTCGCGTTTTGCGCCGCCTCGCTTCCCTCATGCCACAATGCCGCCATGCGCTGCTCAAGTGTTGATAAATTGCCACCACCTGCCTCATTTTTCACCACCGCTGCCTCGTCGTCAAACACATACGCACTGACACGAGGCCCCTGTGCACTCCTCACCGATAACAAGAACAATCACTGAGCCCCAGGAATGAGGGATGGGAAGACAGAGAAAGAGGGCAAACGGGTAGAGGGATAAGTGGCCGGGGTCTGGAGCGGGGGCAGCTGAAGAAAACAAGTGGCGGCAAACATCGCTTCATTTAGTTTTTGACAGACAGGTAGGGACAGAGTTTGCCAGTAACAAAATCACTGAAGAATAAGCTCAGTTTTATTTTAGTTGAGTAAAGTTAAAGGAACAGTTAACCCAAGAATCAAAAAAGCATATATTCCTCTTATTTTGGTGTGAGTTGCGAAGTCTTGAAGATATCAGCTGTAGAGATGTCTGCCCTCTCTCCTATATAACTGAAGTAGAGGGCGCTCGGCCTGTGGTGCTCCAAAAATAAATTTGAAAAACTCACCAGCAAATACTCTTGCCAGAAATTATGACTCAAGATATTCCACGGGCCTTTTTGTGAGAAGTTTCATGGAGGAACTATTTTCTTTCTACTGAACTACACGTGCCAACTGCGTCACCGTGCAGAGGGAAGTGTGTCCTCCTACCCAAGGAGAAGAGGTTATAGCTCAGCCAGGGAGGATACCATTAATGTTTACATCCCGTGCTGTCACCAGCACAAGCTTCTCATCCATGAGTAGATGCACTCTGTCTTCTGTGCTGTGATACAATTGGTAAATGTAGTTCAGTGAAGAGAAAATATTTCCTACATGAAACCGTTCACAGTAAGGTCTGGATTATCTTGAGTAACAGGGTCATGATTTCTGCTGATATCTACAAAACTTGGCAACTAATACCAAAACATCTAGATACATAAATATAGGGCTGTATTCAACCAAAGAAAATCGTGGTCAACTGAAATTCTACCTGCTCTTAACTAATCAATTGGTCGAGGGAGGAAAAAAACTGCGTGTTATCTCTAGATGAATTAAATCAGCAGCCTGTCTGCAGCCAAATTAGGTGCTGATCAAAGTTACAAAAAGTTGCAAAAGGACTCCTGCACACTATCTAACTTGCAATATACCATTTATTTGCAAGGCTTCAGTACAACAGTAGAATTTCAGTAGAACATGAGGCAAACAGATTGTGTCCATGAGAAGCCATCTTAAGAAGGGAGTGGTTGTCTGTCCACAACCAGTCACACTCCCCACGTGCAAAAAGAGGGACAAAATTATCAATGCGTATTGAAACACACTACAATATCCCAAGCAGAGACAGAAAAAATAGAACAGTCTATATGATAACAATCAAATGTATCCCCAATATGCCTGAAACTGAACAACTAATATACAAATATAACAGTTTTGTCCCTCTTTTTGCTTGTGGGGAATGTCCTCATTACAGACAGCTGGTATCAGTCTATCATCGAGCTTGAACAAAGTCCGACACAGTAAATCCGCACATATGTTGTCATCAAAAATAAACTTTTTATCAACTCAGCTCTTCTGTCCTCTGTGGCTGGGGGCTGATGTAGTGATTTGTGCTGGTACTTTGATTGAGTCTCAAATTAGTTTGGGGCCAGTAAGTGTTCAGTAAATAGCCTCTCACTCAGAAATAAAATACATCAGGTCTGCACATGTTCCCGCCCAACAATAATAAAGAAGCTTCTCTTCTTATTAAAATAACACCAGCCACTGTCCTACCAATGAGAATTTGGTCGAGCATATTGGCGAACCAAATGACCGACCGACCAGAAGGTGTCAGCCCCAGATAAATAGCACTACAGGTAAGAGGATTTTGGTTGAACTATCCCTTTATAACAAATACTTCATAAATATACATATTTTCAGTTTACTGGCTGTACCGACTCCATGTCAAATACATTTATAGCCTCAGGAAGATGTGCTCAGTATGAAGAACTCTCTTTAGCTGCCCGACAGCAGTGGATTTTAAACATTGTCTCTATTTCCCACAAACACTCTGACGTTACATTGTCGTCATTTCCAGCAGCGACGTGACTGTAAATCACACCTGAGGCGGCTGAATTGAGTCACGCCATAGAGTCATGCAGCATACTGCTGTGTTCACAAGACCCCACTGTGGCAGGAGAAAGGTCTATGGATGAGTCAAAGCTGGAGAAAGAGACATAGTCGAGTTAATCAATAGAATGTTCGCTTGTCTGTTTCTCTGTGCTCCCATCATGCTTTGACCTTTTCCAGTGACTTTATTCCTCCCAGGCAGATTAAGTCACTGAGGGGGAGTTGTGCTCAGCCCGGAGATTTATACACAGATGAACCGCTCTTATAATTAATTTGGTGGAAAGATCTTGTTTGTATGTTTATAAGTAAAACCTGGATGTATATTGCGCTGTCATAGTTTACTTATGGCTTCCACCATATTCAGCATCTCCTCCTGTCTCCCCAATACAAGAATATCTTCAAAGCTGATCCCGTCTCCTGCAGAGTGTGTTTATTTAGACCTGAATGGAAAGTCGGAAGAAAAAAGCTTAAATATTGCAAAAAAGTTTTTACGGCTGGTTGAAGTGGAGAAATTTTGCATTTATAAAAAGTGTAGATGGAAGGAAGGTCATAACAAATTTTACACTGCACAATGCACCTTCACTTTATTGTTCTGTAAGTAAAGGAGTCATGTGATGCTGCCACTGAATGTTATGCCTCCTGTCTACCAGACAGTACAAAGAGTAAAGAATCAAACCCAAACTAGGGCTTATTTTACATGTCGCTCCTGTCTGTACCCACAGCAGCTGTCAGAAACAAAAGTGACAAAATCTTCAGAAACATACATACATCTTCGGTGTGAAGCAGCAGTTGAAAATCCTCATGTGTCAGAGCAACTGGTTAAATATGTCATCTTGGCACCTATACACTGATGCAAAAAAGATCAGGAATTTGCCTATAACCTGTGTGACGTACACATACAGGCAACCTAAACATGTAAATATTGATTTTGATTGTGCACAGTGGTGGAATGATTGTTATTGTGTCTAGTACTATATACTTAGTTGTTGGACAGACCTGCTCATTCATACTAGAAAAGGTTTATTTTGAAGATTTACTCATTAGGAAAATAAGTACAACAGTAAAACTTTAAAATAGTTTCCTGTGAAATTTAAGGGGGCCCTTGCCATTTTTACACATGAAGGTCACTTTACTTGCCAAGGAAGCCTGTAACAACAGTTGTATAATGTCTGCTTTGGCTCTGGAAGATCTTTATAAAGTATGAGAAAATTACCCTGATGATGCTGATACCCTGATCAACTGAACTGGCGGCATTTGAGAGAAAGATGAGGGCAATTTAAAGGCAGGTAAGGTCTAATGAAAGTTTATGTTGTGTTGCTTTGTGGGAAATGTAGGATCCGGTGTTTTTGGAGCTTGACTCTGAAGGGGACTACAAATCAAGACATCCCTCAATTATTTTTATTCTTTGATATTTTATTTATCTTGAAGATAAATTATTTAATTCAGGGTGTCAAACTCAATTTCATCCTGGGCAACACCAGCATCATGGTTGCCCTAAAAGGGCTGGTTGTAAGTATACGATTATATAAATGTACCTGCTATTAAGTAACTGCCTCTGCATTCAATTATCGATAACAGTATGCGGATAACAGAATTGGGATGCATCTGGGGCATACAGTTTACGAGGTTGTACAAAGAGGTTGTACATTTTGTAGCACAGGCTACAAAAAAATGTAGTTTAGGTATAAAACGTCTGTTTGCATCTCTAAAAAACACCACAGTTTATCACTTGAACAGGCCTGTAACTGTAAATATACTTTCCATGAGGACATATTGTTGTTGTTTTCAATGTGAAGTCACTCTGGTGAGAGAAGCTTAATCTCAGCTGCCACAATATTATAACCCTACTGAAGTGTCCAGAGCGCATACTTAAATGAAGCTTAGTGTTTATTAATCCACTTATGACATTCAAGGCACTCTCTGCAAGGTGAAATCCAGACAGAAGCACTGTGTGCGTTTCTTTGCTTTTTCTGTTCTCGCTAAAACTGACAGAAAGTGTCCCCACAGTGCTGTACCACATCTCCACCGTTGTCAGCAGCGTCTTGTTCTGTTGTGGCATCCTGACGTGTATGTGTGATTGATAGATGCCCGTGCTGACTCCTGCCAGGCACTTGAGTTATAGCGACAGGTGAACTGCTGGAGTACCAGAGTTAATGGCCTTGCTCATCTCCAATAGAAGCCTCGGCACAAAGTGCACAAACTCAAAAATACATCCCACACGCTACCTGTGTGTTCTTACCCCTGCCCTGTCACGTGCACACACTAGGCGTCCAGGTGTCTTCCTATCCACTATACCACAAGCTCAAACTTCTTACCTGCCCTCCCTATAAACCAGAAAATCAATGGAGCCTTTTTGTCTCCCTGAGGCTTCTAAAGACAAATCAATCAAGGCCGATCTATTGTAATAAGGACGCGTCAGCCTTGGACGAGGGAGAGGAGATGCTGCGAACATTGGTTATAGGATTTTCCGTCGAGGGTAAGAAAGGCTCAGCAGACAGGGCCAGGGCTTTTGTTTTCATTGAGTGGCTGTTATGTGAAGTCCACCCCTGCTTAGTAACTCCATCGCCGCTGCCAGCGGGCCGCTCTGCTCCTGATTGTAAGGTGCTTCAGTCAGCAGCGATGCTCGCTTCGTCAGGAGTGGGATTAACACTCTCAGAGACCTTTCCCACTGAGTGGAGGGTTTAGACATTAATAAGATTCCCACCTTAGCTTTGTTATGCAACACTGAACTATGTGTTAAACTATTCAACACATCTTTGTACCCATGATCAGAATGTGAAATTAATTTTTGTAGTCCATTAT
Organism: Lutjanus erythropterus; assembly: GCF_056507025.1. Lineage (NCBI taxonomy): Eukaryota > Metazoa > Chordata > Actinopteri > Lutjaniformes > Lutjanidae > Lutjanus > Lutjanus erythropterus. Next base: position 30,574,266 of record NC_139319.1, on the reverse strand, counting down.
ATTTGCTATGAAACAAATTCATAATGACAGGTTGTTAGTCCAACACTTTGTTGAGTTTAAGGGCCTTTTCACACCCAAACGTCTGAACCAAGGTCTGTGTTTTTGTTATATTGTGTACATTTGATCTGGTTAGTTTTAGTTTCACATTGCTATTATTGCGAGCACTTACATGGTTTGTCTCCTCATAATTGCAATTGATTTAAGTGTCAGAATCTTTGTGAGTTCTCCAACTGACTATTTATAAAGTGGACCAAATGTCAATTAAACATTTGGTCTTTTCCTCTCCTCATGTGCAATGATTTTGTTTTGTTGCATTTTTTTTTTCTCTTTTTTCTGGTCCTGACAACAGCCTGTCAGAACTTCATGTACTTGGTTTAAAAGTCCAAACCATCCAAAAAATGTCTTTACACTAGAAATGAATTCAGCCATGATTCAGTTTGATCTGGACCAACACCCCCTTTGTACAGACCAGGGTTCAGCTTTTGGGTCTGGACTGTGGTTCTGGGGGAGGTTATGTGCTTGTAATTTTGGTTGAGATCAACATGAGAAGTCAGAAAGTCTAAACCAAACGAGGTGTCCCCGTGGCCAGATTAAGCTGCGGCAGAAATGAGCTGTCTGACCCCCCAAATAACCCTCCTGTTTAATCCTAACTCCATCGCCAGACAAGAACAATGTTGTATGATTCTGCAAAATCCTGAATTACATCCAAACATTTTCAGACTATTTCTGTGCGTAATGGTTTCAGGTTTTAGTTGAGGTTTATTTTGAAGTTCTTCATGTTCTTTATGTTTCTGCTATTTTACTTCTTGACTTTCCCCCTTTTTTGATTGCAGATTGTTTTAACCTGCCCTTGAATAGCCTCCCTGTGAATTTAGTCCTTCCCTCCTTTCTTTGTCAGTTTGTCTTCATGTCAGGTCTTCACCCCAGTGGAATATTCTTTGTTTTTCTTGGACTTTGCCAGTTGTTTTGGATTTGAATTACTGTACCTGCCTGCCTTTTTGCTTTTGTTTTGCCTTGGACTGTTTATATCCATGCTAACCCACTTAGTTTTTGAGCATATTTGATTACTTTGAACTGCACCAGTCTGCCTCCTCTCTGCACATTAGGTCCATCATTTTATTTTCCATCCACCACCCAGACCCCTACACCTTTACTTTCTGCCTTGCTACATAAAGGCAGAAACATAAACTCTACTTCATGCTTTGGCACAGATGGTAGACTTTGGATGTAGATTGGGAGGTGCGATATATTTACTGTGCTTTAATTTGATTAAACATAATGTATGAGCTTCAAAATTAGGTAATAAAATACCTTAAGCCCCTTATCATGTCAGCTGATATTTATCGATGTCCAGTTACTACACAGGGAAACTGTGGGTTTTAGGGCATCCCTTGGGGTCACCCAGGGCAGTTGCCCACTTGATATTCCAGCCTTCAATATACCCACAACTGCTGCTCAGAGTGTGTTTAAATCTGCTGCTCCTACTTTCATCGCGATTTGGTTACCTTAGGGCTTTTCCTCAAGTGCCACCCTCAGGAAAACTTTAGAATTTCTCACTACTTGTAAGGATGAATGGAAAGATTTTAGTATGATATTTGAACATTAATATATAATGGTGCATAACAAGCAGTGAAGCCCCATGGGGCTGCTACCCACTCTGGCATATAGTTGACTGGGAAAATCATTTACATTTCCTCCCTCAAACTACTTTCTAATTCCAGGGTACACCTCTCAAAATATTCAGACAACATGGTCCAAGATGTCTCAGGACTCTTCAAAGCTCTGTTTACTCTGTTTTTCCTCCCTGAAAAGTAATCAGCTTTTAAACTCACAGGCAGAGTGTGTAGTCTCATTCATACTGATGCTGTGTCGAGATCTCAGGGAATAATACCTGGAATGATGATTTTCTTGTTTGTTTGTTCGTTTGTTTAACTTTGTGCATATGTTTGTGTGAGTATGTTTTGCATTTGTGCAATTGATCACAGTTGGCTGTTGCTGATGAATATTAATAATTGTACAGAGAGCATTAGATAGACATCTGCCCAGAGCACTTCAGAGCACCTCATCACAGTGAACTGAGCCAGGCAACACTAACTGAATACATATCTGGTTATCTATTTGTCTGATTTTCTAGTCAGGTCTTTCAGTCTGTCTAGTTAAGGTTTCACCTTATTCATCAGTATTTATCAGCTCATTGTCACAGCAGGGGCCCAAATGCTTTCTTTTCTTCACCATCAATTTGCTGCAGGAAGCTGAAGATAAATATAAGAAGAATAAAAGCCCTAAAGAAGCATTAGCTTGGTTACTTCCCTCAGTGGTGGGAAGTAACTAAGCACAAATACTTTGTTACTGTACTGTACTTAGATTTTTCAGATCTTCCTCTTTTCCGAATCATCTGCCTCCGTCTAACCCTATCCTCTGCATCCTCTTCTCTCACACCAACTAACTTCATGTCTTCTGTCACTACATCCATAAATGTCCTCTTAGGTCTTCCTCTAGGCCTTCTGCCTGGAAGTTTCAACCTCAGCATCCTTCTACCGACATGTTCACTATCCCTCCTCTGTACATGTCCAAACCATCTAAGTCTGGCCTCTCTGACTTTATTTCTAAAACATCTAACATGTATTAATTCCTGATCCTATCCATCCTCGTCACTCCTAAAGAGAACCTCAACATTTTAACCTCTGCTACCTCCAGCACTGCCTCCTGTCTTTTCCTCAGTGCCATGGACTCCAAACCACACAACATTGCTGGTCTCACCACCAAATTAGATTTTTCGGATATCTATACTTTATTGGAGTATTTATTTTATTTTTATATCGTCTTTATTTTGCATCGTTGCGCAAAAAAGAACATAAGACAAATAAGATGTAATAAGAAAAATCAAGGTAAAAAAACTTATCAAGATGAAAAACAACGTAACAGGGTGAGAAAGATGTTACTACATGAAAAGAAGACTCAAGATGAAAGAATCGTAACAAGTCAAAAAAGACTTAACAAGACAAAAAACAACATAAAAGACGTAACAAGACAAGAAAAGCCATAACATGATGAAAAACAGTATAAATGACATAACAAGATGTAACAAGACAAAAATCGATGTAAAAGATGTAACAAGAAAGACGCAACAGGACGAAGTCAAAAAGAGGTAATCAGACAAAAAAAAACAGAACTGACATGACAAGACAAAAAAGACATAACAAGTCGAAAAACTTTTTTTTTCCAACTTTTTTTTTGTTTTTTTCAGACTTTGAGGACCTTCCAAAGCCTGTACCATTTCTTTATTTTCTTTTGTCTTTAAAAACTCAAAGTCAATTGTTTTTATGGCATCTTCTGCTTTTGTTTCAATTGACACTGAAGTGAAGACAGTATTAAGTCATTTTTGAAGGCCTTGAAGCTGAGAACACAGTCATGTGTGGCACTAAATACATACTTCATGTTTGCTGCATCATAATTGAGTTTGACTTGGCCAGGAGTTCCTTTGGATTTTTGAGGGGCAGGTACATGTGTAACAGGCTTTGGTGTGATGCTGGATTATATCTCTCTACACAAAAGCTAGACAAAGATGGACAGACAGCCAAAACAAACAAACAAACAAAAAAAAAAAAGCTAGTATAGGTGGTTAAGTGGACATTTTCCTCTCAGAACCTGCTTAAGCAAAATTTTTTATGCTCAGTATCTTTTATGAATCGGTTTTAAGCACACTGTTAGATATGATCCTATAAGTTCAAGTACAAGTCTAAGAACATTTTTAATACAAGGCCCCTAGTTATGACCCTGTTATCAGTCTGATCTACAGTTTTCCTCTATTCTAGCTATCTACATGTCTGTCACATATTTATTCACAGACACAGTCACACATTTTACTGCACACACATACACAAACATTCATCATAACCTCTGAGAAAATAATGGATGCAGCTCACAGGTTCAATCCCTGAAATAATCACACGCTGATCTGCAGCTTCAGCCTTTGATCGGTAGCTCCGCTGTTGTTATCCTTCTGTCGCATGTGTGCTTATTCACACTGTTCCCCAGAGATACTCTCTGTATGTATGTGCTCGTGTTCATGAGTATGTGGGGAGGTTTTTTTATTGTTGCTGTTGTTTTGTAATATACTATAATGTTCGCTTGTTAGCGTGGGAAAACCAGCAGCTCCAACACACACACACACGCACAAACACCTCCCCTTGCTCACACACATCATTACTCACCATAAAGAACCAGTGGCCTCTGGGCTCCTTCGCCACAGCCCACTGTAATGCCTTGTCTCCCAGGCCATTCATAAGCCGTAATGTGCGTCATGGCGCGGAGTAGATCAACACGAGTGGCAGCGGCTTGTATCGCCTGCGAAGATATTGCATCCAATTCCATGCATCACACCCACTATGGCTCATTTGCATCAGAGTAATATGGTGTTTTACTACAGGCAAGGCTAGAGTGTGATTTGTTGGCAAGATGAGTAGTGAATCAATGATAAATATTTGATATCAAAATCAAATGTCACGCAAATGTGTTTTTTTTTCTCTGAGCATGCAAACATCTGCTATGTTCATAAATTTATGAATGACAGCCTGACATAATGCTACATAGTTATAGCACATACAGTACATACAGTGCGCGGTGGTAAATCTTGGCTGTTGAATAGACAGTGGTGCAGATTGTTAGGTGCACAGATTGCATTATTCGTCATGTCAATTCTCTACACTGACGGGGTGTAACAGAGGGATCCTTCATCTCCTCTTCTCCTCCTCATCCTACCCCTCAGTGTCAAAAGCTCAGCTGCCTTATAAAGCCTGTGCTTTAATGTCAGACAGGCAGCTTCAAACATCCTGTCTTTCTCTTTGTACATGTCTCATTTCTGTCTTTCTCACTTCCTCTGCCTTTCTCACTTTCCGAACATCCCTTTACTCTTTCTATATTTTCTTGTGTTCCTCCACTTTTTTTCCCACTTCTTCTGTCATCCCACCTTGCTCTTTTTTCGTTCCTCATCCCTCCCTGCCCCGGCCGTCTCTCCAACTCTGCTTTCACTCCATCACCTTCTCACTCTGGTACACAGCTGTCAGACATGCCAGTGAGTCGTATCACACTGACCCAATCAGAATTCAGTATGAGGGGGCATTTCTTCAAAGCAATTGCTAGCTATTGGTAAGCAGCTGCTTTGGAGCAGAAACTGGGGAGAGACAGACAGACAGACGAGAGGCAACGGGGACTCAACTTCTCACTGTTCACTGATTCTCTCTGCTTGGAATTCCTGATTAGTCAGGACGCTGTGGCTGTTTTTAAAGGCAAAGTTTGGTCAAATGATACTGGCAAGGTCTGAATTGGTGGCTGTCATTAAAGAAAATGCCCTGATCAAGGTTAATTTAATGAGCAGCGGGAGATGACAAGGAAATGCTCTGCGAAGACACTCATCAAGGTTTAAACAAATGGATGCACATTGAGTGTATATAGTGCGAATCTCCATGACCCTTTGAAATATGATATAAAAAGTACAAACACATTACGAGCTCCCTAGTGCCTGTCAACCACCACAATAGCAGACTGTTCCTTTTCAATTTCGCCGGTTGAAGAGAGGGCAATATTAGATTTTTGCAAATAATTTCTCTTGGGGAAGCAGCCAGTGGGCTTCAGCCAGCAAGCTGTTGGTGTTCACACTGCCAGCAGCGTTTGGTCTCGGCTGCTGATGCTGAGTTTGGTGTGTTGATATGAAATGTTGTACAATCTCTCAACATATCATTAATGACAAATAAAGTATGTATTATTAACTATTACTGCTACTACACATGCTATTACTCTTTGTTGCTACTTCTATATAATGACTAATACCACTACCCTGTACTAGTAGCCTACTATCACACCTATTAACATTAATGGTTCAGTAGGTAACTTTAATGAAAATATCTGGTAACTTTATTTGAAGGAGTATCCAAGGCTGTTATTACACTGTTATAATCATGTCATGACACGTGTCAGGAACAGGAAGGAGTCTTTATGAATGTTAATAACTGTTGTCACTGAGTGTGTGTCATTCGGTCAATTATTTCATTTTTAATGCAGCGCTGACATTGTTATAGATGTCTTTGTCATATCAACTTGACATTATCAAACTCATTAGCTTTATGTTATAACGTTACATTACACTGTCATATGTGGTTAGCTTTGACACTGGCTGTCACAAGACAATTATAACTGTGTCATTAATATTTTCCTTGACCTCAAGTAAAGTGGTACAGTTTGGACTTGTCATACAGATGTCTTTAGGTTTCATAACATGTCAGATGCTTTTATAATGGTGTCATTAATAATTTCCAGGACTTCAACCACAGTGATACCATTTGGTTTGATTAATGTCAATAAAAATGATTGTAAACATTCATAAAGACTCCTTTATGTTCATGACAGGTGTCAGGACATGGCTATAACAGTGTCATGACAGTCTTATGCACACCCCCTCAAATAAAATGTTACAGTTTTACCAAATAACTTCCTGTCATATTCTCTGAATCTGTCACTATTTCCTGACAGTAGCACATTCAACAGAAAATATGTGAAAAAAAAATAAAGTTCTTCCTGCTCCTCCTAGTGCTCTAATGGCATTTTCAAGAATCCACCATGCCTGAAAGAAAACAACCAATCAATAGCAGGAGGAGCCTCTGATACAGTTAGCTCGGACTGATGTTAACCCGAGACGTCCCGTGAATGACTCAGTAATCAGCTGTCTTCTTCCAGAATCATCTACACTAGCTTTGATGCTATCATTGAACAAATGTTATTGTTTTACAGAATAAGTCCATTAAAATTAATTTAATATATAATTTAATAAATCATTTTCAAGGGACCCTATGTTTCATAAACACTTATCTGACACAATAAGAAAAACAAACACACACACACACACACACACACACACACACACACACACACACACACACACACAGACCAGAACATGGAAAAAATAGTAAATTTGACATGTACATGATAATAGTGACAAAATCATTGTTTTGACAGAAATTCAAAAGTGTAAAAGTAATTATTAAAAGTAAATGCATCTTTAATGTCAAATACAAAAAAAATATTACTGTTTCCACTACTAGCTGTGAAAGAAGATCCTTTATTTGGTTGTAAGTAAAAGTAGCAGTACGACATGTCAAATGGTCCACTACAGGTTTAAGTTCTACATTTCAGTGTCATGGTGCGCTCACACACCCTGGAGTACATCACTGCAGCAATGTGAGAAGTTCAACTGCTGGGGGTCAGAAAAAAATAGATTTTCAGCAGGTGTTAAGTAGGGCTGCCCCCTGAAAGTCGATAAGTGAGGTGGTGTGGTTGTTTAAAAAAAAAAAAAAAAAGTTTCAGTTCTTGTTTGCTTGTTTGTTCGCTGCATCATCGTACACAGATCAATGCAACAGCATCACAGTCTGTAAACTTTACAAACTGACTCTCTGAATCTAAATCCACAGTGAAGGAGCTACTTCCAGAAGGGGGAGCGACTTCAGTAGTGTGGGAGTGATTTGGCTTTTACGCAGAATACCCTGAAATATAGTGATATTATTTCAGGGCCACCTCGCCCACCCCTCAGTAGAAATGGGCAGGTGATGCACTGCAGTGGGTGACCACGCAGCAGCAGCCTGCTGGGAGAGACTCTCAGTGGCCTGCTGAGATTTTATACCTGAACTATGAGCAAGACACACAGATTTACTTCCTCTGACTGTGTAGAAATCTGATGTTTTCACATCACAGATGATGAAGAAAAGCATTATGGGACGCATGTTGGTTGATATTGGACTTTAGTGCAGTGTTGAACAGCAAATCCAATTTGACTGGCAGAATTCTGAGTCGGGTACAGCCTTGTGTTAAGTCACTCTTTAAGTAACAATGTTATCAGTAAAATGTACTAACTATTATAAATAATATTGCTGGATTTATTTCTCATGCATGTAACATACAGTATCTGTCCATCCCATTTATATCAATAAATGTAGACTAAATATTAGAGACAGTTTACAATAGAATTAAACAGCACTGCGACAGCACAGCCACACAGATGAGTTAACACCTCTTAAACAATGGCAACAAAAACTGAACATATATCCTTCATGAAGGTAGGATTTACTGCATTTAGTCTGCATTAGTTTAGCTGTAGGTGTAGCTTAAAAAATGGCAAGTGTGTATATTAGCAGCATAATTTAACTGCTTTATACACTTGGATAACAAAAATACATAATATTTAATCAGGAGGAATATATTGTTTGATGTGAAATATTAATCTGCAACTATCACTGTCAAGTGACAATTTAGTGTACTAGAAGAATTAAATATCATAAAATGTAAATACTCAGGTAAAGCACAAGTATCCTGCCTTTTAGAGTGGCGCATTTGTAATTATGTATGTACTATACATATATACATATACATATAGGTAAATGTATATATAGCTTATAGTTGCTGTTACTAGTGGGTATCACTGCTACTACAAGTGTCTGTCATAAATATTAGGCAAAGATGTCAACTCCTATAACATATGCTGCAGATGTCATTTTGAATCATGAAGGTGCAACTTCTTAAAAACTCACCGTCTGATCTTGACTTGCGGCCTGTCACCACGCCGCAGATGTTGCCCATAAATTTCGGTGTTCCTTTTTTTTTTCTCCCTTCAGAAATCGGTCAGCGGTTTTTGCGTAGGCAGCGAGCATCTCCTGGGGACTGGCTCAACGGCAGGTGTCTCTGTCTCTGTCACAGTGCCATGTCCTTATCAGTCAGGTCACTGCTAACGTCACACAGTGTAGGTCTGAGACCTGATACTACATCATCTGATGTACTTGTAAATTCCTTCTTATCATGGTGGACGTCTCAGTAGTATCAGCACTTTAATCTGCATGCAGTTATTTCAAAGTTCTGACCAGTCGAGAGCTTTTCATCCTCTTTGTCTTTATATATTCATGACTTTAACCCACAATACCATGTTTAATGTGGATATGGAGAAAGTAAGTGAGACTAACATAATAATGCTGTTATAAAAAATGATGGAAAAAAATGATAAAAAGGTGAGTTTATGAGACCAAACCAGCCGTTTGTATTTTCATGAGATTCTGTTTCATCAGACTGCTCTTAGATGAAGACATGAAAGAATACTGAGTGCAGATGCAACTCGATAGGTTAACTCAGCTCATTTGGTTGAATAGAAAACAGTGAACTTTGATGAAGTTGGAAAGGCTTTGGGTTTGTGTGAAATGGAAAGACCTTGAGGCCAATCCTTAGCGTGTGTGTACATTTTTAATATTTGCTATGAAGCTACCAGTTCTGACACACACACACGTCACAGAGATGCATCAGCACACAAACACGTTCGCAGTACACACATACATTTTATTTAAACTGCAGGTAAAAATAAGCCTGGTTGCACTTTGACCTTCAGTATGAATCCATGATCAGTGCCACTTAATATTCTGATGTGCAGCAGAGACACAGCTTGGTTTGCACACTTAATAATGAATGTCCCCCACAGATAAATATAGTCATTCTGCTCATATGAAATGCAGCAAGAAGAGTGAGTTAATAATAATAATGATACTGCTGACTTATATTGAATATTGAGCTCTCAGACTAACTTTAGATTTGCTGTCCACAGGAATGCAAATTGGTAATTTATGTACTTTATATTAGACACACTGGAACACATGCATCTTTACTTACAGCTTCATATTATTACTTTATTTAATGAATACTTTGACATTTTTGGGAAAACACATATTCACATATCACTCCTGAGAGATGAGAGGTTGATTCTACTCGCATGATGTGTCTGTTGAATATGGTGTTCATCCAGCAAGCAAATGGAAAGAGGTAAAAACAGCTACTGTAGTGTACGAAAATCTGTAACAGCTCACTGTGGCTGCTCCTTCTTGTTCCATTACTTCCTGCAATGGTCCACTGACAAAAATACTTTACGTTTATATATTGTATTTATTTGAATTTGAGCAAGAAAGATCATTTTATTTCTCTTACAAAATTAAGCTACTTAAAAATATTGTATTCATCATACACTTGCCCTCTGTGGCGGTCTCTCTGTGTAAATAATAAGATGCTCAGGATGCGTGGTCTGCCTTATCCGCTTTGTGAAGAAAAGTACAATATGTGTATCAGCCTGAAAAGGTGCAGAAAAGCTGAAAAGTAAATTACACGGTATATTTTTGTGATTTTCCTACGCTTTATAGTTGTACATGAAAGTCTGTGAATCCAGGCAGCCTCATCTGCATTAGTGAAATCAGCTCTGCACCCTGCTCTGCTGACAATATCTGAACACGATCATTGACCTCTCTCTGCACCCCAGAATCCACACACACACACACACACACCCAAGGACCATGAAGGCCAGCTTTCACATGGCACATTAGGGCCCCCTTCCCTCTCTCACACACCTTCCACTGTGATTCATCTCCCTGGCAGTGTGAAGTGTAAAGGAGATTATTACCAGTGAAGGGCTCAGCCCCCCTGAAGATCTACTGCTCTCCCGTCTGCCCTGCAGAGGAAATGGGAAAATATTGCTAATGTTTACAGCCCTGTGAGTGTGTGTGTGTGGGTTCATGTTATGTGCACCAGTAATGCCTGAAGCCTGACCAGCATTGCTAAGCAGCTCCCAGGCTTGTTTACCAACTACAAATGTGCTGACTTCAGGGGGTTTTGTGTGCGAATGTTTCTGTATGCATGCGTTTGCAGAAGTACCTGCATGTGTGTTTATGTGTGTGTGGGGCCATGGGTGTGCCATGATGTGTAAATTTATTTTTGCACATCAATAAACCCAGAAGCCAGCTGTTGTTGGAGCCTGTACAGTACTGGGTAGAGTGTTGCTTCGTGTTTCTCTTCTCTTCTTTCTTTGTTCGTTGGCCTCACATTTGTTATTCTGAACAAAACAGGACTGAAGCACGTTTGAAATGACCAAGCTGACAAAACCATAATGATACAACTGATCAGTAACTATGCTCAGTGAGAGGGAAGCTCAGTAATATGCTAATCTAAATGAAAGCCAATTTGCACATATCATGTAAATGATACCATAGGTCAGTCTCATTATTTCTTAATGAGTTGTAGGGTAGGGTCATCCATTTCGAGACTGCACTCAGTTCACCAATCTCCCCAAATTAGCATAAAGATTTTACTCAGTACTTAGAACAGTTGCTATAATTGCAGTTTGTGGATGTAGGTAGAGAAGAATGATGTCCCTGAGGGCCAATTTGGCTTGCAGACAGCAGCCAATAGTAAATACAACAATTAATATGAAATGGCAATCCATGCAATATATACATAGCTACACAAATAAACAGAAGTGCAAAGGATAACACCAACGTCACTGTTGTCATTTAACACCAAAATCATCAGATCAATGTAAAAACTAGAATTACCACCTTGTAGTTGTATGTCTGCCAACCAGACAAGTTCCAGTTTACATCCATATCTGTATGATATATGTAGTGAAGACTGTGAAGGAATTGAATAAGAGGTTTTAAGTGTATTTTTGTCAGTAGTATCAGAGTACACAAGACTAATAGAAACCTGAACATTATGATGTCACAGTGAAGTCGACCTTTAACTTTTTTGATACAAAATTTGATTATTTGATCTTTTGATTCTATATTAATGTGAAATGTTTTCAGAATTGGCCTATAAATTCTTGAGTTGTAGCCAAAAACATCTTTCTTGCAATGAAATCCTATTGACTACAGAAATCAGTGTAACATTATTTACTGTATAACTCTTTACACCTTATTATAAACAAAGTAACCATATAAAATATTATTTAAATTTCATTGAGGTTGAATACTAACATCAGCAACATGCTGACAAAAAGTGTTAACCATTTTCACAATCTTAGCTTTTTTCTACATAGTGCTAAACCAGAAGTAATGCTGAAGCTGATGGGAATGTCTTTGTATTGGAAAATTTTATATTTTCTCTTTTATCAGTCATACTTTTCTTCATCAGACTACATAAATGACCATGCTAGTTTGTCAAGTCAAGTCAGTTTTATTTATGTAGTCCAGAATCAGAAATCACAATTTGCCTCAAGGGGCTTTGCAGTCTGTACAGAAAACAACCTTGATTTGGATCAGAAACAACTCCTCAAATAAAGCATTTAAAAGGTACCAAGAAAGGGAAGAAAGCAACAGAAGAGGGATCCCTCTCCCAGGACGGACAGTCATGCAAAGCATGCCATGTGCACAGAATGGATCAACAAGACATAACAATATATATGCATGTTGTTGTAAAAAACACAGATATTATTAGACTGCAAAATATAAGTAAAGAATATGGATCCAGGAGGATGTTGAGCAGCTTTGGGTTGTCACCAGATAGGTAGGACCTGAGCCAGATAGGGAGAGAAGGGGAGAGATGATAATCCAGATCCAACTGTCTAGATGAGGCACCAACAGCCAGGAGAGAGAGGTTCTTGGCTGGCTGCTGGTCCAGCACAGAGAAGCCTGACTCAAAAGAAAAGGAAGAGAAGAAAAAGGGAGAAGAGAGACGTCCACAGCTTGGCAGCTTGTTGGAAACAGAAACAAAAACAACAGAAGTTAGAGAAATGTAGTGATTTTTAGAAATTTACAGTTTGTTGATTACTCATCAGTAAGATAAGGATGGACCCACAGATTCTTTGAGACTGAGACTGACCCAACGTAAGGATAGCAGTAACAGGGACGAGGCTTCAGGTGTTGAAGGATGAGCACAAATTGAACGGGGCAAAAGACCAGGTTTTTTTTGCTCAGATTTAAAGGCCTTAACAGAGTCAGTCTGTCTGATATCAACACAGAGGTTATTCTAGAAGAAAGTGGCACAATAGGAAAAGGCCCTGCAGCCAAGTTATTTCGTTTTGACTCTGGGGACTGACAGGAGCCTTGTGTTCTGAGAGCGCAGAGCAGGAAATGGGACATAAGGTTTAATGAGATCAGACAGATATGAAGGGGCAAGACCATTAACAATTTGTAAGTCATCAGAAGAACCTCAAAGTCTGATCTTGACATGGATAGGCAGCCAGTGAAGTCAAGCTAAAATTGTCGTAGTTTGGTCAAACTTTGTATGTTTAGTTAAGAGTCTATCTGCAGCATTTTGAACCATTTGAAGACTTTCTGTGTTAGCATGTGGCAGACCAGACAACAAAACAATACAGAAATAAAGTCTGGGTGAAACAAAGGCATTAGTTAATGTCTCTGCATGAGTCATTGACAGAAAAGACCACATTTTAGTTCAAATTTAGTGGTTAATACAGTCACAAAGATTAACATAATTACCTTGGATATACTGTGTGTACATAGTATTTGATTAACTAGCATTAATACAACAGACACTCTTACTGCTCTCTCTCAGTACGATTGTGTGCAGTTTTCTGATGTACTGACATCAAACCAGTGTTCACGATCAGAGTTCTGCATTCTGCATTGTGGTTGGATAATACTCGCCGCTAGCACTGTTTGAAAGCCATAGTCTGACAGTGGAGAAAGAAAAAAGTGAGGCCAAGGATGCTTTGTCTCACCATGATCTCCTGCTGTAGCTGCAGCCATTATTCTGCTGTGAACAGTCATGAGGAGGCGCGGCTGCTGTACAGGATAACAGAGCAGCAGCAAACCTGGGATCAGCACACCGTGAGCCTCTTAACAGAATGTGCACGGATGCATAAATTAATAAGTTCTGGTCAGACATTTGTCATTTCTACTCAGATGTTTTTGGACACAATATCCCTCCCAATCCAAAAACATGCCAATCTAGGCTGGTCACAACACCTGGAAACTTCATAGGAAAATTTTGTCAATCCAGTATGGAACGGTGATCACAAAGGCAATCATTCTTAGGGTTTGGAACAAAGAGATACCTCCCTGTTTTGAAACCAGGCTCACAAGGTTCTCTCGTACTTATATACGGAGTGAATTTGATGTCAAGAGGTCTCAAGAAAAGCAAGGAGGTTTAAATGGATATAGCAACTTCTCCTTGACTATATCCACATGATCCACATGACAAGTCAGTGGCTTTAATTTTCAGTTAAATGTTTGTCTCAATATACTCCTGAAAACAATGAAATTATATAACTGGACAACCATAGAAACATGTGAGGTAGAGTACATAAATTTGAATATGAATCTTTCTTGTTTGCTGACCGCGTTTTTAGTAGCTTTTTCTCTGAAAATGAAATAAATAAATAATAAAAATATTTTCAAAGAATGAAATAGATAAGTTAATTAATTAAAAAAAAGTATGTATGTATCCAAATGTAACAGAGAAAAGGTAACAATCTTTCTATAAAAATCTACTCAAGTTAGAGTAAAAAGTATGCTGCATTTAAATTACTCAAAAAGTTACTTACGTACATGTAATGGAGTAAATGTAACTTGTTACTACTCACAACATTTAGATTGCTGAAAAAAATGCCAAGATGTTTGCTGTAGGTGTGTTTTAAGTTTTAGGTGCAAATGAAGGTGTTCCCATTAGCTTTCAGTGACACACAGATCCTTACTGTCTCCCTCTGGGTTACTCTCACTCTGTTATACGTCCATGTAGTGTGTCTGACAGACAGACTGTGGCAGGCCGATGAAAGCAGAACTGGCATTGGCTGACCAACGCAGACACGCAGGTCGGACAGGTTAGCAGAGGTGATGGTGCACCTGGCTGCTGAAGGTCAGAGGTCAAACCTTTCATCTCTTTCTCTGCTTCATTGAGCCTCCAGAACTGCTTAATGAACGGTAGCTCTAATCTTCCAAGTGTCTGAAACTCTCCTGGACCAGTTTAACAGCATCCTTTAAAATCAAGACACATTCAAATTTATTTATAGAGCACCGTTTAATGGAAATGCATTTCATAGTGCATTAGAGGATAATAAAACATTAAAACAAAAAAGATGAAAAAGAGAATAGAAAACAAGCCCCTGAAACTAATAAAATAAATTTACAAGAACAACAATGCTAACAGTACTTTATGAGAACAATAAACCAAATAAAAAGGTTGCTTTTACTGTATACAAACTAGCTAATTATAGTCTAAATCTTTGTCCACAGGGAGAGGCTCAAGTTCTTCATAAAAGAGATGGAAAAGATGCTCTAAAATAAATTGAGCCTTTAAAATTGCTTTCTTGGAGAAAATGTGAGAAATCAGGCAGATTAACAACATTGGTGCTCGTTGCTCTGTACTGGGAGCTAAAGGCTCTCATTGGTTCAGGAGAAAGCTCTGAGAGGATGACGGAGACTGGTACCTCGACGACTCACAGACCTGCTGGGTTTCTAAACCGAGGGCATGTCTGATATGTGGTGTGGAGTCGGGCCATTAAGAGATCTGGACATGCTGTAAGAAAGAGGATCTTAAATTGAACTGAGGATAACTGCGTACTGTGTGATGATAACTAATGAGCTGAAGTCCATGAGTGGTTTTAGCAGGAAAACTAATTAAGAGGGAAATGCAGTCGTCCGGCCTATTCATGTGAGGCCTTGTGAGTTTTCAGTATCAGAGTAGGACTACTAAGAAATAGCTTTCAGTAATGTAAGTGTGATTATGAAAATTCAGATCAGCTAAATTTTTAATTTGTTCATGCATTCTAAATGACCTTTGAATAACAGTTTTATTTTTTCAATTCAATTCCAGCTTGGAATTTGTTCTTGAGATTGTACCTTTTTTAATGTATTTTGTGGCTGTGTGGTGTTGCTCTTGTGTTTAGCTCCTTTTCTGTAGAAAAGAGGCAATTACATTGTTTTGGCTATTTGTGCAAAAAAACTTGCATACAAAGGTACAAAAAGAGTGGAAACATTCATTTTAATGCACCACACCCAAGTCCATGCTAACTATTCCATCCTTTTGGGTCCAATTTAGGCTTGTCAATTAAGGGTGGTTTTAGTAAAGGTCTGATAATTCTCAACATGTATTCACACCTTAATATTACCTGACATTGCTCCTTGACATCTTAAATGTGAAGTACTTATCAGGGATCTGAAGGGCTTGATTGTTAGCAGGAAAGCATTCACTGTTACAAGTTCAACCTGAAAAAGTTAAAAACCTTTTTAGCAGTTTGATTGTCTGAAGGATGCTAAATGATGGGTCCGAAATAAACAATAATAAATGGCAATAATATAAGGAAAGTGTGTGTTTTGAACCACATCAGAGAATTCCTTGTCTAAAACTGCAAATTTAAGTGTTACAGCTGCAGGTTGACAATCATCACATTTGGAGTGATTTTTGCGTTTAGGGGAGCTCTGCCAGGACAATTTGGCCATGCAGCTCGGTCTTTTTCTGTCACTTGTTTACTCTGAGTTTCTATTTTATTTCAGAGATTACCTGTAGCTGCAACATCAATAATTCGGGACTCAGTAGATTTCCTCTTCCTTCATCCTTCAAAGAACTAGATGTTTTCCCTTTTGAAGAATGGTACATTATCAATTGGCACACAGCTCAGGGTGCATCTGACAGCAGAGCATGGAGGACTTGAGCAATCGCTGTTGACTGAATCTGAAAATTGCCTGCCAAATGCTACAAAGCATTTATTTTCAATTGATTTCTGCCATTTATTAGGACCAAAAAGCTCATCTATGTACCTAACAGTCATATATGTGTGTTTGTAATTACATAATCCTTGCACATATGTATATAAATTAAAATGTTCCCGGCTTATAATTAGAGCTGCATCCCTGTAATACCCTCCTCATGTATCATCATGTCTTATATCTCATTAGAATAGATGCATAATAGCCTATTAGAGTAACACTCCCCAACTCTAATTGCCAGAGTCATAAGCCATCAAAGCCCTCCTGTACACTTTAAAGGAGGTGCTGGTTACAAAACTTTATCTTTTATCAGCAATACGCTTTAATAGCAATGCATGCAATGAAAAAATCACTAGAAGCATGTGTATAAAGAATGAGGCCACCCTTGACAGTGAGGATATTTTAAGACCAGATGGGACTATGGCAAAATGGAATAAGAAATTGGATTGGGTCACTTTGATTTCTTCCTACTTTTCTGACATTGACATTTGACGTCGTCTGTGCTACACGCTTAAAAGCACTGGTTTGCAACATCGCATGCCTGAGCAACTTTACATCTGTTACAACATATTGACTTGAAAAGCAAAACAAGAAATGCAGTTCCTCTATGAAATGTACCTGGGTTAAAAAAAAACATCCTTTTTGTGTGATCTTCATTCAATGTCAGATTCATATTTCACATTAGAAGAACGGGAAATGACACTCTCCTTTATTTTTCCTCTTTGTTCTCCCATCTCTTCCATTCTGTCAGATCAGATGCAGATCAGCTACAGTGTCTTTATTCTGTGACAATAGGAAGTGTTTAGGGAAGCCATCACAAAACAGCAATTCATCTCATTACTTATTCATCAGCATAAATCCCATTTATGCCATTTTGCTTGTTGTTTATGAAACATTTGTGGTGGCAGTGACATCTGAGGCCTTAAAGGTACAATGTGAGGTGACTTACATGTATTAATCACTTCATATTGCTAATGTGTGAATGGATTGTAACTTTAAAAAGAGACCTCCCCCACCTTGGGGCATTTTGAGCCTTTTTTACAGAAAAATCCAAACGATGTGGTGTTTACAGTGCTAACAGTGTGCAAAAGTAGCTAATGTTAGGTCAGAAATCGTGTCTGCTACTGTCCACTAGCATCAATAAACAACCGGCACCCACCACAGCACGAACTTTACTCACTTTGTCTATCAACATGATGTTTGGGCTGATGCCAAGGATGCTGACCGCAGGTCACTTAGCACCCACCGGTGTCAGTAATAACAAGGATTTTCTGAAAATTCCACACAGTACCGTAAAGGGTAATTCTGTTTTATTACAACTTCAGGTTTACTTTTGTGGTTCTGGTTATGTTTTTTTTTTATTGTTTATGATGAGAGTTGATTTGTGGGCATTTGTACACGCAGCACAGCAGTGCTTAACTTAATCATTTTTAAATTCTGTTTCCTCTGGAGAGTTTCTAACTACCAGCTGGGTGGGGCAGGGCCTTTCTGCGTGGAGTTTGCATGTTCTCCCCATGTCTGAGTGGGTTCTCTCCGGCTTCTCCGGCGTCCTCCCACAGTCCAAAGACATGCATGCTAGGTTGATTGGTGACTCTAAATTGCCCGTAGGTGTAAATGTGAGTGTGAGTGGTTGTGTGTCTCTATGTGTCAGCCCTGTCACGACCCTTCGGGAATAAGCGGTTACAGAAAATGGATGGATGGAGTTTCTAATTATAGTTTTTAGCTTTTTGGCTCAGATATTAACAATATTTGTTACAGTGACATTACTTAGAATTACTGGAAGCAGCCTCTTACACACAACAAAGAATTTCCTGGAAAGCTCGTGCTGCTCAGCATCATTTAAAGGTAATACAGACTACAGAGACAGGTGTGGGTCTCTACATCGGAGAAAATAATTAGTTTGTGTAGGTGGCAGGTGGATGACTCATGCATACATCCATGCATCACTAGAAAGCAGTGACATCACTACAGCAAAGTTCATTGGGGCAACAGCCAGCAGTCGCTTGATCAAAACATCAGAGACAAACTATTGTTTGGAACGGACTGAGAGCTCAAGACCATGCAGGTCCAGGTATCTAATCCAGAGCAGGATGAATGATCTTAGAATGAGGATTGGATTCCAACTGGACCTGGGAGATTGTGGCATCCTTTGTCTAACATGGCTCACACATCAGGTGCCAGATCAATTAGTCCAACCATCTGAGTCCCTCTCTATTTTTCATGAGGATGGAGCACTGTAGTCCAAAGGTAGTGGTGTCTGTCTCTGACGAATCACAATTGATGTAAACTTCTGACTGTAAACTATACACTGTATATCAAGATGGATGGCCGCATTTTCCGCTGTACCAAAATTAGTTTTTTTAGTTTACCCCTCTGTGAACATGGAGGGGACAATGTGCATGACTTATACTGCAGCCAGCCTCCAGGGGGCGATTGAGATGTTTTGCCTTCTTTTTTGGGGAGCTGGCATGTTGTTCATCTTTATATAGTCGATTTTGTAACCAAACCAGAATGATCTTTTTTCCTTTTTTCCTTACTATGGTCTACTTACTGAGACAAAACAAAACAGTACTAATGAATAACATAACACAATGCTGCTACAGTACTGGTAACAAAAGTGGAGAAATGAGCCCTGCTACTTCATGTTGCACTGTGCTGTCTGGACAGACTCTGGGGTGCTGTGTGTGCTTTATGGACATTCACCAACAGAGATGAGTTTGCAGAAAAATTATAATATACACACATGCATATAAAATCCCACCAACACAACTAATAATACCTCTCCATAATCAGCAGACATGATATAATGTGTCCATATCTAATAACTAATATGTCCTACAGTATATTAACATCATGTCCACTGAGAACCCCCCACCCTGTCTGCTGTGGACACAGCGGGGGCCTCATCTTCTGAGTCAGCCTTATGTAATAGCCACTCTCTTGCCATTACAACTGTATTATGCTGTCCTTTTATTGCCCCTTCAGCACCTTGACCGGCACTGTGGCTGTATGTAACATGATAACTGCTCTCCATCTGATTCCCCATCTGGCTCTCTCTCTTTTTTTTTTTCTATTTCTTTATCTTTCTATCGCACACAATTTCTGAATCTGTTTTCTCTCTTCTACTGTTTCGCTCTCCTCCAGTTTATTCGCTGATGCTGATTGCCTCTGTAATGCACTGAAAATGTCCTGGGTGGCTATTCAGAGCAAATTGCTTTGTGTTGTGTTGCTGTAGGGCCACACTAACTGAACCGGGGAGCCAGGCTGAGGCCTCCACAGTTTAGGGGGGGGGGGATAATGATGAAGGCTGCTAATGGACCACGTTGTTAGGCTCCAGTTTTTGCAGTTACAGCACAGAAATAGCAGTGGCATGATAGTATAATGTGTTCAGTATCCCTCGGTGTAAACTCACCTCTAAGTTAAAATCAGAGCTAAAGAGAGAACTTGAGTTCATTTCTATAGCCAACACTGTGCAGACTGTGCTTTATGGTTGCAGCAGTATACCGTGGAATGAAAATTGACTGTTATCATACCATGTACATTTGCTTATCTATGGTATTGAATTCTACCATATTAGTGTTATTAAAATAATATGTAATATTTAGTGAAATTATAATAAAGCCTTGAAGCCAAAACAACCTTATTTTCCAAATAAAAATGATGAAAAAAGCTAGACATATGTTATATATTTTATAGAGTTGTGTACTGACGTGATCCCAAATGTTTCCAACAGTATTAAAACGCAGAGAAATCTGTAATTTATTCGAGGTAACAGTGCGTTTCCTACCAGCCATTGACTAGGTAGTTGCTGGTTTCTTTAATTTCCAGGAAAACACATTATATATCTGATGCGTCTGATACATTGGTGTTACGTGCCACAGTGTCTGTGTGATGCTGTGCTCTCCTGTGCCCAGGTTCTGCCCCCCCCCCCTTGCAAGTTGCAGTGATTGGCATCAGGTGCAACTGATCTGCAATCAGTACCTGGTGCTTAAAAACCTGGAGAGTGCAGCCAATCAGGGCCAGTGGGCCATTTGGTGGACTACAGTCTGCTAGTTTGTAGTCTAATCCTGCAGCAGCAGGTTAGACTACTTATGGCGGTTGACAAGTGCTTTGCTAACGTGCCCAGCTAGTGAAGTCACTTGTCTTTGTGTTTCATGTGCCTTGTTACCTCCATGGTTGGCAAGGGCACTCATTTGGACGGCCTCATGTCCTTTGCTAGTCCCGCCAGCTAGCAAAGGCACTCGTTGTGTTTTGTGCTTGTGTTCTTGTTAGCCTCCCTAGAGATTGACGTGCCAAGACGGCTTGCCTGGTCCCATGCAGTATGAGACTGTAATCTGTTACCTGCAGGACAGTAAGGTGAGGGGACAGACAACCCCCAAAACCCACCAGAAACCTGAAATGGTGGAAGATTTAACATCTGGGAAACACTGTCCATTAACTGTGACTGCGTTTGTGTTTTTGCATTGATGATACTTCATGCTCAGAGCCCCCCTCCCCTCCCACCTGACTCTTTTGTGTTGCGTCCTGTTAGCTCAGAGAGCAATCCACCCCTCGGGTGCAGCAGCACAATCTTAGATGTTGTGGTGCAGTAAAGCCAAAAAAGTAACAGATTAACTAGCAAATTTTGAAGGAGCTAGTGACTGCTGCTTCTGCATACATGCCTTACCAACGGATGTTCTAAGTAAAGATGGAGCCCTGTTCCTCTCTGCAGATATGCATTACTCACAAGTGTGTTACTTGATATGAAGTGTCCATACCAAAAATGTTTCTTAAGAGATGAGCCCTCTCATTTTGTCTCTTCCCATAAAAAAAATATTATTTTGCAGCTGTGTACCAGCGCTTCTAGCAGGATACAGGGGAAACACTGAAACTACGATTAGTCATTTAAAAAGCACACCGTAGAAGTGACATTAGATTATTAATACCTAAGCATTGATATGCATGATGGATGTTCCTGGCGACTAATTTCCCTGTCAATTAACCACAAAATTTATTTTAGACTAGTTGACTAGTGTAATGCTAAGAAAACACTCAGAAAGCATTTAAAATTGAGCAGAATTTATTAATTTATAATATCAACGACTCCCTGAAAAAAAACTGTGCATGCTAAGAGCCATTTGAAGCTGTTAATCAGAGTCTACAATCGCCAAATTGTATTTCAAATGCCGCTGAAATGCGCGCTGCTTAGCACTGTGCAATACAAACATTACATATTAACAAACAAAAAATGACAACAACTCACCAAATGCTTCAACCTTTCAGACAGAAGAGGATCACAGTGTCGGTGGGTAAACTGATGAACTGATGTTAGCTGGCAGCCTGCTACACAGAGTGGCTAATGCTAGCAGTGCTAGCAGCAACTGCTGCTCTGCTTGCAGGTTAATGTCAGTGTCTGTGTTTAATGTGGTCACATGTTGCTCCAGTCAAGTGATTATATACCAGTTTATTTTGTCACAGTCTGCATTCAACATTATTTCCATTTTCTAAATTAAAACACTGCCAACTCGTGCTGGTTGTCTTTAAGTGTTGCAAGATACAATACTTGTGATAAAAAAAACACTTAAGTAAAAGTAAAATTACACATTTTTAAAAATATACTCAAAAAGTTCAAGCA
Organism: Lutjanus erythropterus; assembly: GCF_056507025.1. Taxonomy (NCBI): domain Eukaryota; kingdom Metazoa; phylum Chordata; class Actinopteri; order Lutjaniformes; family Lutjanidae; genus Lutjanus; species Lutjanus erythropterus. The sequence continues at coordinate 30,552,138 of NC_139319.1, read as the reverse complement.
CACACAAAGACATTTTTTAATAACAAGAGTAAAGAGTAAATCACTGGTTAAAATATATCCTTTATACCATCAGATCCAGCTCTTCCAGTAACAGACCTGGGCCCATATTTCTCTCAGGGCAGGAAATCACTTCTAACTGGCCAAACATAAAACAATCAGGAGTTGCCAGGAAACGGTGTTCAGGCAGAGAGATTCGATGAGTGGAGAGATGACAATCAGTTTACTGGAATATGTTTTTTGAGAAAAATGAAGATAATTTGAGACTGACCTTGGGCAAAGTGTGAAGTAGAACACATGTTGTCCCCGCAGAAACTCATGTCCTCACAGTGTTGGACTTAATTTTAACAGGAACAATGCGGATGTGAAACAGTGACGATTCTGTTAGAGCCAACAACTTTGGCTGTCATAAATCAAACTTAAATCGTGCTTGTGCACATCATAAAGATTACAGCAGACTAAAACTTATTTAAACACAATCATCTCCCTGGCTGAATGTCAGCTGCATAATGAAAGATATCTCTATTTAATTATAACAGGTAAAATATTTTATATCCTGTTATTTTTTAATTAGGTTATTTCAAATAATTGTGGGGTTGTAATATTTGAGAGAAGAGGATGTTCATATTGTTATGGTGCATTTCCCAAGATTGTGTAACATGAGAGAAATAATAAATGTTCCTCTTGTGAGGTTAGTTAACAGAGGGTGTTGTTGAGAGGGCTGGACAGTAGAAGAGAGGATTTCATGTTCTTTGTGGAGGATCTCCAACATGTGCCTCTGCAATATGTACAAGATGCAGCACTATTATAAGAACTGTAAAACATTGTGGGTGGATGGGGCTGATTTCAGTCTTCATTTGATTTTACAGTCCACTATATAATTTGCGTATTTGTAAATATCTGCAGATACTTGAGGTTGCTGTAATGTATGGGGTATTTACAGATGATACCAATACCAAACCAGTTCGGTCTTTTTATTTTGTGATTATGATGGTGGAAGCACTGCTGGTTTTGTCCACAGGGGCCTCCAATTTATCAAAATATCAGACTCTCCCATGCAAAGTGAACCTATACCAATAACATTCAGAAAGTGAATCCCGGGTGAAGTGGTCTGGTTTGCTGTAGTCTGACGAGTTCACATTTCAGCTAACTTTAAAAACCAGGTATAATGATGTGTTAGTACCCATGATATAGCTAACTGTCACAGCTGTCAACGCCCCATTTATGCTGAAAGGTACATGCAGGTTGGGGGCGATATATGCTGCCACCCAGACATCATTTTCAGAGATGTCCCTGCTTATACCAGCAAGACACATTCTGCATGTGCGGCTTCATATTAAAATAGTTCAGGTACTAGACCCGTCTCCTACTGAAAATGTGTGGTGCTTTATGAAGCACCAAATACAACAGCAGAGATCCTGGACCAGGTTCTGTAAACATTTCAAAACTTCAGTTCAACTTCGCAGTTAGTGTCCTCAGTTCCCACGTGCCTCTGTCCTGTTCAGAATGAGTGTATATTTACAAAAACAATGAAGTTAATCAGTTTGAACATTAAATACCACGTCTTTGTAGTGTATTCAGTTGAATATAGGTCAAAAAGTTCTTACCAGTATTGCATTCTTTTTTTATTACCATCCCAACTTTTTTGGAATTGGGATTGTATGTTTATGCTCGTGGAAAAACAAATGAACAAACAAAAAAAAACACAGTGTCACACTACAGTAGCGGTCTTTCTCCTTGCTGAAAGTAAATGTAGGATGCTTTATAAATAATTCTCAAGTCCAACTCAAAGGTAGGAGTGCTTTAGTCAACATGATTCCCAGAGAGACTCAGATAAATATGGACCCGACCTGGACTCTGTGTATCTGTGATGTTTTGAGCTGCAATTTGAGCCGAGAGAAACTGCTGAGGGCTAAAAACTCCCATTTTCAGGTGACCATCAGTTACTCTGACTTAAAAGCTTTAAAGCTTTCCAGTGTGTTTGTCTTTGTGTCTTTTGAATACTGTAGACACAGTAAAATATGTTTAGTATTATATTTATTGCATTAAAAGCTTTGTTCTTTGTCTTGTCTCTTCTTGTTTCAGGTTTAAAATGATGCAGCAAAGGATTTGAAGAACCAGCAACTACAGAAGACTCCTAAAAAGTCCTTTATTTGTGTGTGTGTGCGCACGCATGTGTGAGAGATTGTGTGTGTTTTTGAATAAGTGAGAGTGTTCTGTACCTTTCATGTGCTTTTAAAAGCACAGCTGTTTTAGTCTGGGCCAAGACACTGTCAGATTAACTGTATCTTTTTATGTACTCGCCCCATATTTAAACTGGATGTGGGTCAGACCGGCTCTTTTTATATACTGTTCTCATTACAGTTTTGGGTCACTCAGCTTTTTACACTGGGAGCCTTTTAAATAAATCATATGTCCCCAGTCTGAGTGTTGGTCATCTGTTAATATCCGTGGGTTGTGTGAGTTGTGTTTTATGTTGAATTAGTAACTCCCATATGTCTACAGCAAACAATGTATCACACGCACAGCATCATGGGCCGTATTGCGTATAATTTGTCGTCACCCTCAAATGAGTCAGACTTGGCAGCGGACACCGCTGTGCCAGGCCAGTCCCAGCGAGGCCAGCGGAAAAGAAGGGCAGGGGGGAAGGCGGCTGACTCTGCAGGGGTGGTAGCCAGGAATAGAAGTGGTCAGATGGGACAGTATTGATCAGCAGGAGGGGTCAGAGGATCAGTTGGTGGAGACCGCAGACTCGTCCCGCGTCAGAGGGATGTACACAGTGTAGGACACTGGGCAAATACTGTAGAAACGGTAGACAGATTGCAGCATTTGATGGAGGGCAGGTCATTACATACTGCACTCCGTAAGACACCGCGCTCAAATCACATAAGGGTGCCAAGTGGAAGCTAAGACTTGCTCTAATCTGTCTTTTCTGCTCTAACTGACCATTTAACAGTTCAATCAAGTGTTCACTGATGTGATCAAGGATTAAATATTTTATCACAGCAACAGTGGAAACCATTTTATGTGTTGAAGGCCATCTGTTAAAGCTCTGAACCCAAAACTGTAATCTAGTTTTACACTAAATCTGATTAAATGAATGATTAATACATAGGCTAGAACCACAACTAAATCTGTCTGAAACGTTTTCATGATGTGAAGCATATGTAGACATTAGCATTAGATGGCCATTAGTTGGCTCACATTTCTATAGGTGATTGTAGTTGTTGGTTTTTGATCAAGCCTTTGAAATAATAGAATTTCGAGAAAAATCAGCTAATTAATGTGTTTCCATCAACTACTGTTTTGCAGTCTCACTCGACAGTTCAGCACTACATAGTTCTCAGTCTTTTCATGTTTTCAGCGACTATGTCAGATCAAAAACACTCTCTTCCCTTTACACAGACTTCAAGAACCATTCATTAAGATTCGAGAACCTGTAACCCCAAAAACTGATGCAGCTTTGTCCTTGACAGTGACACTCAGTTACTGCTGCAGTCAGCTGGACATGCTTAAAAAATGCAGGTTTTCAACCAAACTCAAACTTTTCTTTTTCCACTGTTTTCCAAGATTTTTAGTATCCCATAGCCACAAATTACTGTAATATATCTGTGGAATCTGGGCTGTCAAAACTCACTTTCTTGGCTGTTCTCTCTGCTTCATATAAAACTTTCCTTCTGTTGAAGTTGCAAAGAAATTCCTGTCTCTACCTCCCACCTGCTCACAAAACTACCATGAATATTTCATTATTATTCACACGTTATAAAGTTAATAACTAAGCAGTATTAATGCCACAGGATTTTACACTGTGATAGATTACCTCTTCTATAGACCTCTTCTCTGTTCTAACGATCTTCCGGTCTGGTCTATAAGAAACTGACACTCAGAGAAAAAAAATCTGACAGCTTCTTTTCTCCTCTCTGTTCTCTGTTTGCTCCACAGTTTTCCCATCTGCAATCCCTCCATTTTCTTTTCTATCTCCCCTTTCACTCTCTGTGTTTCAGAGGCCCTGAGCAGTTGAAACTTTGGTGGACATCTTTGCTTTTTCGTTATTTAGAGCCTGAAGAGTCTGACAGAGGGCAGCGATCCTGCTGTCCTCCTCTGACAGCTCTGCCCCGATTCTCTCAGCAGCCTTTCTGTCTCCTCCTTCCCCTACCTTATTCCTGGCGCATCAACTATGACCCCCTTTTATCCTCTTATTTAAATGTTTTAATATTTATCTCAGCTTTATAATTGTCCTGCCTCTTTCCCTGAGTTTCATTCGGTGTTGAAAATGTCATGTTTGTCCTCTCTTTTGTGGCTGATAATTTCCACTGTTATGTTTTACAAGTCTGCAGCCGTGATCTCTGTAACTTGCTGTAAAATGGATTGAGTCATTTAATACTTTAAACAACACGAGTTTCTGACTCATGGAGTTGAAATCATTAACATTTTTTGTAAGTATAGCATTCATGAATTCCTCAGTGAAGCCCCTCAAGGCCCATACAATGAGAGAGCAGAGCAAGAAAGAAAACATGAGATATTGCATGAATCAATTCAGCAACATGCCATTATTGTCCTTTACAGGGAGCAGGGACATCTCCTCTCTGGATCCATTCCATACACCGTGAGGGAAAAAAGGTCTAAGAAAGCATGGGACAAGAATCAAAGCGAAGCTTGAAAAAAATCAGTCGAACTCTTGAAGCTCTGACCAGGACAAATGAGAAGATGCCCAAGAGCGTGACTGCCCTTGAGATATTTCTCTCAGCAGATCTGCAGCAAAGCCAAACAAAGGACAGTGAGCGAAACAGAGGTCAGAGCCATGACTGTCTGTGAAGAGAAAAGCATTCAGTTCTCTTTTGATTGGAGTTCCAGAGATAGACACGGAGTCTGAAGAGGCGTCTGCTGCAGTCAGCACAGAAATTTCTTCTGCTCTTTGAATAGACACAACAATATAAAGACGCAGAGGACAGCTTTAAGAAAAAAAATCCTCCTGAAGAGTGAATTACACAAGGTATTGTGTGTCATTGTTGCGTTCATCTTTCTTTGCGTATTTGGTCAGATTCAAGTCACAAATTTGATGACTCTAGACTCAACTTGACAAAATCACATCAGACACTTAATTACCCTTTTACACAAATGTCAACTGTTTTGTCTCTGCTGTAACTTTTATACAGACAGTGAGGTGGTGCATTTCTGCCTTGAACAGGCAGTGTAAAAAGGGTTATAGTTACATTACTGAGCACCAATTAGAAAAGTTTTAAAAAGAAAAAAAAATACAAAAACTATGCAGTGGTTCACAAAGAACAAATTGTAATATGCAAAACGAGTGGATTGAAAATTACAGATGGAGACGTAACAACTTTTTGATTACGTTTGACATTTGAAGTTGCACATGGTAAAACTGTAAGTCAAGGCTCTGTTGTTGAAATGGCATTACATTTAGTATGGAGTTCATTGTGACTTGTTTTGGACTCAACTCAAAGTTTAGGATTTGACTTGGGACTTGCCCCACTTAACTTGGGTTTTGAAAGCAAAGAATTGAAATATATTCTGACTTGACTTTCAAAACAATTACTTGGTCCCCTCTGATTTCCCAGAATGCCCTCAAATAGCACATAGAAAACAGGCAAATAGTTAAAATGACTATATAGTTAGCTAGCTAACATGAGGTAGTTAACTAGTTCATGAAGATACTAGCGTGTCTCTGTCTACAACTGCACAACAGCAACACAACAGCTAGATATTCAGGGTAATATGCATCACAAATAGTATTTTAAGATGGACACTACCTTTATAATTGGTTCAAGTCAAGTCTGGTCAGAACTCTGAGGCAAGTCTCAAATTAATCGAGACGAGTTCAAATCAAGTCTCAAGCAAACAGTCACAGGTTCAAGACAAATCTCAAGATCAACAGAAGTCCAAGTCAAGTCTTAAGTCAGTCAACACAAGTTCATGTCAAGTCTCAATTATTTTGAAGCAAATTCAAGTCAAGTTAAGTCAAGTCAAGTCAAGTCAAGTCAAGTCAAGTCATTCTACACAGGTCCTCGTAATATCTCAAGTTAATTCAGAACACTTTAAGTCAAGTCGCAAGTCAATCGCTACACTTTCAGATAAAGTCTGTAGTCTGTTAGAACAAATCAAGTCACACATCTTCATAAGCAAACTGCACATCAGCATGCAGGTCTTTTAAACCTCTGAATGATGGCTGTCATTCAGTATTTGAACATTTTGTTTTCAAAGGCCTGCTCATGGTGCTTTTTACAAAAGACTAGACCAAGCCCTGTCAGTACACCAGGCCTACGAATTTTACATTCAAGCTAACTGTGCAGGTTAGACTGACCATGTTTCAGGATTATACCAGATCAAAACATAAGACTTGATGTTTGTGCTGTCAAGTGAATCCTTTAGAGAGTCAAGGCTCAGGTATTTCAGGTCTAAGAGCAGTCAAGTCCCAAACAAGTTTTAAGTCCTAATTTTTGAGACTCAAATCTGACTCACATCTGAGTCTCAAGTCTCTAGAGCTGTTAAACACATAACCAAGCATCCCAACATTTTTTCCTGTGTTTGTTGCTCGGTTTGATAACTTTTGCATAAAAACACAAACAAACAGCATCCTCAATATGTTGCTGAGTGTGTAAGGAGACAAACTGTCACAGATGCTTCGCTACACAGACTCACAGGGACTGGGTACAGATTTATACTTTGCTTTTTCTGTGGTCCAAAATGATCTCCAATTCTCTCAGATGAATGAGTTCCATGAGAAAGAAGCGACAAAGTGCTTTCGGTCTGTTTTATCCCAGGGGTTTCCCCCAGCTGATTTTTCACTACTTGGTTTAACCATCAAACAGTGTTTCATGACGTCCTAAGCACTCTATGAGCTGAAAGTCTCTACAGACATGAAATATTAACTGTATGTCTGCCTGTGTCTCTCTCCTGGAAAGGTTACAGTATACCTGGGCCTTTTGTTGGGGGCCATGACACAAGTCATGTCATACAGAGCTACACAGAAGATGAACAGAAAGATCACACCTCCTCATTGTTGTGCTGTCCTGACTGAAGGTAACACTCTTTGATGCATTACAGGCACTGTGTGCTCGTGTACAGGTGAACATGCATGTTTTTGTGTATTAGTGTGTGTGCTGGCAGCGGTTGAGATTGAATCCCCTGAGATAACATATATACATAGTCCTTGAAAGAAATTCCGTTTTGGTTCAAGGTTTCATCTGCATCTTCCTGACCCTGTCCTCTACTTGCCTGTCCCCTCTTGTTTACCTCTTCTTAGATGTTTAGGGTGTAATTTGAGGCAATATGTGTCATTGCTTTTTCAGACAGTGATATATATTACGGAGATTTTCCATGACAATAGAGCAACATTGGCAACTACAATGTTGGAGGTATCTTGAAATACCAAAGGGATGTCTTTCTTCATTTTCGTATTCTGTATAAATAAAATATGACTTTTGAGGAGCAAAACAATAAGCCCTCTAAACAAAACATTAGGCTTGGGCAGTATTTATTTTTTCATGCCCTCATACCCCCCTGACATTTTTCCAGGGTATATGGTATAAGGGAATATTTGTATAAAACTTGTGTAAAGCGGCTCGACTACACTGAACTCACCTAGGGAACAACACACACAGGAGCTCCACTTCAGTCTTGAGATGCAGCCTTTATTTACTGACAAACTCAAACCTCAACTGTAAGTTAACAGTGTAGTCTTTGTACAAATTCTTCCAAAATGACACCTTCACTGTTAACCTTTCCCTCCTCTCAGTGTGCATTCACTGTAAATCTGTCGATGAAGACAGTAATTAGTCTGCCTCTTACCCTCTGTGATGTTCACTAAGGTTACACACTCATGACAAAACACTTCTCTGACCAGTCAGTAGTCTGCAGTGTTTGTTAGCTTACCTTTATCATCTGGACTGAATCCAAAATAATCCAAAGCAGCGGTCTTTTTTAACTAATTAGTCCTATTACTTTATCCCTGAGACACCATGTTTCTTCTTCTTATGAAAGCTATGTTTGTCTTCTCAGCTAAGCTGCACACTTTAATACAGCATATCCCCATCAGTTTAATAGAAATAGCAACATCTGTATTTATGACTGTGCTGCAAATCACGTCATCTGGATTTCTAATACCCTGGTATACCATAATACCTTTATACTGCACAGGCCTACAAAACATCACTTCCAAAATCCCCTACATGAGTGATGTCTGATGTCATGTTTGCATTGGTATTACGGTATTATTTGTCCAGTCCAGTATCGCTAGGAATTATATTTGTATATTACAATTCTGAACTACACATAAAATGACATTGAACTTACTGCACAACCATCCACCTTAGCCTCTTCTAGTAGAGCTTTTATGACAGTATGTCGTATGTCCACATTTGTCTCTGGCAGACAATGGCTGCTAAAGGTCCTTGTCAGGTAAATGTATACACTTTTCAAGGTCTTTTTCCATAACCAGCACAAGTGGTTAAACATACAAGTATAACAGTATATCCAAAGTTTACTTACATCCCTCATCCCTTCCCCCAGCCCCCATACACCTGATAAATAGAGACAAAGCAAGCAAAAGGACATGCAAATGTGCCCCTATATCCTAAAGAGTTCTGGACAGAAAGTCCTTCACTGACCATCTCTTGAAATTTTGTTCAAGTAAGAAATCAACTGAATCCAAATTTCTCAAATAATTCCTGATGCAAAAGACCTTTTTCACAACAGATTTTCATTTTGATATGTCATAGCAGGAAAGACGCAGGTGTAACTAATATTCTGGAGAACAAAACTTCAAGTGAGATATCAACAACTTCATCAACATCTTCAGGTGATTAATGATCTCATTGGATTAGTTGATGTTGGAGATAACTGGGTTGTTTTCACCGTCTTGTTTGCTTAGCATTTCCACTAGCGTAAGCTGACACTCACCCACTCCTTGAGCAACTCCTTATCAACATGCTATTAAATATGTTACACCTATGTGAGACATTCATAGCTCTGGGCAATTTAGAGTCGCCAGTTAACCTAACCTGCATGTCTTTGGACTGTGGGAGGAAGCCGGAGCACTGGGAGAAAACCCACGCAGGTAAAGGGGAGAAAATGCAAACTCCACACAAAACAACTCAGCCAGCAGGTAATTAATATTGTTAATTACACCTTTGTTTTTCCTGCTATGACAAGTGACAATATTTACTATGAAAATGCATATCATTAATATTAGAATATATTAATTTTGACCAAGTTTAATATTTAATCTCTTCACTTGTTTGTCTGGGTTCATTATTAAAAGTATTACTTTTTAATACTTCTTTTCTCTTTCCTGGTGATCATGCATGTAAGAAGTGTCTCCTAAAACTCTTTTCTCCATAAGAGTACACTGCACAATCTATTTTCACTGCCAAGGTAGTAAAGGACAAAGTGTGTCACGAATGGTGGTGAATACTTTCATACAGAGACTCCTGCTTGTTCATCAATGTGAAGGTCAATTTTAGGCTCTGTTAAGTGGAGTAGAGAAAACGAAAGATTCCCATAGGTCCCTTAGGGAAGATGTGCACACGAGAGAAGACCAGAAGAAGGATTTTTAATGAATCTGTGAGCTATATGTGTGTGGTTAGAGGGAGGCGAGGGATTTTTGAAGTGTGCATAGGGCTCAAGTTGTCTTTCCTTGGGACATCAGTGCAGTAATTGGTAAGGGGGTGTGGGAGAAACCAACAGGGAGCTGGATGGCCTTTACCCAATGTGTAGCTGTCTCTGGTTCTTGAGGTCATACTGTGCTGCAGGGATTCACAACTCTTCTTTATCAAATGGAAGACTCCATGTTTTCATTCGTTTTTAGCACTACAGTCCCTTTGATTTTAGTCTGAATGCACTGCAGTCAAAAATACTTGTAAATTTTTTTAAATACTGCTTAGGCTCGCTCATTTCTGTCAGAGAACATTGCTGTGGCTAAAGAGCTGACAGCTGTTTTTGGCAAGGTCGCAATGTAACATTAATATTAGAAAAAAAAGTCAGTTCACCATGATATATTAATGTGCTGATCAAGAGCAACCAGAGTCACTGTGCTTTGAGCTACTGTGATGTGCAGGACCTCTCTGTACTGGTGCACTTTGTGTTACTGCCATAACAAGCAGACAGACCTGCCCGTACGTGACTAAAAAAAAAAAACACTGGTCTGCTTGAATGTGACTTTCATGACTCAAAGGTCTTTCAGGTCCTGAGAGATTGTCAGCACACGTGTCCGGCTCCAACATAAATATTTCAACAAATGGCAAATGTTCCAGCAGACACACTTAAGTAAGATGCCGCTACCAGCTGTAGTGTATTAAATTAAAGTACACCAAGTCCATATTTTTCATATGTATTTTTTAATCCACTAAAAATCATTCCACACAAAAACCTTGCACACTGAGTACAATATTTTCCCTTTTATTGAGTAAATTCACAATACAAAATTGTCAAGCAGTGATTTTGTGTGGTCCTAGGTCTCACGTCTGGGATGAGTCTCCTCTTCTGCTCTCACTCTGTCTCCTGCCACTTTTCCTTCATTTCCTCCCTTGCTTCTGTCCATTGGAGGGCTGGCACCAAACTCTGCCTGCATCTTACATTTGGCACTGCGGCTACCTGAGGGGCCTAGTTGTCCTCCCTCTCTGTCAACTATGTCCTGTCCTCATCCTCCTTCTCCAGCAGTTATCATCATTAACCAGATGCGAAAACACAGAAAAGTGAACCTGCTCAAAAAACTTAAATGAAAGATAAAAGTCAGTGTATAAATGAGATAGACATAATGTGAAGGTTGTATTTATTTTTAAACAATATTAGACCAAAATACTGAGTGAGTGTGTAAAGACTTTAAGTTTGGTGTTATTTCAAATTTGGCTTGTTATTAAAAAAAAAAAAAAAGCAAAATCAATGGGTGCCTCCATGGCTTAAAGTCCTTTTTGCACTGCTGTGCAGTAACCATCCTGACACCTGCCTGCCTTTAATAGTGTTCTCCCAAAAAGTGAAGCACTGTCAAAAGCAGCTGTTTTTAATCAGCCTATTCTGGCTTTTAGGTATGAGGATATGTTGGTCCAGACACCAACATTATCAGCTCCTCTATGATCACTTTCTGATCCCTGTTGCCTTCTCTGTCCATGATGACTGCTCCCTTCTTTCTGATTGGCCAAATTCAGGTGGTTACCACCAGAAGTTCAACATGATGAGGTCTGTGCAGCACAGAAAGAGTTAGCATGTGGTGGTGTGAAAAGGCCTTTATGGTTTGAATGCCAACCTTGGGCTGTCTGCATGTCTTCCTTGTGTCATTTCCCCCCTTCTTTCTTGTCATTTCTCTGCTTTGCTGGTCTGTGGCACTGAACACATCAGTTCCTGAGGATGGAAATATACAAAGACAGGCAAATACATAATTTGATAAAACTGTAGTTTCTAACAAACATTATGTAACAAGAGTTGGTTGTGCAGCATTTGTTGTGGACTATTTTCTGCTGTGGACTAATCCACATTTGGTGCGCTATTGAGTATTTATTGCAGCAGGACAGTGTGTGTGGGATTGACTCAAACTCTGGAGCCCATGTTCATTATAATGAAATGTCACCCAGTCCAACAGTGTGACTCACTGATGTGTCATTAATAGATTTGGAAAACAATGGAGCTATATGGCACAGAGGAATAAGATATATCAGGCTTGGCTACACATACAATACTTGTCTGTAAGATCAGTTCATTGTTGGTTGTTAGGACAGTAGATTACATAATGCTTGATGTGAAGTGCTTGGAAATAACAAAGACCCAGGACAAATCGTAAATATATCGTTGGGCAACTTGAGCTTTTTGGAGAAAATATACACCGGCTAAGCACTAAGAGACTGCAAGGACTACGCTGAAACTGAATTATTATAGTTTCGTTAATATTTTTCATTTCACTTTTAATTTTTGCTTTCAATTCAGTTTGGTTTCACTTCAGATCCAGAGTGTGTTTGATCATTTCAGTTAAAGTTTTAGTGTTTAAGGAGCAATATGTAGCAATTGCATGTGCAAAAGTGAGTACTGCATTTTAAATAGCAAGTTGGAGCCATAGACTGCAGATTAGATAGGTTGAAATCATATTTAATATGCTATCTATGGTTGAAACGAGTTATTTCCCGACACGCCCTCCTCCCCAGAGTGTAAGTTGATCAGCTGTTTAGAACTGTCAGTTATCTGTCAATGTAAGCTGAAGCCTGTTATCCTGAAAACAAAAGCCCACTGCTCTGAAAATACACACTCCGGACTACATTAAGTGACTCCATAAGATATTGCTCAGTTTAACCATTCTGCACATGTGCACCTTCTACAAGATTAGTAATGATTTCTCACAACCCATACACACACACACACACACACACTTACTCATTCAGTTTAACTTTAATAACCTTGACCGTAAAATCATCATCTGTAACTTTTCCCCCTCCTTCACAGGGGTGATTGGTTGTCTCGTGGTACCTCTCTTAGCCTACATCAACTTGTCATCCATACAGCAATACTGTTGTTACAGAGTAGGAGGCACACAGTAGTGACCACATGATATTAGAAACACCTCCATATGGATTGTCTTGTCCTACATTCGCCTTCCTTAACACCACTCTTTCCTTCCACTCCCTCATCTCTGTGTTCTCTTTATTTTCTCTCCTCTCATGTTCTCAGGCTCTCAGCGTGAAGCCCATTTATCCAAGGAGAACTGAGGTCCCATCCTCTGGGTTGCATTTGAAGTACCTCTTTTCTTTGCCTTGTCATAGCGAGCTTCTCAGCCACATGGCTTCTGCTTGGCTTTCTCTCAGTTGCTGAATCATCGCTTTGATTCCCTGCTTTCTGTCTGTTTGCTCCATCATCTGCCAGCTCTCAGTCCCCGGCCGCTGATCCAAGAAAAAGTTGCTGCTTCTCTGTGCTCGCTTATGTAATTCCAACTTATTTATATGTTATATTATGTAATGTTTTTGCTGCAGTAGCAAGACTCAAAACAATATCCTTGCCAGTAAGGCTTTATGCAGAGATAAATCATGTGAAGCCAACAGTCCTCACGACTAATGAGCAGCAATGTGTTTATTACCATGGGGACCTTCGTTAGCATTATAGCCACTCTGGTGAGCTAGCTAGTGCTTTTGGAACTTGCTGTCTTGATTTAGCTTGCTAGTAAGAAGCCTGAATTTCAGCAAAGCTCATTCAGTGACAGGATTCTGCTTTAATTTCCCCAATTTTTGGCAAATTCTTTGCATTGAAATTTAGCTTAATCCATATACATATACAGCTCAGGCATGATGCTACAGCACATAGATGGTCTGTGATCACGGATTAAATTTAATCATCACAGTGTGAAATGCAGTTTTATTGCCACTGTAATAATTAACAAAATCTCGATGCAGAGTTGCAGTGAAAAGCCAAAAAAAAGAGATGCACGCTGTGTTTGACTGTGAAGCAGAGCAAGGACTCTTAAAAAAAAAAAAAAAAGAAGAGTGACTGATTTAAAATCAATATTACCTCTACTGACTGAAATCCTGTAGGCTATGACTTTGCACATTTTCAGTGGTGTGGTTGGGAAACTGGGCATGCTTGTCATCATCGAAATAGATCATAAGGTTGTGTAACTTCTGTGATATCTGTTGCTGCAGCTCCTCTCACTGACTGGAGCAGCTCTGTGTCTGCCTGTCTGTGACATAGCCTTCAGCGTGGATTGGCTATTTCTTGTGAAGTGTAACTAATCAGATAGTGCTGTGGGCGGGACATTGAGCAAGTCTAGGGCTTTTCACACTGCACTTAGCCCCCGGCTAAGAGAGCTGTTTGCCCCAGGCTAAAGGAGCTGTTAGCCACAGGCTGAGAATGTTTTCACACTTGCACGATCTTGACACATTCCAAAATGGGCTAACCCTGATTTCAGCTCTGCTCCTTTGCAGTATACGTATTTATATATTCCACATACCCACTTAAAGGTGTGTCTTTTAACTGAAGACAAACTTGAGGATGCTCGAGTCAAGTGGCTGTAAAGTGGTGGATAAACTTTTCATATACTTCTCAGGGATAAACATGCTGTTTTCTTAAATTCTTCACAATAAAATTCCCTTGTTGTTTTGTTATTTAAATGCACAATCAGGAAATTCATTCATTTGAGGTTTCATCAGCGGTAACTTAACATGACTTCTTTACAGCTGAATGTGAATATTAAATGGTAAAATGATGCATGTACCTGAAAAGATTCAGTTAGAAGTTGTGACGCTACTGGGAGTTGAACATAACCACACTTTTAAAAACATCTTTCTTTCTGCTTTCCAGCACACATATGAGCTAAGTGTCAAAGCGTTCGCTTGTTCAAGGGGAAGAAAGGAGGGTCATCATGGGCTGGCTGTGGTCAGCGAGACCATTAGACGCTACTTCATCTACACCGCTTTGGCCGGAATCCAGAGTGGGTCCATCTCTGGAATGGCTCGGCGCGGTTGAAGTGCTAATGGAAATGCAAATCAGCACAGTATTGTTTGATTCGGTGCAGCTAAATGTGCCAGTGGAAAAGTCCCACTGGGCCAAGTATGTGTGTGTCAAAGGTGACAAAGTTATCTCAGCCCAGAGGTAAAGATAACCCTGGGCTAAGAATATGCAATGTGAAAAGCCCTAGAATGTAGTACTGTTATACTGTATAGTGCATTATCATCTGTTATATGAATTATAAGATACTATAATACAGAGTATAGTGTTAGTAGCATACTGTATAGTCTTATAAAAATGTTCTTCATTTTGTTGTTGTTGAATAGTTGTTCATGTCAATTGCTTTTTAAGAAAATCAAAGTACTTTTATGCAATTACTCAATTAATCAATGGAATAATCAGTAGAATACTTGACTACTAAAATAATTTACATTACTCTTTACATTATTGATGATTATAGATAAAATCTCATTGTGTTAATATTTTCTGAAAGCACCTATATTCACATCTACAATTTTGCTGCAAATCAGCAAATATTGATACTGAGGTATTTAGTAAAAAATATTGTGATGTTTGATTTTCTCCATGTTGCCAAGCACTACTGTAAAGTCTTAATGACAGGTGTGTGGGATAAAAAAACATGACTGTAAAACCACCAGCTGTGCGGTGTTGATCCCTTGAACTCACATGAAGTTTCACAACTTCACCAGGTAAATTTTCTGTAGTCAAACAGCAGGTTGCAAATACAGGTCAAATGTTTTGTCATGAAAGAATGTGTTTGTGTATAATACATACCTTTAAATATGCATTAAGCATATATGCACAATTGACTTAATTACTTCACCTATTCACTGGTGTTGTTCCCAGATGGAGGCAAGGCGAGTGAGCAGGTGTGTGTGTGTGTGTGTGTGTGTGTGTGTGTGTGTGTGTGTGTGTGTTTGTGTGTTTGTGTGCTTGTGTGCGTGTTTGTGAAAAAGAGTGCTAGTTTAATATGTCACTTATGTTCCTTCTCTCTCAGGAGGCCACATGGAAGGGCGAGGAACTGACTTCACTGAATGGCAGATTTGGGCCAATTAAGCTGGAACTGGAGCATATAAACACAAATTCACACACACACACACACACACACACACACACACACACACACACACACACACACACACACACACACAGATGCTGTAGCTGTGGCCCGACCTGAGAACACCCTGTGGATACACCCTCCTGCTCTTTCATTCACGTTCCCCCTCTGTTCCACATCTCACAGGCACTTAAGCAGGTACTCAGTCTGTTTTCTCTCTCTACACACACAAACACACAAACACACACACACACACGGTATGCTTACACATCCACTGCAGCTCTCTGTCCCTCCCTCCCTCACACACACACACACACACACACACACACACTACAGCACTCCTGTATCTTCTTTCCTCTCACATACAACACACACACACATCCTGCAGTACATTTCTAACTTTTGTCCGTTACATGTGCTTTCTTTCTCCATCTCTACTGGGAAAACTGATTGATCCCATCCTGCATAGATTCCCCTTCAGTGGAAATCTGCTTGGGAATATTCACATCAAACCTCGCCTGTTCTCTCTTCCCCTCTCAGACTCTGACTGAACATCAGTTCAATGTCATACACAGCTGAGAAAGGCTTCAGTACATCTGTAGCTGAATATTCTCCTTTTACTTAAATCCCCACAGCGAGACGGCAGCACAGGCTACTTACTGTGAGTGTGTGCGTGTGTTTACATGTCTTCAAGTGTATTCTCACATTTACACAGAAGCAAACAGCAAACTCAGTGATTGTGTTTGTGTGTGTTTTTGTTTTGTTTTTGTCATGAACGCCCGCCTGCCTGCCTGCCTGCCGCACCAGCAGACACAACCGCAACAGAAATTCTCGATCCCGATTCAGGCTCGTTCAATTATTCATACTGCTATTGCGGTGCTCTGGCACACAGAGAGAGGGAGAGGGGTAGAGGAGGAGAGAGGCAGTGTAGAGAGGGAGGGAGAGAAATAGAGGGAAGGGGGGGGGGGGGGGGGGGGGTTATGGTGTTTCCTAAGAAAGGCAGCTTTAGAGATGGAATATGTATGTGTACCCAGTGGCAGCATCTACACTCTTAGAAATAAGGTTTCCAAAGGGGTTCCTCCAACCTTTTTTGAAAAAAGGGCTCATCAAGGGTCTTTGTAAGACTGAGGGATACATTAAAGGAGCAATATGTAGCAACTACACATCCAAAACGTTGGAGCCATAGACTGTATATTAAATAGGTATTCCCCTCTCCTGACATGAAGAAGCTCAGGCAGGCTGCAGGAACACTGCAGGAGTGCAAGACAAGCACAATATTAAGACTGACAATAACAAGCAAGCAACACTGAGACCCACACCTGAGGTCAGACCTACATTGATTAGCTGTTTCTACCTCTATCACTTGTCTGTCAATGTAAAGTTAAGCCTGTTATAAGCCTGCCTGACAGTCTCCATTAACATATTGTTCAAGTTAACAGTTTACAATGTTTACTCCTTATAAATGATTATTGATGAATTCTCAAGACTCATAAACAGACACTTACTCAGCAAACATTTCAAAGGACAATGCAGCTGTTACGTTGTTGTCAGAGAAGTAGAGGTATTTCAAAATAGCAACATAGCGTTTCCTTAATCTCTGATGACATATGGTCATTTTATGATAATTTATGGAAACTATACCACAGATTTCTCCTTTAAGAACCATGTCTGAAAGAAAGAGTTCTCAGGGATTATTGAAGGCATCGATGTTAAAAGATCTTCAGCTTCAAATATTCAAATTTTTACCAATGTTTCAAATGGTATTTTTAAATGTAGATGTATCTGGGCAGCCCACATTTCCCATCATGCCTACTCTGCTTTACTGAGTAGTTTGTTAAATTTGCTGTTTTATGTTCCAGAATGCAAAAGTTACTTGTCTACTCAGAAAGAAGAACCCTTAAAAGAGAAGATGATTATAGTTGAAACCATTAGAATATAAAATGGTTCTCAGTAGATCTCCTGTGTTGGGCTCTGAATAACACCCTTGGAATATAAAAAGGGTTCTCTTTAAATCTTCCTGGGTAGGTTGTAGATGAAACCCTTAGAATATAAAAGGGTTCTCAATAGAACTTCCTGGGTGGATCCTTGCTAGTGCCCTTAGAAGGTGGAAAAAGTTAAAGATAGTTTAAGAACCATTATACCATAGAATGGTTCTGTGTAGAAACTCACACATAAGCCCTTTCCACCACATGGAACCAGCCCTTTTCTAGTTCAAGCACCTAATTTTGAACCATTCAAAGCATTTTCCCCAAAAATAAACTAAAGTGGGCGTGTTTTTGATGAAAAAAAACGGTTCCACTCAAACTGGTGGAAATGCACACTGGTTCACAAGATAACACAAAGGCTCTCAGGATTTTTGAATGGAACTGGTTACAGAACCGGAGCTACTTTGGTTGAAAAGGGACAACAGGGGGTTCTGAGTGGAACCTCTCATGGATGGTTCTAGGTATAACTCTTTATGTAGGGTTCTAGGTAGGGATTAAAAAGGGCTCTCCTATGGGGACAAGCTGAAGAACCTTATGAGGTTCTAGTTGGCACCTTTATCTCTAAGAGTGTATTCTGTTTCAGTGTCGTCCTGCTGTGCTGCCTCCCGTCTCTTGTTACTTTCTCTCCCTCTGTCTTTCGTCACTTTGCTCCATTTGATCTGTCTTTTTCTCTCACATCTTCTAATTCTTTTTCCCTTCTCCCTTTCCAGCCTCTTTCCTGTTCACCTCATCTGTCGCTCTCTATCTGCTTTATTTACAGATCTCTCTGCCACCCTCCTCCTCTTCCTCTGTTTTCCGTGTGACACCGTATCCCCTGCCCCCCCTCCTCAGGACCCTGATCACAGGACGAGACCTACCATTAGAGTCCTCAAAACTCAAAGGACAGCTGCGGTGTTAATCTCAACAAGGCTGCAAACTCATCCAAGGACACTTTATAGTGCTCATACTACTGACCTTGAATATGTGATGACTCCCTATACTTAACACCCCCTGTCCCCCCCCGGGAGGTTGCATCATCCCATTTACAGTTCATCCTACACCTTACTTGACCCTTTGGGGGGCTGTCAAAGACAAGTCCAAGACCTATAGTTGGACCTTTTGACCTGTATCTCTCCAGGTACCTCATTTTCTTTCTCTTGTCTCCTGTGGTTTTACTTTTTATCCCCTCTCTGATCTTCTTGTCCACACCCTTTTTTCTTGTAGGTTTTGTCAATGCAGCAGACCACTGCGATCCCCCCCCCCCTGCTTCGCATTATGGAAATCACTGGCCTCCTCTGGTGGATGGCCCGTTTCTGTGAGATATGGGCTGTAACTGGCTCCCCAGAGACAAGGAGAGAGAGAGAGAGAAGAAGAAGAAGAAGGCAGCGAGAGAGGGAACATGAGAGAGAGAGTGAAATGTGGGGAATGTGGGAGGGTGAACATGCGAAAGGGGAAATAAAGAAAAAGCACAGCGCCTGCTTAGTCGGATTCACAGTGAGAGAAATAAAGATGATGAAGGAGGAGGAAGGAATATGAGAGAGAAGACTGGAGGGAGAGAACGAGAGAGACGGGAATATAAAGTCTGAAAGTACAGAGCACAGTGCAGAGGAACATTTGGAGGAACTGACAGCAGTCTGTTATTAGACTCCTTAAACTGTACAACTCTGTAATTTTCATTAAAGAAGTTCCTCTACCACCAGCCTTTATGAATGATTTATATTTATATATAAACTAATCGCTTTATTATGGGTTGATAAATCATTTACTAATTCTTCACAGATCAGTTATAAGACATTGAAGCACCTGAAAACGTGGCCTCAGATCTTAAGTGTTTTTCTATGACGTTAAAGCAACATTATGTAAGACTTGATATCAGGGGTGTGTTCAGACTTTATTGACTGGGATGGCTCAAGTGGGGCACTGACTTATGCAGAGATGGCTCGAAGTACGTGTGCACACATGCATATTTCTCATATCGACTTTAATTGCCAACATCATAGTATCTTACAGTTTCTTACATTAAAAAAAACATTGTTCCCTCCCTTTATTAGCATAAAGGGAACTACAGTATATCATTATACAACCCTGTGTTGTAAAATGATCAATAAATAAAAGAAAAATTAAAAGTAGACCATATACAAAAGAAAACAATGCACATTTAAAGACACTATTGATTCAAACTAAGATCCTGTCTGATTTGGCATCATAGTTGACATTTTGCTAATGACACCTCAGTTAGTATCATTGGTAACACACATGTTTGCTGCTCTTTCATATCAGTATGACTGATTCCCTGACTGGGAGTGGTTTTGTGTGTCAGGGGTAGTGGGACCTTATATTTGCTGTGAGCCAGTGGCTGGGATTCAGTTTGTTGAAGTGCGCCTCCACTCCGTACTTTAGTTATGCTACATGGAGCAAACACTGCCGGCTCTCATTCGTCTGTGCTTCTCTGTGTGCAGGTATGGCGTGCATGTGATTAAAGTGGATATCTGAACATTGCACTCATTCTTTTGTGCTTATCTCTTTGTGCAGGCCAGGGTCCACATCAGGTACTGCTGTCCTCAGGCAGAGTTGGATTTCCTGAAGGTTGTCCACGGTGTCCATGGTGATGGCTCAGGGAGGGCTGCCATCAAGTGACGTTTTTAGGTTGTCAACAAACTGCGATGAAGCAACGAACCTGGAGTGCAGCCGACCTTGGCCTTGGACAGTTCTCCTCCTCCCCTCTGCCAGTAGGACACTGACTGTTGTTGACCTCCTTTTTTGATAATTGAGAACACTGACTGTTTCACCTGCTTTTGATAGTAAAGAAACTAAATTATGGCACAAGCAAGATGTTCTCCTTCAGATTTTAATAGATTTACAAGATATAATAAATTGAGTTTTGAACATTTGTGGTCTTTTGCCCTTGAGGAGACTAGCCAAATGTGTGGGCCCACTGCAAAACACTGCAGTGAGTGTTACAAATGCAACAATAACTTGTGTTTTATTGTTAATAGAAAACATTTAATGAGTAAGTTTAAAGTCATGCTTTATTAATGAGTGGCATTTTGATGTAATGTAGAAAAATGTAGGTGCTGCAGATGGTAACTCCTTGAAATTTCACTACATTTTTTTTTTTATATGTTTTTTTTTCCAGCTTTATTGCTGAAGCATGTAATCATGTACCTATGACACATACACACTCATAGGTACATTAAAGAGCGAGGGCCCTTGAGCCGATCAACCACTTGGCCAGATCAACTGAATGCAGAACTGTGGAGCAGTGGAGGTGAGCAGGGATGGGAGCCGTGCTGCAGCTTTGACTTATGGCTGCTCCTGGCTTATGTCCGGCCAGAAAAATTAAACTGACCTCAGGCCTCAGGCTGGCCAAGCAACAGAAAGCCCAAGACCATTGTGCTCATATCTTACAGAGATCTGCTTCACGGCATCCTGGATCAGGTTGTTGCACTTGATGGACGGACTGTGTTCTGAGCTGACAGGACGCCACCTGCAAGACTGCAGCAGGATGAGGTGAGGAGGACTCTGTATCTACCATCATCTTGTTTCTGCTGTTTACATTCAACCTGAAGCAAATTAAAAAAACAAGCTGCAGATTATTCCTTGAGTGTGCATGTGTGTATATATTTACATAGCGATACAGCATTTACATCTACATTCTTTTATTTTGTTTTATATTTTACCCTATTCTGTTCTGAATTGAATTATCTGTGTGTGTAGCATGAAAGAACTACAACTCTCATTTCATTGTGCAACCCTGTGTTATATAATATTAAATAATCTTGAGACATTGATAATATAATTTCTACATAATTTCTTTAAAACTATGACCAACAAAAAATACACACATACATACAGTACATTACAGTGTTATGAAGCATTATTAAGTCCCCTGAACAACAATTCATTTATTTTCTTACTAAAATACTAAATGTTTAAGTATAATGTATATTCTTGGCCTTAATATTAAAATAAAATTTTGTATTGCTTTTATATATGTGGTTTTCAATTTAACATAAACTATTTATTTGTATATTTATTTTTATTTTTATTGAGGACAGTTTCTCGGAGCCAATCTCTCTTTCTCCAGACTTCTCCTCTGATGAATCCGTCACATTTGTCTGCCTCACAGATTCTGATTTCTATGGGGGACTTCACCCGAGACGACCCTTCAAATGAGATCAGGACTCCTGGTGATGAAGACTCCTCCTCTTTACCTTCCCTAGTGTTCCTCCAGCTTCCTCTTTGACATCCTGTTGTCGTGCGTCAGCCATACATATTTCATTAAGGATTCAGCCAGGGGTAAGTGGCAGTAGGTTAAGAGTAAGGACATTAATAAATCAAAGCAGATTGGAAGTGGCATGATGGCATTTCATACAGAGTTGATGGTTGATGGTTGTTTTTGTCTTTTTGCTTAAACTGAAACTTCACACAACCATTTGTGTGTGTATGTGTTTGTTTTATGACCCTTGAACACCCAAACCTAGTTAAAAACACTTTGATAAAATTTAAAAAATAATTAATTTAGTAGAAAACAAGTACTCATTCATGATTCTAGAGAGGTCCAGTGACCAGGAGGAAACCTGGAATCACCTGGGAGAAACTCATCACACACATGGAGAGGAAACACCTGAGAGCCCCCAGAGCCGCAGGCGAGAGCATCCATCTGTAGAGAGTTGGGCTATAACGCGGCAGGGTTCTAGATCAAACGCACGCTTCAAAAGGCTTCCGCATCTCAAAGAACGGCCTGAATTGTCAGGACTGTCCAGACTTGTTATGGATGCAGACAAGCTCACATAGGTACTGATATCTCAAAGCAGGTTTTATTTCTCATTCACAAAGTTTGCTTGTGGGTTCTTCATCGAAAGAGACAGCTACAACACCACGCAGCAGCGTGAACCGTGTTAATAAGCAGAAACACAATCAGCTTGATACAATGATAAGAGGTGTGAAGTGCAATCAAACCGATAAATAAATGCTCTGAGTTCAAACAAGGATAAAATTACACTGGCAGGCAAACCGACCACAGTGAAGCTGTTTGTAGCTACAGTGCTGCGCACAGACTGAACCTTTGATCATTTTTAAACTTAAATGAAACTCTTGTTTTCCTGTGCTTTTGACTGATTAATTTTCCCTCCTGCACTTTTAATTAGTTTATAAATTTGAGCGATTTATTACTGCTATCTGCACTTAAACTGTATTCAATGTCTTGTCTATTCACATTTATTCTCTTTTAATTCATTTAAGTTGTTGATTGTGTTTTTAAATGTTGTTTTAATACATTTAGGTATGAGGGAGCATAGCTGGATTACCTTGTTAGGGGGCCCTTGGGCAAGAAATTCCATTTTCATCCCTACTGACCCCCTCTCACTTCCTCTGTGCATTATTTATGAAAACAACAAAAAGAATTGACAACAGCTGAACCTTAAGGTCTGAGGCCTGAAGACAGTCATCACTTTGCAGATTCAAATCATTTTGCCCAGTTTGTTTAGTCACATAGATCTAAGCCATCGTATCTCCATTCAAATGCAGTTCACATACAACAGTAAGTGAACGATGATCAGATGATGATCAGCAGCTCCGCAGCCACTTACTCACCAGTTACCACATTACTATTGTGTCTGCGGCTTTCGTTGTCTTTCAAAGAGGCACTGCACATTTACACACACACAACAGTTGGTGTTTCCTGACTGACTTGTGATGATTAGCTTAGTTAGCGATTGTTGTGTTAACTTCAAGAAATACCTGAATGTGTGTCCTAAAATTTGTGTTGGACGTCTTGGATGTTGACAAGAGCTTCTTTTTGGAGTTGCACAGTAAACACCGGAACGTGTAACTGTTCTGTGAGGACTCGATAAGTAACATGAACTTGTTAAGGTTTGGCCATGGAGATTCACGACACGTACACGTCTCCTGCTGTGCGCGGTCCATCTTGCCCCGCTGCAACAATTCACGGGCATCTTTGTCTACACAGTCTACGGCGGGCATCAGCAGGAGGGCAGATACGTGACGTCACATGGAAGAGACACATTGAAGGTTTAGAAATGCGTGGGGAAATGTAGCTTCTGTGGACGCTACCACGTTATTTGATCACTAAAGTAGCTTCACTACTGAAAAGCTATTTGATGTAGAAAACAGCGACGTAACGACCACGTTACTAAGAAACGTAGTTAAACTAGTAACGCTGCTACTTGTAACGACGCAGTGCCTCTGCTTTTTGAGCATGAAATTACACATAAACATAGAAAAATGAAATAAATATATGAATATAATTTGATGGAAACACACCAGCTAATCCTACTTAGTGTAGTAAGTTCACTTTGAAGATTCAATGTTAGAGATTTCTGTCATTTAGTTGTTTTATTTTTTGTCTTCTAAGAATGGTTTGCTAACTGCTGCTGTTGCAGGCCTGTGAAGCCCACTGAGTGATATTAAGGCTACATAAAGGCAGGAATAGCACCTCAGTTGTTCAAAGTAGCTCGCTAAAAATGAGTGGGGCCTCTCAGGTCTTCATTTAGTTGTGAGTCTTTAGTCCTGCAGTAAGTCCTGACCAGTGGAACAGCCTCCTGTCATGGCCTACATCCACCTTGATCTCAGCCTGCCCAGGAAGCCTCATTATCCTCCCTGCATCCCCCCTGGAAGCCTCGGCTGATCAGCAAATGCCACAAGTTCCACTCCCCGATGTCTCTTGGAGCTCTCACTGTGAGAGGAGAACGTAGAAGAGGAGAGCAGAGGAGGAAGCCGAGACTCTCTCTTTTTTTTTGATGTTGGCACTCCACTTTCAGGCATCTGCCGTAAGTCAAATCCCTCTTCCTTTCTCAAGTGTTGGAGCTCCACATGAAACAGAACTAGTAGCCGAAGTAATCGGACGGTCAATTGTCCAAACTGTTCACCGTTTTACTGATTTTTGAAAAAGCACATGCGGTGGTCTTTCCGCAGACATTCTTCTTAGTTTTATTTGTTGTTGGCACCCCAAACCCTCATTACATGGTGCTGCTTTGTCACCCCAATGTTAACAAGAGAAATTGCTGCAGTTCTGAACTGAAACATTATTCCTGTCTTGCCTCTGCCACGGGGGACAGCTTATGAATTAATGAGATGTCAGCAGAGATGTCACGTCTTTATCCACTCGATCTCTCGAAAAGAAAAAACAGCCTCCATGGAGGAATTGATACAACGCAGCACCATGAATCTTTTCTGTCTCTGGTGGCTTGACTCTGGGGACCTCATCTCTAAAAATGCTCGCTGCCTCTGTTTTGTTATGACAGATACACAACGTACATCCGTAAAAAAAAAGAGACAGGAATAAATCAGTGGAACCCACTTTTTTGGTTTCATAATCAAATTAATCACCAATTTGGATTTGATGTGGTGTAACAGCTCTAATTGTTAAGGGGTTGTGTTGTAATTTTCACTGTATGTACTATATAGGACTAGAAAAGCCTGGCTCACTCAGTGTTGTATGTCTTTCCTTCTGTTCATGGTCTGGTTAGCCTTCACAAGGCCATAATGGCTCTTGCTGTTGATGCTCATTGTGTGTCTGTCCTCTACTGGTCCCAAGGTTAGAGTATTAAACAGAACGTCTGGCAAACTTTTTTTTTCTCAGCTAAAACACTGAAGTTGTTTTATTGCTAATATTTAGACTAACAGGAATATAGCACTGAAAATAGTTTGACATATTTGGAAATTAAATGGCTTTCTTGACAAGAATTAGATTTGATCGATATCACTCCTGCATACTATCTTAGCTTAGCACAAAGACTGGAAACAAGGGGAAATACCTGGCCCGTCTCTGTCTAGAGGTAAACAAATCTGCCTACCAGTACTTCTAAAACTCATTAATTAACACATTAAATTTAATCTGTACAAAGACTGTAAAACTACAAATTGTTCAACTGTTGCTACGTTCTTAGTATTTATACTTTTATACAAATAAATAAATAAAATTAACTCACAATATAATGTTAAATAATAATGTCAAGAAAGGAAATATTCTTATACCTACTGTCTGTAATAATATGTACATCTTCTGAATTCAAGTTTCTCTCTTTTACTGAACTAAAACTTGTTTGTAAAACTACCTTAAAACAAACACAATAAACATAAAAAAAAAAAAAAAAAATTAACCATAAACATCTTGATTTGTCTTTCCCTTGTTCAACAAACGTGTGTTCTGTTGCACACAGTATAAACACAGACACTTCTGGCCTGATTCAAGTCAGCTAAGAGCCACTAGCTACAAGGCTAACTGAGCTAGTGGCAGCTAGTAGGCAAACCACAGCCAAAGATAGATACGACAAAGAGTATAGTGAGTGGCAGCTGGCAGTTACTCTAGTAATGTACCCCCTATTTGTTTTAGTGACTTTCAATAGGTGGCCATAATTTAAACATTACCCTTTTAAAGCACTAGTCTGACATCAACCGTCTGTTATGTGAATATGTAGCCTCACTCTCGTCCCTGAATATGACGTTTTAGCCATGCTAGTGGGATGACTTTATGTGTGGCAGGATGTTTGGTCTGTCTGTCAGTCAGCTGGTCAGTCCACCACAGTGTGCCCATGTTAACATTCAGCTCAAAGCACCACTGTACATTAGTACATTGTCACAGACATACTGGAGTGGCAGTAGGATTTTAAGCCAAAAGTATGCTTTCCACGTCCATGAGCACGCAAGAAATTTCATCATCAGAGGATGAACGCTTAGAATGCACAGACTTCTTCTACAACAAGCTGTGCAATACTGTCTGAGTGTGTGTGGAGCACATGGTCTTCCAAGTGAACTTCCAGAGAGTAGTATAAACAGAACTACATGTATCCGTGGTGTCTGCAGCTGTCTGCAGCTGTCCATGTGTGTGTCTGTTTGGGAGCATATTCAGACCTTTAGTCTCCTTTAGTCGAAAGATAAATGCAATGTCTTAAAAATAAAGTAGGACACTCTCTCATTCTTTCAGTACAAACTACAGCATTTGTTTACATTGTCAGGTGAGCAGGCGTCCTAGAATATGTGCACTGCCAGCAAAAAATTATGTAACCTACTATAGCCTACCTTAGAAGCAGAAACTTACCAGCAATACTTAAGGTGTTGCTCTGTATTCACTGTCCTTCAGTCATGTGACCTCCTCAGAGCATATGTCAAGGATGTATGGAGCAATTACATTGTAATCGATTGATTTTCTGTTCCAGCAGAGGCAGGTGTGACACCAGCCATTTCATTTCAACATGTAATGTTGTCAGTGTTTGTTCCTGTAAGAGATGGCTTGATCTTTGTCTCTTATGTATACAAGGTGTAAGATTATCCTTTAGGCTGCCTGAATCTATTTTCGTCTGACTGCTTTAAATTCTGCACAAAGCAGGGTCCGGAGTGCAAATGCAATTGCATTTCAGCGATGTATGCTGTCAGGGCTTAGCTGTATTACCCTGGTAGGGTATTAAGCTGAGTGTAGCAAGCAGGCCTAGTGATTATGACTGTGTGCCCATTGACAGGTGTTTGGTGTGGGGGCGTCAGATTCAGAGGCAGGGTTATTAGGCTGTGGTTCATCACCCCTCTGCTAATGCCTGAGCCAGTATTCACTCAACAGTCACAGAGTAACCTGCTGGTATTAATATTTAATATTATAACATGTGAATTCCTTGATTATGCAATTAAAACAGATAAATAGAACAATTAAGGGGGGAAGTCCTGTCTTATTTAACAGAATTTGGGAGTGCACTTTTTTTTATCCAAAACTTGCTAATATATCTTGAACATGGTTGGAATGTCCCTCCACAATAACAACCACTTTGGCTAGTACCCAGTCATTTCGGCTGTCCTGTTATTTTCTATAAATGTAACTGGCTGATAAACCCAAGTGTTTTGGGATCCATCTGCCAATGTGGCCAAGGGACAGACTAAATAATTTTCTTCCTTGTGTGTGTGCTTAATACAACAACAGGAATTTTGTCTTTGTGTTAATTCTTTGTCAGTCTTCTAAAAAGGCTCTAGACCCTGTCTGCTGTGCATCATGGGAGATTAAGGTGATGCATATTTGCTTTCAGCTAAAGAGAATCCACTTCAAGGTCAAGCTAAGGACCAGGGGTTATTGAACAGAAACTCCTTCAAGGACCTACAACTTTATCTTTCTCCAATAACATTTCAGTCAAGGTTCAGTGAATGTATTCATGAGCTGTACACACTGAGGTGTGAAAATTCATCCATAAAACAAGTTAAAAAAAAAAAAGTTTAATTTTTCTGCTGAAAATTGCAGGTGCAAACACTGGAAAAAGAATTAGAGTTCTTCCATGTAAGATGCCATCATCGATGCCATCATTTCCAGTTTTCCCTGCAAACACAGTATGTCCCTGCAACGTTGCGGTTGTGATGTATAATTTTTGATGTTGCTACCATAGCACTATTTACCACCTCAGAAAATATTAGGATCTCCAAGTAGCAACATCAGGGTCACATTAAAATACAGTCAGCCTACCCCTACAGCCACACTGTCTTCACAGTACGGCATTTCAGTGATCTTATCATTTAAATATTTTCAGTTCAATTGTTGTATTTTGATCTTTTTTATTATTATTATTATTAATTAATTTCATTTTTTTATGAGGTTTCTCATTGTACCTCTATATGGAGCTTATATACCTCTAGTGGTACTAGAACCATAGTTTGAGAATCTAGGTTCTATGGTATTTTTGCGAATCCCTGTTCAACGTCCTTCACTTGACCTTTTCTGTATTTATGTAATGCTGCTGCTGCAACAGTGCTAAAACCTCGAAAAATCTCCAAGCAGTGGTGGAAACGTTGAAACAACATACCAGCAACATGTAAAATTATGTGCTGGTGACGACACTGGGTAGGTTACCTCAAAGTCACATGTCGCAAAAATTATGTTGCAGCTACGCCCCTGCAACAACTTTTAGTTAGTTAAAGCAGTGTAAGTCATCTTCAGATGTTTAAGAGCTGAAAAACCTCTTGAAGTTTTAATTAAAGCCCTGAAGTCAGTTAATATTTACTGTATTTGAACTAAGTATTGAAGCATGATGAAAGAAAGCAGGTGATCTATGAAGCGTACAATATCAAAAGAAGAGTAAGATGTAAGTAAGTGAAAAACAACTGAAATGTCAGTCTAACTTTTAAAAGATTAGAGCAATTTAAATTTCCATTGATGTTCAAGCCCCAGAGATAGTTGAAGTGTGTGCACTGTAAATAGTAAAGTTCACATGTAAGCAGTGACTGGAGAGTCAGTTAAAGCATGAATATTAGTTGAACTATCAGCTGACGTACAGGATAAATGCTGAAAGTAGTTGAAATATCAGTCAAATTTGTAGCACTGAAAAGGTTTGAAATGAGATAAACTGTGAGAGGTGAGGGCTGTTGAATGCTTATTTTCAAGTTGAAACTCTGTAGGCAGTTGAATTTTCAGTTTGTATGCAAACACTCCTAAAGAAAGCTCACCAAAGTCCACTAAGTTGCTCTTGGGTTGAAAATGTGTCGGTTTAAAAATTGTGAGAACCTTCCGATTACAACTTTATCTCTCCCCAGTGATATTTCAGTCAAGGCTCAATGAGGAGAGAACTTCTTCAGTGTGATAACAAGACAATATGTACAGAAGCTCTGAGAGGAAAGTGGGAAATTGTTTTCTCTCCTGTGTTTATGACTGAAGAACAGGTGGGGAAAAGGGGTTTTGCCAGGATAACTTCTCTAAGTTTTCTTTTTTGTTTGTTTGTTTTTTCATCTGTGAAATGGGTGGAAAAACTTTGGCAGGTCATTTATTTATTTCTATAATGTAGTGAGGATCTTTTTTTTTTGTTTGTTGTTTGTTTGTTGTGTTTGTTGTTGTAATACTTACTTCGACCACAAGAGGCTGAAGTGCACCACTGCCACCTCTTTTAAGTGTGACTAAAAGGGTTCATGTTTTCTTTTGGGTGAGTTTTAATTTTTTCTCCTGACAAAACTTCTTCTCACCTTTTTCACAGATAAAAAAGAAAGTGACTTAGAAAAATTATCCTGGCAAAACTTGTTTCGCCTAGTAAAACCTTTTTTCCACCTGTTTCACAGATTTGAAAAAAAAAAAAAAACTTTTAAAAATGTAAGAACTTAGAGGTATTACCTTGGAAACAATTAAGATCAGACTTGACCTAGAGGTTGCCTTAATGAAGGAAAAACTTGTTGAAAAACAGCGAAAACCGGAGCCAACTGTGTAGAGCTTTTTGAAATGTCTTATGCTAAAGTACCTCAAGGTGGTCTAAAAGCAGAAGAACAAATCATGTTATTCTGATGTGTCTCTTTCACCACTTGATGCTCGAGTGAGAGACTAAGTGTCTAATTTAGATGCAGGAACTGTCAACAGATTTGCCTCGGTGCTGCCGCAACAGGTCTTCTGAGTGAACTGATAATGCAAGTCGGGCTTAAAGTGCTGTAGTTTTATTTTAGTTCAGGCTGCACTTGAACTGGGTCTTTAAAAGGCTGATATGACGAAGCACTTTTCTCCTCCGACAGCCTCGCTGTCTTTAGCGCGGGCGCTGCATCTCACAGCAGCAACAACAAAGCAGCGAGTGGGTTATCTTCTGCAGTCAGCTTGAGAAGAGTCACACAGGCGCCCACGCTGGTTCGTTTCTTGTCTCCAGCGCCCTCTCTGTGACCTTCACTGCCTTTGGACATGTCACTTATTATCTGGCAATTAGTTCCCTCTCTTTACAGTTTGACCATGGTAAAAATGGTATATCTGATCTGTTTATGTCTGTCCTGCGTCACCTTCTGTCCCCATCCCTCATGCTCTTTTTTTTTTCACTCACACATAACCAAAACCAGGAATGCACTGTGACATTAAGTATCACAATTTTATTACAAAAATTAAATTCTTCATCTCTCAGTTTTGCCATGCTTGGAGCATATAACAATACAGTAAAAAACCCAGACCCAGAGAAGATAGTAAAGCAGATTTCAACAATGCTTTCACAGCACTCTGTCATTCATGCTGTTACTATACAAATACTGTAACATTCCTAATACAGAGTAGTACAAACACCTGCCAAAACACATCATGTCAGATAACAAACTGTAATTAAATTACATTTACCAGAGGAACAAGAAACTCAACCCAGCTCAGAAAAAGAAAACAGAAACCAATAAACATTGAAATTGCAACTTATAATAACATACTGAATGTGCTGAATATTTGTACCAGCCCAAGGCACCCAGGCTTTGTAGCAATGTTGGCAAGTTAACGACATTCTTACAGAAACACTTGAAGCGAACAACAATTACAAATTGACTTGTACCACAGTCTGACTTTGCAGTGTCCTTCAACATACCCTCCTCTCCTGGCCATCTCTTCGTCAGTCACAGTGCAAGTTCCGGAGGGGCGGGGCGGAGTGAGGGAGGAGCGGGAGGAGGAAGAGGAAGAGGAGGAGGAGGAGGAGGGGGTAAGGAGTGGGTGAGGTTTTTGGAAGGGGGGGGGGGGGTTCGCAGGGAGCTGTACCGCGTCAGACATCACTTCACAGCGCCAAACACTGACAAGAATTGGATGGACGGCGTAATCTCCCATTCTCCGGAGGGAAGGGGGCGGGAGCGGTTATGTAATTCCTCACTTGGATTGTGAATTGTCCAAACATAAGGCGCAGATTGCCAGCTGCCGGTCCAAGACAAAATAAGCCAAACGAAAAGCTTAGGTGTGCTTTCAACGGAACGTCCAAGAAGAAAAAAAAAAAGGAGTAACAGATACCAGTACTTTCTCACAGAGGTTTCCAAGACGATTTTTTTTCCCTCAAGATGAAAAGTGTTGTTTTGCACATAAATACCTAAGAATGATAGAAATCCCAGATTTAAGCTTACCAACAACTCAAATAGTTTCTAACAAACGTCAAATGAAGACAAGAACGACAAAAGCTCAGAAATACAGAGAGGCCTTTCTTGAATGGTGTGAAATGCAGTTCAGTTGAGCGAACGGCAAGGCTCGAAGGTCCATTTGGTCGCGCCGCCAAATATTTCGATGTTGCTCTCCGACCAGGAGAAGACGTTTCCCGCCGGTGCTTTGCTGTTGCAGGTCGCTAAGTTGTAGATCTCGGCGATAGAAAGTTTCCTATTCCAGATATTCAAGTTTGCCAGCTCACCAACGTATGCTTGTGTTGCGTCGAAGCCTCCTCCCAACGTGTCCTGTGGAACAATACAGATATCTGTTATTTATCAGTTTTAAGAGTGCACATTGAAGTGATAGTAGGCCTGTTTTTTGCAGGGATATCTGGTCCTACAAGTTAAATAATAATAGTTAAATAATAGGGAGTCCACACTTTTTCCTGTGAAGAATCCTTAAAATGATGTGCATTTGAGCATAAGACCATGAATGATAAGATTTTGTCACAATGACGTCATATGAGAGGCCTTTTGCTCTTAGATAATCCCAAACCTAGTTAGTAGCTGTGTTGGGAAGAGAACCCAATATTTTACTAAATTTCACTAGATTTGCACGCACTGTTTTTCATTGTGCATGTTGTAAAATCTAAGTATGTTTTATAACGTTTAAATGCTGTAGTTAGGATTTGGGAAGAGAAAAAATTCACTTGGTTAGGTTTAGGGAAAGATCATAGTTTGTGTTAAAATGATCACTCTCATGAGCTCTTTCATGGTTCTGGGGTTTCCTTATAGACACAACCCTAGTTAATTGGCTTTAGTTCAAAAATAGAAAAATTGTAACTTAAGAGTAAATGAATTACGTCTTTTGTGTAACTCCAGTCTAAAGACTTACTTTCTGTAAGCAATGCATGACATGATTTTATTATACAGTGTAATTTGGCCAAATGTTAGTATAGAGCATATACTCTCTAAAAATACACGTTTGTTGGTCAACAGAACAGCCTTTTTGTTTGACTGTAAATTAAATTTTATTCATGTCTCAGTTACTATCCACCATTGGGACCACTTTGAGGGTAAAACTTGAAACATAATTGCAGTGACTTTATGATGACTTTCAGTAATCTGAAAATGTTTTTTCCCACTTAAATTCTTTTTTAAATTAGATACTTAATCATCCAACCTGTAATTTACATTTTGTACCATATGTCTTCATTTTGGTCCATTATTTAACAGTATGCCTTGGTTAGCTGTCCTTGTGGACATGCCTTGCTTGGTGTAACAAACTGATTTTCTCTGTAAAAATCCAAGCCACACTGATGAAGCTTTGTTATTCTTTCTAATGCTCTGATGATAAATTACACACTAATTTGACTGGATAACCATTTCATAAATATTCCCATGTTAAATGCTTGTCCAGAAATTTAATTCATAATTGTCTCAAGATGATTATTTATTAAAATGAATATCTACCTGCTCTTGTCCCAGGACCAGCACTCCCTCTGGTTTGATGGGGTGGTATGGAGCCAGATTTTCCCCGTTGCCCCGCATCACGCCGTCCTGGAAGGCTTCCCACATCCCATCGCGGGTGGTCCACGTGATGCACAGGTGATGCCATTTCCCGTCATTGATGAGGAACGGCAGCTTGGCCACCTGCAGCAGAGACGTCGCATTAGTCATGTCTTTCTCTCCCGTTCACACCTTAGTAGCAGAGTCACTCCCCGCCTGAAAACTCATTGCTTCCACACCTTTTCCTCTTCCTGCTAAATCACTTCCCCTGTCACGTATCTCATCCTCTATATAAAGGCCCTGTGTTGCTCACCTTAGCACCTATTTTTATTCCATTTCCACTTCTGGTACAGAGCAGATGTCATGTTACTCTGACTCACCCAAGCACAAGGAACTATAACTGTGTCCTACTGTTGCACCCACTGTAAGCTGTCTCATACATTACTGATAATCAATTTTGCCTTACCTTGTCATTGATGAGAATCTCCATGGGGTTGTTCCCCCACTCGATCAGGACCAGCTCATTGGACTGACCCGGGACAGCGTAGGAGAAGGGCGTCCCCACCCCAGGTGAGGCGTTGGACTTGATCCACAAACACACGCTGAAGGAGTACATCTCAGGGAGGCTCCTTTTGGCCTTTGCGTACATGTAGTTGGTTCTCAGGGGGAAGGTGAGCTGAAACTTATCTGTTGGCCTGGTGTCTTTACCTGCAGATGACATGTCAGTTAAGATGTGTCTTATTTACTCAGCTGTTTGAATGCAAATGAGTATTTTACATTTTTCAGCATTTTGCTTAGGTATTCAGGAGTGGAGGGTAAATCAAAAACTCAAACTCAAATGAAGATTATGTGATTTATATGATTGGAGACAGTGAAACATAGAGAATCAAAGCTTGCCTGAATGGTCAAAGGCAAACTATGCAGGATTTTAGACTGTTAACCACCTACTTGTAATCCAACTGCATTGTGGGACGGTGTCTGTATCTGTATCTGTCTTATGACTATTTTCTAATTTTGTCATTTGTTTGATGTGTTTGGGACGTTTTACCACCCAAAACTGTCTGTATTTGATGTCAGCTATCTTTCTGGTGCATTTCCAAAGAGCAACTGACAAATCCTGCATATTCTACCTTCGACAGATTTTGTCCACTTATTAATTATTTAACATTGTTTTTACAGTGGGTTTTCAGTCTGTTGTCTGTGTAGGAGGGCTCTGTCTCCTCCCTCTCCCTCTCCCTTTTTACATACAAGCTACGCACGCGCATTTGCACGTGTAGAAAAAACTGAATAAGCGTCCAAAACGCGCCAGTGCCGGCCGAGCTGAGGCGCGCCCTGCAAACTTTCTGTGCCTCTGACCTCTGCAAAAATCATTCCGCTTTGCATATTAGGCTCATGTGCAAGTTGGACAGTCAGGCTTTGGCTGTGAAAAACATCAACTCAGCGAAGCAAAAGTGCTAACAGGTCTTGAGATATGCAAAGCAATGCAGCTCTCCTCTTCTCCCTCACACTATCTGTGCGCAACGTGATGATTGCGGCACTGTGGACGCTTTCACGTGAACATTTCTGGGGGGATTTTCGAAAGACTGAGACTCCCTTGAGCTTAAAAAGCAATTAAATCATACTTAATCTTGTTTACAACTCCCACAAAGCTTCATTCAATGCCGTGGAATAAAGTCCCGTGCGCACGAATCCAAACGCACCTTTCTCCAGGTCTGTGATCCGGTGGTGCAGAGAGGTGAGCGTGGACTCCACTCTGTTCCGCTGCTCGGTGTCGTTCCTGGACACCGGTTTGGTCTCCTCTAACGTGTTGACCCGGGACAGAACCTGCTTCTCCATGTCGTCTATCTTGTTCTGCAGCAGGTCTTTGAGGCTGTTCGCCTGCACGGTGTTGTTCCCTCCTCGGCTGTACTGCTGCATCGGACACAGGGAGACACACACTGGGTTAAAGGACTTTGTCTGGTGTTAAAACATGTTCCCTGCGCTGTGTGTGAAGCTTACAGGCTTGTGTTCCTCACTGTCTCTGTGTGTGAATGCTCTGCGTCACATTATTCAACCCTGCACTTGGTTAACTTTACATGGTGCGTCTGTTTGTCAAGAAAAAGATGAACTAAACACATGTGGCTCCAAGCGGAGACTCCACAGAGCCACAACAACATTGCAGCACTGCGCCCTCATTCTAATTAACAACCAGGAGGCTAATTTAATTAACTTTTGACCCGGTCAGCGCTGCTCTCCTCTCCTTTCCTACCTCCAGATTCTCCAATCTTTGTTTCAGCGTCTGTAAAGTCTGTCCCAGCTGGGCCAGGGTGTCCGTGGTGCCCCGGGACACGTCCCCCATCGTGTTCTTCGACCCCGGCCGCCTCCCGCCGGGACCCGCCGCCGGGAGGCTCTGGCTCTCGCAGCGGCTCAACTTGGACGTTAGTTCCCTGATTGTCTCCTTTTGGTTCATTATGGTTTCCTTTTGCTGCAGCACGGTCTCCCGCAGCTGCATGACCGTGGTCTTCAGGTCCTCCGCCGGCCCGCTGTTCTGCATCGTGGCCGTGCACAGGTCCATATCCTTGGGCACCGACGTGCAAATAAACTGCGTCTGTCCGACTCCGAAGTCTTGCGCGGAGCTCTCCACAACCACCAGGCAAGAAAGTAGAAAAAGTTTCCACGAGGATCCGTCCATGGTTCCAGTCGTTTGCCGCGGCTCGAGTGTGCGAGTGAGTGTGTGTCGTCTCTGAGGTTCAGTTCCACTGAAGCTGTGAGCTCTGCGCGCTGTGCGCACTTTATATAGCGGACATAACGTAGCGCAGATTCACTGCATCACTGAAAGGAGGGAGGCAGCGGGTTCTGCTGTACCTACAGAGTCCAGCCCCCTATTTAAGGTCGTCCTCACTGTTTGCACAGGAGCACCCACACTGTCAGTTCTTACAGTAACAGAGGCAGCGCCCACACCGTGTCTCTGTAGTAGAAGCAAATAGTGGAGTATGTGATGTAGACTGTTCACCCCATCATCTGACGTCCTCATCTTCACGACTTATCACTACTGGAAGACCTGCGGCCCTTTGCTGAAGTAGTACAACACTAAAAAAAATGTGTTACAAGTAAAACTCCTCCATTAAAAGTTTTAAATAAGTAGAAATACGGACGCAGCATAATGTAGTTAAAAACTCATGAAAGTAAAAGTGCTCAACATGCCCCTGTATTAGTGTTATATACAATGAATAATTGTTATCAATGATGTATTAATGTGAAAGCAGCATTACTTAAGCTGGTCCTTAAGTAATCCTAAATAATTTACTAGAGTGTACACTACATTTTTTAAGTTAAATCCATTTGCATATTACGACAGTTGATTAAAAGCAGAATGCAGTAATAGATATATAAAGACAATAATTTCACTGATTATTATGGTAAAATAAGAGGGTTGCTTTTCACTAAACAATGCATTATATTTTAAAAAACTGATCATAATTTTGTGACATTTTTCGTTAACCTACAAATACATAACAGATAAATACAGATTGTTACAACACGATAACACACAATTATTAATTTTTTCAGAGCACTAGTATAAAGTAGCATAAAACTGAACCACCCAAAGAAAAGCTCTTACAAAGTTGAACTCGTCAGCATGGCGCTGTCCGCGGTGCTGAAGCAGCAGACAGATTTGTAATAAACCCTTTTCTCTCAGTGCCTCCCTTCTGTCAGCTGCGACCTCTAATATCTTCTTTACTTTATTATACAGATACTCAAAATCTATATCATATGGTAGCCTATATACTCTGCAGAGTATTGCCAAGTCACTTTCATGATCAGTGTGACAAGTGGCAACGTCTCAGTCGCGGAAGAGCCAGAGGATTTTTAGAGACACTGCTGCTGCCTGTATTTATAAATCACCGACTGATTTCAGCATTTACTGTACCATCGTCCTGTAACTGCCACTTGTTGCCACTGTTCAGCGCATGGGACCACTTTAAGGACTAGAGTGCGTGTACTGAGTTACCTTCAAACACTGGACTTCATGTGGCAGACCGGGTTTATCTTATCGCCTCATTACGCGCGTGAGTGAATCAGGCGAAATTATCGGTCCACCTTAAATGAAAGCTGTTCCCAGTCTTCCACAGGAGCCTGTCCCACGGTCGGAGTCCCCATCGCCACCTCCATCTCTCTCTCTCTCTCTCCCTCTGTGTGTGTGTGTGTGTGTGTGTGTGTGTGTGTGTGTGTGTGTGTGTGTGTGTGTGTGTGTGTGTGAAAATCGTACTCCACGCTCGCGCCGGATAATGTGGCTTACAGTGTTTACAGTGTTTGCTTGTCAGTGGGGTCAGAGAACAACCAGCTACTCGAATTTCCCCAAACAATTACAGAAGTAAGAGTGTATTTTACTGTTTGTGCGGCCTGGGGGACACCAGGGCATCTTGTCACACTTTTTGCTTTCGCTTCAATTTCTTGGTCTCAGTACATCACAGTCAGTCATTTTTTTGTATTAAAGTAAGTAATAAATTTGTTGTGCACAAATGTATGATGTCTAGATTTTTACATCTCACTTTAATACAGGGTTATAAATAATGAAGTACAGAATGTGCATTGGTCATAAGTTGTCCCATTATCGGGTAAGTTGTCACACCATGTGGAGTGGGGTAAACTGTCACAATGAAGAGTCATATAAAAACAGT
The DNA here is from genome assembly GCF_056507025.1 of Lutjanus erythropterus. NCBI lineage: Eukaryota > Metazoa > Chordata > Actinopteri > Lutjaniformes > Lutjanidae > Lutjanus > Lutjanus erythropterus. The sequence goes on along the minus strand of NC_139319.1, from coordinate 30,514,663 downwards.
ATATCTGATTTATTTGGATGGATGTTTAATATTAATATTTCCATCTCTGCCTGCCTCACTGCCCATAGCATTATGTCAGAGTGGATGCTGTCATTGTTGGTCTTTCGTTCATAATTTCGAGCCATTTTTGCAGGCTTTATTTTTCTCCTCCTGTTTGTGTATTCATACACTCCTGTTTATTTTGACCATTTTGTGGCCACATCACTTAAAACAGTTTAATCACTGCTACTATTGCTGTGTGAAGCAGTATATCAGTGCACACACTGTTGTTTATATGCACCATCTTTAGCAGTAAGAAAAGTCTGCTTCTTCAGGGCTGCAGCTGGATAATACATTCTGGGGTAAGTTGTCACATGTGACAACCCCAGAGTGATGTGTGCTATTGTTAGCTATACCACAAGCTAGCTTCAGTACAGGACTTTGGTGTCATGGTTTGGGGTTTTAGTTACGTTGTTAACTATTTTATTTTGTAGTTCCTTCCCTCTTGCATCTGGTTTCACTTCCTGTCATTGTCTGTTTTCCTGCCCTCTTGATTTCTGATTGTTTCCACCTGCCCATGTTTAGCCTCCCAGTGAATTTAGTCCAGTTCATAGTCTCCTTGTTTCTTCTTGTGGATCTTTCCCCAGTGTTTTTTCCCATCTGAGTTATTGTGGATAATTGCTTGTTTTCTGGATTTTGATGTTCCATGCTTCCCCTTTTGAATTTGTCTGCCTTTGTTGGACTGCTCTGTACATTTTTGTTCATTGACTTTTATTCATAAATTATTTGACCTACCTGCGCAGTATCCAATTCTGCACTTTGGGTCCAATTTCCTTTCTTTTTTTTATCCTCTTCCCTCGCTTAACATTTTGTGACATTTGGTTTAGGTATTAACATACATATTTTCTCTCCTTTACTCTGTGCAATAATGAAATAACTGAGCTTACTTATCAAAGTTTGAGTGCATAAATAGTGCAGTTTAGTTGAGCAAAATGACTCAAGAACAGCGAGTTGCACATGTAACTGTTAGATGTGTCAGATGGCACCCTCAGGTGTTGGAGATATAACCAACGTGACAACTTACCTGTTTGACAAGATCCGCTGCTCTCCCCTATTCTATAATGAGAAGCTGTTGTTGAATGTACAGAGTGTGTGTTATCTTCCATACTTCTGAGTGAAGACGAACAGAGACAGATGTGTTAACAGAAGCAGAGCAAAGTCTCTAATGCAGTTCACACACAGCCTGATACAGAGGAGCTCTGGGCTGCTTGGATGTGTTGATAGCAGTTATGTTAAACCCCACCACAACAAGACGGAGGCACTAAAAGGAAAGTGAAATGTCTCCAAATAATTAAACAAACTGTTACATAACTAACTACCCCCGCAGCTCTGCATTAATAAATAAGATAGGAGAGAGCTCAAACACTCTGACATAGATCATGTTAGGAGAACTAATCACCCACAGTGATGATGACGTAGAGAGGTCATGCTTCTGTGTGGAAACAGCAAAACAACCAAAACTGAACTAAACGTGAACTTAAGATTCTTGGCGTTACAGTGCAGGGCAGCATACAGATAAGGCCAAAGACTGTTAGAAATTTATGGGTAATCACCTCTAAAGTTTCAGGGTGCATCCAGAACCCAAAGTTTTGCCTAAAGCAGTGTATAAAAATAATAAGATGATGAGAAAATAAACATATTTCTGTATTTGCTTTTTAAATGTTCTCAAGTTTTGCTTCTTCCATTTTTGGTTGCCTCTAAAAACTATTCAAATTAAGCAATGTGAGTAGGAAACAGCACTCGTCTCATCACTCACATCACCTGAGACAAGAAGTGTTGAGTAGAAATTGATAACAGGTTGGAATAATATTTAAGAATTTAAGTTTAAAGGACCAGTCTGTAGGATATAGCGGCATCTAGTGGTGAGGTCACATATTAGAACTTCCTGAACACGGCTCGCCTCACTTTGCCCTTCCAAGCATCTAGTGAGTGAATACTGCCTGAAACTCACAAAAAAAAACATGTCTAGAGCCGGTGTTTGTTCTGAGCTGTAGAAACATGGCGGTGCAACATGGGAGCCTCCACAGAAGAGGATCTGCAGTCCTGTAGATGTAAATGTCTCATTCTAAGGTAACAAAAACACATTGATTCTTATTTTTAGATGACCGTACGTTAATGAAAACATACTTATGAATATTACATTTAATTTCTGCCATATTCTGCCAATAGATCCCCCATACATCTGACACACCTTTAAAATATCCAAAACTTAATTGATATTATCAACAGAATGTGAATAAATAATAGGTTTGGCATTAATACGTCTATGCATTGCATTGCAGAGATATCTACTGAGGTTAGCATGACAGTCAGCCATCCTGTCGTGTTGTAATACCACTTTGTACCTGAAAAGGCGAAAATTAGTCACTGTAGCCACTACTTAAAACTACATTATATGTGTGGGGGTTTTGTTTATTTGTTTTGTTTTTTTGAAAAAGTGTGTGGCATCCTTCTTTTTCAACAATGCTGTTGAAAAAAAGTTTTTCAAATTGGGTACAGGTGAGATATTCCTATTTAGGGTATGTAAAAAATAGTAGAAGTCTATCATCTCTATTGTCTTGACCACCTAGTTAATAAAATGGAAAATGTATCCAAATCCTCTGCACAATTATATAAAACCACATATAAACCCTCATTTAAAAGGTCTTACCTCTATTTTATACTGTATATGTTTACATTTTGTATGTACGTCAGTATTAAAAAGACTAATTCATTAAAATACTGAAATAAGGGTGTAGGCCAACTTTTAGTTCATTTCGATGCATCTTCTTATTGCATGAAGCCTTGTATTAGTCAAAAGCAGTGTAGAAAAATGCCAAATTTCCCTTCTCCAGTGCTGTGCTATAAGATTAAATCTCTGTCACACAGTTGTCCAGTACATTGTCTTTTTCCACCTCTGCCAGTAAGAGTGGCATTTATCCACAGTCATCAACCACTGTACTGCTTGTCTCAGAATGGAGTCTTTATATAAAAGTCACAGGTTTGCTGCCAAGTGAAGAGTTACCGCCTGCTTTGAGAAAAATGACTTCTCCCTCCCTGTCGCATCAGTGTGGCAGAGCGCTGCGTAAAACTGTGCCATCAAGCAGAACCCAGGAAACAAATGTGCAGTCCAAACATTTTCAGCAGGTCTTTAATTTTGTGCTTTTGCATTTCAAGAGGGGTTTTAGACTCATGCATGATGTTGCGGCAGCCGCAGGCTGAGATGGGATGGAAATTGACCCAGCAGTCCGCCTTAATTTGTTTAATTATTGATCCAGCACATTGTAATCAGCAAGGTGCCAAGCTGAAGGCGAGAAACAGCGGATATAACAAATGGTTAATGGCAGAGTCTAATTGCTGGGGCCTAAGACAGGCATATAACAAATCCTTATCTCAGCACATGCACATTAAAGACCAAGCAATAGTTGTCATTAGCGCTCATAGTCTGAATGGCTGCAGAACAACAAGTAATGCTTCAGTCATTATCTTTATCAGACCAGCACCAATAGAATACTCATTTACCAAATGGGAGCAAATGGAGTAGCTTTTGATGTGCACAATATAATACTGATGATCAAGCTGAGCAGTGCTTCCCACCAGGAGACAGCCCACCTCTGATACAGTCAGGTTACAGTAAGGGATGAGCAGCTTGCTACGTATAGCTATTCAATATTCATCTCCTATCCCACGCATAAAAAAAAGTGCTGAAGCACCATATGTTCAGCCATGTTTTCTCTCATTCTCACCATGTGCCTGCCACTTAGTCTGCTGTAACACGGAGAAAAATTGCATTAGATGTCAATCAGCTTTTACTGAGCTTTCCAGAGTGTAACTAATTTGTAACTAATTTAATTTGTTGCCAAGAACTTTGGAAACTGGCATATTGTTAAGGTCGACTTTATTTTCACAAAGCCATTTTTTATTTCTTAAAGCAAATTACGATGGTGGGATAGTTGCAGCCAACATAGTTTGGTATGTTGTACTGTCATGTTTGGCAGGGAATGCACACACAGTCTGGAGCTGGCCCATTCCCCCTTCAAACCCCAACATTCAGATTGTTTGGAGCGCAAGGTCAGATCTACACATGCAACGGCTGCCAGGCCGAGCTGGACTCTAGGGGCTGGTGTGGAAAAGGGCTGAAATCCATAATGATCAGTCTCTCAGGCTCACTGAATAATGCAAAGCTTTATAATAGAACCCACTCTCTAATGGCAGAGATAGATAAGAACAATTTCACACACTGGCAGCAAACTGCTTGCTTATTTATACAGCATCTGCAATAGCAGAGAGAGATGATGTGGGGAGGGTGGGGGCAGCACAAACAAAACAAGAAAAATTGAGGGTTTGAAGTTAGGGCAGAGGCTGTATTAGTGGGCTAGTATTATAGATATGGGTTGTCTTAAAGGAGAAATTGTAATATATTTGCTGTAATAATTCATCAAATGACCGTGATATGTCATCAGAGACTAAGGAAATGCAAAGTTGAAATGCTCACTTCTCTGTCAAAAATATTACAGCCACATCATCCTCCTTTGAAATATCTATTCTGGTCAATAACTTGTGTTATTGAGTTCAAATCAATGAGGAATGAGGTTCCCCTATAGCTCAGCTGCTAGAGCGTGTGTCCCATATACTGAGGCTATCAATCCTCTGCAGCGGCTGCTGGTTCAACTTCCGCCTGTGGCCCATTTACTGTATATTATCCCCCCTCTCTCTAGCCTGTTTCCTGTTGTATCTTCAGCTGTCACTATCAAAAATAAAGGCAAAAGCCAAAACAAAAATATTACATATTGCTCCTTTAAGATATAGCACCATAAATGATTGTTTTCCAACATTGACTACTGTACCACATATAAATCCTGCTTCTCTTTGAGCAGAATCCACTTTCATTCTCTTCTTACAGTAGAAAGGAGCCGCAGTTTTAATTGTTGAATCTATGAACTTGCTCTGTTTGCTCTGTCCAGGTCTCACAAAGGAAGCTTTACATTCCCTCTGTACACGCATCAGTGCTTCACTTCTGACTGCTGAGAGTTAAGATGTGCTGCCAGGTAACTGGAGCCTCAGCAGCACAGCAGCTTCACTGTCTCTGCTGCACTGACGTCTCCATTTCAGCCATCCCACAGAGAGTCAGATGAAGGGGGGAGTCGAGGGGAGTTGTCCACTGGGATGCCTGCATGGTAGAACAATGTGCCGCTATGCATGTTTTCCCACTAGGGACAACAGCATGGGAGGAGTGGGGAGAAATGATTAAAGCGTTCATCAATTCATACATGCAGACAGTGTTGCAGTCTCATGAGCAGTAGCTTAAAGTCAAGTCCAAACACACACAAACACTGTAAATCGCTTAATCTAGAGTGTTTTTTCCCCTTCACATGTCAGTGTATGTGGGTGAGTCACAGGACTGAATGATGTGGCCTTGACCTTCAATGCTATAATCAATTGCTCGTAACTTCTCCAACTGCAACATTGTTTTATTGATGTCCAGCCACACCAGAGAGTCATTTAATAACTTATTCCTCTCTCATTAAAACCCAAAGTGACATAAACAAATGCTGTTGGCATTATGCATTCCACTGGGCGCTAAGCTAACCTCATCATAATTCTCCAAAGCCTGCACATTAACGCTTTTGCTACGACAGCACTGTTCATCAAGCCGCTTGTGTTGGCCTTGTTGGACTCCCTCCAGAAACAACATTTTCCCCATTAGGCCTTCGCCTCAACAAGTTTGTGGCCAAAATGTGTCCAAAAGAGGAAGTGGGTTAAGTCTTTAACATCAGACCGACTGAAATAATGGTTCTGAAATGATGAAGGCCTGTTTATGTCCTGTGTTGTATGATTTGGGGAAGAGCAGTGACAGCATGTCATGCTGATATATTTATTATGTAGTTTTACACAGCATTTACTCCAAAGATGAGTTTGATGATGTCAAAGGCCTCAGTATGCTTCAAACAAACAAGGTCCTATAACATACTGTCTGACCATCAGTCCTCAGAAATGTTAGGCAACATACTTGAAAAATATCATCAATTACTCGTCTTGCTTATAAAAAATGTAGTGACCATACTAATTATGTGTAAGTGTTCTGTTTTAATGATATATTGATAATTAATTCAGATATGACATTATTACTTCATGCAATAAAAAAGCTAATAATGCAAAATAATTCATTTGATGTAAGCTTAAAATTTGATGTGTTAAAATCTGACGTTTAACAGGTAAAAAGTGAATGTAGCTGATTAAAAATGTTGTAGCCACATATGCATTACTTCATTACTTATACTGTATGTTTCTCTCCTGTTTTGTGGTGCCACTGCAGCAAAGTTAATTAAGGACCAACGTAAGGTGAGCAGATGTCTCACGAGGCTTTCATTCATTCATTTTGTCTGAAGCTAAATCAGATGATAAAAGAGACTTTCGAAGGACAGTCAAGGACTTTAAAGTTCGAGTGACTGACAAGGTATTTGTTGAACAAATATCAGAACAAACTAGCTGGGTGCCATGCTATTTTTCCCATTATCCCAAAAAAACACCCAGTGCTCTGAAGGACTATTGCCCACAACTTATGCGCTAATACATGAATATATTCTCCAGGGAGAGCCAGAAAGTGTATTTTTGTATCAAGCGGTCCTCAAAATTTTTTGACTCTCCAGGTAAAGCCATTAATAATGTTGCACTTAGTTTTTCATGAGTAATAGAAGCAGTTTGAAGAGTCAAAGAAGAGTCTGAGAGAAGTTCAAAGCCTATGGTTACACAGTGTCACAGCTGACAAATGACTGCATGAAGTGGTCCTGGTTTTTGGATTCTCTGTTTGGAAAAGTTGCGCAAATTATTGGATGCAGCTTTTCAGAATCCACCATCAGAAAAGCGGGTTTCAGAAGATGAAGGACAATCTAACAAGCACTTGAAGTATACTGAAACCTTAAGTCTGAATGCTGACAGACTATTTACTTTTATTAGTACAGATAAATTCCTGATGGTTTTGATCTCATTTGAATCTTATGCAATATTTAATTTCATTGCCAAGATGGATTTATTTTCATTTAAAACAAAGCAGCACTATCAGGTCTCACAGCATTAGTGTGTGTGGGAGACAGACTTTAACATTATTACAACACACTGTATTTTGCTCCGGAAAGGTCACTTTTTCCCTGCTAATGAAAATGTCACTGTTCATGCTGACTAACAGTAACTCAAAAATACACACACTCTTAAATCAGAGGCATTTTGAGGTGTACTACAGCACCATCCAGGCAGAAATAAACATTAAGCCTTCTAAAATTTTATACAGTGCTATAATGGAGCAACAGTTCCCACAGAGCTCGCGGTCTTAAAGACAAGCCGAAGCACTTAGCGTTTAGTGGCAGAGCGAGGCCGTGGCACTGTGGGAGCAGGTGTGTTTTAGGACTCAATAACATTGTGAAGATGAAACCCTGTAAAGCAGAAGGGTCTGGAGTGGAAGAGAGTAATAGGGAGAGTGAGCTCTCTGCACATCCCCTCTCAATTACATCAAGTGACCAAAGCGTCCTCGTAAAATACAACTTTCTCTGTCACGGCCCTCCTTTGTGCCGGGTTATTTCTCCCAAAAGGAGATTAAATTTTGACTGAGGTTGAAGAGAGCCTAGTTTACAGAGAGGCAAAAAAAAAAAGTGGAGGACATTTCATCAGCGCTTAAGGTTTCTTGATTTGCAAGTGAACAGAACCTGCTAAAAAAAAAATCTGGAAAAACAAACTATTTATTTAGATCTTAAGTTGACTGAATTTAAGAAGACAAGTTCAGGTAATTTGTAATGGTATAAAACAAACTTTTTTAGTCAAATAAACTTGATACTAATTCAGTTGTACTTGAGAAAACAAGATATTAAGTTCAACCACAACTAACCAGTCACACTGACGAATATTACAAACGAATTTGACTGTCTTTGACATTTTCTCAGCTATGAAACTTGCTGCTTCTGTTGGAGCTACTTTGATCCAGCACTGACAAAAAGACAACATGTAAAACTGCTACTAATTAATTTATTAAAGTTTAAGTGTAAGGGGTCAGGAACTGATTTCAATACTAACCCTTATCATGGTTTGCAGCGTTTTCATTAAAAACAAACAAACATCCATGACTTATCTTAAAGAGACACACAGGAAGTTGTTGTCATATATACTACTAATATGCTGAACATATTTTTAGGAGGTTAATTTAATAAGTTGATTGAACTCTGTACAGTACATTCATTCAACTCATCAAAAAAACAAAAAAACTAATGTTTAAAAGTTCTGTAGTGTTCTCAAAATAAAGTCTAGAAACGTTACAGTTAAATAACTTGAATAAATAAAACTTAATTCTTTTCAAAACAGAAGAAGTCCAAGGCGACAGTTCACCCCAAAATTGAAAATACATATTTTTCCTCTGGCCTGTAGTGCTAGATGATGTTGGTGTGAGTTGCCAAGTTTTGGAGATATTGGCAATGTCTGCCTTCTCTCCAACATAATCGTACTAGACGGCACTCAGCTTGTGGTGCTCACAGTGCCAAAAATGTATTTGAAAAACTCAACGGCAATATATCTCTCCAGAAATCACCACCCGGTTACTCAGACAGACCTTGTGAGCAATTTCATGAAGGAACTAGTTTCTTTCTGCAGTACAGAATCTACTGTATTTCATAGAGAAAGAAAGTACGTGAAACTTCTCACAAGGTCTGTGGATTATCTGGAGTAATCAGGTCATGATTTCTGGCAAGAGAGATATGTATGTTTCTGGTGCTTTGTGCACCTCAAGTCAAGAGCCATTTAGTCCCATTATATTGGAGAGGAGGCAATATCTCCAAAACCTGGCAACTCATTCCAAAACTATCTCAGTCAATGAACAGTACTACAGGCCAGAGCATAAATATGTATTTTTTTTTTTTTATTTTGGAGTGAACTGTCCCTTTAATGTACCACAGCACTTGTCAGAGCTGTGATTTCTGCTGTGTTGATGATTGACTTTTTGTTGTAAATTTGGCTCTTTTTCAGGTGTGTTTTGAAGACAAAGTGGGATATTTCATTATCTGTATGTCAGTGTTATGACAGATGTCACATTTCCACGCAGTTAATTAAAGGACACATGTCATCATCCTTCACATTTGCCTTCAGTGCATTTTTCAAAAGTCTACATTATTTATAATGGAGCAAAGCTTAGAGATCTCAGTGTTGTACTACACAGTTTATTTATATACAACAAATGAGGAGCGATGAGCTGCACATCAATAATACAGATGCAAAGGGTGTCTTGATGAGTTCCAGCATCGTTTGTAGGCATGACTGGGCTCACAAACCCGCTGGCAGAATGTCGTTTATTTAAATACGAATAAAATGAGATGTCCAGATGTTGATGCTTTTCATCAAAATCACACCTTCAGGGATTGGACTGTATATTTTAACAGTCCCTTTTAGCCAGTATGTGCCACTTTACCGAAAACATCTCCCCCTTTTTAACATTTGAGTGCCGCATGTGTTAGATCTCTCCATGTTTCTGATGTATTTTCTGCATGTGTGAGCATTTAAGACCTTGAGCGACGTCAAGTGAGCCAGTGTAATCTGAATTTCAGAAGCGACTCCTTTAAATCAGCCTGCGATGTTGCTTTTATCGTGTACCTTTGATGTAGAGTGCAAGGCCATTTGATACTCTCCCAGTTTCTTTGCAAGGCACTCACTCTGAAGCCCAGTAGAGAGTGGAGCTGAGTCTGGATGCTTTGTTACACTCATTTCTCATTAATCTTTACTGCTGGTAAGCAGCGATCACTCCTCCACAATTTAATTTCACTCAGCTACTTTGGTGTTATTCTTCTTGGAATCTTTTTATCTAGCTAGCTAGCTATATAGCTATCTGCTGAGGGCCCATATGGATAATTAGTTATCTGGATTTAAATGAAGGCAGATACTATTTGCACTCTGGATAGAATAGCCAATTTGGCGATTTACATAGCCTGGCATGGCAGAGACAAGCGTCTGTAGCCAACCATGCTATTCACATCCAGGGTGTAAATTGCCAGCATGGCTATTTTAAGACTAAAAATTACACTGACTTCTAATTTCACATCAGGCTAAAATCCTGCTTTCTCTAAACAGGATTCAAATTCTAATCTCCTCCAGGAAAGTCCTGTGTTTTCTAAAAGTCCTCTACTTACGCCACTCATCCACTACAGATGCTAATCAAGGAAAAGAATTTGTCGCTCTTTATAGCTAAGCTAAGGGGGCAAATAATAAATGAATATAAAACATCCTGTCTTTTCTATCAAATGATGGGCTCAACAGTCATTTGTAAAATAGCCAAACTTCTACTCCGACAGCCTGTTCAGAAAATCATTCTTACATGATGCATGCTGATGATTGATGCAGAATCAAGAATGAATGTTCATTTGTTCTTTGCCAGAAAAAATCAGATCTTATTCTTTCTAGTGTTGTGCAAGATCACGCTTAAATTTAGATGGCTCAAAGTTCAGCTCACAGAGATGAAAATGAACTGGTTCACATTCATTCATTCCTTCCATCTATTTTATTTTATTTTATTTTTGATAGAACCTCCTTCTACCAGGGACAGGATTACTTCTTTAGTCACTGACAACAATTTACAACAATTTGAGAATGCTTTACACTACAACACACAGCAAACCTGAACACCAACGTACTCTTCCAACTTTTCAGTTTAACTTGAACGCACCATAACACATGACAACTGCATGGAGATGAAGAGGGAGACCAGATAGAGACAAGTGAATATAATGCAGATCTATTTGTCCTTTTCTCATTGTAACAGAAACTCCAACCTGCAGTGCAGTTCATACACTTCATGTTACATGATCAACCAAAGTTTATATATCACTTCAACATTTCTGTCCATATTTGCATGCTCTTTCTCTCTCCACTGCAATCACACTTCTGTTTTTATCAGATGGCAATGTGAGCACCATTTTCTCTCTCAGGAGTGAACATTACTCGAGTTAGCTCAAGTGCTAACTGATCCATTCATTTCACCATTCACAAAAAATATGAGCACATTCAGTGAATGTCACTAGTTTAGCAGGTTCATGCACACACTGCTCGCAGCACTTGGTTAAGGTTCGGGAAAAAATGAAAGTTCTGGTTTGATAGTCCACAGTGGTTTAAACACACAAAACTATCAACATTTAAAGTCCAGATGAAACAACATTTCAAGAGTATCTAGCTTCCATGTTGTAACTTATTTCCGAGGGCTCAGTTATAACAAATTAATCTTAACCCCATGCCGAAGAAAAGTAGAGGATTGATTGATGGGTTGATGTCCTGATATTACTGGCTGACACTGGTTGGTTCAAGCCTGTGTAAGAAATGAAACCTCAATCTTTCCCTAACCAAGAGCTTTTGTTGCCAAACCACAGACAGGGATGGGGATGTGAACCCCAGTCTCTGAAGTCACAGTCCTAAAGAGAGCTTCTTCCCTTCCAGTGCACCTCATGGAACCTTACTTTGGAAAAAATATGAACAGTAGTCAAGAAACTTTTTTTTTTATCCCGTTTGAATAACGCATATGATGTTTATGAATTTAAAATACAATTTTACAAGTCAAGAAAACCCCAGTTTGTCATAGTTTAGTTTAGTATAGAGTGAAACCTCTCATTACTGACTCAGATATACAGCAACATCGATCATAAGTTAGCTAACAAAACTACTGTCAGTCAAAATAAGCAAGGCTGTAGCAGCAAAACCCCAGATTGAACTGACCAAGACTGAGTTTATTGTTATTTCCTCTTCCAAAAGAAAAACTTACACTATTTTCATTTTTCATGTTTTTAAGTGCAAAGTTGGGATGGTCCATAATGTTCTGTACTAGATGGGCGTTGTGCTTCTTCACTCGTTATTCTTATACGTGCTTTTTTAAAAACCATAATAATGGCACAAAAATAAAGATAGAAAACGAGCAGAGGACTGTTTTTTCCCATTTTAATTTAGAAGAAATACTTAACAACACTTTATATTCAGGTCATCCGGCTTCCATAAACTCACACATGTACATAATTATAAAAAGTACACTATGAATAATGGTCTGTGTACTTCATTATTGACCATAGTCATACCGCTGTTATGTCAACTTTAAGGGCTTCATAACAGTCATTGTGCTCTGATGATGATTCGGCCTGGCCTTTCATAAAACAAAAATAAACCACCTCAGTGAGCTGAAGTGGTCTATACTGGTTTGCTCTCAGACCCAGTACTCCACACCACCCACATCTCTCATTGTGTTTGTGAAGGTGAGCAGCAGCTGCTGCTCCGTGTTATGCTCCTCACGCTTTTAGTGTGGGCTTGTTCACCTAATGAATGTGAACACGTGGCTCTGGTCTTCTCTGAGGAACAAAGCCTGAGCACTGGCCTCATCATCAGCCTGTGTGTGTATATGCGTGTGTGTAAATGTGTGTGTGTGTGTGTGTGTGTGTGTGTGTGTGTGTGTGTGTGTGTGTGTGTGTGTGTGTGTGTGTGTGTCAGAATTGCTTTTTCTCCGTGTGTGATGAGCTGAGCCTGAAGTGTCACAAATCCTTCCATCCTTCCTTACAAAATACAAAGTGACATCGCCATTATTGAACACATCACTTCAAAACTCAAGGTCAAGGTCAATCAGCCCTTATCCCCCGACCCCCCCACCCCCCACTTCCCGCCTCTGTTGGTCTCTTTCATGTGTATGTATGTTAACGAGTCTTCCATTCAGTAAAAATAGTAGGCATTTTTATTCAGTGGAGTTGTGTTTTTCTCCCTTTGCAGAACAAAAAAGTGATTGGTCAAGAGTGCCCAGACTGAGGTTTTATTGTGTAGATCTTTGCAATAAATTTAATTATAATTATATTATAATTATATTATAATTTATGTATCACTACCCTGCTGACATTAATGTGTTTTATCATTTAATATGCCACATATTCCTGAAATATCTTCTTTTTAATTGCCACAAACGTTTATTTATTTATTTTTTTTGTCAGGAGGAGGAGAGGACAGAGTTTGTTACCCAGAGGCATGTGGATGGCAACCAGGGCAAAGCTGCGGCGCTTTGCTTGGGATAAGGTTCTGAATGGGCAGGCCAGGCCTGGTGTCACCGGACGAGGACGGAGGTTTTCAAAGGTGAACGGAAATGAAGAAAATATTATAGTTGTTATTACATTAGTTGCAGATCGTCTAGAATAGCCTAAATGTGCATGATTTGATTAAAGAGTTCAGAGATACTGGGGAATATTGGGGAATTTTACATTTTTTCCAGCGTCAGAAACTAATAAATGCCTGTCCTATTTATGTATTTGGAGTAGTCTGAGGTTGAGTTCAACAGCAATTTTAGTATATCTATAACTAGGGTTTAAACATAAAGCCAAAGGGCAACTCAACACCTCACCACTTGTCCTGTTAAGAAGTTTGACACCGACTGCTCCAGGCTGTGTAATTAGTTAGCATGCCAGTGTCTCAGTCATTGGAATTACTAAGACAAATTACTCCACTAACTGAGAAGGGCTGTGCACAATTCATAACAGTTACTCTACAGTACAATACCTGTGTTATCAGTTGTCAGTCATATGTGTATATTACATGCCACAAAGTGCCAAATTAAGATATTTTAATTATTAAATGTATTAGTGTAAAATCATCACTACAATAATTATTTTACAAAATTATTATTATAGTATGTCGTTTCTGTAAAAAATTTTCATGCATATATGCAATGATCGTTTTTGGTCCTTATATGTAAAATTAATGCAGTAATACAAAAATATTTTTTAAGAAAAATAAATAAATAAATAATTTAATAATTTCAGTTAAAAACATATTTCAGAGAAACATCTCAAGAAATAACTTATTGTGCATTAGAAGGGCTTTGTATAGCTTGTGTATCAAAGGGGTAAAATAAACAGAGAAAAAACATGACATTACAGTAAGCAAGGAAGTTAAATGTTCATGAACTCCTACAAGCTTGTGAAATAAAAAAAAAACACTTTTTATGCCAAAGTAAAATCTCACTGTCATAACCTGCTGATGCTGTGGCAGGTTATCTCTCAGTGAGCGTCATAGACATTCATTTTGCTGGGAGGAAAACACACCAAGTAGACACCCACATTCATTCAATTGACTGGGTGTCGTCTGGTCTAATATGAACTCATTGATCAAGGCTAAATGGAGACACGTCTGCAGGATGTGTGCTCCATGATGCCTGTACGGTCATGAATGAATAGGTACCTGTGTAAGTGGCTATCGATTATCTTGTCAGCGAAAGCTGTAGCGATTTACATGACCACAGAGATCATTTACATATGTCTCAAAGCTAATTATTGACAAAGCTGCTTGGTAGACTTTTATATTGTCAGATACAGTTATGATTTAAGACCTGAATTCAATGCATTTCTGCGGCTTCTGCATGTTGCAGAAATGTTTCACAGCAGCAACGTCATCATGCAACAACGTCTCGTTATGGTGTTGTATTGAAAAGAAAAACTGTGTGAGCATTTGTGGTGCAAATTTGTGATGCACCTCATTACCATGGCTGAATTACCATTTGACCCTTGACCCTCAGACAACCTGGTTTATTGTGTGGCAATTATTTTGTGATAATTTGATTATTAACAAATTTGTTTGATATTTGTGTATGTATATATATTTTTTTAAAATGTCAAAAAAAAGTGGTAAAGGCCATAAACCTGCAATAATAGTGTGGCAGCTAAAACAAGCTGTAAACACAGAAACAACATTTTATCACTTTTGTTGCCACGCAGTTTCCTATTTTCACATCCAGCCAATACAGATCAACATCAGTATTCATTTATATGCATGTTTCTATCCAACAATATTCACTTTCCTTTTAGCTCTTTGGTCTCCACCCACTCCTGAGAGAATTATCTGTCTCTTTGGCTGCTAAATAATTCACCATGTTCACCAGTTAGTCATTGACGTTGGCTGTCTGCTGTCTGGTGTCGGGCAGGTAACATATAGGAAGTTTTGACACCTGTCAAGAGTTTCAGCTTTCCAGTCATGCCCAATTTAAGCAATTCCAACTCTGTTTAGCCCATTATGCAGGAATATTCAGATGCACCGTTTTTGGAATAGGTGAAAACAACACAAACGAATAGTTTCTGCCCAAAAGCGCACATGATTAGTATAAAGTGGGCAAGTCTGTAAGGGGAGACTCTTGGGTACCCATAGACCACATTTTAATTTAGATATCTTGAGCTAAAAGGTCACGGGATCCCTCTGAAAACCCTTCTATTTTTCCTTCGCCAAAATTTAGCCTAACTTTGCATTATTTAGCTCCCTTCCTCCAGACTTGCCTGGTAGAGATAATACAATTCTGAAAACTGTTCACACTTAAGTCTTTGGATGTTCCAGAATATCAGGGACTTTGGTTTTGGAAAGCCACATCACTGATTCATTTTACAGTGCTTTATTTTTCAATCACTTGAGCAGCACAAATGAAATTCTGTGCACTTCACAGACCAGCTTTAACCCCAGCTCCTCGTGACAATTTTTAGGGAGTGCCACAACCCCTGTCTACAATCTATTTGATTTCCACTGGCCTTCACCCACAGCCTCCGGCACTTAGCCTCAGCTACAGCTTCCAGCTATCACCAGTCAGCTGCAGCCACACCTGCAGCTCCTGACATCCAGCAACGGCCTACAGCCTCAACTCATACCTGCATTTGTTTTGTCAATCAGCTGCACGCACACCATCTCCCTGCAGCTTCCGACAGCCAAAAAAAACAATTTGATGTCTATCTAAACATCAACCTCCAGTGAATACCATTTAAAGCCCACGCTGCAGCAATCATCATCTTACAAATTCCAGTTGGGGACTTGATAGATTTACAATTCATATTCTCAGTCAACCTTGAGTGTGAATTATGAAGGCTGAGTCTTTCACTGGAGCTGCTCAGAGAGTAAATACTGATCATCATTATGCCATGGAGAACAAAGCATTAATCACTGCAGCAGTGTTTTTATCGATGTACTGTAAACTTGGCTTGAAAACAGCAATGGGATGCATGATTAGGGTCGACAGAGAATCTGTACATTTGAATGTAAGACAATGCTCAGAATAACCTTTTATGTTCCTTGAAACTATAGGTCAGAATGAGTTTGGATGAGACTATGTTTCTAGCCCGACCAATAATGGAATTTTGGAGAAAAGAATTACAATATACAGAATGGAGACAATATACGTAAGCACACATTTTTTGCAATGAACCCTCAAAAGTAGCTGTCAAAAACTTGACAAAGATATCCTATGAAGGCTGGATATTTTACAGTTTAACAACAAACTATATTGTTTAGGTCACTGAAATAGTAAACTTTCACTGGTATTTTTAATATTTATATATAACTATAAATAACCAGAATTACTGCCTCACAGTTGTATACCTACGTCTGCCACCCAGTCAAGTTGCTCTTTACATTCATGTCTGTCCAGACTCAAACGTGTAGTGATGAATTTCATTAAATGCATTATTTTAGTTTAGTGACATTTGTGATTCCAGTGAGAAACAAGCTGTCTTCATTATTTTTACTCACGGAGAACAGAGGACTGATAGAGAGCTGAACATTATGATGTCACAGTGAAGTTGACCCTTGACCTCTGGGATATAGAATGTCATCACAATTTAATCTATTAGATATTTGACATATGAAGTCTCCAGTTATGGCCAAAAGCAGGTTTCGTGAGTTCATAGTGACCTCTGACCTCATAATTCAAACAGTTCATGCTTGAGTCAAAGTGAACGTTTGGTCTAAGTTTGAAGAAAATTCATCATGGCACTGTTGTGATGTCATGTTCACAAGAATGTTCCGGATGGACAGAGAACCCACGGCTGTTGCTGTCACATACAGGCAAATGTTCTGTTAATGTTCTGTTATGTTCTGTTAAAAAAAGTTTTCATATCAGTGCATATCAGACAAATTCTGTGTTGATACAGACCAGTCTAGTTGTAACAGGCCGATACTGGGCTGATGAAAATGACAGCACAAAAGAGAGGATTAATGCTCCCTCACAGCTCCTATGTCTCCAGTTACCTTCTTGAAAAGGGGTCACTGATCTATCTGCGTCCCATTGGAGGATCACATGATAGCAAAGCATCCTCTCAAGAAACACTCATTTCCTTGAATCCCATCCATCCATCAGTTTCTTTTTGCTCTTGCGCTTCCCTTTGCCTTGTTGCAATCAATCTTTGTAAATAGGATTGTTTTTAACCTTTTCCCGCCTCTGTCTGATTTAACTCCAGGAGCAGCTCCAGGTTTCCAGGATCCTGTCCCGCTGATCATGTCACCCTGCTTCCTACATGATGGAAGGGCGAACGAAGAGCAAAAAGTAGACTAATCTCCTCTTTCTTGTCCTCCCTCTGTTTGCTATCAGCCATCCCCGGGTCCCAACCTCTATCACACCTAGGAGATTGGATTGGTTTCCCCCCTGCAGTGGACACTGGGACTGGGAAGCGAGAGGAACAAATTCGGTCAGATGTACCTATGAGTTTCTTACACACCAGATTGTTCCTGCGCTGTTAGTGCGGCAAGCCAAGAGGCCGCAGCGATGATTGCTGCGCTGGCAGACGCACTGAGAGGGATATTTTCATGCTCCATCCATCTGGTGCAGCATTTTCATGTTTTCTGATGAGCTGACAGCCCAAAGAAAGCTGTTAGTCATCTCGTGCAGCATTGTCCTTTGTGCCCAAGACAGACTGTGTTGTGCTTGATTTAAGTCATTAAGGCCTCAGAGCAAATCTCTTTGTTGACCAAGAACAAACCGGTAAACATGTTGATTATACTCAACCCAATTAAAGGCCTCTCAGAAATGTCACGACCGGCTGAGTGAGTAGTACATGCAGACTGGTGTTAGATTTTGACTCGGGGACAGATGGGACAGCTTTTTCTCTCTGTGACTCTTCTTTCAAAAACAAACCTTTAGCTCCTGCTGTTTGAGAAATGAGTGTGAAGCCTGACAGCAAAGGATGTTGAGGACAAAGCACGTGTAAATACACTTGACATCATGCAGGTACTGAGAAAAACAAGGCTGTACACAGCAAACGTCACCATGTTGTTGAACAAATTAAACAAGTGAAATCATAATATTTTATAGTATCCATCTTCTATTTATATTTTTGTTTTGAATATACACTTGTGCTTAAAATGGCTATAATCTATATTCAAACACAGTCTGCTGCTCCTGTTGACTATACACAGTTCAGAGTGAGATTCAGCAAGTGGTGCCACTTTCAATGTGAAAAATAAGGGACACCTTGCCAGAGGCCCGATGCCCAGGGATCACAAATCAAGCGCAGTCAGACACTTAATTTTCCTGTATTCTGGTGACTGTTTATACACCAATTTCAGAGTCCTCTGCTTCTCTCAACATGAATGTAAATAAAAAGTCAATAACAAAAAAGAGCAGTTGCATAAATTATATCATGGATTAAAACACCAGATCATAAGCATGAAGAGAAATGTTTGATCTAACATCCTTTGGCCTTGAGCTGCTTGGATGTGGTAGCCCCTTGTGAACGCTGCTTTAAATTGGACAGTCCACCGTGGACGACAGAAAATACTTAACTCATTCGCACAGACAGGACTGATCCACTTGTGGTGCATCTGCCATTCAGATCTGCATGTGGACAGCTTCTGTCTTTTTATGGCTGAACTTGAGCTGGGGTTGATCACCACCATGGGATCTAACTTTGGAAAAAATCTGAGCTGTAGTCAATGGTGAGAGACAAATTATTTTTTGATCCCGTTTGAATTGTGCCACGAATTTCACGTTCGTCCAAAGACCTGCAATTTATCATCACACTGTTGAAGTTTAAGACTGTGTAGATATGTAATCAGAAAGACTACACACCCAAAAGTCATCTGAGTGATGTAATGACTTTGTTCTTCCAAAGCTAACGTTAGCTACTGAAGCTGCGATGCCTGTGTTTTTGTACCGGCATGAAGTCACACAAGAAACAGGTCTTACTTGTTCTTTCTTGGCTGATTAAGGGACTACTCGATAAAACACTTCAGGTAAGATAACATTACAAGACACAGAACGATTGGTGTTGATGACGTTTACAAGAGACAAGAGACATAGTTAATTGAGCAGTTTCACAAAAAAATAAACTTTGACAAACCTACCACAAATTGCCTCTTTCTTGTCTTGTAAAATTATGACCATAAATTGACTGTAATTTATGGCACAATTTAAACAGGGTCAAAAGACGGGGCATGACATTGATTCTTTATTTACTGTGTATAAAGATGGGTGACACATCTCCATTTCCTTCCACTGTACAAAAACAGCCAAAATATCCCAGGTATGAGCGCTGCCATCTTGCCCTGGTGATGTCATTTGGAGCCAGAGTCTGCTCTGTAGAGATCAGGGTTGGAGCTGAGGTATTGCAGTCCCACCCATCCACCCGACTCAACTGTGAGCAGTGTTGGGGAATGATACTTTAAAAGGTAAATTGTCACATTACAGGCTGCCCAACTAATTTTCTCTCTAGCTCACTCTTTTATAACGCTTTCAAGTTTTCTAAATGTGTGTCACATAGTCAGCTCCTCTGTGAAACTTCCAAAGCTAAAAAGCTTGTCCACAGGCAGACTAGTCTGGATTTGATCGTGGGGAATTTGTTCAATATGTCCATGTCGAGACCTGACTTGAGATAGCATATTCTGCAATTTGAGTGTCCGCTGAGACCGTGGGCTGTCTCTGTTCTCTGTCTCAAATGCAAAAATATCACCCTCTGAGTCTTCTCCGTTGACAGGTGCAGGCAGCGGTACCTCTTGCAGTGGTGAAAGTACAGTAAAACTGCAACCGTAAGGGTCTGCTTATTTGAAAATGTTACTAATTAATGGAGTATTTGAATTACAAAAGTAACACTTTACATTGCTAGTTACAACCCAAAAAGCAATCTGGGTACTGTAATGTGTTACCTTGTAATACATTAACCCTAACACTGATTGTGAGCAGGGCTCAGCTGACAATCATGACATGAAACTTCAGCAGCTTCAAATAATTCCTGTAATTAAATGAATATGAACATTGATTTTTGACCCATTACTCCTCTGCTAACATGGAAGGGGGGCAGATTTATGATCTATACTGCAGCCAGCCACCAGGGGGTGGTCAAGATGTTTGGGTTCAGTTTTGGGAAGTTGTCATGCTGTACATCAGCCAAACTCCATACACTTGTCACCATGATATAAACTTTTCCCTTCACTCCTCCAGCAACATATCAGATTCGACCTAAATATTCACAGCTGGGTCTGTAGAAAGATATTATGTTGCAGGTCCTTCTGATTAGCCAAATGGCCTCCAGTAACAATTCCAGTTCAACCCAGCAGACAGTTTATAACAGGCTGAAGTACTAAATGAATATTGACATAATCCTCTCAGGTTAATATTACTTAAACTACATTCAAAAATGTCCTTTGGGTTTAATAAAGTTGTATTTTATCTTACCTTGTATTCATACTACTATGTAACCATGGCTTACTTGTTAAAGCTGGGTGGACAAACACCCACCTTCATGTCTTGCTTAGGTTCTTGAAGATGTTTCACCTCTCACCCAAGAGGCCTCCTCAGTTCTGAACTGAACTGAACAGAAGAAACCTGTTGGATGAGAAGCAAAATGTCTTCAAGACCCTAAGCAAGTCCAGTTTCCTATGATAACTTTCAGCAAATAACAATATTTAAGAATCCATGTAAATGTTATACACATAACAAATGTAATAAAACAAAGAACAAAACAAAACAAACCCTTCTGAACTTATTTCCTTTGTTTCATTAATGCAATAAAAATTACAATTGGGGATTCCTTGGTGGCCCCCATGGAGGCTGTGTCCCTACTGTGAAAATCATGTGTCCAGGCTACCACTGATTTTATGTGTTGTAGGAAAAAGATAAACATGGTCTTTTAAATTGACATGAAAAAAAAAAAAAAAAAATAAATAAATAAATAAATAAATATATATATACATACGTATATATGTACATAATTTAGATTTTGTATGTTTGCTTAGATGGTATTTTAGTTTTATGTGTATTTATATTTTGGATTAGATTCATGTATATGTATATGTCAGTTTCATGTATGTGTTTATATTTTGGTTTAGTTTTATGTGTGTATATTTCTTCAGTTTCATGTATGTGTGTTTATATTTTGGTTTAGTTTTATGTGTGCGTGTGTATTTCTTCAGTTTCATGTATGTGTGTTTATATTTTGGAGTGTGACAGGAACAACAGCGGTGACGTTTCATGACAGCCTCGCCGCCCCAACAGTGCATTCTGGGTCCAACCCAAGATGGCTGCGCCCTTGCAGAAGTGCTGAAGAAGTGCCTCTCCGGAGAAATTCTAGAGTTTGTGTGTGATTGCTGCGAAAACCGTCACACCAAATCAGCTACCAGGGTCGCTGGTTTGTAGAAGAAGACCATACGACCCCAGTCATCGGTAAGAGTGGCCGGTGCTTCGTGTGGCTGTGGCAGACTGTCCGTGTGAAGATGGGCCTCGTCTCCAGACCCTTCCCATAGCGAAGAGCCGTGGGGAGAGGAGCCGCAGATTCCCCTGCAAACACGCACCCGTCCAACTCGGATTTGACGGGTTTGACATACTATACAGGCTGTGGACGCTGCCCTACAATTTTCTAACCAGGATTGTCTGTGCGACCGTATCTGTCATCGTACGGAGACGGAGAGGTTCCTCAGCCCGGGTTGATAATCCCACCGCACCAAGGTCTGCACGCATATGCACGCTTCGCTGCCACCACTAGCGCCATTTCTGCACATCTGCTCGCTCTCACTTATCTCTCTGCTGATGTTGTTTCGCAAGCAACGTGGAAAAAAGCTTTAAATAACACTGGGCTGTCGCGCAGTTTGACAGCTGACAGCGATGGTCAGCAGAGCCAGCAGCTTCGAGCAGAGCTGTCAAATTAGCCGCGCTAGTTAAGCTAGCACTTAGCTAGCTGGCCGGTTTATTTGCTAACTGTGCTGCCAGCAGCTCGCTAGCACGCAGCTCTGACTGTGAAGTAAAGTTAGCACAGCCAGGCAATATTAACATGCTGTCAGTCGCACATATAACACATAATACAACTGGCTACTCATATGTGGCTCGAGCTGTGTTCACGTGGCCAGCTGGAGCCCATCATGACATCATCCAGGTGCTGCCCTCTGTGAAAGTGTGCTAGTAACCTGAATACTACACTGAGCAGGCAGCCAGCTGTCAAGTTCAGTACAAGTTCAGTGTTGATCTGAAGGAATACAGATGTGAGTGCGTTTGGTTTCAGTTGTTGTGGTTTTCATTCAAGCAGGAGATTCACAGGAGTGCATTAAACATGACTCATACCCATCACCCCGTGAACTGAGACAACTCTTTTGGCTTAAAGGGACAGTTCACCCCAAAATCATAAATGCACATTTTTCCTCTTATCTGTTGTATTTATCCATAGATAGTTGTAAGACAGGTGTGAGTTGCTGGGTTTTGGAGATATTGGCTGCAGGGATGTCCGAAATGGCCCAAGAGTCAGGAGAGTTGTGGTGAGTGTTCTTTGTCAATAGGCTTAAAATGTACAGATCAGACTGTAAATAATTTGTTTTTAATATGAAGAAGGTCCGAAGATTCAGAGAATGATATGAATCATTGTGATTGTGTTCACAAGGTGCATGAGCCATTACGCACATGTGGCAGGTGTGCAACAGTCATTTTAAACGTCTTTTTAGCAGATAAGATTGCCATTAAGGTGTAGGAGCTTAGAAACTTTTTTTTTTTTAGGATTTTTTGGATCGGTCAGAGCTATGGAATATTAAGTCATCCAGCTTTGCAAATTACATCTTAACCTTCAGGCGCACATAAGCTACAGGTTATATGAACTTCTTTTTAAAGCTGCTACATGGAGTTTTAACTGGTTATGAAACCGTCTCGGTTTATTACTGATGCTTCTATATGGTCCACATAACAATTGAGACCATCTGCAAAAAGATTGACTGTTTCTAGTGGGTCAGATTCTCCTTGAAATCAGATGAAACGAGACTGTGTTTACATTTTCCAGCCAAAGTTCAGTGAGTAGTACGTAAGCCAGTTAAAAAGAAGCAGGAGGAGATTTTTTGACAATATATTTCATGGTTATTACAGTGGAAGTGCAGTTACCTTTGTCCACAGGGGCCTCCAAAATCAGCAAACTACTAAAGTTCTTTGTCATAGCTTTAAAATACAAAAATATGAAATGAACCTTTTGGTGCTGGGTCAAATTAGTATTGCCATTTGATGTCCAAGCTCTTGTATAGATGTTGTGCTTTTTACTCTGCAATTTATTATTTTTCATCCACCGCCCGATCATTTGGTTAGTTTGTATTATTGTGTGAGTTTGGTGTTCCCCATTGAGGAACTGCATTTTTATCTCGTGTTTGCTGAGTCCCTGTAGCATAGCTGCATCGGCCTGCCAATATTGCACAATGTTGTCCTGATGGTTTGGTTTTTGGATGCACGTGCCTGGCAAGTGGCCTGATGGTGGAGAAAACTGCTCCTTCTAATTCGTTCTCTAAGTGATGAATTTCTTCAGGATCTGTACAACTAAAATCTTTCATTTAAAGACATTGTTACACACTGGTTAAGCTGAAAGTGACTTTTATTATTTGCCTGTTTTTATAGTTGTTGTTAAAGTACTCGCCACAGCTAAAATGATCATGTTTATCTTTTGTTAGGGTTAGTTTTCCATCATGACTGCACAGCAACAGGCCTCAAAAACTCAAATCAAATCTGTGTAACTAACCAGAGCTCTTCCCTGTAGGGCCCTGATGAAAATGGACTCAGACTTGCTTCACTCGCCGGCTGTGGGCCTCGCAGAGGAAGAGGAGGCTGACATGAATGACTGGAAACTTCCCCTGGCCTTCATGAAGAAACGTCACTCGGAGAAGATTGAGGGCTCCAAGGCCTTAGCGCAGAGCTGGAGGATGAAGGACAGGGTAATTTTTCTTCTCATCTATGTCTGGAATAATTCGCAGGTTAAGGATGCTGCCTGTGCTGAGCTGTGGTTTGAGTTTGCAGGGGCTCTTTCTCCTGTAGCTTTGTCAATCTAGTGCATGCAGAGTTGTTGAGTGAATTAATAATCTAATGCAGACTTGTGCAATACTTGCATTTTAATTTGCACATATTGCTGAGGGGAGTTTGTGATATATCTTTTTCCTCTGTGCGACAGAGCTCCATTGTTGTCCAAAAACTGTTAAAAACACATCGTCTGAGTGGCACTGAGCGAATCTTACGTCATTATGATGAATTTCACCACTGTAGTTTAGTTTCAGTTGATCCCACATATATCATCTTGTTGCCTCAAATACTTGCTCGTACACTAAAATGTGCCCTACTCTGCCACTGAAAATAGTTATTGCCACCTGTTTACCAGTGCCCAGCTAGTTTTACATCTTTAGTAGGAATGAATGAACTTTGGGCTGAGTGTCAAAGACAGGCAGGGAAACTCTGGAATGGACTAACGTATTGTTGGTTTTGGTCTTTTCAGGAATTTTTTGACAATAACAAAAACAGAGAATGTGCAAGCCTCATCTAGATGTATGCTTTATATTAATTTATTTAATTTGTTCATGTGGGGATATATTCAAAATGTTAGACTGAATTAGCAGAGAGAAAAACTAGGTGAAAAATTTAAACAAAATAATTTTGTCTCAGTTGAAAAGGATGTTGTGTCAAGCAAACTTAAAGGAAAAGTAATACATTTCGGATTATTTGCTTCCTTGTGAGTTAGATAGAAAGATAGATCCCCTGCAGTGATTGCACTGTTTTTCAAAATTGATTTTGTTGCTACAGTCCAAATCGATGCCTATCTCGTATCTGTCCACTAAATATGAAGCCACAGACAGAAGTAGGGGTGGGAATCTTTGGGCACTTGCCGATTCGATTACGATTCAGGGGCTACGATTCGATTATAAAACGATTATTGATGCATCTTTAATTTATGTATATTGATGCACTTTTTCACAACACACATTTCTTTTTGTCTCACTGAATAAGCATTTATCACTTGCAATTTTTAAAAACAGTGCGTTTGTAATAAGAAACAAGAGTTGAATTCATTTCCATTACATTTTATTAAACTAATCGAGTTACATGGCTTCTCATGTTTGTTGTGTTGCCAAAGTATTTTATTTTAGCACGACACAGCTTACATATAACGTGGCTCTTGTCCAGTTTGCTTCCACCGTCGACATTGTAGAAGCCGAAGTGTTTCCACAAGTCTGCTTTTAAATTAGAAGGAGCTGTTTGGATCTCACCGCGAGGTGGCTGGCGGTCAGCCATTTTTGTTTTCCTCTGTGTGCGTGTCGTCCTGTCCGCTCCAGGTGCGCATCCAGGTGCGTGTCCCGGAGATGACGCGTGCCGCGCTTCTTAGTTCTGCATTATTTAGAACCTTCTGTATTACTTTAATTAGCAGATTTCAATAATCGAAATTTGGACATTTTGAATCGATTCAGATTCGTCCACGTCTGAATCGCGATGCATCTAAGAACTGGAAATTTCCCCCACCCCTAGACAGAAGCTGTGTGCTGTGTAGCATAAAGACGGGTCCATTAATACCAAAATCCACCAACCAGAGTTTGTTCAAGTTTGTGCTTAGCTGTGATTAGTGTGTTAAAGGGAGTGATGATGCTAAAGATTGGTCAAATTGCTGCCTACAGTGCCAGTTGTCAAAATTTCAACCTCAATCAAAAGCACTGATGCTACTCACTGTGCCTTGAGAGGACATTTGTATTTAAATAGCCTGGACACTGCAGCAAATCACTGGCTACTCTCGTCTTTATTATAGTGCCAATTCATTTTATTCACCTGGAGGCTACCCATGCTACGCTTTGACAGGGGAACCTCAAAGCTTTCCCTCTCATAAAGCTGTCGTTTGATCCACTGCGGTGCTACCAACCTGATTCTTTCAGTGCCTCGTGGCTACAGAGCACTACTGTTATAATGATGGCTAGTCATACATAACCCTCACAAACTCTGCACCTATTGTAGAAATTCACCCAAATGAAAATGTAACACCTCGCTGCTGTTAGGGCATCAGTGAAATTACCACGCAGAGCCTGCTGAAGTGTCAAGCTGCAGGGAAATGTTGAATTAGAAGGCATCATTAAATGTGACTCTGGTATTGATTTAAAAGAGGTAATAGGAGCTGGCTGAAATTGGCATTCCTATCAGAAAGTCATGCTAAATCAACTGCGGAACATTTTTCATTGCTCACAGTGTTCTCAGGCCGTAGACCCCTCATTTGTACACTCGTAAGAAGAATGTGTCCTTTCACTTTTCTGGGCTGAGAGAGCTGTGACTAAAGACAGCGTTTTGTGTTTTATGCAGGAAGAATTTGGCTTTGAATGTAACTCTGGCCCTGGGCTTAAAGCCATCTTTTAAGATGGCGGTAATTGCAAAATGATAAATTTGAAAACTACTTTTCAAAAGTATTCTTTTCATGGATGATGCGATTGTGATAAGAATGGCAACGGATGCAGACTTTCTGTAGCTTGTCTTGTGCAGTTTAGTTCATTTTTTTTGCACTTTTTAACACAAATATTCACTAGTCAGAAACTTCAATATGGTTATTGAGAATAGTTTAGCATTAGTCATGTTGTCATTTTTTACTCAATGAAGCTCGCTAGGTTAATGGAGTCCTGATATTGTGGAGTGTCCTTGATTAAAGACAGAGGCCTAATCTGTCAGCATAAGGAGAAAACTGTTCATGGCAGCACAAAGTGGTACATTTTGGGTCTGAGCCACAGCCTTACAGACTTGCATTTAATTTAGATCTTAAGCATGATTTGCACAGACAATCATGCTGGCTGTCGAGGTTGTCAGAAGTATTTAAACTTAACCACTTTATCAGTGTTTAAAAACAATGCAATACTACTACTGCATTTGATAGTATAGTTTAAAGTACCAAAGCTATAAAAAAAAAAAAAAAAAAGAAGTGATCTGAATGCTTTTTTCAGACGTAAATTCAGTTCAGTCTTTAATCTCCAGAAATTTGTTTTGCAGCAAAACTAGACAGTATTCATTGACTTTTCTCGTACCAGCACAGTGTGCAGGTGCAGGCATCGACTGTTGTTTTTTTTATACTTGTAAAACGTATTGTATTTATTTTTAGTTTAAGGTTCTGGTTTTGAGGCCAAACCTGTGGTGAACTTTGCATTAGGATTATAAACAATGTGAAAGGAATGGTCAGTTAAAAGGTGTGAGGAAACAAATGCAACACACTCGCAAGTGATGTCTTTGGCTTTGTTTGTGAACCCACTGTTAAGTCGACTGAATATTATGTGTTTTGCCTGGGTTGTCGAGGACTATCGTCACCACAATCATGATCTTATCCTCCAAAAGGTTTGATTTTCTCTTTCACTAGTCCAAACTAAAATCAATCTTATTTGTGCTGCATTATATACTGAGAAATTGCTGATTATAAAGCAGGTTTAGTCAATTTTTAAATCCTTTTTTCCCCCTCTCAAGGGGGGCATGAACAAACAGCATCACAAATCTGTAATCCATCTCATATTTCCCTTTGTCAATGGATACATCAGGTAATTAATGTGTGATACAGTGTGTTTGCTTTCCATTTAAAAAAAAAAAGTGAACTGTTGAGCTGCTTATTATTTTTTATTTTTTTAAGTTGGACAGGAGACTTTGATGAACATGAACCCTGGTAATCAGATGTCTCTCACTTAAACAAGCAGAATACTCATCATGAAAGACCTGTCTGATGTGTGTTGAGGTGTGTGTGGCTATCTTGCCTGGTGTCATTTGCATGTGATTTAATGAGGAAGACTATAGTTGACAGTCATGCCTTCAGATGTTTTTGGCATAACAAGACATTTGAAGATGTCACCCCGGGCTTTGGAAAGCAGTGGTAAACATTTTTCACCATTTTTTGACATTTTATGGTCCAAACCACTAACTGATTAATAACTTATTAATTGTGAAAATAATCAAATTTATTTATGTTTTAAGTATTGTTTGATTATTAAAGTGCATTTGCTGAAAGTTGTTTTTTTTTTTTGCTCTTGTTGATAAAATCAAGTGGCAGTGAAGTTACTTTGTGTCAGGAACCAGTATGATTGTTGGACATTTGTTCTCCGTTTAAGACACACTTTCCAAAAAAAATGGCAACAAGTGGCGTTGCGCTGCCTCATTTGAATGCACCTCCTCTCCCGTTTGGGCACCATGAACTCTATACTGAGCACCCAAAATACCACACAAACACACAGAGCAATGCTGCGTACACCGGTCGTTGCCCAGAAAGTCATTCTGCAGCTTTGCACATTTTCTTTTCAGTTGTTTATGGGTGATCACAGACTGTACTTGGCCTGTAATTGCTTTGGCTGATGGACAGTATCTTTCACTGTCAGAATATCGAGTGAATTGGTTTGCGAACAGTTAAGCCTGGTGAGAGAAGTTTACAGCATGAGGCTTAAGACTGAGCTGTAAATGATGTTCTGCACTGTGGGAAATAAGAGGCCTTGCTCTCGGAGAACACACAAAGACACGTGCACGCACATACACACTCACTCCCAGTCAGAGAGTTGTTGCTGTAGAAACACAGGAGGAGAGAAGGAGGCTGCACAATTACAAGGCCTATTGGTCAAAATGGCGTGTTTATCCCACTGTCAGGCCAATAACAGCTATTCAGTTGTGTGTGCTTATGTGTGTGTGTTGTTGCAGCTGGGGCACAACGTGCACCACTCTGTGTGCAGCATGATTGTGTGTACATTCACTCCATTTGCCAAGTGGAGTCACGATAACAGTTTCCAGATATACTGTATGACTGGCTGTCAGTGTTGTACAGTTGAGTCAAGGTCAGGGCTGGTTTCAGACCACAGGTGACTCCTTCAAGGAATAAAAACCTACTTCAGAAAGATGTAAAGACAGCATGGAGTTTTGTTTTTACTGTAAAGTTACTTGCAATGAAAGGAATAAAAGTCAGAGGAGTATCACAGTTCCTTTATTGAGCTGTCAGACCCGCAGTGTGAAAATTAAAGCAGTCTGTCTGACAAGGAGTGAATGAGTGGGATTAGGTTTGTCGTGATTTTGCAGAAGGTTTGATTGGTTCCTAAAAACAATGACACTAATTCAGTCAACACCTGCCGTCTGTCATTTGTTGCTTTCAGCCTTCTCTCAGTCGCACTCTGAACATAGAACATGACACTTGTATGTTGATAGCAAACAAACATGAACCTCGACCTGATAAGATAAGTGATCGCAGCACAGGCTTTGACTGTTATTGATCCACAGGTGGTCCACTTGTTGGTGAGCTATTTGGCGGAAAAAAAATCAACTGTGTAACAAAGTCAAAAGCTGGAATATGGAAAGCAGCAAGACTAGGATGAAACTTGATTTTGTATGTTGAGAGAGAAGTTGCAAGTTTTTGAAACCGGTGTGTTTAGTTACTTGGGCTCAATTGATACTGGATTTTGGGGGTGATGTAGACACTGATGTTAGAAACTAAAAAAAATTCAGATATCAGTGTATTGCCTGATATATTTCTGTGTAGAAAATCCACAGTGAAATCAGACACCACAATGTGGTGTTGAAAGAGGCAGCAAAACAAAAGGACCCGGAGAAATGGATAGTGTGATTCTGAACGTTAGAACGTGCTTGAGTTTTTTCATTGTCATATATGCTGCTGTCTGACTGTCGTAATGCAGTTTTACTGAATCATGAGTGGTTATAGCAGCTCCAAAGATGAATTATGTATCACACAGGAGATGCCAAAATCAAAATAAGAGTATGACTCTTATTGATTAGACTTTCTCAGTGAGATGTTGTGTGCAAAACAGTGTTCTGTGTTTCTTTTTGTTTACACCAGTGGAACAACGTGCGCTTTTTTGTAATTAATTTATTAACACCTGCTGGTTTTAATGAGAAAATTACTAGAAGTAAGTCTTTTTCATTTTCACTTGTCACAGTAGGAAAAGCACAGGTGTTACTAGGGTTGTGCAGAATGTATTTACATTTAAAGCTTCTACAAAACCCCACAAAAAAACCTCAAACTAAATCTTCAATTTCAATAAAATGATTCATCAGATTAAATGAGTTTGTCTTTTTTATTAAATCCCCTTTCCTTAATGAACATAACCTGTCAATTTATGGTGTTATTTCATTGCTCCAAGACCACCCCATTAATACAGGTGTGTGTCTTCCTTTGTATGTGGCAAGAATGAGAGAAAGTTTAAATGTTGTTTTTAAAAGGTGAAAAGCAACTAATATGGATTTAAACAATATTTCATTAGATACAAACATAATGTAAACTTTGGAAGTCATTATATATCTTTTTTTTTCCAATAAATTTTGACTTATAGAGTTAATGGAAATATTTGAATCACATGAGTTAGAAAGCAGCCACCACTGGAATCTAACAGACCTTTTACACAGCAGCCATTCTGACATGACATAATAGGATGAACACTTGTGTTACCAGTGACGCTAGTAAAGGTCAAACAGAGTCAGTGTTGTTGCTGTTGTGAATGTTGGCTCACTAGAAAGGCTCTGCTACACTGAATATAACTGAACCTTATTTGGTATCAACTTGTCACATCTGTGTGTCCTATTTAATATTAATATGGCTCCTGTTAATTAAGTATATTCTGCAAGTAGTATGATACTAATAATATTAGTGTAGCCTAGGGATGCACTGATCGACTGGCGAGAGATCGGGACCGGCAGGTTTTCAGCCTGACCGGCTGGTCAGCATCATGTGTCTGATTCTGTGCCCGTCATATTCACAAACATGTTGTGCACAGTGGTCACATCATGCGCGTAGCAGCCACTAACCTAACGTAACACCCACAAACGCGCTAATCGCAGCCACACACATGCTTGCATGAAGTCCAGCTGAGCAACTGACGATATTGCAGAACAGCTGTAAACTTCCTGACCCTACATGCTAATGTTAGCCAGCAGCAGACTGCTGTTCACGGAGGGACAGTTAAAATCTCACCTCCTGTTCTGGCTGGAGAATAAGCAACCTGTGTTGATGCATCTCCTCAAACATTTTCTCATCCAGACTCATTTAACTTCTCCTTCTCACTACAAAGTTTTACTTCAGCAAACTGTTGCACTGTGTCTGTCTCCAGTTTGTTTACAGGCCCTTAAAAAATCAGAAATCCAAGAAAATTGAAATCTGTAGTGTAGCCTAATCTTTATCTGCAAAAAGGAAAAAAGCTGCACAACATTTGAATGTTGATTTAGAATTTCAATGTCAATGATATGACCAAAGCTTTGAATTATTCAGTATAATTGCAGGTGTTACTAATAACACTAATGATGACTCTTTCATTTTATTATTTATACCGTTAGTTATTCCTACTGTGACTTTTCAAAATGTCTTTTATGGAAAAGGCCTGTTTGGAATTGTGCATATGTGCCCAGTTTCACAATGATTTAGATTTATAAAACAACATCGGGCCTGGGGCTTTATGAATCAGACTAACAGAATGTGTCTGCATTCTTCTGTCTTTGTGAGAACACACAGTTTTAGCCACGGCACTACACAGTGTTTTATGCCTCCGGCCTCTGGGGTTTAAACATTACTTTGAATAACAGACGGCCTCAAAGCTGGATGGAAGTTGACCTACCTTGCACACGCAGAAACGTTTCTCTCCCTACCTGTTATGCTTCACTATCCCCTGTGGAGCTGTAAGCAGTATGACGTCAGAGTGGCTTGACGTAAACTTGCTGCAGACTTTATGTTCACCTGTTCCTGTCTAACGTCGTAGCCTCTTTATAAACCCTGGCAGCATCCTGTCTCCTTCTGATGCCCATTTGTCCCAACTCAATATTTTGTGAGACATAGAAATTGCATCAGCGAGGCTTATTTTTAGGAGTATGTCCATATGGGAGCTGTTCAGCATGAAGGTGGATCAGAATTGCTTTTACTCAAAAATAATAAATGGAGAGGATTTTGTCTTCTTGGCAATTCTGTGGAGACAGGGGTGGGGGCATGGAACAGGACAGTGAAGGGTGTGAACACGAGCATGTGATGAGCAGCAGGGTGTACGGCATAGTCTGAGTTTGTCTAACTCAGGAGTTCCCAAACTTTTGCAGCTCAAGAACCAAAAGAGAAATTTGCAGTCTACCTGGGACCCAAACTTAATCACAAACATAGTTATCTACATGTATGAACTGAAATGCATTTATTTCATTATAAAAAATGCATCACTGCATTCATCACATTTTAGTCTAATGTTGCACTAAGCTTCTCACCACCTCACTCTTTATCACCTGAAGACACTAAGTCTTATCTGAATGCCATGATCTTGTCCCATATTCTGTACTGTGCACCATCTTGGTTTCAGGCTAACAGGACTGCTTTAAATCAAATTATATCACTATAATTAAGCCCTGAAAGTTCTAGATAAAAAAACACAACAGCATCATCACTGTGATGTACTCGAGAAATATAAAATGTTAAGCTTTGATAACTTAATCATGTTCTCAGATGTTCGCTTAGTACACAGGATTATCCATAATGCTGCCCCATCTCCTCTGAAGAGCTTTGTGCAGCCTCGCTCTGAACGGTTGAACAGAGCTCAAAGGTCTGCCTCCAGGGGTGACTGCATCGTTCCAAAATGAAGCTCTGCCTTCTTTCAATCAGCCTTTTCATATAAAGCCATTAAAGAATGGAACAGGCTACCCGACACCCTAAAAAAAACACTACAAATTATCATAGCTTTTCCCATGACGTTAAAAACTGGATTTTAAGCCATCGGTCTCGTCAGCGCTGATCTTAGATGTTAGAGGTTACCCTAGCAGGTACATAGATGTGATATGTTACCCTTGTGGGTACACATGTGGCTAACTTCGCCAGTTATCATGTAGCAATGGTATATTTGTTACTGTAATTTGTATTGTGCAGCCGGTACCAACTATTTTTATTGTGTAAGGCAGAGGCATTGGTAAATTGGTCACTTAAAAATATAGTAATTGTCATAATTAATATTTTATATAAAGTGTGCACACTGTTTGTCTTTTTAACATAAGGCATCTGCACTGGTAACCCAGTCACTTTGTAAGATTGTTATGGTGTATTTTATATTATATTTTGTACCACGCAGTTTGCACTTACTGTCTTTTATTAGAAAAGGCACCTGCACTGGTAACCTGGTCACTTTATAAAGAAGTTGTTGTGTATTTTCTACTGTACAGTGTGTTCTTACTGCTTCTATTAGGGTAGGCTCTTGGATATACTGTAGTTTATTGTACATTGAATTCTTGTTTGTTGTGTCTGCTTGTTTTGTGACTACAGATGGAAATTAGAGTCTCACTAAATCTGGTGCAACCATGTTTTCATTTCCTGTAAATGATCAGTGTCATTGCACACTGTCCTTTTATGAATCAAATAAACTAAACTAAACTAATTTGCACTGTCCACTGAAACACAATAGGGCTTTTAATTTGAAACAGATACAAGAAGTGTTCAGTTTGTATTAAGACTGTAATGCTGTAACTAACAGGGAAAATGGGAGCAGATCGAGACTGAATAGTTTGTTGCTAGTGTTACTTTTTGTTTGTGTCTATAAAGTGTTTGTTCACAGAATGGTGCCTTTTTTCTGGTTTTTAACCATCAGTGATCTGACAGTTAAATTTCTCGACCCCAGCTGTGTTTTTCTGCTCTGCTTTTCTAATCCACGACTTTGTGTCTCATTCCACGTCACCTGCCACAGTATATCCACTTATACTCAGAAATAAATGCCTGCCAGTAATGCAAACCAGTTTAAGAGGAAGTCATTCTGCAATCCAGGTAAATAAAGGCCCTGGTCACTATTTGATGAAACATGGTGTGCGTTTTACTTCCACAGCCAGTTAACCCTTTGCTAAGCCCCACCCTCCTTAGTTACTGTTGCTACACTTGTTAAACTTTCTTTTTTCACGCTGCACATATACTATTTACAGTGGATAATGATGGCAGATTCAAAATTGAAAATTGTGAGTAATTGTTGAAACACAAAGTCTTTAATTCTACACAGAAGTAAACAAAAGCAGCTTCTCATTTCTAGGTGACACCTGTGGATTTTATTGGCTAAAATGATGACCGTCACTAGCAGATTTCATAAGTGAAATAGGCTAATGTAAGTTTATGCTAATGCTTAAACTCCTTGAGTCAGCAGAGAAGTCCGTCTGCAGATGACTTTTTAATATTTCAATCTGACACATTTGAAAAATATGTTAACTTACTTAACAGCTGTGTACATGATATGATGTTAATACTAAAAGACTGAGGTAAAAGGTAGCTCTCTGCAAACATTGGTTGGATGGTGAAATACTACATGTATATGATAGAACGGAAGTAATGTTACTGCAGTTGTCAGCTAATGTTAGTTAGCTGGACATGCTAACGTTCACAGCTAACAGAACAGAAGTTCACCTCATTCCTCACACATGTGCTCCTGTGTTTCACATTTTTGAGAGACTATAAAAAAGACGCCACCGTCCAGACTAATGAGACACAGAATATCTCTCTTCATAGAGCCCCATACACACCGCTTCATCATGGAGAGAAATGCAAAGACAGACAGGCCACTTCCTCGATATAGTTGCTAATCTGTGATTGGACAGTTGCTGTTTGCACGAGGGCCTTACTGAGGGATCAATCAGCATCCCAATAAAATGGATCCTTGACACATTCTGAATTGTGACCATGAATTTGGGAAATGCTGCTAAAATATATTTTACACACAATTACACATTTTTGTATTTGTCATCATCAGTGGCCTGGTTGCTGCCTCGCTGATGCCCACAGCACTGTTGTAATTAACACAGTGACGGCACCTTGTTGTTGAAATGCTATTACAGCAGAATGTTGAATTGTCAAAGCAGTTTGTAGCTGTGTGAAAGACGCCTGCGGCTGTTTGTAAAACAATGTTCTTTCCTGAGATTTTAGAATTGAACGTATCAGGACATTTGTCATTAATGTGACCTCCCTCACAAACAGCTCAAGGCTGTTGAATTTTGCTCTTTTTATCTTTAGGAGAACTGGGATTTAAACTAGATTTAAATATTGACTGTAAATTGTTATGATTTATCATCAAGTGGACATCATGCTTGATTTTTGTATTCAGAGTGACTAATTAAGGCTTGCAGTCGTCTCACACACACACGTGCACCCACACACACAGAAGATTCATTTAAATTTCTCTCACATTCCTCCCAGCTGGTTTTCACGTGTGCGATCCCTGCTGGGTTTTTCGACGTAAGAATAATGAAATCAATAAGTCATCAATATCCAAGCCCATTATAATAATGTGGAAATGAGACAGGTGGTCTGTGTGGCTTTATCTTCTGCATCATTAGTTGAATTCAATCAATGTGCACAGTTCATTAGGCACCATATAGACTTTCAGCCACAGAGGCATGAAAACAAAGCACATTGGCATGGTCCTAGAAATGATTACATGCCAGTGATTTTTATGTCTGTGTTGAATTACAGCAGCTGGTTAGTATGTGGGGCTGTCCCTAAAGCAAAAGCTCCAGATTAAAGACCACTTGTTGGCAAGCTCCAACCCTACTGAAGTGTCTCTGAGAAAGACGCAGAACAACGATGTAGTTCTGACAAAGGTTGATATGATGGTGAACATACTGTGTGATGGTAGAAATTAAGGATGGCTTGATACCACTTTTTATGCCTGATGCAATACTGCAACTTTGAGTATCTGTTGATGCCAATCTGATACAGTCTTTTTCCGCCTTAAACGATTAAGATATTAATAATACAGTTGTCTGGATGTACTCTGTTGGCCAGCTAAAAAAATAATTCTCAAACTGTTAAACAAATGTTCTACTCCTGTGATGAAAGAAATGCATATCCCACAACATGACTCGGGTGTCAATACTGCTTGCAAATAAATAAAAGACATTTAAATAAATGGCATAAATTCGGCTGTTTTGCTGCTTCTCATTGGAGTTACTGTGACACACCTCTCTTTAAGGCATAATACTCAAAGTTTAGTTCAGCATTTACGTGATAGTTTAGGCTAAAGGATTGCATTGTATTATACTTTGTTCCTCCTACCCCGGTGGTATTTGGCCAGTATCAGACCAATAAAGATTTGGCAGTACTGTTTCCACCATGGAAGCTACTCTCGCGAGATCTTGCAAATCCAGCTGCCTCACAAAACAACGTGACTTGGGCAGCAGGACTGTTCACCACATTCTCAGGTGACATGAGAGTGACAACTAGTGGAGGCAACGCACCTCTAAGCTGGTTTGCAAACCACCTCAGAAGAGGAGAGTGACAAGAAAACATGGAGCAGAGTGAAAATGTAAATACAGAGCAGGAGGCAACCAAACCCAGTAAACTCAAAAACTTTTTTAGTTTCTAAAAAAGTTTTTTAGTTTCCTGGATCCCATCCAGGATAGTATTTATTTGCACCTGTTACCCTTAAAACCTGTAACAAATTAAATAATTGTTTTAATAATAATTGTTGTTTAGAATCTTAAAGCTTCCATTTTGAAAGGACTGAGTTGAATCTTTTTTTTAACTCAAGTGTTGTCTCGAGGGATGAGTGGTTGTTTGGGTTTGTATGGATGATCCAAATAAAAGAAGAAATTAATCATATGCGATGACATTCAGTACGCAATGCTTATTTTAAAATGTCTTTATTTAGTTTACAGACCAATTTCTGTATCATGATATATACAGTCACCATGATATAAAATTCTATATAACATGAGAGAAAGACTTTGGCCATGTTGTCCACCCCTGTTTCTGACTTTGACCTGACCTCTGACCTCTCTGTGTGAAAAGAGGCTGAATTAGTTCATATCCTTCCTCTGACATATTTTTCTACACCTGTGGGATTTCTGGATTTCCAAGACTTTCACATATCCTGTGGTGTGCATCATGTGTGCTTTTATCGAGCCCATTGGTTGCATGGAAATGACTGAGTTTATCTCATCTTTCATTTCCTCCTTGTATCATCATAATTGTGTGAGCGATAATGCTGATGCTGTTTATTTGGAATGAAGATTAATGTACAGTCACGCTGCCTCTGTCCTCTAGTGGAGATGGATGTGGAAACTTTGATAAGTAAACAGTGTCATGTAGAAAAGTACTATTGAAGCCTGAATTGGTCTGACTGTGCATCGCAGTCAAACCACCTGTACAACCATGTTGTCCTTTTAATATACCTTGCAATATAGATGTGTATGATGCCCTAGTTGAGGCCTCCGCTGGCTTTTAAAACACAGTTCTGTTTTTGGCTAAAGGGACCAGAACTGGTACGTAAGTTTGTCACGATTAATCCATCACTTCATTTCTTCTCACCAGTATCTTTTTTTAGATTCAATGAAGAAATGCACAGTCACCTTAAGCTCAGGAAAGATGCTTCAGAGCATCTTAAACAGCAGTCAGCTTTTGCAGTTTGTAAAAGTTTTGTAGATAAGGTCATTCTATGTATTTGAATGTGTGTAACTGTGTGATAAAGGGAAAGGGTGTTGTTGGAAAAGTAGTTGTCCCTCCTTGTATAAATAAATTTTAAAGGGCTTGTGTAGACAGGCAGCAAATAGTGTAAGTATACAACAGGGTTTTTGCCATGGCACTCCAGTGTGTCGTGAGGAAAGTCTGAGTGTGCTGTGGGATTTTGAGGCACTTGCACATTGTTATTGAAATATACAACTATACAAAAAGTTATAAACGGATTTTAGTTTACTGTATCAGTACTTTTTACACACTCCTTTCCCAATACAGAGGTAAATTCTATACACTAAAAAATTTTTTACTTAAAAACCTTCCATCAAAGCAAACCCCAAATTTTGCCATTTGCACGGTTTCTGGATGGTAGAAATTATTAGAGTCATCAAAGGCCTTGATTGATTGACTCTTTGCCTCTGATTGGCTAGTGTGTTTTGTCTCTGTTGGGTAGGTTGATTATAGAGGCTGGTTTTGCATGGATATGAATACAGGTGTGCCTCAACATTTTGGCATGCCCCAAAAAACAGTGGTGTACACTATGTCTGCAGTGTATCCTTAGCACCTACTTGTACA
The DNA here is from genome assembly GCF_056507025.1 of Lutjanus erythropterus. Lineage (NCBI taxonomy): Eukaryota > Metazoa > Chordata > Actinopteri > Lutjaniformes > Lutjanidae > Lutjanus > Lutjanus erythropterus. Next base: position 30,476,633 of record NC_139319.1, on the reverse strand, counting down.
CTTTCATTTTCAGTAAGTCACACTCACATTCATTGATGCTTCTCGTGGGAACTTGACAGCTGTGGACAGGTCCTTTTTCCTTTTCTCTTCCATCTGCAAATACCCATACAGCTAAAGGCCTCAGTATGCTTCAAACAAAGTCCTTGTCAGAGCTTTTGAAGCTTCCTTTGTGACAGTTGAATGATGGGAGGCTTTGTTCAACCATTTTTTGAAGTTTTAAAAACAGGCAATCCAACAATCGTGCACACTTTAAGAAGCAACTGAGCCCTTGCAAACTTTCTTTTTTCACTTTTGGGACAACACTATGAGTGCCTTTGATTGGAGGGACTTTCTGAACGTATTCCCACTGTGCAATTTATGTGTGTATTCAAATAACAAGAGACACAGAATTCTTGGAGGAAGATTCGTAGGAAGTGCGATGCAGCCAGGAGGGTGCTAGTATGCTAATATGGATTATTTTTAGCCTTGACTTTGAGCGTAACAATTCGTTTCAAGTATACTGAACCCTTAATAAAACTCCTGGTTGTGAATAAAAATGTTTGTCAGACACAATTTTTTTAAATATCCAGAAACACTCGTTGTATTTCAAGAATCATCGAAATGTTATGCATGACGAATGTCATGTTAGGTCTTCTCTGGCCTTCCAGAAGTGTCCAATATCTAACCTGTTGCTGCCAGCTAGCTAAGACATGCCGGGAGGAGATCGATGCTCTGCACCATTTTAATAACCTTCATTTATTGCAGGCCTAACAAATGGAATAATCAGGGGCCATTGATCGACACAGTGAGCGGGGCTGGGGGCTGTATGAGAGCTTTAAAAGGGTGCAGAGGGAAAAGGCCGGAAAGTCCCCTGGAGTCCCGTGCAGTTATTAATGAGAGGAGGACGGCAACCAATTACATGCACAGACTTGAACAGGAGGAAATTCACACACACTCACATACACGTGCATACAATTTATGCATTTATATATCAGTCTCTCTTCAGTTCCATCATTTTTTTTATCACTACAGTATCAGAGAGAGGGTCAGACCTTGTGTATGAAAAAGCAAAGTGCTGTTAATGCACATGCTCCTTTACTCTCCTGATTGTCTCTCACAATCTGTCTCTTTTTTCTCTCCTCCTCCGTTACCGTCTTTCTCCTCACACAGATTAGTTGATTATTGGAAATCCATGAAGTGAAGCATGCCTACTTTAAAACCTAATTTTGTTTAGGCTCTCCCCTCAGATTAATGCTAACAGTCTAATTAACAGGCTGGGCTGCCCATTTGATAAAGAGCCACTTGTTATGGGTCAAAAGGTGCTTTGTTCACAGTGGAAAGCTTTGCTTTGCTTTTCATCCCTGCTCAACTTTCACTCTTTAGTCGTATTGCTGTCTTTAACGTTGCTCTTTCTTTTGATTACAGTCCTGCTTAAAAAAGAGAAACAGCTGAACCCAAGAACAAACTGAATGCAAGTCTAAATTTGACTGAAAGTTAATTTTTGATCCAGTATCTTGAAAAACTAAGGGAATGCACTCAGTAGAGTGCAGCTCTCCACCAGGCAACCCAAAAAGAATTATAGATGAAACCTTTTTGTAAGCACCAACATCTTGGTTAGTAACTATAATTTAGTCACTGTACATATTTTTGCCAGTAAATCTAATGGATTACATTATTTTGTAATTAAATGACATAAAACTAGTTACTCTCCAGCCCTGTTTGCCATAATTAGCACATAAATTCTTGAGTTATGGCCAAAAATGTCTTTTGTGAGGTCACAGTGACCTTTGACCATCGAAATCTAATCAGTTCATACTTGAGTCCAAGTGGACACTTGTACCAGGTTTGAAGAAACTCCCACAAAGAGTCAAGTTCTCACAAACGGGATGACCCCAAAACATAATGCTTTGCTATGTTTATACAGCTTGCAACCTGGAACACAGCAGTATGACATTTTACTTTTGATAACAGCATTTGAGCTTAACACCCTGAGCATGATATCAGAGGAACATGTCCACCATGGAAATATGGTGAATGGAATAACGTGAGGTTGACCCTACAATAGAAATTTGTGGTGATAATGGTGATGAGTTCAACCCCTGTGGTAGACATCACATATTTAGGTATTGCGGTTATCATCATAGCTCTAGTTTTCAACAACTCATTTGCCATTGAGGTCATGATCACCACTGAGCTGACTGAAAATTATGTGGTTATTTGTAGTTTTTGATTTTGCTCAGAGGCCTGCTTATCTCACAGTTAAAAACTGTTTAGGACTGTACAGACCTGTCCACTTCTGCCTGCTTTCATTAATGTTTATTTCACCTTAATGGGAACTACCCACAACCATATGTACAAGGTCTAAGGTCTGATACGTTCTTATTTTCTGCCCAGTAAATTCACCCGTATCATCCCTTGAAGACAGCCCATTACTTTCAAACTGGTTCAATAAATTAACTTCTTGTTTTTGTTTTCGCTGTTTTTGTTTCCAGTGTGCATGAGGTAATATGTGGAATAAACAAGCAGATAAATCAATGACAATAATGTGGACCACATCTGTGTACCGTCACACTCGAATGCCACGTTGCACCGTGATGATGAGCTGGAACAGAAAAACACTATCCCTCATTCATCTGTTTTATTCTTATGCAAATGAAAATCAAATGTATTATAAATTGCCTGCATTGGATGCTGGACAGAAAAAAATAATTTCATCTGGGTTGTTTATAATGGGATGTTAATTATCTCGCCGTCTTGAGCCACTTAATTGTAATCATGATCAACGCCAAGATGATACAACCCTGAGGGTATGACTGCAATACTTTGTCCGTTTGACTACTACCTAATTAAGTGCTATTTTCTGTGGCTTTTGTGTATTTTGAGTAAAAAAAAATAATGTTGGTCCTTGTTGACTTAAGAAAATGAAATGATAGCTTACCATCTCCTCAAGAGAGTCAACAGTTTTCTTTGACATTTTACCTGCCGTGACAGTTACATTTCTTCTCTCTCTCTGGAATTTGCATTAATATGTCTCTAAAGTGAGCTGTCATTTCAGCGGTTGTATTTTAAAGGGCAAACCTGCCCTGCTCCACACCCCCAGTTGAGTCTGTGTTTTTCTTGTCTATCTTTTAGCTATAAATGTCTTTTCCCAGGAAATTGGTGTAGCTATTTTACAGCCCCTGCAGAGCTTGTAGAGAGCAGGCACACTTACATGCATATTAATAGTTAAATCAGATAGTAACAGCATTTGGGTCAGTGTCTTTCAGTTCTTCATAAGTGCGTTTCATGTATTTATGCAAGTGATAGAGCACACTCCTGTTTGAGCAACATAAAATAAAATAACTTTCAGTAAGGTGTTCTTTCTGTCAACAGTGGATCTAACTTCATCACACCTTTCTTTAAAGAGTGAGGATAAGAAATGCACAAGCTTGGGAAAGATAATGGAAATACAGCATAGTATAATGACATACTATACTTTCAACTGGTTAATAAGCAGTGGGACCACCCTTTACCTTTCAAACAGCTGGAGTCTTCATTGAATCTTCTCACACAGGTCCTGAGTGATGTGTGCAGTTTTTTGAAGGATGAAGGAAGTGAAGATCTTCACAGTATGTCCCATGAACCCCCACTGAGTTTTAGATCTGGTGACTGGGGAGGCTGTGGTTAGCTTTTAGCGTCTTTTTTGTGCTCATGAAAGGATACTTGAGCTGACATTGGATTCACACAAGTATGGAACCACAAATTGGCGACAGACAGATGTGTATTTGAGGCATCCTCTGGCTTCTACTGGCAACCTCCAGGCTCTCTTCAGACATTTGACTGGGTTGATATGACTGTGTTATCCTTTGTCAAGGCCTTATATAGACTGAAACAATAAGGCAGGCATTAAAATCTGAATAACTGCAATATGTGAAATGCAATGTAATTTAACAAGCTTAAGTTAGCATATTCATATGATATATGACAACAATTTAGGATATTTGGGAACAATTCGTAGTATTTCACTCCAAATTACTAAAGTCAGTGTGGTCATGAGTGCACACGATCAGTCAGTTCTCTGTTGTTGCTGTGTGCCACTGCATGGTACAGCTCATCTTGGCTCAACTGAACATGGTACCAGGTACTTTTCTCAATTTCTTTTCCAACTGCAGCTGCTACCCCCTCAGTGTAGGCGGGATTCTTAGACTCCTCATTGATCTATAGATGGCAATGTCAGCCAGTCAGTCGGCTGGTCAGCTGTCTGCCACTTTGGTCCAGACCCAAATATCACAACATGTATTGGATATAATTTGATACAATTAGATACAAACATGTATACAGTTAAATTTGGTGCAGATGTTCATATTACCCTCAGGATGAATTGTAATAACTTTGGTGATCTCCTGACTTTTCATCGAGCGCCATCACCAGGTCAGATTTACAATTTAGCTAGCACCCCAGTGGCCTGCACTTTGTTTAATGCTAATTAACAAATGTTACCATGCTAACACGCTTAACTAAGACGCTGAACATGGCAAACATTAAACCTTGTAAGTATTAGCATGTTAAATTGTTATTGTTAGCACATTGACGTTGGCAATGCTCTCAAAGCACTACTGTGTCTAAGTACAGCCTCACAGAGCTGCTCTCGTGGCTGCAGAGTCTAAGTCTTGTTCAGGAGTATCATGCAGTTGTACATGGTGAAAATTCTGTGACAGAGCTGTCACCTTAGTTTCAATTTTCACACTAACCAGGGAATTGTGTGCATCTAATCAGAAAACTTTTGCACCAGTGCCTGATCATCGTTATGTACACCATACAGGTAGGAAAAGGGCAAATAAGGAGGTCAAGTGAAAATGAAGCAATATGATGTGGTGTGCCTGTGTGTGGATGCATGTACATGTCGAGTCTTGTCCTGCTGAGTCCCACTAGTACACTGACCTTTTCTCTGTCGGTGGGAAAGCAGAGGCCGCCTTAATTACCTTCACAACAGCAGCCCTCCTAACCCTGCTTAGCCATGGGATGTCACATAACCCATACACATAACATGTGCGCCATAGGTCTACATTACACACAGAGACAGTATCTCACTTTACCTGCAAAAGGTCATGTGGCACTATTGCAATGACCTACAAGACAATGTTGTACGTGTACAAACTATCAGATGGCTATGCTGTAGCTCTGTATGTGTGTGTGTGTGTGTGTGTGTGTGTGTGTGTGTGTGTGTATACAGATGTTGTAATTTCTTTACCCCGGTACTGACATTGTCCTGCCTTGACATATGGACAGCGAATGTATCAGAATTTTTTAAGCCATGTTTTCTGTGTGGGAATTTTGGTCCAGACTCAATGATTTGACCTAATTTCAGTAAAACTGTATTCAAGGAGCGGCAAGATAGAAAAAAAGCCCTGTTGGGAACTCCGCATGTAGCTAACCCATGGCTAATTGGAGCCAGGATGACATGCAGGGCCTCGTGAAGTTGAAGCGCCATCTGTTCCAGAGTAAACGCTATCAGGCTTTGATTCACAAAGTGACAAGATGATGAAACAGTGACTGGTCAGCTTGGGTCAAGTAGTGTCATCCTGCTGTGTCGATGGCCAGTATCAGTGGCAGAAATGAGAGACTTATGAATCAATAATCCAGTGACCCTCTTTTAACCAGCATTCAACATGATTTTGTGTACAAATTCGATTATATGTTAGTGATTGTCAAATAACAAAAAAGACTGAAGTTAATTGTCATGTTTATTCCAGGGCTGCAACATCTCAGAGGTGATGTCCTTAAATGTCTTTTTGTTGGTCTAAAACCCCAAAATATTCAGTTTAATGCAGGAAATCTCTATACTTGAGAGGCTGAAACAGCTTTTTTCTGACATTTTTGCACTTAATTGATCAATTAATCAATAATCAAAATAGTTTAATAGTTGCCTTCTTTTTATCATTTGCTAGAGTTGCAGATACAGATTTACTGTATATGACATTTCACTTCCCCCAGGCAAGCAGCAATCCTTATTGTTGAACCCTGTTTACTAGGTTGCACCTATTGAGTCAACAGAAAACAAACAAACACAAACAGGTACAGACGTGAAGATATGAAGATATGAAATACAACAAGACAAGAAGAATACAAGAAGCTGTTCAAAGACCTGGGAGCATCTGGAGACTGTTTTATTCTGGGCACTTTACCCAATCTGGATAACTGGACTAAAATGAAGAAACTGCACAGTGCTGCACTACAGCATTGGACTGTATATAAAAAATAGAAATTACTGTCAAAAGTCCTTAGGTAGTAACAGGATAGTTAACCCTAAAATGAAATGAAAATTTGTGATCTACTCACCCTCATGTCAACTGAAGGTCAGGCTTAGGTTTTAAGTCCACAAAACACTGCTGGAGCTTCAGTAGAAAACAGTGTTGCAGAATCTCCCAAACAGTGTAAGTCAATGATGGCCAGTTTTCAAATGTAAAAAAACAAAAACATAAAATGTTCCAATTCTGCTTGTCTGGTGTAATCTAAGTCTCCCAAAGTCCCGACGTGCCAAGTTGACTAAAGAAAATGTTATTTACACCATGTTTTTAGTCTGAATCTTCACTGTAGATCCTTAGCTTGGAGCCACGTTCACATGTGCGCTGTTTTGTGTGTGTTGTGGTGGGGTGCAAATAGCATGTCAGCACTTTAGGAGACTTGGATTATGCCAGACAAGCAGTATGGAGGCATTTCATATTTTTCTTTTTCCAGTTGTTTTTTACTTTTGACAACTGGTCACCATTCAGTTACATTGTTTGGGAGATTCTGCAATGGCGGCCCTGTGAAACTCCAGCAATGTTTGCTGACTAACAAAATAAACCTGACCCCCAATCAGCATGAGGGTGAATAGATAATGACTGCATTTTAATTTTTAGGGGAACTATCCCTTTAAAATTTGTTATCGAATTACAATACATTTTTTGATAGTCGATAGTAATGAAGCCATTCAGTTGGCGCCGTAAAAGTGTTGAAATTCACAGCCTAAGTTGTGTTCGAGTGCAGGCTTAAAGCAGCTGAGCAGCCTGTCTTTGCTGGTGCAAGTCTCTTGAGGTTAGTGCTTTGTGTGTGTCGTCATTTCAACGCAGTAGAGAAACAGGTTGGGTGACAAGATGTCACACAGCCTTAGATTTTCTGATGCACAAAGAAATGTGTTTCTAATGTGTCCACGGTGACGATGGAGTGATGGCTCACTGCTGCTGTAGTTTGCACTCAGGACACCTGTGTCCTAAGGTGTCCGAAGGCGAGCTCAGGGAGGACAGAACCCTCCCATGGAGCATAAAGGCAAAGGCTCGCTTGATCTTGATTTTCAGTATGAATACAGACCGTGAAAGCGGGGCCTCATGATCCTTCTAACTTCTTGGGTTTTAAGCAGGAGGTGTCAGAAAAGTTACCACAGGGATAACTGGCTTGTGGCGGCCAAGCGTTCATAGCGACATCGCTTTTTGATCCTTCGATGTCGGCTCTTCCTATCATTGTGAAGCAGAATTCACCAAGCGTTGGATTGTTCACCCACTAACAGGGAACGTGAGCTGGGATTAGACCGTTGTGAGACAGGTTAGGTTTGTTTCCCTGTGTGCGTCAGAACTTGCCACATTAACCCATAGATCAATGGTGGTTCTGTTTCAGAGGGCCTATTTTCTCTTTCCGCTTGCTCCCTGCCCTGGTGGTCCTTTGGATCACGGTTCATTACCTTTTGTGGTTTCAGCCTGTTGTTGTGATTCTACTCTTCCATTCTGACATTTATTCATCCAAAGACGGGCCTTTGCTTGATCCGACAGTGACAAACCTTTGAGACTGCAGCTTATGTTCCCCAATGGAGTGACATTAGCCTCAGTGTTAGATATAATGGAATCTCTGGGCCAGATGAACATGTGGTCGGGAACAGAATAACTCCTTTCAGTAACTACTGTTGAGTTTCCCCTGGGCCAGACACTTAACCTTCACCGCACCACTGGAGCTTCAGTGGCCAGCAGCAGCAGAATGAGCCTTACTGGATAATTCCCAGGACGGACCAGAATACAAGCATTTGTGCTCGGTTTGAAAGACTGAATGTGGTTTTGAAAACCATTAAGAATGTGGTCTGTCTTGATCTGAGCACTGATAAGGGACTTGAGGATAATGTTGTGTTCTGTGTCCTCTCCTCCAGATGAAGACAGTGAGTGTGGCGCTGGTGTTGTGTCTCAACGTGGGAGTGGACCCTCCGGATGTGGTTAAGACCTCCCCCTGCGCCAGACTGGAGTGCTGGATAGGTGAGTGAGCCCACACAGACACACACACCAGAATGAATGCAAAACAGACAGGTACTCAACACAACACAAAGTGTGAGATATGAGAAGGTCGGTTCCTCTTAAGCATTAACTATAAATGATTGCAATATTGGAGGGAATGATAAGTGATCATTCCCTCCAATATTGCAAATCAAATCGCAATTGCAATATAAGTCAAAATAATTTCAATTAGATAATTTTTCAAAACCTTTCAGGCCTATTGTGGGTCATTTTGGGTCAAAAATAGCATCCAGTTGACTTATAACTCAATCAAATCTGAATGGGAGGCTCAATGTGTAGCCCACAGCTAATTCAGAGATGTTGGGCTCTGAGATGGGAATGACGTCAGACCTGAGCTGACTGCTTTGCAGTACAAGAAGTTGGAAAAAACATTTTTTGTGTTTGATAATGATGCATTCTGTGGTATATTGCACGTACAAACACTGTAGCAACATGTCCACAGACAGTAATGAGTGTTTCACTCATTCAAAGAGACAAGTGCTACTGAACAACTGTTGATGCACAGATCAGCCACCTTGGATTTTGAGGTCAGGGCTGATGGGATTCCTCTGACTTTCCGAAGTGGATATCTTACTACAGGGTGTGTTCCAATCAAAAATGGAATTGAAATTATGCCACCATTAGGTTGATATTTCTGCTATTTAATGAAAAGTATTGGGTGGATTGCCATGAAAGCTACTTGGTCGTTCTGGATGTAGAGTCTTACTCTTGTTTTTGACATATAGCTCAGAAACATTTTTATTGCCCTGGAAGAGAGACACATTGCTCTGTCCATTAATACTATCTATTTATGGTGTGTTGAAAACCAGGCAAAAAGCTCAAATGAAGAGGACCTGTCACATTCAGGTCGGTGGCATTTCTGAGTAGTCCACCTTATCCTGAAAATAACTATTATATAAGGCATGCCTAGCTAAGACATCTAGACTATGCCAAAAGCCTGGTTCAGAGGGTTGTTAAGAAGCGGTAAGCCATTCAAGACTACTGTCAACTTTAACTTGACAGTAAAAGTTTAGCTTTTACATTGCAGCATTGAGGGACACACTGTCATTCCCGTGGGAGCTCAATTCATAAGGCCTCTGTCAAGTGAGGATGAAGCAGTCTGCCCCCACCAGAACCACACGACTTGACACAGAACAAAAACAAAAGAACCATCTCCATTGAATGGGAACCTCAAAACCATTGTTTGGCTCCCCTGAGACTGCTTGACTCTCAGGAGTGAGGAAAGCACATGAAAGAGGGAACACAGTTCTTAAAGTGTCTGTAACTTTCACAGCAGCTTCTGAGGACACTGAAATTTTGCAGACCTGCCACTTTGTTTTTGAGCTATTTGGAAATGTTTAGGGGTACAGGCAAGGCTGACTTCCTGAAATGCAGCATGGTATTTACAGCCTAGCTTTCGAAGATGTTGGGACGCTGCATAAAACAAAAATAAAACACAATGTAATAATTTGTGTATCATTTTCAACTTGTACTCACTTAAAAAAAGACAGTAAGGTGTATTCAGCGTTTTACTCAGCTCCATTGATTTTTGTATGCTGCAGGGTTCAACATTAGTCAGGACCCTATAGGCCATATGCAAAGTTATTCTGTGGCCACCAAATATTCCATGCAGGTGGCCACCAAGTTTTATCCCCATACTGCGAGCCTTCACCAGCACACCATTACAATTCAACAAACATCTTGATTCCTTCACACCTTCAAACATTCCATGAAAATCGTGAACAGTACTTGTCGCCGGCTAGCTACCGATATGTTGAGGCTACTGAAGTCAGGGTTTACTCAAACTGCTAACACCCTTAGAGAGGAACAAGAAACACGAAAGGCGGGCTATGAATGGAAGCATGGGTGTAAATGTCTACAATATGTCACATGTAAAGACATAATGTACTGTGGTGTGTGCTGCCAATTTCCTCAAATGGCCAAAAGCTGAAATAGCTGAAAAGCTAAGTTGGGACACCACATCACAATTTGTGGAAAAAGTCGACAGTAAGAGTCACAGTTGAGAAACTTTGTCTTAAGTTGGGTTACATTGCCTTTTCTGTACTGTTTTTACAGAGGTTCATATTTTGGCCTCCAAAAATGTGCTCTGGACACCAAAACCTAAGGACTGAATGGCTTATGGGGCCACTGCTAAATATATTAGCATCTATCCCTGTGCTTAGTCTCAGTTTGCTGCTAGCAACAACAAGGGTGTTAAACTTTTTGATATTTTAATACTTTAAATACAATACCATATGTTTTTATAACAATACAACACTAACATTTGATAGTATTGAAAGCACCAGAGCTATATTAAAGAAAATATCTAAGTGTTCATTCAAGACCTCAGTTCAGTTCAGTCTTTATTTTCCTGCCTGAAATGTGGCAGTGATCAGTGACTTTCTCTGTACCAGCACTGTGTGCAGGTTGTTAATTTAAAAAGAAAGAAAAAAGTATTGAAAGAAAGAAAAAAAAAAGTGTACCTAGGACTTATGGAAAGAGGTATGCTGTCATCATTCATCATCATTTTTTATACCAGTGTTGTATCCAATTTTAACATTATGGTGTTGGGACTTCCCGAGCAGCAACACATATCAAACAAAGAGACTCTGACCCAGTGGAAGGCATTCAGAAAAACTTACTAGAAAAGCCCATCTTCTAACTGATGCAGTAGTGCAGGTCATAGAGAGGGATTGGTATTTAATTGAGATTGTTTCATAACCAGTGAAAAACTCTTGCAGTAGGTTTAAATAAAGTAAACAGAAGGTGTAATTTGACTGATGAAATGTATTGTTTTGTTGTTGTTGTAATGGTGCATTTTCAGTAGGCCTTCGTGATAAAGGTAGTGGTTTCATTTTCTCCATAAAGCATATCAGTATCACCTGTAAACTGGCCAATTCATCTTTCTCTGTCTGCTGAGCACAATTTGATCCATCCACAATCTATATTGTGCTATTCTTCATGCCATATTGATTTACTCTCATCAATATTTCAACCTATGGAGCTGCTGCTATGTTTTTTCAAACCCTGCTTTGGATTTAACTGGGGGGAAAAGTCTCTGATGCTGAAATCACGACAGACCAACTACAGGCCTGTGTATTCATGGCATGGAAGTGTCTTTTGCCTAAATTCTGGATAATGCTACCTTTCTTGTTTGAATTGACATGCTAATCATTTTACTGGATCAGTTTGACAGAAACGTAAATGTTTGCAGTGAATAAGCTAATTACGACTGGTTTGTCTGCTCCAGATTGAGTGTGTGTGACAATTGTGTGCCGTGTGTGATCGCAGTGGGTTTCCACTCTGTGTTTCATCTGCAGATCCTCTGTCGATGAGCCCACAGAAAGCCCTGGAGACCATTGGGGCCAACCTGCAGAAGCAATATGAAAACTGGCAACCCAGGGTGAGTGGGTTCACATGATCCAGCCTCCCTCTGTTTGATGCATGCTCCTGTAGTGAACAGTGACCACATACACTACGTCACAGCACTGTGTGTTACATACAGAGTTGAACCAAACAATGCTTCCCATAAAAAAACTTAAAAATGAAATAGAATGAATCGTAGGCACTTCAAGACTCGACCTTGGTCATATTATATTATTACTGATCGATTTTGGCATCCATTAAGCCATACTCATGCTTTTTCAACGATGGTTTATAGATTTTGGCAGACTATTCCGAGTATCCAAGCTGTCTTTCAAGCTTTTGCCAATTCTGTGAACCTAACTATGTGTCAGAAAGGGCTTTTAGCACAGTATCATCCATTGATTCTAATCACGTTTTTGTGTGTCTCTTGAAGAACATCAGTCTGTTCTCACTGATGTGTTCAAGCGCGACAAATAATCCTGGTACGGATGAAACCTATGTAAAGCTGTAAGAGCTTTTAGCCCCATTAGCTGGTTCAGTCTGTGAATTTGCAGAAAAAAAAAAAATTATTCTACGTGACTTCATGAGGTTATTCACAGCCCTGGTGTGTGTGAGCATGGAAAGACAGTGACTGCAGCTGTTGCAGTAACTCTGTGGCTGCTAATTCACTGTGTTTACGTTTAGTGATCATTTCATGTGTAATTCGGGGTTAATTTTAGCTACCTCCCTGTGTCAGCTCTAATTCACTTCCTGTCAGCACTGTGCCAACAAAACACCCACATGCTCCTGACAGTGATTCATAGTTTTTTTTAACAGATACATCATGTGGTCTTGTCAATTCAGCTGTTATAACTTTCTGTGTGTGTGTACATGCATTTGTATCATTGCCAGCAGCAGCAGTTATCTCCAGCTTCTTGCTGTGAGAGAGCTCGGTGTTTTCCCAGCGGCTCCTTGGTCTGTTGTCCTCTGCCAGCACCCCATCAGCCTCCCAGCCTTGGAGGTTTTGTGCTTGAGCAGATGGCAAGGGCAGCCCCCTTGTCCCTCTCTCCTAAAACGTTCCTTAAAACATTTCTGTGTTAAGACAGGACCCTGATGAGATGACAAGTAAAGGCTGAGGTGAAGAAAAGAAATCTTAACTTAGTATCTAAAAAATGGAACAATGAACTGCTTACATTAATTAAATAACCTGTAATTTAAACATCAGAATAAAAAATCACCATGTCGCATGTACAGACAATATTAACTTGAGAGCAGCTATAGCCACAAACAGACAATAAAACAAAGAGGGACCTCAACAGTTATGTTTCAAGGTACTTCAAACACAGTGGTTGTTGGTGTTTTCATCTGGAGACTTAGAGCAATCAGTGAGTTTGTCTGACCTGACCTCACCAGTCTGGTGCATCGTGAAATCCTTCAAGTTTTGCACCTTTTCGGCTCAGAACATGGTCAGTGCGTCAAGTGCTTGATTCACGATGGTGTGGTAAAGGAGGTCTCTGTAAAATGTGGGCACAACAGTCTCTGATTTCACGTTGCTTTGCCAGCCGGGGTCCTATTTTGTCCGTTCTATCAACCAATAGCAACCTTGAGTCCAAGCTGGGTTAGCATGGCTCTTATCCCTGTTCTTCTCCACTCTGACTGGGGTGGTCTGTGGCGCTGCATCCGGCTGCATGGTTCAATGATGTTGTGTGCACTGTGCATTGGATGCTGCTCTCCAAAATGCCTGTGCGTGTTTTTCTGTCATAGGTGGTGTGTTTCAGCAATAAAGCTGAAAAAATAGCCGGATAAAACAAAAATGTAGTGAAGTTTGAAGGAGCTACCAGCTGCAGCATCTCCATGTGCTGCCATTGTCCATTACTTTAGAGGTCACAGCTGGATGATCCACCATGAGCATTTTAGCATTTAGTATTTTAGCCAGACCCAGCATGCATGAGTATGTTTGCTTTGGGTCACTTAATGTGCTCACCAGGTCAGTGCATTTCACCAGATGCTGATAAAATACTGTTAATCATAACGCATAATGCATCTATTCTGAATTTTGTTGCATCGCTGTGTTTTTTTTTTTGTACTTTTCACAAACTGCTAGCTCCGTGTCTCCCTGACACCGCCTGTGCAATACCGGAAATAAAAGTACTGAAAAGGATGATGACAAAAAATATGACTTACAGTTACAGTTAATTACTTAAACCACTGCCACCCTGCAACTAGATTCTCTGATTTAATTTTCTCTTGGCATTTTAATGTTGGAATGCAGAATACGTTTGTGGCTTAAATTGATACAACAAGGTTGATACAATGTCAGGTGGTCTTTGTTTTCTGCCTTTCCTCCATATCTTTTGCTTTGCTCTTCTTTCTGTGTCAAATATGTGTCCTGTGGGGAATAATGGACAAAAATAAACAAACACATGAAATCTGATCCAAGTGGTTGGGCTGAGTTGCATTTGCAGATATTGGATTTGCATTGCATTTCAACCCACCTGCGAATATGTTTTAAATCCAGTCAGAGAGGATTGGATTTGATCATTCCTCTTTTTTTTTTTCTTTTGAGACTTTATAACAAAATGTCTGTTTGGTATTAGGTATGTCAAAAATTCAATCTCAGCTGTCTGTCTGAATACAGCCTCTGAGGGACGGGTTGAAGGAGATTCTTATTGGCCAGGTGGAGAGGAAAACTGAAAGGCAGAAGGTGAAAAAGGGACAAGTTGTGTGATACCGAGTGCAACTGGCCACCGAAAAAACGTCCTAGGGACCTCAGGAGGCACAAGAAAAGCAAATGTGTGGCTGTTTGGTAAGATAGTAGAGAAGTAAAACATGAGGTAAGAGGAAGTGGAGGAAGCAATGTCCCAGGAGAGAGCAGCTAAAGGAATGTAGGCTCAGGCTCAGTGACCCGGGAGGTCAACAGCAAATGGTGGTAGGAGTGCAGGGGGAGGAGTGGGAGAGTGAGAAAGCTGTTCCTTTTTTTTTTTTTCAGCCTGAGGATTCACAGCTCTGCCGCACCAACACTGCAGAGCAGCGTTCGCCAACACACCTTACATAAACTGTTGACAAAGCAATCAATTACACAGCAGCTATTTACCCGCTTTGTCACCGCAAAGAGAGATCCTATAATGAGTTCATTTTGAATGGGTAGAGTTGGTAAACATCAGAGCCAAGAGGAAATCTAAAATCAGTTTTGTCACATTTTCCTTTGTGCTGCTGGTGGTGTTGATATGTAAGAGTGGAGCGGTGTCCATAACAGTCGAGCTGCCCAGAGAGCTGAGCTGTGCCAGCCTGCTGTCACAAATCCATTTCCCTGTTTGCTTCTGTGCTCTTACATTAACGCTCATGTCCAGAAAACACAGAGAGAAAGGCAAACACATTCTTGGCTGCTGCCCACTCACTTTCTCTCCCAACAGTGCATCTTGCTTTTCTTTTTAAAACACATCTCTTTCTCTCAGTCCATTTTTCATTATCATTTTCCTCTCTACAAAGTGATATTTCTGTCAGTCAACACTCTCATGTGTACATCTTTACCGCTTCTTGTTGGTACTAGTTTTCTTTGCCTGCGGATTTGTTTTTTGCTCATATGTATATGTGTATGAAAAAAATGTGATGAAGCCTTCCTGCCTCTCATTGGCTCGGGGTTCCAAGCTCTCACAATAGATGCAGATTATCCAACATACTGTCCAGCGGACAGAGCATATGAGACCCAACTTCAGTTTGCTCAGTCAAGCAGATACTGCTCATCTACATACTTTTGGGAGACTTGTTATTAGTGCAAATCACAGCATGACAAGTTAATTTTATTGGACACATGACCCCAAAACAATATTCGTTCATAGACATATTGATCACAGTCTGTATATCAATTTATCAATACATGATCTGTTAACAGTGCTTAATATTGTCATTGTAACAACCCGTATTTTTGATACTATTTATTTCTCTGCAAAAGCCATTCAGTATGTACATCTGGATTCTGTAATTGCCTCTTTATACAGTCAATTTTGTTAATTGTGCCTTCAATCATGGCATTCAAACTACATACCCAAACACAATCAAACATGTAGCAGACATGATGCAGAAGACAGTACACAAAAGTACAGAAGAAAACATTTGATCATAAGTTCATTATTACTGTGTTAAGTGTCTTAATTGTTTCTTTTGGACTAAATTGCAAACAGAAACAAAAGTTACTCTATTTCTGTTACATTTCCTTTTGTTTACAGTAAAAGAGTTGATGGTCAAATCTACCGCAAAACTGACTTGATTAAGTGATCTGTGTAGCTGCCTTTATAGCTGCGTTGTTTGAGCTATCAAGTTCACATTAGGGCTTTCAACAGTCATCATTGTGATTATGGATTAATGTAGTTTTTTTTTCCAGGAAACTGATTAAACATGAAATCAAAAAAAGGAAATATATTGAAAGTGTTTTCCACAGATTGCCAGAGCACAAGATAACATCTTAATGTTTTTTGTTTTTTCTGACCAACAGTTCAAAACCTAAAAGAAATCATTCTGAATCAGTTAATTAATTAATCCTTACAGCAATAGTTTGGGTTTGCTCCTGTTTTTGTTTTTCCCTTTTTCTAGCATACATACTTTCTTTATGTTAGCGATAGCATGGTAAGCTAGCAACCAGTCAGTGATAAAGATCTTGAGTCAAAGTGGAACCTGATTGCTGCTAGCAGGGCTTGTGTGTGTGCTGCAGACACACTTTCTCTGTTGCCTTAATGCTGTAGTGAATGCTCAGGTTCTCCTTATTTAGATTTTTCAAAATATCCCCACATATAATTGCGGGTATATCCCTGTGGTTCTTTTTACCTCATGGATGTTATGAGCTGCAGTTGCTCTGGGTTTGTTTTCCAGCATGGGTGTCATTTTGCTTCCTAATGGCAGCCAAATGTATCCCGTGTCTCACTGATGAACTGGTAATGGGCGTCATATTCCATCATAGAAGCGGTGATGCTGTGTATGTGGTTGCATTTGCAAGATGTGGCTACAAATAAATGATCATGTGACACATTCTGGGCAGCAGTGGGGATGTAATGATGCATTGATCTGGATCAATATGCCGATTCAGTGTTCAATGATCCAATATTATCAATGCAAAGTGAAAACATCAATCCATATCGTCATCTTGAAGAGACTCCTTTCACTTTGAAAAGCACATGGCATGTCTGTGTCATAAATGGACACTAGAGTTAAGTCATAAAATTGTCATTTTTATAATTTCTAATAATTTAGTTGCTTTTTGTGAGTTGACATAAATGTAACTGAATGTGTTAAATGGACATATGATATTGTCTGAATTTGATTGCAGACCCCTGAATTGAATCGTATGGTTGTTCAAATAATCAATATAAAATCATATCACGATGAAACTTGTTACATGTTACAGCAGTGATGGCAACATGTGGGTCACACCAACATAAAGAGTAGGCGTAGCTGGTTCTGACAGCAGCACAACCAACACGCATCCTGTCATTTTAGTGTCCTCACCTCATGCGCAAATTCATCTTTTTTAGTCTCTCTCAGTTTCTTCTGCTGCACAGTACCTTCAATGTGTATATTCCTCACCTTCAATAGCCATCTTTGTTGTTGAGCTTCATTCAGAGATGGTATTTTCTCCACTGTCTGTGCTTTCATTGAGTGTGGCTGTATTGCGCTATATTAGAGCCCAGACTGGATTCAACTGAGGACTGCTTTTGTTTCTCACAGACGCATCAACAAAACTAGACGTTCTTGAGACACCTTGCTTAGCTTTCAGTTTCTCTTTCAGTTTTCCGTCTCGACATGCCTCCTCTGCTCTTCTATTCTCTTTCAAACTTCACTTGTCCTCTTTCATTTTCTCTCTGCACATCACCCTTTATGTTCGCTTTCTGTCCTCTGGTTTATGTTTGGGAACCTTGTTTGAAATGCTCCCCTCTTGACTCGCTCGATGTTTGGTAGTTATTGAGATGAAAAGCGGTGTTATTGTCTTGTCAAAAGTTACACGGTACTTGGTGAACATGTTGCAGCTGCCAAACAGGTTTACAGCACATCTGTGACCAGCAGTGGGTCATTTCTCCTTTAGTCTGTCTTTTTCTGTATCTCTGAGGTGTCCTCCATCACTCTCTGTCTCTAGCTCTCCTGCCTGGCTGCAGCCTGTGAACCCCTGCTGTCCTCTCCACCAACTGTCTCTGCATTATGTATCAGTGAGCTGCAGCTCAAACATTTTGCTACTGATTAGCTTTGAGGTTTTCTCTTATCACCCTGGAAGCACCAAACTGCACAGTGCGAGTGAAGGATTTCTGTGTAGTCCACAATGATGCAACACATTTTTTAAGCTTGGGTAATGTAGCATTTTTGTCATGCACAAGGATACTGAGAGGCCATGACAGCACTTATCACTATCCTTCAATAGTGACAGAATGAACATGAGTCAGTGAGGCAGATGATGTGTTTAACAGTTACAGATGCTACTCACATAAGTAACATCGTCCGAATATTATTTCTGTGCAAGCAGCAAGATGACTAATTTTTCTCTGTGCAAAACATGACAGTTCAACATGACAGGCTGTGGAAGAGGACCTGTGTCCTTAACAACTCATTCCAAGGCAATGAAACACAACAGTTCTTTTTTTTCAGGTGATCATACACTATTGAAAACATACCGCTGAATATTATATTCCATTTCTGCCATATTCTGCCAATAAATCCTCCTAAATCTTACACACCAGATCTTTCAAAGGGTATTCCATTGATTTTACACATTCAGTTCATCCTGCGGAGTTCTGCTGTCAGAAAAGGTGTCTTCTTTGGCTCAGGAAGGAGCTCTCTAAGATCTGCCAGTATATCCCTGATGATGTTATCTGCAAATGAAAATCAAGATATCTCTGCCTCTGCATTGAGTTTGACTGTTCTTTTCCTAATCTGACTTTTAGTCTTCCAATTTTATGGAAATGATACAAAATTTCCAAAATAACCCATTTAAACATATGCTTCTGGTAATAGCTATGGAGTTTTTTTTAGTTAATAACAAGTGTTATAGAGTTAGCCTGCTGTTCAGAGAATTTAAGGTGTTCACTACGGTCCACAAGATGTAAACAGAGTGTAGTTGTGCAGTGCCAATGATCATCATAAGTAATGGTTGAATGGATAAGTGAATGAATAAATTAGGTTCAAATACTAATTGCCAATATTACAATTCTAACCGATCAAGAACTGGTATGAATGTCAGACCTACAAGACTGTCAGTGAACCTTCATAAAGGTGGACCAGTTTTTCATCTTAGACACAGGGCTGACAGCTGATTCTGAATTTGTCAGGTCACGCTTATTTGCAGGTTGACTGCATCTCTAGTGTCAAATGGCTACATTTACATATCATGCTGTACACTAGAGCAGCAACAATTTAATCTGTCAGTTGTCAAATAGATATAGATATATCACCAACTGTTTTGATAATCTGTTAATTGGTTTGAATATTTTTTTTTTTGAGACAAATAAGTTATGATTCTCTGATTTCATCCCCTTAAATGTTAATATTGGCGTGCATATCGGTATACTGGTGTTTTTAGTCTTTTATGACACTAAACAGAATATAATTGGGTTGTGGACTTTTCACCATTTACCAGTATTTTATAGACCAAACAACTAATTGATTAATCAAGAAAATAATCAGCAGATTAATCGACAATGACAATAATCATTAGTTGCAGTAGTGTGAACACGGTTATCAGACTTTTTTCTCCAACCTTGACTTCCAGAAAAGTCACTTGTTTTAGCTCAAGTATTTGTAAATGGAAATATAGTGAGGCATGGAGCATTTGTGAAACTACAAGATGGAAAAACACCATTAGATTAGCGCTGTTGTGATTTTTCTCTTTGCAAGTAAGTGACATTTTCATAGTCTGCACAGAACAGAAACCAAGATGCAAACATGTAGAACCAGCAAGGGAATTTCCAGTAGTGATGCACCCATGTGACCAGGGGCAATCCCTGCATAGTAGAGTTTGTTTAACTGGATTCGGTAATTAACTGGGTGTAGATGAAAATAAAGAGAGGAACTCACAATTAGTGCTTAATAGAAGCAAACTGTGTAATGGCCCCTTGTAATAATTGTACAATTGTAATAATTACAGATTTTTTAAGCTATTTTTACATAATAATTTTTGAAGGAATATAGTAACTCAGCTGATGTGTTTAGTGTAAACAGCTGTTATCTTTCTGTGAGATGTAACAGTTTCACACTATTAGCGGAATTTCCCACGCCTGTACTCGATGAAAGAGAGAAAGATCATTGGCTGAGGTCTCTATATCAGGTGGGAACAAATCATGTGAAGATAATGACAACAACCCAAATCATGTGAGGACAATAATGTGTGGTCTTGTGCAGCTCATGTGTCGCCAGCAGTAGGGAAATGTGGTTTGGTCACATCTAGTGTGCGAAAGTGTGCTGACAAGGCATGCAGAGTAGGAGCGAATGGCACACACTGTCATCAAATTAAACTAGATTCAAACAAGAAAATGATTGGCAAGTAGATGTGGATCATTTCCACACATTCTAATCTACATTCTGAATTTTGGAAAAGCAAAAAAATCACCTTGGCTGAATCAGTAAAACTAAGTTGATCCTTTGCTGGCTTTGGTACTTCAAACTCATTAACCAGCAGCACTCCACCCACTTCATTATTCCCTCGGAGCGACCCCTCACAGCTGCCAGAACTGTTGAATCCCATTTGGGCTCAGTTGCTGAGCGGTGTGTGCGGGAAGCTGCAGAGTGAATAACGCGATGCGGAAACCGTTTTAATGACCTCCCCTCGCCTCTCCTCCTGCACTCAGGCCAATAAGAGCCACAGAGAAAACCATTAGCCTGCTGGAAGACTTATGGACATCCCACCAATACATCTATGTGCTTACGAGGAGGCCTACAGGTCACCGCTGCCGCTCCTTGTGGGTCACTTATTGATCAATTGTCTCACTGCTGCTGATCACCTTGTAAATATCCCACTGAATGACCGTTTGAAGACCTCAGACCACCTTGTGTTGATTAGATGGCGATCAGCTCCAGATTATGGTGATGTAAAGGTGATACAGAATAGTTATTATTCTTAATGACTGTTGCTTTGCTAAACCAGAGATCTGAGAGCTGAAAATGGCTGCAGGTTCGTGACAAGTCGTTTCTTGTGCGAGTGGAGCGTTAATGTGTTTCATTGATCATTGCTCTCAAGAGGAGAGACTTAATCTTTCATTCGTTTTTTAAGTGTTGTGTGCTTTCGTTAACTGAGTTCAGCAAAAGTAGAGTTTCTCCATCCTCTTCTGATGAAGGGAAGGAGACAGCTTTGGGATGACTCAGTTAAAGCAGCATGGAATTTTTTCCCCTAGTATTTTTCATTAATAGCTGTGTGTGTGTTCTTCATAACAGCGCTCTGAAATAGAGTGCAGCAGCAAAGAATCCTAGAGATTTTTAGTTTAGTTATGATGAAAGTGCTTGGATTTTAGTCTTAAAAGACTGTATGATCTCTCTAGTGTTGGCTAAGATTTGCCACCATAAGTTACTGGTCACACTGGTCAGGTGAATGCACTGAAATGAGCAAAGATATGTTTTATTTGTTATAATTTAACATTTCATTTGTAAGGGTGTGAGTGGTAACACATTCTTCCCTGTACAAAGTCTGACCTTAAAGCTGACATATGTGTATTATAGCAGACATGTTGGACAGCAGTCGCTTCATTACACATTCGACAGACACAGCGCAACATTGTCATTCATTTGGAGTCGGGTTTCTGGCCACCTGATGAATGCAAGCTTGATATTCACTCTCATTTTAGCTCTGTTCTTCTCCTGAGGGAAATACCTGGCTCTCTGGCTGCCAGATGCTTCACTATATTCACCAGGTAGTGGCTAACCTTGTCTGTCTCCAATTTGGCACTTGGCACATAGTATATAGTCGGTTTGTAGGGCTTTGTCGCTGAAAACAGCTGTGCAGCTGAAATATGGAAAGAATCTTTCAAGAATTCAGAACATGGCACACAAAGAAACACAGGCATAATTGATAGCATTAATAATGACTCTATTCTATGTAAATGTGGCACTTCCTGGGACACTTGATGCAAGTCAACTGTTAACAAAATTACTTTCATTTGTGGTTTCTCTGCTGCGACAAGACAAAAAAGCCTGCAGTCAGAAAGTTATATTCAGTGCAAGAATCCTTCTGATGAAAATATTTCTGTTTTAACCCTTTAACAAAATAATTTCAGTAATGTTGAAGAAAATTTTATCGCTCACAAAGAGACCAGTGCAGTAGTAGAAAGTGGTAAGTGAAGTATAATGAAGTGCTCTTTGCCGTGTTGCTTTGTCCATCGTGACTCAACTATCTGTGCTCATTGAGCATCAGTGTGACACTGTTATTACATCCTGACACTGTGTGTGCATGTGTGTGTGTTGAACATCTTATTATAGGCCTGTGTGTGCACGTGTTGGCATGAAGCTTCCGGAGAGGATGCAGAGCAGGAAGGGACGGCACAGGAGGCCAGGATGTGACTCAGCGTATAAAGATTAAAGATACACCACACGCTGTTCATTTAGCTATTTTTTTTTCATTCCAGTGATGTGTAAAAATGTGTAGTTGTGCCTGCATGTGCACACCAATCCAATAAGCTTCCAGTTGAACAGTGGGCACTAGTGCATTGATGTGTTGAAGGACAATAGTGCAAATTGGGGTGGATTCAGTCAGAGTCTGACTTTCCAAATCTCAACTGTGGACGAGCAAAGTGTTATCGATGACAAAAATCACCCATCCCTGAAGACATTTCTGTGTCTTTGCAAGTCATCTGAGTCACTTCACTGCCTGCCACCCTGCCTTTTCCTCTATACACTGATCAACCAGAGTCTATGGTCCCCGTTTCTGTTCTTTATTATCAACAGGGCTCTGCCCAGTCAACCTTAAGCTGTAATATTAAATTCAAAAGCTCTTTTGTGCTTTGAGTTCAAGTGCCTTTCAAAATTGTCCAGTCCCCAGAGGACTGGCCGCTGAAATTAATTCTTTTTTTATTCACACAGATTTGGCACAGCTTTCCTCAGAGAAGGATTTTGGAAAGCAAAAGTCAAATCTATATATTGAATTTTAAACATCAAGGTACAATTTGGCAGTATATTTAAATACAAAAAAATACAATAAAGGAATGTTATTCTTCTGATCATTAGGGATGTTCCTGGTGACTAATTTCCCTGACGATTGAAAATTTTAATTTAGACTAGTCAAGTAGTCAAGTTCAAGCCCATGCAAGCACACGTCATATTTTGTTTTACAAGGAGAACACATGACTGGATTTTGATGTAAGAACACAAAAAATATTATATATATATTTTTTTCACATTTATTTTAAATATGTATTGTTAAAGTTCATATGAAACGACTAGTGGAGTACTTATTGGGTACATATTTCTTGTAAAACAGGCAGCTAGGGAGGGACTCGTTGATTGCGGTCCATAGATTTAACGCTAGGAGGGAGAGTGGTCCCATTAGCTGACTCTTCTCGGACTGAGACCTCCCAGTGAACCAGGCCGGACCGGGACCAGAGCAGCCTCCGAGACCAACAGAGGCTAGTTTGGTGACAAGGAAAAGACTACAGTACCAGTCAGAAAGCATTTCAGTAGACGCAAATGTATTGTACAGCCCAGAGTGCAGGACGAGCTATAAACAGTTTTTATTCATTTTCTGGGAAGAGGCAAACTCTGAAATGCCATTAAAAATAACCTACAAAATATTGTGTAGGAGTGTGTACCATAATATATATAAGGAGAAAACACTTTAACATTGATAAGTGCAAAATAGACCAGTGACGTGATGTCCTCTTGAGTTCTACATGAATTGTACCTTAGCATTTATATAAGCCTCTCGATGATGTTTTTCTACCCTTTTCGACACTAAGGACTTTTTTTCCCCTCATTCACTACAGCACAACAGTTTGTTCCCATTTCCAATAAAGCATCCGCTAATACGAATTAGTGTCCTTGCTGCAGTTGCACTGTATTGTGTGTATACAGAAATACAGTTTTTCTTGCTTTCTTTTATTTGCTATTCTTCAATAAAATATGAGAAAGAATTGAAAAATAGGTTTTGTCCTGTAAAGTGTGACTGATGAATTATAGTGAGCTGTCTGTCATTAAGCTTGTTGTAGATGTTCTGTTTATATCGCTGTACACAACAGTTGCTGTCAATACAGCAAATGTACAGAGGGCTCCTTGTTCTTCTCGCAGCAGCAGTTAAAATGATCAGGCCGCACAGTCCAATAATTATTAAGTCTTTTTTTTTCCCTAAAGTGGCTTCAATTAAAGAGTGAGTTCTTCCAATTATGCACTCAGCAGATTGTGATATCAGTCTTCATGTCCTTGCTCCCATTAGTCCAGAACAGAAAGTCTCCATGTCACAACACTGAGACAGAGCCATTCAATCTGGTGCTGCCCAGCTTCCCTCACTATGAATTCTCTCCCGCTGTCAGTCAGCTTCGCTATCCTTCAGTTTGGCCCTGATTGGTAGTGAATTTGTGGACCTGTACTTCTCACACTGCACTAATTAGTAGGACAGCTGTCTATATAGATTATTAGAGTGCCCCTCTACCCCTTCAGTCTTCAGCTGATGCCCCCCCCCCCCTCGCTCTCTAATGACCTGCCTGCTTCTCATGGTTGCTGTCTGTCTCAAGGCAGTGTGGGATATCTGTATCAATGACCTGACTAGTGGTGGCCTTTTAATGGTCTCATTTTATGACATGATCTCTGCCTGGCTGTCCATCTTTAAATGTAATCACACTTAACCCTGATATTTGAAAAAGGCTTTTTTTTAAATTTTTTGAATGGCAGATGGCCACTGCTCGTTAAGAGGATTGGAAGATGATGTGAAGTAAATTTTGTGTGAGGGTAATCAAACACACATCTGAGAATGTTGAATTAAATGACAAGTCTGTGAGTGTGGTGATACTCCAGGTCTCTGTGTGTTTTTCAGTTGTATTTAATCAGAACCACACTGGAATAAATTTCTGATACTGGTCCTTTTTTTAAACCTTAATGTGACTGATGTGGATTTAACTGAAATCTGCAAAGGACCCTCGGGCTCATAGTCTTTCATAAAGTGACTGACTTTATGTAAACCCTCTCTAAAGGATTTCAGACTTTTTTGTCTTTCACTATTTTTTGTTGGGGAGGGAAGTTTCAAACTACAAACTGGGGACACATTGCAACCTTGATGAATAAAAAACAAAATGTTGCAGAAACTCCAAGAAAGGTTTTAGTGAGTGCAAACATGCAAAAGAAAAGATGACAGTATGGTGGGGTTACTGCAGAAAAATACAGTGTGTCCATAAAGTCTCTTTACAATTTAACAAATTTATTACAAAAGCAAATGAATAGACAAATCTGTGGAAATTATTACAAAATGAAAAGTAGATATTGAAGGTTTTTCATTTAATACACCTCTATATGGGCACCGTTAGTTGCACGAAGCACATCAAGACGGCACTCGATTTCTTTTCTTTATCCAACACTGTCCCTGTCTCCATAAATTTCTTGTGCCATGCATGAATTGATGGACGTGACGGTGGATGTCTTTTTTTTTAATTGTAAAGAGACTTTGTGTACACCCTGTACATTGTGTAACATATACTATACAAGGATTTTACCACAGCAGGATGGATGGATGTGATAGATATTCCCTCTATCATTTATTGAAAGAGTGAAGTTCATGCCATTTTGAACAAAAGCACTATTTTGAGAAGTGACACAAAAGCAGAAGTGCCAAAAACTGCAGCCCACTTGAGACATAGACATAGACCCTCATATTATAGTGCCCAGCTTTACAGCAGAAATAACCGTGTTTGCAGCCTAGTGCGAAAAACAGCTTTTGGTTTCTACAGCTAATTTCCCTTTTCGTGTGTGTGTGTATGATGTAACTAAATTATGTTGTAAAATATCAAAAATATAAAGGAAGGAAAAGAAAGTGTACTCCACATGCTTATTAGACCTCCACAGGCCACCTTTACTTTCTGGGTCATCAAGTTCCTGTAATCAAAAACATTTAGCTGATAATAGAACCTGTGGATGTGAATTGACAAGGCTGTCCTGAAATTCAGTATTACCTTGATTCTTAAGGTTCAAATCAGTATATATTGTTGTTATATTATTATTCTGTAATATTGCAGTTTTATAAAGTTTTGTGTTATTTCTCTCTTTAAACTAAGGGAAACACATTTTCATTAAACAGGATAGAAAAGAAAAACCACTGCAGATGAAGTGCTGAAAACCCGAACAGGCTCTGACTCACTGGTCTTATTGACTGAATGAAACACAGCAGCGAAAAGCTTTACTCTTTGTTCTTCTTGTAATACTGTCATGCATGGCCTTGATTCTCCAGCCGCCCTGTAGATCATCTAAGCCCCAATCTCTGCAGTCTCTCCGTGATGGTATTGAAGTTCTGCTTTTCCTGTACGTTATGCCAATGATGTACAAAATTGAATGTGTTTGCACTATATAACACCTGCTGAAAGAAGCTGTCACCATGTAAAGAAACTGCAGCCTGCAGAGTAGCCCAAACATATAATGTCTGTGACCATATCCCAGCTTGTTCTAACATAAGATAGTCAGAAAAATCCTCCAAAAACCATAAAGCTCAGCCATGCGGAGTTTGACAGGGTCTCTTTCTTCTCCCCTGTCCCTCAGCATCATTAAAAGGAAGGGAGAATCTTTTCAGGATTAGAGGGGTTTGTAGAGTGCTTGAGGCTGTGGACAATTGATCATTATACATCTCCTCTGCACTCCACTACTCCACTTTCCCCTCCACCCGCTCCTTTACTCACAGTGCTTTTCTTTAGCCCATGTCCGCGCTAAAACTCTCAATGTCCCTGCCTTGCCTATTGTTCCTGTCCTCCCCTAGTCCCTCCTTTGCCCTTGTGTCCTCATCTCATTTTAGCTCTCTTCTTTCCTCTGTTTTCTGTTACTGTACCATATCTTCCCCCCTCTGCAGAACAGAGCTTTAATAAGAACTAGGGCTACAACTAATATCTACTAACAACTAAATATTTTCATTTTCAATTAATTTTTCAATCATTTTCTCGATAAATGGATCATTTGTTTGGCCCATAAAATGTTGAAACATGTTGTTAACTGTTTCCCAAAGCCCAAGGTGACATCCTCAAATGTTTTGTTTTGTCCACAACACAAAGAAATTCACATTTGAGAAGCTGAAATCAAATGGTTAGGCAAGTATTTCAATTGGCAACTATTCAATTTATCTGAAAACTCTACAACAAATGAGACCATCAAAAGCTCTCACTTGCTCACCGTTCTCTTCTCACACTGTTGATCATTACTCACGTTCAGTCTGGAGCTGTCCGCCCTTACAACACTTCTGCAGAGAAATCACTAATATGTGCTGGTACTAAGTCAAAGGCAAATACCTTCAGAAGACTGAAACATTAAGTGTGTTTGTGCTTTTTCCTCTTTCTGTAATCCCATTTCAACTTTCTGATTCAGTTGTTAATCTTATGAGTTTCAGTCTTATCCAAACTGTAGAAAAGCTCCAACTGTGAGTCACATAACATCGTTGGGAAAAAAAAGTGGTGCCCAAAATATCTCCCAACACTGCGCGCCTCTATGGCCTACATGATAGGGTTGGGCGACTGGACAAATATAACGTCTCTCAACAATGGGCTGAATCCTTCGCAGATTGCCCTTTTTTGGATGGTTTTTAGGGTGATATTTGTCATTTTATTTTGCTAATGTAAGAGTCTGCAGAGTAACAGGCACAGTACACACCCACTCAGTCGACCATGAGTGAGGTAAGCTGGGTGACGAGTGAGAGTTGCCACAACTTCTTGACTATCTACTTATCCCTGTCATTCTTTTTCTCACCTGAACGGGAGGTTTTATTGAAGCCGTCAGTGTACGAAGCAGCTAATTGAAACTCCCGAGCTCCTACTGTGACGTGCCATGTGTGGGCAGTCTGGTCCCCAAACTGGCAACGCAAAACATCAAAGCAGCCCCCTGTAGCTGCGTGCGAGACGGTCACTCTTACTGTCACCTCCAGTCTTCCCTTGACTCTTATTCAATTTTTCTAAAAGCAAATATGCACTATAGATCCACTTCATGGCCTCGGTTTCACTTGATGACCCAGACATGGAGGTGCTGAAGTGTTACCAGGGCAGACATGAGTCACTTGACTGTGTAACTAGCAAATGAGTGTGGTGACAAGGTTGTATATGTGTTTGTATCTCATGTTGTCTCAAGGTCCTGACAGGACTGAGACATAGCTGATCAGTGGCAGCAGTATCATTAAACAGAGGCGCAGAGGGATTTCATCAAATAAAACTGACTAATAATGCAGTTATCATCAGTCATTTTCATTAAAATGATTGGTAAAGCTATTTTTAGGTGTTAATTCTAAATTATGTAATTGTGTTAAATTGTTAAAAAGTCATATTGACTGAATTACAAGTTACTACTAGTTACCAAACTCATACTGCTTCGTACAACACTAATATGACCAAAGGGCTCTGAACTGAGCAACCAAGGAGCTTTGTCATGCTTTTGGGACAGATGTCCATTTACAGACTGCACTAACTCGCGTCAGATTTGGGATGAGCTCAAGTCAAACTGTCGGAATACATACTTGGCAGCATCTCGTTGCTACACTTCTATGAGAGGTAAAGACCCAGCTCTGCTCAAGCAGTGTAACCGCGACTTGATAAAGTCTCGTTTGTCAAACATGCTTGACATTTGCAAGATGCCTCATCGACCACGTCACACTAGCCACTGATGGTTTGCAGTGGCTACCAGCAGTATGTGTGCACCCTAAAAACAAAAGGCCCATAGAGGTAAGAACCGTCTAGATTTAGGTTTTGGTTTCTGTTTAATTTCAGTATCTAATCACACCTGAGATTGCACCTGAACCCAAAGTTACATGATCTTTGAACAAAAGGTCTTTCTGAAAACAAACTAGCCTACATCTTGTAATGTACGGAGGGCTGTGATGACCACAACATTACTGCAGTACTGTGGTCATGTGATGAATACTGTGGGGTCGAATTCATTACTGTCATCTCAGCAAATTTTATTTTGAACAGTCAGCCTAATGTTATTCTGTTGTGCAATTTGTTTGAGATCAGCGCACAGATCTAAAATACACCTGTATATCAGCGCTGCCTGCACAAGTCAGGAACAAAGCCTCTGATCGGTTGCCACTCAACCCAAGGAGTCATGGTATTGCCAGTGAACAGCTAACAATGTACAAACAACAACAAGCCTCTTTAGTTATCGCAGAAGACATTCAGCATTGGATTTATCATTATAGATTCATTTTAGAAAAAAACTGCAGTTCAAGGCTGGATTACAGCACTTGTGAAAGGTATATGATCACATTGAAGCTGAGGTTGGAAAAGGACAGTGCTAACATTAGCATTAGATTAACATTAGCTTTTCCTGCTCATCTGACTTCGGGCTAACGGCGTTTTCCAGCAGTTAGAAAAAAAAACAAACAAGACTTTTGTTGGCCTTGAGAATCTGCAGATTTTATTAACTTACACGCTGTAACCTGTACTGTACATTTACTGCAAGTTTAAGTTTCTGCCCCACTAACAGCACATTACTCAACTGCTGCTTGCTTTCCCTCTCTTGCACACTGCACTCACATTATGCACTGCCTTATTCCTCAAAGGGACGCTTGTAACAGTATGGCATCAAACTCATGTGTCCTACACTGCTGAAAACTTGCAACAAGGAGGAGATAAAGAAATGGTCTAATCCGTGGCTTCATTTCACAGAGAAAGATGACAACAGCGTTAGTTGTAATGTCTGTAAAATGATCATTTTAAGTAAGGATGGAAACACCAGAAATGTGCTGAACTATCTTTGTATGCAACATGGGCTTAAAGTCCAGGAATGCCATGGATTTGGCCCTCTGTGCACAAGTATAATACTGTGCCACTGCTTCACAACCGAGCAGGACATCTGTTACTGAGGGTAGATGTCTAATTCAGAATGCTGTACAAATATTCTTTCATTTCATCCATTTTAGATTGTGACGGACAGACTGGTGCTACAACTGGCTCCAGCCAGCTTGACTAAAATTGATCAGGAATCAATAAGGGACTCGATAAGGAACCAGACCAATAAGCAGAGACAATAAATGGTATTGGCATCAATAAAATCTTGAGTCCCATTCCTACTCCAATTTGTCTGGTTTCTTTTATTTTGAAAATGTATTTTGTTTCTGTCAGATCGGTGTCTGCCAGCTTTGCCCAGGGTGTATGAATTTCTGAACTCTGATGCATGTGTGAAATTTCAAGCACATCAGACGGCATGACGCTGCAAACATTTTGTGGATTTGTAATATAAACCTCAGAATTCGCTGCTTGGCCAAGCACATTAAGCTGAATCACATTGACTCCATCTGTAAGCAAGGTGATCAAAAGACCCCTGATAATAATCTTGGAGTTGTCAGCACATAGGCGCCTTAGTGTGATGGTCATAGAGGCAGTGTGGGATTGTGTTCACACAAAAATGAAAGACTAGAAAAAAGGACAAGGTGTGCGCAGGGAAAAGAGAAAGGAAAAGAGTACAGAGGATGCCATTTATCACAGCCAATCCACAAGTGCGACCAGCGTAATGAAGACAGATAGTGGCTCTAGCTGTCAACACTAGAAGCTTATTTCTATATTAAGCAGTCCCACCATTAGGATCACACCAACCACATGTTAGGAGATTGATCTGGAGCATTTAGTGACTGGATGAACACCCTAATGAGGCAGAAGTCTGACAGCAGGTCTCGCTTTCGCCTCTTCTCTCTCAGTGGTAGAATGACCTTGTCTCTTCAGTCTGAGGAGCAGAAATAGTCCATTATCTCCTATGAAAAACTCAGGTTTCAAGATAAACTTCACATCAACTCTTCTCTGACCTCTCTGCCACACCTCTCCTTTCATCTTATTTCATTCCTTTCAGAGCTTCATTCTGTTACGAGATAATGTTGACGTCGAATGATTATTGTCAGACGACCAAAGCCATCACAATCACTGTACTTATTACTGTCGATTATTCACCGGGTGTATTCACTGAATAAAATACGTTGAATAAAAGCAGTGCCTGTATATCTAAAACCTTTGTGCCTCTTTACACTTGAGTGAATGTTCATATCAGAAAAGCCAGCAGCGTCACAATGGAGAGATTTTTGAGAGGGTCACAGAACACGGCTTACAGGACACACTGTCTAATATCTGAGTGTCCTTGGTGTCATGTGATACTGTATTGATAGACATGAGGAAATGCTATTTTGGCTTATCCCCCCTTTCACAGAGAGGTCAGAGGTCAGGGTCAGGTACACTATAGTGTCCCCTGAGCTGACAGGAATTCATGGTCTCGCTGCAGATAATGGTGCTCGGCGAGACACTTAATTTCTCATCGGCTGAAGGAAACTGTGGTGACCCTGTGCTCAGACCTCTCTGCACAGTGGAAGCAGGGGACAGACAATTTTGTTGGACAGGGCTCGACAATAAGGATTGCCCACTTGCCCTAGGCAAGTCAGATCTGGCAACTCACTTGCCTGGCCGCGCAGCTGGTAAAAAAGAATTAAACTAATAAATTATATTGCTAATAAATTAATTGTTAAAACAAATGTTCATGCACAGTGGCAGAAAATGCTGTTTTCAGTTTCTCACATACAGAGAATTCCCCACCTTTCTTTGTTTATTATGTTATTAAACCGAATATGTTTGGGACATTTAAAGGCATCAAAAATTGGGACAATTTTCACTGTTTCCTGACATGTTATACGCCAAGTGCTTCCCAAACTTTTTGTGGCATGCCGTCCTTCAGAAGCCAAGCAAAAGTTCACCCCCCACACCATTATTATTATTAATCATTAACAGTAAGTGGGAAGGCAGCTAATAAAACGGGATTCAAATTAAATTTTAGTGAAATAAAGCTTAGCATGATAACATGAAACTTATTTCACCACCTTAAGCACAAGAACCTGGTTGACCTGCTATTGTGGGTTCTAAACCAAAAATATTTATCAGTGTTTTGTTATCAAGACCGTAGTTGAGTAGAGTTTAAAGTGGCAATGATTAATTGATTATTAAATTAACTACCAACTGTTCTGATAATCAGTGAATCGGTCTGATTTATGTTTTCAAGAGAAGTCAAAATTCTCTGATTTCATCCTCTTAAATGTGACTGTTTTTAGTCCTCTATGACAGTAAACTGAATATCATTGGGTTGTGAGTAAAAAAAGATATTTGATTCTTCACTTATGCTTTGGGCAACACTGATTGACATTTTTTTTTACCATTTTCTGACATTTTAAAACAAGTAACTATTAACTGATTAATCAAGAAAATAATTTAATTGACTATAAAAATAATCATTAGTTGCTGGCCAAGTTGAGTTACCCCGGTATTTATATGTTTGTATAATTGAATTGAGCATTATCCCAGTCTTTGGTGTGTGTGCAGATATGTCCTGTTTGTAGCTTTCTTCCAAATCAAAGTCTCTTCAGCTGACCAACACGGTGTAATTGTCATTGTGTTAACATAGCTGAGTATTTTGTTGGTTTAAAAATGTGTTTGATTAAATAATTCGATATACTTTGAGAGTAGTAGCGCAATAACTGGACCTTGCCGTCTAATGAGCTTTTTGTTATCTAATGCGGTTGTGCTTCCTACTCTCCTCTCCCACAGCTTAAATGCATCATCTCATGCTCGCAGACTATCAGCTTTCTCCTTCAGGATGTTGGAAGCAGAGGACGATGATTATTCTCTTGCAGTCCCTCCCTCCAATCCTTCATTTTCCTCTTCACCTTGTAGTTTGCTCTTATCCTTCTCAACTTTCTCTTCCTTCCTTTTCACACATTTTTTTCAGTCCCAATATGCCTCTTTGTGTTTGTTGAGCAGAAAGAAGAAAGTCACCCACCTTGTAGAAAAATAGCGCTGTTTATCCAAGCAAAATCTCCCATTACTTGCACCCATTAAGATCAGATGTAACATTGACTTGACACATTTTAATTTTTAATCACCAAAGATTATGTGTCAGACAGCCTGGGTTTGTGTTTTTGTGTGTGCGTGAGTTTCTTTTTTTATTTTGATAACTCTAGGTGGAATGAAGCATGATATTTTATTGAGATCTAAGAGATATGCTTTATAGAATACAGATTTACAGACAGCTGATATTATATTATTGTATGATATACTGACTGCTGGCAACCTTCTATAGATGATGAAGCGATTGCTAACAATCAAACAGGATAAAAGTAGTCAGTCACAATAGTTTACTCAGCCAGCTAGGCAGGTAGTAAGGTAGCTAGCATTAAGTGTACCATTACCAAACCATGTCTTTTTTATGGAATGGTTCATACCCTGGACTCAACACAAGGATTTAGGATTAGGTTTGGATGGTATCTTTTTTTTCTTACTTTCACACCCTCTAACATTTAATTATTTAATTAAGTAACGTCAATTTGATTTTTTTCAGACAGGGATGTCACTATCATCAAAATATTAAGTAAATCTTACATAGCTCTTGTATTTACTGTTATGAAATAATTATATAGATTTTATTTTATTCTTTTCTGTTTGATATTTTTAAATTACTTAGTTGCATAAAGTTATATTATTTACAATAGTTATGTAAATGTTGGCAGTTTTAAATCTTTAACATTAATCATAGTGTTTACATCATCTGGTGAAGTCTGTACAGTATGTATAAGTTTGTCATTAAAACCTCAGTGCATTAAAATATTTTGATCAACAGCTGGAGGTGTTAACACGTCACACTGGCACACAATACATTGTTGTTCCATTGTAATTATTTTTACATCTATGCATTACTTTTGCATTAAACCATCTTACAGTCAGCAACATAGTTTTTAAAGTCAAGAAGTCCTGGCCATATTTGACCTCATCCAACAGTCTTTTAGATAGTCAAAGGCAACATCCTTGCCTTCAAGAAGGATGGCGACATCTACTGGATCCTCTCCATTAGCCTCATTGATGACCGGGATGTTCAGAAAGTGCTGACTGGCATCACTGCAGTCTCCTGCAATTTACAAAATAAATTTAAAAAAAAAAAATGCTATTGAGAAACAATTTAAAATGCTTGAACCATTCTAGGTGACTACTACCTACATCTACTGTAGATAATACACTATGGATAGGTACCTCATACAACCCTGCATCAAAAAACTTGAACTACCCCTTTATTTGAATGACTGAAAAACATACATTTAGTTTGTAGATTTTGTTGCAGTTTTCAGTGTACAATTTGGGCCATTTCTAAGTATTCATCTGCTTTCTTCTCATGTTACTGTTAGCTTGCACTTTAAATCTTTACACATTAAAGATTTAAATTATACCATTAAAAAAATATTGTGCTTTACCAGGTAATCTTCAAAAAGTTCCTCCACTGCCTTGTCCCCCACTAGAGAGACTGACCCCTGTGGCATGTCCTGTACGCTGCAATATTTAACCTCAATACAGAATCTTCATATCAGTTTAATAGAAAGAGGAGTGTCTGTGTTTTTGACTTTGTTGAAAATCATTCCATCTGGATTTCTTAATACCCTGCCATACCTTTAGAAATACCTTTATACCACCCAAATCTAAATTGCCTAAAATTACTTCACCCCCACAAGTGGATCCTCTGATTTCAGTTGTTCCATTCAAATGAACTGATTTTGACCCCAAAGGTTTCCTTTTGAATGCTGGTGACACTGGGCTGTAAGAATAGCTGAGTTTGAGCCATGGTTTAATTTGCGTTCTCTTTCACTTCCTCACTGACTCTGCTAGGTTGCTTTATAAGCTGCACTTCACCCAGTTCTTGGAAACTGTATTTCTTTTTTTTTTTTTGCTGGGGTGGAGGAGGAGGTTTTCCTGTTTGTTGTTGTGAGTCATGTAATATAAAGTGAATCAAAGATTTAGAAATGCAGTGATGTTTTCAGTCTCCTGAGAAATATCAAACAAATACACATTATGGGTGCATCAAGTGATTTTTTTTTAATGCTGGTGCATTGGCTTTGTTGTTATTGATGTTTTCTTTCTGTCATTGGTAATTCTGCTTCCCTGTAGCCGGGTAATATAAGATACCACAGGAGTTTTCCAGCTGCCTAACAACCCTGCAAATCTGGGAAAGCGAACAAGTTACCCTGAGTGATGTCAGAAATTTACCGTGAAGGCTTTTAGGCTACTTTGTCTTTTCCTTTTCCTGACATAACAGAGTGCCAATCCAATAAAGCCATCTTGAGCCTCTTGCTCAATGTCATTACGTTTAATGCAGTATGAATGGAGCCTCTTGCACAACCATTATTCCTTTCAATGAAGAGAGATGCTCTCTTACTCATTGCTATAACACCGTAGCTACATCCAAAAAGCCTATTAGATTTGATGATGTGGGAGCTATTTTTAGTTACAAATTCCTCACTTAGTTTTCCAGGAATGGGGCAGAAATTACACTCCAATGTCCATTTCCCAGTGCTTTGATGCCTCGGGGGAGGAGGAGTGGATGGTGGATGGTGGGTGGGGGTGTGTTTAGTCTTGAGGAACATGTATACACACACACATGAATGCATACACACACTGGAAGAAGGTCATTTCCATGCATGCTCAATGGGCTCTAATGCCCGGAGGGCTGGAGTCGCAGCTACACACACACACAGCGAGTTCATTAATCACAGCACCGAGGACTCACCAGACATCCACATGCTTACACCTCTCTTTTACGTATACACACACACACACACGCACGCACATACACGCACACACACACACACACACATATACACACACACACATACACACACACATACATTACTCACTAAGCAGGCACAAGGGCATCACAATTAGAGGTGTT
This sequence comes from Lutjanus erythropterus, assembly GCF_056507025.1. NCBI lineage: Eukaryota > Metazoa > Chordata > Actinopteri > Lutjaniformes > Lutjanidae > Lutjanus > Lutjanus erythropterus. The sequence continues at coordinate 30,441,171 of NC_139319.1, read as the reverse complement.
ATTTAAACCCCCCTGTGAATAAGTACTTATTGGCCTTGCTGAGGGCTTTACTACACATGTCTAATATCACACTGACTGAGCATGTGCAGAAAGGCAGCATTTTTTTTTTAAGTAAGGTGTTAATGGAAAATCAAATTTGTTCAAGGTTTTTCTGTTGCTTTGCTTGTGAGTCTAAAGGAAGGAACACTTCTGGTTGAAATAGAGCAGGAGAAGGTTTGACAGTGTAATCATTTCTATTAAAGAAAGATAAAATAGTAAAGTAAGGACTTTAAAAAGTCTTAACATTCACAAGCACACTTATCATGGCAGAGATGTGTGTGTTTACAGTGGTAGATGGTGTCAGACTGGATTTTAGAAAGATAGGTTTGTAACATGGAGAGATGTTGGATCAAAAATCTTACTGATAAAGTTATTGATGAACACTCTCCTCAGTAGCTCATGTAGATTTTTTCTGAAGCTAAGCCTGTTAGCCTGTTTAATAAAAGCTTGCTGGTTTGAAAATACACAGTTGTGAAGTTGTTCAGTGACTGCCAGGCATAATACTTATTATACACATATTGCTCAGTTTAACAGATACTAACTCATTTGGCGAACATTTAACATAATTTGATTTTAATTTTAGCTCCATATTAAAAACTCTCACACCTGAATGTGTGACAGGTGCTTAGGAGGAAGTTGCAAATTAAAAACAATGAAAAGAACTCCTGCACACTGTCTCACTTACTGCTGAAATGTTTAATTACAAAACAAAACAAATAATAGTTAGAAATGTTATTATTTAATAGAAGATTTCAGCAGTTTAGAGGGAGTCCTTCTCATTGCTTGTAAAGTGAATAAATGTGAGGCGAGCAGTGCGTGAAATCACACAGGACAAAACAAAAACCAATGTTATGCACCGAAATGGAAATTTCAAAGGCGAACATGCTGGCTGTAGCGTTGTTGTATGAGAAGCCAGCATGTCAATTTAGTGTGTTTCCTTAACCTCTGATGAAATATCATGGTCATTTTATGATCCAGTAAATATATTACATATTAATTGTTTAAATAAGTGTCTAACACGTGAATGATCATGCAGACAGAACTTAAAATGTAATCATGAAATTGTGATTATAACCCAGTAACCTTTTAAAACTCCATCATGAAATGTAATTACCTCCTGCTCCTTTTCACTCTAACAGAGGTTACTGACATATTTGTATTTTTCGACCAGCAATTTTTACCTCAAAATGTCCTCTTTCTAAAGTCTGCTTTTATTTCACAACACCATTTTCCCCATTACATAATAATGCAATTTCACAACACGTCTTTGTCTCTGTCATTTATGTGATTAATGCTCATTTAGGCCGAAGGAGACGCCTGTATGCCCTGTACGTCTTAATATGAGCTGAGTTTTAGAAATATTTTGAATTATTTGAAAATGTTTATATTCCACATTTTGTATGTAGTCATTTTTAAGACTTATTTTAGTGCATAATCTCTTATTTATTGAAATACTTTGACTGCCTTGGCTCACTGTGGAAAACAACATTACTATTGTCATTAAATAAGTATTGAGGGCTGTTGGCTGATACAGATTTTTGTGGGTGTACCGAATAAACCGGTGATGATAATTTGATAGCAGGTTAATATGGTGTCATATCCAGATAACGCATTGCTGCGTTAATAGCATAGTGCAATTTCAGCGTGGAGAGTAACTGTAATTGATAATTGCAATTGACTTTATATCGCAGTCCATTAGGCTGTTACAGATTCCCCTCTTTGTGTAAGCAGATAAAAAAGTTTTTGCACTCTAACTAAGCCATTGATTTATTAGCAGATCAAACTTGAATGTAGGCAAATAGATACACAAGAAAAACAGCTCATTGCTTGGTGTCCAGGTCCTTTTCCTCAGGTCATGATGAATACTGAGCCACTGACGTTCTGAGTGGAGGCACTAATGAGGAGACTGGGGAACCACTCATGCACACACATGCAGGCACAGACACACCTGCATAGTAAATACAAAAGACACAAGGAATAACTAAAAAAAATACACAAACAATTTGAACACTTACACAGAGGAAATATGTTGCAGCCAGGTCAGAGGATATAGATTCATTGATCCAGTTATAAATATGTCTCGTGAAACCCCTCGGCGCTGCTGCTGAGTTATTATAAGAAACTAATGCGGTTGATGCAGACTGGGAAAGGAGGAGGGAGAGACGCTCAGTTGTCGCTGTCTTCTCTCCGCAGTTTCCTGTGTGTACTGTGTGTACATGTATGAACGAGTGTGTGTGTGGTAGTCAGTCACAGAAACCGTACCTCACTCCAAATGACCCCTGGGACCGAGAAACACATCCTGACACATCCATCCTTTATCCTGACAGACATCCTCTGTGTGCCTCAAATAACATGTATGTTTGTGTGTGTGTGTGTGACGCGCGGCTGCATCCCTGGTGCTGTGTACAGAATTACCAGCTAATTCTGAAGTGAACTGGATTGATTACATCCCATCCAGGAATCCCATCCTGTGTGTTCATGTGTGATCCCCCTCATTGCCCTCCTGCTCCATATTTCAAAATTAACCCTGAAACTCAAATCCTACTCTGTTGCTCTCTCCTCTCTCGTTTTCACTGGGGTTGACATATTTTTATTTTCCCCAGTATCTAGGGCTTAGCAACAGGGTTCCACTGATATTGTTTTCAAGGTAGAAGTAGGGCTGCAGCTAATGATTATTTTTATAGTTGATTTATCGGCCGATTATTACTGTAGTTGAAGACACAAGTCACAGATACATAGAAAAGACTTTGGTTGCATTTCAGTAGAAATAGGCTGTTGTTGACAGTATTGTTGTTAATAAGTATTAATACGGTTTCAATACCACATATGAAAAAAACAATTCAGTAACATTACAATGATTCAAAAGTACTGAAGCAATGAAAAAGTTTTCATTAGGACCTCATGTCAGTCCTTATCGTCCTGAAACAAAACCAGACAATGTTTAGTGACTTTTTCTGTAGCAGCACTGTGTGCAAGTTGTTTATTTTTTAAAAAAAGATCAATCAATCGATTTTTATACTAATATTGTATTGAAGACTAAAATTCTGGACTTGTGACAACTATAGCGGACAGATTGCTGTTTCTCTACCTTGGTGGTTAAAAAGGTTGTAAGCTGGATTCTTCCTGTCCTGCAGCACTAATGACCGCAATTTGTGTGTGGGTTTGTTGGAGTCCTGATCACTAATAATGACTCATTACTCTACCTGGTGCTGTTATTTGTGGTAAAACATGGCTGTGAGCAATCATTCACTATCTCAGCACAAATGATTTATTTCTGAGCCATCAAATCCAGTGACTATGAAAGTGTTTTTATTTTTTAAGTGTTTTTGCATTATGATTTATTTACCTGTTCACTAGAGTTTTTTAATGAATCACTACTGTAACTCGCTTATTAATTTCTGTGAATAAGATGATACTTGATTATGCACATCAGGTGCAGGACGCTGCAGGATGAGCATTTCAGATCAGAATTCCAGGAGATAATGAAACGGTTTTTAATAAAACTTAAATTTGACTTTCAGTAGATTCCCTGACTAGAAGTACGTAGACACACACTGTCCTGAAATCACACAGAGTCAGAGACAGCAGCAGTCCCAAAGCTCTTTCTCCTGGCTAATGGTTTGTGGCACTTTTGCCCGCTCCAATCCCTCCTCAATCACCAACTGGTGTAAGTCTCCCTGCAGGTGGCTGGAAATGAGGGCAGCAGTTGATTAGAGCAGAGGAGAGCGCTGTAATAGGCAGCCGGCTGCTCGGGACAAGAATAGCTGCTTCGATGCATCTGTTGGACCACAGGTTACTGTGACTTAGTGACACCTTCAGTGTATTCACCAGCACTTCAAGACAAATAAAACGCTGAATGTTCAGCCTTGTTTGTATAACTTCACAATTAGAAAAGTCTGAAACTGCACAAATGTAGGACAGGTGTGCATATTTTGGACCTTAAGGTGATCCTGTCCTGACATGGCTTGTTCAGAGACACAGATGAATCAAGCATGCGCCTTTCTGGTAATGTAGTTTAATAGAGTCTTATTTGAAAGTCACTTCCAAGAAGACACTTTGCTCTCTCTCCAAGGCAATTTACTCTGATACATAATGGATCATAACTGATTTGCTGATTATCCCTCCACTTTATCTAGTTACTTCCATTTTATTACAGCAGTCCATTAGTATTTGGATAGTGACACTTTCTTGTTGTGCTGTACTCCACCATGGATTTGAAAAAAAACCCATAAATATGAATTTCAGTTTTAGCTGTTAGTAAGTTTACATCCACGAGATGAACCATTGTAGCCCTTTTATTTCCTGCCTGACTTTTAGGGACCAGAAGTATTTGAATACATCACGGCTTTAGGGCAGCAGCTGATGATTATTTTCATCATCAGTTAAATGTCAAATTAGTTTCTTGATGAGTATACAAAATGTCAAAAACTAAAACAAAATGCCAATCGTGATCGTATCACCTTAAACTTGCTTGTTTTGTCTAGAACAACAATGCAAAACCCCAATATATTCAGCAAATCCATTTGAGAAGCTGGAATCTGAGAATGTTTGGTATTTATGCTCGAAAAATTAATGAAATTATTAAGCCATTATCCAGTTAGCATTTTAACCTCGTAGTAAATAGTGTTTCCATCTGCTGGTTTTAATACACATTTCCAGTGTGCATATAAAATAACCTGAGTGGAAATAGCAAGAAAAAAAGTGCAACAAACGCAAACCATATCAAAGGGCAACAAATGTCCCCTCAAGCTTCACTTCCACTGAAGAGAAGAATAACAGCAGACAAAAACATCAGATCTGTGTGGAGGACGAGGAGACATCACTGATTCTTTTCATTTGTTTGAGGTTTGACTGATGCTCTTTTAATGACTTTATAACACCAGAGTGGAGAATTAGCGCCACCAGCTCTTTATCTCAATGTGGTCAGCCCCTAAAATTTGTAGCATATTTTGTGGAAATTTGATTAAAATTTGTGCTACATTTTGATGGAAAGCTATTTTATTACGGGCAAGAGGAAAAAAACATCGATCCGTGCAGTGGTTCGTCAGTTTTCATCACCATCTGCCCCAACATAGAATGACTTAATTACACAAAGAACTACACAAAGACTTCTGAGAACTGCTCGGAACTCAGCTTTTAATTGGACTGGTGCTTAAGGGGTCTCTATGCCCCTTCTCTATCACACACGTTTACACTACTGACACGAACAAACACATACACACAGATTTTCATCAAATACAGCCTATTAAAGCTTCCTGAATCTGATGCGGAATCAGTCACATTTGGTTCTTGTGAAAATGTTTGACTGCCCTTTGTTTTCTTCTTCTAACAGTTATGATATCTGTAATTACTGAAATAATGTGTTTTGAAGAACGCCTGAAAACCTTAGGTTTCCTCCTGTTCAGATACGGACATTCAGTAAGCTCACAGCTGACCAAAACTTTATTGGGAAATCCCAGTCTTTTGTCCAGTGGACAGTAATAGCAGTTGGTGGGAATGTTGCACGTACCCAGTTCTCGCATGACCTTGATATGGAAAATGTCCAAAGCATCTGCAAGCTAAGGTGCATGTGGGAAATAAAGGTATGATTTGATGTCTAAACAAAATGCCAGTAGAGGAAGGGGAAGTCGGTGTGAACGAGCGCTAAGTAATAAAAGGTTTCAGGAAGTGAGGTTTGTTATGGTCAGAAGAGAGACAGCCTCATTGATTTCTCAGCTCATGTTCCAAACAGACTTACTGTAGAGGTCTGAACACTGAAGAAGATGGATTAAGTTTTAGAAGTTTTCAGAAAGTCATATGAAACAGTTTGTTCATTCATGATTGAAGCAGTTTGTATTGGAAATCTTTTTTTTGTGTGATCTCAGCGTGTTTACCGTGCAGTGCACAAGCACTTAGTGTGTTTGGACCTTCTGCCAGTTACATAACCCATGTCACTTAGTCAGCTGCAGCAGCAGTGTTCTGACTTCTGCTGCTCTCTTCCAGCATCAGACTTGTCTTAAACTCGAGAGCAGATGAAGAAGAAATTAAATCATGAGTGTTAATGTACCAGTAGATATCTGCCATATGGATCACATAATATCTTTACAAAGTTATAAGTTGTATTTGGTTGTCAGTTTCTTCCCTTATTCACAAGTTGGCTGAGACCTTGTGGTCATTTGATTAATTGGTTGGTTGATATGCTCTTGTCCGAGCAAATCCTCAGTGGTTGGACAGCCGCTGGTGTCACTTTAATAAGGAGAAAAGCCTTTCTTAATCCATTATAGTTGGGGGGTGAGACATATGCAGAGCTGATGTATTCGGAGTGATTGGCTGTTTACAGAGCGTTCACTGGGCTCCAAACTAATTGAGATCATGTCAAAATACCAGCACAAATCAATATGTCGGCCCCCAGCCTCAGAAGTCAGAAAAGCTGAGTTTATTTTTGATAACAACATGTGTGTGGATTTACTAAGCTCGACTGCTTTCTTAGCGAACACTGCGAGGTAAAAGTACAAGCTCAATGATAGATCGATACCTTCTGTCTGTGACCTGAATTCAAACTCGAAAGCTGTAAGTTTTGCTGTGTTTTATGTTATTTTATTGTTTGTCTTGTAGTTTATCTGGTGAGTGAGCTGCATTAGTGCTTAGCTTCATCTTTAGTGTGACAATCGATGCCAGTGTGTGTGTTTGTGTTGCTGCTGCATGTACCACTAGATTTGATAGTCATTGCCTGAAGGTAATGATGTAACTACGTGTGAGAAAGAAATGGTCAAACTACCAATGCTGTGTAACTTTGATTAGTACCCATTAAGGGTAACAGGTAGACTGCACTTAGTACACTGCGGTTGATTTATAGATCAATCATTTGTGTGAGGAATAGGTAGTATTTCGGTCAACCAAAATTTTCTTTTGGTGGACAGTAGCCCTTTTGACAACATGCTGAACTTTGGGTGAGAAATTCAAAATGTCTGTGTGCTGTTTTAACTCCTTAAAAGTGCAATCATCCACGCGCCTGAAGCGGTAATTTTGGGACTGAGAAATGGCAGCATGGATCTTAACAGGAGGTGTGTGCTGGCAGGAAGAAGGAGACGTGTCATCTCTCCCTCTGCTCCATTCGACCTGCTGTGAACTGACTCAGTCCGGACACACTGGACCCAGCAGGATTGCTGTCACTGGGGAAATGACGACCAACACCCAGGCCTGTTCACCCGAGCACTCCTTGCCATTTATCAAATCTGTTGCTCTGCTAAATTTGAATAATTATTCTTTATTGATCCCTGTAGGGGAATTGGCTTTTTGTTTGCCCCCTTTCAGGTCAGATCTTACGGCCAGCTGCAGTTTAGTATTGCTGGAGGGCTGAGAGTTCCCTTTTACATACCTTACTATCATAAATCACCAACCTATTTACTTTTTAAAATTACACTGAACTTGTTGTTCCTTGTTGTTCAAACTATTTTCTTGTTTTAGATATATTGTCATAATCACATTTTTGACTAGATGTGGAGGTGAAGACATGAAAACAGTGTAATTACAATATTCAAGAACTTGGAAAGAAAAAGCAACATCATCTGAGTTACCTGGATTACAAGCGAGCACTGGAACATCCATTCTTTCATTCATCAAACCATTTTCCGCTCCTTATCTGTACTGGGCAGTGGTGACAGTCCATACTTGACTCTCCCTAGCTACGTCTTCCAGCTGTTCTTGGAGTATCCTGACACCACTTCTTAAGTGAAAGCGATGTGAGCGAGCAAACATCAGATTGTTTTACTCTTCATCAATAGAGATGTCTTAATTTACTTTGTGTGTCAGTGAACAGGCCAAGTGATCTGTAGCTTGTTTGGAAAACGCAAGGCCTGGTTGTATTTTTTGTTTTGCAAATTAGCTTAACCTCCAACTTGTTTTTTTTTTTTTTTGGTCAGAATCAGCACTGACATCCTTGATGTTTCTATTTCCCCTCGTCAAAGTGGTCAGCAGGATAATGAGATTAATCAACAAGGTTGAGAAGCAACACCTTTTACATGATCCACAACACCTTTTTATGGGAATATCCTCAGAAAGGTTGAGGTTTGGAAGCTTAAATGTGGAGCTGTTGGGGGTTACAAGTAACGCAAACAATATATAGAAACAAGACTGACTGAAGGCATCCCAATCCCAATGGCAAAACTTCCTCAGCTGACTCCTTTCAATGTGAAAGAGCCCCTTACACATGTCTGACCTCCTCACCTTAGTTCTAAAGGTGAGCTCAGACGCCGAGCATAGGAAAGTCATTTTGGATGCCTGTGTCTTCAATCTCATTCTTTCATTCTTTACCCAAAGCTCATGACCATAGGTGAGGTTTGGAACGTAGATCAACACTTCACCTGGGGCAGCATCTCAATCGCAACCTCAACGGTGCAATCCACTGTTTTCCGGCAGAGTACCATGACCTCAAAGTTAGAGGTTTGAAGGGTCTAAAAAAAGCCAGCAGAACCACAATATCCACAAAAACCAGAGAAGCAAATGCGAGGCCCATGTATTGGAACCTCTCCACACCATGGCTACTATCCATATAAATCACAAATGAAATTGGTGACAAGACACAGCCCAACATCCACTGAGGCTTGTTGCTGATGCTTACACTGCTCTTACTGTGGTTCTACAAGAACTCTTGGGCCCCAGTATCCTGTTCTCCCCCAACGACATCTCCCAGGTGACATGGTTGTAAGCCTAAGTACACAAAGTATTAAGATTGGATGAGCAAACTCCCACAACCCCTCCAGAGCTGTTGCACGGGTATAAAGCTGGTCAATGTGGCAAAAAATGAGTGTTATTTTTAACTATAAAAACCTGTCGGCTACCACTGTGTCTTTGTTGGTACATTAGAGGCAAAAAATAAATTGAATCATGACAACAGCCTTTGAGTCCAGTCAGTCCACTCTACTGATCATACACAGTGTGTGCAGTAATAACTAGCAGCAGTGGTGTTACTGAAAGTCGTCTCTATCTTTCCAGTTTTCATTGTTATCAGTGGTTGTCTGCTGTTGAAGACTCTTTCTCGTGAGCCAGACTAGACTGCCTCACACAATGCCATCATTGACGTCATTGACTTCTGTGTGTTTGAGCAAGACCCCCAATAATGTCTTCATTTGACACATTTTACAGTAATGGCCTTTTCCAAAGCCCATTCACTCTGAAGGAGATGTTTTTCGAATCTCTGTCTCAGATTCTCTGAAAAGACCTATGCGTGTTTGTGTTTGTGACCGTGAAAGTGCTGTGACTGCCGGTAATATTGACAATTTGCTGGTAAGAGCATTGAGGCTTATTGTTCTATGAGAGCTTGTGGGAATAAATGCAATGCTTGTGCATACGTGTTGTCACAGTATCCTCTCGAGGATCAATAAGTGATTCACCAAGGTGTAAGGTTGGTTTCCTGAAATGCGGTCAATTTGCTGGCCCTTTTTCAAACACGAAGCAGGTTGTAGGGGTTAACATTCGCCATCGAGGGTTAAAGGTGGTGGGTAAGTGAACTTGTTGAAACACGTCAATGACACCCTTGCATTTTCATCGACAAGAGGTTCCTGTTGTGAAGTGACCATTGCTTCCTTGAAAAATGATGTTTCCTTTCGTGTTCCTATTGCTTTTGTACCATCTTCATGGAGAGGAGAGTCAAGGTACATCAATACAAAACAATACAGTAGAATATCACCATACAGCAGTCCTCATTGACTCACAACATGCATATAATGGCCTCATACAATAGTCGTATGTCCCAATTAGAGTCGCACATTCTAAGCACTTTCCTTAATCAATTATTGGTAACATTAACAATCAATTTAACTTTTTTGCTTCTTTTCAAACCATACCAAATGTTTTATTCCCTCTTCAGTCAAAGCTTTATTTCCACAGCAACATACTGCATATTCTCTGACAACATTACATGAAACGTTAAGATGTAAAGGCCAACATATTAAACACATATACTTGAATATCACATAACATGCGGAGCACGCTCATAAAAATAATCTGTTATATTTCATACCTTTATTTGATAGGAGATGGATTAAATTTTATTTGACTGACCAAATCCTTAATGACCGATGAATCGATCATTGATTAATTTTCATCATCCCTCATTCCAATGTCTGGAAAAATATCTGGCAATTTACTAATTTGTAACATCTCACAGTATACAGTAGGTTTGTAAGAAAATATCAGTACACTAGAGTTTTGAGATGTTATGTTTTGTGATACTGTATCAATGGTGGCCTGTTCTTTATAATGTCACAGTTTTCCTAAAATTAGATTTAAAAAAATGCACAGCCCTAGTATACAGTATATTGTATAGGGCTGTGATGACAACTGCATTATTGTAAAACCGTGGTCATATAGGCTGAGCTCATTACCTACATTTTATTTGGAAGGGTCAATCTCATGTTATTCAGTGTGTTTGAGATGATCACATGGATCTATCAATAAGTCAAGTCACAAGTCACAGCCTCTGACTAGTTTACAAGTCAGAAACAAAGCACCTAATTGGTCGGCAGACTCAACCCTAGGGATCATGGGATTGACAGTGGAGAGCTAACAACAATAACGACTGTTTTTAAGATGTCAAAATGGATTAGTATACACAGAGAACCTTCTGTGTTGAGTTTAGCATGGACTTATGTTTTAGTTTTTTTTATTAAAGGTACAATTCTGGCGTTAGCTTTTCCTGCTCAGCTTCCTTCGTGGTAACTTTGATAACCTAAACTGTACAATTAATGCCAGATCGGCAACAGCTACATTTACTACATTTTTGCTCTGCTGACTGCACTCTCACTCTCAGCTAGTCGCTCTCTCTCCCTCACTTGCATGCCACTCAGACACATTACACACTGCTATATTCCTTAAAGGAGTTGCGCTACTCTTATGACAGTATCCCTTAATAATACTCTTATGACAGTATCCCTTAATAAAGTAATAAAAATTATTTGCAAAAAATCATATTGCCTAAGCTTGTTTTGGGCAGCCTCTCCTGATCCATAGCATGCACAAATTTGTGTTTATACCTAAAAACCCCATTGTAATCCTGATGTTCAAAATGTAATCCTTGGAGCTCTAGTATGGCCCAGACAGTCTCAAAGGCTGAGTCTCTGTCCTCTTCCCAGATTTTTTGTGTGGTGAGAACGCACAAGAGACAAAACACAACCTCATGTAACATTGATGTATTGCTTAACACATAAACAGATGTATCCCATTTGTCTGCTGATCATGGAGACCATTTCCCCCCATCGTTGAAGAGCAGGATGCATTATTCTCTCACTGTGAATCCAAGACCACTGTTGTTATTTATGACAAATGAAGTCCAGTTACAAACTGAATAATGCTCTTTTGTGCCTGAGCTTCTCATGACCACCACAGAAGATTAATAAATCCTTCAGCTATAGTGAAGCTCAGCATGATTTACTGTCACACACCAGAATGAGTATATTATAGTTGTGTTGTATGCTGTGTTTGTATTCCTTCCCATCTGTCTCAGTCTCTGGCTGAAACTACCTTTTACAGAACACATGAACCAGTTAGCAATTACCAAACTCATTGATTAGCTATGGCGATGACAGTTTTTTTTTCAATTTTAACCTGAGTGAGTTTTCTTGGCGTTAGTGATCTACTCAGGTAAAAGCAGTAAGAGCATACAGTGCTTTGAAACACTTCATCTCAAGTTTCTTTTGTTTTTTTCTGTTTCTTCTGTGCTTTTTTCTCTCTGTTCCTTACTTCACATCAAACAAGCCAAGTGTTACTCACATGTTGATTGGTGATTTAGGGGACAGAGGTTGACTTAACTCATTTCCTCTGTCTGACAATAAGTGGCTGCTGCTGTCACCGTCATCCATGTTAACATTTCCTTTGAGTTTTTTTTTTTTTTCTTTTATCCTTCAACCTAAAATGATTGCCTCTTTCACAGGAGTTATGAAAGGCATGTGCTCCATTGAAGGCAGTATTTTTCAACCTGGACCTTATTATTCCACATTTTTGTGACTAAAAGACTAATGGGTGCAGCAGTTTTTGAATTTGGTCAAGTATTGAGTGAGACTGCTGCAGCTGGCAGTCATGCATCGGGCTGCAGTGTAATCCTTCTGGTTAATTGCACGCCGTCAAAACTCACCCAAACTGTTTTGGTTCGTCTTTCCGCTGTTCCAACAATCAAAAATTACATAGGTATATACAGAGGTGTCAAAAATTCAATATCAAAGCAGGAAAAATAGATTTGAATGAGCGAGCGAGAGGGAGGTTGGGCATCGGAGGCTGTAGAGAGGGATGATTAGGAGAGTCATTATTCTCTAAACCCACAATTCCCGATTTGTATTAAATTTTTCGAATTCAACTGTTTTTTTGTTTTGTTTTTTTTTTAGCACTGACGGCTCTGCCAATGTTAGACTATCAAGTCTTGATTTCTAAAGATCAAGAAATCATTGGTTGTAAGTCCAAACAACTGTCATTTACGTTTTCCAAAAACAAGAAAAGAAATTCTGTGGTGTTAAGTGTGATTTAACTGCCAGTAAGCTGCACTGTGTCGCCTTTGAAGTGCTGTTTTCTGTTTGAATGCACGCCGTAAACCTCAAGTTGAGAAACTTATTTTTTTCTGCCTTTTCTAGTATTGAAATTAAAAGCTCAGTCTGATTGATTGACGACACCTCTAGTCCCGATGAACATATTCTATAGTTTATATTTCTATTGGAGTGTTGGCTTCCCATGTCCATGTCCATGTTCTCCAGTGTGAGGAATGAGAGAGTAAAGAGGGATTTTTTATAAAATACGAGAAAAATGTGAAATGTTGCTCAGCTTTCAAACTGGCATCTATTTTGTTTGCCGTCACCGCAGTCATTGCCTTTCTTGTTGTCTGAAATGTAGCCTGATGTGTGTGACAGCCGGAGTGGCTGCTACCGCACCTTACAACTTAACAGCCTGTATTTTAATTGCATCCTGAATGCTTACGCTGCTCTGAAAAGGTCGCCTGTTCTCAGGAAGTGACATGATGATGAATGGCGACTGTGTCTGCACAGAACACACCTTTAAAAAGAGTTTGTTTCCTGTGGCCTTGATGGATACAATGGAGATGTTTTATAGAGGTGGTGTGAGGTAAAGAAGCAACATTCAGGCAGACAGCTGCAGTTTGCATTGAGCATCGACAGGAGGGAGTCGGTCTCCGCAGGAGGCTTGAGCTCCTCCTTCAGGTCAGGGTGGTTAATGTTAGGCAATGAGTCAAGGTCTTCACACACGCACACACACGTTTAAATGGACTCTCCTTGGTGTCTTCCTCATACATATGAATCTGTCTTAATCTCTCTATGCCACTTGAATTTAATATGCCCGACTGTCATGAATGTAAATGAAGAGCTTTGCTAAAGCCTCTAAATACAATTGGGATTCATCTGAAATAACAACTACAAGCAGGTAAGTGTAAACACTTGTCCCACCTGCCTGTTTCCACTCTCTCTTCTCTCTTTCCTCATTTAATTTATCACTCTGCTTCCAAAATGATACTTCCCCACCACCGATCCCCTGCCTCCTCCCATACGAGCTCTGATTTCAGACGCTATACCTCCATCACTGCAGGTCTCTCGCTAATGCCATTATGCCATTCAGGTACCACTTGATATCAACGGGATGAGCGCCGTGTCTCTCGGCATTCAGACGCTCTTATCTGATTATACCCAAATTGAATCAGCCTTCCAGCTCTGCTAGCACGCTGCAATTCAAGCTCATCCAGATACGGGAAGCTGAGATGTGGCGTCTTTGATCAGAGTCTGTGCAGTTTGGCCTCTGCAGGATGTGTGAAGGCCTGAACAGTGAGCAAGTGATAATTCTATTCTGCAAATTTACAACGAATTACGATCAACAATTAGGATTACAGCGTCTAGCATCATTTAAATGATAATCACACAGCTGTAGTATTTAAATGCCAAGGATAATAAATTCCTGTACATCTCAGAGAGTCATAAATATAGCCTACATGATGGGTCAAAATCAGTAATTCCAAATCGCCTAGTAGTTGTTCTATGAATTCTATATATAGGGCACAGCTTGTTTGTTTTTGGTATAAATTGTATACTGTAAATTCTGAAGAATTTCCCATTAAAATAATAGGTAAATGTTGAATAATAGCGGTGGCCAGCATGAACAAATTAAGTCTGGTTGCTAATAAAGACCATTAAAATCATTGAGAGGTGCAACAACTTGTACTAAAATGATTAATTGCCTATTTGATCTGTGTTTCATGACTGTACAAGACAGTCATGCTCCAAATCTACTGCTCTGACTTTCTTTCTTCAGCATAAGTGCTGTATTTATTTGGTGTTTGATTGCAATCATTTCTACTTTAAGCATGGTTAACTTACTGTCAGCGAAACCATCACTTCCTGTAGATGCTTTAAATTGAAATCCTACCGGGGAGAGGTAGAATCATGCCTTTTTAGTTACTAAACGGCATGGAAAGACAGGACCACTGAAGTGATTTCAACAATTTAACTTGGAAAAATTGAGCATTGTGTTAACTGTGAGTTTTTAAGGCAAAGTGAGGTAAGGCTGAAACATGACATTATTTTGTTATTTTTTATTATTGATGAGAAAGAAATATAATTGATTTGGCGATGTCCAACAAATAATTTGGGCCTGAAAGTTGACAGTGGCATTTTTATTCCCTATTTATTGTATTTCCCTTTTTCCTCGTGGATTTATTTGTTTGGTTTTGATGGTTTTGATTGGTTTTTACAGGTAGTTTACTTTTATTGACCAACCATCAAGTGTAATGTTTGTCAAGTCATTGGTGTAAACAATTTGGCCCCTTTAGTAGCAGACATTGTAGTAAGGTTGGTCAATATGTTAAAATTTTCCAACCAACCATCATCAGCCCATCCATCGCTGACTGGCAAAAACTCATCTAAATGGTCTTTGTTAGTCCAACGATCACCAGTTCTAGTTGAATTGGTTGGCTAAATTAAATCCTGAAGTCACTGCATGGGAAGAGAGCAAGGAGTCTTAAGTCTGTAGGCAGTTGTCTTTTCACTCCTGACCCAGCTCACAGCACTCATGGTCCAGCTGAGTGGGTGCGCACTGTGCTGCTGGATGAGAAAACGGTGCCCCAAAACCTCAAAGAAAATGCTGCTTCTGTCTGCCTTTGAGGTACATAAAGCAGGATATTTTTGTTACTTTAAATAGTTGGCATCATGCTGTTACTCCTGCTCTCAGATTCAAATAAAAAATTTGGATTTGATTGGTTAAGTGTTTATCCCGACACTGCTGAGATTCAAGGCTGCGTTTTTGTCGTATTTTTTTGTAAGTTTGTGTAGTTGGTAAGTTTTGCAAGAAGTTGAGGTTAGAATATGGCCTCTGTGATTCAAAGCCATTTGACAGGAGGCAGGCTGTTTGGTAAAAGGCATGTTAGTTATGTAACAGAAGGGCCTTGGCGAGTGTGATAATGATTCAGACTGGTCTAACCGGGCGCCTTTCTGTTGCATAACTAGTTGACACCTCTGTGTCCCTTCCATCCACGCACACACAAACACTTTATTTAATGAACTGAAGGAGCACAAACAATGCACATGTCCCCTGTCTCCTACTGTTCCTCCTTTTAAGTTTCTCGAGTGGCTCTTCCACGCTGCACATCCACACGGGTACAGACACGAGTATCACGCTGACTTCACACTTAAAAAAAGAAAAATCACTGAGACTGGTGAAGTCTGATCTAAAGTAAGCAACAGGTGGCAGAGAAAACAAGTTGACAGCAGAAAGCAACAGAAGCACCACCTCAGACTCAGCGTTCTGTGTTGTTTTTAGTTTGTTTATCTGTAGAATATCTGCTTCTAGCGTTTCACTGTGAATCTGCTCTCAAAAAGCACCTCTGCGCCTGATTTGTACAACAGCAATATACAAGAGGTTTGCAGAACTGGTGCTATAATATGTCATATTTTATACCCTTCCCACTATCAACAGCTTGTTTAAAGTTCTTACTCTGAAGTGTAAAACCTTGTAAAAGCTTCCTTGTTTACCCACAAATTACACTTACATTTGTAGCATTTGTGTGTCAAACTATCCCATAGGTGCTATCAGCCCCGTGATTTTATGCAGAGTTTTTCAGCTAAAATAATTTTCGTTCCACAACGGGAAAGGACTTTTAAAATGTTTGCCATCTTTCAAAGGACAGCATCTATGTTTGAGTCAATCTGATTCTACATCATTGCAAACAGAACGTCTCTCTCTGGTCTGCCAGTTCCTTAGTCACCTCTTAACTGATTCACAACCTTATTTTTGGGCAGCTCAGACCAGACTGTTTGACATGTCCCTCCACAAGAAATGTCTAATTTTTGAACATTTTCTGTTAAATTTGATTAAAAGTTGTTTTTTTCCCCCCCTTGGGCCTCAGTGTATTGAATAATGTGTAGTAGAACTGTTCACAGTTAATTAGGGTTTCTGCTGTTGCTCATGGATAAAGTATGTAAAATTCAACAATCGAATAAAGTCAGCTTATTAATATATAATTACAATATTGTTTAATGGTGAAATATTTTAAGGACACCCCTTTAAATGTTTTATCAATACTTTTTGATTTTGCAGTCGTACGGAGTGATGAACACATACAAATGTGGGGCAAATAAATTGAGGTTTTTTAGAAAGGTCTTCTTCACCAGAGCCCCCAAAAGAGCTTCACTGTCCTTAGCACAGATTCTCCAGGTTTTAGAAAGTCTGGTGAAGTGAACATATTTCCATGATGGCGATGGAGAACTCTGTCTGAAGCTAGGGAGATGCAGTATACTTTTATTAATGGTATTCACTCTGCATGTTTTCACCACACTTTCCTGCACAGCAAAAACATACATGGAACAATAAAGTTTAATTCAAACATGATGGTCCTTTGTTGATTTTTAAAAAGGACAAGATAAGATAAGATAGATTTTATTGATCCCTCAGTGGGGACAATGACACGTTACAGCTGCTCAAAAGTGAGTGATAAATACAGAAAATATAAAATATATAGAAAGATGTAAGAAACGTACTTTGAATGCAAAACAGAACAGGAAGAAATATTTTTGCAAGTGGCTGGGACAGTATGGATAATTTTGCAGCAAAATGCAATTTTAATTGTATTACAACACAGTCTAAGTCAAGACAACAGGAAAAAATAGCCCACTATAGTGGGATACAGACCTTGTATACAAAAATTTGTGGCCTGCTAGAAATCCATCAGTTCAACAGCCTAATCGCAGATTTTTTGGGGGGCAATTAATCAGTCTCTGTTACCTCATGTACCTGATTCTAAACTTAGTTCAGGTTTAATATCTATCTTATTCCATACAGTTTCTGCCCAGGTGTTCAACATGTTGACATGGTCACCATAGCATATGATTCACAGTATTTTCATACTCGGTTAACTAACAAATTGCCTTTCGAATGACAGCCATGTCAACCTGGAAGAGACTACTTCCTCTTGAGCTGTGTGAGTAACAGAAATACCGTAAATATGCATTACAGTATGGTAGGGTTTAATGCGAACTTGAAATTGCAGAGTTAAAACCTCAAGTTCTTTCATTTTTGCAAGAGGAAAGTTGTTGATATTTCGTGTCCTTATCTCTTCTGCAGTTTTCATGGGTTTTAAATGTCAGTACATCTCTACTGTATGAGGCTTTTCTGTTTGCTCTCTCTTGTATTGTTTGGTGTTTCCTTGAATTTTCAGATGTCTTGAATAAGAAAAACATCTTTTGTGGCTTTCAGCTCCAGGCAGGTTAGTTTGACATGTCAAGCTGCTTCCTCAAGTAAACACTTAACTGGCTACAGTTAACGTCATACTGTACCTTTCAACTTGAAAATATACAAATAATCTCACGTCAAAGATAGAAATATTATCTATTCTGCTCATATCGTAGAACCAAAGTTAAAGTAGGACATCATCACCATCACATAAGGAGCTGTGTGTTTCAAGCTTTGTGACTCATACAACATGAAGAAATATGTGATGAAAACCAGCAGGATGATCCTCCTCATGACCATCTATGTATCAGAGATGTTCTGCATGTCTCTGTGTTTTCTTCCAGGCTTCTCTTGTTCCCCATAGTATTGTTTGCTGTATGTTACATTAATTTAAACCCCACCAATACCAGCAGGTCTTGCATCATGTAACATGATGGATAATGATGTAATGAGAGTGATGAATTTGTAAATGTGTGTGATTTTATATGTATTTTTTTATTAAAGCTCATCTATAATACACAATACATTGGTACATTGGTAACACTTTTGTTATACTTACATTATAACAATAATAGTGATTATAATGCATTATAAAATGTATATATTACTTAAACATTAATATTATAATACCTCTTTGCCAAAAATATGTCAATGAGTGATCAGTAATTATTCAAATTAATTAATTAATTGACTCATTATGAAAAATGCTTTGCAATGTGTTATGATAGTTGTTTCAAAGCATTATGAATATTTCTGAGTGCTTATAATTGTACTTATGCATTGCTATAAGCACAGCATGACACACATGTTATAAATAGTCATAATGGTTTATAACAATAATTATAAGTGCTTGTAACTGTAATTATACATTACTGTAAGCACAGTATAACACAAGTATGTTTATTATGCATTATAGACATGGATGTCTTAATGTGTCTTATTGTTATAAAGCACTATAAATATTTAGTGGTCTCTTTACAGTTATATGTAGTTTAATGTAAGTAGTAAGCACAGTGTAATTATTATAAACATTGCCATTTTTCTCTGATGTGTTTATTACCTGGGAAAAATGGCTGCTTGTTATAGGATGGAAAAAAACTATGTCACATAATGTTAATCCTGAGAGATATAATGCACTTCCTGCTTCTGTCTGAATATCGGTAAAATGGTGGAAACATGAATTTTAGATCCAGAATAATAAAAATGCTGAAACCTTCCTTTCTTGTTTCCTGTTTCTTTCAGGCACGTTACAAGCAGAGTCTGGACCCCACAGTGGACGAGGTGAAGAAGCTGTGCACGTCGCTGAGACGTAACGCCAAAGAGGAGCGGGTCCTATTCCACTACAACGGTCACGGGGTTCCACGGCCGACTGTCAATGGAGAGATTTGGGTCTTTAATAAGGTACCACACACACAAATGAGAAACCTGCTCTCACATTGACAAACATGAGCCACGCTCTTCTATACCTTTAAGATACCTTTAGGCTCCAAGAATAAAGTAATTATCATTTGCAAGATGTCACTAGTTCTGTTTATATGGGCACCAATAATGCATTTATAATGTAATCAAGGAAATAATCAGAGAAAGCAAAGCTCATGTATACCATACACTGAGCCACCAACCCACAAATAGCATAAACACTGCAGTAGTCCATTCCTCTTCACTTTAATAAACACCATTTGTGACATGTCAGTTGCATTTATTGAACTGTGAAAATTGTATGGAGGTGTAGCGTGTAGAGGGCAATGTAACAGTGTACGTAACAGAAATCATCACTGTCATCTGAAAGTAGTTTATGGTATTTTATATATGTGTTTAGTTCACTAAGATAAACGGCTGTATGGAGTTTGATTATGATACACAGAGAGTCACTGAATATGAATTCCATTATACTCTGTACAACCTTTTACCTCATTCCTTTGCAGACTTATTTGTGCAAGTTCAGAAATTTGCACAATATGTCCACAAGATGTAATTATAAATATTAACGGTACAATCGGGATCAGAAGATCAGGTTTGTTAGTGAGGTTGGCAGCAGGTAAAATTAACAAAATTGCAATGGCAAAAAGATATAAATAGAAACTAATAGACTTTATTGCTGCTGCCATGATTTTGTTAGCAATGTAATAACTTTCTGGAGTGTTGTCACATTTAGTTATGTTCATGTATGTTGTTAATGAACAAGTAAAGGGTTCATTTGCAAAAACCGATCCCCTTTTTATTTATTTTCCTGAATAATGTTTTATGTGTGTGCAATACAAGGAATATCAATCAACTGGTGTTGTTTTGTCTTTAAATTTTCATAAATATGTTTTATTGTACTCTCATTGATTTAAAGAATAAGAAAGAATTTATTTATTTATATTTTTGCTAATGAATTCTTCATACTCTGTGTCAGCCAGGGATAATTTGGCCCTGATATTGCTCAAAGAATGCATACAAGTGTGTTAATAATGTAGTGGCTTGTTAATGCAGAAGCATAAAAAGCAAATCTATAAACAACTTTATTCATCCCTATAATGGCGATTGTACTGTATGCAGCAGGTCTCTACCCACATCAACACATACACACAAAAAAAAGGGAAAAAAACACCTAATCACACAATCAAAGGCTGAACTGTATGTTGTATCTGCTAAGAAATACCTCAATAAATTCAGTTGTAAAAATGTTTAAAAATTAAGCCATACAACTTGAGAGAGATAGCAGAGGGGTTTAGGGGAGCGTCATTAATAAGTGACCACGTCGTTTGACATATAATTGTACACGTAAGACAACCCCACATAGTCTTAATGGTGTTGGTGAATAACTGTCTTGTGACTTTGATGACTGAAATGATGATGAGTTTACTACATTTTCAATCAAGGGATCAAGACCACCAATGTCATTAGAATCGTAGTTCCTTCATGTTGCACACAAATTCTGAATAATTCTGAAAATTAATTAAATTCAGAATGGAATAGGATAAAAGATAAAAACGTACATGTAATAGATATTTTTCGTCTTACCTCTAGTGCCGCTTATCCATCTAGATTGTTTTGATGTGAGTTTCAGAGTTTTGGAGATGTCGGCTGCAGAGATAATGGAACTTGGATGGCTCTCAACCTGTGGTGTTCAAAGCACCAAAATGCATTGGAAAAACTCAGCAATGTCCTTTTGCAGAAAAAAACATGGTTACTCAAGATAATCCACAGAGCTTGTTATGAGCAGTTTCATGTAGGACCTGTTTTCTCTCTACCATAGAAATAAAGTTACGTAGAATCTAGTTCTGTTATATCTGACAGAAGGCAGACATCAGTTAGCGTCTCCAAAACTTTGCAACTCACACCAAAACTCTCTAGATGGCTAAATAGCACGACAGGCCAGAGGGAAAATATGTATTTTTGATTTTGGGGTGGACTGTCCCTTTAAATTAAAATTGGACCTAGATTCTTGCAGGTAAAATGATTAAAATGCAGGTAAGGTCAGACAGGGAGGAACTTAACGGGGGCCTGTTCTCCTTGAAAAGTGGCCAGAAAGTACCAAATAACTCAAATTACCTGCATGCTGCGATCTTAAAGGGACAGTTCACCCCAAAATCAAACGCACATATTTTTCTGGCTTGTAGTGCTATTTATCTGTCTAGACTGTTTTGGTGTGCGTTGGTGAGTTTTGGAGATTTCTGCCTTCTCTCAAATATTATGGAACTATGTAGATACATACATTTGAAAAGCTCAGCAATGCAATTTCTCTTTCCATAAATCAAGACCCAGTTACTTCGGATAATCTACAGAGCATGTAGTGGGCAGTTTTATGTACTAAAACTACTGCTACTATTTCCTTTATACCATAAAAATAAAGTTCCATAAAATCTAGTTCCATATCTATTATATTGAGAGAAGGCAGACATCTGTACGACTGATATCTCCCAAACTCTCAATTCACGCCAGAACTATCTAGATGGATAAACAGCACTAAAGACCAGGGTAGAAATGTGATTTTGATTTTAGAGTGAAATGTCCCTTTAAATTAAGATTTGACTGAGGTTCTTGCAGGTGAAATGATCAAAACACAGGTGAAGTCAGAGATCTTTGGGTCCAGCTCCACTGTGATGCAGAAGCTCTGTGACTTGCAAATCGGACATAAAAACTTTGACTTGTTCATCGGTTTGTCCTATAAGTAAGCACCCACTCACAATGATGCACCGCTGCTGTCTGGGTTTAGCTGTTACCTCCGCGTCCTCAGCACACCCTCGGGCCTTATGTCCTCTTCTCCTCCTCTGTTCTCCCTCCTCTCCCTCCTTCTACTTATTCCTTTTCCTATAAAATGAAGCTGCTGTGTCACTGGCTGCTAAAACAGGAGATCAGTGGGGATTTGGTGTTGAAGCAACGTCGGGGGGAAGTGGTGTAGAACCAAATTTTCCATTAAGTATAGCAGGGTATAGCACCTTTATAGTAGCGTGGCTATTAGATTTATAACTCACTGCCTCCCTCTGGTTTCCCATCATCCTCATTTTTCTGTCTCTCCCTCATTATGATTTTCTCTTTTCAACTGTTTCTCTCCTCGGCTCGCGCTCTTCGTCAAACAGATGACGAGTTAATAATTAAACACAAATCTATAAAAGTGAGTTATCAGCAATAACATGATGCGCCGTCTCGCTCGTTCCCCGCTCTGACGTCTCCGTTCTCATCTCTTTTTCCTCTTTCAGAACTACACCCAGTACATCCCGCTGTCCATCTACGACCTGCAGACGTGGATGGGGAGCCCGTCCATTTTCGTCTACGACTGCTCCAACGCGGGAATCATCGTGAAGTCGTTTAAACAGTTTGCCCTGCAGAGGGAGCAGGAGCTGGAGGTGGGCAGCTGCACACACACAAACACACACATAGTTTATGGTGCGTCACAACACGTGAATTAGTAGTGGGGTTGTCAAACTCACACACACAGTTGGTGTGCAGGCAAACAGGGCGAAATGAGCCACTGCTATTTATGAGTTATTAGTGGCAAAGTGGGCGATTTGTCATATGCACACATACTGTATACACTCCCACTGCCTCACTCTCATATACTGTATTTATAAGGGGTGTGCAAGTGTTGTCAGTGAGTGCCGAGTCATGATTCTCTGCTTGAATCCTCTCTCTGAAAAAAGTCCAGGATGCACACACACACACACACACAACACTACCAGCCCCAGTACCTCCACCGCTTCATCTTTTTATTACGTTTTCTCTCTCCCGGCTACGGCATGTTATGTGAATCCCTAATGAGATGGTGCTGTCATTCATCTCAATTATTCATGGGGAAGTTTCAGCCAGACTGTAGATTAGCTGGAAAACAGGAGAAAGGGAAAGGTACAGGATGAACTGTACTGAGCAGGAGGTAGAGCAAGAGTGAAGAAGAGCTGCTGTGAACGCTGCGTTACCCGTTAAAGTGGAGGTGAAGGCAGCAGCTAAACTGCTGAGTTGCTGCAGTGTTTGACTGAACTCGTCTCTCCACCCTCAGCCTCTCCAGCTCCTTTCTGTTTAAGTTTGCAGAGGTCACGGCAGGGCTGCACCGTCAGGGCTAAAGTCACAACTCTTGTTTTGCACAATATCGCAAATATGTTTTTCCTGCTTTCAGGAACCAGAAGTGATTAATTGTTCTTTTGCACCATGCATTTTGAGTTTGTGCTGTGTAGTTATTTGTCAAAGGAGACCATCTACATATTCTCATTTTTTAGTGTTGTATTTTTATTCCTACCATGGTCCATTTTTGAAAACAAACAATTTCTTTGTCTCTTACTTTTGTGGAGGTGTTTGTACCCTATAGACCAGCTGTTGATTGTTCATTATCCAGGTGGAAACCAGAGATTCTTGAAGAGTTCTGCAAGTTTAACACTTCAAATTCTGTAAATGAATTGATTATCAAAAAACTGAAATATAGTAGAAAAGCAGAAACATACTCAGCTGTCCAGTATGTAAATGATTTGTAACTGGATTGAGTAGTGGCTGTGGTTCTAGTTTAAGCACCAAAGAAGGAGCTTTGTCAGCCTACATTGCTAATTTCTGTTGGCAAAACTTGAAATACAAAAACACAAACAGCAGATTTATTTAAAAAACAAATTTAGATTGCAGAACTTTGATTGGAGGAGCTTTTAGGCCTTTAATTTATAGGATAGCTGAAGATATGACTGGAAGGGTGAGAGAGAGCCGGGGAATGACATACAGCCAAGGGCTATAGGCAGGAGTTCAGTGCTTTATTATTTAAGTTCTCAAAAATAAATTGTACCTATATTCTACCTCTGTCCTCAGCATTTCATCATGAAAAATTGTTTTATTTTTATGGTTTGTTATTTATTCACCAATTTGCTGTATGTAGTTTTTTGTTTATGCATGTTTTTTGTTCTTTCGAGTAGAATAAAGAGAACTACATCTTATTTTACAATCCTGTGTTGCAAATGATCCTCAAATTATCCTTATAAAAGATTAAAAGTAGGTGACGTTAAAAAGTAAACACTGCACATTTATGAATAATCATCAAACAGTTGGCTCAAACTAAGTTCCCGCCTCTCACTGGACAGATAGCGAATCAGGATGGCACTTGGGGTGGCCAGTTGGATTTCAGGGTTGGCCAGTGCCCTCTCAGGTTCCCCCTCTAGAAGCGCCCCTGTGCTGAACCTACTGGCATATACAACACAAGTACAGAATAAGTGAGTGACTGTGTGTTCAACCACTGGATGGATTGTGGGTTTATGTTAACAGGTCCAGGTGGTTCCAAGTTTGACTTGAAGGTAATTGCTGGTAGCAGGTTGGTTCTAGTAGTAAGACTGGCGGGTGTGGGCAGATGTGGGTTTGAGAAACCAGACTTGTGCATGACTCTGACTCTTTCCTTGTAAGTGGTCCAAGTGTTCAAGTGTCCAAGCACTTTCCTTGCCTGTAGGTGGCACCCATTAGCATATCTCATATCCACATCTAAACTGCTGCCACTGTTACCTCTCCTGAATAGTAGGAGTGGCACAAGTTGGACTAGATATTGAGGTGTAAAACAATAGTAGCCATGGAGCTCACCTGTCAGTGAGGTACAGAGGTGACAACACAAAATAAATGCTTGGCTCAAATGACTTTGTCTGATTTAGTGAAAGTTTTTCTCAAAATATTCCTGGAACTATATTTAGGACCCTCGCCCCATAGACAGTTTTCCAAAGCTGCAATACCTAAAGTTCACAATTTACAAACTGAGCTTTTATTTTTTTATTTTGACCAAAGTAGTGCCTGTTTACAATAAACTGACCCTCTGATCTTTGCTGCCACAAATCAGAGCACGATAGCCTTTAAAAAAAAAGAGTAGTTTAGACAGCCAGACCGAAGGTCTTGGCAGCACAAGGGTTACTAAGTAATGGGCCACTTGGGGTTCTCCCAAGGCTGTAGCCAAGATAAAAGTTTCAGCTACTGCTGCCTGTTTTCAGTTGAGTGTAATTCTGGTCAAAACTTTGCTTTAAGGCCTGAGAGGTAAGCTTCTGAAGTGGCTATGGCTGACTGAGAGATGCTGTGTGGCTGATGCAAGAATGTACAAACACTAGATCATTCATTTTTGGAGACAATATTTTACTTTTTTCATCATGGAGCATACTGTGTACTCTGAAGATATTAGCTGCATCATTGCACAAAAAGTATTTATTTTAAAGGTGGGAGCTTCAGGGTTTCCGGAGGGAAATAAACTGAGGAAGTCTCCCTGTTAAATGTAGGGGAAGTTGCATAACGTCCATAAGCAATATCACTTTTCCACCTGAGTGCTCACCCTTCTCACCCGCTCACACAGGAAGTGTGTAATGGGTAGGGGTAATGGAAGATCAGGAGAACAGTGATGACTTCCTCAGACATTTTAATCATGCAGGAGAGGATCCGAGTGGGGAGTCCCCCACATCGCCCACGTCACCCACGTACTCCTGCATCCACGTCCCTCTGTCGCGACACTCTGTGCCTGCACATGGATCATGCAACAACACACACACTTTGTCAGCCATTTTGAAATACACACTGTTGACTCATGCACAGTGCACCTGTTTGACATAGCACGGCAGCCCTGATCTCACCGGGGACTTTATTATTTGGAGATGCAGATGAAGATGAGAACACGAAGGAGAATGACTGAGGGGGAAGATATGAAAGGAGGAGGAGGTGTTTCATCACTCCTCCACAGCACCATATCAACCTCCTCCTGCAGTCCAGTCAGTCAGCCAGTCAGTCAATCAGTCAGTCAGTCAGTGTGTGTGGGTGTCTGCTCTGAGTGCTCTATTATAGGGCCACCTGCCTCCTTTTAAATATCTCATCACTTCCTGTGTGCACTCAGCAAACATGCTCACTGCATTAGCTGCGGGGCAGAAAGAGGAGTGTGTGTGTGTACCCTGCAGCACTCACAGCCAGGGCACACTGGATTGTGAGAGCCTGGTGTGTGCTTATGTGTGTGTGTTGTGTGTTGCCGGCATTTCCAGGATGCTCACATTAAGCGTCTTCTATCATTTTAATGAATAATTAATGCACGGCTGTGAAATGTATTGCTAGACTGGAGTTGCATTTTGGTAGCCTGTGTGCATGACTACGCCGTTCTGTTATAATTGTGTGTTTTTACATCTGGACCACACACACATACACACACACAGATATGATAGGATTAGTCTCATAAATTAGTGTCACTTAAAAAAAAAAGAAAAAGAAATTCTCAGAAATTAAATTGTACCCTGATATCCCTGGTGGAAGCGGGAGAAAAAAGAGCTGTCATGGTGATTTTCATGGTAATTTGTGAGATTACAATATGCTAATGTGATAATTACAGTGGATGCTTGGCATTAATCAGCCTCTGCTGGCAATGTTGTCGTATTTACCGTTAGGATTACTGCAGCACGCCGTCACGCGCTTTCTCCGAATTTCCTTTCAGAAGACAATGTTCTTCTTAGGTCGACACAATGATAGGCTTTGGAAACGCCCGCTGCTTTGTTTGTTAAGGCTGCCTCTGTGAGCGAGTCGACATTTTCCTCATTAGAGAGAGAGGAGAGGAATTATGTTACAAGAAGATTGGCACGGATCCATCCTCGCGGCAACAGTTGGGCTCCCACTCACGCCTGCGAGCATTTCAAAGAGAAATGCAGTATGCCTGTTGAGAAACCGACACATGCACAGTTACATACGTTATTATACCTCCCCATTAATTAGAACTATTCTTTCTCTTATTCTGTATTTTTAATATCATGATTTATTCATGTGTGTGCAGACCTCTTTCTTGAGCAGCTTTGTAAATACTGAGATCTGAGCTTCAACGCCTGCTGCCTTTCTTCCACCTCTTATTATAGAGTCAACTAATGAGTTATTGGACTAGCAGAGAACAGGAGGGTGCTGTAGTATATACAGAAGTAGGGAGGCATTACATAAATCTACAAAGCCTCATCACAAGCAGTGTGATTAGCTAAACTAGAAACATTAGAATATTTGAATTGGGTTATAAAATACAGATGCTTTCTTGACTTTTTTGTCTGTTTTTCAAGGCCCCACATTAGGAACCGCAGTTTTTCCTGTTTTGTTCGAAGGCAGCCTGCCGAATCATTTGTTGTATTTGTTTTTTTGTCTCATTCTCTAATTGACTCGACTCACCCTCTGGGCGCAGAAAGATGAGCGCGTCCCCTCAGTGCTCGCCTCAGGTTGTGTGGGTTTACCCCAACTTGCATCAGATGCGTGCTGAGGTACACCGGAACACACAGGAAGCTTGGAGACCAAAGGAGTTTTTTACATTCAGGACCTCTGGTGTGTTACTGCTGTGTTTGTGTTAAAGTTGTGGTTTAGGTCAGTGGGTTTGCTATATATGTGAAAGTTGTAATGATACCACTACGACTTTTTTTCTTAAACGCAACATAAGCCCCCGTTTGCTGCTGAAACCTTGATCTGTATCACAACACCGCCTGCCGGCAATAAAACTACTGCTGAGGAAGATTTATGTCTAGTGTTGATCTGTTTTACCCAAATGGCTACCACATATTTTAAATGGTAAAATATCTGTTATAGTATCGAAAGTACCAAAGCTATGAAAACAGTGATCTAAGTGCTCATTCAAGACATCAGTTCAGTCTTGATTGTTACCTGAAACTTGCACAGCCATATTGAAAGATAAGGCAAGATTTCTTAATCCCACACCGGGAAAATTCACAGCAGCTCAAAAAGTACTGATAGATACAGATAAAGGCAGTCAGTGATAAAAAAAAATGCTGATAAAATAAAGGTAGAATAAAAATAATAAATAATTAAAAAATATATTAAATATCTTTCACTTATGCAGATATATTAAGATGTATGGATTTCAGAACAAATATATGGAAATATATTGAGTATTTTATTTATACCAGTATTGTATCAAAGTTTTAAATTTTGGTTTTGTGAAAACTCTACTGTGTATGTTCTTAGGCTGTACGTCTGTCCATGCTTTTAGTGTGTTATAACACTCGGCGCCAGACAGGCCTCTCTCACACACTCTCCGCTTGCTCATCCTTGTAGCCCTTAAAAGTGTTTGCAAACACAGAAGGAGTTTTAGCACTTGAAGATACATTTTCCGCCACAGTAAACAGCTGGTCGGGGCGTCTACAGCTCTTCAAGAGGTCCTACAGTAACAGTTTGCAATTTGCACTGACAAGCTTATTTACAGTGAGCGGGGCCAGGTGTGAAATATATGATCACAGCCCATTTATTCATCATCACATGCAGATATTTCAGATCAGGATGAAACTGGCACATTGAAACTGTTGGAAGGAACTTCAGTGGTAGAACTGAAGATTGAAAACTGGGTCTTCTGTAGAACTCAAATGAAATGCCAAGAATTGTAAAATGGACTTGTCCATATTGAGTTGAGCTGACTTGAATCCAGCTCTTCTGATGCAGTGGTTGCTAAACTGTGGGGCAGAGAAGGCTGAAGATAAATGCTTTCGTAGTAACAATTAGTCGTTTAATTGATGGGATGTCAAAAGAGTCCAAATTCTCTGATTTCAGCAGGTCAAATGTGATCAAAGGTCACACCTGTAAGTAGACGGGTGCATGGGAGAAGAGTTGATAATAAAAAAGGACACTGTCTTTTTCAAGATTTATTAGCAGCATCTCGATGCAGTGACTTTCATCGAGTTAATTTCAAAATCAGTGTTCATTTTCTGACATTTTATGGACCAAACAACTAATCAAGCAATCAAGAAAATGATTGACAGATTAATCAATAATGAAAATAATCAGTTAGTACTTTGCTCAAGGGCACCCCGGCAGCTCTCCAGCTGCCTGACTGGTCCGTGCTGGTATTGAACCAGTGTTTGCGAGGTAAAGCATATGATGAACCAGTTCTGACCGTCACAGGCAAGAAACCAGAATGAGGCCGGACTCAGACTACAGTGGGTGAAACGTGACCAGGTAGTGATTATCCGACAGCAGAGCAGCTCCGTCTGCTCTCCTCTGCTTCTGCACAGTTTTTCCCCCACACTTCCCACCCACGTGTTTTCTACTCCTGACACTGACATGCTGAGTAATTACCATGAAGCAAGCATGTGATGTGATCAGTCAATAAATCAGCCAGTTGATGAGCTACATCCAGTATGTCGTGATGTGCCTTGTCTTGCAATCAATTTAGTAGCTTTAGTAACACTGTCAATAATTACTTTATTACGTATGTTGTCTTGTCTTGTGATATAGCATCTTTGCTCTGTCTACCTGAAACCCTTTGTAACACCTTGTCATTTGTAAATGCCCTCATCATTTCAGGTGTAAATTGTAAAAAATATTTTTTTTGTACAATAATTTCATGTATGAAGCCCTGACGACAGGGATTGCCCTGATCCGGAGCTTGTGTGATCAATACTTCTATTTACGTAGACTTTTATTAAATATATACCTGACATATTGAAATAACAGGTGTAGCCTGATAAATCTGACATGAGCTACTTCATCCAGATACTGAAGGTCCTGATTCAAAACCACCAAGTTTAAAAGCTGAGTCATACTGATATGATGAAGTAGGGGTGTCATGATTCTCCAAATCCACAATTTGATTTGACTTTCAATTTTAAGGTCATGATTCAATTTGATCAAGTGTGATGTAATGGCTGGTAAGCTATGCTGTGTCGTCTTTGAAGTGTTATTATTTTTTTTACTTTGAACCGAGCGCCAGACGCCACAAGTAGGCAGGAGTGGAGAGAAAAAAAATACTGGGATTCTGCCTTTGACTTTGATTATTGAAACTGAAGGCTCATTTTGATCAATTTTCCATTTATTATTGAAATTGTGACACCACTAATATGAATAAAAGAATGCATCCTGTGAAAGTGATGTGAAGCAGTCTCATAGAGAGAAGATGTGTAACTCTGCTAGAATTGTTTGGGACTACAAAAACACTCAGTCCACTTGTACAGTGATGCTACAGAGTGGAGCCTTTTTTCTCACAAGCAATGAGTTTGGCTGAATACAAACCCACAAACTCATCCTTATTTTCTCCAGTCATCAAATTATTCATGGAACTGTCATTGAATAATGACAACCGATGACCTGCTGCTGCCAAAGTTTATCACTTCAACCTGTCAAAGAAATGATCGGCTCTCGATAAAATGAGAAGCTGCTACCTGAATGTTTTGTAAACTGAGCTTTGCTAATAGGACAGAGAGAGGAGAAATAAATGATTCAGTAACAGACTTAATAGTGCTGAAACTTCAGAAAACTGTATTTGGTCAACCTCCACATCTGAACCACTGCACCCAAATATTGCTTCACATTCACACCCTCTAATTTTCTCTCGCGGTAAAAGACTGTGTACAGCTTGACTGTCATTAAAGAGGCGCAGTTTAGTAAAGGAAGGATCAACAATTGCTTGACTTTATCCATTAAAATATGCTCTTATCAGCCCTGATACTGATCATTTGGATCAGCTGGACATTACTGCCTACCAGTCATTGTGCATGTGAACTTCTATTTAAGAGAAATACCAGAGATTCTAATTAAAAGGTGAACAAAACTTCAGAAAAGACATCCTGTTGTATTCCTTCAGTGTCATCACTGTCAAAGTTACTTGTTGCTCTTCATTTTTTAAGTAAAGTCTTTCATAATGAAGTTTCAGCTTTGTATTAATTTCAGAAACCTATTTAGGAGGTCACAGCAAAGGGTCAGTGTGTGTGTGTGTGTGTGTGTGTGTGTGTGTGTGTGTGTGTGTGTGTGTGTGCGTGTGTGCGTGTGTTTAGGTGCATGTTGGGAGGACGAGTGCATTAAAACACATTTTTATTCTCAAAAGCTTGGCCTTACAGAAAAAATGTGGGAGCCAACACAACTGTAAACTTCCCAAACACTGGCTGATGTAATGTCAAACGCTTGCTTCAAAAATCTTTGATTCTTAACCTAGTTTTCTCCTGGCTCTGATTTCTTAATTCCAGCAGGATTAGGTTATCTGAATTTATTTCTTTTGACTGTGATGTTAAAGTTGTGTAGTCATCAGAAGAAGTCTTAGCTTGTAGCGAGTCTTAACTATAATCTGACATGTCATCAACAGACAGTCTGACACCAACAATGACCATCAGGTGCAGAGCTGTTGATACTGTTACAGAATCAAACTCAAAAGCTGCTGTCAATGAAAGAAAACCTGTCCTCAGAGGCAATTAAAATTGGATGAGCAACAGGATGCACTGTTTCTTGGAATAATACAGGCTTGTGTTTTGCAGGAAAGAGACAATACTAGTAATAATAATAATAATAATCATCTCCCTCCCTAATTTGTTACCAAAATAAGGCAGAGCTGCAAAATGAAAGCAGAAACCCGTAGCAGTCAGCGATGATAAAGGAAAGTCTTGGATTGTTGCCTTCATTAAGACCCCACAGCTCATTAAAGTCTACTCAGCAAAAGACAGAAACCATATTGAACTCCCAGCAAACAAATCAACAGTACAACAGCACAATGAGCACATAAATAGTCAAGAGCTTGGAATATAATTAAAGTTTTACATCATATGCCAGCCTCCTCCTTTTTTCACGTTTGCAAGTATTGACTGAGCCGTCCCAGAGTGTGGAAATAACACGCTAATTCTGTTTTAAGAATAGACAAGAGGATTGTTTACCACTGAAGACCGCCTGCTAAGGGGGTAAGCAGGAGGAGAATTTCCTCACTGGGATCAATAACCTATCACATTATCATTACATTCTCAAAATGTCTCATGCAGTGTGTCAATTGTAATGTCTTGCCCGGAAGCTTAGG